>NC_137123.1:6239895-7699895 GCF_949319135.1 Squalius cephalus
TTTTCAGTGTCACATGATCCTTCAGAAATTTGATAAAACATTCATTATTATTATCAATGTTGAAAAACAGTTTTCAGAATCTTTGATGAATAGAAATGTATTCGAAATCTTTTGTAACATTATAAATGTCTTTACTGTTACTTTTGATTAATTTAATTCATCCATCTTTTTGGCAGTTAGTGCAGTTCACACGTGTCATCTCTTGTTTCTGCTATATGCTGTAAAGAGTGCTGCTTTCTGCCCATATTTGCACGCGCATCTCTGTGATGGCGTTGCACAGAAACCCATCTATGTCATAATATTGTCAGTAATATAGTGAAAAGTAACACTTTACAATAAGGTTCATTAGTTAACACTAACTATCTTATCATAAATTAAGAATGAACAATACTTCCTTGAACATTTATTAATCTTAGTTAATATTAATTTAAACATTTACTAATACGTTATTAAA
Organism: Squalius cephalus; assembly: GCF_949319135.1. NCBI lineage: Eukaryota > Metazoa > Chordata > Actinopteri > Cypriniformes > Leuciscidae > Squalius > Squalius cephalus. The sequence goes on from NC_137123.1 coordinate 6,240,350, forward strand.
ATCAAAGGTTGTATTTGTTAACATTAGTTAATGCTCTGTGAACAAACAATGAACAGCTGTATTTTTATGAAGTAACATTAACAAAGAATAATAAATACTGTAACAAATGTATTACTCATGGTTAGTTCATGTTAGTTAATACACTAACTAATGTGAACTAATGAACAAGATTGTAAAGTGTTACCAATGCAGTATTAAATATGTATACAAGATGGGTTGATATTTACGTAAAGTAAAAAAAAAAAAAAGAAAAAAAAGAAAGTAAGTTATGACCTGAAAACAAGGCCCTTGAAAGTGGCTCTTCTAAGTCTTAATGTTGTAGACTTTCATTCATAAACAGCTGTAGCTGCAGACAGATGTAGAGAATGTTCTTCAGGCTGCTGATATATTGTGATGTGTGTTTTCCTGACTTCAGTTCAGCAGTCTGATCAAGTGGACGGAAGAAATGCTTCAGTGTCTGTGGAGGATCAGCCCATCCAGTCCGACTGGAGTAGACCAGACACTATTAAACAAAGCAGCCAAGAGTTTAAGAGAACAACTCTCAGAGACAAAAAAGATGATGCAAGTATCTCTGTTTCAGTACTTTTGTGAAAACAGTGCATTCAGGGATTGCAAGTCCAGCTTTTGTAGGGCCGCCGTCCTGCAGAGTTTAAGTCCATCCAGCAGCTGAAGCAGCAAGAGTTCAGGATTAACTGAGGATCTCAGGCAGGAACTCTCACAATAGCAGTGAATAAAGTCCACAGAAGAAGGTCAGATGAAGATTAATTCAAAATAAAAGTATTGAATCAAACAAACTCATCATCCACAGGTAACGTAACAGTGTGTTCTAGTACAAACTCCAAACACAAATTATAACCAACAACTAGAGAAATGAGGAACTTATATATACAGATAATTACTTAAAACAACTAGCAGGTGTGATGATTAAATGAGTTACCATAGCAACAAATGAAAGAGAGAGACATGAACAAAGAACACAGGAAATGATGAAATTCAAACTATAAGAACATGATAGTGAAATTAACAAAGACTGAATGTCTCTGAGAGGATCTGAACGCTGATGGACTGTGGCCCTCCAGATGCTGGACACATTAATCTTGTTTTAATACCAGAGATATCAAATATCAGTTAATAGCCATCGCTTATTTTGTGCTGGAACATTGAGTTTTCAACCTTATGATATATTATGAAAAATTACGTTGTTAAACATACTCTACTTATTTATTATAGCCATTGCTTTATGTAATATTATTTTTCTCTCATGATATCTACAAACAAGACGGGAAAACATTAATTTATGGCCTCTAAATCTAAATAACTTTTTATGATTTCTTTTATATTATTATGATTTTTTTATTGTTAAATAATCTATCGTATTATTCACACAATGAATTTATAATCACTCCTTATTTAGTTTCAGTTCAGGTGACTCTATTAATGTTATAATTCTGCTAATGCTGATGTTTTCTCACAGGTTTATATACCAAAGGACAAGTCTCAGAGGAAACGTTCAGCTCTGCTGATCACCAACATACGATTCAAGCACTCAAAGTACAACAGGGATGGAGCAGAGAGAGACGAGGAGAACATGGAGTGGCTGCTGGAGGCTCTGGATTACAGAGTTAAGAAATACAGAGATCTAACTGGGCAAGTGCGTATAGAGCTAGTGGACTTCTGATGTGGATATAGAAATGTGAACACATATTTTACAATGCATTATATACTATGGATTTCTGTAAAAAAAAAAATAAAAAAAATTATTGACAGGAAATATCTGCTAGAGTCGAGGACTTCGCTGCACGTCCTGAACATAAAGACTCGGACAGCACCTTTGTGGTTCTGATGTCTCACGGGAACAGAATCCAAAATAAAGATGCCATTTTAGGGGTCGACTATCATCACCAGCAAAACCCCGATGATTTCTTCTTTGTTGATAACATCTTCTCCAATCTGAACTCAGAGAAATGTCCTGCTCTGATTGATAAACCAAAGGTTATTCTGATTCAAGCCTGCAGAGGAGGTACGACATTATCATATTTCTGTTTCTCTTTTTACTCTGTATTCATATTTTTCTTGGATTTACTGTAATATTATCATCCATATCATTAACTGTTTCTGTCCAGAACACACAGGAGGTGTGGATATACAATCAGACTCCGCTGTTTCAGACTCCGCTGTGCACATAGAGAAAGACTTCTTCTGCTTTAAGTCCTGCCTCCCTGGTAAGTAAAACACTGATTTCTGATTGTAGCTCACACAACACACTGTTCATTTTGTTCGTATTCAGAAATAAAGCAACTGTTGTCCTTTTTAAAATAAAAACAATGTTACTTTAATGTTGATTCACACATGAAGCAGTCTGTTGATGTTGGCCAGTGTTTCCTTAATAATGAGCAAAGTTTGGGTTGCTTTGTCTTCAACCTACCAATGTTTTTTCTCCACAGGTATCTATGCATACAGGGATTCTGTCGAAGGAAGTTTTTTCATCTGTTACATCGTGGATGTGTTCTGTAAACAGGCTCATACTGATGACATTATGGAGTTGTTCAGGAAGGTAAATTGTTTTGATTTATTTCAGCCTAAAAGCAAAATAATCTTCAGTGGTTTGCTCAGCTAAAATACACACAGGAGTTTGCTTCTTGTCACATTCACATGTGATCTTTTTTTATTATAGGTCACCTTACGCATGGCGACAGATCCACGATTCAGGAGTCTGAAAAAACTAATGCCGTGTATTGACAGGACGTCCCCTCCCAAGAAACTCTACCTGTTCCCTGGACTCTGAGGATGTGCAGTGTAACATCAGTTTAAGGCAAGACACCACAGGCTGAAAGAATTCAAAGAGGCATTATCTAAATTAATATGCACAAATTTGAACACATTTTCAGATCAGAAATCTCAACATTGGATGAAGTCTGGTTCAAACTTATTTTGAGAAATTATTTTGAGATTTTATTGTAACTTAAATCTGGATATAGTTTAATAAAAAAGTAAAATAGAACAAAATCTCAAGACCAGTGAACGTGTTTCTTGCCTTGAATCGAGTTAAAGAGGCATTATATGCAAAAATGCATTCCAGATATACAGGCAGTATTGCATGCAATTATCACTTATATTCAGTTTAATCTCATTTAATGAAATTTGTAATGTACTTTTCTATTTTCATATTACTATATTTGCCAATTAACTGCTAAGAGTACTTGCTCTACTTCTTTCATTAGATAGCTTCTTCTTCTTCTACTACTTTTTATATAACTTTGATAAAAGTGCAAATTAATCAATAAAGCTTTCCTAATTTGTTACCATGCCTTTGTCTCTTGCCTCCAGCATCTGTGTTTGTAGAAGATTTCACATATGGGAAGCGTCCGACTCATATTAAATATATCCGACTGAATCTGATATCGCTGAATAAAAGGGAAACTAACAAAACTCTCCTGTTGCTCTAAAGCTTTTGTGTAGCGCTCTCAATAACCTCAGTGCTGACCAAATGTGTTTATAAAACAAAAATATATAAACAAAAAATATAAAAAGGTACTGTAAAATATCAAAGTACAAACTAAGAATTATAGTTTTAATCATTTCATTATAAGATAACACACATAGTGAGCCAAAAATGTCTTTACAACAAAACACACCAGTTAAGTTGCTGAATATCATCTATATATAGATATTGATATTATTTCACGGCTCTATGAAATGCTTGACTCTGATTGGTCATTCAGGATATTCTGAGGTCAGTTATTCCTCAGCAATGAATTGAAAAGTGGTTGAAGACAATGGCTGCGTTCGAAACCGCATACTCAATGAGTAGGTACTTAATTTCAATGAGTACTTACTTAACGAGCGCTAAAAGAGTAGGTACGTTATAGCCAGATCTCGTTGAGTATGAATGAGAACCGGACATCTGCCATGTTGACGTTATCATGTGACCTACGACGCGTTATCACAAGCGCAACAACTTAAAAGATTTGAACGACACGTTTAATTAATCTGTCTGTAAATATCATGATATTGATTAAACTTGCTCATTTTGTGGTCTTTTTGAAGAAACTGCTGCCCATTTATTGTGTGAGTACATTTAGGGTTGATTTAAGTTCTTATATTTAACCCTACTAATGTGACCCACCGTTTTATCCTTAACGATATTTATTTTTATTACGAAATCCCAAAATTGTCATCTCTTGAATATGTTGTTAATTTCTTTATTTTATATCCAAACATTTTCATCCATAAGCAAAAGTGGCTTACTGCTTTGTTTTCCTCTTTTTCTTGTTAAATTTAACTCGTTTCATCCCTCAGGCCTATAAATAACAGAAAATGCATTTTTTTTTAAATGTATTATATAATTAATTATTTAAGAAAATATATATTGATATTCAACCTTATAGGTTTTTTCCTGTGTATAAAATCTCATAATATGTTTGCAAACCCATGATATATATATATATATATATATATATATATATATATATATATATATATATATATATATATATATAAATACATACATACATATACATATACATACATTTACCTCACATTTACTCGACAGCTCTACCTAGAACGGTTTTCCTCAGCGTTTGTAATGTCTGCACAAAGGGAGATTCACCTTTGGAGAAAACTGTTGATTTTATACTCGAAAAATGTAAGTATCATTATTAAAAATTAATATTACCCCAGAATGAATTGCATTGCTATCCCAGCCCAAAACATACAATAATAACAACGATAAATGCTGATCAATTAATTATATTACTTTTTACTGTAAATTATATAATTCAATAAAACAAACAAAATGTCATGTATGTCATATGAAATAGCTATGCATGAATACACTCTAGATGCGTATATAGTGAACATATCTACATTTTCATTCAAACAATAAATAAAGCATTAATTAATTGTATTTTATTTACTGACAACAATGAGAAATATTAATAAATTAGTAAAAGAATGAATCAAAGTCACCATCACACAATAAACAAATGCATACAAGTCAACACATGAAACAAAGCTTTATTCAAACTACAATCATGTATGTAGGCTACAGGCGCTGAACCACATCCTTCTGCCATCTCAACACAGCGGTTCCCATTCTGCTGCTTTATTCTGATGAATCAGCTGAGCGCCAGAGGTGAGCCGTTCCTTCGTGCCGGAGGTTGTTGCATGATGTGTTGTGCTTCACAATCTGAGGCAATAAGGGCAGGTGGAGTGATGGTGGGTCTCATAAGGACAGGTGGAGGGTCTCATAAGGGCAGGTGGAGTGATGGTGGGTCTCATGAGGGCAGGTGGAGTGATGGAGGTTCTCATAACGGCTGGTGGAGTGATGGAGGGTCTCATCCATGGCACCATCTCCAGGATTCAGCTCTGTGCTCCTCATCCTCAGTGCTCACACCAGTCTGCTGACATTTCAGATCCTACAAAATACACAAACATAACACAAAAGCAGTCATTTTAACAGCACAATGTCATTTGATTTCAGTATTATTTAGAAGACAAAAACGCTTTTTTTCACAAATGCCACCATCATCTTCCCTTGCAGGTCCTGCTCCACAAAAGCTGTGCAGCAAATGCATAGAAATCAAGAATCAGAAAAGTGCTGTAATAGCTCTGTTTGAAATTACAATAATTAAAATAAACTACAACTTAATATTTAAATAGTTGTTGTTATTCATTTCTGTAATGTCACAAAGCCTTTGATGGCAGCATACAGCTTCATGAGCCACTCTCCACCGGATAAACACACATCTGTTCATCTGTCCCTGTAATATCCAGACATGATTCACATAACCTCTGATTTATGAGCTCAACACTACATTTACATGTTGAGGTTGTTTTAACTTTTTATCCTACATAAATGTTCCTTAATTTATCAACAGTACTAATGGACAAATAAAATAGATAACTTATGTTTAGTTACTTTATAGATTTGTTCTACATAATAGCACACATACATCACTCAGATGCCTATTTCATATTTAATCTGCAATTCTTATAGAAGAGTTTCTTGCCAGATATTAAATAGACATTTAGTAATTGTATTTAAGATGTATACGGTTTAAAATGTATGCAAATCCACTTTGGAGACGTATGTGTCCTTACTGGAGCTTCTCTGTTAGCTATACATAATAAAATGTGATTTACAGCAAAATCACAAATATATAGCGTCTTTACATCTTCAACAATGCAACATTTTACTGTACAGTAGTTCAACACATGCGATCATTTGATTTGTAATACTCACATTTGAGTCTCGTCCGTCATCCTTTCCGTCACGTTCGAGTATGACCTATCCTTCTTCTTCTTTTTTATGACGTATCCTCTCGCGTGGCCTCCTGGGATAGAAGAGTATCCATCGTTGAACACTCTAAAATCTGGGCGGAAGCGAGTAAGCCATCCGGGAACTTCTCGCCTACTCTTTTATGAATACTGATGTTTCTAACGTACTGCTTCCTTCACGTACTGTTTTCGCCTACTATATAGTAGGAAAGTAGGCATATTCGAACGCACTTAAGTCCGAATCTCGCGATAATTAGTACGTCACCCAGGTAATTCTCGCCTACTCTTTTGGATTCGTACATACTTTTTCGCTCGCCTACTCTTTTTCCCATACTAAATAGTAGGGAAGTATGCGGTTTCGAACGCAGCCTAGATGACCATGGACCGTTGACTGAACGTCTGATGCATAAGAGACGCAAACAAAGTCATCGTCTGATTGAATACTACAGGATGTCCGGGAAAAACAAATAGCCTACCAATGTAAACAACTAGCATAACATAATATTTTTTATCAGCTTAAATGTTAATTATTAGTCACTGATTATCAACCCTTTTATCTAACCCTCTCTACTCAACTGTCGGTCGCGCATATCCGCCATGTTTGTAGTTTTCTGAACACATTTTACTCATGTTTGTAGTTCTGAACTGGATCCTCCTCCAAAGCGCAGGGGGTTGTGGGTAATATTAGCTGTTATAATGAGCTCGGATCCACACTTTGAAAAACCACAATTAATAGTCGCCCATCCGGGACTTCTGGCACACTCGTTCAACATACTACGCTTTGGGACTCACTTATTGTAATCTCACACACTGTTCAGGATGGATAGTGTGGACATTGAGACGCAGGGAGAGATTGTTCTGCTGTACAACTGTGGAGCAACACAAAGAGCTGTGGGATATTGTGGGAAAGAATAAAGGATCGATTCATTTTCTAAGATCGTTCTGAAATCAGTGATGAACTGCTGTCTTTCAAATAAGAAGTGGTCGACAATTAGAAATGTATATTTATTTGACATAATATTTAGTAAATAAGAAATAATGTGAAAATATGTATAAGCAAAACTTGTTTTTTGTTTTTTACAAATCTGCAATTGCACTCTTGAGAAGAATTTGTGAAATTACATATTAATTAGATCCTGAAATATACTGATATAATGATAAATATAAAGACTGATATACGTGTTTGAGATTTGCTGAATGCTAGCGGTAGATGAGAAATGATTTGCCTTTCTATTACTAATAATAGAAAAGAAAACAGTTCAACACTTTTTCTTGTACATTTTACTTTGTTTTAACAGTTTTGTCTAATAAATGATCAGACAGTCACAGATCTGTTAAACAGAGACATGAATAAATGGGAGCGCTGGCTCTCAGGCGCTGAGGCTTTTTACACTATATTAACTTATAATTAGTTCAGGAATCCTTTAGTTTTACTGGTGTGATTTTCAGAAGTCTGTTATAAAAGACCATTACAGTAAATGAAGAGACATTTACTTTTCATCTGCCTTGTTGGTCACTCTTTCCTAACAAAATCCCCAACATAACCATGACTAAACCAAAACAGAAGATGAGCATGTCTCGATGTCTCTCCATGAACGATGGCTCCTTTTCCACGGTCAGAGTAACTTTAGCTGGGGCGACACGCAGCGGGACGGACTGATCTTCTAGGATCATGAAGGGAAAGAGTTTATTGGCCAATGGCACTCTATCAAATGCTGCAATGACGTGATTAATCCTGACATTAGAAAAGCTCAACTTCCTCCAGCGTTTCAGACGCAACGGCTGCTGAAGCAACTCATAGCAATACTCAAGCTTTACTCTCACTACCTGTGGATCTTCCATCATCTGCAATCTACACGCTCCAGCCGTCATCTCTCTGTACGAGTCTCCATCACGTCTGAGACCCCAGAAGCCGTTTTCAGGGGTCAAAGGTTCTGTAGGAGGTTTTCCCTCCAATCCAAAACACACTCCAAGGCTCCAGTGTCGACTGTTTCCCACTTCAATTTCCCATGTGTGAACACCATCACTGTATCCCACACTTCCCAACACCATCCGGTTCCTGTGCAGAAGAAGAGGGTTGGGTTCGTTCTGCCGATGGAAACATGAGGTCACAGAGGTCAGATCATCTGACACAGAGACGTCTGGTGGAGATGTGTTTGGGTTCAGGATCACGGGATCTGAGGAGAACAGGCAATAGTCATGTATGTTGAAAAGCTAAGCAGTTCTTTCAGGAATGATCTAGCACTCACAGTAAGGGCAGACGTCCTTCATCTTCTCCCACACCTGGTACTTCAAGTTGCCCAGATGTTTGGGAACATCGATAAGAGCTTCTGAACTCAGTTCTTCATCTGGGAGTGTGTATTTAGCTCTGAAACACACACACACACACACACACACACACACACACACACACACACACACACACACAACTTAATCAGTTTTGAAAGTTAATGCTCATGAATATTCTAAAATCAAAAATAAAATCAAAATACCTGTTCATAGTTCTTTGATAATTCTGAGAAAAAGAACAGAAGGGCAATAATATTAGACCGTATTATAATTTAAGAATAGACTATAACCACCAACAAAAGTATACAACCTCAACCATGTTGTTGTTGTAATATTGCGTGTATTATTCAAATTAAAATTATACAATGTAAAAAGTGGGTAAATGCAGCAGTTGCAAATCTAAAAGTTATGACCCTTTTAACCCAATGCAGTCAGTCATGGTAAATATTAAAGATCAAAATATTACGAGATTAAAATGATTCAGTCATGGTAAATATTATATAACAACATCATTTAGATAAGGGCTGTCCAAAATGACACACTATACACTGGTTGCACTCAATCATGTAGCGTATGAATTTCGTATGGTCCCAAACTGTTTTTTTACTAACCGGAAACCGTTTACATTGAGGGCAAATGATGTTTAACACAACTTCCATTTGCCAACAAAAATGAATTTCATCATTTTTCCAGAGCTGTGTGTGGAGTGAATGGCAGGATTTATCACAGTGTGTGTGTGTGTGTAGACCTGCAGGAAGGTGATGTCCTCATCCTCAATTTCTTCTTTCAGTTCTCTGACTCGGTCACAGAGAGACAGTATTCCTCCTTGTATTCTTCTTTTCATCTTTCCTCCCTTTTCTTTCTCTTCTTCATTTAGAGCTGCTATCCTGCTCTCCTCCTCCGTTCTGAGGAACTGATGGAGTTTCTCAAACTCCTCCCTGATTCTTCTCTCTGTCTGCTGAACTTGAGACTGGGGGAATGTCATGTGTGAAACTGTTAATCATCCACACGCAAAATCACAAGACGAATAAAAATAAAACATTTAGGTGTGTTATCCCACATGACAGATCTAAAACACAACATCTCCTTACTAAAGGCTGTAAGCATTTTCAGTGATATTTCATAATGAACTCAAACATGAAGCTCCTCAAAAGTCAAGATTCAATTAAATTCAAGAAGCCATTTAAACAAAAGAAAGCATAATGTGGAATTTCTGTTCAGTTATCTTTATGCTAAACAAACCTCACCTGGATGTACCTGGAGATTTTGTTATCTTGTGATGTACCCTTCTGTAAAGAGACCAAAGTCTTTTCAGCTGAACGAAGATCTCCTTTCAGCTTCCCCTTTAAAGGTAACAACACATGCAGTCATACACAAATTCATTTAAACCATTTAAACTTTCTTTCAGGAATGAACTGGGCTGCAATGCTTAAGCATTTAAAGAGATAGAGATAGATAGATCACGTTTGAGCTTCAGCGAGAACCAATGAAATTCATTCTCGCATTACGCAGCACGTTTGAGTTTCTGCAGGAACCAATGAGATTCATTCTCGCATTACGCAGCACGTTTGAGTTTCTGCAGGAACCAATGAGATTCATTCTCGTGTTACGCAGCACGTTTGAGTTTCTGCAGGAACCAATGAGATTCATTCTCGCATTACGCAGCACGTTTGAGTTTCTGCAGGAACCAATGAGATTCATTCTCGTGTTACGCAGCACGTTTGAGTTTCTGCAGGAACCAATGAGATTCATTCTCGTGTTACGCAGCACGTTTGAGTTTCTGCAGGAACCAATGAGATTCATTCTCGTGTTACGCAGCACGTTTGAGCATCACCGAGAACCAATGAGGATCATTCTCGTGTTAAGCAGCACGTTTGAGTTTCTGCAGGAACCAATGAGATTCATTCTCGTGTTACGCAGCACGTTTGAGTTTCTGCAGGAACCAATGAGATTCATTCTCGTGTTACGCAGCACGTTTGAGCATCACCGAGAACCAATGAGGTTCATTCTCGTGTTACGCATCAAGTTTGAGCTTCAGCAAGAACCAATGAGTTTCATTCTCATGTTACACAGCATGTTTGAGTTTCTTCAAGAACCAATGAGGTTCATTCTCGGGTTACGCAGCACGTTTGAGCTTCAGCGAGAACCAATGAGGTTCATTCTCGGGTTACGCAGCACGTTTGAGCTTCAGCAAGAGACAATGAGGTTAATTCTCGTTACGCATCAAGTTTGAGCTTCAATGAGAACCAATGAGATTAATTCTCGTGTTACGCAGCACGTTTGAGCTTCAGCAAGAGCCAATGAGGTTCATTCTCGTGTTACGCAGCACGTTTGAGCTTCAGCAAGAGCCAATGAGGTTCATTCTCGTGTTACGCAGCACGTTTGAACTTCAGCAAAAGCCAATGAAGTTCATTCTTGTGTTACGCAGCATGTTTGAGTTTCTTTAAGATCCAATGAGGTTCATTCTCGTGTTACGCAGCACATTTGAGCTTCAGAAAGAACCCATGGGATTCATTCTCGTGCTGCAAGAACCAATGAGGTTCATTCTCGCATTACGCAGCACGTTTGAGCTTCAGCGAGAACCAATAAGGTTAATTCTCGTGTTACGCAGCACATTTGAGTTTCAGCAAGAACCAATGAAGTTCATTCTTGTGTTACGCAGCACGTTTGAGCTTCTGCAGGAACCAATGAGATTCATTCTCGCATTACGCAGCACGTTTGAGTTTCTGCAGGAACCAATGAGATTCATTCTCGTGTTACGCAGCACGTTTGAGTTTCTGCAGGAACCAATGAGATTCATTCTCGTGTTACGCAGCACGTTTGAGCATCACCGAGAACCAATGAGGATCATTCTCGTGTTAAGCAGCACGTTTGAGTTTCTGCAGGAACCAATGAGATTCATTCTCGTGTTACGCAGCACGTTTGAGTTTCTGCAGGAACCAATGAGATTCATTCTCGTGTTACGCAGCACGTTTGAGTTTCTGCAGGAACCAATGAGATTCATTCTCGTGTTACGCAGCACGTTTGAGTTTCTGCAGGAACCAATGAGATTCATTCTCGTGTTACGCAGCACGTTTGAGTTTCTGCAGGAACCAATGAGATTCATTCTCGTGTTACGCAGCACGTTTGAGCATCACCGAGAACCAATGAGGATCATTCTCGTGTTAAGCAGCACGTTTGAGTTTCTGCAGGAACCAATGAGATTCATTCTCGTGTTACGCAGCACGTTTGAGCATCACCGAGAACCAATGAGGTTCATTCTCGTGTTACGCATCAAGTTTGAGCTTCAGCAAGAACCAATGAGTTTCATTCTCATGTTACACAGCATGTTTGAGTTTCTTCAAGAACCAATGAGGTTCATTCTCGGGTTACGCAGCACGTTTGAGCTTCAGCGAGAACCAATGAGGTTCATTCTCGTGTTACGCAGCACGTTTGAGTTTCTTCAAGAACCAATGAGGTTCATTCTCGGGTTACGCAGCACGTTTGAGCTTCAGCGAGAACCAATGAGGTTCATTCTCGTGTTACGCAGCACGTTTGAGCTTCAGCAAGAGACAATGAGGTTAATTCTCGTTACGCATCAAGTTTGAGCTTCAACGAGAACCAATGAGATTAATTCTCGTGTTACGCAGCACGTTTGAGCTTCAGCAAGAGCCAATGAGGTTCATTCTCGTGTTACGCAGCACGTTTGAGCTTCAGCAAGAGCCAATGAAGTTCATTCTCGTGTTACGCAGCACGTTTGAGCTTCAGCAAGAGCCAATGAGGTTCATTCTCGTGTTACGCAGCACGTTTGAACTTCAGCAAAAGCCAATGAAGTTCATTCTTGTGTTACGCAGCATGTTTGAGTTTCTTTAAGATCCAATGAGGTTCATTCTCGTGTTACGCAGCACATTTGAGCTTCAGAAAGAACCCATGGGATTCATTCTCGTGCTGCAAGAACCAATGAGGTTCATTCTCGCATTACGCAGCACATTTGAGCTTCAGCGAGAACCAATGAGGTTCATTCTCGTGTTACGCAGCACGTTTGAGCTTCAGCGAGAACCAATAAGGTTAATTCTCGTGTTACGCAGCACATTTGAGTTTCAGCAAGAACCAATGAAGTTCATTCTTGTGTTACGCAGCACGTTTGAGCTTCAGCGAGAACCAATGAGGTTCATTCTTGTGTTACGCAGCACATTTGAGCTTCAGCGAGAACCAATGAGGTTCATTCTCGTGTTACGCAGCACATTTGAGCTTCAGCGAGAACCAATGAGGTTCATTCTCGTGTTACGCAGCACGTTTGAGCTTCAGCGAGAACCAATAAGGTTAATTCTCGTGTTACGCAGCACATTTGAGTTTCAGCAAGAACCAATGAGGTTCATTCTCGTGTTACGCAGCACGTTTGAGCTTCAGCGAGAACCAATGAGGTTAATTCTCGCATTACGCAGCACATTTGAGCTTCAGCGAGAACCAATGAGGTTCATTCTCGTGTTACGCAGCACGTTTGAGCTTCAGCGAGAACCAATGAGGTTCATTCTCGCATTACGCAGCACATTTGAGCTTCAGCGAGAACCAATGAGGTTCATTCTCGTGTTACGCAGCACATTTGAGCTTCAGCGAGAACCAATGAAGTTCATTCTCGTGTTACGCAGCACGTTTGAGTTTCAGCGAGAACCAATGAGGTTAATTCTCGTGTTACGCAGCACATTTGAGTTTCAGCAAGAACCAATGAAGTTCATTCTTGTGTTACGCAGCACATTTGAGCTTCAGCGAGAACCAATGAGGTTCATTCTCGTGTTACGCAGCACGTTTGAGCTTCAGCGAGAACCAATGAGGTTCATTCTCGCATTACGCAGCACATTTGAGCTTCAGCGAGAACCAATGAGGTTCATTCTCGTGTTACGCAGCACGTTTGAGCTTCAGCGAGAACCAATGAGGTTCATTCTTGTGTTACGCAGCACGTTTGAGTTTCAGCAAAAGCCAATGAAGTTCATTCTTGTGTTACGCAGCATGTTTGAGTTTCTTTAAGATCCAATGAGGTTCATTCTCGTGTTACGCAGCACATTTGAGCTTCAGAAAGAACCCATGGCATTCATTCTCGTGCTGCAAGAACCAATGAGGTTCATTCTCGCATTACGCAGCACGTTTGAGTTTCTGCAGGAACCAATGAGATTCATTCTCGTGTTACGCAGCACGTTTGAGTTTCTGCAGGAACCAATGAGATTCATTCTCGTGTTACGCAGCACGTTTGAGCATCACCGAGAACCAATGAGGATCATTCTCGTGTTAAGCAGCACGTTTGAGTTTCTGCAGGAACCAATGAGATTCATTCTCGTGTTACGCAGCACGTTTGAGCATCACCGAGAACCAATGAGGTTCATTCTCGTGTTACGCATCAAGTTTGAGCTTCAGCAAGAACCAATGAGTTTCATTCTCATGTTACACAGCATGTTTGAGTTTCTTCAAGAACCAATGAGGTTCATTCTCGGGTTACGCAGCACGTTTGAGCTTCAGCGAGAACCAATGAGGTTCATTCTCGTGTTACGCAGCACGTTTGAGTTTCTTCAAGAACCAATGAGGTTCATTCTCGGGTTACGCAGCACGTTTGAGCTTCAGCGAGAACCAATGAGGTTCATTCTCGTGTTACGCAGCACGTTTGAGCTTCAGCAAGAGCCAATGAGGTTCATTCTCGTGTTACGCAGCACGTTTGAGCTTCAGCAAGAGCCAATGAAGTTCATTCTCGTGTTACGCAGCACGTTTGAGCTTCAGCAAGAGCCAATGAGGTTCATTCTCGTGTTACGCAGCACGTTTGAACTTCAGCAAAAGCCAATGAAGTTCATTCTTGTGTTACGCAGCATGTTTGAGTTTCTTTAAGATCCAATGAGGTTCATTCTCGTGTTACGCAGCACATTTGAGCTTCAGAAAGAACCCATGGGATTCATTCTCGTGCTGCAAGAACCAATGAGGTTCATTCTCGCATTACGCAGCACATTTGAGCTTCAGCGAGAACCAATGAGGTTCATTCTCGTGTTACGCAGCACGTTTGAGCTTCAGCGAGAACCAATAAGGTTAATTCTCGTGTTACGCAGCACATTTGAGTTTCAGCAAGAACCAATGAAGTTCATTCTTGTGTTACGCAGCACGTTTGAGCTTCAGCGAGAACCAATGAGGTTCATTCTTGTGTTACGCAGCACATTTGAGCTTCAGCGAGAACCAATGAGGTTCATTCTCGTGTTACGCAGCACATTTGAGCTTCAGCGAGAACCAATGAGGTTCATTCTCGTGTTACGCAGCACGTTTGAGCTTCAGCGAGAACCAATAAGGTTAATTCTCGTGTTACGCAGCACATTTGAGTTTCAGCAAGAACCAATGAGGTTCATTCTCGTGTTACGCAGCACGTTTGAGCTTCAGCGAGAACCAATGAGGTTAATTCTCGCATTACGCAGCACATTTGAGCTTCAGCGAGAACCAATGAGGTTCATTCTCGTGTTACGCAGCACATTTGAGCTTCAGCGAGAACCAATGAGGTTCATTCTCGTGTTACGCAGCACGTTTGAGCTTCAGCGAGAACCAATGAGGTTCATTCTCGCATTACGCAGCACATTTGAGCTTCAGCGAGAACCAATGAGGTTCATTCTCGTGTTACGCAGCACGTTTAAGCTTCAGCGAGAACCAATAAGGTTAATTCTCGTGTTACGCAGCACATTTGAGTTTCAGCAAGAACCAATGAAGTTCATTCTTGTGTTACGCAGCACATTTGAGCTTCAGCGAGAACCAATGAGGTTCATTCTCGTGTTACGCAGCACGTTTGAGCTTCAGCGAGAACCAATGAGGTTCATTCTCGCAT
Source organism: Squalius cephalus (assembly GCF_949319135.1). NCBI lineage: Eukaryota > Metazoa > Chordata > Actinopteri > Cypriniformes > Leuciscidae > Squalius > Squalius cephalus. The sequence continues at coordinate 6,255,741 of NC_137123.1, forward strand.
TACGCAGCACATTTGAGCTTCAGCGAGAACCAATGAGGTTCATTCTCGTGTTACGCAGCACGTTTGAGCTTCAGCGAGAACCAATGAGGTTCATTCTTGTGTTACGCAGCACGTTTGAGTTTCAGCAAAAGCCAATGAAGTTCATTCTTGTGTTACGCAGCATGTTTGAGTTTCTTTAAGATCCAATGAGGTTCATTCTCGTGTTACGCAGCACATTTGAGCTTCAGAAAGAACCCATGGGATTCATTCTCGTGCTGCAAGAACCAATGAGGTTCATTCTCGCATTACGCAGCACATTTGAGCTTCAGCGAGAACCAATGAGGTTCATTCTCGTGTTACGCAGCACGTTTGAGCTTCAGCGAGAACCAATAAGGTTAATTCTCGTGTTACGCAGCACATTTGAGTTTCAGCAAGAACCAATGAGGTTCATTCTCGCATTACGCAGCACATTTGAGCTTCAGCGAGAACCAATGAGGTCATTCTCGTGTTACGCAGCACGTTTGAGCTTCAGCGAGAACCAATAAGGTTAATTCTCGTGTTACGCAGCACATTTGAGTTTCAGCAAGAACCAATGAGGTTCATTCTCGTGTTAAGCAGCACGTTTGAGCTTCAGCGAGAACCAATGAGGTTCATTCTTGTGTTACGCAGCACGTTTGAGTTTCTGCAAGAACCAATGAGGTTCATTCTTGTGTTACGCAGCATGTTTGAGTTTCTTTAAGATCCAATGAGGTTCATTCTCGTGTTACGCAGCACATTTGAGCTTCAGAAAGAACCCATGGGATTCATTCTCGTGCTGCAAGAACCAATGAGGTTCATTCTCGCATTACGCAGCACATTTGAGCTTCAGCGAGAACCAATGAGGTTCATTCTCGTGTTACGCAGCACGTTTGAGCTTCAGCGAGAACCAATGAGGTTCATTCTCGTGTTACGCAGCACGTTTGAGCTTCAGTAAGAACCAATGAGGTTCGTTCTCGTGTTACGCAGCACGTTTTAAAGGGTCATGAAACCCTAAACCAAATTTTCTGAGATTTTAACACAGGTATGCGTGTTGAACACCATTGAAGACAATGTTAGCATCTGTTAGATTTAATAGTAGGGGGAAAATGGTTAAATTTTAGTTTTTTTCCGCTATTTTCGTCTTCCGGTTTTAAAATCTTCATCGTGTCCACGTCACAGGCTGTGACGTGGCAGAGCACTATAGTACTTTGATGACTCATCGGTGTCTCATAATTATTCATGTGCTGAGTTTTCTTATCCAATGAGAAGACACTTTCTCTTAATTATTCATGACACCACGGGGAACTTTACAATGACAGACAAGACATATCAAACTGTGATAGACATTCTCTGATATCGCGTAGCTGATGAGAGAGGCAATGATGGGACGCGCGTTTGTTTTCGTGGTGCAAAAGTTCCAGTGCATCTTTCCCCGCGATGCTGCCCGAACTGGACTCCGGCCATCACCCACGGACACATCTAAATATATGTGTGTAGCAACCATTCAACGGGAGAATGGTGGACTTCGGCCTTGTACACCAATGCAGGTTTCGTCTTGCGAGTGATGCGGTTCCGACCGAGGACTTTTCTATCGCTTCAGAGGTGTGTCGTGTGTGTGTGTGTGTGTGTGTGTGTGTGTGTGCGCGTGTGTGTGTCAAAAATGTAACCCTGATCGTTTTACATGCCTTTTGTTAAATAATCACTCGTTATTAAAATTTAGATATTTCGATAATACCTGTATGGAATGTATGCGTGCAAATTTCTATGTCACTGTCCATCTTTACTATGTGGGTTTAGGGGGCGCATAGAGCTAGGCTATGTAGCCCACGGAACGTTTTTTTTTTTTAAGCGGAAAATGTATTATTTTCAAATATATGCATTTATAGTGTGTATATATACAAATATATATTTTATAATGACATAATTATACATAAACGTTATATGTTTTAAATACAATTATACTTAATGTAGGCAAATATATGTAGCAGGGCATTCAGTTACTTTTGAAAGGACAAAAATAAGGCATCAGTGTATTTCATTAGACTTTAACTTTGCCAGCTATAATTTTTTTTTTTTTTTTTTTTTTTTTTAGCATTTCCTCACGTTTTACCACTGATTTTTAGTGACAGTCGATATGCATGGGCCATTGCGATGACAGTTTCCCCCTCTCCCCTCTCACCTGCCATACCACACCCACTCCCCTCCCTTCTTCTCACAGCCACCACGCCCATTTAAGTTGCATTTTTCAAAAAGATTGTGAGCTAGACTTGAGGTGAAAGAGGGGGGTTTCATGACCCTTTAACTTCAGCAAAAGCCAATGAAGTTCATTCTTGTGTTACGCAGCATGTTTGAGTTTCTTTAAGATCCAATGAGGTTCATTCTCGCATTACGCAGCACATTTGAGCTTCAGCGAAAACCAATGAGGTTCGTTCTTGTGTTACGCAGCACGTTTGAGCTTCAGCGAGAACCAATGAGGATCATTCTTGTGTTACGCAGCACGTTTGAGTTTCAGCGAGAAACAATGAGGTTCATTCTCGTGTTACGCAGCACGTTTGAGCTTCAGCGAGAACCAATGAGGTTATTTCTCATGTTACACAGCACGTTTGAGTTTCAGCAAGAACCATTGAGGTTCATTCTCATGTTACGCAGCACGTTTGAGCTTCAGCGAGAACCAATGAGGTTATTTCTCATGTTACACAGCACGTTTGAGTTTCAGCAAGAACCATTGAGGTTCATTCTCATGTTACGCAGCACGTTTGAGCTTCAGCGAGAACCAATGAGGTTATTTCTCATGTTACGCAGCACGTTTGAGTTTCAGCAAGAACCAATGAGGTTAGTTATCATGTTACGCAGCACGTTTGAGCTTCAGCAAGAACCAATGAGGTTCATTTTTGTGTCACGCAGCACGTTTGAGCTTCAGCGAGAACCAGTGAGGTTCATTCTCGTGTTACGCAGCACATTTGAGTTTTGGCAAGAACCAATGAGGTTCATTCTCGCATTACGCAGCATGTTTGAGTTTCTGCAGGAACCAATGAGATTCATTCTCGTGTTACTCAGCACGTTTGGGCTTCAGTAAGAACCATTGAGGTTCATTCTTGTGTTACACAGGACGTTTGAGCTTCTGCAACAACCAATGAGGTTCATTCTCGGTAACTGCAGAAGAATAAGAATTGCCCCAGCTTTTTGTTTTTTTGTAAGACAAAATGGCACTCAAACCAATCAATTAATCTTTACTTTGGTTTTCTGAGTAAAAAAGAAAAAGTATAGTATGTGAATAGTAGGGGAGCGCGGGGCACAACCTAACGCGGGGTTAGTTGTAACACGCTTGTTTTAAATACTTCCGCACATGCTCGGATGACGAAATTTTGTGTATTTACTAGTTGCCATATCAACACTATATAGAAAAAAAAATCCGCCAAAAAAAACAGACATAGACATAGACATTTATTAAACCATAGCAAAAGTAAATTTCTTACTTAAGTTAATTTTTCATCTCTATTTTTTGTGTTTATTTAAAATAAGACAAATCTGATATTATTTTAATCTCCAAGATGTTATTTAACAGTTGAGATAGTTCTTTAATGCTTTGCTAACTAGCAGAAGACACTAGCAGGGTTTAAATCCCAGTTGTGCAGGCGGGGGCATGTTGTAACACTGAAATATGCTATTATATTATATATTATATACTTTTTTTAATTCTATTGGGAAAACGTGAGAAAAAGGTGAATAAAGACTGAGAGTCAATGTTCAGAAATGACTAATTATTTATTTGTTTTGAACTATGTTGTATAGCTGTGTTTTCATGTGTTCGTAGTCAAAACTCAAAAATGAGATTATATTTAATTATTAAAAATTGCCATTATTTTATATGAAACCTTTTTTTAATTGTATTTTATTTAGAAAATATTTTAGTTTGTTTTGAATTTTTTTTTTATTAGATCAGATAACATTTTAAGCTGCCATATGTTATGTTACAATGTGCCCCACACATGTTACAATGTACCCCACCTATGGGGCATGTTGTCACATTTCACTTCCATTCTTTCGGGGTATGTCAAGAAAAAAGTATATAAAACAAAACCACATAATTGTACTAGACATGTGGGAAATTAATGTGGGATAAAAATAAATACTCTGAACCATAAGTATATTTACACAAACTGAGAAAGTCAAAAAGCGTTACTCTGTGCCCCGCTCTCCCCTACAGCCTACTAGATTTTTAAAATTAAGTTAAGACATTAAGTAAAGTTAACTAAACCACTGCACCGATATGGGATGATTATAGTATCAAAATGATTAACACGTGCAAGCACACTTATCAATGAACGTGATACATGTTGCAGAAATGTTTTATCCATGCCTTTCAACTTGCGTGTGCAAAATTCAAAATTGAATGAATGTGAAGCAATTTGAACAAATAGAGACATTTTTGTGAATACAAATGTTTTCCTTTGTATTAGTGTATCATAATTTGCGCATGCAACACAGAAGATGTGCATGTGTGGATCAGGTGCCACGCGTGCATTCATTGACGTCTTTTCTGAGTCGATCTCATTTGATTCATTTGGATTTTGAGACTTTCTTTTCGCGTTTTTTAAGCATTTCACAACCCACACACAAACAACTACAAATGAATAGGCCTGGTGCTAATTATTAATGTGTGCACAACTACCCATCTATTTGACAAATTCACAAATGTGCGTCACTACATTTAAACCAATACAATACAACTTGTGTGTGCAAAATCCAAAATCAAGGCAAGGCAAGGCGCGTGCATTCATTGACTCGTTTCTGAGTCGATCTCATTTGATTCATTTGGATTTTGAGACTTTCATTCCGCGGTTTCGCCTGGCTCGATCCACACACAGATGTCTGAGAAAACCTGCTACCACTAGATGGCAGTATTCCGCTAAAACAGACAACGGCAGCGTAATCAAGCGTTCTTCCTCATTTAAGACGCTTAATGTGAGTGATATTGAAGCACCAAATTTAGTACACAATATTGGCCTACCTTATTAATAAAGCATACTTTATAGAGGCAAACAGATTAAATCAGATTATGAACAACACCCATAGAAAACCATTATAAAACGCTTAACGTGCAATAGCGCGTTGCATGTTCAATAAGGTGTATTGGCTACGGAGTTTAAATATCACCGTTACTGCATTGACGTTAAGCTTTTTCTTTATAATATGCTCTATGGGAGGAAAACTATATAGCCTACAGACAAGAGCCTATGAACGCGACGCGCGGCGTTTCACGGTAATGGCATATCCTTCCTGAGCCTGTTAAAAAGAAAAAGCTTAACATGGCATATTGGCATTTTTTCCTGTTAAACAAAACATGAAATTTCGCATTTGCGTTCATATTATAGGCTTAATTTTTATCTGACTACACATTGTATACATAGCCTAGTATACAAGCTTTGGAATTTGAAAATGTCTGTTTTTAAATGTTAAAGACGATTTTCGCAGTAGGCTACATTTGTTTTCCCTTGACCCATAAGCCACTGTTATAGGCTATATGAGTTTTAACAATATCCAACCATTGTATATCGACATGAAATGTTAATTGAAAATCAACTGGCCCTGTGTGTGTAGCTGCATATTTATACATGACTCATGAGAATGATTTAACGCGCTAACCACGGCTCATGATGCACAAGGGAATGTCTGCCAATTCCACTAACTGCGTTAAAACGTATAATTTGTTTTAATTAAGATTACTTTTAATATTTAAAAACAGACATTTCCAAATTCCAAAGCTCGTAGAAGGTTCCTGTAAGACTGACTTACAGGTCAAATTTGGACAATACGTCCCTTCATGTAGCCTGTTTTCTGCAGAAAAATACTGCAATTCACCAAAAGGGTTTTTTCATGTTCAAAATGGTTTTAGTATGTTCCTAGTGACTAGACTGGTTTACTACAGGAGAAATTGTCCAAATACCTCCCTTCATGTAGCCTATTTACAGTAAACAATTATTATACAAAAAATACTGTAATTCACCAAATGGGTTTTTGGTGACTTACTACAGGTGAATAATGCAAAATCTCACCTGACTATCACTAGGAACGTACAACCTTTGGAACATGAATAGAAAAACAATTTACAGTAATTAAAAAAAATTGTACTGTTCAATCGAGATATTGGCTGGACATACAGTAGGCTAAGTCAGTTTGCCCACTAGGCATTTATTGTCATTTGAATGAATGACTGGACGTTTATATTTTTTTGACTGTGAGTGGAATTTGCAGATGGTCTCTTTAGAAAATGCGGCGAATATCAAACCTAAAACTTACTTCACTGCGCTCTCGGACCGGTTGCTCTCCCATACACACGCAAAGTTAAACGCAACTGCAGAATTTCATGTTAAGCTTTTTCTTTTTAACAGGCTCAGGAAGGGAAATGCCATTAACGTGAAACGCCGCGCGTCGCGTTCATATAGGCTCTGTAGGCTATATATTTTTCCTCCCATAGAGCATATTATAAAGAAAAAGCTTAACGTCAATGCAGTAAGACGGTGATATTTAAACTCAGTAGCCAATACACCTTATTGAACATGCAACGCGCTATTGCACGTTAAGCGTTTTATAATGGTTTTCTATGGGTGTTGTTCATAATCTGATTTAATCTGTTTGCCTCTATAAAGTATGCTTTATTAATAAGGTAGGCCAATATTGTGTACTAAATTTGGTGCTTCAATATCACTCTCATTAAGCTTCTTAAATGGGGAAGAACGCTTGATTACGCTGCCGTTGTCTGTTTTAGCGGAATACTGCCATCTAGTGGTAGCAGGTTTTCTCAGACAGCTGTGTGTGGATCGTGCAAGGCGAAACCGCAAAATGAAAGTCTCAAAATCCAAATGAATCAAATAGGATCGACTCAGAAACGAGTCAATGAATGCACGCGTGTCACCTGATCCACAAATACACATCTTACTTGTTGCATGCACAAATTCTGGCCTACATTAATACAAAATCTAGGTTTTGTATTAACAACTATGTCTCTATTTGTACAAAATGCTGCACATTCATGTGATTTTGGATTTTGCACACACACGTTGTATTGTATTAGTTTAAATGTAGTGATTGTGAATGTGTCAAATAGATGGGTAGTTGTGCACACATTAATAATTAGCACCAGGCCTATTCATTTGTAGTTGTTTGTGTGTGGGTTGTGAAATGCTTAAAACCGCGAAAAGAAAGTCTCAAAATCCAAATGAATCAAATGAGATCGACTCAGAAAAGACGTCAATGAATGCACGCGTGGCACCTGATCCACACATGCACATCTTCTGTGTTGCATGCGCAAATTATGATACACTAATGGTGCGTTTCCACTACAGCGGCAAAAGTCCGCTCAGTGCCGCTGGCAACGCTATAACGCCTCCGCTTTGGGGTGTGTCATTGCGAGTGTGTTTAATCGAAGTTTTTTTCAACACACGGACAGTATAATCACCAGAAATGCACGCGATTACATTTACAAATAGACAAGCTTTGTTTCCAAATGCATCAAGCAAAGATCCTTTCAATTTTATAAACTTTTATAAACCCAGCCAATATAATCACAAGAACACATCCAAAATAAAATCTTTAACATATATATAACAACTGCAAAGCGTCTAATTTGTAAACAAAATGATTTACGCACTAAATCCAGCATAAACTCCAGCAAAATTTGCATATTTTTAAACTCTCAAAACAGATGTCACATCACGAACCTCACAGCAATTGGCTGCCGACCGCGTTTTTCGCTTGATATTTGCATAAAGTCAAAAACTGCCCAACCTTTTTGACGCTCTCGGTCGCTCTCAACGCTTTCTCCGGTCCGCTGGCAATCCCAAAATGCACTGCGCGAGCGTGAAGCTCAACTTCCATAGGAATGAATTGAAAACGCTCGCTCCGCTCCGCTCGCAACGCGCCAGTGGAAACGCACCGTTACGGTGTGTTCACATGGGGCGTCAGCGTCAACGCTTCCCATTGACTTTGAATGGGTGACGTCAAGCGTTGCCGAAAAGAATTGTGGATCTGTCGGCGGCGCTTCACTGGCGTTGCTCGCGGCAGAAGTTGAGAATTTTTCAACTTCTGCCGTGAGCAACGCCAGTGAAGCGCCGCAGACGGAAGCGTCAGCCAATCAGGATCGCTCTATGCAAATACAGTAGCCAGGCGGCAGCCAATCACGTTCATCCTGTTCAAGAGCAGCAAACTGAGGATAAATTTTAAAATGGAGGAGAAACTAATTATTGCGGTGGGCAATCACCCGGTTCTTTATGACCAATCACTTTTTATGTACCGGGATTCATACCGGAGAGACCAGGCGTGAGAGACCAGGCGTTCCTGTCTAATTTCATTGGCTGACGCTGCTATGACCATGGCGTCAGTGCCAAACTTCAGCCACGCCTTCCGTCAAGCGTTGACGCTGACGCCCCGTGTGAACACACCGTAATAAAAAGAAAAACATTTGTATTCACAAAAATGTCTCTATTTGTACAAATTGCTTCACATTCATTCAATTTTGAATTTTGCACACGTAAGTTGAAAGGCATGGATAAAACATTTCTGCAACATGTATCAAGTTCATTGATAAGTGTGTTTGCACGTGTTAATCATTTTGATACTATAACCATCCCATACTCCGACACTGCTTAGGGTTTGGAACGACATGAGGGTAATTAATGACAGAATTTTAAATTTTTGGGTGAACTATCCATTTAATAGTTACATATTTATTTATGATCTGAGCACGCACACTCACCTTTCGTTGTCGTACAGCCTTTTGTAGCGGATGTATTTTGTGCCATCTGTGCTCAAGTTTATTACACTCTGAACATAAAACCTGTTCATCCGTTTGACAGAACAGCTCAATTTTCTCTCCGTGTATCTGACAAACATGTTCTGCGTCCCTCTCCTTCCTCGTGTTGTTCTCTCTCAGGTAAGACTCACAGGTGTTCCTCAGGCTCAGATTGGACACCGGTTGCTGAGGTGAAACCTGTCGACAGACGGGACAGTTTCTGGATCTGCTCGAGGTCCAGTGATCATTAATGCACTGACGACAGAAACTGTGACCACAGCTCAATAACACAGGGTCAGTGAAGAGCTCAGTGCACACGGGACACGACAGATCTTCCTCCAGAGACATTTGGAGAGAGAGAATACTTAAAATATAATTCACTGCGAACAAAAACACTTTTTTAAGAGCAGCAGAAAAGGACGACGACAGAGAAAAGAAAACACTTCTTTATTTTAGTACAGCCTCTCTGCTTATGAGGAAATGACATGTCAAAGTTTGATTGGAGGAAAAAGTTGGGGAACAACAAATCATGTGTAAATACAACAGGAGGCGCTGCGTGCTCGCTCATAACTCTCTCAGATACAAATGTCGTGCAAAAGCAAGAAATAAGAATTGTACTTATTGGCAACGTAGGCTACACACAGTTTTGAAATATGTACACGTTTGTGACTATCACATTCAATCCAATTAATTTATGTGTATAGCGCTTTTCAGCTTTACAGAAAATGCATGTGTCTACATTACCATTTACAGTGATCTGTTATCAGAGGAAGCTAACTGTGCCCAATATGTATTTCAGAAATGCACATCCCTAGATACAAATCAATCAGTAATTTAAGGCAGAAACAATGAGGTAATTGAAGACATTTACGATTTATGACATAATGATTACATGGTCTACTTGCATTCACTACTGTTACTGTTGCATGCTTGTATATTTGGCAAGAGTGTGTGTGTTAAACCACGCCCACGAACTTTCTGGCAGATTCCACTAGAACACAGCTGCTTTTCTTAAAGGGGCCGCCGCGAAATTAAAGGCGCATACCCCAGATTGTGGGTTTGTCACTCATAACTCTTAAATCTGTACAGTTTAATTACCAGATATTATAATTTCTCTGTCATCTGCCAGATGATTGAGAAAAGTTGATTTTTCTGACTTTTTTGTACTACGTTGTTTCCCCTTTTAGCAAGAAACCCTTCCCTTTAATTCTCCTGCAGGGACCACCAAGAGTCTCTCCGTGTTTATGTCGGTGGGCATTAAATCGGCGATGTTCACTGTTCGCGTCAGCGCTGCGCGATCAGTCTCGCGGCTCCGCTTTACTGCCCGATTTTCCGCTTTCCTCGGGCTCGTCTCTCTTTCTCCGGCTATGCATCTGCTGTATTTCTTTGTGCTGCTGCTCTGGAGCGGTCCGGTGCGCGGTTATTTCCCGGAGGAGCGCTGGAGCCCGGAGTCCGCGTTGCTCGCGCCGCGGGTGCTGCTCGCGCTGGTGTGCCGCAACTCCGCGCACTCTCTCCCGCAGGTCCTCGGCGCCATCGACCGCCTCAACTACCCCAAAGATCGCATGGGTGTATGGTGAGTTTGGCGGATTGAGATTAATTTATCAGATTGGTGTTTTGCGCAATTACGCGTCTGACAGATGTGGACTGATGTTTTGCGTGTTAACTGTAATGCGGTGACTGCAGGGTTTCCACAAATGAAGTGAGGGGAAGTAAACAACAGAGGTGTTTGTGTGTTGCGTTAACTAAACTAACAGCAGCTGTGCTTACATGAGTGTGTTGAGATTGATGTGTGTTTGGGAATGAGAGAGATGTACAGTTCTGACTCTCTCCCTGCTGTGGACTGTGTGTGTGGAGGGGAATGGGCGAGTTCCGACGTGTCCGGGGCACACAGACTCCCCTTCATGCCCCCGATCGGGTTCAGCTCTGCCCCCTTTTTCCACTCATCATGATCCGATCAGCCGACGTGTCTTTGTAAACGCGCCGCGTGAGTGCGCGGAAACAACAGTCTTCTGCATGAATGAGAGTCGGTGAGCGGAAAACTTTCCCTGCGGCGACAGAGATGACATTTATGAAACACCCTCTGAGAAACTGTATGACCTCAGAAAATATGCATGGTGATCTAGCTAGGCTGCATATTGTTTATTCAAAATAATTGAAAGCATGTTGGATTTTCCCCCCTCAACAAACATTATTTTGACACTAATGAAACGCAAATTATTTGATAACATGTTTGATAAATGTTTGGCAGCGGCTATTTGCGCTAAGTTTAAACGGCAATAGATTGTATTTACACTGTAAAAATAGCTGTAATAAGTGTAAGCATGTATGCATTCAGGAGACGCTTTTATCCAAAGTGACTTAAGAAGTAGGAACAAGCGATTCATCAAGGAGCCAGCAATGTTCGTTATACACAATGACAGGTTTATTAGAAAGACAACTAGATTAGATTAAACTCACTATATCATGTAAGAGTGTTGTCTTCATATAACCCAATGGAAGTGAACAAGTTCTGAATTGACAGAAACAACAACAAATAAAACTACATAAAAGTAGTCCATACAACTTGTGTGCTAGATTCCAAAGCTGTATTGTAGTAGAATGTAAGAAGAATATTTGTCAAATAAATAATCAACTGATCAGCTCTTGTTGCTTCTTAAGATGTAATGTCCAGGTTAGGGCTGTAACGATTCCTCAGTTTAATTCAAGTACTTCATTAAAAAAAAAAAAAAAAAAATCCTTGATTGTAATTTGCCTGTGTTGATTAAATGGCAAAATACAGAAAGTGGCGCATTTCACAGACGAGAATCCATGAACCGCATTAGCATTTGCGATCTATTTTTATTACTACGAAAAATATCAGATTACTCGATAAATTGATGAAATAAAGTCAGATTACTTGATGAATCTCAAAAAATATTCAACAGATAACTCGATTAATCATATAAATAATTGACCAATTACTCGATTACCAAAATAATAATTAGCCCTAGTCCAGGTATTGTTTAAAATCATTATTTATTGAATATCTCCCCCTTCGGTCTTGCCATCAAATTGACATAAAATAAAGTTAGTTCTAGTGTATAATGTGAATAAATGAGTACATGACAATAAAACATGATGATAAAAGACTTAATTTGTGGGTGAAATCTCCATTTAACGTGAATGTTTAATTGTTGGGTGTGTTTAAAATAGCATTGGCACCGATTAGCCGCTGCATATGTACAACATTTCTGACATGGTATCATCCTCATTTCCTTCAGAAGAGTCTCAGAACTGAAGCAGTGTGTAGTGAACAGCTGAAACCGAACCGCCAGGGTTTGTGTCGCCGCCACAAACAGACCAGAGCTCAACCACATGTGTCCCGCGAGTCCCAGAGTTTAGCTAGGGCTTTAGCTAACTCAGACTGAACATCTTGGCAGATCTCTGCTTCAGCACACACACATCAAACTCCATATAATCTGCAGCTTTATTACAGGATCAAACTCAAACTGCACTTAAATCAGTGATGAGAGACGCTGACCGCTAACAAGTAGCCTCGCTACACTAGCGTAGCATTACAGCGGGAGAACCCTGCGGTTCACTCACTCATAGAGTCATACGACAGCTTGTATTGAACATCTCCAGTGGGTTTCTCCTCACTTTTCCCGTTATATCCCGGTGGGTTGGGCGTCTCCGTGTGATTGGTTCCTGCCAGAGCTGTGGTTTCCCGCCTTTCTTCTCCCGCGACTTAATGACTTTAATTATCAAATGAGCGCTTTCGTTTGATGAGTGTCTATGAATCAGGCGGCCACTTTATTACAGATGTGATTTTACACCCAAAGATGTTTCATCAACATTTTAGCACCATAATTATGTGTAATATATCATTATAATATACACTATCGTTTAAAGGATTGGGGTCGGTAAGATTATATTTTGAAAGAAGCCTCTTCTGCTCACCAAGGCTTGTTTTTTTTTAAATAAAAAATACAGTAAAACTGTAATATTTTGAAATATTGTTACAATTTAAAACAGCTGTTTTCTATGTGGATAAATTGTCTAATGTAATGTATTCCTGTGATCAAAGCTGAATGTTCAGCATAATTACTCCAGTCTTCAGTGTCACATGATCCTTCAATGATGATTTGATGCTCAAGAAACATCTATGATTATTATCAGTGTTGAAAACAGTTTCATATTTGTGTGGAAACTGTGATACATTTAGTTTTCCTGGATTATTTGATTAATACAAAGTTAAAAAGAACAGCATTTATTTGAAATATAATCACTTGTAATCATTTGTTTCTTCCAAATGTCTTTTTTTGACCCCCAGCTTTTGAATGTATAGTTGTTGGTTTTTTTTAACTGTAATTGTTATTTTTGTTGGAAATTTAAAGAAAACATTGTTTAGTCTGTATGTTATTATAAATGAAGTGAAGCAAAATATCACATTATTCACAGCTAAAATCGTTGGTTTCTGGATCTCAAACAAAAACTCAACACACACACTCAACTTTAATGGTGTTTTTCATGCAGAATCTAATTATGAGCAGCAGTGCTAGTCGTGCTTGTCTTTGCAAGTTTAGTGACAATAATGGTAGGATTCAGACCTGTAGGTCAAACACACACACACACACACACACACACACACACACAGGCGGAGGGGAATGGAATTTGCCTCAGGAACCTTCATAAGCCTGTGTGTGTGCGTGTGTGAGAGTGTGTATGTGGGAGCATGTGTGTGTGTGCGCGAGTGTGTGTGTGTGTCTGTGCATTTGTGAGAGTCTGTAGGTAGGATGTAGGACCGTGTGTGTGTGTGTGTGTGAGAGTGTGTATGTGGGAGCATGTGTGCGTGTGTGTGTGTGTGTGCGCGCGTGTGTGTGTGCGCGCGTGTGTGTGTGTGAGAGTGTGTATGTGGGAGCGTGTGTGTGTGTGTGTGTGTGTGTGTGTGTGTGATACAGCAGCACCTGGGATCCGTCTGTTCACAGTAAAGCTGGATCTCCTGCATGATCTCAGTGAGAGAGAGAGAGAGTGTGTGTGTGTGTGTGTGTGTGTGTGTGTGTGTGTGTGTGTGTGTGTGTGTGTGTGTGTGTGTTCTCAGTGATGGATGGCTGTGATTCTTCAGCCTCTCATGGATCTTCTTCTGAGCAAAAATGTGCTTTTTCTAGAATCAACTTGCACTTCTAAAAGTGTGCTGAGTAAAAGTGTGTCAGTCTCTCGTTCTGCAGCCAAACGTTAAAGACAAGCTTCGCTTTCCAAAGGTCGTGTAGTGAAGTTAATTATGGAGTCATTTTCCACTTTCAGGAACATTAGAAAGCTCTAATTATAGTCCTCATTTCTGGAGGTTCAGCCGTCTTCTCCATGTGTGTTCCTGATCTGATCCTGATCCGTGATTATATCTCCTCAGGGTGGCCACGGATCATAACGCCGACAACACCTCCGCTGTCCTGCGGGAATGGCTGATCAACGTCCAGAGCTTTTATCATTATGTGGAGTGGAGACCACAGGAGGAGCCCAGGTGAGCCCAGCCTCACACTCATGCAAACATGCATACATATACATATCTGTCAAACGTTTGGAACTGTTTGTAATGTTTTTGAAAAAAGTCATTTATTTGATCAAAAATACAGTAAAAACAGTAATATTGTGAAATATTATTGCAATTTAAAACAGCTGTTTTCTATGTGAATATATATAGTAAAGTGTAATTTATTCCTGAGATCAAAGCTGAATTTCAGCATCATTACTCCAGTCTTCAGTGTCACATGATCCTTCACAAATCACTCTAATATGATGATTTATTATCAATATTGGAAACAGTTGTGCTGCTTGATGTATTTTAATAACCTGTGATACTTTTTTCAAGATTCACAAATTAATAAAAAGTTAAAAACAACAGCATTTATATAAAATATAAATCTTTTCTAACAATATAAATCTTTACAATCACTTTTGTTTTAAAAACACAAAAAAATGACTGACGGTAGTGTATATTGTAACAAAAAGATTTCTATTTGAAATTAATGTTGTTCTTTTTATTAATCAAAGAATCCAAGATTTTGCTATATGCATTTTTATACAAATATAATGAATTATAATATGAATTTATAAACTACATTAAATTTTTGGGGGAAAGTTGGACCACATGTTATTTTATGACCTGAAATACCCTTGCCTTCCCATAAAAATGCATTTTTAATATACAAAAAAAACACAAATCCAGACACATGGATCCCACATGGCCCAGATGTGGGCCGGATCTGGGCCGACACTATATTGTTGTCTGGGATGCTAATTGTAGTGCATTTCAGTCATTTTATGTATGAATTGCATCTTATTTGATTGGTAGGAGAAAAAATATGTGTGATTGACCTCGGACTGTGTCTGAAATTCGCAACCTCACCCCTAGATGGCGCTAAAATCCACACACTGCACCTTTAATGTGTTCCTATGTGTGATTGTGTGTGTGTTTGTCAGCGTCTACGAGGGCGAGAGCGGGCCGAAGCACTGGACGAACCTCCGGTACGAGCACGTGATGAAGCTGCGTCAGGCGGCCCTCGAGACGGCCCGGGAGATGTGGGCCGACTACTTCCTGGTACCTCGTCTAAAGCATCTCCAACTCATGTTTGTGTCTGTGACCAGTGGCTTTATCCGTCCTCAGCATCATCCACAGCCGTAACGTGAAGATAATCACACAGTACAGCGACCCGAACTGACACTGTAATTACAGGTCAGAGGTCACGACCCGTCCACTGACGGGGTGTGTGTGTGTTCGCTCAGCTAAAGTTAGCAGCACTGTACAGTGTGTCTGTTATTTCTGCGCGTGTTTATTCCTGCAGCTCTGTGATCTGCTTCGGCTGCACAGTTTTGAGGTTTCCAACTGGTTTGAATGTGTTTCAGTCAAAGTACTTTGTTCCATTATAGGATTATAGACACTTTTCACCGAGAACCATCCATCAACCACTGGCACGTCAAGTTAAAAAATGATTTCTGGGATACAGCACCACGTTTTTCCTTTGATAACTGCCATAAAATAAATTTAAATTTAAACCAAGTCATAATCCAATTTCAAAACAATTCATTAATTAAATTATGGGTAATATATCATTTATAGTACACATCCTGGGCCAATTTATTTCTTTTTTTGCTGTGCAAATGCACAATACAGTAGCTAGTGCCACAAAGTTTGGCTAAATTTACTTAGTTGCAACTTCATCCTTACAAATGTGTGATTACAAATATATTTAAATGCATGACAAGTTTCAATACAAATGACAGTACAGTATATTTTAGTTTAGCATAAATGTTAATTGTCAGTACATCTAGCAGTCCTTTAAACATATTTCAAAAACAATAGAAGTATGAAATTACATATAAAGATGTGCTTTAGTCCTAGTAAAGTGGGTCAAAAATCACTCTAAGCTAATTGCATTTAATACATTTTTAAACTATAATGCATTTTTATTTAATTGTAAATAACATGCAATGAAGATGAATTTAAAAATTAAAGGAGTGATGACATGGATTTAAAAAAATTTTTTTTAATATGTTCCTTGAGGTTATCTTATTAAGTTAATAAATGTTTTTGCACAAAAAAAACAAATATATATGCAGAAAACAGGTTATTTTCATCCCTCATTCTGAGCCTCTGTCTGAAATGATCAGTTTTTAGGGTGCGACTCCTTTAAAGCTTGTCAGTAAATGCCTCTGTTATGATTGGCTAACGTCACTGCGTACGACACAGTATCTACACACACTCGCTATTACACACATGTAAGTGTTTTAAAAACATTATCCATATAAAACCATCATTATCAAAGCATTATGAAATCATTTCCTTGAGCTTTGATCTTTCAACAAAAGTTTCTTTGCAAAACTCTCCATTATATTGTTCCTCATTCACAAAACAAATCTGTCAAATGCTCCGAACAAACATACAATCCTCCGGCGTGATCCGGGACGCCATTAACACAAACCGCTGGGATCTTCTGAAGTCTTGCACAGAGACGCAAACCTGCAAACCTAACCCTTCCACTTGATATTTGATGATGCAATACTATTGGTCGATGTCTTGCTCTGGAGGCGGGCCTATGCAAATGTGTTTGCTCATGTGACATGGCGTGCGAATGCCTCTGTTTGCAGACGGTGGACTGTGATAATCTGCTGACCAACCGTGATGTGTTGTGGAAGCTGATGCAGGAGAACAAGACGATCGCGGCACCGATGCTGGAGTCCAGAGCCGCGTACTCAAACTTCTGGTGTGGCATGACCTCTCAGGTGTGTGGAGACACCAAACACACGCGTGTCCTCCTGTCAGTGTGTGTCTTAGTCCTGTGTTCATGGGTCCTTTAAAGAAAAACCTCTGATTAGGGGATTTAAACTCTCGACATCTGACATGGTTTGTTTAAAAATGTTTATTATATTATATATTAAATATATAATAATATATAGAGAACTATATAACATTCTATAATATTTTTTCTACTTTTGTCAACTAAAATAAAACGAAATTTTATAAAATGGATACAATGATATAAATTAATTTTTATTTTTTTAACTTTTAGAACTACAACAGTCTTAGTTTCACCTTTTTCACCTGATATAGCAATACAATATTGCTTGTTGATATAGTTATTATTTAAGCCTGTTCACACCGAGAACGATAACGATAACTATATTAGCATCCACACCAACGGATATAATCGCATTAACGAAATTAATCGTAATAATGGAGTTCATCTAATATTATTCAGCTTTTAAGAACAAACAGAACGTATGCCAAAGGCTTCTCTTGTAGTGGGCGGAGCTTATGCGCAAACGGCAATCTCATTGGATGGCGCTCATCCTTGTTTTAATTTCAGCAAATCAGTTCGAGCAAACGCTGACAATGTGATTAACATTCATGAACCCTACATATTTTTGTAGTTTGTTTTCTTTTGTGTTGGAAGTATTTGTTTTGTTACATTATTATTTTTCCCCTTCGGCACTTGTAAATACTTTGCACTTGATGGTTGTTTCACGCTACTTCACTGTAAATAAACTCCACCGTAGCATCATAGTGCAGCTGCGAGTTGGACCATCATTTAACATCGTTTAACATCCCGGGACAGTTCCACGTCTAGAGGGTGCGCAGTCAAAACACTTTATCACTATGTATATAGTCATCATGCTTGGTGTGAATGGGCTTTAGCAGTGAATAAAAAGGTCATGAACCAAATTTTTTTCGCCAGAGTCTGAGTTAAAGGTGCAGTGTGTAATATTTAGAAGGATCTGTTAACAGAAATGCAATATAATATATACATAACTATGTTTTCAGTGGTGTATAAAGACCTTACATAATGAACCATTATGTTTTTATTACCTTAGAATGAGCCATGTCTATCTACACACACCGCGGGTCCGCTTATATTGACATGTTTCTACAGTGGCCCTAAATGGACAAACACGTTTCGTCACTATGTTGTTCTTCGCGCAAAGAATCTAGCTAAAGTCAGCAAATAAAACACTGACACAATGAAGAACAAGAAACAATAATAATCGCAATAACACGTCGTTTTACTGAATAATAAAGTAAACATAATTTCTTAATTTATCTTACTTCCTGTCGGCCACCGTAACTTCTGTTGGGTGCAGTTCACAACCTCACCACTAGATGCCGCTACAAATGACACAGTGCACCTTCTGTGTGTGTAGGGTTATTACAAGCGTACGCCGGCCTACATGCCCATCCGCCGGCAGGAGAGGACGGGCTGCTTCGCTGTTCCCATGGTTCACTCCACGTTCCTGGTGGATCTGAGGAAGCAAGCGTCCCGTCAGCTGGCCTTCTTCCCGCCTCATCCCGACTACAGCTGGGCCTTCGATGACATCATCATCTTCGCCTTCTCTGCGCGGATGGCAGGTTATACTATACAATATTCCATAATATTCTTTCTACATTTGGGTGATGAAAATAAAGCGAAAATGATATAAAAATATAATAACTTATAATTTAACTTTTATAATTAGAAACACTTTAGTTTCACCTTTTTTCGTCAACAGTATTGCATGTTGATATAGTCAGAGTTATTGGGTAACACTTTACAATAAGGCTCATTAGTTAATATTAGTTAATTACCCTAGTTATCATGAATTCAGATTCATGTTCATGTTTTCATGCGCGCTACTTTTGCTTGACTATTTAACATCGTTCCCCCCGCAGATGTTCAGATGTACCTCTGCAACAGAGAGACTTATGGGTATTTCCCCGTGCCCCTGCGCTCCCAGAATACCTTGCAGGACGAGGCGGACAGCTTTCTGCACGCGCAGCTGGAGATTATGGGTGAGTCACATGACCCTGGTCTGGTTTTTCTGCTTGAAGTTCCTCTAGTGGTTTTATCTAGGCTGAGAGCGCAACGAAACGTACTTGATGATTTGTTTTGTCTGCAGTGCGCAATCCTCCGACAGAGCCGTCCGTCTATCTCTCTGTTCCTCCTAAACAGCCCGATAAAATGGGCTTTGATGAGGTGAGGAACTCAGTTTATTTTATTTTATTATATTTTGCTTTCTTATGTTACTTTATATTGTAATATTTTATATTAAAATGATTTATTTTATTTTAAGTTGTATTATATGAATGTATTTATATTTTATTTTATATTATTTAATATTGTATTATTATTTTATTTAATTCTATATTAAATTATTTTATGAAATACTGTAATATTTTATTTTTTTATTTTATATATTTTTTGTATTTTATTTTGTATTATAGTATAATTCATTTATTTTATATTATTTTTATGTGGTTTTATATCATAATTTGTATATAGTATATTATCTCATTATAAATTGTTTATTTTTATATCTTATATTAAATTAATTATATTTTTATATTATATTTTTTTATATATTATTATTATATATTATTTTATATTGTAGTATAAACTAGTTTTTTTATTTTAGGGTATAGTTTTTTATTTTATATTATTTTGTTGTATTGTTTCATTGTGTATTATAGTGTATTTAATTGTTTTATCTTTTATTTAGTTTTATATTATTATATTTTTATTGCATACGATCTCATATGAAATTAGAGAACGCTATAATATATTATTATTGTTACAATGTGTGTGTGTGTGTGTGTGTGTGTGTGTGTGTGTGTCTGTGTGTGTGTGTGTGTGTGTGTGTGTGTGTGTTGAGGTGTTCATGATAAACCTGCTGAGACGCTCAGACCGCAGGGATCGTATGCTGAGGACTCTCTACGAACAACAGATCGAGTGCAAGATCATCGCCGCTGTAGATGGCAAGTATGTCTCAAACACACACACATCTGCAAACATGAGCTTCCCATAATGCCCCTCTCTCACACACCGACTGCCTGACACGAGTGTGTGTGTGTGTGTGTGTTTCAGGGCGCTGAACAGCAGTCAGGTGGAGGCGCTGGGGATCGAGATGCTCCCCGGATACAGTGACCCGTATCACGGCCGGCCGCTCACTAAAGGAGAACTGGGCTGCTTTCTCTCGCACTACAACATCTGGACAGAGGTGAGAGAGAGAGAGAGAGAGAGAGAGAGAGAGAGAGAGAGAGTTTAGAGAAAGCATAGTTTTTCAAGTAATTAGACGAGACAGCTGTCAGTAACAAAATGGAAGAAAAAACAGTTTATCTGCAGTAATAATACCAAAACCAGTGAAAAATCATGAATTTTCACACCCATGTTGATTCAAAATAGCATCTCATACTTTTATATATGTTTTTTTTATTTTATTTTAAATATTCATGTAAATATTAACTAATTAAATGTAATTAAATGTAGCCATCAAGTGTTTCTCAATTCAGTAAACATTGTTTTTTAAGTAGTTATTCCAGACGAGACAAGAGTCAGTGATAAAAGTGCAGAACAAAAATACAGTTTTCCACATATTTATCAGAAACAAACATTTATCAAGTAAAATTCATGCTGAAAATGAAAAAGACAAAAGATTAATTGCAATAAAAATATAACTACATTTTAAGATTTATTTAAATTGCACTTATTTATTTAGTCAGTTAAATTGTATTCTTTTAATTTTTCTTATTCAATTTTTTTTCAATTTTTCTTGGGCATGATAAAGGCATATCTGTGAGATCTGAAGTTGTGTAAATACCCAGTTATAAGCCAGTTGTGTGTCTTGCGTCAGATCGTGGATCGAGGACTGAAGACGTCTCTGGTGATCGAGGACGATCTGCGCTTTGAGATTTTCTTCAAGCGTCGCCTGCAGAATCTGATGCATGAGATCCAGTCTCAGCGGCTGGACTGGGACTTGATGTGAGGAAACACACACACTTTCAATTGAAATGAATTGATTGATGCATTTTTTCATGAGCCGTCTCTCTCTCTCTCTCTCTCTCTCTCTCTCTCTCTCTCTCTCTCTCTCTCTCTCTCTCTCTCAGTTATATCGGACGGAAGCGGATGCAAGTGGACCGTCCGGAGAAATCTGTTCCCAGAATCCACAACCTGGTGGAGGGGGATTATTCCTACTGGACGCTGGGATACATGATCTCGTTACGTGGAGCGCAGAAGCTGCTGCGGGCCGAACCGCTGAAGAAGATGCTGCCAGTGGACGAGTTCCTGCCCGTCATGTACAACAAACACCCCATGTGAGAGAGAGAGATCTTCATCTGTCTGTCTGTCTGTCCATATCATTAATCCCAGTGTTCAGTTCCCTTTCAGTCGGTCATGTTCGACACCACATCGGACTGAACCGACTAAATAGAAATCTCGCTAGAGAGCCAATCTACTTTGAGTGTAACTAAACGAGCCAATGCACAATGGACTGCAATCATTTATATATAATGAGGAGTAGGTGCGATTGCACTTCAGCTTTTCACTGAGGAGCCGAGCGTTTCGAATGCTGTCTACAGAGATTGTCGACGTTTGAATGAGCGAGCTCTTCAAGAAGAACCTCTCGTGCTGGCAATACGGGTCAAATTCTTTCTCTCTTTCTCTGTTTTGCCTTTTATTTGAGCAAAACAAAGGTCGTTCTCACGGCTGATAAGAGATAAAGAGAGACCGCATCCGACAGGCTGCACACTTTCCCTGTCTGTGTTGCTGTGACCGTTCCCCTGCCTCAGCACCAAGGAGAGCAGTTCCCTGAAAGAGCTTACACAAGTAGAGCTGCGTCTTCTTAAAGATGTCACTCTACTTGTGTGTTTCTGGATGCTGTCGTTACCTGGGATCGTCACGATCGCTGCCTCACGTGTCTGGGCATTGAACACGCTGAGGTGGTGTTCATGGATGAGTCATGCTCCCATTGTGGGATAATGACCATCTCGGAGCTAAGGTCGAGACTCCTCAGAGGGTTACTTCAGGCAGTAGTGTGGGTGACCTGAGAATCACGGCCTTGAGGCTGGACGATTGGTTTCTCAGGGTGGCTTAGGCTGGTTCTCAGCCACCCACCACAGTTCTTTTCTTCCCGGAGGTGTATGAGGAGCACACTGGGTCATGGATGGCATCTTTCACTGCCAGAAAGGCTCCTCCTCCCTCACCACCCTTGATGGCGGGCCGGCTAAGTTTAACACACGCATCCCTCCAGTGGAGCCGGCCATTGCTATCCAACTGTGCCCTAAATCCACCTGGTGGGGGAGCCTCGTCTCCCTTCCCGGGCCTGTAAGCACTCGTCGGACTAAACCGACAAGGCTTACTAGGCCTGTGGGGAAGCCGCCTCTGCCATACATGCCATGGCGTTGTTGAAGGTCCATCAGGCCAAGGCACTGAAGGACCTGCATG
The DNA here is from genome assembly GCF_949319135.1 of Squalius cephalus. Classification (NCBI taxonomy): domain Eukaryota; kingdom Metazoa; phylum Chordata; class Actinopteri; order Cypriniformes; family Leuciscidae; genus Squalius; species Squalius cephalus. Next base: position 6,278,253 of record NC_137123.1, read on the forward strand.
AGGGTGGTCATGATCCCCAAGTTCTCCAAGAAATTTGTGCCGCGACGGACCTCGCACTCCGAGCGACGAAGGTGACCTCATGGTCGGTGGGTTGTATGATGTCCACTATGGTGTCCCAGGAAATCCATCTCTGGCTGTATCTGGCAGAGATGAGGGAGACAGACAAAGTCAGGTTCTTTAACTCCCCCGTGTCCCAGACCGGCCTCTTCGGCGACTTGGTAGAGAACTTCGCCCAGCAGTCCTCGACTGTTCAAAGAGCAGACTGAGGCGATTAAACACATCCTGCCTCGGCGGTCAGCTGCTGCTTTCACCATCCAGGCCCCCGCCAAGAGGGGCAGCAAAGCAAAAATGCGTTCCCCCTGTGCAAAGTCAGGCCCTATTGGCCCACCCGGACCAGGTTACCAGAACTCATGCACTTTGTGACAGCCCCTCCCTGTCCCATTCCTCTGAGGAGGGACCTTCTGACTCAGAGATGGGGAACCCTATGGCACCCGCATCCGGACCTCTGGAAACTCCATGTCTGGTCCCTGGACGGGGCGTGTTCTAGGTGACTTACCCCCTGAGGTACTTAACACCATTGCTTCGGCACAGGCGCCGTCCATGAGACGTGCGTACGCCTTGAAGTGGAACCTGTTCGTCAAGTGGTGTTCCTCTCACTTCAGGGACCAGGTACTGAACCTGCAAGCGCTGCCCCTGGAGGAGGCACACCCATCCCTGGCTTTGCTCTGTCCCATTCGCGCTCTGCGTCTGTACGTGGACAGAACTCAAATTCTCAGGGCCTCAGACCAGCTCTTCATCTGTTACGGAGGCCAGCAGAAGGGAAAGGCTGTCTCCAAACAGAGGATGGCCCACTGGATGGTGGATGCCATTGCCTTGGCTTACCCGCTCAGGTTGCATTCTCACTCCACGAGAGGCGTTGCATCCCCCTGGGCGCTGGCACGTGGCGCCTTGCTAACAGATATCTGTAGAGCTGCGGGCTGGGCGACACCTAACACGTTGGCTAGGTTTTATAGCATATTATTTTATTTTCCTGTGGGGATCCCATATGTATATTCTTCCACGGCTGCTCCTAAATGGAAGTTTGTGTCTTCCCTTAAGCTAAGTGACCCCAATATTTAATATGCAGTACAACCTTTGGGTTAGTCCATATGTATATCTCTGCATAACTCCTTCGAAGAGTTGTGTTTTCCACAATTGTGGCTTCTGCATGGAAAGGGCACGCTCTCCCAGTGTTATCCAATAGTCTCGCTGTATGGGTTACCCTGGAACAACTTTTCCGTGTTGCCCGAGGTACAGGAACATTGTTAAAAGTTTTAAGAATAAAACATTGTAAAAAATTATTATTATTTTTATTGATAATTATGATGACCATAATACTACTTTAAAACTAATAAAATAAATAAATGTATAATTATGAACAAAGGAAGAAGGAACTTTTATTTGATCTTTGAGGCTCAGACATGTTTGTCTCTCCATCATTTGTTCAGTTGTTTGTCTGTTCGTCTCGTATATCAACACTGTTGTGTCCCGTGTGATCTGTGCAGTGAGGAGTACATGTCCCACTTCCAGCGGCGGGACCTGCGGGCGTTCTCGGCTGAGCCTCTGCTGGTTTACCCCTCGCACTACACCGGCGACCCGGGATACATCAGCGACACCGAGACCTCCACCGTCTGGGACAACGAGACCGTCCGCACCGACTGGGACCGCGCCAGATCCCGAAAGAGCCGCGAACAGGAGGAGCTGAGCAGCGGAGCACAGAACTCAGACGTCCTGCAGTCACCACTGGACAGTACAGCCCGAGACGAGCTCTAGCACACACACACACACACACACATCCTGCAGTCACCGCTGGACAGCACAGCTCGAGACGAGCTCTAACACACACACACACTTCTCCCGGGAGGTTTCAGAGACATGACTGAAGTGAAGCAGTGTTTTATTGGATGTAGATTCTCAGATTGTCCTGAAATGCTTGACTGGGAGCAGAAACGACGAGTTTATTAATTTGAAAGGGAATCTCAAGGACAATCAACATGATTTGACATTGTTGACATGAATTAGTTTTAGATAGTTTTAACCTGATCTGATGGGTCTCGTTTAACGCTAGTCCTGGCCGATCTGTGAAATATGGATCAATGTACGTGATTCATTCCTTTATTATCTCACATGATTTCAGTGAGCGTTGACTTTCTCTGTGTGCATCCCAGATTATGGTGAGAATCAGATCGGCATGTTTTTATCTGATAGTTTGCTTGCAGACGACTAATTTATTGCTTGTTCAGCTCAGTCCTGATGGACGTTTCCCGTCATGTGAACCACACACTAGTGTTTTACTTTTGTTTAGATTTTCTATTATTTTCAGTTGCCTTGAGAGATTTATAGGGGAACAGAAAACGATTAAACTGAATCATTTTAAGGCTAGCTAGCAAAGAAATACTTGTGTTGCAAACTAATGTTTACGTGACATTTCATGTGCTAACTCAAGAACTGGCAGTAAAATGAATAAATGAGTAAAAACACTCCTCTTTCTTTTACGTGTTTGACACACTAACTTGTACGTCTCCTGAATGTGCCTTTTATACCAAAGAATAAAGTATGTTACTTAATGTCTGATTAAAATCTTTTTGATTGTATTTGATTATATATATACACGCGCACACACACACACACACACACACACACACACACACACACACACATATACATATATAATTATATAACTTGGGCACATTTTGAATAAATGCTGTTCTTTTTAACTTTTTATTCATCAGTGAATCTTGAGAAAGCATCACAGGTTGACATGAGCAGTATTAGTAGGAGAGACACCCGAATCGCCTTTTTCAGCATTTATTTAAATACTCAGACCAAGACAGAAACTCTTTCAAATGGAAACGTGCTAACAATGGGAATCTGCGTTAATCACGCTCGCAGACTTTGGTATAGTTTACACCTTACTGAGGACAGAGGGGAACTTGCACTACTCACTCACCACAAAGCAAGATAAACTCCTAAAAACAGTATTACTTCTGTGAGGATGAGACATTTCACACTGAGACATTTCAAATGATACCAAACATATATAGTGTTGTATGATAATAATTGTACACATTAAACCTTGTAGATTTTTGGGTGAATTTCAGGTGATTTCAGCTTGAGAGAGAGAAGAGATGAAGGGAAAGAGATGTAGATTAATACAATCCTGATGTTATTGACAGTGTGATTGTGTCTCGGATGGGGATGCTAGTTTCCCAAGAGAGAGTTCAAATGTTATTTTCCAGAAACGTGCTTTGTCTTCTCGGGGTGTAGTCGTTTCTCAGTCCAAACGGTTCGGCATCTTCCACTTTTACCAGTCTTAAAGATGTATCATTAGCATATAAAACTCATTCATATATCAATCTATTTTGCCCTCTGAAGCCACTCCTGTTTTCACACGCTCACTCTCTCTATTGGATTACCAAGGCCTTAGTGTATTTTCAGCCAAGAAGGCTTATTGGATCTCTGACAAACACGGCCATAATCCGCCCTGAGTGCGACATGAGTCGTCTTCATCATTAAAGACAAACAAAAAAGTGTTTTTGAATCTCAGCGATGCATTCAGCAGATGATTTGTTTTTGATGGGTAATTTCAATTATCATATGTCAGACTAAACACCCCAGAAGACTCGATTGGTTCTAAACTCCCCTCTCTCTCTCTCTCTCTCTCTCTCTCTCTCTCTCTCTCTCCTTCACTCTAGGATTATGACGGTGGGTTGATGTAGATGAGGTGGTCTGTTCGCTGCATCCTCAGATCTCTCTGAGTGGTAAACACACACGGTGACTAAAGGACACACTGGTGTCTCTTTAACCCTGTAATCTCTGTGAACAGGGTGTGTGGTTACGAGGAACAACGACATGTTCAACCTGCAGGACCGCATTCATCTGAACTCATGATCATTTCGGTTCTGATCGACAGCGAGATTCAGTCACTGAAGGTGCGTCAGCATTGAGTTGAAAATATCTCGCTTTAAGTGAGTTTATAGGGTTGTAGATGCAACATGCAGCTTAATAAATGGCTTAATGCTTAATGTTTAAATGGGCACTGCAATATTTCTGTAGAAGTTGTTTAGGCCTATTTTTACATTTGCATTTTAAAAAAAATTAAATAATGTAAACTTCCTTTAGTCTATTAGATACTCTGAGATCTCTTTTGTTTGAGTGTTTCTCTGGAGTGTCACATGATCCTTTAGCCATTTTTCCTTTAGGGCATTTTTTTTTTTTGTACAGTATATATACTTGATTGTGTTTTTAAGCTGTCGTCAGTTGTTGTAATTAAAATTAGATCAACGTTTACTTATATTTGTGCCTTTCTCCTGCAAATTCCTGCAGAATGAAAGCTTTAAATTGATTAGTAAATAAGCTCTCTCTCTCTCTCTCTCTCTCTCTCTCTCTCTCTCTCTATATATATATATATATATATATATCTCTCCCTCTCCAGAAGCTGTCATGGTGGACCTGTTCTTGGGGAAGGTTCTGGTGAAGAACAACAAGGACAAAGACGAGCTGGACACGGAGCGCGAGATCATCCTGCGTCTCCAGAACCGCATCCTCATGCTGTTCTTCGGCTCGGGCGAGTGTGAGAAGTGTCAGGACTTCGCTCCGACGCTCAAAGACTTCTACAAGAAACTGACGGACGAGTTCTACGTGGAGAGATCGGCCCAGCTGGTGCTGCTGTACATCTCTCTGGACTCGTCTGAGGAGCAGCTGGAGAAGTTCCTGAAAGAGCTGCCCAAACGCTGCCTGTTCCTGGCCTACGAGGACCCCTACAGGAAGTACATGCACTTTCTGTTCCGAATAGTATGAAATGGGGATTTTGTACAGTGGTTCTCTACCAGGGGGTCGGGGCCATTCAGCACAGATCAAAAGAGTCTGCAAGGAATGCAAAAGTTTTAGGAGTGTCCGCAAAAAATTTCTCAGTGGAACGCAAAAGTATTGCGAACAAACAAAGTTTCTTTGAGGAACGCAGAAGTTTTGCGAACAAACACAATGTTTCTCGAGTGAACACAAAAGTTTTGCGAACGAACACAATGTTTCTTGGGGGAACACAAAAGTTTTGGGAGGGAATGCAAAAGTTTTGTGAACGAATGCAAAGTTTCTCAAGGGAAAGCAAAAGTCTTGTGAACTAATGCAAACATTTTTGGAGAACACAAAGGTCTTGCGAACGAACGCAAAGTTTTTTAGGGAACACCATTTTTTTTCTAACGATCGCAAAGTTTCTCGGGGGAAAGCAAAAGTCTTGCGACCGAATGCAAAATTTTTTGGGGAACACCATTTATTTTTTCTAACAATTGCAAAGTTTCTTGGGGGAACGCAACATTTTTTGGGGAACATAAAAGTCTTGCGAATGAAGGCAAAGTTTCTCAAGGGAACGCAAAAATATTGCGAACGGACGCAAAGTTTTTTGGGAACACCATTTTTTTTCTAACAATCGCAAAGTTTCTCGGGGGAAAGCAAAAGTCTTGCGAACGAATGCAAACATTTTTGGGGAACACAAAAGCAAACGCAAAAGTATTGCGATCGAACACAAAAGTCTTGCGAACGAACGCAAAGTTTCTCAAGGGAAAGCAAAAGTTTTGCGAACAAACGAAAAGTTTCTCAAGGGAAAGCAAAAGTCTTGTGAACGAACGCAACATTTTTTGGAGAACACAAAATTCTTGCGAATGAATGCAAAGTTCCCTTTCGTTGTCACTCCGAGTTACGTCGGATGACGACGAATGGGGTTTCGCTTAGAAATCCTATCATCTTCGAGTATTAAAACACGAGCCAATGGCAAAGAAATGCCATGGGTCTGCGGAATTTGCATAGCGTAACTCCGCCCCGCCCTGGGGGTATAAAGGAAGTCGCTGGCAACATGCAGATATGTTTTCGCTTCGGAGCCAAGTTCAGTACTTCACTCCACAAGCCTTTTGAGTGTCATCTCAAATCTCTTCGAGACGAGCGGCTCTTCAGTGTGTTGGTGTGACGGCGTGTTCCAGCGAGATCGCATTTCTTGCTGCTGTTTTGTGCAGTAATCTGCCTACAGTGAGTGTGTTTCTCCCCGGGCGCTTCAGCACTCTGCTGAGCTTTTCCACTCTCTAAAAGAGCTGCACGCGGCACGTCTTTTTCAAGACGGTTCGCCCGTGTATTTTCTATTTTCTGGATGTGTGTGCGTGATTCATCTGCTTAACGGTCGCGAGCGCTGTTTTGCGTGTTGGGCTTAATCACGCTCGGCAGCGCTCGTTGATGAGTCATGTTTTTCATTGCGGGAACATGACCATCGCGATGTTTATAGATCTAGACTCAATGATCTCCATGTGAGTAGAGTCCCCTCTGCCACACCCCAATTTATCTCTTCCTCGAGAAGGGATACTTTGGCTGGTGGCCAGGGTGATCTGAGGGTTCGGTGTGGCACAACAACCGACGAGTCAATTCCTCGGGCCACACCCCCCTCCACATCGCAGACCATGCACTCACAGCATCACAAGGCGGGCTTGATTCCTCTGGAAATGAAGTTTCGACTGCGTTGCCTCCCACGGGAGTGCCATCGTTGCCGCGACCGATCCAGAGCTGTCAGCCATGCTTTCCCGGGCAGCTGAAAGCATCGGCTGGAGTGGCCCCGCCCTCCCCCCGAGCGCTGTAAGCTTCTCCCGGACGTGCATCAGGACGACTGCGCTCCGTGAGAGTCCACGTGACTTTCGCGGCCCGCGGGTGTCCTCCGCCTTCGCTGCTTTCGATCGCACGGCGATCATGGTCTGTATGGTCCCTGTCACTATCGTGGCACGGTCATGCAGTGCTGTGTGTCGCCTGCGCCTTCGATGCAGTGCTGTCCCGGGAGTTCTGTCCGAACCGGCCGCAGTGGAACGCTAGTCCTTCCCTGGCCAACCCTGGCAGAACGCGGAAATTCTAACCACGCCCCTATGCTGGGACGCTATGCCCCCCATGCCCGGCCTGGTTTGTTCCGCCACGCACACTGCCGACCTCGCTCAGGCGACATCAGCACCTGCGTGATCCTGGGTCAGGTGATGTCCACTAGTGTGGTCCAGACATGGGCTTAGCCAGGTTGATGTGGGGGTGTCTGAGAGTTCATCTTCTAAGCTCCCCCATGTCCCAGGCTGGGCCCTTTGGCGGTGTGGCTTCGACCACCTGAAGTAGACTCGGGTCCTGCACCGATGGTCATCCATCCGTGTGGTCTCCTTAGTCTGCTTCCCGCCAAGGCCCCCTCCATGCGGTTGCTCCCCTCGGGTCTTCACCGGCCCTGAGCAGGAGCAAGTCGCAGGAGGGCGGCGCTGCCCGTCTCCACCCCTTAGACTGCCACGCCAGTCTAAGCAGCACTCTGAGACGGGCAGCCTAGTCGGCGGTGTGGTTCAGGATTGCGCCCAACAGTCTTCGATCACTCTATAAGCAGGCTGAGGACCTTCTGCACCGACGGTCATCTGTCCGTGCGGTCTCCTTAGCCTGCTTCCCGCCGACACCGCCCCTCTGCGATTCCTCCCCTCGAGCCTTCACTGGCCCAGAGTACGAGGAGGTCGCAGGAGGGTGGCACCAACCTGTCTCTGCCCCTTAGCCGGCTAACACCTGGCTGAGCAGCACAAACCTGAGAGGCAGGCAGCTTGGAGTTAGGGCTCAGTTCTTCAGGAGCTGGTAGCAGGACCACTCCTTCCCCCACTGGAGGGCTGGGGCAGAATCTCTACAAAAGAACTGATGCTCTTTCTCTGAGCCCCAAGAGGCTTGGATGACAGCACGCGCCGCCCACGGGCCACGCTCCTCTCATCCCCCTCTGTCGCCAGACCCCTGCCAGAGCACGCCTCCGTGGGACGCTGGTCCTCCCCTGGCCTCCTCTGGCAGGACGCGGTTAATGACCGTGCCCCCGCACCGGGCCGCTATGCCACCCACGTCTGGGCCGGTCATTCCGCCTCGCTGCACCCCCGACGGTACGTCTGTGGTTCGTATGACCCCGCTGGTGCACTTTCTGGAAGCCTGGCTAGAGCTTCCCAGACTGTCCCGCTGGGTCGCGAGAACCATCAGGCTCGGCACGCGATTCAGTTCGCGCGATCTCCTCCCCGCTACAGCGGAGTCCGCTTCACTATGGTCGGTGGCAATGCCCCTGTCATGAGAGCGGAGGTCGCCACCCTACTGGCGAAGGGTGCGATCGAGATTGTCCCTCCAGCCGAAATGAGGTCCGGCTTCTACAGCCCTTACTTCATTGTTCCGAAGAAATCGGGTGGGTTACGACCGATCTTGGACATGCGCGTCCTGAACCGCTCCCTTCACAGGCTGCCGTTCAAGATGCTCACGGCCAAACGCATTTTCGAGTGTGTGCGGCCACAAGATTGGTTTGCAGCGATCGACCTGAAGGACGCCTACTTCCATGTCTCCATTTACCTCGACACAGACCGTTTCTTCGGTTTGCTTTCGAGGGGCAGGCATACCAGTACGCGGTTCTCCCTTTCGGGCTAGCCCTGTCTCCTCGCGTCTTCACGAAGGTCGTCGAGGCAGCCCTTGTTCCCCTCCGGGAACACGGGGTTCGCATCCTGAACTATCTCGACGACTGGCTAATCCTAGCTCACTCTCGAGACCAGGTTTGCAAACACAGGGATCTGGTGCTCCAACACTTAGCCCGTCTGGGCCTTCGGGTCAACTGGGGGAAGAGCAACTCTGCCCAGTGCAGAGGATCTCTTTTCTCGGTATGGAAATCGACTCGGTCGCCATGTGTGCGCAGCTTACGAGCGAGCGCGCGCAGTCACTGCTGACTTGTCTTCGTCAATTCGAGGGCAAGAGTGCGGTTCCACTGAAACTTTTTCAGAGGCTCCTGGGGCATATGGCATCCGCAGACGCAGTAACGCCGCTCGGATTGCTTCATCTGAGACCGCTTCAGCTTTGGCTTCGCGATCGAGTCCCGAGGTGGGCATGGCAACACGGCAAGCTCCGGGTCCCAGTGACTCCGGCCTGCCGTCAGACCTTCACCCCGTGGTCGAACCTCAGCTTTCTACGGGCCGGAGTGCCCCTGGAACGAGTTTCCCGGCATGTTGTTGTCTCAACAGATGCCTCCACCACGGGCTGGGGCGCCATGTGCAATGGACATGCTGCCGCGGGCTCCTGGACAGGACCCCAGCGCCTTTGGCATGTCAATTGCCTCGAGTTGCTGGCTGTACGTCTCGCCCTGCACCGCTTCCATGCGTTGCTCAGGGGTCAGCACGTACTAGTCCGATCAGACAATTCCGCGACAGTAGCGTACATCAACCATCAAGGTGGTCTACGCTCCCGCCGTATGTCGCAACTCGCTCGCCACCTCCTCATATGGAGTCAGAAGCATCTGAGGTCGCTTCGAGCCATTTATATCCCGGGACACCTGAACCAGGCGGCCGACGAGCTGTCTCGAGTTCGGCCTCTCGCTGGAGAATGGCGGCTCCATCCCCAGACGGTCCAGCTGATTTGGGATCAGTTCGGCGACGCACAGGTAGACCTGTTTGCCTCCCACAACTCGTCCCATTGCGACCTGTTTTATTCCCTGACCGAGGGCACGCTCGGCACGGATGCACTGGCGCACAGCTGGCCGCGGGGCCTACGCAAGTATGCGTTTCCCCCAGTGAGCCTTCTTGCGCGGACCCTGCGCAAGATCAGGGAGGACAAGGAGCAGGTTGTATTGGTTGCCCCATACTGGCCCAGCCACACCTGGTTCTCAGAACTCATACTCCTTGCGACAGCACCTCCTTGGCCAATTCCTCTGAGGAAGGACCTCCTTTCTCAGGGACGGGGCACCCTTTGGCACCCTCGTCCCGGTCTTTGGAACCTCCACGTGTGGCTTCTGGACGGGACGAGGCAGGTTTGAGTACCCTACCACCAGCGGTGGTGGCTACCATCACTTCCGCTAGAGCATCGTCCACGAGACATGTCTATGCGTTGAAGTGGAACCTCTTCGTCACCTGGTGTTCTTCTAAAAATCTTGAACCCACGAAATGCCCCATCAGTGTCGTGCTTTCCTTCCTGCGAGAAGGGTTGGAGCGAAGGCTGTCTCCCTCCACCCTGAAAGTGTATGTTGCCGCCATTGCCGCACATCACGACGCAGTTGATGGTAAGTCTTTGGGGAAGCACGATCTGATTGTCAGGTTCCTGAGGGGAGCCAGGAGGCTAAATCCTCCTCGTCCTCCCCTCGTACCCTCTTGGGACCTCTCAGTGGTTCTAACTGCCCTGCAGAGTGCTCCATTTGAGCCTTTGCAATCAGTGGAGCTTAAGTTCCTGTCAATGAAGACAGCGCTCCTGGTTGCATTGGCCTCCATCAAGAGGGTAGGGGACCTGCAGGCATTTTCGGTTGACGAAGCGTGCCTGGAATTCGGGCCGGCTAACTCTCACGTGATCCTGAGACCCCGGCTTGGATATGTGCCCAAGGTTCCTACTACACCCTTTCGAGACCAGGTAGTGAACCTGCAAGCGCTGCCCTTGGAGGAGGCAGACCCAGCCTTGGCACTGCTCTGTCCAGTACGCGCCCTTCGTGCTTACGTAGACAGAACGCAGTGTTTCAGGACCTCAGACCAGCTCTTTGTCTGTTATGGTGGGAAGCTGAAGGGAAAGGCTCTCTCCAAACAAAGGTTGTCTCACTGGATAGTGGACGCCATTGCTTTGGCATACCAGCAGCAAGGTCGACCGTGCCCCCTTGGTGTGACGGCCCACTCCACTCGGAGTGTGGCATCCTCTTGGGCTCTAGCGCATGGCGCCTCGCTAACAGACATCTGCAGAGCTGCAGGCTGGGCGACACCTAACACATTTGCGAGATTCTACAATCTCCGAGTAGAGCCAGTTTCTTCTCATGTACTCGCTTCAACTAGCCGGTACTAGATTCTGCTCAGGTGTCTTCGCTTGCTCGCCATTCCTCTCCACGGACGGGATACGTGCGATATTTCCTCAGGTGAGCCTCATAAGCCCTGAGTCTCCTCCAGCACTGACGACGTCAACGCCAGAGTTATGCCACTGGCAGCTTTCGCGCTTGGCTAGGTGCCTCCATGTGCATGGTTCCCTTAGGGCGACCCCCACATGTGTATCTCCACTGTAAGCCTCTTTGAGCATGTGTCTTTCCCTTGGCAAGCCACCTTGCCACCCCTGGGGTTGAAATATTCCACCTGCGGCTGGACACCCCAGTGTTACTCCGTATGCAGCCCTTCGGGGTCATATGTGTATTCCAAGTCCCCCCCTTCGGGTTGGGCATGATTGCATATTTCCACTGGATATGCTTCCCAGTGTACCTTGGTATTCCTGTGTTAAGTAGGACTCCTTCGTCCGTGCTAGTCTCACGACAGGGAGCTCAGACTTACGCAGGGCACTGGAAGACAGTCGAGAGGTGGCGTGATTATACGGGAACCCCATTCGTCGTCATCCGACGTAACTCGGAGTGACAACGAAAGGGAACGTCTCGGTTACGTATGTAACCCTCGTTCCCTGAGTAGGGAACGGAGACGTTACGTCTCCCTGCCACTTCCGCTGTACCGCTGGAACGCCTGAGTTCAGTCTCGGCTCCTCAGCGAAGACATATCTGCATGTTGCCAGCGACTTCCTTTATACCCCCAGGGCGGGGCGGAGTTACGCTATGCAAATTCCGCAGACCCATGGCATTTCTTTGCCATTGGCTCGTGTTTTAATACTCGAAGATGATAGGATTTCTAAGCGAAACCCCATTCGTCGTCATCCGACGTAACGTCTCCGTTCCCTACTCAGGGAACGAGGGTTACATACGTAACCGAGACGTTTCTCGGGGAAATGCAAAAGTTTCTCAGGGGAACGCAAAAGTTTCTCTGGGGAACGCAAATGTTTCTCTGGGGAACGCAAATGTTTCTCTGGGGAACGCAAATGTTTCTCAGGGGAATTCAAAAGTTTTGCGAACGAACACAATGTTTCTCGGGGGGACACAAAAGTTTTGGGAGTGAACGCAAAAGTTTCTCAGGGGAAAGCAAAAGTTTCTCAAGGAAAAGCAAAAGTCTTGTGAACAAATGCAAACATTTTTGGAGAACACAAAGGTCTTGCGAACGGACGCAAAGTTTTTTAGGGAACACCATTTTTTTTCTAACGATCGCAAAGTTTCTCGGGGGAAAGCAAAAGTCTTGCGACCGAATGCAAACATTTTTGGGGAAAACCATTATTTTTTCTAACAATTGCAAAGTTTCTCGGGGGAACGCAAAATGTTTTGGGGAACACAAAAGTCTTGCGAATGAACGCAAAGTTTCTCAAGGGAACGCAAAAGTATTGCGAACGAACGCAAAGTTTTTTGGGAACACCATTTTTTTTCTAACAATCGCCAAGTTTCTCGGGGGAAAGCAAAAGTCTTGCGAACGAATGCAAACATTTTTGGGGAACACAAAAGCAAATGCAAAAGTATTGCGATCAAACACAAAAGTCTTGCGAACGAATGCAAAGTTTTTTGGGAACAACATTTTTTTTCTAACGATCGCAAAGTTTCTTGGTGTAACGCAAAAGTTTTGGGAGTGAACGTAAAGTTTCGCAAGGGAAAGCAGAAGTCTTGCGAACGAACGCAAACATTTTTGGGGAACACAAAAGTCTTGCGAATGAACGCAAAAGTCTTGCGGACGAACGCAACGTTTTTTGAGGAACACCATTTTTTTTCTAACGATTGCAAAGTTTCTCTGGGAAACGCAAAGGTTTTGGGAGTGAACGCAAAAGTTTTGCGAACGAACGCAATGTTTCTCAAGGGAAAGCAAAAGTCTTGTGAATGAACGCAAACATTTTTGGGGAACACCATTTTTTTTTAACGATCGCAAAGTTTCTTGGGGGAACGCAAAAAGTTTTGGGAGTGAACGCAAAAGTTTTGCGGACAAACGCAAAGTTTCTCAAGGGAAAGCAAAAGTCTTGCGAACGAACGCAACATTTTTTGGAGAACACAAAATTCTTGCAAATGAATGCAAAGTTTCTCGGGGGAATGCAAAAGTTTGGGGAGTGAACGCAAAAGTTTTGGGAGTGACATCCAGCTCTTCAAATAGGATTCTTTCATTTTATTTATTTAAATTTAATGATACTTCTAGTTAGCCTCCATTGGGGATCTTTGAATAAATCCTTGACAAAAAGGTTGAGAACCACTGATCTATATGCTATAAGTTTGCCTGTGTTTCCATCAGTAGTATCATGTGTGTGTTGTTTGCAGGGAGCTGAGCGAGATGTTCGAGGTGCAGGATCTGCCGAGGGTGGTGGTCCTGCGTCCGGACTGCTCCGTCCTCTTGCTCGACGCCGTGTCGGAGATCTGCACGCTGGGTTCGGACTGCTACCGCAACTGGCAGGAAGGGGCGGAGCTTATCGACAGAAACTTCATGATGAACGAGGAGTTCGATGAAGGCAAAATGCGCAGCTTGACCGACCCCATCCGACGAGTCAAATACAAGGTGGAGGACAAGAAGAAAAAGAAGAAGAAAAAGGATGAGGATGGAGAGGAAGATGGAAATGATGGAGGAGGACCTTGGGGCTGAGGTCTGAACATTTGCTGACACTCGAATAACATTATCAATATGGGCAGAAGCCACGAGTAAACGCTGTAGAGAGACACCGTTGAGTAAACGTTGCTGGAGAGATGGAGGGTCTACAGGAGCACTTCTCAATGTTTTTGACTTTTCAAAGCCCAATCTTTGTCAAAAAATTATTTTAATTTACAGAACTGTTCACAGATTAAAATAACTCAATTATTATAAATGTATAAAAAGTGAATGTTCTTCAATTTTCCCGCTCTTTTCAACCGATGAATTTCATTGACTCCTCCAGTTGTTTATCATTTACTGGATAAGTATTAAGAATAAGGACTGTAAAAATATATTTCTACTCACAATTTCTCTAGAGCTTGGCATAACTAGTAAAACATGTATTCTTTGTAAAAAATAAAAAAATAAAAAAATAATAATATATATATATATATATATATATATATATATATATATTGTATTTTCCATGGGTATATATGTATATATATATACCCATGGCAATTTTACTAATTTCCATAATGTTTCCAGGTCTAGAAATCAGACTTTTAAAACTGGACTTCCCCATATCAAGGTTTTCTGAGAGAATCAGGCACTCTAAACATTGCCAGAAATTTACAGGAGTAAAGAGTATTATTTTACAATAATGAAGCCAGAACATTACTGTGAAATAAATGCAGGCTGAGTTATTTTCTTCCCTATGATTGTGAAAGTAATGCAGTTACTTTTTACAGTGTTATTCAAAGGGAGAAAAAATAGTGGTTAAAGGGGTGAACTAAAATCAACATAATTATTAGTTTTATTTTTTAATAACTTTAAGTCATCTTAAAGCCTCTTAGAAAGTTTTTTGAAAGAAATGAAATAAAAAGAAATTGCTGAATGTTTGATACTCAAGCTCAATTTCTCAATTCCAGGATCAGTTGCTTTACAAATATGTCTCTACACTGATTTTATATTCCCAGATTATAGGTGTACATGAATGATTATAATAGCCTATGAGGATCATCAGATAACTGCTGTGACATAAATCTATCAGCAAATGCTCTTTTTTTTTCACCACACATGCTTTTATCAACATTTGCATTATTAATAAACTTGAAATGACAAAGAAAATTGATTTTGAGTGTTAGATCTATTCACATTTTTTTTTTTTTTTTTTTGGTCCGGTTTAAACAAGTTGTCAAAATGCAAATAACACTCCCCATATAAAACTAAATAATTTGGATTTTGTATTTGTATGATTGAAAGAATGTGTCATGAACATCACAAACCTTTAAATAACATTCTATTAACATTCAGGAAACTGGACATTTTATGTGTTTGGAATGTTAGAAATCAACGTTCTTAGTAGCCTATGTTGAATTTTTTAATCAAAATTAAGTTGAAAGAACGTTTATGCATCATACCTTTAAAAACACGTTCTTCTAACTTCAAGAAAACTGGACATTTTTTACGTTCCCAGAACCAACACTGAATATTTTGAGAACATTCTTTTAACAAAAATCTGTTCGGGTACTAACGCTGTAACGCAGACACTGTGCATTAGAGTTAAAGATGCGGGGCACTTGATTTCTACAGGAGAGAAAAAAGGAGTTCGAAAGTGAAAGTGATTCATGGAATTCCGGCTCTTTTCCAGGAACCGGCTTTTCGTTCAGACTTTTTACATTCAGTAAAATTTAGTAATGTAATGTTTGGCCTGTGATTGATGTGCATGCACATATTTGACAGTAATTTGATATTTTACCTTACAAATGATACCTTCTTCCTTTATGTTGTCTGTTATAAAATGCATCCAAATGCTACTTCATCTTGTATTATATTATTATTATATTATATTAGGTATGATCTTTTCGCCACAATACTCGACCACACGCAGTGACTGAATGTATGCTATGTATGTAATGTTGTTCTGTATGTTGTGTAGTAGCCTACAGTAGGGGAGCGCGGGGCACAATGTAACACGGGGCTAGTTGTAACACACTTGTTTTAAATACTTCCACACGTGCAAGCATGACGAAACTTGGTGCATTTACTAGTTGCCATATCAACACTAGGCCTATATAGAGAAAAAATTGTGCCAAAATTAATTTGTTTTTGGAAGATATCCATGCACATTTATTAAACCATAGCAAAAGTAAATTTCTTACTTAAGTTAATTTTTCATCTCTATTTTTTGTGTTTATTTAAAATTAGACAAATCTGATATTATTTTAATCTCCAATATGTTATTTAACAGTTGAAATAGTTATTTAATGCTTCGCTAACTAGCAGAAGACACTAGCCAGGTTTAAATCCCAGTTGTGCAGGCGGGGCATGTTGTCACACTGCGTTACAATGTGCCCCTATTAGAAATATGCTATTATATTCTATAGTTGTATTAATTTTATTGAGAAAACGTGAGAAAAAGGTGAATAAAGACTGAGAGTCAATGTTCAGAAATGACTAATTATTTATTTGTTTTGAACTATGTTGTATAGCTGTGTTCGTAGTCAAAACTCAAAAATGAGTTTATATTTAATTATTAAAAATTGCCATTATTTTATATGAAAAAGTTTTTTAATTGTATTTTATTTAGAAAATATTTTAGTTTGTCTTGTATATTTTTTTTATTAGATCAGATAACATTTTAAGCTGTCATATGGTCATGTTACAATGTGCCCCACACATGTTACAATGTACCCCACCTATGGGGCATGTTGTCACATTTCACTTCCATTCTTTTGGGGTATATCAAGAAAAAAGTATATACTGTATTAATAAAACAAAAACACATAATTGTACTAGACATGTGGGAAATTAATGTGGGAAAAAATAAATACTCTGAACCATAAGTAGATTTACACAAACTGAGAAAGTCAAAAAGCGTTACTTTGTGCCCCGCTCTCCCCTATGTGCGCAGAAAGCAGCGGAAATGTCACACGTGATCGCACGCACACACACCAAAGGAACATTAAGTTAGTGACTACTTGAAGTGTGGCTGAGCAGTGTAGCGAAAGGAAAAGACAGAAAAGAGAGACTCGTCGAAAACAGGAAGCGCGGTCTGCAACTATACCATCAACTTTGTAAGTAGCCTACTATATTGATTTAATTTAACAAGTCTTTCGGTACAGCCTAGGTTAGTTTTCACAAGTACTACATGATTTTGAGTCCAGTTAGTAAGTGTGAGTGTTTTCTAACAGGTTATAAACATGCAGGGGTTAAAGTCGAAAAACACATCCGTTTTAACCACTACAAGTTTGAAACCTACACAGAAACCACTTTCTTTATACTGACAAACATTTGATCTACAAATGAGGCGTGTGCGATCAGACTTTTGAAGAATGATGCGAAGCTCATATAGATATGGTTACGTGTAGGCTACAGTTGCCATATCTTTCCACATATTATGTGATTTTATTGCAAAGTCAACAATTTTGAATCTCTATTTATTTTGTTAGTTCGCATGTAAAAAATACACGTTAGTTAAAAATTATGAAATTCAAAAAGGGAATATTCAGCAATTCACACTGATGCATAATGAAAAGACAAACATAAAATGTCTTAACCCGATGCTCTGTCTAGTGGAGAACTTTAGTATTACAGTCTTGTTTTGTCTTTCACAGTTGCAAATGAGGTTATGCTGTTTTAACTCGAATAGAAAATGATTGTCATGATATACGCCATTGTTCTGTATTTTATGTTTATTGTGTGGATGTTTATATTAAACGAATTGACACTGATTCCCCTACTTAGAAACCCACAATAACAGCTTAAACTATGTTGGTTGTATCTTTTGGCCGGCATTGAGGCTGATCGTGCTCCACATTAATACCATTTTATTTTGTTATATTTTTCCCTAAAGTGACACAAAATGGCTACAACCAAAATAGTGATTTTGGATGCACTTAATGAGCTACTGAAAGACGAGTTCAAAGATTTCAAATGGCGCCTGTCTAACAGTGACGCGTCTATTCCTCGAGGAAGACTGGAGAACGCTGATCGCCACGATGTTGTGGATCTCATGGAGCAGCACTACACATCAGATGCTGAGAAGATTGCTGTCAGAACGCTGCGCAACATGAAGCAAAATGCGCTTGCTGATCGACTGGAGGGAAAACAGGAAGGTAGGCTATAAGTCGACACTAGATGCATTTGTAGTATTTGATGTATGATGTTATGCATTCTGAGATTATCTCTGTGTCTGTCCATCAGTTCAAGAGGATGTTCCTGCTGGAGCGGGAGCTTCATCCAGTGCGAAACCTGTACCGGCTCAGACTGCAGGAGTTACAATGACCATAACATCCAATGGAGGAACCGTAAAGGCCCCTGTTGTTCATGGTTGTACTGTTAATGGCCCAATGACCTTCAACTAATGCTCAATGATCTATCTATCTATCTATCTATCTATCTATCTATCTATCTATCCTAAGGTTTTAAAGGGGTCATGAATTGAGATGAAATCAAATTTTCCTCGATCTTTTAACATATAAGCGCATGAACATGTAGTAATAAAACGAGTCAGACACAAACACAGGATGACTCCAGCAAAAAAAACAGAGACGCCTCTGAGAAGAACAAGATGTTTTGAAGTGCCAAACAGTCTTTACATTGCCTTACTTGTGATCCTAACATGAAGAAAGAGTGGATGAACTTTATTTTTAAGATCGTGTCAGTAAGACACTGTTTATGTGTTCACTTTACACTTTACATTTTACATGAAGATTTGTTATTCAACAGACTGATACGAACCGCAATGTAAAAAAACAAAAATTTGTTTTTCTTCTAAAATTACAAGAATAAAGTTGAAATATTTTGAGAATAAAGACGCAATTTTTCGAGATTAAAGTAAAAAAAAAAAGTGTTTTTTTTTTTTTTTTTTTTTACATTGCGGTTCAGGGCTTCCGTAGATTTGTGGTTTGGTTTGTCGAATACATTGCAAAATCAAGGATTTTTTATTTGCCACAACCAAGTGTAAAGCACATGTAATACGCATAAATGTTTCACATTGTTAGCAAATGTTTACAACCATGTATTCACCTTTCTGTAGCATCTTCAATTCAACATATGATGTAGTAAAATACAATGTAACCTCACAAATACAGAAGGAATAAATATAAATAAAGATTATTACTTACCCTACTGTCTAAGACTGGAGTATCCCTGGTATTTGAGGTGTAGGTTTGTTTTCTCTGATTCAGACATGTATGGCAGAACATCAGAAGTTTTCAAAACAATTCCACGGGTGTAGTGGCATGTTAAAAAATATTTTTTGATTGTTATGCAATCATAGAAATGGTCTTAAACGCTTAATAGCAATGGTAAAGTCTTAAACGCAGCGAGACAATCAAAACCGAGTGTTTGAAATAGAGGGTCAAGAACAGGATAGAAAATAGCTTATTACTTCTAAATAAGGATATCTTTGATGAAAAAATCTTGATAACATTATATGTGGACATCAGAGAGCATTATACTTTTTTTTAATAAAAAAAATGCAGTTCATTACACCTTTAATGGCTAAAATGGAGAGAAAATAAATTTGGCGATTGAATGTTTAGACAGCTCATAGTTTTTAGAGGCAACAAGGCTTCTGATTCATTGTGTTTTTAAGTTCATTTACAGCCACAAACATTTTATACATTAAACCTTATTCATATTTTTATGTTTTCAATGTATTTGGGGCTTATATCTCTGTTTTAATAATAGCAATCTGAGTAATTCTGAACAGTAAACTCTCATTTGTCAGCTTTCTAAAGATACTGTGGTTGTGAGTGGAATATGAATGACTAATGGCCAGCAACATTTTGTATTTCGGGAATGTCATTTATGCACTTCGTTGCCTAAGAGGATTATAAAGAAAAATACTAATGTTTGCATCCCATATTCATTAAAAAGCACAGACCTGCAATTTGCACCTTCATGAATTCACCATAATTTAACCAGAAAATGATCAATTGAATATCTACAGTAAGAAACACATTAGGCCGCAAAGTGTTCATTGCAGGAGTTTTATTGAAAATGTATAAATCGATTCATTTCAATGTTAAATTAAAAGAAGTGACCCAATACAAAAAAAACAAAAAAAAAAAAAAAAACTTGTAAACAGCCATATTTTTTTTTAAGTGATATTCCTACATGATTCACTAAGTTACACACAGGGCCTACAACTAACTTTTTGCCACACCTGACAATGACCAGTAACAAAATTTACTTGCCATAAATATTTTTTTACCAGCCATGAAACATAGATTAATCCTTATTAAAGTTACAAAAGTTATTCAGTCAAGAGCAATTAGTGATTGCTCTTTATATTTTGTTGTTTTGTAACATTAACAACACAGATAGCATCAGGGCTATTAGGCTGCTGTCACTTTAAGAGCACTGATCCAATAAACTGTTACAAACGTGTTTTCTTTCTCAACTGTTTACATTCATTTTAGGCCCTGTCCCAAATGGCACACTTCATATGCACTTTCTGTCTTGTGGACTTACAATGGCTACTGTGTGCGCATGTCCATAAAGTCCATGAGAGGAGGGTGTCCCATTCGTCATTTTAGGATTCAGAAGGGTGCTCGATATGTGTCCTTGATGCACACTTTTGGTGAGCCGGCACTGAAGCGAGCTCCACAGCAGACTTCTCTCCGACAGTCAAAGTGCCATTACGTCACGAAAGTGTGGACTCTGAGGAAGACTGCGAGTGTTTAGGGTGCCATTTGGGACAGGGCCTAAGACATAACTGACTATGTTTACAAGGATGCTTGCCAATACAAGCATTTGACAATTTTCTTTGAAGATGTCTGTTCAAGTGCAAGAAGACACGAAAGAGAGCTCAATTCCGTATTTGGGCACTGTAGGAGATGTGAATTTCTAGGCGCGTGCTTCGAAATAACAAAGTTAGTTCCCTTTCGTGTCTTCTTGCGCTTGAATATTTATATTGGCAAGGCTTAAACTTTCGTGATGATGTAACCCGCCAACCGGTCAATTCACGTTTGTTCACGTTCATGTTCTCACAACATTGCATTGCTAGAATTCACTGGCAATTAACACTGTTTCACATACTCACAAACACTGATGTTTACTTGCATTTGGCACTTGGCAAATGTTAATTTTAGGCCCTGGTTACACAATTAATAGAAGAAAGGAAAGCAATATAATTTCGGAGAAACAATGTTTGTTTCTTCAAAGGTCTAAAACACACGTTTGATCTTCATGCTAATGGATTTCATACTGACACCGTAATTCTTCCAGGTGTACCAAACAACTCCAATAGCATGATGGGGGAATCTTCTTGCCATAAATACACACCGTTGGGGTTTGTATGGTGACAGCCTGCGTACAAAATTGCTCCGAGATGATATTTGGCACAGTTATTTCCAGAGCCCTCTTGGTCCTTTTCAAAGGTGGTGAACTTCTGATCATTATGAAGAGATAAAGAGTCACCTGCAGAGAAGAGGAGCATCACTGAGGACAATAACTCAATGGAAATGTGTTTTTATGAGTATAAATGAAAATGTCCTACCTGCTCCTCCATCAGTGAACCCTGAAACATGCAGTTTATACCCATCCATTTCACAATCCACAGAGAAGGACAGAGCAAAAACTTTATTTCCTTCAAAGTCCTCCAGATCCACTCTCAGCGCGTACGTCTTCTTACGTGTCAGCTGATACATGTTCTCCAGCCCTGTTCACACACACACACACACACACACACGTTCAACCAAACACATGATCATCCACACAAACGGACACACGCTGTGAGATCTTACCCAGCCAGTATTCGCCCTCCACATTCCCAAATCCTCTCTTGTACTGATTCCACGGCCGATAGAAATTCACACTGCCGTCCATTCTCCTCTGAATCACCTGTGATGGGTTTATATAGAATATATGATTCATAATGTATGTTCTGATGTGTGTTTAACTATCTAAGCTCACATTCGTACCGTCCATCCTCCGTTGTCTTCATCTTTCCCATCTGAGATCATGTGACAGTAAACCCAGAAAGGAATATCCCACGCCAGATAGATGGTGTAAATCCCACTGTGTGTTTCTCCTGCCTTATAAAGTTCAGAACAGTCGAATGGCATTTCTTCATCGTGACTGCACCCACTCATCAGAACAACTGGAAGAAAAGCCACCAAAAATACCAACATCTACACGGGACAGAGAGAAAGAGTTTCTTCACACTGAAATTAAGGTGAAAACATAGTAGTTATTGAATATCGAATTTTTGATGAACTTACTGCCATCTTCTCAATCTCTCCTCAGAAGATCACAGATTCGATTTCTCTATGAAAGTAATATAAAAATTTCAAACTGTATAAATGTCTGAATGTTCTCTGAGGTAAATAAGGAATAAAACAGCAACTCACTGTATGTGTTGTGCCTTGAGTGTTTGTGGATGAAAGACTGAAACACATATTTATATATCTGTCAGATTCCCAGGCTCCTCCTTTGATAATAATATATAACAATAATTCTCACGATATAATAGAAAAAGCTGTTGAAAAGAACATATTTTGTCAGAACAGACAATAGGTCATTGTGAGGATGCGAGTCTAGATTTTCGCACGCAAAGCTAGAAGTCATGTAATCTGTAATTTAAGAACCCAGACAGAAAGAACAGCAATAACTAATAACAATTGTACAAAAATAAGCCCCTTTCACACAGAGATTCCGGAAAATACACTGATAATGTGTTCCGGGAGTTTGATTTTGGTTTGGTTGTTTACAGTAACACGTGAAACCTTTGCATTTACCTGCAAAAATCTTATCACATTTGATTTGATGTTCTAATCAGTCACACAGCACAAAACAAGATGACAATAAATGTGCACAAATGATAAGATAAAGAGGCTTTCAGGTTACAACATCTAACAGAAGGAAACAGAGTCGCTTTCCACCTTGAATGCTGCATTTAGAGTATCCTTGTTTTAGTGAACTCAATTGAAATAAGTTCAGAGAACTCATAAGTATTGTTTTTTATTTAACTTTATTTGGATTGAAGTTATCGGTTTCCTCAAAAGAGATGAGTTAGCTTAACATGTTGGGTTTTACAGTGAGGTGATATAGCCTTTCAATACCATTGCACAGCCGTTATCATTTCTCATATAATATATTTTATGAAAGTCATGTTTTCTGCATAGAGCTGCCGTACCCAAGTACATGTGAGGGTGAACAACAACTTTAGTGTGTTATTAGAAAGTGAAAGTGACAGTGACAAAATGATTAAATAAAAAACTACAAAATTTCATGTCAAGAGGATTTTTCAGGCACTTGATAAATTCAAATATGTTTTTATGCGCAAAGCATTGTGCTCCATTTCATCTTATTTCATAAACTGTTATAATATAATACATTTTACATTTGTTTTACACTTTCTTGATTGCTTGAATTAATTTCAATGGCTGAAAGGATCAGGTTTATCACCAAATTTATATATAACTGACTCCTAAAAAAATGTTCAAGCTACTTTTTACATTAGTAAGAAGAACATTTTGCAAGTTGGATTACAATGAGAGCACAGTGTGATGAACCCACATTTACATTTTATTTCTCTATTGTTTTGTTTTGTTTTGATATGATTCTGTATTTTATTTTGTCATAAGGTCATCTATTTGTCTGATTAAGTACATTGCAATAACATAAGAATACGTAATATACAGTGGTAAAGATGTTATCAATGTTTCATCTTATTGTCTGCATGGAGAGCAGAGTTTAAAACATAGAAAAGAGTTCATGAACAGGTCAACGAGTTCGGATACAGTCAAATGGCTAGTGATCATCTCAGCATGCTTTGTGATTGGTTCATTCTTGATCACACGTGATAGCGCATGAATTCTGTGAGGAGAACATTCTGGATAAGCGCGACTTCGGTGGGATGACGGACAAGCTTCGGATGCACTCCGTTGTGGCGAGGGACATGGTTGGACCATATGTCTTCTCACTTTTTGGATCCCTTTCTTTGCACATATCTCGTGGACTTTCTCGGGAGTGGATACCATATCTTTTGGATGTTTTCCAGGATTTTTGCGCCATCGAACAGTGACAGAGACACTACGTGCGTGCGTGCGTGTGCGGTAGGCTAGTCGAGATGGCCATGCCTAAAGGACAGTGAGATGTATCATCAGGCTACTGTGGTAATGTTAACATGTTTTGGGGTGATTTGAATGTGAACCTTTTTGTTTAAGACCTGAAAAAAAAAAAAAAAAACGACTGTGATATAGTGAGCTGTAAATTTTATTTGGGTTTCAGATAAATGATTGAAACGGATCCATGACTCCATGCCTGTATTTGCTGCCATCCTAGTACGTAACAACAGAAAGTGGAATTTGGCAACATCTCAATCACAATTTTTCAACAGTGTGTTTTTTTTTTGGAGGGTCATCACACGGTGTGGGTCAATCAGATGAGCCATCGCTCAGGTGTCCATAGAACGTCCAATATCTTGTATTAAATGTCATCAATAACACAAATTTAACTCATTTTAGTTTGTTCAGCAAACAAGTCAAGTCAGCTGCAGATTTCTTGCAAATTTTCAGATCTCAATAAATAAACCAGCAAAGGCAGTAAAGGAGCTTTTTTGCATGTTATAGGTTAACAAAGTGAACAAATGAGTAAAAATAAAACTTCAAGCTCAGAGAATGTTTTAATAACAAAAATAAAGCATTAAAAAAACAGTCAGCTTTTGCATGTCTAAAAAGGCAAATCCAAAAAGCAGTAATAATTTCTGAACATTTTCAGTTGTTAAACAATTACAGTAAAACATGTGAAACCTTTGCATTTACCTGAATAAAATCTTATCAAATTCGATTTGATGTTCTGCTCAGTCGCACAGCACAAAACAAGATGACAATAAATGTGCACAAATGATAAGATAAAGAGGCTTTCAGGTTACAACATCTTACAGAAGGAAACAGAGTCGCTTTCCACCCTAAAGGCTGCATATAGTGTATCTTTAAAAGATGCAAGGAAGGTGTACAAGTGTGTGGGTGTGTCAGAGACTCTGTAAAAGGACAAAATGCCAGCCGTCGTGTCCACATAAACCCCTACTCTCTTAAATGAACGAGAGGTCAGAGTCTTTATATTAATGTCTTCTGTAGCATGAGAAACATATGGATGAGATCCACATGTAATTTTCCATGACAAATCATTGTTTCCAAGCTGACCGCTGGCCTCTACGAAAGTAAGATCATCACTTTTCCTCTGAATGGTCTTGTACGTCACTCCGACCGTCCCGTTCGAACCCGTCCATTCAGCCTCCCAGTAACAGCGGCCGGACAGACTCTCTATAGACAGAACTTGTTCAACAGGTTCAAATCTTTCTGGATGATCAGGATACGGCTGTACCTGTTCTACTAGCGTCGCTGTTCTGCCTTCATCGGATAGACACAACCGATTGTGAGCTGTGTTTGGATCCAGCTTGAGATCGCAGGCATCTGTGAAACAGAAAACACTTAAATTAGTGTCTCAGAGAGAAACACAGACAGATGGAGAATGAGATACACTTACACTTTCTTATCCCTGGTTTGATGAAGTGTTCACCCATAGGATCAGTTCTGCAGAAGAAGTCAATGAAGAAGAAGAGGAAAGTAAGAAAAGCTTATAAGAATGAGAGCAAATAATAACAAACGGTCATGGGTTTGATTTACAAGGAATGAATTAACTGAATGAATGAACCATTCATTAAATGTCGATCTGGACAAAGTTAGCTGCCAAATACATGAATGTGTAATCACTTCCTGCATGTCAGTTAACAAAATTGAACTTAAATTGTTAGGCTAATGTTTTGTTCTGATTCCAAACAGCTATA
The DNA here is from genome assembly GCF_949319135.1 of Squalius cephalus. Lineage (NCBI taxonomy): Eukaryota > Metazoa > Chordata > Actinopteri > Cypriniformes > Leuciscidae > Squalius > Squalius cephalus. The sequence continues at coordinate 6,303,522 of NC_137123.1, forward strand.
GAGTTAGATTTATAATAAAAATCATTATAAAAAAGAAGCATTTAATGATCCATTCTTCTTTAACCACAAAACACTGACAAATTTTAATTCAGATATTTAGACATCATAGTAAGTGAGTCTGTAAGTCATTGTCTGAATATATAAGATTAAATTATGGCTCAGTCAGTATTGAAAAAAAAAAAATATTACTTTTCTTCAGCAAGGACACATTAAATCAGTCAAGATTGACAGTATTAACATTAATACTGTTACAAAAGACTTTAGCACAAATGTTCTGAACTTTGATAATAATTAGAAATGTTTCCTGAGTATCAAATCAGCATATTAGAATGATATCTGAAGGATCATGAGACACTGAAGACTGGAGTAATGATGCTGAAAATTCAGCTTTGATTACAGGAATAAATTACATTTTACAATATATTCACATAGAAAACTGATATGTTAAATTGTAATACTATTTCACTGTTTTGTAATGTATTTCTGATAAAATAAATGCAGCCTTGGTGGGCAGAAGAGACATCCTGAATTACTTTAATAGATCTTAGGGAACAAATTAATGTCACATCATTGACCCATGACATACTTGAGTATCTGCAGTTTGTAGTTTGAATCCTTCAGTTTGTCGTTGAGCAGCTGGACTCCTGATTGTCCAGGGTGATTGTAGCTCAGATCCAGCTCTCTCAGGTGTGAAGGGTTTGAACTCAGAGCTGAAGACACAAAACCACAGCCTTCCTCTGTCACCATACAGCCAGACAACCTATAGATAAATAAAATAAATAAGCAACCATGCATTTCTCAAATAAATAAATTAAAGCAAAAATCCCAGTTTTACCTCAGTATCTCCAGCTGACAGTTCTTCAGTCCATCAGAGAGCAGCTTCACTCCTGAATCCTGCAGGTCATTGTTACTCAGGTCCAACTCTCTCAGAGGCGAATCTGAGCTGAGAATCGAGGAAAGGCACTCACAACTCTTCTCAGTAAGGTTACACCAGCTCAACCTGCAGGAAAACATTTCAAAATGGACTTCATCTGCCTTGTAAAAATTGATTTTCCTAGACAAAAGCTGAGATAAAACTCACCCTACAATAAAGCAATAAAATGCACACTGGACAGAAGATCGCAAAGAAAGAGCACAGGACATTGTCTTGTCCAAACTTTTGTCCTTCCTTATCTCTGCATCCCCCTCTCCCTCCTCCCTTCCTTTCCCCCTGATTCAAGTCACCAAAAGTTCACTGAGATTGTCTATATATATTGTCTATTGTTTTTCCTTTTCATGTTTGGTATCATTATAAATGTCTCAGTGCAATTGGTAAAACGGTCTTAATTTTATTGCAGTCATTGGTATTATGAGAAAGATTGAAAACTTAGGAGAACTCTGTTCTCCTCTTTGGGTGGTGTCTCTTCAAGATCTCCCCTCTCTCCCGAAACCAGGTGTTACCCCCTGGGGTACATGAATTGACCCAAAATAACTCAGAGCAGTCTTTGGGAACCTGTAACCAGGAAAACCCCCACACAGTGCTGTGTCAGTGTTTTCTCAAGTCTTACACTTGGAACACACTCACACACCATTGTGTGTCTCAGTCAGGAATGCATTGCTTACTCTTAGAGTCATCTTTGAGTAATTGATGTCATGTATTTATTATTTCTGAATTGGCTTTTAATCATTTACTTGTGGAATTGGCATGATACATTTTTTCCTGACAAATAAAATGTTATATTTGAATTATTCTGTATTATTCTGAAATCATTATTTCTAGTAAATTGTGTAGTCTGGTGTTTCAGCAAATCTCCTCCAGGATAGATCAAACCGAAGGCACTATGAATGGAGCATGGAGCACATCATTAAGAAGACCTTCCGATTTCTGACTATCACTGACTTAGCACGTTGCATCTTGCGACTATTAAAAAATGTACACTTTTTGTTATGAGTTAACAGAGAGCGACCGCTTAAGGGTAAAATAGTTTGCACTGCATTCTCTGACTATTTCAGAACTGGCTATGTTTGTGATTGTGAGCGTAGATTTGCGACGTGACGTCTCAAGGCGATACCGGGTCCTTTAATGAATATATAATTGAAAGTATGGGTTACTCAGTCAGAATAATCAAAGATCTAAATTAAGTCATAATATATTTATGATTATTTTCTGATACAGCTGGCCTGATACAGTGTGCTTAAAGGAGAACTCCGGTCAATTTTAACATTGAGCTAATTTTTTTGTAAATTTGGAGTGCTGTCAATACAGAGAACAACGACAAAAATCGGTGTTGCCTACACCGTGTTATCCTCTTTTTAAAATTTGCACCCTGTTGACTTCAATGGGGCAAGTTTTAAACCTGCTTTTAGCCTCTTAACATCCTTGATGTGTCCATAGTAATCGATTATCAAGTTCACGCGCGTGATCATAGGTAACTAAACCTATGCGTGTGAACTCGACAATCGATTACTATGGACTTCGACCGAAAACAGGATGTAAATACAGATATGTGCGCTGGCTGAATAATAACATCATTTTTATTCATATCTTTCACATCTACTGCAGTCAGATTCACCCGTGTTCACTCTGAAGGAATCACTCACATTAGCTGTGCACTTGTAATGACACATCAAGGATGTTATGAGGCTAAAAGCAGGTTTAAAACTTGCCCCATTGAAGTCAACAGGGTGCAAATTTTAAAAAAAGGATAACATGGTGTAGGCAACACCGATTTTTGTCGTTGTTCTCTGTATTGACAGCACTCCAAATTTACAAAAAAATGAGCTCAATGTTAAAATTGACCGAAGTTCTCCTTTAATAAACTGTATTACAAAAAATATGGGTAGTGTCAAAAGGATATTTCGCCCAAAAATATAAATTATTTTATCATCTTGCTTGTTTATTTCATCAAATTGCTTCAAACTTCTGTAATGCTAAATATCACAAATACTTTCCTCAGAACTTGAAGTTTTCTGTCTGTTTTTTCCATCCCATCTAGGAGATGATGGAGTCCAGAGTCCTGCAGGTCATTGCCGCTGAGATCGAGCTCCTGTAGACGATGTGAGATCATCTGGATTGCAGAGACCAGCTCCATACAGCTGTCCTGGCCAAAATGACACTGGGCAAACCTGAATGAGTACAATATGAGAATTACATTTCAGGCTAGTCAGTAAATGTTTACACAGCAATGGAAACGGTAATCACCTCAGTGTCTCCACATGACAGTGTGGGCTCTTGAGTCCAGCAGAAAGCACCTTCATTCCTGCCTCGATACTGTAATTGTGACTAAGTTCCAGCTCTCTTAGAGGACCATCTTCTAGTTGGAGAGCCAAAGCCACCGTTTCACAGCACGTTTCTGTCAGTCCACAGTCTGAAAACCTGTAAACAAGGCAAGGTGTTTACTTGTCATGAAGAGTTTACCTTTACATTAAAAAAAAAAATACAGATCACAATAAATTTAACCTAAAATCGAATACGCTGCACAAATAAATTAGAAATATAGAAAAAGGGGGGTTGGGGGGTCGTCTTTAATATAGAGCTAATAAGATTTTATGAATTCTATTGATTTTGAAAACAGAAATTGTGGGGTAAAATAAAACTGAAATTAGGAAAATATTAAAATTAAGACAGATTTTTTTTTTTTTTTGGGGGGGGGGATTTAATATTTAATATTAATAAGAAACAGTTGAGAAAGAAAACATGTTTAACAGTACATTGGATCCGTGCATTAGCTCTTAAAGTGACAACAGCCTAATAAACCTGCTGCAGTCCGTAATTATGTACATAATTAAACAAATGACAAAGGAAAATCACTTACTGACCTTGACTGAATAACTTAAGTAGCTTAAATACATACTGCTCTGTATTTAATGTATTCAGTAACTATGCAGACTTATATGCAGTGTTATTTTACATTTGATTATTTAATTTTTGTGGTTGGCTATCACTTATCTGAATACCACTGTTAGTAGCAGCAGCCCTAAAACAATATGTTGAAAAATAAAACAGAGAGTAATACAACACCCTTCATTTGACACTACTTACAGGGCTTTTCTGCAGCATCTCACAGCTGGCACGAGTCTCCTGCATCCGGGATATGTGTTGTTGAATGTCTTCGGGTCAAAGACATCGAGCACCTCTTCTGACATCAGAAGCACATAGACCAGCGCTGAGCAGTTCGATTTGGACATAGTTTTCAGCTGGCCGCTCTCTGACCTCAGGTATTTCATGATTTGTTGGTACAGGGTTCTGTCCTGCAGTTCCAGTATGCAGAAGAAGTGGTTGATGGATTTATCCGGGCACTTGTCATTGTTTTGCAATTGCTTGATGTATTGGATGGTTTTATTGATGCATTTTCTACTGTCAAGCGTTTCGTCCAGCAAGCCGATCAGGAGTTTCTGATTGGACTCGAGAGAAATGCCCAGCAAAAAACGCAGAAAGAGATCAAAATGCCCTCGCTCGCTGTTCTTGGCTTTATCAATCGCCTTTTTCAGCAAAATGTACAGCATTTGGTCTTTCTTGGGGCGTGAATCCTCCAGGAAGAACTTCAGCTCCTCCATGTTCAGCTTCAAATAGCAGAGGAACACGTGCAACGCAGCGAGAAACTCCTGCACACTCAAATGTATGAAGTAATAAACCTTTATCTCATGCAGGACAGAGTCTTTCTTGAAGATTTCAGCACACAATCCTGTGGTCTCATCACTTGCGTTGATGTCGCACGCTTCCAGATCCTCCTCGTAAAACATGACGCTCTCCTTCTTCAGCTGTTCAAACGCCAATTTTGCCAACTTGGAGATCATTTCTTTGTTTAAACTCAAGACTTTTGTGCGGTCTCTTTCGAGTTTCTCCTCGTACTTCTGGTTCTTTATGTTCATCTGTATCAGCAGGAAGTGGATGTACATTTCGGTGAGTGTCGAGGGAATGTCCTGTCCTTTGTTCTTGATGAGAATATCCTGAAGAACAGTGGCCGTGATCCAGCAGAACACGGGAATGTGGCACATGATGTAGAGACTACGAGACGTCCTAATGTGCAAGATTATTCTGGAGGCATGCGCTTCATCTTTGATCCTTTTTCTGAAGTACTCCTCCTTCTGCTGGTCGGTGAATCCGCGCACTTCTGTAAATAATCCTATGTACTCCGGAGGGATCTGATTGGCCGCCGCTGGTCGTGATGTCACCCAGACGAGAGCTGACGGAAGCAGTTTTCCTTTAACAAGGCTTGTAAACAAAGCATCAGCAGATGATCGTTCATTCACACAGTTCACTGACTTACAGTTAAAGTTCAAATCCAGACGACTCTCGTCAAGTCCATCAAAGATGAATGCCAGCTTGCATTTTTTATAAAACTTAGTGTTTTCCACGTCTTTCAATTCAGGATAAAATTCCAGCAGAAGCTCATGGAAACTGACCTCTTTATCATCTTTAATCAAGTTAATCTCTCTGAATGGAAGCAGAAACATACAGTCCACATCCTGATTGGCTTTTTCTTCGGCCCAGTCCAAGATGAACTTGTGCACGGAGAACGTCTTTCCGATGCCAGCGATGCCTTTGGTCAACACAGTGTTTCCCTCCTCCTTTTGCCTCAATAAACAGAATATGTCATTGCAGTCGATCGGTGTTTCCTCAAATTTGGCCGTTTTTAAGACTCGATCAATCTTGAGAACTTCATGTTCATCATAGACATCTGTAATGTCCCCTTCGGTGATGAAGAGTTCCGTGTAGACTCTGTTGAGATGTGTTTTGTTGTCTTTTTTGCCCTCAAAAACACGTCCTGTTTTGGCCTTCATGTTGTTTTTGTGACTTTCCAGGATTTTTTGCAAGACATCGTCCTCTAGATCAAATCAAAAACACAACAATTGTTGTTAATCAACATGAGTTCTGCCTAAAATCATTAATATGTTGGGAATCGTAACTTGTAATAAAATTGTGGCTATTGTTTTTGTACCTTGTTCAGAGGTCTGTCCCTCAGCTGGATTTTGTTGTCCTTTGAGGATGGCAGCAAGCATCAGAAACAACGCCAGAAAAAAATGCACATCCATTATACACAAATCGTTTAGCTATTAACGTGGTAACAAAGCATATTTATTCAAAGCTTACAGACTATTTGCAATTTCATAGTGACACATGTTAACAGCATTAGTGCTATAATCTTACCAATAACACCAGTAGTTGAGGTCGAGTTGATGATTATTGAGCCATGGACAACAGTTTGAATGAATACTGGCGAAATTGCAGTTGCACCTGATTCAGCTTTCAGATCAACATTGACTGCAGTGTGAGGGGAGCTGATTGTCTGCACTGGGATAAAAACTGTGATTTAAGAGATTTACACACTTTCTTACATTACAGCTTTAACATTAATGATTTTACTTCATTACCATTCCTCTCTTCAGCTTGGTTCCTCTGGAGGTCTATCTTCACAGCTTCATCTGATCCACGACACTCCTTCAGCTCATCTACAGCGTCACTGGTGTCTTCCCTCTTCAGTTCATCAGCCGTAACTGCTCTTTTCAGCCTCTTTTCTTCGTTATTGTCCAGCTCATCCACTGCTTCCTGAAGCTGTTCTGGAGCGGACGCCATCTTGTCTACTATAAGATCACGAGACATATGACCAGAGACTTGCTTGGTAGCTTACTCTAAATTTACAAGAGAATAATTAAATCAATGGCATCTTAAAATTAATTAATTAATTAATTAATAATAATAATAATAATAATAATATGATAAACTAATGGAGTACCCACTTAATAATACTAAACAAAGCCCTTAACTTCACTGTTGAATAGCTACACTCAACAAGTTATAAGGATGTAAGAACAGAAGCAGTTTTGCTAATGTTCCTATACAGACATTCTCATGCTTACGGAAAGTCCAAAGTCTCACCTAAAGGCCCATTCCCAGCAAACACAGAACGTTGGCACAACGTACCCAACCTTCTAACAACGTTTTATCAACATGGCCAAAAGGTTGCTATAAATACGTTGTGTGGTGAAGGTTGTTACAACGTTGTCACAATGTTGACATTAAACCATCGTTCAGGGCCATTGCTTAAGGTTGTGCCAACGGTGTCTTAACCACTGGACTACATATGTACTCGTCACTGCCCTGAAGCGTGAAAATCAGCCTTTTAAATTCCAACCACCTGTTGGGCTCATAGTGTTGTCTCGTTCTTCATCGAGCAAGTATAGGCCTACGTAAGTATTGCGTTTTATTTACCTCAGCTAAATAAGATACGTTATTATTCAAACACAACCTACAATTTCATTTTCTAATGTGACTAATGTAGCCTTGCTTGCACCATTGAGTTTTTCCATTTCATTTGTCTGCTATTTAGTCTCATTCGTTTCTTTGCTCCTCTGGATTTGTGGATGTTTCCTAGATTGATTCCGTTTACCGAACTTTATCGCCCGGCTTTCGACTACTGTCTGCCATGTACATAACACGGTTTTGTTCATTAAATGTTCTGATCTTTGCTTTTTATGTTTTATTTATTATACTTAAAATAAATTTGTATATTAATTTATTTAGTTTTTCTTTTTGCACAAATGTTTGACTTTTGGAAGTGCAATTTGATTACCATAATATGCAGTTAGTTTTAATAAAGGTGAATTAATGTCACCTTCTGTAATTTTTACTTTTCAAAGTGTACACTTGCAGGTGTTTATTATAATTAGGCTAATTTACTGATAGCCCCATTAAATAATAATAAGGACAAACAAAATTTAATACAACTATATAATTATCTAACATCTGACTAATTAAAAATTAACCTCAAAACATAAAATGCTAAATGGGGATATCTATAGGCCTATTTAGCATAAAAACAAAAAAATTGTCAGAACGTCGTCTCTCAGTTGCTGAACAACGTTGCTACAGCCCTGTCGCCTCTTACAATTCTACGTTGTTACAATGTTGCGAGCACGTAGACAGCGACGTTGCCATAGAAGAAATGCAACGTGCCACAGACGTTGCCCCAACGTAAATGTGTTTGCTGGGTTGACACCAAGAACGATTTATATAATGATAACTTTATTTGCATCCCCTCAATAATGTTTTGTTTATTCTCCATTTCCGTTATGGTCTGTCTGTGGCCATATCTGCAGCTCGCAGTAAGTTATTTTTTCGTTAATCAGCTGGAAAACAGCTCGTTCTGAAGTGACTCCAACGATGTCATTCTTCTTATAGCTGTGGTGTGGACTTTGCTACTTCTTAGAGATAAACTTTACAGTTATCGTTGGTGTGAACGAGCCGTGAACGGTTAAATTCAAGGAAGTTCGAAGACCAACAGAATGCAAAACCGACTTGGGTGAACGACAATCAATTTATTAGTAATGCAATGTATATTAAACATAATATAACGTTGAACTTAAGACATAACGCTGGGTGGATGCAAAGAGTGTTTTTTTTATTTTATTTTTATCAAAGACGTAAGGTTTCTTTGGATATAATCAGCATACAGTACAATGCACTGCCATATATAAAGCACATTTAAAAAACAACCCAGGCTGAACAACAAAAAGCACAAAAAGATAGAGTGATATAGTTGTTAAATATATAACACACACGATACCTGTCCTGCAGTTTTTAAAGGCTTCTGTTACTTTCACTTCAGAACGTCATTTCCTTCCATCAGGCTTTTTATTTCGCGTCCGACCTGAAGGAGGCGCTGATACTCGACTTATATTATTGTGTGGTTGAGCAGCTAAAAATATGCCCAGTCAAACATAAAGTATATTAAACTATGCATCAGGGTTAATCTTCCACCTGGTGGATGTGCAGAAGTTTTTTTTTTTTTTTTTACCTTTCAGGACTTGATGGTGTGACTGTAAATGTCAAATAAAAAAAAATGCTTCCTTGTTCCTTATTTAACAACTTGTTTCCCACGTCAAGTCAAGTCAAGTCAAGTCAAGTCATCTTCATTTATATAGCGCTTTTAACAATGTAGATTGTTCCAAAGCGGCTTTACATTGATAATAGGAAACTAACAATGGATATGGATACAATATAACAAAGCAATGGATATAATAATTCCCACTCATTTAAGGTTTTAGATCATGGAATGACTCCCAGAAGAAAACATATGACCTGGATAAATCAGATGTATCACGACTGTTTCCATTTTGGGAAATATATAGCTTAATCAAAGCTGTATTATGGCAGTATGCACACACACAAATACAAATTTTACATTCTGAGAACAGCATGTGTGATTTTTGATATAAGTGAAATTTGAATGAAAAAAAATTAGGTTGCACTAATAATGCATTTATTATTGTAAGAAAGTGGCATCAGAAAATGTGTTTAGAGTGGCTGAAAATGGACGGGTTGTAATAACACGGCATATATTCTTTGTTACACAGCTTTTTGTTATGATTTTTATTTTTACTTTCATTAATGCTCTATAACATTTCCTTTCTGCACTTATTTAATCCTTCACTATGTATTTTGTTTGGTTTATTGTTCTGTAATAAGGACTTGTAGATATGAATAAATAAATAAATAAATAAATAAATAAATGTGACCAAGCATATGTCAAACAATCTTGACAATCAAACAATCTGATGATTTATCCAAAATAATGCCAAGGAAACAGATTTCAAGGAGTTTCATTCTAAGAGGTGCTGTATGTAACTTTTTCACTCTACTAAAGTATAACAACACCATCATATGTTTGCATATATTGAGGAAACATGCTAAGTTCACATACTCGTTTCTCTGAAAAACACTTCTATCGCCAGTTATTATACTTTGAAATGTGTGTTTCCAGGCTGGAATGTGTGTTTTTGTTTTGGTCTGTGAAACTTTACGTGGCCAATTTGCCAATTTCCATTGTCCGCTCATTCCTGTTGCGTGTGCTCAATCTGGCAACCCGTGTGAGCGCCGTCGAGTCTGTGGAGCCGGGAGAAACAACGATTTCCGATATTATGAATTCGACTGCAGTACTTATTTCAACCACTAGTTGTAATTCTTACAGACTGCACCTTTAAGTTTGGCTTGATTCAGGTTTGACTGTTAATCAACCTGATGTGTCCATGAATTGCTTTTTTTCCCCCTGTTCCACTGCCCGTGTGTCATGTTTTTAACAGCGAAAATACTCATGGATTCAGATATGTAACCAAACAATGTCACTCAGTTTTACAAGGTCATCATGGACTAACAGTTGCATTTATTTCCTGCGCTACTGAAGTCCTGTCTGAATGATCTGTAGTTTGAAATATGACCGTTGAATAGGTGAGAGAATCAGAGGCGTCGGGTTCACCAAACACTGGAAGGCCCAAACTGTAGCCAGCATGAGTGTTTGTGCACATGATCTCTTCATAATGACAGACAGTGTGTGTGTCCTGAAACAAGAGAAGACAGAGATGAGCAAGGACATGGTCAACAGGAAAGATGATTAGCATCCACAAGTTAACAGTTACAAACTGATTGAGATCAAACTCAAACAGACACATAATGAAACTCACTTCTTCAGTCAGCATGTTTTCAGCCGAGAAATGAGCGATACCTTTCATCCACACTCCTGTTTCAGGACACCAGATTGGGACAAAATGAAGTAAAGGACTTTAATTTGACAGGATGTGGAAGTCTAAGTTATGAAAATGTTATATATAAGGTGAAAAATAGCTAAGCATGTAAAATGATGTGTTTTTAACAGAGAGAAAGACAGTTTTACCTTGTCTCTTTTGTCTCAAACCGAAATAAGCAAACAATGACAATCCAAACACCATCATTATCACCATAACCAATGCCATAATGTTGACTGTTGAAAAACCATGAAAACAGATGAAAATAATCCCAAATGTCCTGTTTTTAAGGAAATCTGGAGAGTTGGATTGTTGTAAGTAACAGAATATGTACCTAGTTGTAATTTTGGTGATAATGATGAAGGTGGTAAAGATGAAGATGAAGGTGGTAGTGATGAGGTTGAAGATGTGACGGGTCTGATGGATCCACTATCTTCATTCGCTGGTTTAGTCATGTGATCTGAAGTTGTTGTGGTTGGTTTACGTGACTTCCTCTCTGATATGACTGAAGCACAAATGATCGTTGGGTTTAATTTATGATACATAATATATAGATGATGACAGTAGAAATCTAAATAACAGTCTGTAGTTTATGCAGTTATTGCAGAATAAAAACTATTTAAGATTGTTTGCTTGCATATATTGAGCCTGCATTTAAGAAGAAGTCATATTGTGGCACAAAGTAACGTGACCACTTTGAACGTTCCCCTGACACAGCTGTTATTAACGCTTCACTGATGTCAAGGGTGTGGTGCAAATATAGCGCTGTATGTGTGACCAGCAACACTTGTTAAATACAGTCTTCTAGACTGCAAACAACAAACAAATCATTATATATAATTTTACAATCAGATTTTGATCTTAAAAATAATATCAAAAGGCTGAAAGCATCTTACCGTTATTAATGTTCAGATGTGTCACTAAAATCCACTTGTTCTTGTTCTTTTGTCCTCTCTCTCCAGCTCCACACCAGTATATCCCAGAATCCTCTAGTGTCAGATCAGTGATGGTCACAGTAAAAACTCCTGCAGATTCATCATCCCTCAGAGAGAATCTGCCGTTACTGTTTGTTTCTGATGAAGCTTTGATAGTCGATGTCTCACAGAGCGACGGGTCGCTTCCTTTGCACATGAACTTGATCTTGTTCTTCAAATCACTGTTATAATGGCAGGTGATGTTCAGATTCTGTCCAGTCACAGCAAACATGCAAAAAACTAAATCAGGGCATAAATGAGAGAATTAAGTATCCCAAATTCTCATTAATTCTACACTGCATCCTTGAGTCTGTTATAGTGACAGCATGGGATGTTTAGTCTAATTTTGTGTTTTGAATGAGCGATTTCTCCGTAGCTGAAACAGCGTTTCGTGTGTCATCATCTACAGAGGATACTGTGGTTTCTGTTCTCTCGCCTCTTTACATCTTTACAACAGGTGATACAGCGCTCTCTCAGACACACACAGACCTCTCTAGTGTTATATATTAGTTATGATTATATGTGTTTTACACCGTATCTGTGTGCACTCTCTCTCTCTCTCTCTCTCTCTCTCTCTCTCTCTCTCTCTCTCTCTCTCTCTCTCTCTCTCTCTCTCTCGTTTCCGTTTCCGTTTCCGGTGCGAGTGGACAGGTGTGTGAGGCTGAGTGGCTTGAGTGTGAGAAGTGAATGTGAGTACTTTTCTTTCTTTTTTTTCTCTCTGCTTTGTAGGATTAGTTTAGTAATTGGAGTTTTTCGTGTTGTTATTATTGAGTTGGGCCGTGTGTGCTGCTGTTGCTATAGGCAGCATGGCGGCCCCGCGATCGCAAATTTTAAGCTCCCTCACACGGCGTCACGGAGTGAAAGTGGCGTCCGCGGTGACTGTAGAGGAATGTTGTTTGGCTGCAGGTGAAATGGTGGGACATGAGCATGTATTGTCGGCCTCAAGAATGAACAGTGCCGTAGTAATCTTTCTTAGTTCAGTTGAAAAAGCTAACGAGCTAGTTGAAACCGGCATTGTTGTGGGTGAGAATTTTATTCCGGTACACCCGCTTTCTATGCCGTCTAAGAAAGTGTTATTATCGAACGTTCCTCCGTTTGTCAGTGATGAAACTCTAGTTAATATTATGTCACGGTACGGTAAAGTTGTATCACCGATTAAGATGATTCCAGTTGGATGCAAGTCTCCGTTGTTGAAACATGTGGTGTCTTTTAGACGCTATCTGTTCATGATCTTAAAAGATGATGAAGAGATTGATTTGTCACTTCGCCTCAAAGTAGAGGATTGTGATTATATTATTTATGTCACAACAGAGAAAATGAAGTGTTTTAGGTGTGGAGAAACAACACATTTAATTCGTTCTTGTCCTAACAAAGTCAATGATGATAGTGAGATGAAAAATGTGAATGAGACTGTTAAAGCGGGATCATCGGGCATTGCTGCGAGTGAAACCGTGAATACCGATAAGAGGATCGAAGACGCTGTATCTGAGAGAGTGAGTTTAGAATCTCAGGGAGTTGGCTCTGTTACTATGGCTGGTAAAAATGATCTTGTTAACACTGAAACATATGATCCTAGTGTACAGACAGAAATGCAAGAAGGTGATGATGAGTCTAATATGCTGCAGTCTCATCAACATCTGGATAAAAACGAGACAGAAACAGAGCAAATTCATTTTAAAGTCCCGAATAAAAGGAAAAATACTGATTCTCCTCAAATTGCAAAGGCCATAAAGATAGACATTGGAAGTACACATATTGATGAAGACATAGAAAGTGACAGTGAATCCTCTGATTCCAGCATTTGTTTGTCTCAAAGTGACTTTACTAGCAGCGGCTATGAAGTTGAGGATATTAAACTCTTTTTAAGAGCAACAAAAAATAGAAGAGGTGTGTGTGTAGCTGATTTTTTCCCAGACACAAGAAAATTTGCTGACAAGGTCAGGTTTTCTATGTCTGAGAGTTTGTTCACAAACAAGGAGGTTTACCGGTTGAAAAAAATAGTGAGAAAGCTTTCATTAGGGGATAACAATGTTGACAGTGGAAAGACCTAACTTTAAAACAATGAAAAAGTATGTGTGTTCACCTCTGTTTTTTTGTTTATTTTTTCTCTTTTTTTCTTTAATTATTTGTGAGGTAAACATAGCAACAATCAATGTTAATGGATTGAGAGATATAAAAAAAAGAGCTGGTTTGTTTGAAGAAATTAAACTAAAGAAAATAGATATTGCTATGCTACAAGAGACGCATAGTGATATTAGAAATGCCCCTGAATGGGCAGTAGAGTGGAGTGGGCTTTCAATCTTGAGTCATAATACCTCACTCAGTGGAGGAGTTGCTATCCTTTTTACCAAAAAATGTCTCCCCATACATATCAGATTGACGAAGTCATTAAAGGAAGACTCTTGAAAGTAAGGGTTACTTTTGAAAAGTGTACTTTTGTTCTGATTTGTGTATACGTCCCTACCTCTGCTGTTGAAAGAATGGTTTTTCTAGACATACTTAGTTCTATTATACAAAACTGTCACGGAGAAGAATATCTTTTTTTAGGTGGTGATTTCAATTGTATTGTATCGAACTTGGATAGAAATCACATCGAACCGCACGCACCTTCTCGTAAACGCCTTATTCAACTTGTTAAAACCTATGAGTTATGTGATGTGTGGAGGCATTTAGAAGGAACCCAAAGACAGTATACTTGGACACATGTTCGTGACAATACGATTTCTTTAGCTAGGCTAGATAGGTTTTATATTTTTAATCATCATTGCAACATCATTAAAAAATGTTTAATCACTCCTTTAGGTTTCTCTGACCATTGTATGGTACAGTGTCATGTGTTTGTTAATTCAATTAAACCAAAGAGTGCCTATTGGCAATTAAACGCTAATTTATTAAATGATAAATATTTTAAAAATGTTTACAATTTTTTGGGATGATTTTAAGACAAAGAAGGAAACGTTTAACTCTGTAAGGCAATGGTGGGACTATGGAAAAGTCCAAATAAAGCAATTCTGTACACAATATACTCTTAATATCACTGCTGAGACCTTTTTAAATGTAAGTATCTTGGAGGCTGATATCCTAAAACTACAAGAATTGGCTGAATCAACTAGAACCCAAAACTATTTTGATATTCTAGCAAAAAAGAAGACACAGCTGAATGATTTACTGCAGGTTAAAACACAAGGAGCTTTGGTCAGATCGCGATTCCAAAAATTAAATCATATGGATGCTCCCTCCAGTTTCTTTTTTTTTAGCTTGGAAAGGAAAAATGGACAGAGCAGAGTTATCCATGCTCTACGTTCAGAGTCTGGTAAGCTTTTGTCTAATCCTAAAGAAATTAGAAAGAGAGCAATCAGTTTTTATGAAAAACTGTACACGAATGAACTCGGAGCAGAATATGAGAGGGAGGATGCCTTTTTTGATAATCTACCTCAATTATCAGAAGAAGACAATGCAAAGATCTCAGGTGCTCTTGGAAGAGCTGAGTTGTTTAAAGCACTTCAAGGAATGGAGTCAGGAAAAGCTCCAGGAGTTGATGGTCTACCAATTGAGTGGTATAAGACCTTCTGGGCTGTCCTGGAAGAGGATGTGTTAGAGGTGTTAAATGAAAGCCTGGCTGAGGGCCGGCTTCCTCAAAGCTGCCGGAGAGCAGTATTAACCCTCTTGCCCAAGAAAGGCGACCTCACTGATATAAGATGCTGGCGCCCCATATCTCTGCTTTGTAGTGAGTATAAATTGCTCTCTAAAATTCTGGCAAATCGATTAGCAGAAGTAATGGATATTGTTATCCATTCTGATCAAACTTATTGTGTCCCTGGCAGAACGATAATTGATAATATTTCGTTGGTTCGTGATATGTTAGAGGTCTCCAAGATGCTTAATTTGGATTGTGGCTTAATCTCTTTAGACCAAGAAAAAGCTTTTGATCGTGTGGAACATTGTTACCTTTGGAAAGTTTTAAAATCATTCGGCTTTTGCCCAAAGTTTATCGATCTCATAAAGGTTCTTTATTGTGATATTGAGAGTCTTATTAAAATCAATGGTGGTTTATGTGCTCCTGTTAAAGTGAATAGAGGTGTTCGACAGGGATGCTCATTATCTGGAATGCTTTATTCCTTAGCAATTGAGCCCCTTTTACAGCAATTTAGAGCTCAGTTAAAAGGTGTATGTTTGCCAAATTGCAAAGATAATTTTATTTTATCAGCCTATGCTGATGATGTCCTCATAATGATTAATGATCAAGATGACATTGAAAAATTATTGAAGATATTATCCGATTTTAAGAAGTTATCATCTGCAAATGTAAACTGGGGAAAAAGTGAAACTCTTTTATTAGGTAAATGGTTGAGAGGAAAGCCAAAGTTACCAGAAGGTCTTTTTTGGGGAAGAACAGGTCTTAAATACTTAGGTGTTTTTTTGGGAGACGATTCTACCTTACAAATGAATTGGGAAAATGTTGTAGAAAAAATTAAAGGTCGCTTAGAAAGATGGAAATTTCTGACTCCAGCAATGTCGTATAGGGGTCGTATCCTAATAATTAATAACTTGGTTGCGTCCTCTTTATGGCATAAATTTGCATGTATTGATCCCCCCTCTCTTTTATTGAAGAAAGTTCAAGCCATCTTAGTTGATTTTTTTTGGGACAATATACATTGGATTCCTCAAAGTTTGCTCTTTCTATCTAAAGAAGAAGGGGGTCAAGGTTTGGTACATCTGCAGAGCAGAGTGGCAACTTTTCGGCTTCAGCGTATTCAGAAACTGTTGGTTAGTTCTTCTGATGTGAAGTGGTGTGCTGTTGCCCATGTCATTCTACGCAAGTTCAAAGGTCTAGGATTGGACAAAAATCTTTTCCTCGTGAATTCTTCGGACATAGACGTTTCTGGAATACCAATTTTCTATAGGAACATTTTTAAAGTCTGGAATCTTTTTTACTTCAAGCGAACAGAGGATCTACAATCACTTCATTGGTTATTGGAGGAGCCCTTAATATACACGAATGGATTTGTCTAGAAATGGTTTATTTCCAGGACTTAACAAAGCCCTTATTGATAACAGAATCCTAACCTTGGGCCTTTTATTGAAGGAAACAGACTGTGACCTAAAGAACAATGGTACAATTGCTCAAAAGTTGGGCTTCAAGTCTGTTCGCATCATCACAAAGCTTTTATCAAAATGGAAATCTACACTTGAACCAACTGAATTAACTCTGTTGTCTAGGTTCCGAGATGGGCTTATCGAACCCAATCCAGTGGATCCTTTTCCAAATTTAGTTTTTGCTGTGAATGTGGAAAATTTTTCTGGAGTTTTTTTTGGAGTCTTGCAGTACTGTGTATATTGATTTTTTATCCTGTGTTGGAAAAAAATTATATAAATATTGTGTGTTTAGTTTTAACAAAACGATGTTGGATGGGAAAGTTGACACCCCGTGGCGTACTGTTTTCAATTTGAGTGCAGATATAAAACCTCAGTGGAGGTCACTCTATAAACCACCATTGATAATGAAAACTGGAGATTTGCAATGGAAAATCCTTTATGGAGCCATTGCGGTTAATTCCTTTGTATCTGTTATAAACCCTGAAAGTAGTGACAAATGTCCTTTTTGTAATGAAAGAGAAACTGTCTTCCATGCTTTTGCAAAGTGTTACAGGTTAAAACCTCTATTTTTGTCATTAAGCAATATTTTTGAAAGATGTGGTGAAACCTTTTCTGTGGAATTGTTTATTTTTGGTTTTAAATATGCTAGAGAGAAAAGATTTCATTGTCAGTTGTTGAATTTTATCATAGGCAAGGCTAAACTAGCAATTTATCTGAGTAGAAAGAAAAAAATTGAAGATAATGTAGAACAAAATGTAGTTGAGCTTCTTTTTAATATGGTACAGGCAAGAATCTTGATTGATTTTAATTATTATAAATTTGTTGATGATCTCGATACCTTTGTCAATATTTGGTGTTGCAATAGTGCCCTGTGTTGTCTGTTTGAAAATGAAGTAGTATTTTTCTTTTTGTGAACTTTGTTATGATCTGATTGATAAATGTTTATGATTGTAATTTAATTCTTGAAAAGTGTATTAAAGTTTTTGTAAAATTCAAAATTCTCTCTCTCTCTCTCTCTCTCTCTCTCTCTCTCACACACACTCACCCCCCCCCCTCCCTCCCCCCCTCTCCCCCTCTCCCCCTCTCCCCCCTCTCCCCCCTCTCCCCCTCTCCCCCTCTCTCTCTCTCTCTCTCACTCACTCACTCACACACTCTCTCGCACTGTTCTGGGTGGGGATCACAGAAACCACAACCTCTGTGTCTATTCTTTTCCACCAGGAGGTGAGCTGCAGGCCATAAATTTAAATAAAAAATTACACGTTGTTAAACATAAGTTGAATGTGTTTCAACTTGTTGTCTCTCTTTTTTTTAAACAATTATATCCTTTCTTTTTAATGTTCATTCAAATAATAACCTTTAAAAGTTACTAGTAAGAATGTGTGATACTAGAAAGCCTTCTTACTTGATGCTGTGGGGTTATTGATGTCTTGGATGGTTTCTGAGGTTTGTTTGAGATATCCCCATGTACTACATCCTTTCCATCCAAAGTTTCTTCATGGTCCCCCAGCAGAGATGAACTAGGCTGTGGTGAAGACTTCTGTTTCCCAATGGTAATCTACATTAATAGTTTCTCTAGAAAAGATGTACCACACACAAAATGATATACCACATATAATATTAATATTAAGTAAAGATTGTGTAGTGTGTAGTGAAATAACAGAAAGTAAAGTGATGGAAAAGGGGTTTTGCTGTTATATATCTATGAGTAGTAAACTATTTCGGATTGGCTGTAATGACCTTGGCTGCAGTAACGCTAAAACTGTTATGTTTAGATTAGGGTTATTACTACTAAATTTACAATACTTTATATTTACAGTATACCTTCTTGTTCGATGTCTTGAAATGAAACGGTGTGGTGTAACATATCTCCCCCTCTTTTTCTGCTGGCGTTCTTTCCATTTTTCTTGGTCCACTCTGTATGTCTGCATAAAGTAAGATATTGATGGAAGCAGTCATTTATAATTTCAATAACTTTGGAGAACTGTTTTAGATACCAATACATATAATGTGATGATGATGACATACAGAATGTAATTTTCTTTCTGTTATTCTGTTATTTACTTTTACTTAAAAATTGTTTCCCATGCCACCTTCAATGAAACCTTAATTAAAGTATTCAAACCTTTCTTCTGAAAACTCTTTGGGAATCTTCATACTCCTTCAAGAGAGCAGTGTGATTAGTCTGATAGCGGGCCACAAAGTCATCAAGCCTAGTCAGGCGGACAGAGGGAAATCGAATGTGTTTTAAATCCCACTGGCTCTTTTCCATTATGCCCTGCGTTTTGTTGTCCTCTGTTATGTTCTGAGAAAGGTATAAAAAACAGGTAAATACGTCAAATAATTTACCTGTTAAACACATAAAGCACTGAGTAATAATATTATAATTACTTGTCTTGGAAGCTTTCTGAGGGTATTGTATTTCCTAGAGCACTGCTCATATTGTGGTCCCGTCCATGTCGTCCATGTCGTCCAAGTACGCAAGTAAAGCCATGTGTTTAATTTTCAGAAAACAAAGCAAGATTTTTATATCCAAAAGGGATGTATTGATTAATGATGGGAAACCTAGCATTATCTCGGTCCACAATCCAGCATATAGTAGAAGGTATTTGTTGAAGTGCTCGATAAGTCCTCTGCAGAAGTGAACGTTGTGCTCTCCATACCTGTCCAGTGGAGCATTGGAAATAACTTCCTTTGCAATGTGTTGCAAATCTGTTGACTCCATCGATGTCCTAAATGTAATGTAACAATGTGTTATTATTACAGGTGTGTTTGAAAATGAAAAAATGACTGACAAAACTTTAACAAGTTTCAGCTTTGACCTTTTTGATAATGCCTGGACAGGAATACCTGCCGGACATGTACTTGGTGCCATGTGTTGTTGATGTCGTGTAGTTTTGTCCCAAATTTTTTGATAAGTAGTTAAAATTTTTGGTGAGCAATAAAACACAGCACATATAGACCACACAATGCACATAAAAGAACCACATCAATGACACAAAAAATTAAAATTTATTAAAAATACTGCAAAAAAAAAATATTTTTTTTCACTGTGTTCACTCTCTGTCAATCTTCAGTGTACCCAGCTTTCCCATGTGTTTCTTTGTTTCATCTCATTCACCTGTTTGTCTCCTTGGTTACTGATTAATAAGTGTCATAATTTCAGGTGTGTCTAGTTAATTAGCTCCCTTGTTTTTCTGTGTCTGTTAGTTGTCAAGCTTTGTTCAATGTCACGAATGATCGTGGTAAGTTTCTCCTCCTTGATTCTCCTGTTTATTTATTTTGATTATTATCTTATATGTAATTTTCTTGAATGAGAGAACATAGGACTGTGGGAACATATGGTTGTGGGAACATAGGGCCTAATTTTCAAAATTTTCAGAAAAAAAAATTCTTAGAAATGTGGGAACATAGGGCCGTGGGAACATAGGGCTGACCCCCACCAATTGACAATCATACTGTTACATATGTTTGAGGCTGCAGATGCTGTGGACTTTATATTTATTATACATTTCTGTCTTGTTATATTAAAATGATGCTGTGTTGTGGTGTTCGAGTGGCAGGTAATTTAGTTTTTTTGTTACACACACATACAAAACACACTCAAGTTACTTTCTGTGCTGACAAAAGGCCTTGTTGTTTCTATGTCCTACTGTTGTTGTACTATATTTACATGTAATGCAATTGTTCCATAAATTTGTTCTGTTAAATGTTAGTAATATCACATATGTATCATCGTAACCTACTTTAATCTCATTGTAAACTAGCTGCATTTATCTAAGTACATTTTCACTCAAGAAATTTCACTTCATTACCTTTTCTTTATAGTACATTTACTTGATAACAACAGTATTCCTTCGCATCTTTGTTCAAATTAAAACCACAAATGTTAAAATGTAAACTTGGATTTGACATTCACCTTCAAGCTCTCACTTTTGGACTTGGTTGTCTCATCCAATGTAGTCCCTGTTCTCTGCAGGTTTTTGAAGTGTTTCTCTACATTGGGTCCACAGGATGGACTTGAGAATACAACAGCAGCACTTTGAACCATGTCGTCTCGTTCTATTAAAGTGCTTGCAGTGTTGAGGGAACCGAAGACATGCATGGCCAGATGGCAGTGGTTTGGCGCACTGTGGAATGTAACAAAATAATTAGGTTCAAGAATATAACTTCAAGTTTATATGTTGATAGATGATAAATTGTACAACTTGTGTGTATTATATCCAAATCTGCACTTTATGTAATACTTGCTGGTCTTTTGTACATTTATTGAATATATCATTATTACATGCATTTCACAGGCAAAGCCGATGTAGGGGAATTCAGAGGCCACACTGCTCCATTTTGGATGGTTCAGTTCACATTGGCAGTAACATTATTATTTTTTGGTATGAGGAAAAGAGATGTTGCTGTTGTGTTTTTTGGCCTAGCACATTAATGAAAGGTAATTCATTACAGAATCTGTATAAAGTTTATTGGACACTTAGCAACTGACACTAAAAGAGGATTGCCACAAACAGTATTTTTTTAATGTACACTACTTACTACTTTCTGCACATTTCCTTTGCATTCTTCATCACATGGCTAAGACAACGATGAAGAATGGGCACCTCAAAATCTTCTTTTTTTCCTTTACCACTTGCTATTTGTAGTAGTGGTTAATGGTGTCTTTCAGGGTGGCATATTGCCTGCATTAACACCATTGACCCATCACACAGGATCATGATGGGTGACCGCATACCTTTTCTCCCAAAACACCACATCAGTCTGAAACGCCTCTAGAAAGTAGTTAACTGAGGCCGTGGTGTGATCACAGGTAAGGTATGTGGCAACATGTAGTGGAGATGAGTTTTTGTGGGGATTCCTGACCACCAACTCATAGACATAGAAAGGAGGAGATCCTTTCTGCTTTCGCATGATGCTGCCAGTCGCATCTAGATACACAATGTCCTCCTGGCATCGCTCCTGATATATCTCAATCCCCCTGCGTGACCAAAGAAGAACCCCTTTTGGGTGTAGCATTACTTTCTGGAGGACCTCATCAGGACTGTCTTTTTTCTTGTCAAGCATTACTTGAAGACGTATTACTTCGTTACTGTGCTGCCGGCTTCTCTTACGTGCTTCCCACAATATAGTTTTCAGGACATTGCAACTTGGAGCCTCATCCCGACAGCCAGACTCCATAACATCTTCGGGTATTTTTGTTATTTTGCCAAGGTACATGGCTCGTGGGAGCTGTCTTTGTAAGTCTTGGCCCAGTGTGTTTCTGTCATGTGCTCTAACAGGTATTCTTTTTAATTCTGTTAAATTGTGAATGCTCTGCTCCCCTTGGTACTCTACTGTTACTGTAACTGTTACTGTGACAGGGCAATCCTCAAATCTACAGTAACCAAGGCAGGAGCATTCAGGGCTCGCTTGTATCGAACCCATAACCTTCAGCCTGTGCCTTTTAAAGGCAATGGAACAGTACGGGTGTACGCTCCTCAGACCTTTGGAAATTACATTTGTCCACTGGAGTCCTTTAAAGCTTCTTTTCTGTCTGTGCTTCTTCAGCTTTACCCAATCATTTCTTTCAATGAAAAAGAATGATGGGTTCTTTGGTAAGATGATTTTTATAAATCCATCGTCATCGGATGGATTACTCATGGACCCCTAATGAAAAATTACAATGTCACTGTAACATCTGCCTGCTGCGTTGATAGAAAGACAAGCAATGTTTGACATTATACTTTAGAAGAACATTCATGAAACCTGTATATACAAAGAGTGAAGACTAACTTTTTCTGAAGTCTTGTGTCCCTCATCTTCATCAGCACTTCCACTGGCCACAGATGGCAGAGGAGATTCTGCCTGGTGCTTTTTAACAAAGTATATAATGTTATACTGATGTTTAAATGTAAATATTTCGAAAAGTATAAATAAGGGGATATATAGCATATATATTTAGCAGATATTATTGCCGAACCTATTGCATCGATTTTTAATCTGAGTCTATCCACTAATGTAATTCCGCCATCTTGGAAATCGGCTATGGCACACCATTACCATTACTAAAAGGAGGCGATCCTTCCGATTTGAATAATTATCGTCCTATTTCTAAATGACCGGTTTTAGCAAAAGTGTTTGAATCTATTATAAATGATCAAATACTGCTACAGAGGCTTAAAAGTATAGGCTTCGGTAATTCGGCTGTGAGTCGGTTTAAAAACTATTTATCGGATAGAACTCAATGTGTTGCTGTAGACCACTGGTTCCCAAACCTGTCCTGGAGGACCCCCAACACTGCACGTTTTCTTTGTCTCCCTAATCAAACACACCTGATTCAACTCTTCAGCTCATTAACAGCTCATTATCACATGGGTTAATGAGCTGATGAGTTGAATCAGGTGTGTTTGATTAGGGAGACAAAGAAAATGTGCAGTGTTGGAGGGCCTTCAGGACAGGTTTGGGAACCAATTACACCTCATCCATGGTAATAGTCAGGAAGGGTGTCCCGCAAGGTTCTTTACTGGCACCACTTCTTTTTTTCTATTTTTATTAATGAATTGGGGCAGGGAATACAATCGGCAAAGCTAAATTTTTATGCTGACGATACAATTATTTATTCCACTGCATCCTCTGTGTTTCAGGCTATTGAAATTCTTAAGGATTCTTTTTATACTTTTCAGCTTACTTTGCTAAAACTGAAATTAGTTTTAAATGTAAATAAAACTAAGTATATTATTTTTACACGCAGCCGTTCTATGTCCACTGTCCCGCCTATTCTGACTATTGAGGACTTGCATATAGAAAGAGTACCAACTTATAAATATTTAGGAATATGGCTTGATGAGAAGTTAGCCTTTGATGTTCATATTAATTACTTGGTGAAAAGGCTTAAACCAAGATTGGGTTTTCTTTTTCGGGAAAAAAAAAAGTTTTTCCTTTACAGCTAGAAAGAGAATTATACAGAGTACTTTACCTATTTTAGATTATGGTGATATTGTTTATATGCATGCTTCACTGCGTTTTACAACAAATTATTGTTCACGTACTCATCATTGTTTGCTGTACAACTATTTGGGTTGGTCCCCTTTATATCAAAGAAGGAAATCACATATGTTAGTATTTATTGTAAATACATTGATGGGTATGCTTCCAGATTACATTACTAGTTTTCTATGTTTATGTACAAAGAACTATAGCACCAGATCATCTAATGGGATTAAATTAGTAGTACCTAGGGTACATTCAGAGCATGGGAAATCATCTTTCTCTTTCTATGCTCCATGGCTGTGGAATGAATTTCAAGCATTGTTCCACTAGAAACAATTCCTCCTTTGAATATATTAAAACATTTACTGCAGTCTAAAACGAATGGATCATGTTGCTGTTTAACTTAATTTAAGTACTTATCAGAAGAAGCAGTCGAACAACAGGAGAGATCAGCAGTCTGTGAGTGTTTACTTTTCCCAGTAGATTTTAGCGCGGCTGTGTTGCTAGGAAGTGTGTTTTACCGTGTTTTTACTATGGTAAAAACGCACGTGTGACTTTGTTTGTGCGTCGTGACTGGTTAGTTTCGCTTGACTAAACAGGAGGGCGGGACCTAAGCCAGTTAAAGTATTTATTCTAAGAAACTGCTAGTACTTATCAGAAGAAGCAGTCGAACAACAGGAGAGATCAGCAGTCTGTGAGTGTTTACTTTTCCCAGTAGATTTTAGCGCGGCTGTGTTGCTAGGAAGTGTGTTTTACCGTGTTTTTACTATGGTAAAAACGCACGTGTGACTTTGTTTGTGCGTCGTGACTGGTTAGTTTCGCTTGACTAAACAGGAGGGCGGGACCTAAGCCAGTTAAAGTATTTATTCTAAGAAACTGCTAGTACTTATCAGAAGAAGCAGTCGAACAACAGGAGAGATCAGCAGTCTGTGAGTGTTTACTTTTCCCAGTAGATTTTAGCGCGGCTGTGTTGCTAGGAAGTGTGTTTTACCGTGTTTTTACTATGGTAAAAACGCACGTGTGACTTTGTTTGTGCGTCGTGACTGGTTAGTTTCGCTTGACTAAACAGGAGGGCGGGACCTGCTGTATTCAATAAAGAGGTATTAGGTGTGTATAAAATTGGTTAGTGCACCGCGGCAGCGGTCGCGGCAGCCCTCGTGTGAAGCCCTCATCGTGTTAAGACCGAAGAGTGTAAAGACCAACGACTCTACCTGTGCGACTCCACCGAGCAAGGACACCAACAAGGCACTTGAGTATTAATTTTCCCTATTTATTCCTTTACTTTCTCGTCTACACAACTTTTTCATCTGATCTATTTGTTTGTGACCTTACACTATGTGTTTTCAAATCCCTACTATTACTAACACACGTAAATCAAATGTCACACGTCAGAGGCAGTCCAATCCTAACAACCTGCGTACTTTTCCGGTGTCTTCTAGTACTATATTCTCTTTTCCTATTGGTCTCTGGAATTGCCAGTCCGCTGTAAACAAAGCTGATTTCATTACATCTATTTCTAGTCATTTGGGTCTCAGTCTACTGGCCCTGACTGAGACCTGGATCAGACCAGAGGACACTGCCACACCAGCTGCCCTCTCCACTAAATTCACTTTCTCACACACCCCTCGCCTGACTGGAAGGGGTGGTGGTACTGGTCTGCTCATCTCAAACGATTGGAAATTTGATCATTTACTAACTCTGTGTGACAACAGCTCTTTTGAATCACATTCAATTACTATCACTAGCCCTATTAATATCCATTTTGTAGTTGTATATCGTCCCCCAGGGCAGCTCGGCAGTTTCTTGGAAGAGCTTGATGTGCTACTCTCGTCCTTCCCTGAGGATGGTACTCCTCTCGTTGTTCTTGGAGACTTCAACATCCACCTAGAAAAACCTCAGGCTGCTGATTTCCACACTCTGCTTGCCTCATTTGACCTCAAGCGAGTATCTACTGCGACTACTCACAGATCAGGTAATATATTGGACCTTATCTACACACGCTACTGCTCCACTGACCATACACTGGTCACTCCACTGCACACCTCAGATCACTTCCTCCTCACTCTCAACATCAACCTGCCACGGAACACAACACACACTCCTCCACAGGTCACTTTTCGGCGAAACCTACGCTCACTCTCACCCTCTCGTCTATCCTCTCTGGTCTCATCCACACTTCCTCCACCTGATCAGCTTTCAACACTAGATACTAACAGTGCAACTGATAATCTTTTCTCCACTTTAACATCCTGCTTGGACACCTTCTGCCCCCTTTCCTCCAGGCCAGCCCGCGCCACACCCTCTGCCCCCTGGTTATCTGATGTTCTCCGGGAACATCGTTCGAAACTTAGGGGTGCAGAGAGGAAGTGGCGCAAATCAAAAGATCCTACTGATCTTGGTCTTTATCAGTCCCTCCTCTCTTCCTTCTCTGATAATATCTCTACTGCTAAAATGACTTACTATCACAACAAAATTAACAATTCTTCAGACTCTCGCATGCTTTTCAAAACCTTCTCCTCTCTTCTCAACCCTCCTCCTCCTCCTCCTTCATCAACACTAAATGCTGACGATTTTGCTACATTCTTTATAAATAAAACAACCTCCATCAGCGGCCAATTTAGCAATCCACAAATTGACACACACACTTTTCCAGCTAACACGCACTCTCTACCCTCCTTCTCTCTACTCTCAGAGACAGAAGTCTCCAATCTCCTCCTTTCCAATCGCCCTACCACCTGTCCGCTTGATCCTATTCCCACTAACCTACTTCAAGCCATTTCATCCTCAGTTGTACCCACACTCACACACATCATAAACACCTCTCTTCACACTGGTACCTTTCCCACAGCATTTAAGCAGGCTCGTGTAACCCCACTGCTTAAGAAACCCACTCTAAATCCAGCACATCTGGAGAATTACAGACCAGTATCTCTCCTTCCATTCGTCGCGAAAACACTTGAGCGAGTTGTTTTCAACCAGATCTCTTCCTTCCTTACACAGAACAACCTCTTGGACAACAATCAATCTGGTTTCAAAAGCGGACACTCAACTGAGACGGCCCTGCTCTCAGTAATTGAAGCTCTGAGACTGGCAAGAGCAGCCTCCAAATCCTCAGTTCTCATCCTGCTGGATCTGTCTGCTGCCTTTGACACAGTTAACCACCAGATCCTCCTGTCAATCCTAAAGACGAAGGGCATCTCGGGAACCGCACTCCAATGGTTCAAGTCATACCTCTCAGGTAGGTCCTTTAGGGTTTCGTGGAGGGGTGAGGTGTCTAAGACACAACATCTAGCTACTGGAGTGCCTCAGGGCTCAGTGCTTGGACCACTTCTCTTCTCCATCTACATGACATCACTAGGATCTGTGATTCAGAAACATGGTTTTTCCTATCACTGCTACGCTGATGACACACAACTCTACCTCTCATTCCAGCCTGATGATCCGACGGTAGCTGATCGTATCTCAGCCTGCCTGACAGACATTTCTGGCTGGATGAAGGACCACCACCTTCAACTAAACCTTGCGAAGACAGAGCTACTCGTGGTCCCGGCCAACCCAACACTTCACCACAACTTCACCATTCAGCTAGACTCGTCATCCATAACTCCATCTAGATCAGCCAGGAACCTTGGTGTGGTAATTGATGATCAATTGAACTTCACAGACCACATTGCAAGAACTGCCCGGTCATGTAGATTTGCCTTGTACAACATTAGGAGGATCAGACCCTTCCTATCAGAACATGCTACTCAACTCCTTGTCCAAGCGCTTGTTTTATCCAGACTTGACTATTGCAACGCTCTCCTGGCTGGTCTTCCAGCTTGCACAGTCAAACCTCTGCAACTGATCCAGAACGCCGCAGCTAGAGTGGTCTTTAACGAGCCGAAAAGGGCACATGTCACTCCTCTCCTCACAAAATTGCACTGGTTGCCAGTTGCCGCTCGCATCAAATTCAAGTCACTGACGTTTGCCTACAGAACAACCACTGGTTCTGCTCCCTTTTACTTTAACTCTTTACTTCAGACTTATGTGCCTTCCAGGAACTTGCGCTCTGCAAGTGAACGGCGTCTTGTGGTGCCATCTCAAAGAGGCACAAAATCTCTTTCTCGGACCTTTACCATGACTGTTCCCTGCTGGTGGAATGATCTGCCGAACTCAACCAGAGCGGCTGAGTCCATAGCCACTTTTAAGAAACGGCTGAAGACACTTCTTTTTCGACAGCACTTGATCCAGTAATACTAACACTTTCTCTCTACTACTCTATTCTGTTCTATATAAAAAAAAAAAAAAATAATAAAAAAAAAAAGCGTTGATTTAAACTAAGAAGGGTCATAGCACTTGCATTTTGTTGTCCTACTGCTAGTTTAACTGCTTCTATTGTTCTCATTTGTAAGTCGCTTTGGATAAAAGCGTCTGCTAAATGAATAAATGTAAATGTAAATGTAAATGTAATTTATTGATTTATGATGAATGTTGTGCTTTGACTGTCTAGAAAGTTTTGTGTGTTATATGTTTTTGTGTGACTTGTATGGCCATCTTGGCCAGGACTCCCTGGAGGAAGAGATTTATTTTAATCTCAATGGGACCTTCCTGGAAAAATAAAGGATAATAAATAAATAAATAGGTTTTGTTTTGACTGCATCTACAATATTGGAATATATATATATATATATTGTACCTTGTAAAAATATGACATGCCTGCATCTGTCTTTGAGAAACTTATAACAACCTTTATTATTGGCTACCATCAGCAAGATGTGTGTTTGTGTGTGTAAATTAATACTTTGTAGTCAGGAATCAAGATCTGACAGACAGCCAATGAAACAAAGAAATGCTCACCTTATGAAATACATTTTACAGTCGATAGCAATTGTTTTTAGTGTTTGCAATGCCAAGTGTCCCCAGAAGCCGTCTTTATTTGTAATATTATCATCATAGTCGCTGAGATTCTTTTTCAGGACTTCAACCGTCTCCACAATTTCATCGTCTACTATACGTATGGTTCTCTTACGAGAGGTCTCTCGTATTGCGTAAGGTTAGCTTACGCATCGGGAAAGTCTTCTTTCTTCGAGATCTGAAGCCAAAAAATTATCCTTAATTTTGTATACATTGTCAACGCAGTGCAGCAGCCGACAGACCTAGGCAGGCTGAATAAGCGTGCTCATTGGCTGCTCGGCGGCAACTGCTTAAGCCTATCGGTGAGCGCTCTGAACGCGGCAACCAATGAGGGCGCTTCGCGCCCTCCGCACCCTTCTAACCGTCAGAATGGGTGTGGCCAGCGTGTATATATTCAGCGCTCATAGGCTAAAATTCTGATTTTCTTGTCTTCAGCGACGCTCTTCGCATCGCTGGATCTTGAGAGCCGCCGCCGTTGAAACCAGCGACCAGCAAGCTTAGGACAGCGCCTGAAGAAGCCGGCCGTCTTCGCCGCCTTCAGCCATCCGTGCCTGCTACGCTATCCGGCGACATATCCTTTACATTATTACTGTTTCTGTGTGTACTCTAAAAGAGCACGAGGCGTTTTTGTAAAAACGCCTCGTTTTTGCGGCTCGTGCCGCGCCCCGCTCAGCAACGGAGACCGCCACCTCTCTGCGCTCTCCACCTGGGCCGCGGGCACGCCGCCACCGCACTCTCCGAGTGCGAAGAGCTTTCAATGTCGACCCTGCGGGCTCGACTTGAAGCTTTCGACCAAGCTGTCGCTCCGCCTGTCCCTGCCGGGCCGCGCAATAAGAAGCGCCGCTCGCAGCGACCACCGGAGACTGTTGTGACTGAGGAGCTCGCCGGAACCTCTCCCTCGAGCTCTCTCTTGCCCTCTCCCTCCCGGCCGCTCAACCGCCGGCTCTGCCCGCGCCGCCGCCGCGTCAGGAGATGAGGCGAATGTGATAGATACCCGTACTCTCCCTCTGTTCGAGCCGTGCAACTACGCCGCTCACAAGGGATGGCAGAAGCGGACGGTCTCGGAGCGAGTTTCCTCTCCCTCTGTTCGAGCCGCGCAAACTGCGCCGCTCACAAGGGATGGCAGGAGCGGACGGTCTTGGAGCTCTCTTTACGTTACAAGAAAGCTACTCCGTCCTCGCGCGTCACTCACCGGTGAAAGGGGAACAGAGTGTTTTCGTCCCGCCGTGGCCTGGACTATAACCTCCATTCTCACACATTTCTCAGTCCCCTCTTAAGTTCAGGCGACTGGAATTGTTACTATTGCAGTATACGAGCCTGTTATAAATACACGCTCGCCTGCAAGCAAACGCCGTCACAAGACATGATGACGCTAACCGAGTACTAATGTATTCTCCCCTGTGGCTCAGTGGCGGAATCCTAGACTGTCAAGCTAGAGACCGGGGTTCGATCCCCGCTCTCGCGGCAGTTAAAGTTTATGCTGTTCGCTTCTCCGAGCTCGCGGCCAGTTTTTCTTACATACAGAAAACAAGCCCGCTCTCTCCCTCGTTGGGCCGCGCAGATTGCGCCGTTCAAGGGATGACAAAGCGGACGGTCACGAGCAGCGTTCAGCGTGCGCGCCTCACTCGCCGGCGAAAAGAGAAGAGAGTGTGTTAGTCTCGCTACGGCTGGACAACCGCCAATCCTCACACATTTCTCAGTCCCCTCTTAAGTTCAGGCGACTGGAAATATTACTATTGCAGTAAACGAGCCTGTTTTAAACACACGCACGCCTGCAAACAAACGCCGACGCGACACATGAGGTCGCTTTTTATATGCTCGCGCTAACTGAAAGCTTATGTGTTTTCCCCTGTGGCTCAGTGGCAGAATCATACGCTTTCATGCGAGAGATCCGCGTTCGATCCCAGCTCTCGGGGAAGATAAAAATTTATGCTGCTTGCTTCTCCGAGCTCGCGGCCAGTCTTTCTTACTTACAGAAAGCGAACCCGCCTCTCGCACCACACCTTCTCAGGGTGCTCGAGTATTTTTGAGCGTCTAAACACGAGAGAAGAAAAGACGGTTAAATCCCGCAGCCCTGCGGCTGGACCACCGTCGAAGCTTAACGCTGTCAGTCCCCGTTGCCACGGCTACTGCAGCTGTTTACCCCGCAGTCAACGAGCCGGTATCTACCCGCTCGCCTGCGCGCATCCGCCGTTCTCACGGCAACCCAGAAAAATTTCAAAAGAGCATATGTCTGGTTGCACGGCTGACGCCGTATGTGTTTCTAGTACAGTGAATGTGCCCACGTTCTGTGCTCACCCCTGTACACAAGCACTATACATCCCGTGTCTCTCACAGAGCCCACTCTCATGAAGCAGGCAAAAGCCGCTTTAGTGTTAAAAGTAGGTCACGTGTCCACTTCTCCGTGCCCACACCTACTCACTGCCCGCTCTGTCACACGGCCTCGCACGACCGGTCATGTTTTAAATGTAAGTCCTGTGCCCGCCCTCGAGCGCTCACACATACTAACTACATTTTCGCCCCGACGCCGACATCGCGCGTCACACTATATGTTCCCCGTCCAAAGCCACCGGGACACTGTGTGTAAAACGGCCAGCTATCGCTACGTGCGATCCGCCGTATCTAACCACCAAGAGCGCGCGCGCCGCGCCCGCCCCTGAATGTAAGTCCTGTGCCCGCCCTCGAGCGCTCACACATACTAACTACATTTTCGCCCCCGACGCCGCCATCGCGCGTCGCGCCTCACACTTTATGTTCCCCGTCTAAAGCCACCGGGACACTGTGTGTAAAACGGCCAGCTATCGCTGCGTGCGATCCGCCGTATCTAAGCACCAAGAGCGCGCGCGCCGCGCCCGCCCCTCCGTTTCGAGCTCTCGAGCCCGCGATGCGCGGCGATCGGAGCCCGGAGGCCATTCTGCCCCTGGCTGCACACGCAAAAGCGTGGGAAACTATTCCAGGCGCATCAGAACGGGTGCTAAGCACAGTAAAACAGGGCTATACTCTGCAGTTCGCTCGCCGCCCTCCGCGCTTTCAAGCGCGTATCGAGACCAGAGTGAATGGGGAAGTAGCACATCTACTTCGAGCAGAAATAGCTACACTTCTGTGCAAAAGGGCTATAGAACCGGTTTCCCCTTCCATGAGCGAGTCGGGCTTTTACAGCCGTTATTTCCTCGTTCCCAAGAAGGACGGAGCTCTCAGACCAATTTTGGATCTGAGACGTTTGAACAAGGCTCTTATGAGAAGACCGTTCAAAATGCTCACAACCAGACAAATTCTCGCGCAAATTCGCCCGAGGGACTGGTTTATATCTCTCGATCTAAAAGACGCGTGCTTTTCAGATCCTGATAATACCCCGTCACAGGCCATTCTTGAGATTCGCCTTCGACGGTCAGGTATACCAGTACACGGCCCGCCTGTCGACACAGCGCGCGCGCTGCATTCGACGCCTGGCCGCGTCCCTCCGGCCGGGCAGCACCGTACCTCTCAAAACATTTCAGAAGTTACTAGGTTGTATGGCCTCAGCTGCAGCAGTGCTTCGGCTGGGTCTTTTACGAATGCGCCCGCTACAACGCTGGCTGAATGCC
The DNA here is from genome assembly GCF_949319135.1 of Squalius cephalus. Lineage (NCBI taxonomy): Eukaryota > Metazoa > Chordata > Actinopteri > Cypriniformes > Leuciscidae > Squalius > Squalius cephalus. The sequence goes on from NC_137123.1 coordinate 6,335,545, forward strand.
CGAGTGCCTCACAGAGCATGGGCTTCCGGCGGTATCCGCATCAGAGTGACTCAGAGCTGCGTTTCAGCTCTGAAGCCCTGGTTAGCGGCCGACTGGTACCAGCGGGGAGTGACAATGGGAGCTATCTCACACGCAAAGTTATCTCGACGGACGCTTCCACCTCAGGCTGGGGCGCTCTGTTCGAGGGCAAACCGGCTTTTGGCCTGTGGTCAGACCGGGAAAAATGCCTCCACATAAACTGTTTGGAGATGATAGCGGTCGAGAACGCGCTCAGGCGCTTCCTCCCATTCATACGGGATCACCATGTGCTAGTCCGCTCGGACAACACGTCCGTGGTATCCTATGTGAACCGACAGGGCGGTGTCAGATCCAGGAATCTGTGCAGGCTGACAGAACGCCTTCTCGTGTGGGCTTACCGCTCGCTGCGCTCGCTGAGAGCCACGCACGTGCCGGGCCACCTGAATGTCGGTCCAGACAGACTGTCCAGGGACAACATTCCCCCGGGAGAATGGTCTCTGCACCCCCAGACAGTCCAGTTTCTCTGGCGCCTATTCGGCAGAGCGGAAATCGACCTCTTTGCGTCGAAAGACAATGCTCAATGCCCGAAGTTTTATTAGAAGAGCGAGGACGCGCTGTCCCAGACATGGCCCAGCCTCCCGCTGTATGCTTTTCCTCCGATCTCCCTGTTGCCACAGGTCATTTCGAGGATCAGAGAAACGCACCACTCAGTGCTGCTTATAGCCCCGCGATGGGAAAACCAAACTTGGTACCCAGAGCTAGTGAGGCTGTCGCACTCACCCCCATGGCCGATCCCGGTGAGAAAGGATCTCCTCTCCCAAGCCGGTGGATCGATCTGGCATCCCCATCCAGAGCGCTGGTCGCTGCATGCATGGGTGATCAACGGATACCCGTTGACCTGTCAGAAGGGGTCGTGAACACGATCACACAGTCGAGAGCCCCCTCCACGAGACGGCTCTACGCGTCTAAATGGTCGGTGTTTTCTAAATGGTGCGCTACTAAAAACTTGGATCCGCGCGCATGCGGGGTCCCGCGGGTGCTCTCCTTCTTACAAGAGCTGTTGGAAAAGGGCAGATCCCCTTCCACGCTCAAAGTATATGTGGCCGCTATTGCAGCGTTCGCTGAGACGACGCGCGGCCGGGCAATGGGAAGGAATGAGCTCATTATCCGCTTCCTCAGAGGAGCTAGACGGATGAATCCCCCGCGGCCCCCCTCGGTTCCCTCGTGGGATCTGTCCTTGGTCCTAGCGGCCCTAGAGGCTTTTCCCTTTGAACCGCTTGAATCCGCGGATCTAAAGTATCTGTCGCTTAAAACCGTTTTTCTGATAGCTCTGTCTTCAGTCAAACGAGTGGGTGATTTGCACGCGCTATCTGTTAGCCCTGCATGTCTTGAGTTCGGGCCGAATGACTCGAAAGTCATTCTCAGACCGAGACACGGTTACATCCCCAAAGCGATTGGAACCCCGTTTAGGGCACAAGTTATGTCCCTCTCGGCTCTGCCAGCATCCGACAGTGGGGACAGTGATAACCTCCTATGCCCTGTCCGGGCGCTGAGAGTTTACATCACGCGCTCCGCCGCTTTCAGGCGTTCAGAGCAGCTCTTTGTTTCCTTCGGCGGACGCACCAAGGGTCTTGCCGCCTCGAAACAGAGCTTGTCCAGGTGGATAGTGGACGCGATAGCAGCAGCTTATGCCTCCAGACACCTGCAGTGCCCTCTGGGCATCAGAGCCCACTCCACTAGAGGCATGGCCTCGTCGTGGGCCTGGTCCAGCGGAATTTCTAATCACGGTATTTGTATGGCGGCGGGCTGGGCCTCCCCATCAACATTCGTGAGGTTTTATAACCTGGAAGTTCCTGCCCTACAGGCAAAAAGACTGTCAGCATAAGTGACATGTATGCTCTGCCCATTTCTCGTGTGCAGACTACGTTCATATGCTGGCGCTATTCTGGTACTATACTCAGGGTGAAGTGTTTGACTCAGACCGGCTGATCCGCTCTGTTTCCTATTTCCCGTTACGCGCTGTTGTCGGTGCTGGCCCGCGCTGCTGGCCGCCCGTATTATTCTCTGTCGCGCGGGAATTTTTCCCTTCATGTGAGACCGACTATGTCGTTTTTCTCCTACCCTTATGAGTGCTTATGTACTGTATGGGCTCGCTCTGCCGGCCCTACTGTTTGTACTGTTATATGTTTATAGACCGGCCGCGCCGCTCTATTTCATATGCTGCATGAAGTGCCTGTACTGCGCTGGCCCGTCTCTCCGACCGGCCACATTTCCCAGCAGAGTGTTTTCCCCGGTTTCCCTGGGATTCATGGGCTGGATGCTCGGCGCACACGGCGTTGACAAAGGGTTCCCGATGCGTAAGCTAACCTTACGCAATACGAGAGACCTCTCGTAAGAGAACGTACTCGGTTACTAATGTAACCTCGGTTCTCTCTAGAAGAGGGAACGAGTATTGCGTAACCTGCCGTGTCGCGCCACGAGCTTTTGCGCTTCAGACTGCGAAAACCAGAATTTTAGCCTATGAGCGCTGAATATATACACGCTGGCCACACCCATTCTGACGGTTAGAAGGGTGCGGAGGGCGCGAAGCGCCCTCATTGGTTGCCGCGTTCAGAGCGCTCACCGATAGGCTTAAGCAGTTGCCGCCGAGCAGCCAATGAGCACGCTTATTCAGCCTGCCTAGGTCTGTCGGCTGCTGCACTGCGTTGACAATGTATACAAAATTAAGGATAATTTTTTGGCTTCAGATCTCGAAGAAAGAAGACTTTCCCGATGCGTAAGCTAACCTTACGCAATACTCGTTCCCTCTTCTAGAGAGAACCGAGGTTACATTAGTAACCGAGTACGTTTTGTTCTATTGGGGAAATAATGCATTAAACACTTATCTTATAATGAAATTATTAAAACTATAAATTCTTAGTTGGTATTTTGTTATTTGACATACTGTTAATATTTGTTCATATATTTTTGTTTTATAAACACATTTGGTCAGCACTGAGGTTATTGAGAGCGCTACACAAAAGCTTTAGAGCAACAGGAGAGTTTTGTTAGTTTCCCGTTTATTCAGTGATATCAGATTCAGTCTGATATATTTAATATGAGTCGGACTCTTCCCATATGTGAAATCTTCTACAAACACACATGCTGGAGGCAAGAGACAAAGGCATGGTAACAAATTAGGAAAGCTTTTTTGATTAATTTGCACTTTTATCAAAGTTATATAAGAAGCAGCAGCTATCGGATGAAAATAAGATTGCTAAATAAGTAGTGCAAGTTTGGATGGAGACTCCTTAGCAGTTAATTGGCAAATAGTAGGCAAGGCACATTTCATAAACAATGGCAATTCAAAGTGCTTTACATAGAAGAAATAAAAATAATAAAAAGATATATTTTTTTTAAATAATTAAAACAGTTTATAAAAATAAAATAAAATACAGTACAGTATTAAAATAGAAAAGTGTATAACAAAAATCTTATTAAATGAGAGTAAAAAGAATATAAGTGATCATTGCATGCAATTTAGTGCCTGTTTATATCTGGAATGCATTTTTGCATATAATGCCTCTAACTCGATAAAGACAACTTTATAAATTTCTTTTGTAGATTTCAGGTGTCTTGTACAGTACAGTATCATAACAACACACTTCAGTAAATGAGTAATAAGGCAATTAACAAAGTGTAAAAAACTCTTGGCACAGTCTAAATATGAAAACTCACTTGTATGAACAATACTTTGGGAGAATGGTTAATTTACTGATCTATTTAAGTTTCTTTGATTCTTACTAGATAATCAATTGCAGGAAAAAGAATGTCCACTGCTGCTTTAAGGAAAAAACACAAATGAAATGTCCGTGTGCTATAATGGCAGTACTTTCCTCGACATGCTTGCTTGTGTAGCCTTGTCCGCTTGGCCCTTGGATTCACACGAACAGTTCACAAGGTGGCCTCTCCTTTTGACTTCATCCAATGTTGAGATTTCTGGTCTGAAAATGTATTCAAATTTGTGCATATTTATTTAGATAATGCCTCTTTGTGTTCTATCAGCCTGTGGTGTCTTGCCTTAGACCGATGTTACACTGCACATCCTCAGAGTCCAGGGAACAGGTAGAGTTTCTTGGGAAGGGACGTCCTGTCAATACACGGCATTAGTTTTGCAAATTCATCCTTTCTATACTCTAAATGCGTGAATCGTGGATCATTCTCCATGCGTAAGGTGACCTATAATAAAAAAAGATCACTTGTGAATGTGACAAGAAGCAAAATCCTGTATGTATTTTAGCTGAGCAAAGCACTGGAAGAGATTATTTTGCTTTTGGGATGAAATAAATCAAACCAATTTAAATGGGATTTTCAACATTTACCTTCCTGAACAACTCCATAATTTCATCAGTATGAGCCTGTTTACTGAACACATCCACGATGTAACAGATAAAATAACTTCCTTCGTCACGATGCCTGTATGAACTGATACCTGTGGAGAAAAGCCATTGGTAGGTTGAAGAACTTCACAAAGCAACCCAAACTTTGCTCATTATTGAGGAAACACTGGCCAACATCAACAGACTGCTTCAAGCGTGAATCAACATTAAAGTAACATTAAAAAAAAAAAAAAAACAGTTGCTTTATTTCTGAATATGAAGAAAATGAGCAGTGTGTAGAGTGATCTAAATCAATCTTGCATCAGAAATCAGTGTTTTCTGAGCACTTACCAGGGAGGCAGGACTTAAAACAGACGAAGTCTTTCTCTATGTGCACAGCGGAGTCTGACTGTATATCCACTCCGCCTGTGTGTTCTGGACAGAGAAACGGTTAATGATATGGATGATAATATTACAGTAAATACAGGAAAAATAAGAATACAGAGTACAAAGAGAAACAGAAATATGAGAAGAAGAGTTGAGTTTTATCAGTAATGTCGTACCTCCTCTGCAGGCTTGAATCAGAATAACCTTTGGTTTATCCCTCAGAGCACGACATTTCTCTTCTTCAGAGTTCAGACTGGAGAAGATGTCGTCAACAAAGAAGAAATCATTGGGGTTTTGCTGGTGATGATAGTTGACACCTAAAATGGCATCTTTATTTTGGATTATGCCCCCATGAGACATCAGAACCACAAAGGTGCTGTCCGAGTCTTCATGTTCAGGACGTGCAGCGAAGTTCCTGACTCTAGCAGATATTTGCTGTCAATAAATTTTTTTTTTTTTTACAGAAATGCAGAGTATATAATGCATTGTAAAATATTTGTTCACATTTCTATATCCACATCAGAAGTCCACTAGCTCTATACGCACTTGCCCAGTTAGATCTGTGTATTTCTCAACACTGTAACCCAAAGCTTTCAGCAGCCACTCCATGTTCTTCTCGTCTCTCTCTGCTCCAGCCCTGTCCTTTAAGTGCTCAAACTCTATATTGGTGATCAGCAGAGCTAAACGTTCCCTCTGAGACTTGTCCTTCGGTATATAAACCTGTGAGAAAACATCAGAATTAGCAGAATTATAACATTAATCGAGTCACCTGGACTGAAACTATATAAGGAGTGATTATAAATGCAATGTGTGAATAATACGATAGATTATTTAACAATATAAAATTCATAATAATATAAAATAAATTATAAAAAGTGATTAAGTTTTCCTGTCTTGTTTGTAGATATCATGAGAGAAAAATAATATTACATAAAGCATTTAAAATTAGTGATGGCTATTAAGTGATATCATGAAACACGAGCAGAACGAAATTGTGTAAATCGTGTGTAAAGTGGTTCTGGCGTAAATTTTCGGATTCATTTTTGGCTGCATTTACACTGCAGGTCTTGATGCCCAAATCCGATTTGCTGACTATATCCGATCTTTTTGACGACCCGCTTGCATCATCTTTTAAAAGTGACCCGTATCCGATTTTTGCATTTACACTATACACTGCCGAAACTACCAAATGTAGAGGTTCTGACCCGGAAAAGGAAGTAAAACGGATTAAAAAAAAAAATGGATGCAGATGCAAATAAAATTATCCAGTGTTTTGCTTTCCACAATATTTAATATAGCCTACCACAATATATAAGTCAGCAAAACATTGGTCTCGCTCGTACGGCGGAGAAAAAAGACATAAAACCTCCGCATTACTCCACTGTGTGTAGCCTTCAAGGGATAGTTCACTTTGAAATTAAATTTTGGTATGTTTTAGCTTACCTCAAGGGCATCCAAGATGTAGGTGTCTTTTTTTCCGCAGTAGTTTCAATTTTGATATTTTTAGGTCAAACCGTTCTTGTCTGTCAGTCATTTCATGCAGGTCTGTGGTCACTGTCTCAAAGAGCATGCACAGAGTCCAAATTAAAACAATTCCCCATCGTAAGTACACATTGATGGCTTAAGACACGAAACGAGCGGTTTGTGTGAAAAAACAAACAGTATTTATATCGTTTTTACCTCTTATAACACAGCCACTTCAAAGTGATATGAGGGCGCGGGTGCTTCCTGCTGTGTGACGTGTACGCAGACTGGTGCATAGATATATACACTAGATGTCGCATTAAAGACATTTGTTCCAATGAACTGCCGTAGACAAGGCGACATCTAGTGTATATATCTATGCACCAGTCTGCACCAGATCACTTGGACGTGGCTGTGTTATAAGAGGTAAAAACGATATAAATACTGTTCGTTTTCTCACACAAACCGCTCGTTTCGTGTCTTAGGCCATCAATGTGTACTTACGATGGGGAATTGTTTAATTTGAACGATGGGGAATTGTTTAATTTGGACGACGGAGAATTGTTTTAATTTTAATTTTTAGATTTAATTACTGGAGGTCCTGCGGCGCGAATAATAAGTCATGTGATCTCAGTTGGTGGTGTCCACCTGAGTTGATGTCACATTTTTTAATGACGTACGACTCGCATTTACTGGGGAATATCCGATTTGTCTGCTTACATGGCACACGCAAATGCACGTGTCCGATTCATATCCGATTTATTACCACATATGAGTGAGGCCTGAATTCGATCTGAGAAAATCGGAATCCATGTTTTTTTTCCTGCTTACACCAGGGTTCCTGCAGGTATTAGTTAGTCAAATTTAAGAAATTTTTAAGACATTTTAAGGCCATAAAGATTGAAATTTAAGACCTACATTGCATTGCATGCAAACCTGCATTGCCAAAAAATATTCAAATCAAAGAATTCATTTTATTTCAATGAATTCAGTAATTGAAAAAGCATTAACTTAATTTACAGATAAAGCAATCACATTAGTAACCTTCCAGACCCAACAACGCGTATCAGAGAAAAGAACAGAATCAGATATAATTTTTTTTTATAAAAAAAATTGTACTTTGCATATTATAGGCCTACTGTAAAAAACACATAATTAGTTGATTTTAGTTGATCATAGTTGATCATAACTAGAGATAAATTGGCATGAACATTTCATTTAATTATAATATTAATTATTATAGTGCCAAAAATTATCACTGTTATCACAGAATCCTGTTCAAAAAGTACTAATACTACACAATGAAATCAATTCACCAAGTTTTATGTCGAAAAACAGCAAATAACAAATAAAATTAGCATCAATACGCACTAACATAAACATTAAAATAATACGTTTAAAAATGATAGCCAGATTTTAAAAGTGTCTTGCAACATGTTATATACTAACATGTACAAGTTCAAATAAAGTTGACAAAAAAGATAAACCTCACATATTTCAGACTTTAATTTATCTTTTTTGACTCATTCTTTTTATAAAAAATGATTTAGTGACATTTACAATACACTTTAGCTTATCTTTTATTATTAATTGTAAAATTCGGTCCGATTTTCCCGTGGCGTCTGTCGTTGCTATGCAACTCCACAATGACAAAAAAGTTTTAGTGGCTAATGGATTTCCACCGCCGAAAAACACTTGCTGTAGCTCTGTTACAAGATTTATTTACGGAGAAGAGAAAAACACCCGTAGTGTTTGGATGCACCCGCATCCTTCATGTCTTTTTTTCATGTTGCTGCGCCTGGAAAAAAAACGAGCGCGCTTCAATTATAAGCGCGTTTACCGCGCGCCTACATTTGAATGAACTTGAGCGCGAAAAAGACGCGATATGTGAACTGCCTCTTGGCGAGCGACTTCGATACTTTTTTGCTACTTAGTAATAACTTTCTGCGGCCAGCGTTTCTGGAAATGAACGAGGGTTAAATCTTTTTTAAGACCTGACTAAATGAAATTTAAGACCGCGGATGAAAATCTGGCTGTTTTTAAGACGTTTAAAGGCCTAAAAGGTTTAAAAAAAAAAAAAAAAAAAAAAAAAAAAAAAAAAAAAAATCGGAATTGGGTCACTTGAACCATGCAGTGTAAATGGGGCCTTAATGTTGGTATTTTCCAAATGTTAGTTGGTACGAAAGAAATCTAGACCTGCTCCCAGCCACACGTAAATAGTGCGTTTAACATCCGAACGTTTTGCTCATTAATAAGGCTGCATTTTAATTCACCTTAATCGGGTATACATTTACACAGCATTTTGAAAAAAATATTATATATATAGTAATTACATACGGTTTTTATTTTTATTTTATTATGAGAGCCAGTAATAGCATCTACAAACGGAACACTTTAATCAAATAATTAATTGCTTTCAATAGGGCTGGGCAAACTAATAGCCCCTTAATTGTTACGGAAATTGTTTCCTATAAAATGGCCAAAATCAGGCATAACAAGAAACATTTACGATGGCTGATATAGCGCTTTTGCTAGATTTGGCAGATAGAGCGCTGCGCAAAAGGCGTATTTTCAGAGACCGCGCAGACTTTGGTGTCATAATATGATGCCCATATATAGTTGTCAGTCGGATTTAATGGGCGGGATTTATGGTAATTGAGAATGAGCGTGCACGCGCGTCCCATTTACGACGGATTGGAATTCATTAACACACACACATTTCACTATCACATCTGACGTTTACGAAGTATTTGTGAATCAGGAGAAGAGTTTTCGGGAAGGTCTCTTTACGCGCAAATCACTCACATATTTACTCGTTTGTTTACGAATGTTTCATGAATGAGACCCAATGTGTCCAGCATCTGGAGGGCCACAGTCCATCAGCGTTCAGATCCTCTCAGAGACATTCAGTCTTTGTTATTTTCACTATCATGGACTTATAGTTTGAATTTCATCATTTCCTGTGTTCTTTGTTCATGTTTCTCTCTTTCATTTGTTGCTATGGTAACTCATTTAATCATCGCACATGCTAGTCATTTTAGTTCATTATCTGTATATATAAGTTCCTCATTTCTCTAGTTGTTGGTTATAATTTGTGTTTGGAGTTTGTACTAGAACACACTGTTACGTTACTAGGGCTGTACTCAACCAAAGAAAATCTTGGTCGACTGAAGTCCTGAAATTTTCGACTAAAAATCGACTAAAATCGACTAAAAATGACGTTAGAAAAAAAACGTTAAATTAATTAGATACGCACTGTGCGCAGTACTTGGTAGCCTTGTTGTCCGCCTAAATGAATTATAAATAAACATAAACAACTAGTAGGCTATTTGCAGTATATTAAATCGTTTTTGACCTAATTATTTTGCACTGAAATGAGTCTGACACTCGAGTCTGTCGGCTCTGACAGCGCTGCATCACGTGCACCTGCGCAATATCATAGCTTATGATTTCCGAAAATAGTACTATGTTGTCAACTAGTGATATCATCACAAGAACTGTTGAGGAATATGCAACATAATTTAGACAATTATTTTTGTCATATGTTATAATAATAAGTTATAACTGTCAGACACTATCATTTCACTGTGCATGTCCTCGCACCGAGCGAGGCTGAACATGAGCTCAGCTTCGCAGCTGAGACACGAATAGACTATTAACTTAAAGCTTTTACTCTTAATAAACACAAAAGGCACGTCCACTTTAATAAAAAAAAATAATATTTATTAAACAAACCAGATCAAGAGCAGAAACGAAATAAAGTGCATAACTGAAAAATAAAGCATCCTAGGCTCAAAACTAACACAACCAACAGCACAGCGCAATTGCGCATTAGGCTCAAAATAAAAAATAAAAAAGTTAGGTTATCACACTAAAACATTGAAATATGCAAATTCTGATATGTTCATAGCCTACTCAAAACAGACAGGGCAAGCTAACGCAGACAAGTGAGCTTACCACTTTTAGATGATATGTCATGTTTGTCGTCAAGCTGTGGAAAACTGTTGCTTGCAAACTATGCATTCGACCTTTTTCCTGTTATCAATTTTAACAAAATGCTGCCACACTGTCGATTTCTTTGTTGTTGACATGTTAGAAGAGGACTGACTATTAAACGCTCTCACAATTAAATAAATAATATTCAGCATCAAACCTTCTACGCTCGACGCTCTCTCTTGGGTTGAACTAATCCAAAAAAGGTGAAAACAAGGGGGGTGTTTTGAAGACAGACTGTTACAGTGAAACAAAGGTACTCTGAAAACACCCCCATTAGCAGTTAGTGCTTTCCACCTGATGAAATGAGCGTGCCTCAGCGCGGCAAAACTGATGAAATAAAAACGCGGCAGAAAATCGACCAATCAGAATTTTGGTCGAACCAGAACGTATCGACCAACTAATCGACTAATCGACTAGGACAGTACAGCCCTATACGTTACCTGTGGATGATGAGTTTGTTTGATTCAATACTTTTATTTTGAATTAATCTTCATCTGACCTTCTTCTGTGGACTTTATTCACTGCTATTGTGACAGTTCCTGCCTGAAATCCTCAGGTAATCCTGAACTCTTGCTGCTTCAGCTGCTGGATGGACTTAAACTCTGCAGGACGGCGGCCCTACGAAAGCTGGACTAGCAATCCCTGAATGCACTGTTTTCATAAAAGTATAGAAACAGATACTTGCATTATTTGTGTTTTCTCTGAGAATTCTGTCCTTAAACTCTTGGGGGCTAGGAGTAATGCGGTGTGGTCTCTTCCAGTCGGACTGGATGGGCTGATCCTCCGCATTTCTTCTGTCCTCCGGCTCAGACCGCTGAACTGAAGTCAGGAAAACACACATCAAACTAAATGCCCGTAGAAGAAAGAACATTCAAGTCAAATTTATAACCAGAATAAAAATGTGGCTATTGTTTTTGTACCTTGTTTTTCAGAGGTCTGTCTCTCTGCTGGATTGTGTTGTCCTTTGAGGATGGCAGCAAGCATCAGAAAACAACGGCAGAAAAAAAATGCACATCCATTACACACACAATATATCGCAATACAAAAATGCAACAATATGTATCGTGGTGGATAGTGACAATGTGTATTGTGGATAGTTCACCCACAATAAGAATGACTGTTTTAGTGTCAGTAAAATTAAACTACTATATATAATGTTGAATATAATGTATAATAATGCAATGGGGGATATTTGTGGGTCCTGATAATGCCAAATCTTGCCAGTGACAGAGTGCAAGTATATTCGTCTAAAATAATTCTGTATTTTCAGCTTCAGAATCATGAATATTGTTATTCTGTTGTCTAATCTTACCAATAGCTGGGTTGAAGGTCATTGAGCCACCGACGTTGTTTCCAATGATTACTGGCAAAAATGCATTTGCACCTGCTTCAGCTTTCAGATTAACATTGACTGCATTGTCAGGGGGGCTGATTGTCTGCACTGGGATACAGGCATGAAAACAGGCCAGAGGTAAAAAAGGTGAGAAGGATGCGACATATATATACACCCATCCCCCCCCCCCCAAAAAAAAAAAAAGCTGCATTGGCATAGTAATACCAGTGTTTCTCACAGGTGTTTTTGGATCACTGTGGTGAGTGGACCTCTGCCACTCTAGGGGGGTTCGGGGGCATGCTCCCCCGTAAGATAATTTTGTGCTTTTTAATGTTAAATTCATCAATCTGGTGCAAATTAAACAAAGAAAAATTCAAAACTCTTTTAGTTACAGTGTCTGTCTACATTACTACTACAATAATAGTTATATTATATATTTATATGCACTGAAAAATAAGGAAACTTTCATAATTAGTTTTGTACTAATTCCTATACTTGAAAGAGTATATTTCTATACTTCACAATAAAGATGTGATTGGGCTAGCCCAGTGTCAATCAAGAAAAGAACCAATGGGCCGCTGATCTACGTTTTTCATCGGGTGTCAGAAAAAAAAAACTAGCGCTGACTTTTTTTTGACCAATGCATTACACACTAATTACGCACTGTCTAACCCAGCGCCGCCAAATAAGCAAAACAAAACGTATGGGCCGCCGATGTACGAGTTTTATGGGCCGTTAAGACAAAAAACAAAACAAAAAAGTATGAGATGTATCGGCCCAAAAAGCACGTCGGCCCACCGGGAATCTCCCGGTAGTCCCGATGGCATTAGCCTACATGCCTGGACGTCATACAAAACAAAATCCTACCTGTAGCCTTTCACCATCCACTTATTTCGCTGCTTTCGCATCAGTTGACATGCCATCTCATTTCCCCTCTTTCTTTTTCTATTTTTAGCCCCCGACAGCTTTTTTGCGTTATCCATCTTTTTCGACTACAACTCACTAACTGTTCCTGCTCGCTCAGAGCTCAGAGCTCACGGCGCCCGCGCCCGCTCGCGTTATTATCCCGCCCACTTCTATATCAAAATTAAAAATAATGACATTGGCAACATTGCTGTCTGTATCTGACAGGACAGTTAACATTGTGAGCTATCTTACCTCAGGCTTGCTTTCCGACGTGCGGTTCTTTGTTCGGCAGTGTGTCCAGTTGTCAGACTCGCGGTGTAAAAGACTTTGAAAACATTTCTGCCCTAACGTTACTCTAACTCGTATTGGCTGTCATGTTTCGGCATTAGGAATGATGATTGTTTTTTAAAGCTGCGAAGTTTATGGTAACTTTATAGCGGGTAAATGCCCCCCCAGACAGATTGTTTTGTTTAAAAGTAAATATTTCTATATGTCTCAGGTCTGTGAGGCAAGTAGGCTACCTTATACGCTGAGTTTCGGTTCATTTATGAGATGAGCTCCAGGTTCATGTGCTGGCGCCTCCATGTCGTGATTAAATATTTTCTACTATATTTACTTCTTTTTTATTAAATCCAGGCAAGTGGTTGATGAAACATTGATTAAAATTAAGATACAATCAATACAAAACGAAATTAAATTTAAAGTCTGTTTGAGGTCTCTGTGAAAGTTTGAAAGCAGTTTTTAAGTGCCGCTTTTAGAGCGCTCACGTCCGTAACGGAGAACTGTCCCGTCCGTAACATTCGAATACATTGCTTGATATTTGATACCCGTTCGAATTAGATTTTTCTCAAGTGACAGCACTTGTGATGTGTGGATTACCGATAAGCGCGAGTCTGGAGAAACAGCGTTTATTTATTTATTCTCAGTGTTGAGAAACGTAGCCTGCATGTGTTACGTTATTGTGTTAATAATAACTAAAGTACCTAATTATGTTACATATTTATTTTGTATGAAAACTAGCGCGTTTGTTACAGATTAAAAAGTAGCCTACCGTTGTATCAGTGCTGCGTGAGCTCTCTCTCACAAACACGGACGCGCGCACACAGAGAGAGAAGATAATTGTAAAATAGATTAATAAATTAAATAAAAAATAATAATAATTCTGTCAAAACGTCAGAAAGCATTTTATTATCATCCATCCGTGTTTTTAAAATTCGTTATATGACGGACATTTTACTGTTAACACAGCCCTCATTATATGTCGGATTCGTCTAACTTATACTTGATATTATTTTTAGAATAAGTGATTCGTTATGCTATTATTGGACTCCTGTCTATTCATTGTCAACTGTTTTCTATAAATATGTTTGTATTGGCTAACCTTTATTCAGCTAATGCCCATCCTGTTTAAAATGTGAAATGTTCAAATGCAAAAAATAAAAGCCCCTTTCCCTGTGGGATTTAGTATCATATTTGGATATTGGAATAATAAATTAAGTAGCCTATCGTAATTGTACACAATGCTCCTATGTTTTTTTTTTTTTTTACTGTTTTCTATGGGTTTCTTCATTTTAGACAAGTTGACCAGCACACATTATATGCAATGCAATATAATGCGTGTCGTCGACCCGTTCCCGTTCACTGCATTTTCATCCTTATTCATAGTGTGAATTCAGGACACACTTGCATCCTTTATAAAAATGTATTTTTATATAAATATTTATTTTTTCTTCTGAAAATCTGATGACATATTTTGCATTTTCGCCCAATATCAGTCATTTCTAAAGTAAAAAAAAAAAAAAAGTGTTTTGGAAATTAGCTCTATATTTGATTATTATAAAAATGTGTTTGTCTATACAGAGATATCGACATCGGTAAATATCGGTATCGGCCATAACAGCAATATTAATATTGGTTATCGGTATCGGCCACAATTTTCACATCGGTGCATCACTACTTCATTACCATTCCTCTGTTCAGCTTGGTTCCTCTTCACAGCTTCATCTGATCCACGACACTTCTTCAGCTCATGTACAGCGTCACTGGTGTCTTCCCTCTCTCTTTTCAGCTTCTTTGCTTCCTGAAGCTGCTCTGGAGCGGACGCCATCTTGTCTACTCAGGTCTTGTATAAGATCAGACGAGACATATGATCAGAGACTTGCTTGGTAGTTTGCTCTACATTAACAAGTGAATAATTAAATCACTGGCATCTTAAAATTAATAATAAGAATAAATAATTTTATAAACTCATGGAGTACCCACTTTTAATAATCCCAAACAAAGCCCATAACTTCACTGTTGAATAGCTACAATCAACAAGTTATAAGGATGTAAGTGTAGCCGGTTCGGGCTCGCGTGTCTGTTACTACGACTCGGCTAGCCCTCTGCGTTGTGTGATGAATAAAAAACGGGGGTCGAATTGCTGGTTCAGAGGTTCTTCATCTGCATGAGTTGAAAAATGCAGTAATTATTTGTTGCATTCAATGTAGTGCATGTTTAATCAGCTTTCTCCTCGACTGAAGCGAGCTCACAATGCACATCTCATTTAGCTGCTACAGTAATAAAAATGATAAAGAAAATAGTAATAATTAATATCACATCCGGTGTATCAACAGTCAGCGAAATAATACAATATATATTTATATATATCTCCAAATATACATTGACACTAACCAAGCTCAAATGATATACATCTTCAAATCACCCACATTCCAGCATTTTAACGTTATATAACCAATTTGGTTGAACACACAAAAACAATTCATAACCATACCTGCATGAGTTGAAAAATGCAGTAATTATTTGTTGCATTCAATGTAGAGCATGTTTAATCAGCTTTCTCCTGTCGAACATAGCAAAGATATCAGCAGACACGCTTCACAGGCCAACTTTCACAACATACAACACGACGACGTGATAACTACTGCATTCACTCGGTTAAACTTTCGCTTATGCAGGAAAAACCGCTTTAAGAGGGAAGATCACATACTTGTGCATACTCGTTTACATTTTAACGAAACCATTTTAACTTAATTAGTGATTATTTTCACTTATAAAACTCTTTTGGAGCGCACACAATACATACCGATCAGACCTCCCGCTCGAACTGAAGCGAAAGCGCGCCAATCATGACGAGACACAGGGGTAGCTGCAGCTTGGAGTAATGGGCGTGTCGAAAGGTAGGGGGCGTGTCAAAAGGTTTCTCATTGGTGGAAGGAGTGTCCTCCTGTCAACTGCTTTGGCCAATCAGCAGTAACCATACTTCTACGTCATTTCCTTTAGCTAAAAAACAACAACAACATAATTCCCTCAAGAATTAATGGCGGTGTTAATGCATGTATCCGATATCATAATTAGTTGTTTTCTTTGCGTTAATTGTTAATTATTTAATTGCTTTGCGTTCCTTTGCTAATTATTTCATTGCTGTTGACAGACACATATTACAGAGTCGGCGATTTGTATTTGTGCAATCAGTGTTTTTAGACCATGTAAAATACACAAGATACAGTACATTGTCATTTGCAAAGCCACAGACTTCGCGCTGTTCATCATGAAGGCAAGTATAAGTTCACTTGTGATATGCATGCCTGTTACCTTAGAGATAATGTGTTAAGGTTATAGATGATAACGTGAATGGGGATGTTACGTATCATAATTGGAAACTTATGTCAAACTTGTTTTGCTTTATATATGAATTTTCCTATTTAAAATTGTGTTTGTTATTTTATGATTCTCATAGATTGTATCATATTTGACTGCCACTTGGAATACAGAAAAAACTTTCACTTTCACTTTCGCTTTCACTGCTGCCACTGCTCAAAAACAATAATAAATAAGTCCAATTTTATAAAGCACATAAATATGTGCAAAGTAGTGAAACAGACAGCCAAACAGTGTAGTGCCACAGCTCCAAAGATGGTCCAGTCAGCGTCTTTGGTGGTGTGTACTGCTACTTGAAGGCTCAGGGTAATTTCTAATTCTAATAGAAATTTAAAGTGATGACATTTAGCACTTTGTAAATCTCTCTCTCTCTCTCTCTCTCTCTCTCATTTATAAAGTTTCCTTATGATATGAAGAAGGAGACAAAGCCTTTCACACTCTGTCACTAGTGTGCAGAAAGTTTAATGATACCATAACCATACAGGTTTTCAAAAAAAAAAAAAAAAAAAAAAACTCACTTTGCCAGGCTGGACAGTATGTATATGTATTACTTTTATGAAATGTACTAATTTTGTGCACTATATTACAAATGTATTATATTTTTTACTCTGTGTCATTAAATAATTGTTATTATAATGAAAATTGCATTATATTTAATGCAATTCTATTTAATGCTCTCTGTATGTTTACAGCATTATGTGAGATTTTTTTTTTTTTTTTTTGAGAAAAATTAACATGTAGTACCTAATATTTATCCAAATGAGTCATTATTGAATCAAGATTGGAATCAAATCCCAAGAATTGAATTGAAATCGTGAAATTTGTGTTAAGCGGTAATACAAACAAGTAGCCAACCAGTCATTGTACCATTAAACATTGTAACACGTTGTCACTAAACTTAATACAATTCTGGTTAGTTACCAAATCTTTTGACAGTCACAATTACACTTAATGTGATGCATGTTGTTTTTGTACACAAGTTAAGCTAATATATTTTATAAAGATTATTGCATTAATTCAGTTTTTGTAGGTATCGTTGACTGGAAGTCTGTCAATCCGGATGTGAGGGAGGAATACAGGGTGGAGTTTGAGCTTACCAGGTGTGACCAGCCTGTGGATTCATCTGAAAAACACCACTGGATATTGCGGCAATGGACAGAACGGGGTCTTTACTGTGTTCTATTCAGACAAAGAGTTTGATGGCTTCTGTTCAATGGACTGCTACTACAGAATGAGTGAAGGAATGAGTTTTCTTTGTGTTTTGACTTTTGTACACAAGCTTTTGATGACAGAAATTGAATTGACGCTTCAAAAAATAAATTGTTGAAAAATGACAACTGAATAAATGTTTTGTGAATAAACCGGTGTCTGTTTTGCTAAATTGGTTAATGTCACTTAACAGAAGGTTATTAAACAGTTTTTACTCCTCTATTTATTATGTGAGTGTTTTATCAAACATATTTGTTTTTATCCAGCAAAACATTGTTTTTAGTTTGGATGCACTTTAAATGAAAGTACAAAAAAACTATATTGGAAATCAGTTCAAAACAGTACAAATTACTAACTGTATAATGTATTTTTGATATGTGTAACCGATACAATGGTAGAAAAAACCCAGCTAAAACAGATTATTTGCAAATGATGAAGAGTGTGACTCTAATAGTGTCAGGAGACATTTTTATCTTTAAAATAATAATTTTAACTAGTTTTTTATGATTTATTTGAATGACTGGTCCACTATAAGCCGTAAACAAAGTCGCGGTGGTGATGACGTCATGTAACCCGCGTCATGCAGAAGTTCCGAAGGTAACTCAATATCATTATCGCTATTTTAACAGTGAAAGAAAAGTATTTGGTCTTATATAATTATTTGTTGGCCAGTGGTGATTAAGTTTATGGCTTGCTTATGCGGAAGCTTTCGCATCCAATTATAAAGACCTCATGGCACGCCCCATCCCTTTTGGCACGCGCCGTCTCTTTCCTACCTTTTGGCACGCCCATTGCTCCAGCCTGCAGTTATCCCTACTTGGGCCCTGTCCCAAATGGCACACTCCGGACTTGTGGACTTCCTCAGAGTCCACACTTTGGTGACGTCATGTAGTGCAGACCTATAGGGCCCTTGGCGTGAGTCCACGAGGGCGCATTGAGAGGTATTTTTGGGACAGACTCGATCGGCACGCCGGAAATAACGGTCTGGTTGTTGTTGGACAGGAGAAATCACATTTTTGCACTCCGACGTCTTATCTCCATGTCCAGTACACAGCCTAATTTTACAGTTCTGTATTTTGATATTGTGCATATCACCTGGGCATTAGACAATAGATATATCATGCTTATTTAAATGATGTATGTTGTACATAATAATACATAATGTTCCATTTGAACTAAGATTACAATTTTAAACCATAATTTAAACATAATTTTTTCAATTTACAGGTTTCAATATTCATACTATGTTTACATATGACTCAGTAAAGCCCTGACATTCGGTTCTATTTATTTAATGAATCATAATGAGATTGTATTATTCAACGCACTATTATTATGTTTGAGACATCAACCACTGGTCGATGACCATAATGTTTGTATAAACTGTAGGTAACAACTGGCCTGGTAATACCAGACTCTGCTACTTCGCTTTGCTTCGTAGACAGATTCTGGAATAGCATAATAGAGAAGTGTTTTCTCTCTCGCGGGGGGCGCTTGTCTGAAGTTTAAAATCATTGGTTACCCGTAAGCCAATCACATGACGTTTGGTTATGACGTGTGTTATGCGCATGCTAAGCCGCATCTAACTTCCACTGTAAACACATGTATGATGCGAAAACAAAACCATTGAGTGAAATACGGGAGTGAACATGGCTGTGAACGACTTTTGCAGATTATGTGAAGTAAATCTACGCATCCACGGTACAATCAGCGTCTACGTCACGGCTCTCAGCCCGCCCTCTGTTCGTTGATTGGCCCGGCTGTTTTCAGGCCGGTGGAAAACTGAAAGATAGGCTGCTATCTCAGACTGACTACAGGAGCGAAATGAAATTAGCGGAAGTAGGAAGTCTGACGTAGTCAGGCTAGGTAACAACTGGTAAAATGTACATTTAGGTCATAAAAACCGTAATATTTTCTTCTTAGTCATGTCAACAATTATCCGTGAGTGAAATCTCCTCCCATCCGTTGTCTGATTGGCCTTTCGCAAGGATTCCTGGGTAGTTAAAGTGTGTGGAGCCTGCTTCTATGTGGGCTTCATGGAAGACCGCTTCAAGGGCACAAAGGGGGCGCTGCTGAGCACACTTCAGAGCGGTAAAATGCTGAATGGGACGGACTACGGACTCGTAGACTCAGCGAGCACGCGCAATTTAAGTCCACGAGACCGAAAGTCCGCATGAAGTGCGCCATTTGGGACAGGGCCTCGATCATGACCAGAGTTCTTCTTATTATTATTCTTTCCGTTTCTTGGCCGTTCACTCCTTAGGAGTACCGCCACCTACAGTACTGTATACCTTGCGCACATGAGTAATGGATCTGAATTGCAGAAAAAAAAAAAAAAAAACCTTTTAACATCCCAGAGGATCAGAGCCCAAGCTTCAGCTGACGCTGCGTGTTCAGCTCCTCCAGCTTCCACACTGATCTCCTCAACCTCCAGGATGATCAGAGCTACATGCTTCTCCTCCTCAGGCTCTAGATCCGGTGATCTAGTCCTGTAAGCTCTAAAAATACTATCACGTCCTTAAACCTCTGTCTATCACTCAAACCCTTTCCCAATAGGTCCATTATACTCACTGGTCTGTTCTTTATATTACTAAAGACCGCTACGCTGTTCTTCATATTTACTACACTTAAAAAACACATGTTCTACTGTTTCAACAACACCACATTCATCACACATACCATTCCCATGCTTTCCCATTAATGCCAGTGTTGAGTTTAACCCTGTATGACCCAACCTTAGTCTAGAAATCATTACTTCTTCCTTTCTATGTCTTCTATAGCACGGTTCTTTCTTCCCTACTGATTTTACAATACTATAATACCACCTACCCGTACTGCTACTTTCCCATCTTTGTTGCCATATTCTTATTATTTCTCTATTAATTATTGATCTAACTTCATTTCGTCATAAAGGCATCTTAATATCTATCAAATCTTTCCTTAATGTTTTTTTTTTTGTTGCTAATTTATCCGCTATTTCGTTTCCTACTATCCCAATATGTGCCGGCACCCAACAAAAGTATACAATTATACCCTCTATGTTCAGCCTATATAATAATGTATACATTTCTACTAGCAGGTCTTCTCTGTCAGTTTTTGTTGACAATATACTGAATCTGAATCTACAGAATCTGAGCAAATTACAGTCGACATACTATTTGGCACTCCCACTATTATAGCAGTTAGTTCTGTTGAATATACAGACATTTTATCACTCAATCTTAAACTTATTTTGTCTCAAACTTTGGAATATACACTCATATTCCCACTTTTTGTTCGACTGGGTCTTTAGATCCATCTGTATAGATCTGTGTACAAGAATAAAAAATGTCATTTCATAACTATTAGTATATCTTTCTTCTGCTTTCTCCCGATCCTCCAGCAGTCTCATTTCAACATTGGGTTCAGGAATATTCCATTTCAGGTTCAACATATTGGGACAAATAACTACATTTTCCAGACCACATTCCTTAACCCATTGTTTATACTTCCACCAAAACTATTCCCATTATTCTTTTTATATTCCCAACTGTCATTTAAAATTACTTGTGTGCGATGACTCTTATTACAACCCTGCAAATTAACCCAGTACATCATTGTGAGCTTTTCCCTTCTTAAGTCTAGTGGCATCTCCCCCATTTCAGCCCTAATCGCATCTAGAGGGGTTGATCTTATTGCCCCACAGCAGATTCTAAGTGCCCTAGCCTGTACGTTGTCCAATGGAGCATTATCGCCACCTACTGTATCTTAATTACTTTTACTTAAATCCTTGTGTTCAGTCCAGTTTGTAAAAAAAGATGAGATGTGTTTAAGTACCATCTTTCCAGAGCTATTTGAGAAAATAGTTGTAATGTCCATTTGTTTAATTCCTTCATGCTCCAGTCCATTCCTTAAAGCCAGTCTTTGAGTTGAGTATTTAGTGCATTCAAACAGCACATGTCTCACAATTTCCAGATATATGTTTTCCTATAAGATGTAGAGATGCATTTAACTTTGTGTGACCTATAGTCTAATTCTGCTAGATTGACACTGTTCTCTTCTGATCTTCCCCATTGACTTTTCTTCCCCCACTTTCTGCTGTATCGTATATAAATGTCTTCCTTTATTTCCCTTATCCCATAAACTCTGCCACTGTAACTTAATTTTGCTCCGAACATATGATTTGATCTCTACTTTACTAACTGGTACTGCCTCCTCTACCTGATTTACTTTCAACCCGATTTTTAGCTAAATTATCTGCCATCTCATTCCCTTGTATGCCAATGTGTGCTGGGACCCATAAAAACTGAACATCAATCCCCAGACTACTTTACTCCATATAAAGATAACAAAATGTCATACATAATATCCTCCCTACATTTTGACGTTGCAGTTTTGAGACTAATCAGAGCAGCACTTGAATCTGAACAAATTAGCATTGTCATGGGTTTGACTTCCTCTATCCACTGTAATGCAAACAAAATTGCCATCATTTCTGCTGCATATACCGATAAATAATCAGTTCATCTTTTAAACACCTTAATTTAATGACCAGAGTTGCCAACTCTCGCGAGACAAATAATCAACCGGAGCTTCCAATGACGTCACAACTGCGACGAACGCAAAACTCATAAAGACATAAAAAATAACTTTTCTTTTCTTTTCTTACATACACATGTAGCAGAAAAATTTGGATTTTGTGTGAATTTCAAATAAAACATAAGTTTTATAAATAATTAATACCCGTTACATAAGAACAGAAGCAGTTCAATCCAACAGTCTCCATTGACTTTGCATTGCGAGAGGCTGCCTCCTTGTCATTTATGACTTATAACAAAAGACAGAAAAGTGCCTAAAAGCTGCTGTGTGACAAGGTGTACAGCAAACAAGCTAAATAACCCAGAAATAAATTGTTATAAGCTTCCGAACCGTAAAAGTCAGCCTTTAAGGAGACAAAAGTGGATACAGGCAACACAGTGTATGTCATTTCAGTGTCTGCAGGTACGTAGCCTATGTTCTCAGACATAAACACATTTGTTTTGGTTAACCTATTTATGTACAATTTAATTCTAAAAATACTTTTAATGTCATACACCTCTTTTCTTTTTACAACAAGCCATCGTTCAAAATAATAGCATTTATCTGACATATAAAGCTTTTGGACGAATAGGTTACCAACTGGCCCATGCTACAGCTACTTGCACACATAGCTAATATATATATAGCTAATATAGCTTTCTAATAGCTAGCTTGTCCCATTGTTTTAGTAACAGTGTGTGTTTTGATCGTAGGTGAAATGATGCTGTTACCTGGTGATTCGATCAAATAGTTGTAGATATCAGGGTATTTCACGTTGGGCCATTCAGTCGGATGGGCACTGATTATGCAACAGTCCCACAGACCCAGCCCCAAACCCAATCTCTTAAAAATGAATAAAGGCTGGTTTCTAAAGTACTTCTTCCTGCCTCTATGTATTAATAATGCTCATGGGTAGCCTAAATGGGTTCCATTCAGACCTTAACGTATTATACTGTTATGTGTCAACAAGAGTCAACAAGACATTTTCGCCTGGCTAGACCCAATGTTTAGATCTGTTGTGGTATTTATGCAAATTAGCACATACATAATTAGATTATGCACCGTTTGTCCATGTTAACAAACAATTTAAAAACACTTGTAATACATTTTTTGTTTGTCTTGATGTAAGTTCATGGTGATATCTAAAGGATAACATTTTTACAATTCACGTAAGAAAGAGAATGAATGGGCTATATTTGGGTCTTTTTCGAAACCTTCCCCTAATGGGATTATTCCTATTTTTTTTTTCCTTACTCGGGACATATTGAGGATACAAAAATGAGTTTGCTTCTGTTGCAATTTGTTCAAGGTTGACCCCCATTTTGACTAAAAATGCCTGGACTATTTTTATTCCATGTTCGACCTGAAGGAGGCGATATGAGAGTTACTTCCTGATCATGATGGTGAAAAACAATGCTTGAAACTTATGGGCATTTTATATGAAATATACTTTATTCATAAGACTCAAAATAAACATTTACTCCAAAGGTGAGAACATGTGCAGCATTAATTTTCTATATGTACACTAACACATTTCAATAAAAATCTAAAAAAGTGAGAAAAAAAAAAAAAAGCAGCATGAAAAACAAGAAACAATAATAAAAAAAAAAATTCAACAAATAATTAAATTAAAATGTATCAATTGAACAATTCACTCCTAGGCCATTTTATCATGGCAATCCTGCATAAATTAAGCTTAAAATGTATCTAATAAAAAAAAAAAAAATCACTCTTAGGCCCATTTTGTCCTTACATTCCTTAAATTTACATTGTAAAAATAACTCCATGTCATCCCTGAACACCAGAATTGTCTGATTGTTCCAGGAGATTGTTGAGGGCCTTTTCCTTGTCTTCTTCATCCATTTCACAGCTTCTGTCATGTGTCGGATTATTGGAAGCTCCTTCATTACAGAATATTAAAGGAACATGTGACTTTAATATTTCTTATAAATGTATTATATGTTAAGATAAGCAAATATAACGGTGGGCTGGAGTAAATGTCCAGTATCTACCTTTCAGAGAAAACCCCAAAGTTCTCCAGAAGAATAAGAGCCCACTATCTCTGTATGTTTGGAAAGTCGCACTGGAAGACTAAAATAGAGAAACCTTGTTATATCAACAGCTGCAACATCATAAAGGTCAATTACTTGAACTGGAAATCACTTACAGATGTAAAATCAAAGGGTGCTCCCAAGACAAGATAAAGCATACTGGAAAAATTAAGGAACATTATCTCTGTAAATGTCAAATAAAAAAAAAATGCTTCCTTGTTCCTTATTTAACAACTTAAAAAAAAAAAACAACAACCTCACAATCATTGGTTTACTTATATCAAAACATAATGTCTCACCATCAACATGAAGACTCCACAGTCTATACCACCAATCTGTTGGGGGATATCCTAAAAAAAAAACAACAGCTGGATATGTCTTGGTTGAGCAGCTAAAAATATGCCCAGTCAAACATTACGTATATTAAACTGTGCATCAGGGTTAATCTTCAACCTGGTGGATGTGCAGAAGTTTTTTACCTTTCAGGACTTGATGGTGTGACTGTAAAGCCAGTATTGGGATTTACTGAAGCTACTCATCAATAATAAATATTGCCTTTATTGTTTCCCACAAGTCAAGTCAAGTCATCTTCATTTATATAGCGCTTTTAACAATGTAGATTGTTCCAAAGCGGCTTTACATTGATTATAGGAAATTAACAATGGATATGGATATAATATAACAAAACAATGGATATAATAATTCCTACTCATTTAAGGTTTTAGATCATGGAATCACTCCCAGAAGAAAACATATGACCTGGATAAATCAAATGTATCATAACTGTTTCCATTTTGGGAAATATATAGCTTAACCCTCTGGGCTTCTTCGCCCGAAAACGAAAACTTGAACGTTTCGAATTGTTTAATTTTTTTGCTTCATCGGATGGGGGTGAAACTTGGTGACTTTTGTTTTATTACCTATATGAACACACCAAAAAATCAAGGAGATGATTCTGATATGTTAAAGGGTCGTAAAAAAAAAAGTCACACTTAGCTTCCTCCCGCCCGAAAACGGGCGACATAGGAAATGAATGGGAAATACGAAAAAATAGGAAAACTCAGAGAAACTTTTGGTGGTACAAGCTACAGATCAGCCACTGTGCTGAAAAAAAGTGTACAGCAATGAAGGGGTGACACTCTAAAACATCAAGAGTGCAAAAAAGACACCCCCCCCCCACACACACACACACAAACACACACAAACACACACACACACAGAGAGAAATGAACTGGTAAGACTGAAACAGCCAATTTTGCCCCAAACTATATAAAAATTATATAATCATAATAACTCCAAAACTATAGCAAGGAGAGTCAAAAGGTAGGTATCGTTTGAAAGAACTCTTTTTAAATTTTTTGAAAATATAAATTACATTACATTTGGACATTGTCCTGCCAAGAAACAGCGGATAAAAGACAATATATATATATAATTTTTATTATGATTTTGCATATTTTTCTTATTTGTCATGGAATAACTCAGGAAGGAAATAAGGTAGGAGGAAAATTCTTTTTTAGTGAAGTCCCCCTACATGTTAGCTGCATCTGGATAAAAAAATAATAATTGTTGGATAAAGGAATCAAAAGTTACAGCATTTGGAAAAGAGATAGCCTTTTTGTACAGTCTTTGACACCCCCTCATCATGGGCAATATTTTCTCCATGAAGAATATCTTGTCATAAAAGCAATAGATTATGTTAATTTTGGGCTCATTTTAATTGTAATAATATGCTGTAAAAAATGAAGTGCCATTTTCAATTATCTGAGAATGTTTCATGAGCTGTATGATGTTTTTGACACATTGCAGTACATTATTTTATAGATTATGAAAAAAAGGAAATTCTATTTATCAGCAAATAACTCAGCAATACTTAAGAGTTTTTCAAAGTGGATACATTCACTGTAAAGTTCAGACTCTAAGCTTTCAAATGACATCAACTTTGTGTTAATCAAGGCAAGATATTTGAAAAATATGGTAAAGAATATTTTCGCAGCTAGGTGGCGCCTGCTGGCGGTACACTTGCAGGCCTGATAGCGCTCCGGCGCCACGCCGGATTTCCGGCGTACAGACGTGTCTGCGAAAAAAAAAAAAAAAAAAAAAATCAGGTTCGCGTTCGCGTGAGAGGCGCTTTGCTTTCACTAAACCACATCAGTAAGCCTACTTCAGCCAATCGGTAATAGGGTAGGCAGGCAGGGGCTGGTCTTGGGTTTTGGCCAATCAGATTGATTCAGCAGTCACTCCACGTGCGAATTTGTTTTGTGTTTCCTATACACTACGAATGTGTTTCCCACACTGGCAGCGCGAAACATAGCCAAAGTCATGGAGTGCAACTTTATGAAGCCAGGGGAAGACACCAAACCTGTCGATAAAGGTAGATCAAACTTGATGAAAAAATTATCGTGGCCTGATTTGAGGTAGCTCGCCAACAGACCGTTCATATATCGCGTCTTTTGCGCGCTCAAGTTCATTCAAATGTAGGTGCGCGGTAAGCGGTAATAAGCGCGCTCATAATTGAAGCGACGCGCTCGTTTTTTCCATGTTTTTCGGCGGTGGAAATCCATTAGTCACTCAAACTTTTTTGTTGTTGTGGAGAGCGCAGACGTCACGGGAAAATCGGACCTAATTTTACTATTAATAATAAAAGATAAGCTAAAGTGCATTGTAAATGTCAGTAATTTATCTTTTTTTGACTCATTCTTTTCATAAATAATCATTTAAAGTCTGAAATATGTGAGGTTTATCTTTTTATAAAAAAAACTTTTGTCAAAACTTTTTGAACTTGTACATGTTGGTATAACATGTTGCAAGACACTTTTACAATCTGGCTATCATTTTTAATGGTATTATTTTAATGTTTATGTAAACAAAAAGTGCATATTGATGCTTATTTTATTTGTTATTTGCTGGTTTTCGACATGGTGAATTGATTTCATTGTGTAGTATTAGTACTTTTTGTACAGGATTCTGTGATAACCGTCATAATTTTTGTCACTATAATCATCATGTAATGAAATGTTCATGCCATTTCATCTCTAGTTATGATCAACTGAAATCAACTAATTATGTGTTTTTTACAGTAGGCCTATAATATGCAAAGTACAATTTTCTATATAAAAAAAAAAATATATATCTGATTCTGTTCTTTTATCTGACATGCGTTGTTAGTTGTGGAAGGTTACTAATGTGATTGCTTTATCTGTAAAT
The DNA here is from genome assembly GCF_949319135.1 of Squalius cephalus. Classification (NCBI taxonomy): domain Eukaryota; kingdom Metazoa; phylum Chordata; class Actinopteri; order Cypriniformes; family Leuciscidae; genus Squalius; species Squalius cephalus. The sequence goes on from NC_137123.1 coordinate 6,362,691, forward strand.
TAAATAAATGCTTTTTCAATGACTGAATTCATTGAAAAAAAATTAATTCTTCGATTTGAATATTTTTTTGGCAATGCGTCGTAGGTCTTAAATTTCAATCTTTATGGTCTTAAAATGTCTTAAAATGGTCTTAAATTTGACTTACTGAAACCTGCTACTGTAATATAGGCTTGTATTGGGTTTGTTCATCTCATGACTGAATGATGTCCATTTATATCCACAAAAGTCACAAGACTCTATCATTTAAAGGAGACATATCATGCTTTTAAATTGTTCCTTTTTACATATAAATCATACATTTGTAGTCTATATAAAGCGGAACTGCAATGCTTGGGTCTGAATTCCTCATTATTATAGCTCCACAAGCCCCCTTTCTACCCCTTTTCTGACGTGCGTCTGAGAGCAACTCGTTTTGGTGCGGTCTCTTTAAATATAATTGAGACACTTCATACCCCGCCCCCTCTCCAGGTTGCAGAGGTTCAACTCCACCCCGTTCGGCCATTTTTGTAGTCTGATAGCAGAGATAGGATTATCTAGCGGCACAGAAACTTTTTATTCACACGTTATTAACAAAATGTCAACAACGGAAGACTTGTCCAGCCAGCCTTACATGTTCGAGCCAGAGTCGGAGCCGGAGCGAAATGAAAATGAAGACGACGAACCTGCAGAACAACGTCTTCATATGGATGTATCGCAATGGTGTGTTACTGTATTTAACTGTTACACATGAAACTGTGTCGATTTATTTTGATTAGTATGTGCGAGGGAGAGAGAGCAAGACAGCGTCTAGTTTGGAGACGGTGATGTCTTGTTTACACTTTCGCCTCTCTGAAGAGAGAGAGTGAGCGCGCGCGCGCGCGCGCGACCGGGTCTCTCTCTCTCTGCACGTTCTTTCAGTCAAACATGCGCCACAAGCGCGGCAGTTCATCTACATTAGACGGTGTAATAAAGCGTGTGGGTTACTACATCCAACAACCGAACATTTTAACTTACCCTCTCGTAACTTCTGCATCCTTTAGCTTGGACTACAAAATTCTTCGATCGCTCGAAGTGTTGGGCCGGAAGTCAATGTCCTTATTTGGCAGTTCCGCTGCAAATACTGTGACGTAATAGTTCAAAAACGTCATAGATAACAGAAAAATCGGAACAGGTTGAAAAATATGACCAAAACAGAATATAAAGATATCAACGAAGCACCTGAACAGAATAATTTCATCTTTTCTGTACTTCTAAACACTCCAAATATACAACAAAATGCATTTAAGGGCTAAAAAAAAGTGCATTTAGCATGATATGTCCCTGTTATGCCCCGTCTAGGGTAAATGACTTAAAGCTAGGGTAGGTAATCCTGTTCAGAAAAAAAAACATTCCAAATTTGTTTAAACTGTCTTTATATACCAATACATAATTAAAATGTAAGTACTCTGAAAAAGAAAGTATAAAAATCGAGTGTCTGTAGACCTCTCACGACTGTTGTAAACACAGGTCATTATTTCCATTCACTCCACCCCCTCCCTTCTGGGCTCCTTCCAAAGCCACGCCCCCAAAACACATGAACGCGCGACGCCAAACGCTCAGGCTCAGCTGAAGACGCATTTATTTACCTGAGACGAGCGGAGAGGAAGGAGCGCAGTGCATGCAGTGACATCATGTCAGAATCACATGTAATAAAATACCTAACTTTATCACTATGAATATAAACAAATATGATGGCTTTTAGTACTCACTATCAAGCTAGCATATCGATACTGGTAAAGTTTAAAATATATTTTGTTTGATTCGGTAACGAGCTATATTTAGGCTATAACGAGCTATATTTATAAGGCAAAGCTAGGTTGCATTGATACACGTTTTTCCATTACCATCAGTTAAACTGTGATGAAGGTGAATTTCGTGTAAGAGTCATAACATATACGGTGTTTTGCATGTAAGAGTTTCCATGATGAAAAAACATTGTTGACTCTGATGAGGACTAACGTTACACTCCGGTGACAAGTACCACATCGTCGGTTCGAGGACAGGTCCACTCCGGGGTCGGGGACGAAGCAGAGGAGGTCGTTCAAGAGTGCGGGCAGGGTCCGAGGAAGTAGTTTAGCAAAGTAGCAAAGCTGGCATTGGTACTTTTTGCTGCATTTTCTCAGCCATTGTGCCGCAAACTCCTGCATACTCGGTGTAGTGAGCTGAATATTGGAATATTTCCGGGAACGGTGACATGTGATGATGAGTGCACGCAGGGCTGTGCACGCAGTGGTGCTCGGGCACGAGACATGAAGGCATCTGATTGGTTCTTTACATTCGCACCGAATGGCAGTGATTGGTCAGAGTTTTTACTGTCCTACAGCTGCTACAGAGGTCAGATTTTTTCCATTCCTTTTTCTGAACACATAATGTATTGACTACTATCAGAATGGAAGGACCATTTCACCCAGTATAAAAAAAAATGTTTCTGAACAGGATTACCTACCCTACCTTTAACATGAAAAAAACAACAACAACAGTGCGGTTTGTTATAGTAAAGTGTATGAAACAGTATTTATTTGAGAAAATTAACAGATTTATGTTACCATGGGATTTTACCTCAGGAGCCGACAAGGCCAAAATAACAAACAAAAACAACTAATTTGGAATATACCTCTTCCTGCCCTAATCCAGAAAAGAAAAGAAAAGAAAAATACAATTACTTAAGGGACTATTTATCAAAATGTTCTCCTGGGGATCACACCCCTGGATCCCGCTTGACAATTATGTTAATCAGGGCATATATCTTGGCTTAGGGGCCCGCTTACCTCCCAGGGAAAAAAGTTCAGGCTCAGGATTTTTTTCTACTATCACTCCTGCACTTGGTTTTAGAGGGATTACTCAGCACTCGTTAGGAGTTAATAAATGTAATGTAGTGTTGTTCCATTCAGTGTTTGCTTAGTAATAAAAAAAATTCTTTCCGAATGGGAATAAATAAAATAAATAAATAAAAAAGTTATAGGCCGCCTATAGGCGGTTATAGGACATGACACAAATTAATACATTTTGAAGCCACTAGATGGCGCTCTTCTCAGTTGAATTTTTTTTTTTTCTAGGCCTGCACTCTATTTTGATGTGAAATGTTGCATTTATTGAAAAATAAAATAAAATAAATAAAATAAAAATATTAATTCTAATGGAAAAAATAGCTTATAAAAATTATATAATTAATGCAAAGTATCATAAAAAATTCTAAAAATTCTAAATAATAATCAGAAAACATTATAGAACAAAAATATATTTGATGGGTTATCCTGGGAAAAAGTAATGTAAAATTTTAAGGCTTCGCCCGTTTTCGGGCGGGAGGAAGCTAAGCGTGACTATTATACGAAGAAGCCCAGAGGGTTAATCAAAGCTGTATTATGGCAGTATGCACACACACAAATACAAATTTTACATTCTGAGAACAGCATGTGTGATTTTTGATATGTTAAATTTGAAAAAAAAAAAAAAAAATAGGTTGCACTAATAATGCATTTATTATTGAAAGAAAGTGGCATCAGAAAATATGTTTAGAGTGGCCGAAAATGGACGGGTTGTAATAACACGGCATATATTCTTTGTTACACAGCTTTTTGTTATGATTTTTATTTTTACTTTCATTAATGCACTACATTATTTCCTTTCTGCACTTATTTAATCCTTCACTATGTATTTTGTTTGGTTTATAGTTCTGTAATAAGGACTTGCAGATATGAAATAAATTAAATAAATAAATAAATAAATGTAACCAAGCATATGTCAAACAATCTTTTGTCTCTGATGATTTATCCAAAATAATGCCAAGGAAACAGATTTCAAGGAGTTTCATTCTTCGTGCTGTATGTAACTTTTTCACTCTACTAAAGCATAACAACACCATCATATGTTTGCATATATTGAGGAAACATGCTAAGTTCACAGACTCGTTTCTCTGAAAAACACTTCTACAGCCAGTTATTATACTTAGAAATGTTTGTTTCCAGGCTGGAATGTTTATTTTTGTTTTGGTCTGTGAAACTTTACTGGCCAATTTGCCCGTTTCCATTGTCCATTGTCCATCTCCGATATTATGAATTCGACAGCAGTACTTATTTCGACCACTAGTTGTAATTCTTACAGACTGCACCTTTAAGTTTGGCGTGATTCAGGTTTGACTGTCCACAGTGTTTTATGGTCTAACGGTGGCGTAGTCAGATGTGTCCTGCCCGTCAGAAGTCCTGTCTGAGAGACGTGTAGCTGTAAACTTGACGGTGGAGTAGTTGAGATTATCAGAGGGGCTGCTGGGTAATTCTGCTAAAGCATAAACAGAGGTGTCATGCTCATCAAACACAGGAAAAACCAAACTATAACTCAAACTCAATCTGGCAACCCGTGTGAGCGCCGTCGAGTCTGGCCCTGTCCCAAATGGCGCACTTCATTTGGTCTTGTAGACTTAAATTGCACGTGCTCGCTGAGTCTACGAGTCCGTAGGCTGTCCCATTCAGCATTTTAACGCTCTGAGGTGTGCTCAGCAGCGCCCCCTTTGTACCCTTGAAGCGGTCTTCCGCATAGATGCAGGCTCCACACACTTTAACTACCCAGGAATCCTTGCGAAAGGCCAATCAGACAACGGATGGGAGGAGATTTGCTCACGGATAATTGTTGACATGGCTGAGAAGAAAATATAAAAAATTTTATGACCTAGATGTATGTAACCTAGGTTACTATAGCCCATGTCAAACCTATAAAAAAAAAAAAGAGAGAAATAGAGAAAAGAATTGAAATTCGCATAAACAAATTTATTGATTTATTTTAATGTTTAAAAAATTTAATATTTTTTGAACGAATGTAGAAAATGTCGCAAATTGAAAAATATTTAAACAATTAGGAATATCTCCGCCCTTGGGGTGTTGCGTCATCTGTCTCCGTAAACAGTCTCTCATCACGGAGTGAAGTGAAATGGCCGTTTGAGCAGTGATGCATGTCGATCGCAGTTCTAAAGTCAAGAAAGTAAGTGAGGAATACTAGATTAACTATTGAAATGTATAGTTTGAAGCATCGTTAACAAGAAAATGTTATTTAAATAGTTTTAATTACGTTTCTATTGACTCTAAGGATTAAGTGAGAAGTTGAGCGAATTCGTCTGACAAAACTGCATAAAACAGATTCCCTTGATACATCGAGATCATTTCTGATCGTTGTTGATTTATTCTTGGTAAGTGAGCTCATAAATCTTTTTTTTTTTAGTTATCATTTTCAATCTTTTGTGGAGTCAGGTGTTCTTAACTGATACTGTGATTTATGTTTCTTGTGAAATATGTTGAGAAATGAGTTTATATGTGATTTTTATCACTTAAATTAGCTGTTGTTTTGCTGTTTAAAAGTGTTTATATCCGTTTTCTAACTTTGTGAGTGTGACGAATGTAACGTAGCTCACGTGGAGTTTTTGCTAACCATGCGGGCCATGTGCTATGAGCTACAAGCTAATTGAGTGCACATACGTCACTTCATGACGTTATTCTTTATTAATAGTTATATTTCTGTTGAGAAATATGATAAAAAAAAAAAAGAAAAGAAATAAGTGTTAACATGTCCCTTGAAGCATTTATTGTGCTGAAAATGATAATTTGAAATATTAATGTTGTTAAATGGGATTAATTGTGATTTTCTGCCTTGTCTTTGCAAGGTTGGTTTTTTTTTTTTTCCCCCTTCCTTTCTTTTTGTCTCTTGGAACCGAACGAGGAGTTCTTAGTTACTGTTTCTGTCAACAATGAGGAGTGCTCAGCGTTGGTGGAGACTGGCGAGCCAACCTGGTTTTCCCGAGCTTGAACAACATATCATTGTTTCTTCGAGGTGGTAGGATCTCACTTATTCTGTGAACAAGAACTATTTTCCTTTTTGCATTTTGCATCTTGGAGTTGAGTATCTGCGCTCTTTACACTAACAGAGCACTGGAACAGGAGAACGAAAGAACATTGAACTGTGCTAAACTCCTGTTGAATTGCTTGAGTTATTTGTTTCAAAGACAATCAGTTGAAAAGGACTCTGATTCGGTGTCATCTGACATTTTCTTGAGCATTGTCTCTATTGCTGTTATTTTGTTATCTTTGCTTTATCTTTTTTTTATTTTTTTTATTTGAAAAGTTGTTCTTTGGTTCTGAAAAGTGAACACAAGCTGTTATTAAACTGTGAGTTGTGTAAACGAGTTATACCACAAGTATGTAAAAGAAAAGGTTGTTTAAAGGTATTCAGCTAACCAGACCAAGCTAGGAAGTTAAACTGTAAAATAGGAATACTAAGGAATTAAATAACAAACAAGGAGTCATTGAATTAAACAGCTTTATTTCAAGTTTAACATAAAAAAGAATGGCGACTGTTGTGTGAATTATATTGTTTTTAGTTTTTTTTATTGCTGCCATTTTTTTCTTTTTTTTCTTTTCTTCCTTGTTTTTCCTTTTCCCTTTACAAGAAACCGTTTAATGCAAGAAATCATAAAAAAAAAATACTCACTTTTTCAAATCGTAGTTCTGTCTCTTGTCGTCATTTCCCTTGTCTTGCTGCAACGCTGGCTTAAGAGCGAACATAGACTTCTGATCTGGTCCAAAGTATTAGAAAGTGCTTTATGCATATTTTAGTCACGTGCGCTACATAAAAGTTGGCGAGCCAGCCAGGAGCCAGTTCTTGCAGCGAGGGTAACTGTTAAAGAAACAGAGAAGGGAAATTAGTAAACCAAGAGAAACAAGTTATTGACATTTTCAACCGTTACAATGGATATCGTGAAGCGGGAAAACGTTAACGTAGCAAATGCGCTCATAGTCAAAGGCCTTACGTTAACCGAAACAGACAATGAGCTGGAAATGTACCTAGAAAGATATGGTTCAATTAGCCGTAATATTATCATTGATGACCCAGATTCAGAGTTTCACCAAAATGCCATCATAGAATACAATCATAACTCTGCAATCCAAAATCTGCTCCCTTTCTTACCTTTAACTTTGGGGAGTCTCTCTGACCCAGGGGTTACCTTCCGAGTGCGTGCCTTAGCCACTGTCTACACTCAACCTTCTATCTGCACTGCCACTGAAGGGTATCTTGAGGAATTGAAGGCCATTGCTAAGGAAAGTGGAAGGTCCTTCCAGAGTGTGCTTCAAGAGGAATTGGAGAAACTCAAAGAAACCCATTCTGAAAATTCAGCTCCAACAGAATCGCAGCAAGCAAGCTGCCATGATCTAAGCAGTGACTCCAAGAGTGCAGAGGCCACCGCCCCATCGTCAATAAGTAGCCCCCTGACTAATTCAAAAGTGACACCAACTCAAAGCTCAGAACCTAAAAACCCAACCAAGAATAAACCGACATTTGTGTCTGCCCCTTCTCCAGAAACTACCACTGATGATATTACTGTGACAACATGCCCTGTGTTCCCCACAAATATTGTGGACCCACCCAGTGTTCAGAGAATGGTGGTTGAACACATAGTGAAAACAAGTGAAGCTACTGTGTCACAGCAAACCTCTATTCGTCTGAGGGTTTTCTCAGGGAGGGTTCCACGCCCCCCCAACGAACCAGATTTCGAAACCTGGCGTGCAAGTGTCGACTTCCTGTTAAGTGACCCTTCCATCTCTGACTTGCACAGAACGCGGAAAATCCTAGACAGCCTCTTACCTCCAGCTTCTGACATTGTAAAACATGTTCGCTCTCCAGCCCTACCTGCTGTGTATCTTAAGCTCTTAGAGTCCGTATATGGTTCTGTCGAGGATGGAGACGAGCTGTTGGCCAAGCTCATGGGCACTCTACAAAATCAGAGTGAGAAACCGTCAGACTATCTGCATCGGTTGCAAGTTATTCTGAGTGCTGCAATCAGACGAGGAGGCATAGCAGAAAGTGAACATGACCGTTACCTTCTGAAACAATTCTGCAGAGGGTGTTGGGACAATCGTCTCATTGCCGACCTTCAGCTTGACAAAAGAGAAGTACAACCACCCACTTTTGCTGAATTAGCAGTGCTTATTCTAACCCAGGAAGACAAACACGCCTCTAAGGAGGAACGGATGAGAAAGCATCTTGGGATGACAAAGCCCCCTAATACCTACCAAAAGTCGCGTGCAGTCTCCAATCAAGTATCAGCCTGTTCGTGTAATGTGCCCAGCTCGGATGGTTCTGAAACCAGTCTTCTAAAGAAACAAGTTGCAGAAATCCAAGCCCAAGTTACTACCTTAAAGCAGTCTCCTGATCGAAAGAATCCAAAGAGTCATTCTGAAAAGGCTGAGTTGACCGCTTTAAAGAAGATGGTGGAAGAATTATGCACTCAAGTAGCTGCGGTGAAGGCATCGGTCACCCAGGGACTGAAACAAAACAATGCAGAGGAGTTGGAAATTTCTAGGCTCCAACGTCAGATTGCTGAGCTGCAAACTCAAAGTGTCAGTCGTACAACGCCTCGAACTTCTAGTGCTCAGAGACCGCTTAACACAGAAACGGACAGAGGTCCCAGGATGGGCCATGGTACTGTTTTCGGTGCGGAGAGGATGGGCACCTAGCTATCAATTGCGAGAACGCTCCAAATCCTTCCAAAGTCGAAGAGCAGCGACTTAAGTTAAGAGAGCAACAAAGCCAATGGGACTCTCTGCATGGAAGGCCTGCCCAGCCTTTAAACTAAAAAAGGTCTCTATAGCGGGGCATATGGAGACCAGACGTTCAGACTGTCGCCCTGAATGTTACAAACAGATATCTGACGTGAGTAACTGTGGTGCACCGCCATCGAAACGCTTGCCAAAGGGGTTAGTGGGGATAAAATGCACAGCCAAGGTCGCCATTGGAGAAAGAGAAGTAGATTGCCTTCTAGACACAGGGTCACAGGTGACCACAATTCCTCAGTCATTTTATGAAGAAAATTTGTCAGACCACTCTTTGAAGCCATTAGAAAACTTGTTGGAGGTAGAAGGAGCAAACGGACAGGCAGTACCGTATCTGGGGTACATTGAGTTAACCCTGAAATTTCCCAAGGCCTTCATAGGAACTGAAGTTGAAGTCCCCACCTTGGCCTTGGTGGTGCCAGATTTAACAAGTCTTTCTCAAATTCTAGTCGGAACCAATTCCTTAGATGTGCTTTACAGCAAGTGTGCCAAAGAGAATGCGGCTAACTTTCAATCGAGCTTCCATGGGTACCAGTGATGCGCGGGTCAATGTATAAACAAACCGCACCCGACCGACGTTTTCAACTAACCCGCCCGCAACTCGGACCGCAAAAAAAGAAAAAGAAAATATTGTACCCGACCCGCTTCCTGACCCGCATTTTTTTTAAAGTAAAGTAAACTAATGCTCATCGTAGCGTCTTAATATAACTTAATATTCTAATTTTGTCAAGAATTATAAAAAATCGTCAATATAAGCTCATAATTTGTACTAAAACAGTCTAAATGTTTAGTTTTAAAAACAATTTTAAAAAGCTGGCTATGTCTATTTTGATGTTTCTGTGCAAGTTCAGCAGACAGTGAGGTTCGGGTTTGTTCCGATCAGAGCTCGTGAGCGGAGAGCGCATTTCTGAATATTCCGCTCCGCTCACGGTCGCTCGCCCAACCCAGATGGCCTGCTGGTTCGAAAATATGTGGAATAAGGGCTGCCTCCGACTAATTTTTTTTCTAGTCGACTAGTTGTTCATTTAAGCCATTCGTGGACAAATCGCCCCTTTATATTAAATTAATTACTTAAATAGGCTAGCCTACAGGAATAAGCGTAATGACCGCACGCATAAAGCTTGCCACAAAGAACCGGTTAAAGTAATGATTATGAATGTGTCTAAATTAGCAAGGAGACATTTAATTGTTTAGTAATAAACTGGTGTTTTCTGTGTCGCTGCAAAGATGAAGTTGACAATGCGGAGATTGCGGACTCGCCATGAATGCCAGAGAGAAATGCACATTTCATATGGATTAGCCTACATAATCAGAGAGTATAGCCTATTTATTTTGGTTTGAATATTTTCGTTTAAAAGTAGACATTTCAAGCTTTCTGTAATATATAGCCTATATTTATCAAATCTGTGAGGCACAAGCTGAGTTTCGGCGCCCTCCAGTTCACATGCAGTGATCGCGTACCGGTGTTGTGCCGAATTTTGACTCCTGCCAAATTATTACCCCCCTCGTTGAAGTCAGTACCTGATTGCCTAATCCTAACCCCACCCCTAATTCTAACCCCTCCCCCACAACTAATCCTAAACCTACCAATACTAGGGGGGTAATAATTTGGCAGGAGTCAAAATTCGGCACGACACCGGCGCCTTATTTTGTCTGCTATATATTTGCTTCTTATTTAATAAATACGGGCAATTGATTGATAAAACATTGATCAAAATTAAGATACAATTTATACAAAACGAAAATCTTTTAAAAAGAGTTTTCTATAAAACAAAACTTAATGAAGTCGTCAAAATCATGTTTTACCAAAAACAGCGCCGTTGCTAGGAGGGCGTCAGCGCCTCTGCCTCTCAGCGCCTCCTCACGAGTGGATGATAGCCCTGAAGACGCCTAGCAATGATATACCTTTACTGGTAGTATACCTTTAGTTAAGTTATCGCAGCGCGCTAAGAGACAATGTTATCGGAAAATGCAGCCCAGGTATATGCATAATGGAGATTCCAAAGCGCTCTTCTTTGGTCAGAACCATGGAGAGCGATCGAGGATTTACTTTTACAATGCAACACAATATTTAAAGAGCATCAAGCTATTAAAATCTATATTATGTATACGCACAGATAATACAACAGTAGGCTATATTAGTCAATATTTTTTTATTAGGTTAAGCAGTGATTGGATAACGTTTTTATTTTTTTATTTTATTTAACGTTTTTAATTTAAGGCCCACCCACAATTGGTCTGGCTTATCCAAAACTGGAATCCTGGCGCCGTGCCTGGTTGGTCGTGCCAGTTTTGTGGTTATCAAATGTGTAAATAGCATCGCAAGAAGTAGCCTACACATGACAAAGCCAGCACTTTGGTCATCATCTTTCATTATTTCGGCAAATGTCTCCCACACTTTGCTCTTTCTATTTGTGTATTTGCGGAGCTTCCACTCCCCAGTCTTCACCTATTTTCTCTTGCCGCCTCCATCTCTACCTGCAGACTGAGCTCGTGCGTCATCTTCGCGCCAGTTATTCGGCCAATAAAGTGTAAATTAAATTTAAAACGTATTCATAGAAAATTGTGTCAAGAACTATATAAATGACAAAGGTTTAATTGGCATCTTTATTTCAAACGACCCGACCGACCGCGACCCGAATATCATTAAAAATATTTTTGGATGACTCGTAACCGCGGGTAACCGCGGGTGACCGCAGGCACCCGCTCATTTCGGATCAACCCGCGCATCACTGATGGGTACCAAGCAGTACTTAAAGTCTTGGAGGCCAGGTGGAGACAAGCCAGCAGTGCGATTCTGGGTTACGTGAAGTTGAAGGGAAACTCTCCTGAAGTTGTGCCTGCAGGAAGCACGGTGGTCTTGGATGGCCTTGTCCACCTACATGGTCCCCACACAGAGAAGTGGGTGACTCTCGAGCCTCCATCTGTCCCTTTACCAAGTGGCCTACTGATTGCAAACTGTTTGCACACCTTACCCCGAAACCGTCTCTCTAAATTGTCAGTTTTGCTGAGAAATGGAACTCAAACCGACATAAAAGTCCCTCCTAAAATTGTGCTGGCAGAGATTCATGCAGTTCAGAAGGTCATGGACCAGCAGCACCAGAGTTCAAATGTCAAAATTGAGGAACCATCAAACGACTGTGCTAACCTTGCCTTCGAATTTGGTGACTCCCTGCCCACAAGCTGGAAAGAGAGGATATCAAAGTTGTTAAACTCCATGCCTGAGGTCTTCTCCCTGCACGACCTTGATTACGGCAGCACTGAAAAGGTCAAACATCAGATAAAGTTGAGTGACAGCACACCGTTCAAGCACAGAGCCCGACCCATCCATCCCCAAGACATTGACGCTGTAAGAAAGCACCTCCAAGAACTACTAGAGGCCGGTGTCATCCGCGAGTCTGAGTCTCCATTTGCGTCACCAATAGTGGTAGTCCGTAAGAAGGATGGTGTGAGGCTATGTATTGACTTTCGAAAGCTCAACTCGCAAACGATTAAGGATGCGTACGCCTTACCAAACCTAGAGGAGGTCTTTTCAACACTAACCGGCTCGCAGTGGTTCTCCGTGCTCGATTTGAAATCCGGGTTCTACCAAATCGGCATGGAAGAAGCTGATAAGTGTAAAACCGCGTTTGTCTGCCCGCTTGGATTCTGGGAATTCAACAGAATGCCGCAGGGGATTACCAATGCACCGAGCACGTTCCAGAGATTAATGGAACGGTGTATGGGAGACTTGAACAGAAAACAGGTGCTGGTTTTCATCGATGACCTCATAGTTTTTTCAAAAACTCTTGAAGAGCATGAGTCCCGGTTGCTGCAAGTTCTAAACCGACTGAAGGAGTATGGGTTGAAATTGTCACCCGAGAAATGCCGGTTCTTCCAGACATCAGTGAGGTATCTGGGTCATATAGTCTCACGAGACGGAGTAGAGACTGATCCAGCGAAGGTTGAGGCCTTGAAGACATGGCCAAAGCCAACAAACCTGAAGGAGTTGAGGTCTTTTTTAGGCTTTGCCGGATACTACCGGAGGTTTGTGCGAGAGTACTCCAAGATCATTAAGCCTCTTACCGACCTCACAACGGGATATCCTCCACTCAGGAAGAGCGGTATTAAGAAACCGAAGGAAGGAAGCTATTTCAACCCCAAAGAAGAGTTCGGTGATCGATGGACTCCAGATTGCCAGAGTGCCTTTGACTCCATAATTGGCAAGCTCACATCTGCACCCGTTTTGGGCTTTTCGGACCCCAGCCTTCCCTATGTGCTTCACACTGATGCCAGTACCACCGGGCTCGGTGCAGCTTTATATCAGGAGCAGGAGGGGCAGATGCGAGTCATAGCCTTTGCCAGCAGAGGATTGACTAAGGGTGAAAGTAGATACCCTGCGCACAAACTAGAATTTTTGGCGCTAAAATGGGCTGTCACCTCCAAATTTAGCGACTACCTATATGGTGCAGAATTCACTGTGGTAACGGATAGCAACCCCTTGACATATATTCTAACCTCAGCAAAACTTGATGCCACCAGTTACCGCTGGCTGTCCAGCTTGTCAACTTACAACTTTAAGCTGCAGTATAGAGCAGGTAGCCAGAATCAAGATGCTGACGGGCTATCCCGACGACCACATGGTGAGCCTCTGGATGACTTGGTTTCACAAAAGGAGAGAGAACGGATTAAACAGTTCACATTAAACCATCTCATTGGGCAAGGAGTTGAGTCATCTGTTCTCATGGCAGACACGATAAAGGCCATCTGTGAAAGGCACCAGGTGATTGGGTCATCCCAAAATCCTAGTTCATCTCACTCTTCACTTACCTTGGTTGAATCCCTTACTCAGCATGAGGACGCTCTGCCGAATGAGTTCCAACGTGAGGATGAACATGGTCTTCCAGATCTTCCTCATCTCTCAGAAACTTCCTTGGCGGAACTACAGAGAAAAGATTCGGAAATGAGAATTGTTATTGAAGGATTGGAGTGTGGAGTGAAACCCTGTAACCTGAGAGACCAACCACCTACCATGGGTTTGTGGTTAAAAGAGTGGAACCGACTAGAGCTGAGAAATGGAGTGCTGTATAGGAGAAGGCAGGAGTGTGGAGCCTCTAGCTATCAGTTGGCACTGCCCACCACATTGAGAGAAATGGCGTTACGGAGCCTCCATGATGACATGGGTCATCTAGGCATCGACAGGACCCTGGATCTCATCAGGTCAAGGTTCTTCTGGCCGAAAATGTCACAGGCAGTGGAGGAAAGGATCAAAACTTGTGAGCGCTGTGTCCGTAGAAAAACACCCCCGGAAAGAGCAGCTCCTTTGGTAAACATCCAAACTGGCCGGCCCTTAGAGTTGGTATGCATAGACTTCCTGTCCCTGGAGCCAGACCAAAGCAACATCAAAAACATACTGGTTATCACGGACCACTTCACAAAGTATGCCGTTGCAATACCAACTAGAAACCAAACTGCCCAAACCGTTGCTAAGAGCTTGTGGGACAATTTCTTGGTGCACTATGGGTTTCCGGAGAAACTACATAGTGACCAAGGGGCAGACTTTGAGTCACACACAATAAAGGAGTTGTGTAAGATTGCAGGCATTCATAAGGTGAGAACTACCCCATATCATCCGAGGGGCAATCCAGTGGAACGTTTTAATCGTACGCTCCTCCAGATGCTGGGGACCCTTGAAAATGAAAAGAAGTCTCGGTGGAAGGAGTTCGTAAAGCCTTTAGTGCATGCTTATAACTGCACCCGCAATGACACCACTGGTTATACTCCTTATGAACTCATGTTCGGGCGACAACCCCGCCTACCTGTTGATCTGGCCTTCGGATTGCCAGCAGACACTCCCATCAAGTCCCACTCCCAATATGTGCGAGATCTTAAGAATCGGTTGTGTGAGAGTTACGAGGTGGCTACTAAAAATGCTGGAAAGGTAGCCGAGCGTAATAAAAGAAGATTTGACAAGCGTGTGGTTGCTTCAACATTGGAGGAGGGTGACCGAGTTCTTGTAAGGAACGTGCGATTGAGAGGAAAGCATAAGCTGGCTGATAAATGGGAACAAGATGTTCATGTGGTTGTCAGAAAAGTTCGTGATCTGCCAGTATACACTGTCCAACCAGAGAGAAACGGTGGTCCTCTCCGGACATTGTACCGAGATTTATTGCTGCCCTGTGGGTTTTTGCGGCCAAGCAACTCCGAAGAACAACCAAAGGAGAAAGAAGTTCAAAGGCCTAGAACCAGAGCTTGTCTTGATGGAGGGATAAAGGAGTCGGAGTTTGTTTCTGAATGCTCAGAGTCTGAGGATGAGCAAATTCCCTGTTATGTACCTGAAAGAACATTGGGCTCTGAAACTCAAATTATTATGGGCTTTGAGCACCCACCTTGTGTTCAAGAAGTAGCATCCGACTTACCTGTCCTTGATCCTGTTAGGGAGAGCTTACCTGCTCGGGAACCTATGGAGAGTAACACTGAAAAACCTGCAACGGAATACTTGCATGAATGGAAACCTGTGGGGGAAGAATCGGATGAGCCTGTAGGGTTAGAAACATGTGTGAATGAGCCAGAATCAGATTGTACCGAACCAGATGTCTCAGTGGAGCAAAGACAAGAACCAGAGCAATCCTCTAAGTCCCTGAACGAGCACCCTACTCAATTGATTAAGACAGTGGCAATCAGTTCGGAGTTAGGAAGTGGAGGAAGAAATCTGATATCAAATGAAAGGAGTTGTGTTGAGGACACTGAAAATAAAGGAAGGAGAACGGAACCTGAAGACAACATTGGCCCCAGACGCTCACAGAGAGAGCGACGGCCCCCTAAAAAATTTGAATATCCCCAGTTAGGGAATCCACTTACCTTAGTGATTCAGTCCTTGTTGCAGGGTCTAAACGAAGCTTTTAGTTCTTCTTTAGAAGAGTCGGTCGTTGCCCCTGTAATCCACTTGTAGATGCAACGGGACGTGCATATGTTCCAGAGGGGAGGGTGTAACCTAGGTTACTATAGCCCATGTCAAACCTATTAAAAAAAAAAAGAGAGAAATAGAGAAAAGAATTGAAATTCGCATAAACAAATTTATTGATTTATTTTAATGTTTAAAAAATTTAATATTTTTTGAACGAATGTAGAAAATGTCGCAAATTGAAAAATATTTAAACAATTAGGAATATCTCCGCCCTTGGGGTGTTGCGTCATCTGTCTCCGTAAACAGTCTCTCATCACGGAGTGAAGTGAAATGGCCGTTTGAGCAGTGATGCATGTCGATCGCAGTTCTAAAGTCAAGAAAGTAAGTGAGGAATACTAGATTAACTATTGAAATGTATAGTTTGAAGCATCGTTAACAAGAAAATGTTATTTAAATAGTTTTAATTACGTTTCTATTGACTCTAAGGATTAAGTGAGAAGTTGAGCGAATTCGTCTGACAAAACTGCATAAAACAGATTCCCTTGATACATCGAGATCATTTCTGATCGTTGTTGATTTATTCTTGGTAAGTGAGCTCATAAATCTTTTTTTTTTTAGTTATCATTTTCAATCTTTTGTGGAGTCAGGTGTTCTTAACTGATACTGTGATTTATGTTTCTTGTGAAATATGTTGAGAAATGAGTTTATATGTGATTTTTATCACTTAAATTAGCTGTTGTTTTGCTGTTTAAAAGTGTTTATATCCGTTTTCTAACTTTGTGAGTGTGACGAATGTAACGTAGCTCACGTGGAGTTTTTGCTAACCATGCGGGCCATGTGCTATGAGCTACAAGCTAATTGAGTGCACATACGTCACTTCATGACGTTATTCTTTATTAATAGTTATATTTCTGTTGAGAAATATGATAAAAAAAAAAAAAGAAAAGAAATAAGTGTTAACATGTCCCTTGAAGCATGTATTGTGCTGAAAATGATAATTTGAAATATTAATGTTGTTAAATGGGATTAATTGTGATTTTCTGCCTTGTCTTTGCAAGGTTGGGTTTTTTTTTTTCCCCCCCTTCCTTTCTTTTTGTCTCTTGGAACCGAAGGAGGAGTTCTTAGTTACTGTTTCTGTCAACAATGAGGAGTGCTCAGCGTTGGTGGAGACTGGCGAGCCAACCTGGTTTTCCCGAGCTTGAACAACATATCATTGTTTCTTCGAGGTGGTAGGATCTCACTTATTCTGTGAACAAGAACTATTTTCCTTTTTGCATTTTGCATCTTGGAGTTGAGTATCTGCGCTCTTTACACTAACAGAGCACTGGAACAGGAGAACGAAAGAACATTGAACTGTGCTAAACTCCTGTTGAATTGCTTGAGTTATTTGTTTCAAAGACAATCAGTTGAAAAGGACTCTGATTCGGTGTCATCTGACATTTTCTTGAGCATTGTCTCTATTGCTGTTATTTTGTTATCTTTGCTTTATCATTTTTTATTTTTTTTTATTTGAAAAGTTGTTCTTTGGTTCTGAAAAGTGAACACAAGCTGTTATTAAACTGTGAGTTGTGTAAACGGGTTATACCACAAGTATGTAAAAGAAAAGGTTGTTTAAAGGTATTCAGCTAACCAGTGTAACGGTGGTAACCCGATAATAAATTCAAATAATCAACCAATGATTGTTCAAATAAAAGTTAGTAAGTTCGGGCGCCAGGCAGGTGTAACCCTGCCAATATTTTCAGGATAATAACCCAGTTAGCTTAGATGCCACCAGTTACATACACGGAAACAAAAAAAAGAAATCACCAAGGACAGTTCAAAATCAGTTTAGAAATGTCTGTATTTCATACCATTTCACACAAAAAAAGAACAAAAAGGGAAAAAAATATACAACCACTTTAAATTCCCAGTCAAATCTTCTTTACAAAGACCACGGATTCAACAGTTCGTTCGTCCAGGTACAGAATCAGATTTTCTCAACACAACAAAAATATATCAGAAATGTCAATTTTGTTTTGTGGCAAAAAAAATAAAATAAAATAAAACTCCAAAAAAATAAAACAAAACCGAGCCAAAAAAAATAAAAATAAAAAATATTACTCACTACTTAGTTTGTGGGGGACCGGATAACCCGGATGTGGAAAGTGCAG
The DNA here is from genome assembly GCF_949319135.1 of Squalius cephalus. Classification (NCBI taxonomy): domain Eukaryota; kingdom Metazoa; phylum Chordata; class Actinopteri; order Cypriniformes; family Leuciscidae; genus Squalius; species Squalius cephalus. The sequence goes on from NC_137123.1 coordinate 6,380,336, forward strand.
AGGAATTTGTGTGAGTGTTTGGGAAAACCAGCCGCGAATACAGCCACGCCGTAGCCTTTAGCAATGGTGAAACTCTGTTGGATGGTAACTGGAAACAGCCACAGGATCCCGACGGTCCTTAACACAGCTCGCTTGAGGGTCTTTTACACGCTCCGCGCTGAAGACATTGTTGTGGAGAGCGGTTTACTCTCCCGCATCCGCTCCAGCAGAGGCACAGCGTTCTACCCGCTGACGATTGCGTCACCGCCTCCCAGGTAAGGGAACACACCTTCTTTTGCATTTACTATTCCACCACGGAATTACCAACAGCTCGTTCAGTTCATGTGGTTACTTTCAGTTGGCGTTCGACTGTGATTGAGGCTTTCCGGTTCTCACCTCGATAAATCGCCCTCGTAACAACAAACTTCACGTCTTTTCCAACACTTTCTCTCTCCCCTTCTTCAGTATAAACTCCTCCTTTTATGTGATAACCTCATTTCCTTTTTCCCCACTTAGCAACGGAAATGGGCGGAGACAACCTTGTTTTAATGATTTAATTTGTTTTTGTAGTGTTTCAGCTCCGCCACACTCCTCCCCCCTAGGAAAAAAACAACTCCAGGTTGTTTAAAGGGTAGCATTGTCAGAAACCAAGAAACTCTTCATCGTCATCAGTGGATTCGTGGAAAATTTCCAAAAGTTTCGATTTTCCCAGACGGTTTAACTCATCAGCGGTAGGAAAACATGGCTTCAAGTTACATACATGAACGGTACGCACATCCTCACCAGTGTCTTCTAGTGCCACACGATAATTCAGAGGTCCCAGCCGCTTTATTATTCTGTAGGGACCTTTCCATTTGTTGGCAAGTTTAGCACAGAAATGGTGAAGTGCACTTGATTGCGGGAAATTTCTCACCCATACACGGTCTTTTTCTTTGTAGAAGACATCTCTTCGGGTCTTGTTGTAGCTCCGGAGCTGTCTTAATGATGCTTTCTTGGAGTTTTCTTTGGCTCTAGCTTGCAACTCGGACAGATGTTCTGTGACCTCGTAAGATGGAGCAGTTGGGGTAAGATTTTGCCCATGCAGCAGCTTGTCCATTGGTCCCTGTAATTTTCTCCCAAGGTGAAGCTCGGCTGGAGACATACCGATGGTTTCTTGTACCGCTGAATTAATGGCAAACCGTAGTTCAGGTAGGTGTTGGTCCCATTTTTTATGATTGTCATCTACATATGCTGAGATCATCTGTTTTAATGTTTTGTTCACTCGTTCGGTTAGGTTTGTCTGTGGGTGGTATGCTGTAGTCATCTTCTGAGTGACTTTCCATTTGGCACAGATGTCCTGAAAGACGGCTGAGGTGAACTGTGTACCACGGTCAGAGAGGATGAAATCAGGTACCCCCCATCGCGTAAGGATGTCTTTTCTGAGGTGTGATGCAACAGCCTGAGCAGTGGCCTTTCGCAAGGGGAACAGTTCAACCCATCGGGAATAGTAATCCACGAACACTAGTAGATATTCATGTTGGTGGGAGCTGCGAGGCAGTGGTCCCATGATATCTACTCCCAACATCTCGTTTGGACGACTGGTACTGGTGGTGGTTTGTTGAATTTTCCCAGCAGGTTTTCGGTTCTCATTTTTCAAGGTCTGGCATTTCATGCATCTTTTTACATATTTTTTTACAGATGTCCACATGGAGGGCCAGAAAGCGACCTGACGCACTCTCTGGTAAGTTTTGCTAATTCCCAAATGACCACTTAAGGGATGCGCATGGTAATGCTGTAGAATTTTTGGGACAAGGGTAGCCGGGACATAGAGTCTGTAATGTACTTGCCCATTAGTCAGATGAGTTCGATGATACAGCTTATCTTCAATTACCTCATATTGATCTTGCACAGAGGAATCGTTGTCTGCTAGTGACTGAAATAGGGTGGTAATTACCAGATCTTTGTGCTGTTCTTCCCAGATGTCTACTGTGGAAAGTGGAAATCCAAAGTCCTCCTTCTGATTGGAGTATAAGTGGCATCCAGGTACGGAATACATCCGGGACAATGCATCTGGAGCTTCATTGAGTTTTCCCTTTCGATACTCAACCACAAAGTCAAATTTTTGCAGACGGAGGGCCCAACGAATTAGACGTCCCGTGGTTTTTGTGGAATTCATGACCCACTGTAGAGCTGAATGATCCGTGACTACTGTGAAGAGTTTCGGTTCCAGGTAGTATTGCCATTTTTCTAGGGCCCATACTATTGCCAGACACTCTTTCTCTGTAGCTGAATAATTAATCTCAGCTTTGGTTAACGTCCGACTACCATAGGCGATGACTTCTTCCAAGCCATGTGTTTTCCTTTGTGTCAACACTGCACCGAGCCCTGAATCACTGGCATCAGTGTAGACAACAAAAGGAAGCTGAAGGTCAGGATGACCCAGGATTGGAGGTGAGGTGAGACATATCTTCAATTTCTCAAAGGCTTGTTGACACTGTGGTGACCACTGGAATTTACGTCCCTTTTTCTTCAAGGCATTTATAGGTTCAGCTATCCGAGAGAAATTGGGCACAAACCTATGGTACCATCCCGCCAAACCGAGAAATCGTTGAACTTCTTTAAGGTTCTTGGGTACAGGGTAGGAACGTATGGCCTCTACTTTGCTGGGGTCAGCCGTGATGCCTTTTGTGTTTACCACATGTCCCAGAAAGGTCAACTCATGAAGGCAGAACTTACTCTTTTTTAGGTTTATGGTTAAACCAGCAGTGTGCAATCGGTCAAAGACAGTCTGAAGATCATGGAAGTGTTGGGTGGCAGAGGGTGAGTAAATTATAATATCATCAATATACACGAAACATATTCTTCCTCGCAGTTCACCTAAGACAGTCTCCATTAATCGCTGAAATGTTGCTGGAGCATTTTTCAGACCAAAGGGCATGACATTGAATTGGTATAACCCAGATGGGGCGATGAATGCAGTCTTGGACTTGCTCTCAGGTTCCATGGTCACCTGCCAGTACCCACTGTTGAGGTCGATGCTGGAGAAAATACCAGCACCGGAGAGGGATTCCAAGATCTCAGTGATATTAGGTAGAGGATAGGCATCTCTCTCAGTGATAGCATTTACTCTCCTATAGTCCACACAGAATCTCTGGCTGCCGTCCTTTTTTGGGACCAGGACAATAGGTGAGGCCCATGCAGAGTGTGATGGTTCGATGATACCATTCTTCAACATTTCTTTAACTTGTTCTTGTACCACATCTTGTTTCTCTGGTGTTAATCTGTATGGACGCTGTTTGAGGGGCACAGGATGGACAGTATAAAGACAATGCTGGAGTACTGTTGTTCTCCCGAGTTGGAGGGTACAGACTTGAGGATTATTCTCTAAGAGGTGAAACAATTGGCACTTTCCCTCAGGTGGTAAGTGTGCTGAGTCTACCAGGGTTTTCATTAAAGTTTTTTCATCCAGATTCTCTGGTGTCTGGGACACCTCTGGCATTTGCTGTGGAGGAATAGAGCTGAACAATGTGAGAGTTCTCCCTGTATTTTTATGTTGTGCTTTCTGTTTCAGATGCTGGTTTCCTCTAGCGGGGATGCTAGCTCGTCCAGGCTGGAAAGGATATTCGCTGTTGGGAATTGACTTGAAAGAATATTTTCCATCTGCGACATTGATCTGAAGACCACTGGTGAATATAAAATCCAATCCCAAGACTACAGAGTATGCTAAAGCTTTGGTGGAAAGGATGGCTACAGGTAGAGAAAAAACTTGGTCATGGAGTGTCATTTCAATGGTTGTCCATCCTATAGGTACAGCGGTCTCACCATTAGCCAGGTAGAGAGGACCAAGAGCCCAAGTACGGAGTGGATCAGAGGATGCAAGCTCTGTCCATAAGCTCTCGTGTAAAAGAGTATAGCTTGCCCCGGTGTCGACTATAGCCTTTCCTGTCCATCTGCCAATAGTAATTGGGATGACCAACTGTTGAGGTATAGACTCACATTTAGAAGTAAAAGAGGCAGTCACAGTGGATGGTTGAGATGGAGGTGCGACAGACAGGGCGTTATTTGATGGTGTTCCTCCTGTGTTTTGTGCTGGGGAATTTCGCTTGTTTCCTGCAGGTTGGAAAGGACCTTGATGCGATGTGAAAGGTGAAGTGGAGTATTGTGGACAGTTTCCAGGAGGATGCTGACCTTTACATCTCCAGCATTGGACGGTGGGTCTTTCACCTTGGCGGTTAGAGGTAGGTTTTTGTGGTATAGGTGAAGTCATGGTTCGTCCTTCATAATGCAGCTGATGAACATAGTCTTTTTCTAGTTGATGCCCAAGTTTTACCAGTTCATCCACTGAATTTACTCTGCTGCGAAGTTGACTGGCAAGGTATGGTTTAATGTTTTTGAGTATCAATTTAACTAACTCAAACTCTGTCAGTGAAGGTTTCCAGCGCTTGCATAGAGCTCTGTAAGTAAAAGCGAAATCTCTAATGGACTCCTTTTCCCCTTGAATTCGGGTGCGGACACGCTCAGCTAGCTCGTCTTCATAATCCTCAGAAAGAAATGCTGCAAGAAATGCGGATTCAAACTCATTCCATGTTCGAACAGAGGATCTAGCCACTTCCCACCAGTCCCGTGCTGTTCCATAAAGGACAGTGCGAAAGGTTGCCAGAATGTCTGTATCCTCTAAGGGGTGTAATGCCAGAAAGTCTTGACATCTGGTTAAATATAACAGAGGGTCACTATCATCTGATGATCTGCCAAAGGTGGGGAAGGTTAGTTTCAAATGATCACTCTTTACCACAGATGTTGGATGCGAAGAAGGTGGATGTACAGACGAGAATGGGTGAGGTTTTGACGTTTCACCTTCTGCAGCAGTGGAGCGAGGAGGTGATTTTAGTGTCATTGATGAAAGGTCAGTTACTGTTTTCCCAGGGAATTTGAAGTAACTGCTTATTTCTGATTTCATCTCTTTCAAGGAGTCACATACGGTATTCAGTTGGACAGTACATTGACTGATCTCCTGGAAAAGTTGGCCACAATCCTTTCGAGTACTTTGCTGCACTTCATGGATGTCTTTCTGTACCTCTAGTTGCAATTGTTCGACCATAAATCGGACTTCAGAGACTATGGTGCGCTCACTTTTCTGCAGTTCTCCTGTCACCATCACCTTCATGGCTTTTGTCAGCTGATCAGTATCCTCTTCATCATGTTGTTTTAGAGCAGTGATCGTGGTCTGAAGCTGCTGATGGTTGGATTTAATCTTAGCAGTCAAGGTTTCAATCTTGGCATCATGCTGTGAAGTGGTAGTTGCAAGTTCCTGGGTGAGTACTTTCAAAGCTGTGTCCTGCTGTTTGAGACAATTAAACAGGATATCCCAGTTCCCTTGTACGTGCTCTGATAATTGATACATTCCTCTGCCAGGTGTTGGGAGAACCGCAGGCAAGTCACGCTGTGTTCCAGAAGGTGGTGTCAGTTCCATGGAAGTGCACAACGGCATGTCAGCAGTCGGTGGAGGAGGAGCCCTTTCCCCTGGTGGTGGAGTGGAAAATTGCACATGGGTTCTTGGAGGGTGAAACTGAGTGGGGGTGGAGTAGAAAGTGGGAACAGGAGGTAGTTGTCTGGGTTGCTGTGGAGTTTGTTGCACCAGGGGCCAGTTGGGTGTTGCAATGTCTGGAGGGTCAATGGCCACGAAAGTGGATTGTGGTTGAGGGGTATGGGCCATGGGTGACGTGTATGTGTGGAAGTGGCAATGGTCAATGGTGAAATGTAAAAAAAAAATAAAGTAATGAAAACACTACTTGGCCAATCTCAATTTCTTTTGGCAAAAGGGGGCAACAACAAAATAACAAACTACAGAGAGGTTACTTCACAGAAGTTTTTTTTTTTTTTTTTCACACAATTTAACCCAAACGTTCTCAAAAATCGTCTGGATAGACCACAGTTCAATTCACCAAAGTTCAAATGATCAGAAAAATGATAAACGTCCACTTGGATAATGCAACAGTTCACAGGAAAAAATGTTCAATGATCACAAGAGCAAATCCAAAACAAAACAGTTCAAAGAGATAATATATTCAAGTTTTCAGATTACAAATTTCAGGTTCCAGGTTTTCAAGTTTCAGGTCCCTGTTCGGGCGCCACTTCTGTAACGGTGGTAACCCGATAATAAATTCAAATAATCAACCAATGATTGTTCAAATAAAAGTTAGTAAGTTCGGGCGCCAGGCAGGTGTAACCCTGCCAATATTTTCAGGATAATAACCCAGTTAGCTTAGATGCCACCAGTTACATACACGGAAACAAAAAAAAGAAATCACCAAGGACAGTTCAAAATCAGTTTAGAAATGTCTGTATTTCATACCATTTCACACAAAAAAAGAACAAAAAGGGAAAAAAATATACAACCACTTTAAATTCCCAGTCAAATCTTCTTTACAAAGACCACGGATTCAACAGTTCGTTCGTCCAGGTACAGAATCAGATTTTCTCAACACAACAAAAATATATCAGAAATGTCAATTTTGTTTTGTGGCAAAAAAAATAAAATAAAATAAAACTCCAAAAAAATAAAACAAAACCGAGCCAAAAAAAAAAAAAAAAAAAAATATTACTCACTACTTAGTTTGTGGGGGACCGGATAACCCGGATGTGGAAAGTGCAGAGGAATTTGTGTGAGTGTTTGGGAAAACCAGCCGCGAATACAGCCACGCCATAGCCTTTAGCAATGGTGAAACTCTGTTGGATGGTAACTGGAAACAGCCACAGGATCCCGACGGTCCTTAACACAGCTCGCTTGAGGGTCTTTTACACGCTCCGCGCTGAAGACATTGTTGTGGAGAGCGGTTTACTCTCCCGCATCCGCTCCAGCAGAGGCACAGCGTTCTACCCGCTGACGATTGCGTCACCGCCTCCCAGGTAAGGGAACACACCTTCTTTTGCATTTACTATTCCACCACGGAATTACCAACAGCTCGTTCAGTTCATGTGGTTACTTTCAGTTGGCGTTCGACTGTGATTGAGGCTTTCCGGTTCTCACCTCGATAAATCGCCCTCGTAACAACAAACTTCACGTCTTTTCCAACACTTTCTCTCTCCCCTTCTTCAGTATAAACTCCTCCTTTTATGTGATAACCTCATTTCCTTTTTCCCCACTTAGCAACGGAAATGGGCGGAGACAACCTTGTTTTAATGATTTAATTTGTTTTTGTAGTGTTTCAGCTCCGCCACACCAGACCAAGCTAGGAAGTTAAACTGTAAAATAGGAATACTAAGGAATTAAATAACAAACAAGGAGTCATTGAATTAAACAGCTTTATTTCAAGTTTAACATAAAAAAGAATGGGGACTGTTGTGTGAATTATATTGTTTTTAGTTTTTTTTATTGCTGCCATTTTTTTCTTTTTTTTCTTTTCTTCCTTGTTTTTCCTTTTCCCTTTACAAGAAACCGTTTAATGCAAGAAATCATAAAAAAAAAATACTCACTTTTTCAAATCGTAGTTCTGTCTCTTGTCGTCATTTCCCTTGTCTTGCTGCAACGCTGGCTTAAGAGCGAACATAGACTTCTGATCTGGTCCAAAGTATTAGAAAGTGCTTTATGCATATTTTAGTCACGTGCGCTACATGTACATTTTACCAGATGTTACCTACAGTTTATACAAACATTATGGTCATCGACCAGTGGTTGATGTCTCAAACATAATAATAGTGCGTTGAATAATACGATCGCATTATGATTCATTAAATAAATAGAACCGAATGTCAGGGCTTTACTGAGTCACATGTAAACATAGTATGAATATTGAAACCTCTAAATTCATCTGAAACTCATGCACATTTTCATTATGTGTTAAAATTGTAATTAGTTCAAATGGAACATTATGTATTATTATGTACAACTGTATAAATCATTTAAATAAGCATGGTGTATCTATTGTCTAATGCCCAGGTGGCATGCATAATATCAAAATACAGAACTGTAAAATTAGGCTGTGTAGTTGACATGGAGATAAGACGTCGGAGCGCAAAAATGTGATTTCTCCTGTCCAACAACAACCAGACCGTTATTTCCGGCGTGACGATCGAGTCCGTCCCAAAAATACCTCTCAATGCGCCCTCGTGGACTCACGCCAAGGGCCCTATAGGTCTGCACTACATGACGTCACCAAAGTGTGGACTCTGAGGAAGTCCACAAGTCCGGAGTGTGCCATTTGGGACAGGGCCTCTGTGGAGGCGGGAGAAACAACGATCTCCGATATTATGAATTCGACTGCAGTACTTATTTCGACCACTAGTTGTAATTCTTACAGACTGCACCTTTAAGTTTGGCGTGATTCAGGTTTGACTGTTAATCAACCTGATGTCCATGAATGTCCACAGTGTTTATGGTCTAACGGTGGCGTAGTCAGATGTGTCCTGCCCGTCACAAGTCCTGTCTGAGAGACGTGTAGCTGTAAACTTGACGGTGGAGTAGTTGAGATTATCAGAGGGGCTGCTGGGTAATTGTGCTAAAGCATAAACAGAGGTGTCGTGTTCATCTAATACAGGAAAGACCAAACTGTAGTCAGGATGATCAAGTGTGTTCCCGATCTCATCATAATCAGAGTCAGCATGAGTGGCCTGACAGAAGAGAAGAGAAGAGAAGAGAAGAGAAGAGAAGAGAAGAGAAGAGAAGAGAAGAGAAGGAAAGAGAAGAGAAGAGAAGAGAAGAGAAGAGAAGAGAAGAGAAGAGAAGAGAAGAGAACAAACAAATGGTTAGATTAGAACCCACAAATAAAAGATAAAGATCAAACTCAAACAGATGCATGATGAAACTCACTTCTCTATTTGGTTTCATATCTCTGTTGGGCAGATGCTCGGTCGGGCCTTGGACTACATCTCTGGGCTGCTTTACTGTTTTGTGACAACAGATTTATTGTTTTGTGGAAAAATGTATTAATGACCTTTGTTTTGTAACACTTAAGTCTAGTTTGACTTGGTAATATAAATGATTTGTGAGATTTATGGTTACCTTCTTTCATTTGTCTCCATCTGAAGTACATGAAGAGTAAGAATCCACAGCCTGTCAGGATCCCTATGACCACCAACATGATGAACATGGTAAAACCTGGAAAAAAAGACAACAAAACTATGTGAATATGACTTTAAATGTCCTATTTTTAAGGAAACTTGAGAAAAAATGTCAATGGACAGGCATTCAAAAGTTTAAGCAACTGAACTCATCATACCTGACTTAGTTTGAGGTGCCACTGTATTATTAGATGATGAGAAATTCAATAGCACTGAAGGTGGTGTTGTTGAGGATGATAAAGGAAACACAGATGTGACGGGTCTGATAGATGCACTATCTTCAGTCGCTGGTTTACTGGTGTAAACTGAAGCTGTTGTGGTTGGTTTCGATGACGTCCTCGCTGATGTGACTAAAGCACAAATAATCATGTGGTTTAATGCATGACAGTCTGATGTTTATTGCCGGTATGACGAGAATGCAAAACTATAAGATTAAGCAAAGCTTTTTATACATTGAGCATCATTTTCAGAATATGTATAGTTTAATTTTCACAGTCTAATAATGACAGAAGATCATGTGATCTCTTTGTACTTTCCCCTGACGCAGCTGTTAGTAACACTTCATTACAGTCAAGGGTGTGGTGCAAATATAGCGCTGTACGTGTGACCAGCCATGTGTGTTTAGCATTTTCACTAGTTATAAAGACATCATTATCAGCCATGTAAAAAGGCTGATAGCATCTTACCGTTATTAATGATCAGACGTGTCACTGAAATCCACTTGTTCTTTTGTCCCGTCTCTCCAGCTCCACACCAGTATATCCCAGAATCCTCTAGTGTCAGATCAGTGATGGTCACAGTAAAAACTCCTGCAGATTCATCATCCCTCAGAGAGAATCTGCCGTTACTGTTTGTTTCTGATGAAGCTTTGATAGTCGATGTCTCACAGAGCGACGGGTCGCTTCCTTTGCACATGAACTTGACATTGTTCTTCAAATCACTTTTATATTCGCAGGTGATGTTCAGATGCTCTCCAGTCACACGAGACACGACAGACACTAAATCAGATCATAAATGAGAGATTTAAGGATCTCCCAGTCTCTTTATGGCACAGTAGTACTGATGTCCATCCTTGAGTCTCAGATCTGTTATAGTGACTGTAATGGGCTGTTTAATCAGATACTAGTGTAAATAATCTCAGCTGTTCTTTCACACTGTTTATCACGAGCTGCTCCGCTTACACACACTGATCATGGAATTAATATGAAATGAAAACTTCTTTCTATTACAGAAAGACCTGGACTTTAAAATCTCTAACTGTCAACAGATAATACAAGCTGTAAAATTTAACTGATTTGAAAAAATATAGACACACACCTACATTTTGAGGTGTAAGTTATGGAAAGGAATAATAAAATATAAATTTTAACTGCACAACTCAAATATATATATATAAAAACACACAGCATGCCATGAAAAAGGCCGGGGCTGGAAACACTTTAAAGTCTAAGAATTTGAGTTGCAGTTATACTTTGTGTTTTGAATGAGCGATTTCTCCGTAACTGAGACAGTGTTGTGTGTGAGGAAGTGATGCGGGTCAGTGTATGTGGTGTGAACACTCGCTCATCATCATCTACAGAGGATACTGTGGTTTCTGTTCTCTCGCCTCTTTACATCTTTACAACAGGTGATACAGCGCTCTCTCAGACACACACAGACCTCTCTGATGTTACTGATATATTAGTTATGATTATATGTGTTTTACACCATATCTGTGTGCACTGTCCACTTCACTCATGCAGAATATTCTGACTTACCAGGTTTTATTTCCAGGTTAATCTCTGTGTATTTATCAAGTTTTCCCAGTCCTGTCCTCACAGAACACCAGTATTTGCCTTGATCCTCTGTTCTCAGATCAGTGATGGTAACGGTGAAGATGCGGGTCGTATTGTTATCGGTCAGAGAGAATCTCTCATCTTTAGCTGTAGATCCAGATTCAACAGGAATGTCTTTATTGAGTACTGGACACTCTCCTCTGCAGAGATACTTATTCTGCTCTTCATATTTAGACTCATAGGGACAGCGTATTTCAACTTTTCCTCCTTCATAACCAGTGAAAGTCAAGATCTCTGTCGTCTCACACGCCAAGACTAAAAACATAAGAGAGAGAAACTCAGCTCAGAGCGAACATGGACCTGATTGAGAACAGGAGCTGTTTTAGAAAGACCCAGAAACACAGAATAAACTCTTACCTGACATGATGAGCAGGAGAAATATGAGAAGTTTATGATCACAGATCTGGATCATTTTCTGCTTTATCTGTGAGCCGCTGGTGACCTGTGTTATGAAGAGCTGCTCTCTCTATCTCTCTCTCTCTCTCTCTCTCTCTCACACACTCTCTCTCTCTCTCTCTCTCTCTCTCTCTCTCTCTCTCTCTCTCTCTCTCTCTCTCTCTCGCTCCTCCTCCTCTCTATGAAATACAGTGTTTGCAGCTGGAGCTCCCTCTATTGACATCTTCATTGAATAAATTCAATCTTAAATTTACATTTATTCATTTAGCAGACACAAATAAATTCAGTCTTGACCTTAGAAGAGATTTAGGACTTTTAAGTAGATTTATGACTGGAAATATATTCCATCACTGATCATAACTTAGATACACACACCATTCAAAACTATTGTACTGTGTTTAACCGGAATATTTGACCACTTGGTGTCATTATGATGACATTAGTGTCCATAATGAGAGGATGGAATTTTCAATATTACTTTGGCATTGTTAATTTTTCAAATTAAGTCTTCATGTGGTGTTTGTCTGACAAAAATGACAAAATGCAAAAAATTAAAAATGACAAAAGCGGCAGCAAATGCTAAACTGTTTTGAAGTTATTCCACATACAGTATATACAGATGCACCTGCACTTGCTACAATAACAATACAGGCCTACAAACATACTAACAGTGGGGTATAGTAGTCTTATAGTAGTAATTGTCCTTCATAAAATAATGAAATTAGAAGACCAACCTCTGTTCAAAAGAGATTTGTGTGAACAATTTACTAGTCACAAATAGCAGGTAATCGGGGTCATCACTAACAGCTCATCTAGATGAGGATATGCAACTGCCATGAATCCTTTCAAATATAATAACATACATTCACACAGCACCAGAATACAGTTGGCAATCCTGTATTTGAGTCCTTGATACAGTTACACTTACGTTTACTTTTACTTACTCACATAGTTCAGTTATTTTCAAGACCCATAAACCAGGTTATTCAGTAAAACCGTGCTTTGTGAACAAGCTCTGCGCATTTCATGTGTGATTTTGGTAACTTACAGAGACGTAGATGTCTTTGTGTCATCTAGGTTTCAGATCCACTGTTCTTCACCGGAGCTGCTTGCGTCAGTTTTGTACTGTTCAGTTCTTCACGAGACTCAAATGCTTCCACTCAGATTTAAAAGATGCAATCCATTAATTTCAGGTAAGTATTGTCACTCCACCCCATACCTACTCTGATTGGCTCGATTGCCTTTCACATGATAAGAAATGTTCGTAGTCGGTACTGGACGGAGTAAATGTCTGCTGTCCAGTTTCACAAAGCTTTCATTGTAATCATATAATAAAAAATAATAAAAAATAAAAACAACAACAACAACAAAAAAACAGTATATCGCAATGTCCCTAAAATAATAGTTTTGCTAAATTAGGCTGATCTTTAGACTTAGGCACGGACAACCCAACAACATTTAAAGGTAAGGTATAGGCAATAGCAAGCTAGCTCTGAAAGCATGAGATCCAACCCTCCCTTCAGAACGTCTCCAAAGCCACGACTCCTGCAAAACACATGAACGCGAACAGCCAGAGCAAAGTCTGCAAAGTGTCACGAGAGATGGTGTTAATTTACCTCAGTTTCAAAGCACATTAAATTACAATAAGAATGAGGGTAAATAACTTATAGAGCTCTAGTTGTACCACCTGACTGTTGCAGATTCATTTCAGCGTTGATAAAGTTGACAGAAACGCATAAAGGAGAACAGCATCGGGTAGAACGTCACGGGTAGCCATCTCATTATTACAGTTATGCCATGGCGAGAGTTGTTTTGGTTCTGGAGGAACTGTAAAGGCGGCTGCTGTTTCGTTTGTGCTGCTCTGTGACTGACGTCTGTCTACAGTGTGATGTCTGTGCGAGGTATGGAAACACATGTGTTGACAGGCAGGTAGGACATCATATAGGACCGAATGCAATGATTGAAAGAACATTTTTTGGTCTTGAGATTTCCACAGAAGATATATGTACATTTTTTAAACATTAAGACCACTTCTATTATTGATTGCTATCAGGATTTGAAGAGAGTTTCAACCAGAATAACAAACAGTGTTTATGATAAAAATTGCTGATCCTACCTATAAACAAACATGTATTGGTTGATTATCCGCAGCTGGAGGGTCAGATCTTCAGGTAGAGGAATGAATTATGAATGAAATTATTCAGTAAATATGATTACTTCATAATATGGCAAAGGAAATCAAAAAAGATACATCAGTATCATTTTAATTTAAATAACATGGCAAAACTTCTAGGTGTTTGTTATGTAGTCCACTGAGGCAAGTTGTAGTTGAGAACTCATGTGCAGTTTATTCAAAGATCAACTAAAAGTGATGAAAACATTGACTTGATATTAACATGACACAAAAACACGTGGCATAAATATAAATACACGAAAAAAAACAAAAAAAAACAACAACATACATTGCGTAAATGGGGGTGTTTCATTAATAATATTATTATTAGTGTTTTTGTTGTTGTTAATAATTGCTCAAATACCAAATACAAATTTATTCAATTTCCGCACTTGCGTGTGTGTGTGTGTGTGTGTGTGTGTGTGTGTTTGAGAGAGAGAGAGAGAGAGAGAGAGAGAGAGAGAGAGAGAGAGAGAGAGAGAGAGAATATGACTGGTGTTGTTTATTGTAAGTGTTTGTTGCCTTCCACCTGCACTGTCTCCTCCTCTAATGGATCTACCCTCTTCACCACCTTCTCTGGGCCAGCATCCTCTAACCTGGCCTTTATAGGGGACTCTCCTCTCAGGGCGAATGAGAGGATGCTTAATTACTTTTTACCTGACATCTTTGAAAGAGAAAGACAGATGCAATGATTAATGCATCCATGGCCAGGATATAATTATAAAATATGACATGATTTTAAAAGTGACCTATAACATCGACTATGCAATACACTTTCATTTATTTAGTGCTAATAAAATTATTAAGCCTATTTGGAGAGAGAGATATTTATAATGTGACAATACGTCAGTCATCGTGTGATAACGAAAATATGACTAGGCCTAGACTACTTGTTCTGAGCAGGTGTTGTCAGTGAACAGGCTGTAAAACTGTTGGCTAAGTTACAGACACTCATGAAAAACTGATGCTGATTATCTGTGAAACATTCTCTAACAGCAGTCAAGTTGTCACTGTTTGTGTCAAACAAGTTGTGAATTTCTTTTTAAATTAACATTAAAACAGGAGATCATGACTTACTCTGTGCTCAAAGTGATGCTCGGAGCTCGGAGTTGTTTCCTCTCTAAGGGGAACGAAACGTTTGGAAGACGTTGTAGCAGAATCATATGAACAATTCCAGGATATGCTTTTTTTTTTCCATTGGTTGTTGCGTTAAATCTTACCCAGATACAATAGTGCTATTTTCTGATTGGCTATTTTGTAGCCCCTTTCTTTTTTTTGATTGGCTGATAAGTGGCAGGCTCGACTAAGAACTCCAGGGGAGGCGCGCTTAATTCCTGCCGGTTCCATAGTGAGAGCGGCGCGGCCAGAGAAGTTTTGGGCGCTGTGGCATATTAAATATATTATAAATAGTTTTTCCGTGTGAGAAATACAATGTGTGGCGGGAGTGCATGACAAAAGACCGAAATGAGTGACACTTGATAGCCCTGATTTCACAATTCAATTATCTTGCCATTGTGAGATGAAGGCTAAAGTTGTATTTTCTGTGCATTATAGTGAAGACAACTCTGAACACATTTCCTATCATGCATGCCTATGAAAGACGACTGAGCCACACATCACATAGACTCTAGATCTGTTGGATGCATCGCGTCAAGTATGACCAGACCTTACAGTTTTATTTACGTCGCCATCTTTGATATTACTTTAGTCACTATCACTATGGTTATTGTTGATCTGACATATGTCTTAGTTTTCTTGTTCATACAGACCGTGTTTTTCCATTCCACCAGGCTGCATTTCCATGGTTTTCAATGTAAACACAAGACAGACATCTTTAATCGATAATCGATCTGGCTCGTGTCTCGCTTCATGGCACGGCTTTCCAAAAACGTGGAGCTCAAGTTAAAAGAAGTTCAACTTATAAAAGATATGTCTCTAGATCTTGCATTTTTTTCCCCCGTTCCACTGCCTGTGTATCATGTTTTTAACAGTGAAAATGCTCATGGATTCAGATATGTAACCATACAGTGTCACACACACTGTGTGTGGCCTGAAACAAGAGAAAAAAGAGATGAGCAAGGACATGGTCAACAGGAAAGATGATTAGAATCCACAAATTAACGGTTACAAACAGATTGAGATCAAACTCAAACAGATGCATGATGAAACTCACTTCTCTATTTGGTTTCATATCTCTGCTGGGCAGATGCTCGGTCAGGCCTTGAACGACATCTCTGGGCTGCTTTACTGTTTTGTGACAACAGGTTTATTGTTTTGTGGAAAAATGTATTAATGACCTTTGTTTTGTGACACTGAAGTCTAGTTTGACTATGAAAATAAGAGGTAATATAAATGATTTGTGAGAAAGACGGTTACCTTCTTTCGTTTGTCTCCATCTGAAGCACATGAAGAGTGAGAATCCAAAGCCTGTCAGGATCCCTATGATCCCTATGACCACCAACATGATGAACACGGTAAAACCTGGAAAAACAGACAACAAAACTATGTGAATATGACTTTAAATGTCCTATTTTTAAGGAAACTTGAGAAAAAACGTCCATGGACAGGCATTCAAAACTTTAAGCAACTGAACTCATCATACCTGACTTAGTTTGAGGTGCCACTGTATTATTAGATGATGAGAAATTCAATAGCACTGAAGGTGGTTTTGTTGAGGATGATAAAGGAAACACAGATGTGACGGGTCTGATAGATGCACTATCTTCAGTCGCTGGTTTACTGGTGTAAACTGAAGCTGTTGTGGTTGGTTTCGATGATGTCCTCGCTGATGTGACTAAAGCACAAATAATCATTAGGTTTAATGCATGACAGTCTGATGTTTATTGCAGGTATGACGAGAATGCAAAATTATAAGATTAAGCAAAGCTTTTTATATATTAAGCATGCATTTTCAGAATATATATAGTTTAATTTTCACAGTCTAATAATGACAGAAGATCATGTGATCTCTTTGTACTTTCCCCTGTACGTACGTGTGACCAGCCATGTGTGTTTAGCATTTTTACTAGTTATAAATACATCATTATCAGCCATGTAAAAAGGCTGATAGCATCTTACCATCATTACTTATGTTCAGATGTGTCACTGAAATCCACTTGTTCTTTTGTCCCGTCTCTCCAGCTCCACACCAGTATATCCCAGAATCCTCTAGTGTCAGATCAGTGATGGTCACAGTAAAAACTCCTGCAGATTCATCATCCCTCAGAGAGAATCTGCCGTTACTGTTTGTTTCTGATGAAGCTTTGATAGTCGATGTCTCACAGAGCGACGGGTCGCTTCCTTTGCACATGAACTTGATCTTGTTCTTCAAATCACTGTTATAATGGCAGGTGATGTTCAGATGTTCTCCAGTCACACCAGACATGACAGACACTAAATCAGGGCATAAATGAGAGATATAAGTGTCACAAATTCTCATTAATTCTATACTGCATCCTTGAGAGATGTTTTATCTGATTCAATCTAATCTAATTTAAATCATGTCAGCGCTGAAGCTGTCTCATATGGAGTAGACCGAGCGGCATTACTGCAGCTGCGGCTGCCATATGCCCCAGGAGCCTCTGAAACTGTTTCAGTGGGACCGCTGACCTGCCTTGAAAGGACTTGAGGCAGTTGAGCACTGACTGGACGCGCTCCTCCGTGAGGCGCGGGGTCTGACCGACCGAGTCCAACTCCATACCGAGATATGAGTTCCTCTGCATGGGGCAGAGTTTGCTCTTGTCCCAGTTGACCTAAAGCCCCATCCAACTGAGACACATGTCCCTGTGTTCGCACAACAGATCCCGCGAGTGAGCTATTATGAGCCAGTCGTCGAGATAGTTGAGAATGCGAACGCCATGTTCTCTCATGGGAACAATGGCCGTCTCCGCGACTTTCGTGAAAGACACGGGGTGACAGGGCCAGTCCGAAGGGTAGGACCTTGTACTGATATGCTCGACCCTCGAACGCAAAACGTAGAAACGGTCTGTGTCAAGGAAGAATCGAGACATGAAAATACGTAAGTTCAGGTCGATCGCTGCAAACCAATCACGGGGACGGATGCACTTGAAGATGCGTTTCTGCTTCAACATTTTGAACGGGAGCTTGTGCAGGGCCCGATTCAAAACTCGCAGGTCCAGGATTGGTCGTAACTCACCGCCTTTCTTGGGTACAATGAAGTAAGGGCTGTAAAACCCTGACCTCATCTCGGCTGGAGGGACCGGCTCGATTGCGTCCTTCGCCAGCAGGACGCCGATCTCTTTCCTCAGGACAGGGGCATCGTATCTCCGCACATGGGTGAAGCGGATGTCCCTGAACCTGGGAGGCCGGCGGGCAAACTGAATTGCATAGCCGAGCCGGATGGTATGGGTGAGCCACCGGGACGGCCTGGGAAGCGCTAGCCAGGCTTCAAAGAACCGTACCAGTGAACCCAGCTGGACCACCGGCATACCCGGGGTGGGGCAGCGTGGTGGAAGGCAGGGACTCGACTCCGGAGGCATTGAAGCAGCTGAGAGTGGGGTCTGGGTGTGCGGAACAACACCAGCCTGCTTCCACGAGGGGGCAGACGGCAGGGAAGGCCCGGAGGCGTTTGGCTGCTTGTTGTCCAGAGGCGAAGGCAGGAGGGGATATGAGGAACGAGGCCCGAGGGCGTCGAGACCAAGTTTCTGACCCTCCTTGCCCAGCGGGAGATGAGAGTGATGAGGCCGGGGCAGAACAGAAACAAAACGGAACCAAAGATTCTCCACCCGGCCCTCCTCCGGGGGAAGGAGTGGTGCAGACACGCACTCCTGGAGAGCAGCAGTCACATCCTCTGGGTCTCCCATAGGGTTGCTTCCCTCTCCTCTTGTCTGGAGGTTTAGACGAACTCCGAGCGGGCTGGGCAGCTCTCTTGCGGCCGGCACCCTGCTGCCTAGGTGGAATCAGCTGCTTAGGCTGGGCAGAGGCAGGAGGACGCCCTCGGCGACGAGCAGCCAGAGGAGCAGCTCGCGAAGACTGGGCAGCAGCAGCATGTCTCCGGGGCATGATGTGCTTGATGACCTCTGACTGCTTCTAGGTGGCGGAGAACTGTTGGGCATTGCTCTCCACCGCGTCGCCGAAGAGGCCACCCTGGGAAATGGGGGAGTTCAGGAACTTCAGGACTCCCTCATATCGGCCAAGGTGAGCCACAGGTGTCGCTCCTGGACCACGAGTGTGAACAGCGCCCGGCCCAGGGAACGTGCGGTGACTTTCGTCCGTCGCCGTACACAGCTCTTGGAGCACCCCTGGGTCGGTACCATCCTCCTGCATGTCACTGAGCGCTTTGGCCTGGTGGACCTGGAGAAGTGCCATGGCATGCAGGGCAGAAGCAGCTTCTCCACACACACTGTAAGCCTTTCCAGTCAGACTGGAAGAGAACCTACATGCGCGGAAGGGGAGCGTGGGGTGGACGCGATCTTGGGACACAATTGCATCGCCACAGATCGCCCTTGTATCCCTTCACTGCCCCGCCATCAAGAGTGGTGAGGGAGGAGGAGGGAGTTGTTCTGTGTCGGGCCGCCAGAGGGGCCGTCCACGATCTCGTCACCTCGTCATGCACCTCCGGAAAGAAAGGCACTGAGAACCAGCACGGCCCGCCCCGAGATACCAATCATGACTCATTCACGAGCGCTGCCTCAGAGTGCCTCAGAGTGCCTCAGAGATCATCAACCGGTGGCAGATATTGACCACATCCAGAAACACACGGGTGAAACGTCATCCTGAAAAGAACGCGATCTTCACTCGTGTTGCTCTTTCAGAAACGCTCTCTTATTGTGCTGAAGCACACAGGGATCAACGTGGCAACACAGCGGCAAGCCCACTGTGTGCACTCAACTGGATACCAGCTGTGACAACAGCTCTTTGAAAGAAGCAGACCTCGTGAAGTAACAGCCGTTACCAGGGAGACTCACGAAGATCACTGAAACGCCATAACACCAACACAGAGAGGTCTTGAAACAGCAGACTCATTGAGCTTGTGGAAAACACTATCCGAATGCTCATTCACTCAGAGGACACAACCGGTCGGCTCCGAAGCAGAAAGCGATTTGTGTATTCTCGCGCTTCCGTTTTATACCCGCACTGGCAGGCGAGGCGCGGAATGCAAATAATTAATAATAATTCGTTACATTTATATAGCGCTTTTTCTGAGACCTCAAAGCGCTTTACATAGATGGGGGAATCTCCTCAACCACCACCGATGTGCAGCATCCACCTGGATGATGCGACGGCAGCCATATTGCGCCAGAACGCCCACCACACACCAGCTTACAAATCTTGCATGCCAATGTTCATTGGCTCATTTTAGTTTCACTCGAAGGCAATTGGTCTCCCTAGCGTGATCCCAATTCGTTTGGTAACTCCTACCGACGTGACGTAGGAGTGAATGAACGGAAGGGAACTCTCTAGTGCTGTGCACTTCCCGCGAGACTCCGCCCACACGCTGTTCTGATTGGCTGTGATTTTTGATTGACGTTGTGGCGTCTCATAGTCGTATAACGATATATATCGCGATAGACACGTAATCAATATCAATAAAAAATGCATTCGGTCATGTAACAGTATGGTTGCGCCATATCATTGTCTCGTGTTGGATTCTTCAGTAGCCTAACAACCGGCGTGGAGTGATAAGTGGAAAATGAGTGCTGCAGCGATTGTTGATAAAAAAGGAAAAGTCAGCTCGCCAGTATGGCAGTTTTTTGGATTTTATAAGTCTGACCATAGTCAGGCCAATGTCGTCTGCAAATTATGCAAGACCGGCGTCGGTTTCTCTATGTTTATATTTAACACTTTGCACTATTTTATATTCAACACTTTGCACTATTTTATATTCTACACTTTATTAAGCATTTCTTACGTATTCTTTAATTTTTCACCTTAATGTTAAGAGATAATTGTTAAGTGTTCATTGTGATTTTAGACTTATGTTTACATTTTAATTATTTGAGTGTTTTCCATGGTTGTGTTGACATTTCTGCCTTTATAACTGAGGGGATTATAATCAGAGGAAAGTTAAGTTTGCAATAAAAAATGTTTAATGTAATATATTTGTCTCCTGGTTCTTATTTTAAATAGGTCATAATAATTATCGATATCGACCGATATGAAACACTTATATCATGATACAGTTTTCAGCCCTAGTTTCTGTTATCTCGCCTCTTTACATCTTTACAACACGTGATACAATACACTCTCAGACACACACAGACCTCTCTAATGTTACTTATATATTAGTTATGATTATATGTGTTTTACTGAGAACAGGCGCACTCAACTCCCAAACCGTTTATGGGTGCGAGTTATAAAGAAGTTATCAAATAAAGATGAAAAACCGCACTCTCTAGTTATATCTCATATACTTATTTATACCATGTCCACACAGACGCGTTTCAGCCTAAGCCATCATCGGTGTGTGGTGTGAAACACCAAAAGGATTGCTTTTTAAACATCACAGGTGAACCCCATTAACGTCATCAAATCATCTGCACCATCAGGTGCATCAGGTTACCAACATTGTAGAAACACACAAGGAATAACACAACAAAACAGGCCATATATAATGTTCACATGTAGCCCTTATGAACAATTACCAAAAAACAAAAAGACAAGAGTAAAAAAGCAAGAAAATAATAATAAAAGAAAAAAAAAAAAGAAGAAAAAATTAACAAATTAAATAAATTGAACACAAATTTAAACATAATTAAATTGATTAAATTGATTTCAGATTAAATTGTTTCACAAGAAACATTTTAAAGCCAATTCTTCATTTAAACCATTGGGGTATACTGTTTGAAGCGTATAAATCCAAAAAGCCTCTCATTGAAGGAGATAGTTCTCCCTATCTCCACCCCGTTGAAGAGATTTAACTAACTCGATGCCTATGTCCAAATTCATTAAAATGTCAAGCCACAGGTGACTTAATGTCGTGATTACGTATGTTACTTTTGTGTTCGTGTAATCTTATTCTTAACTCTCTTTTTGTTTTACCAACATAGCAAAGCCCACATGGGCATTTAAGTAAGTACACAACAAAGGACGTACAGCAAGTAATTCTCCCTCTCACAGAGAATGTCTTGCCAGTCCGTGGATGTGAAAAAGAATTACCTATAATCATCGCATTACAATTCGCACAACTCCTACAAGGGAAATTGCCCGGATCAAGGGCTGTAAGCCAATTGGTAGGCGGAGTGTAAGAATCAGCTCTAACCAGCATATCTCTCAAATTATGCGACCTCTTATAGGCAAAAAGTGGAGGGGTTTGAAAAGACTATATGTGTTTTACACCATATCTATGTGCACTGTCCACTTCACTCATACAGAATATTCTGACTTACCAGGTTTAATTTCCAGGTTAATCTCTGTGTATTTATCAGGTTGTAGTTGTCTTGTCCTCACACCACACCAGTATTTGCCTTGATCCTCTGTTCTCAGATTAGAGACGGTGACGGTGAAGATGTGGGTCATTCTGTCATCGGTCAGAGAGAATCTCCTGTCTTTAGCTGGAGATCCAGAGTGAACAGGAATGTTTTTAATGAGTACTGGACACTCTCCTCTGCAGAGATACTTAATCTGCTCTTCATATCCAGACTCATAGGGACAGCGTATTTCAACTTTTCCTCCTTCATAACCAGTGAAAGTCAAGATCTCCGTCGTCTCACACGCCAAGACTAAAAACATAAGAGAGAGAAACTCAGCTCAGAGCGAACATGGACCTGATTGAGAACAGGTGCTGTTTTAGAAAGACCCAGAAACACAGAATAAACTCTTACCTGACATGATGAGCAGGAGAAATATGAGAAGTTTATGATCACAGATCTGGATCATTTTCTGCTTTATCTGTAGCCGCTGGTGTTATGAAGAGCTCTCTCTCTCTCTCTCTCTCTCTCTCTCTCTCTCTCTCTCTCTCTCTCTCTCTCTCTCACTCACATACCCCCCCCCCTCTCTCTCTCTCTCTCTCTCTCTCTCACTCACACACTCTTTCGCACACACACACACACAAACACACACACTCTCTCTCTCTCTCTCTCTCTCTCTCTCTCTCTCTCTCACTCACTCACATACCCCCCCCTCTCTCACTCACTCACTCACACACACACTCTCTCTCGCACACACACACAAACACACTCTCTCGCTCTCTCTCTCTCTCTCTCTCTCTCTCTCTCTCTCTCTCTCACTCACTCACATACCAAAGGTCCAAAAAAAAAAAGTTCCTTGTTTTTTTATCCTTTATTTCTTTGACATTCTATGAAAAGACGTTGATACAATTATAATGCAGAACACATCAAACGAAAATAGGGAAATTATGATAATATTACTAATTATGATTTACTTTACCAAACAAAACAGTGAGGATCAAGAAGGCAATTATGAGGAATTCATGTTTAGTTTTGTTGATGTTGTACATTTTTATGTATGTATTATATGCATTATGAAATCAGTAACACTTTACAATAAGGTTTCATTAGTTAAATGTGTTAACGAACTAATAATGCACTGCACTTCTACAGCATTTATTAATCTTAGTTAATATTAATTTTAGCATTTACTAAAACATTAATAAAATCAAAAGTTGTATTTGTTAACATTAGTTAATGCACTGTTACATAACATGAAGAAGTAAAAAACAGGTGTATTATTATTAACAAATACAGTAACAAATGTGTTTCTCATGGTTAGTTCATGTTAGTTAATACATGAATAATAAACAAATGAACCTTATTGTAAAGTGTTACTATGAAATCAAAGACATAGATTCCTTACAATTAAGAGTTGGACATGGACTTAAGATTTAATGTCAGTGTATTTCCCCAAGCTAATAACACTTGCCAATGCCTTGGATAAAAACGAATGACATTGTCAGACTCAGAATGCGGCTGAAATCGAGTTATAGCCTAATTTTAGTTGAGCATAACTCGAATGCTGCCGCAACTTTTACAGTAGCATGGTAGGATAAATGTAACTTTTCCATATTAGCTTAACATTACCTTGTGCTCGTGTAGTGTGAAGACTCGCGGCGAACTGCTGCGTACATAGCGCTGCAAAGTAGGGATGGGCGATACCAGACTTTTTTAATTCGATACGATACCGATATTTTTTGGTACAATTTTAATGATACCGATACCGCTTATTTTTTTTAATTGTACATGTGATTTTTTTTTAAAATAATGTCAATTTTTAGTAAAATTTGATCATTACACTTACATGCAAATTACATCCACATGACACATACTGGCCATTAATACATTTATTACAAAAGCCAATTTTACAACAAATAAATAAATGTATGATTTCTGAATGATAATGTTACTGAAGACTGGAGTATTGGCTGCTGAGAATTCAGATTTGTTTTTAAATGTTTAAAGAGATTGCTTGTGTTGCTGCTGTGTGAACCTTTCTTGTCACAAATATTGCATCTTGCAATATTTTTGTCTGCCGTTGAAAAGTAGCACCACACCACACTTCGCTTTCTTTCTGCCATAGTACCATTATGTGGAAGTGTGCAACTAGTGTGCGATACGTGCCGTGTACATGACGTGTACGTGTGGGCAGGGCACGTCGCTCGCTTCTCTCACGGGCCAGCTAAATATGTCAGGGAGGGGTGTTTTCTATTTGGCACAAACCTTAAAAAGAAGTAGCAAAAACACTTAACAAGTAAGTATCTTGTGAGTATTGATATATCGATACTGCAGCATCGATCTGCCCATCCCTACTGCAAAGGGAACTCCCCCTACCACTTCACCTCCGCCAAATGCTCCCGGCCAAACGCCAGAAAAAAATTGTTTTGCATTATTATTGTTAGTGGAAATAGTGTATAAGTGTATTGTTATCTATTATAATATTTATAATAATAATTATTATTATTTACAATTATCAGACAGGGGCACAATACATTTTGAGACAAAAGGGGCAGGGGCTTGACACACACACTGAGGCACTGCTCTCTCTCTCTCTCTCTCTCTCTCACACACACACACACACACACACACACACACACACACACACACACACACTCTCTCTCTCTCTCTCTCTCTCTCTCTCTCTCTCCTCCTCCTCTCTATGAAATACAGTGTTTGTAGCTAGAGCTCCCTCTATTGACTTCTTCATTGAATAAATTAAATCTTAAATTTACATTTATTCATTTAGCAGACACATATATTCAGTCTTGACCTTAGAAAAGATTTAGGACTTTTGAGTAGATTTATGACTGGAAAATATATTTCATCACTGATCATAACTAAGATACAGCGCACCAATCAAAACTATTGTACTGTTTAACCGGAATATTTGACCACTTGGTGTCAGTATGATCTAATAATGACATTTGTGTCCATAATGTGAGGATTGCATTTTCAATATCACTTTGGTATTGTTCAGTTAGCAAATTATGTCTTCATGTGGTGTTTGTCTGAATTTTTTTGAAAATGTTGAAAAAATAACAATTACAGTGGTGGCAGCAAATGCTAAACTGTTTTGCAGTTATTCCACATACAGTATATACTGATGCACTTACTACAATACAGGCCTACAAACATGCTCGCAGTGGGGTTTAGTAGTCTTGTCTACAACAGTAATTTTCCTTCATTTTTTAGTGCAACAGCATTGACCTGAAGAGAGAAGTGGTGATTAACCCTCTGAGGTCGACAAACGCGCCGGCGCGTTTTGCTGGATTTTCTCCACATTGTAGCACTATAAACTTAAATTTCTCCGTCATTTATGGTCATACAGAAAAAAGAAATATAAAAAAAGAATCTGTGGTATTTCTACTTTTGTATGTGTCCACTTCCAATCAAATCAAAACATTGTGCTTTTGTAAAATAAAGAAAATAAACAGTGTGTGCGTTCTGCCTCTCCGTCGCGGTGAACTTTTTTTTCTTGAGCACGTCTATAAACTGAAACAAAACTCAGCGAATACTTGTCACACATTTATGAGCCATACACCTTTATAAACATTTAAGTGTGTACTTTTAAATGATCGGATTCAAAACGAAAACAAATATTCTCTGTTTAAGTAATTTGTATAAAACCAACAAGATGTCCAGCTTCTCAAACGCTTCCTAATTATTTTTAATTCGGCCACACCCACTCGCGCAAAAGATATTCACATGCAAATCTCCACATGGAACGCGATCGCCCTCATTACCTCAACAACAAAACACTTCACTTCACTTTTCGTCGAGTTTGAAAGACGTGCCTGAGCTTACATTGGATTTACATCAGAAGAAGAAGAACGATATTTGAAGACAAGAAAGATAAGGTAAGAAATTCTTACATATTAGTTTGCTATTGTTGCATACATTTCACATTGCAGTTGAACTGTTGCTAGATATATGGTGAACATTATAATATTTAGACCCGTGTTTACTGTTACTGTGTTTGTGGATATCTGCTCAAACGTAGATATGTATATGGTAGGCCTAACCATAATGTTTTATATTTGATCGCGATCGCGTTTTAATGTATCATATTTTTGATCGCGATCGCGTTTTAATGTATCATATTTTTGATCGCGATCGCGTTTGAATGTATCATATTTTGGAAAAGCAAAACGCTCCAAACGGCTTCATGTTTTTACTATTATCTCATTTCATATCATCATAACGAATGGAAACATTTGAAGTAACATGATAATCAATATATTTTTCTCTAGCTTAGTTGTTACTGAAATCTTTTTGAAAATATATATAGGCTGCTATATTGTTATTATTTTATGCAGCACTGCGCATAGCCTATACCTACAAGGCACAACAAACCTGGTGTTCATTATATATTGTTGGAAACATTTGTGTGAGTGTGTGTGTGTATTCTGTGAATTTTAAAAAGCAATTTTAACAAGAAAAATCTAAAATGTATTCCCAAAATCGTGCAGGCCTTTCTCTTGATATCAGTATGTGCACTTTTTTTTTTTTTTTTTCAGGGCCCAGATGCCACTGAGTCCTGCTGACTTCAACATTCACAGTACATGTCTCTGTACATGAACATGGTAAAGTGAAAATCAAACACCTTAGAAAATGAAAGGTATGTACAATGTTTTTAGGAATGGCACAAAGGTCTCTTTCTTCAATAAGTGCTTTTTTGTTGTGTATCTTTGGATTATGTTGTGTTGTAAATAAATCCAAACAATTTTAAAAGCCATTCTTTTTTAAATCTCCTCATTCTTTGTGCAAGGGTGGTCAGAATGATGGGCCCTGATAAGCTCCTAATAGGGCCATTAGGGAGGTTCTTTGTCTTTCTCAGGTGTGGAAAGCTTTCATATTAATGAGATGATCCGCCCCTTCGCATATTGCTTTCTAACACAAAACACGTCGTAAATTTTTTAAATCAATATATTGTCTTCTCTGAATGAGCAGTCAGGGTGATTCTCACATAGTTTTAGAGCAAATATTCTAGGCTACGTCATACAATTTTCAAAAGTCTTGTGAAGAAATAATCAGTAGGGGTTTCATGACCTTATTTCAGTGAGAATTTATTTTTGTATTTTCACAAACCACGCATAAATGTCATTATCTCAAAACTACAAACTTTTACATACATGCTGCTGATATATTATTGTAGCAGAGTTTGTGCTGAATACAGTGTAATTAGACTTTAGCCATGAAAATGTCACAAGTAACAGAAATAAGCACAAATGTCAGAGCATGTCAGAACACCTCCAGGGCCCAGAAAACAGCTCAGACCCCAGAGGGTTAAAGGCCTGTGTGAATACCTCAAGGAGGACTATAGGGACTTCATCAAGGAGTGCTTGGTAAGATATGTGAATATTTTGTTTCTGTTTGGGCAGTGGGTGGTAGGATGTAACTTTTTTTAAGAGCGACCCTCTTTTTTTAGTTTTTGATGTGACCCATATACACAACCACTAATTAAGATTTATATATATATATTAGGGATGAACCGATATGAAAATTTTGGCCGATAACCGATAATTCTTTACATTTGGAAGCCGATAACCGGTAACCGATATATTGGCCGATACATTTAAATTCAAATTTTGAAAAATCGTCATGATGAGCATTTTGAAGTAGTGCATTAAACCGCTCACACGCAGCCGTATTATCATAAGTGGACAAAGAGCTCTTCTATGCGGCGCTTAATTGTGTCTGTACTCGGTACTACCGGTACTTTTGACATAACTTCCTTCGCATTCACAATCATTTCTGCTGTTCTCCGCTGGCAGTGCGTTTCTATTCAAAGTTGTTGTTCTTCTTATTAGCCTATTTGTTATTATAATTAAAATTGAAATAATTATATTTTTGGAACAATTTCCTTAAATCATCATGGCGATCCATTTTTTTTAAATTTTGCGACCCAGGGTTTGAAAACCTGTGATGTACATGACAGGGAGTCATAAGTGACTTCACAAAGTGTTATGTTTGGTATTGCAATACCTATTCTGAACTTCTTAAAGCAACACTAAGGAACTTTTCCTCTTCTGTCGCCCTACATGTTGGAAGTGGAATTGTCCATTACCGCTGTCGTAAATAATTTTGCACACACGCTCGCTGTTTATCCAGCACCGGCTTTGGAATGAACGATGTCCACAGACAAGGTAGAGTATGTTGCATGATTTCATGAAGTATGATGTATTGCGACATCAGAAACGAAGAAAAACCACTGATACGATTTTGGAAACATTATTTTAAGGTAAAAAAAAAAGTTCCTAGTGTTGCTTTAAATCTTGCCCCTGAAAAAAAAAAAAAAAAACTAATTCTGCCCCAGCCCTCAGTGTTTCTGTTTGTAATGCAAGTTTAGTGGGATGTTTTGTTGGCTTTAACCATAACACACACACAATGTTTGTGTTTCTTGTGCTCTCCAACTTCAAGGAGAAAGAAAAAGAGGAGATGGTCCTTGGGATCTGTGTGGTCCATCCAGAGGGTACACAACAACCACCAAAAGTGTCAATTGTAACTGAGGGAGTAGAGGTACTCGGGGAAATTCAGACTGTGCTATTCGCTATCACTTTGCTTATGGGCATAATTTATGCTCTAGATTTGAGGTAGGCTACCCATCCAACCTTCAGCATACTTTTGAGGTCTTTCAAAAACTGTTTCTAAATCTGGATGGTCAAAGGCTGTCAGACAGAGTCCAAAAACTAAAGCTGAAAATGTATGAGTAGATCAGTTTTTTTTTTTTTTTTTTGCTCACATAATTTTTTACATGATGTGTTTTGTCTGCATTTTCTGCATTTTTGCATTAAAAAAATTCTAAATGTGAAGTGATTATCTGACAGAGTAGATTGATCAGTGTTTATTCTGCAGAGTTTTTATTTTGCAATAACATGGCTAACAGAGCTCTGCTAGAACTACTGTTTAATAGTGTCGTGTACAATTGTTTTTAGCCATTGTGCAGTTCTTAAATTCATGAAATGAATAAACAAAGGCTACTTGATTTGTTTGCTTTTTTGGTGTGCTTACTGTAATGGCATATTTTTGAAGGTATGGTAATGTATGCAAAAATAGGAAATGCATGCATGCAATTCTAAGATCAGCACAATATTGTCATTTTTGTATATTTTACTCAAGAAAAAATGTTAGATTGTGACATTCTGTTAGACCTACTAGAAAAACACATTGGTCCGTAATACATGAGTTACATTTACTCTGGAAAAATTACATTAGTTAAATTTAATATAGTAAGTTTGACTTTCAAGGAAAATGACATCTGGTCAATGTAATACAGTTAAGTTTAATTTACTAGAAAATTATATTAGGTCAATGTAATATAGTTGAGTTTAATTTTCAAGAAAATTACATTAGGTCAATATAATTGTGATAATTCAAATAGAAATAGTTTGATTACATCCAACAGACATGATTACATACAGCTTTATTAATGTAATAATTTTATGTGGAAATTTGCCACATGATTAATATACATTCGACTGAATTTTTTTGAGTGATGTATCATGTTTTTAACAGCGAAAATGCTCATGGATTCAGATATGTTTCACTCAGTTTTACAAGGTCATCATGGACTAACAGTTGCATTTATTTCCTGTGCTACTGAAGTCCTGTCTGAATGATCTGTAGTTTGAAATATGACCGTTGAATAGGTGAGAGAATCAGAGGCGTCGTGTTCACCAGACACTGGAAGGCCCAAACTGTAGCCAGCATGAGTGTTTGTGCACATGATCTCTTCATAATGACAGACAGTGTGTGTGTCCTGAAACAAGAGAAGAAAGAGATGAGCAAGGACATGGTCAACAGGAAAGATGATTAGAATCCACAAGTTAACGGTTACAAGCTCAAACATAATGAAACTCACTTCTTCAGTCAGCAGGTTTTCAGCCGAGAAATGAGCGACACCTTTCATCCACACTCCTGTTTCAGGACACCAGATTGGGACAAAATGAAGTAAAGGACTTTAATTTGACAGGATGTGAAAGTCTAAGTTATGAAAATGCTATAAGGTGAAAAATAGCTAAGCATGTAAAATGATGTGTTTTTGACAGAGAAAAAGACAGTTTTACCTTGTCTCTTTTGTCTCAAACCGAAATAAGCAAACAATGACAATCCAAACACCATCATTATCACCATAACCAATGCCATAATGTTGACTGTTGAAAAACCATGAAAACAGATGAAAATAATCCCAAATGTCCTGTTTTTAAGGAAATCTGGAGAGTTGGATTGTTGTAAGTAACAGAATATGTACCTAGTTGTAATTTTGGTGATAATGATGAAGGTGGTAAAGATGAAGATGAAGGTGGTAGTGATGAAGTTGAAGATGTGACGGGTCTGATGGATTCACTATCTTCATTCGCTGGTTTAGTCATGTGATCTGAAGCTGTTGTGGTTGGTTTACGTGACTTCCTCTCTGATGTGTCCGAAGCACAAATGATCGTTGGGTTTAATTTATGATACATAATCTATAGATGATGACATTAGAAATCTAAATGACAGTCTGTAGTTTATGCAGATATTGCAGAATAAAAACTATTTAAGATTGTTTGCTTGCATATATTGAGCATGCATTTAAGAAGAAGTCATATTGTGGCCAGTCATGTGACCACTTTGAACTTTATATGACACAGCTGTTATTAACACTTCACTGATGTCAAGGGTGTGGTGCAAATATAGCACTGTATGTGTGTAACGGTCACCAGCTGGAGTGCCTTCGAGAGCCACCAGAGGCCACGCCACACTAGACTGTGATCACTCCTTCAAACACTACATTTCCCATAACACACTGCCCGGACTCATCAGCACTCATCTCTTTCACCTGTTTCTCATCACCTTGTTTCACTCACACCATAAATACCTGGTTTTCACATTCACTCATCGCGAAGTCTTGTTGTACTGTTAGTCTGCATTTCTGAGCGTTTATCCCGTGTTTGTTTTCTGTTTTTGACCCTGGACTGTTTATTGGACTCTGTTTATTGCTGCCTGCCTTGACCACTGCCCGTTTACTGGATTTTGAGTTTGGATTACCCTTTATTTAACCCTTGTGTGGTGTTCATATTTTTGTTACTCAGCCAGTGTTCGTGGGTCTGGTGGACCCGCTGCATTTTGGTTTTTTTTAATTCAACACAATCAAAAATGTTACGTTAAAATACTCAACAGATGTTTACTTCATCCCAATTACAAGCAATATAAACAGCATATATGGTTAATATTTTCTCTTTACCTTTGTTAGATCACATTTAAGAATTGCAACCTCGTGTGGGAATGGCAGGAGTAGAAACACAAAACTCATTCTTGCACTCTTTCACACTTACACACAATCTCTCTCTCACACGCACGCACACACACACACACACACGCACACACACACTCATGCACACACATACACACACCCACAACACACACACCCACAACACACACACACAGACACACACAAAACACACACCCACACGCACACATGCACACACACACTCACCTGGATATGTGGTGTACGGTCACTCTCCATAGGCATAATGGTTTTTCTAATGTACAAACTGTATAATATATCCCCCTACACTAACCCTACCCCTAAACCTACCAATCACAGACAACTTTGGCATTTTTTGAATTTCAAAAAACACCATTTAGTATATTTTAGTATGAAGACACAGATGTCGTCATAAACCATGTTTACATTGTAATACCCATGTCATTACACACATTTGTGTCCTCATAAACCATATACAGGAACATACACACACTAACAGCAGGCCCTGACAGGAGGAGTACAGAGTAAAGGTACACAGGACCTACAAATTCCACACTTTTATTAGTCCCGGGTCCAGTGGACCCGAACATCCTGTGTGTAATATAAATGTGTAGGGGGGGTGTACAGTGTGTTTTCATTGAAAATGTGTTCTGATATATATTCCTCACAGAAAATGAGCCAAGGCCAATGAGTCTCAGTTTGAAAAAATAATTAATTGTATAGTTTTTCTTTTGATAAAAAATGAAAACGGGTCATTTCAGAGTTTCCCGAGTTGCTGACTCCGCCCAGTCCAGAGGCCCCCGAGTGGCTGGCTCCGCCCAGCCCAGAGTTTCACGAGATGCTGGTCCCGTCCAGCCCAGAGTTTCACGAGATGCTGGTCCCGTCCAGCCCAGAGTTTCACGAGATGCTGGTCCCGTCCAGCCCAGAGTTTCACGAGATGCTGGTCTCGTCCAGCCCAGCGTTTCACAAGATGGCCGCCGCCGAGCCAGTGTCTTCGGACAAGTTGGCCGCCGCTGAGCCAGTGTCTTCGGACAAGATGGCCGCCGCCGAGCCAGTGTCTTCGGACAAAATGGATGCTGCCCTGCTGCCTTTTCCTGAGCTGGTGTCTCTCCTCTCAGCCGGTCACGTCACGTCTGCCGATCCAGAGACTGTTCACGTCACGTCTGCCGATCCAGAGACTGTTCACGTCACGTCTGCCCAGCCAGAGGCTCTTCACGTCACGTCTGCCCAGCCAGAGGCTCTTCACGTCACGTCTGCCCAGCCAGAGGCTCTTCATGTCACGTCTACCCAGCCAGAGCTTCACGCCAGTCCAGCCGAGCCTGCACTTCACGTCAGTCCAGCCGAGCCTGCACTTCACGTCAGTCCAGCCGAGCCTGCACTTCACGCCAGTCCAGCCGAGCCTGCACTTCACGCCAGTCCAGCCGAGACTGCAAGTGTCATGCCCGCAGAGCCAAAGCTTTCTTCGCCGCTGGTCCTGCCCAGTCCAAAGCTTCCTTCTCCACTGGTCTCGCCCAGCCCAAGTCCTCCTCCTCAGCCGGTCTCACCCAGCCCAAGTCCTCCTCCTCAGCCAGCACTGCCATGGACACCTGCACCGCCGTGGTCCCCTGCTCAGCCTGCACCACCATGGCCGCCTGCACAGCCTGCTCCTCCCTGGTCGCCCAAGGGGTCGCCTGCTCCGCCCTGGTCGCCCGAGGGGTCGCCTGCTCCACTCTGGTTGCCTGCTCCGCCCTGGTCGCCCGAGGGGTCGCCTGCTCCACTCTGGTTGCCTGCTCCGCCCTGGTCGCCCGAGGGGTCGCCTGCTCCACTCTGGTCGCCCGAGGGGTCGCCTGCTCCACTCTGGTTGCCTGCACAGCCTGCTCCGCCCTGGTCGCCTGCACAGTCTGCTCCGCCCTGGCCTTCCGTCCTACCGCGGTCTCTAGGTCCTCTTCTGCTCCACGGACCTGGCCCTCCATCCCGCCCCCAGATCCGCCTCCGCTCCACCTCCCTCCTGGACAGTTTTAAAGCGTCTGGAAGCCGCTCTTTGGGGGGGGGGGGCTATGTAACGGTCACCAGCTGGAGTGCCTTCAGAGGCCACTCCACACTAGACTGTGATCACTCCTTCAAACACTACATTTCCCATAACACACTGCCCGGACTCATCAGCACTCATCTCTTTCACCTGTTTCTCATCACCTTGTTTCACTCACACCATAAATACCTGGTTTTCACATTCACTCATCGCGAAGTCTTGTTGTACTGTTAGTCTGCATTTCTGAGCGTTTATCCCGTGTTTGTTTTCTGTTTTTGACCCTGGACTGTTTATTGGACTCTGTTTATTGCTGCCTGCCTTGACCACTGCCCGTTTACTGGATTTTGAGTTTGGATTACCCTTTATTTAATAAAGCTGCGTTTGGATCAATCTTCATGTCTCGGAGCATTCATAACAATGTGTGACCAGCAACACTTGTTAATTACAGTCTTCTAGACTGCAAACAACGAACAAATCATCATTTATAATTTTACAATCAGATGATGATCTTAAAAATAAGTTCAAAA
Source organism: Squalius cephalus (assembly GCF_949319135.1). Lineage (NCBI taxonomy): Eukaryota > Metazoa > Chordata > Actinopteri > Cypriniformes > Leuciscidae > Squalius > Squalius cephalus. Next base: position 6,413,948 of record NC_137123.1, read on the forward strand.
GGCTGATAGCATCTTACCATAATAATTGAGATATTTAATATCCAAAGTCTCTTTATGGCACAGCAGTACTGATGTCCATCCTCGAGTCTCTGTTACAGTGACAGTATGGGCTGTTTTATCTGATTCAATCTAATCTAATGTAAATCATGTCAGCTATGTTTTGGTGTGAACGGCTTCTCTGTTAACAAAGACTGATAATGGAATAAATATAAAATGAAAATGTATTTTACTACAGAAAGACCTGAACTTTTGTGTACAGATAATGTATACTTTGTGTTTTGAATGAGCGATTTCTCCATAACTGAGACAGTGTTGTGTGTGAGGAAGTGATGCGGGTCAGTGTCTGTGGTGTGAACACTCGCTCATCATCATCTGCAGAGGATACTGAGGTTTCTGTCATCTCGCCTCTTTACATCTTTACAACACGTGATACAGCGCTCTCTCAGACACACACAGACCTCTCTAGTGTTACTGATATATTAGTTATGATTATATGTGTTTTACACCATATCTATGTGCACTGTCCACTTCACTCATACAGAATATTCTGACTTACCAGGTTTAATTTCCAGGTTAATCTCTGTGTATTTATCAGGTTTATGAAGTATCTTCACACCACACCAGTATTTGCCTTGATCCTCTGTTCTCAGATCAGTGATGGTGACGGTGAAGATGCGGGTCGTTCTGTCATCGGTCAGAGAGAATCTCCTGTCTTTAGCTGGTGATCCAGATTCAACAGGAATGTTTTTATTGAGTATTGGACACTCTCCTCTGCAGAGATACTTATTCTTCTCTTCATATTTAGACTTATAGGGACAGCGTATTTCAACTTTTCCTCCTTCATAACCAGTGAAAGTCAAGATCTCCGTCGTCTCACACGCCAAGACTAAAAACATAAGAGAGAGAAACTCAGCTCAGAGCGAACATGGACCTGATTGAGAACAGGAGCTGTTTTAGAAAGACCCAGAAACACAGAATAAACTCTTACCTGACATGAGCAGGAGAAATATGAGAAGTTTATGATCACAGATCTGGATCATTTTCTGCTTTATCTGTGAGCCGCTGGTGGCCTGTGTTATGAAGAGCGCTCTCTCTCTCTCTCTCTCTCTCTCTCTCTCTCTCTCTCTCTCTCTCTCTCTCTCTCTCTCTCTCTCTCTGTGTGTGTGCGCATGCGTTGAGTGAGTGAGGTGCGTGGATGGAGAGTGCGTGACGGCGTTGTGAGGTACGAGTGTTTGAAAACTCTTTTTCTGCCTTTTTCTACCCTTTTCTATCTTTAGTAATTGTTTTTAGAATTTTATATTGAGGTTTAGGAAATTTTGGTGAGGGAGGTGGTTGGTTTTGGGGGAGTTTTTACTCCCAGTCGGTGTGCTGGGAGAATGGCAGCTCCAGGTGCGGAGACCTTGGAGTTTCTAACAAGGCGTCATGGTGTGAAAATTGATGTTACTGCAAGTAGAGGAGTGTAGTTTAGCGGTGAGTGCAGTAGTTGGTCATGAGAATGTTTTGTCGGCGTCGCGAATGAACAACGCGATTGTTTTGTTTGATGAGACGATCGATTTGGCGAACTTGTTAGTGGAGAGTGGGGTAGAGATTGGTGGTATTTTTACCTCAGTGTTGCCTCTTTCTATGCCGTCTAAGAGAGTAACTTTATCTAATGTGCCGCCGTTTATTAGGAATGAAGTTTTAGTTGGAATGCTCGCTAGGTATAGAAAACTGGTCTCTTCAATTAAAATGATCCCAATTGGAAGCAAGTCATCTTTGTTGAAGCATGTGGTGTCTTTCAGACGTTATGTTTACATTGTATTGAAAGATAACGTTGAGGAACTTGATCTGACTCTAAATTTTCGGCATGAAGAATTCAATTATGTAATATATGCCACTACTAATACAATGAGGTGCTTTGGTTGTGGTGAAAATGGACACCTGATCCGTGCTTGTCCAAAAAGAGAGGATAACACAAATAAAAATGCACCAACTGTTGCTTCAGAAAATGTAACTGAAGTGCAGGGTGAAATAGCCACAGTTGTTGAGGAGGTGCCGGGTCCAAGTAGAGTGTCGGCGGGTCCAAGTAGTGTGTCGGTTGCTCCAACAATGGTGGAGAGTGTCTCTGAGACTATAGAAAAAGAAGTTGTTGAAGAAGTCAGTGTAGCTGTAGCTGAGGAAGAGGAGGTCATAAGTTCCCAGAGGAGAGAACAAGCAGAATGTGATTCAGATGATGGTAGTAACACTGGAGACGAGGCTAGGGTAAACCCAGAGGATGGGGGTTCTGTGTTGGAAGATGAAGAATGTTTTTTTAAAATCCCCCAAAAAAGGAAGTTGTTGGAATGCCCTGCTGATAAAAAAGCAAAAAGGACAGATGGTATTCACATGAGCCAGACTGACACTGAGAGTGAAAGTGACATGTCAGAATGTAGTGTCAATGTTAGTCTTCCCCAAAGTGGTTTCTCTAGCCGTACGTATACTGTTGGAGATATTAAGTCCTTTTTGAAAATGACGAAAAATGTAAAAAAGGTCAAACTAGAGGAGTATTTTCCTGACATAGTACAGTTTATTGAGAAGGTAAAGGTTTTTAGAAGTGAAAGTTGTTTCACCAATCAAGAGGTTTACCGTCTTAAGAAAATTCTTACGAAATTAAGTAGTCAGTCAGGTGGGCCCAGTGAATCCAGCCAGAATGGATAAATTGATGCATCTTTTATGGCTTTATTATTTCTTTTGCTCTCTTTTTTTATCCTTTATGGGGGAAATAAATCTTGCTTCTTTGAATGTTAACGGAGCAAGGGATTTTAAGAAGAGAGCTCAAGTATTTGAATTAATGAAACATAAGATAATTGATGTGTTGTTCATACAAGAGACCCATAGTGATGTATCAAATGCTGTAGAATGGGTTAAAGAATTTGACGGATTAGTGATTTTAAGCCATTATACTTCATTGAGTGGTGGAGTTGCGGTGTTATTTTCTAAAAACTTTACTTCACATTCCTATAATGTAGAGGAAACAATTAAAGGAAAGTTGCTGAAGATCAAAGCTGTATTTGAAAATAGTTATTTTGTTTTTGTCTGTGTATATGCTCCAACTATGGCATTGGAAAGAATTACTTTTTTGAACACTTTGGATGATGTTTTAAATTATTGTAAAAATTATGATTTGTTAATGTTGGGAGGGGATTTTAATTGCACTGAAAATGTCATAGACCGGAATCATGTTGAACCACATATGCAGTCAAGAAAGAGGCTAATTCAAATGAAAAAGTCTCATAGCTTAATTGATATATGGAGAAATTTCCATGGTACACAGAGACAGTACACTTGGGCGCACGCTCACGATAATCAGCTATCGCTGGCAAGGCTTGATAGATTCTATGATTTTAAGCATCAATTAAGTATGTTTAGAGAATGTTCAATTAGTCCGGTTTGTCTTTCTGATCACAGCTTGATAAAATGTGTTGTAGCAAAAAGTTTTGTGAAATCAAAAAGTGCTTTTTGGCATTTTAACAACAATTTATTATGTGACACTTTTTTTAGAGAAGTTTTTAAAGAGTTTTGGACAAATGCTAAATCTATGAAAGCTTCTTTCATAACTTTGCAGCAGTGGTGGGATTTTGTGAAGATACAAATCAAACAATTGTGTCAACAATATACTCACAACGCCACAAAAGATATAAATAGCTCAATGAATGTGTTAGAAGAAGAGCTGTTGAAGCTACAGGAGCTTGCAGAGTCCACAAAGGAAGCCACATATATAGAGCACATTAAAAAGAAAAATAATTTGTTAGCCGATATGTTAGGTTGTACAACAAAAGGTGCTATCATTAGATCACGTTTCCAAAGTGCAGAATTAATGGATGCTCCTTCAAAATTCTTTTTCAATTTAGAAAAAAAGAATGGTCAGAAAAAGTTTATTCATGCCTTGCGATCAGAAAAAGGGTTTTTATTGACAAATCCCTCCGAGATTAGAAAAAGAGCTGTACATTTTTATGAAGATTTGTACAAAAGGGAAATTTCAGAAGAACAAGATGGTAATTTGGATTTTTTGGAAAATTTACCACAGATAACTAAAAATGCAAATGAGGAAATAAGTAAAACTTTGAGTTTAGTTGAGCTTGAAAATGCCCTTAAAAAAATGGCAAATGGAAAGGCACCAGGTATTGATGGCATTACAACTGAATTTTATAAATCTTTTTGGGTAGAAATAGGTCCAGAATTGGTAAAAGTTTTAATGAGAGTTTGGTAAATGGACAACTGCCACAAAGCTGCCGGAGGGCAATTATTGCTTTATTGCCGAAAAAAGGAGATTTAAATGACATCATAAATTGGAGACCAGTAAGTTTATTATGTAATGACTATAAAATATTGTCCAAAGCTTTAGCAGTCAGATTGGGTGAAGTTATTGGATCTATTGTTCATCCAGATCAGTCATATTGCATCCCAGGAAGAAGAATCTTTGATAATGTTTCTTTTATTAGAGACATTGTAGACTGTGGAAACATTTTTGACATAGATTTTGGTATGATATCATCGATCAAGAGAAGGCTTTCGACAGAGTCGAGCATATTTATTTATGGAAAGTTTTAAAAGCCTTTGGTTTTAGTTCAGAGTTTATTGCAATGATTAAAATGATGTATTGTGGCGTTGAGAGTATATTAAAGATTAATGGTGACTTATGCTCTCCGTTTAGGGTGTACAGGGGTGTCAGACAAGGCTGTGCGCTGTCAGGCATGTTATACACCTTAGCCATATAACCCCTGTTAAATAAACTAAGAACTGATGTGTGTGGATTGCGCATGCCAAATTGTGTTAATGTTTTTAAGTTATCAGCGTACGCTGATGATGTCGTTGTCATAATCAGTGAACCCAATGATGTCAATGTGATGTTGAAGGTTTTGGATGATTTTAAGACTCTTTCTTCTGCAAAGGTTAACTGGAAAAAAAGTGAGGCCATATTAGTTGGAAAATGGCCAAAAGGTGAACCAAGAGTTCCTGATGGTCTAAAATGGACAAGAGATGGTTTTAAATATCTAGGAGTCTTTTTAGGAAATGAAAATGTTGTAAAAAAGAATTTTGAAGGCACTGTTGAAAAGGTCAAAGGGCGACTGGATAAGTGGAGGTTTTTACTCCCTAAAATTTCCTATAAAGGAAGAATCTTGATCATCAACAATCTGGTTGCCTCTGCACTTCTGCACCGCCTGGCCTGTATAGATCCCCCAGTGGATGTGTTGATGAAAATTCATGTTAATAGATTTTTTCTGGGACCGAATGCACTGGGTACCAAAAAGTGTTCTGTATTTATCAAAAGACGAAGGAGGACTTGGTTTGATACATTTGCAGAGCCGAACGGCTGCATTTCGTCTGCAATATGTTCAGAGACTTTTACAGTGCTCTTCAGAGTCGAGTTGGATGGGAGCTGCTTGTGCAATCCTTCGGAATATTGAAGGGCTTGGACTGGACAAAACTTTGTTCTGGTTGGACTCTCAAAGATTAAAACTATCTAATTTTCCAGTTTTTTATCGCAACTTATTTAAAGTCTGGTCTCTATTCAAGAAAAATAGGGAAAGCAATGTTGCTTCTCTGTTTTGGTTACTTCAAGAACCATTGGTCTGTGGCTCACGTTTGGACTTATCACGTGAGATTTCGTTCCTCATACCAGAAAGGACTTTGTGTAATGCCAAGTTGACAGTAGTTGATCATTTACATCAAATAGCGGGATCTGCTTTTAAGACTGCGATTTTTATGTGACTGCGATTGCTGAGCATTTGGGACTCAAATCCTGCCGTATAGTAGCAAAAGCTCTTGAAAAATGGAGATTGGCTCTTACTGAGGAAGAGACAGAACTGTTGGATCAATACTCAAAGGGGTTGATATTTCCTGATTGTAGAGACCCTTTTCCGAATTTGGGTATATCTCCCATTTTGGGAGAACACAACAGTATGTTTTTGGATTGTAAAGAAGTAATGATTGTGGGTTCACATGTTGCACTTGGGAAAGAACTGTACAAGGTTTGTGTGAAAGCTTTTAATAAGAAATTTTTAGATAACAAGTGTGATACACCTTGGCGAAATATACTCAATCTTGCTGTCAATGAAAAACCAGAATGGAGAGCCTTGTATAAGTCACCATTAGTCAAAAAAACTGGGGATTTACAGTGGAGAGTGTTACACGGGGCTATTGCAGTAAATGCTTTTGTCTCCTTGATCAATTCTGAAGTGACTGAGGGTTGCCCTTTTTGTTTGGAGAAAGAAACCATTTTTCATGCGTTTATGCACTGTATGAGGTTAAAACCCTTATTTGATATCTTGAGAAATATGTTTGCTTCTTTTGATGTGGTTTTCTCAATGAAAGTGTTTATTTGTGGGTTTAAATATGTGAAGAAAAATCGTCATCTGTGTCAATTGTTAAACTTCTTGTTGGGTCAGGCAAAAATGGCGATTTATGCCACAAGAAAAGAAAAAATTGAGCAAAATGTTTGCAACAGTTTGGCAGCAGTTTTTGTAAAATTAGTCAAATCTAGGATTTTGATTGATTATCATTATTATAGATTAATGCATGATCTTTTATCTTTTGAGGTAATATGGTGTTTAAATAAGATCCTTTGTGAAATTGTTGAAGAAGAGTTGTTGTTTTCTTTCTTTTAAGTCTTTTGTTTTTAATATTAATGGTGTTGTTTGGTAGTTTGTAATAGTTTTTTGTGATGTAAATTGTAATAAAGGGTTTTGAAAATCAAAAAATCTCTCTCTCTCTCTCTCTCTCTCTCTCTCTCTCTCTCTCTCTCTCTCTCTCTCTCTCTCTCTCTCTCTCTCGTGCGCATGTGCGGAGTGATTGTGGGAAGCGTGCGACTGTGAGTGAGTGACGGCGTTCTTGAGTGAGTGCTTTAAACTTTCCTTCTAACTTTTTTCTTTTTTTTTTGTATAATTTTGCTAGTTAGTAGTTTGTAGTAGGTTTATTTATAGTCCAGTCGTGTGGTCATTATGGGTTCAAACTCAGACAGGTTTTCAATCTTGACTGCCCGACATGGTTGCAAATGCATACCAGATGATTCGGTGTCGGTGGAAGATTGCTTGATAGCAATCGGAAATGAAATGAAATTGGTGCACAAAATATTTTGTCTGCGTCAAGGATGAATAAGGCTATTGTTATCTTTCTGAAGGAGTTAACTATGGTGGATCATTTAGTTGAGTGTGGTGTATCAGTGAGAGATAATTTCATTCCTGTACTGCCGCTGTCTAACCTTTCAAAAAAGGTTATTCTTTCAAATGTCCCGCCGTTTATTCCCAACGATATGCTTGAACGCATTCTTGCGCGTTACGGCAAAATCGTCGGTTTAATGAAGATGATTCCTCTGGGTATAAAAAAAAAAACAGACTTAAAACACATCATGTCTTTCAGAAGACAAATGTTCATGATTTTGAGTGCTGAATATCAGGATTTGAATGTTTCAGTGAAGCTGACAGTGTTGAGTAAGGATTATACTATCTTCATTACTTCCGACACAATGAGATGTTTTGTCTGTGGAAAGCATGGACATACTAGACAAACGTGTCCCACAAAAAAGGACGCTGAACAAGTTAACAATGGGGATGAGTCAGTCACTGTTAATGAGCAGGTAAATCATACTCCTGATGAAAACAATGAAAATAAAACTGTTCAGAACTCTGAAAAAGTTAGTGACAGCCTTAGTGAACCTAGTGTGTCTGGTTGTGTTGATAACTCTGATGTGGTCCCCATTGTTCTTGATGTATTGAGTGAAAATGTTGCTGGTGATTGTGTAGGAAAACAGGATGGTGCAGAACTTGTTGGTGCTGATAGCGCTAGGGTTTCTGAGCACATTGGAGAACAAGTGTAATTTGAGGGAGCGACGAATTTGATGGATTCACAAATAGATAACTTGTCGCATAATGAGACTAGAGATGGTTTGGAACATGATGGACGCTCTCTTTATGATTCTGACAGTGAATACTCAGATAGTTGTGGAGAGAGCATTGATGCAACCTCTCAAGGAAGTTCCACTTCTAAAACAAATGTATCCTACTATACGGTTGAACAGTTGAATAATTTTCTTGATTCTACAAAAAAATCAACAGAGACCAAAAATTGAAATGTTTTTTCCAAGTCTGAGGCTTTTCAATGAATCATATGCCATTGCCATGAGAAAAGCTAGAGGAACTTGATCATCCAAAACGCTATCGACTTAAGAAATTCATGTGTGATGTATAAGAAAAAGAATGAAGACTTGATCTGCGAAAAACGATTAAGATTATGAGTTTTGTGGTGTTTGTGCTATTGCTCTTTCAATTTCTTTATCTTATCCCCATGACTTCATTTAATATAGGTTCTTTTAATATTAATGGTTGTCGGGGCATTGAGAAGAGAGCTGCATTATTTGATTATTTGCAGTTAAAAAAGACAGATATAGTCTTATTACAAGAGACGCATACGAATGTCCAAAATCAGACGCAATGGATGACTGAATGGAAGGGAAGAGCACTGCTTAGTCACGGTTCAAACTTAAGCGCAGGTGTTGCAATACTTCTTTCATCATGGGTAAATAGTCAAGCTTTTGTGTCTGAAATAATTTCTGGTCGGATTTTACGAGTGGATATTACTTTAGGAGATTCCAATTTTTCTTTTTTTAATGTTTATGCACCAAATACAGGGAATGAACGTATATCTTTTTTTGAAAAACTCTCTGAAGCTGTATCAGAATGTTCCCAGGATAAGATTATTGTGTTGGGGGGGTGATTTTAACTGTACTTTAGATCAAGCTGTGGATAGGAATCATGAGGAACCTCATGCTTGTTCGGCTGAAGCACTTAGGTCTGTTATTAATTATCATAGTTTTACTGATTTATGGAGAGACAGTTTTCCAGGGGTTAGGCAGTATACCTGGCTCAAACAGAATTCTAATGAAATATCAGCTGCAAGACTTGATCGGTTTTATGTGAAGGCTAATAATCGAGGGAGATTTTTTTGGTGTCTCTATTTCACCAAACTTCTTGTCTGATCACCACTATATTTCTATGACTGTTTCCGTTCCTTGTATTAAATCTTATTCTACGTATTGGCATTTTAATAATAATTTACTCCAGGATAATTCTTTTATTCATGCTTTTCATTTCTTTTGGAAAGCTTGGAAAGAGGAAAGAGATAGTTTTTCATCCTTAAGTCGTTGGTGGGATATAGGAAAAGTACAGATAAAATGTTTCTGTCAACAGTACTGCTCACAGCACCAGAGCCCTGAAGGAGAAAATTAATATACTAGAACAAAATATACTTCAGTCTAACTTACAAGCCAATAATGGTGAGTCATCTTTCACATATGTTGAAAGAAATACATTTCTCTTAAAGAATCTCACTCACTCACACACTCTCTCACACACTCTCTCGCGCGCGCACACACACACACACACACACACACACACACACACACACACACACACACACACACACACACACACACACTCCTTCTCTCTCACTTCCGGTATGGTTGTTGAGTGAGTGTGTGTGCTGTGATGGATTTTTTCATTAATTAACTTTAATTAATCAACTAACATTTGTTTTTTCTTGCAAGAACGACATTCATATGCTTTTAAATGTTTCCAAACTTTTTGGGGAAAACTTGTGACTTTGAGTGTGTGTGTGTGTGTGTGTGTGTGTGTGTGTGTGTGTGTGTGTGTGTGTGTGTGTCTGTGTGTATAAATAAAAATTAGGGGAAGTGAAACTAGATAGATTACTAGTTCTCAAACCTTGTGAAGAGTAATCACAAAAACCGAGTTTGCTTGTGCCAGTGACAGAGGGAAAAGGTTGGGGCTTTTGAACCAATTGAACCAATCATATTGAAGGTGACTTGTAAGTCACGATAATCTTATTTGTTGTCTCGATTCTATAAAAACTGTTGTATCCGTGTTATCTGGTGGGATTCTCAATGGAATGTGTCTGAGATCCTCCGGTCTTGCTTCTTAGGAGAGATTCCCTGAGAACTGCTTGGGAAGATCTCCTGGCCGTGATTAAAGCATTTAAAGGACATTTGCTGAAGTCTGTTTGTCGATCATTCCTGCGCAGGAAGTAAGCTAGTTTAGGGGAACAAGTTAGTTAGGTGACTATTATTGAACTGGGATGTCGGTTTGTAGATGAGACCCAGATAGTTAGGTTTAGGGAAAAATCTACCACACTGCTTATCTTTGTGTTGATTTTTTTTGTTGTCCGGTTTGTTAATAGTTTTTGTTAGTTTAGTTTGAGGGCCGTGTGCGATCCGTTATTTGGAGGCATGTCGGCCGAGCAAACACAGGGTTTGAGTTCACTCACGAGACGCCATGCGATTAAGGTGGCGTATGCGGTTGTTTGGCCATTGGGGAAGTGGGACACGCTAGCGTTTTGTCCGCTTCTAGAATGAACAATGCAACAGTGTTTTTTCTGGATAGTGTAGACAAGGCGAATGAGTTGGTAGAACGGGGAATTGTTATTGATGGCGAATTTATTTCAGTTCTCCCACTCTCATTTGCAGCAGTGAAAAGTACTTTTATAATATACTCACCTTTATGAAGAGAGAGAGCCATTTTCAGTTTGGTCACACCGGTGTATTTCTCTTTATATAAAAACAGTTCAGATGATGAGTTTCCTTTACAGTTTAGAGAGAGAGAGAAAACAAACAAATTACCCGAGATATTCATGCATGACTTTAGTTTGTTGCATGACTTTGCGTGATTTTAGTCAAACACACACAGAAATCCCACTGTATTTTTGAGTTTACAGTACATGTTGCAACAGTCATAAATGAGGAGAGTCTGTAATGATTTAGAGACACACGATGGCGCCATTAAGCTACTCTATCTTACTTTTGTTTGTGAAAAGAAAGAGAGAATGAAGAGGTTTGTGTGTGTTTATTGCAGGGCCGTCGCTAGACTCTTTTTACGGGGAACGAGTCCCAGTGAAATACAGTAAAATATTACTGATATAAATCCTTGGTTGATGGTGGAGATTAAATTATACCGTCCTGCTCATCATTCACTGATATTTCAACTATCACGTAATGTGTGTTTTCTGTCAGAACTAGCCATTCACGAATACATCACTATTGGTCTAATTGGGGCCATTTACACAACACTGTTTTCAACAAAAAACTGATTTTAAAATTGTATGCCTTTTGGGGACTGAAAACAAACTTTTGAAAACAGGTTTCAAAGAGCAAGTTTATGAAAACGATAACGTTATCGTCTCCATGATAGTAAACTTAAAAATGTGAATATGTGAAAACATTGACAGCATGCACACGCGTATTACGTGTTTAGTGTAGTAAAATAAAGCATATCTGTCCCCAGTGTGAATAATTTCATATGAACCTATTGTTTCTATATTGTAAAAATCTTATTTGCAGCAAATACTAGGAGGGGTTTGAAAAGGCCCAGAGTCTAACTCTTCGCCTATGATCCTAGTTGGGATATTATTTGAACTGTTTATGATTTGAGTGTGAATTTCACTTATTCAAAGTGAATAGTTGTATGTTGTATGTATTACTTTCACACTACATTTATGTCCATTTTGGAGCATGAAACCTCTGAACCCAGTTTATATTCACCTTGGATCCGAAAAACACCTTATCTCTTTATTTCCATTCTGCTGTGACAAGATAAACACAGATCTGCCCACTACTTTACATCTTGCATCAAAGATGCAAATCCACCAAGGATTAGAGGAATGCGTGACGTCGTTTGAGCTAATATTTAATAACTTCATTTTATTTGTTGCTGATGTAGCTTATGGGAATTGATCAATAAGTTATGACAACATACGTTTTTACATTGCTTTAAGTCATTCAAATAAGTTAAGCTTAAAAATTTAAAGCAGAATTTTTTTTTTTTTTATACAGAGCATATATTTTGAGAAAAAATAAACTTGTATTTGATTGATCAGTAGTTTTTCAGTAGGTGAAATTATATTATTTGTAGTAAAAAATAAATAAAAAAGCCTTGTGGCAGAAAAAGACCCGATCTGGCCTGAAACACCATTGAAAAAACTGCAGGAGGAAGATGCAGAATGCCTGAACTGCATTAAATTGTTCCCTTTCGAGGGAACTCGAACTGCGTCGAATGACACTTTGGGGGAACGCCCCTCAGCGCAGCGCCTCTGAAGTATGAATTAAACTAAGCAAATACTGATTGGTTGCGTCATGAGGTAATGTGTGACGGCATATGCGGAAACTACAAAAGGACGCCGACACACAACAGAGATAGCTTTTTGTTCTTCAGCAAAGCGCTTTCTGTCTCTTGTCTGTCTTATCTGGTGTTGTATTGTCACAATCACACACACACACATACACTCACCTAAAGGATTATTAGGAACACCATACTAATACTGTGTTTGACCCCCTTTCACCTTCAGAACTGCCTTAATTCTACGTGGCATTGATTCAACAAGGTGCTGAAAGCATTTTTTAGAAATGTTGGCCCATATTGATAGGATAGCATCTTGCAGTTGATGGAGATTTGTGGGATGCACATCCAGGGCACGAAGCTCCCGTTCCACCACATCCCAAAGATGCTCTATTGGGTTGAGATCTGGTGACTGTGGGGGCCATTTTAGTACAGTGAACTCATTGTCATGTTCAAGAAACCAATTTGAAATGATTCGAGCTTTGTGACATGGTGCATTATCCTGCTGGAAGTAGCCATCAGAGGATGGGTACATGGTGATCATAAAGGGATGGACATGGTCAGAAACAATGCTCAGGTAGGCCGTGGCATTTAAACGATGCCCAATTGGCACTAAGGGGCCTAAAGTGTGCCAAGAAAACATCCCCCACACCATTACACCACCACCACCAGCCTGCACAGTGGTAACAAGGCATGATGGATCCATGTTCTCATTCTGTTTACACCAAATTCTGACTCTACCATCTGAATGTCTCAACAGAAATCGAGACTCATCAGACCAGGCAACATTTTTCCAGTCTTCAACTGTCCAATTTTGGTGAGCTCGTGCAAATTGTAGCCTCTTTTTCCTATTTGTAGTGGAGATAGTGGTACCCGGTGGGGTCTTCTGCTGTTGTAGCCCATCCGCCTCAAGGTTGTGCGTGTTGTGGGTTCACAAATGCTTTGCTGCATACCTCGGTTGTAACGAGTGGTTATTTCAGTCAAAGTTGCTCTTCTATCAGCTTGAATCAGTCGGCCCATTCTCCTCTGACCTCTAGCATCAACAAGGCATTTTCGCCCACAGGACTGCCGCATACTGGATGTTTTTCCCTTTTCACACCATTCTTTGTAAACCCTAGAAATGGTTGTGTGTGAAAATCCCAGTAACTGAGCAGATTGTGAAATACTCAGACCGGCCTGTCTGGCACCATCAACCATGCCACGCTCAAAATTGCTTAAATCACCTTAAATCACCTTCTTCCGAACGAGTGGAGAGCCCAATGCTTGAGCTGTCTGCTTACGAGGAAGTAGACGTGCTCAGCATTGAAGGCGGGGATTTTGGGGATGACTCGCCACCCCATGTCCCCGCATATGAGGAGCTGGTGGAGGTTGCTGGTAAGCTGGTAAGACAGTGGCCCGTCTTAACATCAGTTGGCCACATGAGAGGCAGGAAGCGCTAGTAAAAAGCAAGTTGGACGAGCACTTCCTGCAGCACAGAGAGCAACCTCATCATCGGGGTTCACCGTTCTTTCCCGATTTACACAACGAGTTGTGTAAATCGTGGAACAAGCCACACTTGTCTCGCGTATCCAACCCCCCTGTGTTAAACTACAGTAATATATTGGGGGCGCGAGAGAACGGTTATGGGATGATGCCTCGGGTGGAACAGCCGCTTGCCATCTATTTTGCCCCCGAGTCCGCATCATCCCTAAAAACCCCGGTGTTGCCCACTAAACCATGCCTTGATACATCTTCGTTAGTGGGCAGGGCTTATATGGCTGCGGTTCGGGCTGGTGCTAGTCTGCACACAATGGCAGTACTTCAAGCGTACCAGGCCGACCTTCTTAAAGATATCGATGAGGGCGAGGGTCCAACTCTGGAGGACATTGCGGAGTTGAGGAAGGCTGCAGACCTGTCTCTCCGAGTCGCCAAGGAAACGGCCCGTGCAACCGGCCGTTCCATGTCGGCAATGGTGGTCTCGGAGAGACATTTATGGTTAATAGGAGAAGGACAGGGCCTTCCTCCTTGATGCCTCCTGTTCGACGACTCGGTTAATATCGTCATCGGCAGGTTTCAGGAAGCGAAGAAAAAGTCTGGAGCCTTCAGACAATACCTCCCTCGCCGCTCAAAATCTAAGAAGCCTGCCCCCAGCGGGCAGCCGCAGCCATCCGCCAGCTCCTCCGCCTACAGACAGGCGCAAAAGCAGAGCGTCGCTTCTAGAGCCCCCCCCTCAAGCAGCCTGGGGGCATAGATGCAGGGGGCCGCCCTGAGGACCATCCTGCAAGCGAAGAAGGCTTCGAAAAATAGGCCCTAGCCAGCCTAGGTCCTCTACGGGTGGCCCCACCCGTGGTGGGGCGATCGAGGTCGCCTCCTCCGCGGAGCCCGCAGGAAATCGATGTCGACTTCCCGCCGCCAAGTGGGCTTCGGGACGCATCGGTTTCCAGCGAACGCGCCCTGCACTGTCCGCCCCACAGGCTTGCGGTCAGGCAGCACTCGCATCCTCACATCGAGAATCATTTTTGGTCGAACTCTGCCGGAGATCCGCTTCAGGGGGCCAGGAACGAATCCCGATTAATACCCGAAGCCAGCCTTGAGAGGGTGGTTCCCTTAGTAGAATATTTCGATGCATGGAAAAATCTCACAAATATTTCTCCTTGGGCTCTGTGCACCATTCAAAAGGGGTACAGACTACAGTTCGGTTCCCACCCACCAAAGTTCAACGGGGTGGTCTGGACTGTAGTCGACCCAGAGCAGAGTCGGGTTTTGGAACAAGAAGTAAACTCCCTGTTGATAAAGAAGCTATAGAACGAATTCCTCCTCCAGACAGGGAGTCCGGATTTTACAGCCGCTACTTCATAGTTTCGAAGGAGGATGGGGGGTTGCGTCCGATAATAGATCTCAGGCACTTGAATCGGTCTCTGAGGAGATTCAGGTTCAAGATGCTCACTATTCCCATTATCGTGAACCAAATTCAATCCGAGGTCCTCAATTATATCGACGACTGGCTGATTCTGGCCCAGTCACAAGAGCTGGCAGTTCGGCATCGAGATGTCATCCTTGCCCACATCCAGAGCCTGGGGTTGAGACTCAACACGAAAAAGAGCGTGTTGGCACCAGCCCAGAGAACCACGTTCCTGGGAGTGGTGTGGGATTCGGTCACGATGCGGGCACAATTGTCTCCTGCACGGATCGAATCCAGCCTGGCCACGATGACCAGGATAAAGGTAGGCCAGGACATCACTGTAAAACATTTTAAGAGAGTGTTAGGGCTCATGGCAGCAGCATCCAACATCATTTCACTCGGTCTCCTGTACATGAGGCCCCTGCAGTGGTGGTTGAAAACCAAGGGGTTCTCCCTGAGGGGAAACCCATTTTGCATGATCAGGGTTACGCGCAGATGCCTTCGTTCCCTATCTATGTGGAAGAAAGCTTGGTTTCTGTCCCAAGGTCCCGTGCTCCTTGGAATCAGAATCAGGGAGCAGACATCCTGTCGAGGCAGGGGCTGAGGCCCAGGGAATGGAGACTACATCCCGAGGTGGTGGAGTCGATATGTCAGAGGTTCGGCCCAGTGGAAGTGGATCTATTCGCGTCTCGAGAGACGACTCACTGTCCACTGTGGTTCTCCCTCACACATCCAGCCCCGCTGGGGTTGGATGCCATGGTACAGACGTGGCCGAGGCTGCATTTCCCCAGATCGCTCTGCTACCGGGAGTTCTAGAGAGGGTTCGTCGCGACGGGATCAGTCTATTATTGGTAGCCTCGTTGTGGCCGGCCCGAGTATGGTTCTCAGACATAATATCACTCCTGGGCGGCCCTCCATGGGAGCTTCCCATCAGGAGGGACCTGCTGACACAGGCAGAGGGCTCAATATTTCACCCTCGGCCCGAACTGTGGAAACTGTGGGTCTGGCCCCTGAGGGGGCACAGTACTGAGAGGCTGGCCTGTCAGCAGGAGTAGTAGAGACCATACTCAGCTCTAGAGCTCCCTCCACAAGGAAATTGTACGGCCTAAAATCGAATGTTTTCACCGTATGGTGCAGAGAGCGTGAGGTGGACCCAGTTAACTGCCCAGTGGCTTCAGTGCTGGAGTTCCTCCAAGATTGCTTCTCGGCTGGTCTTACCCCATCCACTCTCAAGGTGTATGTGGCTGCCATTTTGGCTTTCCATGCTCCTCTGAGTGATGGGCCTCTGGGGAGACAGCAGTTGGTCGTACGTTTCCTCCGTGGGGCTTGGAGGATGAGACCTGCGGCTTGTACCAGGGTTCCCACTTGGGAACTGGCGGTGGTTCTCAACGGGTTGGTTAAGGCCCCCTTCGAACCGCTGGAGTCGGCTGAGGCCAAGAACCTTTCCCTAAAGGTGGCTTTCTTGTTGGCCATTACTTCTCTGAGGAGGGTAGGAGATCTCCAGCTGCTCTCTATATCCAACAGGGGCCTGGAGTTTGGCAACATCCAGGCAACATCAAAGCCATCCTACATCCTAGACCGGGCTATTTTGCCCAAGGTGCCATCTAATGTGGCACAGCCTACGGTTCTGCAGGCTTTTCATCCTCCACCTCACGTGACGGTGGATGAGGAGAGACTTCACCTGCTCTGCCCTGTCAGAGCTCTCAAAATATATATCCAGAGGTCCTCCTCATGGCGGAAGTCAGACCAGTTGTTAGTGTGTTTTGGGTCGTCCAAGAAAGGGCTTCCCGCTTCCAAACAGACCATTAGCAACTAGATTGTCCAAGCTATATCTATGGCCTACCAGGTGCGCAATTTGCCTTTACCTCTGGCCGTGAGGGCTCACTCTACCAGAGGCATGACGTCCTCTAGAGCCCTCCTCTCTGGGGCTCCGATCCAGGAAATCTGCGATGCAGCAGGATGGGCCACCCCTCACACTTTGATTAGATTTTACAGCCTGGACATTCCATCGACACCTGGCACCCTCGTCCTAAGTGTGCCTGTGCACAGCTTCACACTGGGACAGGCAGGGCTTGTTGTGGCATAGTGGGTACTCGTTCCCCCAAAGTGTCATTCGACGCAGTTCGAGTTCCTTCGAAAGGGAACGTCTCGGGTTACGACTGTAACCCTTGTTCCCTGAGAAAGGGAACGAGAACTGCGTCCCTTTGCCATGCCTCCCCCTGCCTGAGAGCGCTTGCTTCATCACAGAAACTATCTCTGTTGTGTGCCGGCGTCCTTTTGTGGCTTCTGCATATGCCGTCACACATTACGTCATGACACAACACCAATCAGGATTGGCTTAGTTTCATTCCTACTTCAGAGGTGCTACGCTGAGGGGCGTTCCCCCAAAGTGTCATTTGATGCAGTTCTCATTCCCTTTCTCAGGGAACAAGGGTTACAGTCGTATCCTGAAATGTTTTCCGTACACTGTAAAATCGAATTAGTTAGGCTTTTAGCTAGATCTAATTTTAAACCGATTGCCTTAAAAAAAAACAAGTGAATTAGGAATAGTATGTTGTACTGACAAATGTTTATTTTTTTTAAAGTTCACTTACACAAGAGTTCTAGTAACTAAAAAAGAACTGAGAGTACTTGATAATTTACTTTAAATAAAATTTAATTGTTACCATTGTATTTTGCATGCTAAATGTTGAAGTCTGTGTGTGACTCAAGCATGATCAATTTGAATTTATTTATTTGAATTTTTTGTGGGAGGGGAGTGTTATTGGTATTATTATTAAAGGAATTAAAATTAATTTCTGGGAAGAAAAAAGAAAAAAAATGAATTGTTTCGGGTCTATTGCAGTTTCGGTTTTAAACTCTTTGCAAATATTTTATTTTTCAAATTTGCACACATTGACTCATATTTGTATGTCATATATGTAGGGGACAGACCGGGGACAGTTGCAACACTTTTTTTCTCTCAGTTACTCAGAGACTATTTGGACTAGACCAACCAAATTTGTATATATTAAACTTGCATCTGTCTGCTTATTACCCATACCATTTAAAGATGATTACATATGACATATCGTTCACAGTATTCATTTAAATGGAAGAAGCTAGATGTTGCAACTGACCCCAACCCAGGGGACAGTTGCAACACACCCATGAGACGGTTGCAACATGTTAAAAATACCTTAAATTTCACTAATTAACTTTAGCTTTTTGTCTCAATGAGCATATATAATTCTGAAAATATTAACTGTTTTAGGCCTACTATAATATTATAGTATTATTTATTTCTATAATAATATTATTGTAGCCTATTATTTATTTATTTAGTGATATTTATCAAATAACAGTTATTGAGTTTTGTTTGTTTATGTGTAGAACATAAGCCTAAATATATACAGTGTGCAGGTGTTACAGATGCTATTCAATTTCTCCATATTTCAGTGCCAGACAGGAAGAATTGAACAATTTGCAATGCAACAAACTTTTATTAAATATGCAATTTATAACTTGTTGCAACTGTCCCCAAACCTATCAGCCATGACAGACATCATATGCCTGCTAGACACACTGACTTTGACACATGCAAACCATGTCACTTAGAAGTCAACAAAACAATAATTCAAACCAAGTAAGTTTTGATTAATTCATACAAAATGTCAGGACAGTATGACAAAATTACATCTCAACTCTAGCTTGTTTCTGATTGGAGAAAAATTACATGTTGCAACCATCCCCTTTTGCAACTGTCCCCGGTCTCCTCTTCGCAAAATTGTAGTTTTTTGCATCACTGATATTAGCTTGTTGCCGGCCATTGAACATTTCTATCGTAAATCATTTGACAAATATTTATATCTAGTTACACCTCACCCCACAATCTTTCAATGCAAAAACTGAAAAGAGACTTGAAAGGGACTTTAGTTGGAATTTGCACTTGTCTTATGTGAACATTAAGCCCCGCCTTCTTTGATTTGATTGGTCATCTCAAACATTTTGACATTGATGAGCAGCGCTGTTAGACAGCATTTTAAAATTTTCTAATTACATTATGGCCATTTCTAATAATTGCGGGGGACTTGTTGGTAATTATAATGGTGGTTATGGCCCTAATTTAAACTACAATAACTGATTGTATTGATGAGATTTTGCATAAAAGTTCAGTTTCTGTGAATTTGAGTTAGGAAGAGTGTGTAGTAGTTGGGTAATCAAGGTAATGAACAGTTCCATGTAAAATAATAAACATTTCATTAATTCATCTTAATTCATTAAATTTTGTCCCTTGGTGCAGTTTTTATGAGTTGTCTATCATTGTTGTACAACACCACACAGTTCTGTAATATGTGCTCTCTTTGTTTACTCTTTCAAACACATGTATGTTGTTACGGTGGCATGGACGAGGGAATGGAAACTGATGACCCATTTGCTAGTTTTGGCATGGGTGGTTTCCTACGCTCCTTTAACACGCGAGGTCCCAGCGAGGCACTGGACAAAAAACAGGATCCTCCCTTCACCCACGACCTGAGGGTCAGTCTAGAAGAAGTGTTCACTGGCTGCACCAAGAAGATGAAGATCTCCCGCAAACGCCTGAATCCCGACAGAAAACGACGCGCACTGAGGACAAGATCCTTACCGTGGAAGTGAAGAAAGGCTGGAAAGAAGGAGCCAAGATTACTTTCCCTAAGGAAGGGGATGAGACGCCATCAAATATCCCCGCAGATGTGGTGATTGTGGTGATGGATAAGCCACATCCACCGGATCGGGCATTATTTATTCTGCAAAAATTACACTCAAAGAGGTAAGATGGGCTCCTATTTTAAAGGGGTCATATAATACCATTTTTGTACAAGTTAATATGATTCTTAAGGGTCTAAATGAAAAGTTTGTAATATACTTTAATTAAAAATTTGCATTAGTATAGTAAGAAAACACTCATTTTACCTGGTCAAAAACAACTCTGTTTTCAGTAAGCCATTTAAGTGCATGTGTCTTTAAATGATAATGAGCTTTGCTCAGCCCGCCCCTCTGTTCTATGGGGCGTTTTGACCACAACACACGTGGAGTGTTGCCTTGACAACAGTTGAGGGTATATTTTGGAGAAAGAATGGCAGCAGGAGTCTCTGAGGACACATCTGTGCAACCAACCGTATCAATTTGAACCAGAGACGGACCCGGAACAAGATGACGGCCCCGAAGAAGTTCGACAATTAAGGCTCGAACAGGACGTTTCTGAATGGTTGGTTAACGTAATGTCACTTTGATCTATCTTTGTTTGTACTCCCTTGTGAAAAAAAAAGTGCACTTAAGTGTACTTTTATAAAGTGTACTTATTACATAAATAATATACTTTAAATATATACACTTAAGTGTGAATTAAATGCCATCTTTTCGGCGCACTTAATGCACATTAAGTGTAATTAATTTCAAATATATCATATATTAAGTTGAAATAAAATGTAATAAGTTGCCATTAAGAGTGATTTTTTGGAACAACTTAATTGGTACTTTATTACAACTTTATATATACTTTCATAATTGCTTCTAGTGTTTTTAAAATATACTTAAAGTGCACTACAAAATGTAATGACACGCAATTAATGTGATTTAAAATATACTTTAATGTCAGTTAACAATACACTTAAGTGTGAATTAAATGCAATGTTTTCGACACACTGAATGCACATTAAGTGCAATTAATTTCAAATATATCACATATTAAGTTGAAATAAAATGCAATAAGTTGCCATTAAGAGTGATTTTTTGGAACAACTTAATTGGTACTTTAATACAACTTTATATCTACTTTCATAATTGCTTCTAATATCTTCAAAATATAGTTAAAGTGCACTACACAATATAATGACACGCAATTAATGTGATTTAAAATATACTTTAATGTCAGTTAACAATACACTTAAGTGTGAATTAAATGCAATGTTACAATCAACAAAACTAAATGTAAAACCCTCTAAATTTACTGACAAAATAATCTCTAAAAGAAGTACATAAAAACCTTTCTGTTGATGCACAATAAAACCCCAAGAAACACTATGCATAAACACAAACAGTTTTGGAAAGAGACCTTTGGGTAATGCTTTACAAAAATATATTAGTTACCTACTTCAGTTAACATGAACTAAGAATGAATAATACTTTAAGCATTTATTAGTCTAAGTAAGATAATATTAGTCTTGGTTATCATGTTGGCTAAAAAATAAACTAATATTAACAAATGAGACCTAATTAAAAGTTACCGAACCTTCTTATTTAGCTCTTAAAGGGATGTTCAGCAGAAGAAAGAAATTCATACAGGTTTGAAACAACATGAGGGTGAGTATATGATGACAGAATTTTCATTTTAAAGTGGAGTATCCCTTTAAACCTTTACCAGCACCAACATTAAACAGGACCAAATGCTTACTCCAGCATTACAGTGAATCTAAGTTTGTCTAAAAAAAAAAAAAAACACTAAAAAAATAAAAAAACATTGAAGAACTCCAAAAGCACAAAAACCAAAATGATTTGTCACCCAATTTTTTAAGTTGTTGGAAAGTGCTGTTTATGTCAATGTCCCAGATGCTCTCCAGAGTATATGTGAATGGAAATGTTTCAAAGATGCAGGAAAGTCAGAAAAAATGCCTTGAGGAAAAAAAAAAAAAAAAACAGAAAATTTGTTTATAATACAGATCCAGTCCATTATTATATTTGGCTCAATTGAATGAAAGAGATAGATATACAGTTGCGCTTCAAAGTTGATATACACCTTGCAGTATCTGCAAAATGTTAACAATTTTATCAATAATAGGGATCACAAAAATGTGCGTTTTATCTTTATTTAGTACTACCCTGATGAAGCAGTTTATTCTGCAAGGTGTATGTAAACTTTTGACTGTTAACTGTTGATGAATGTGTGATGTGATTGATTACCTCAGTCACCAGGGCCACATCGTAGTAGAAAGCTGGGCAAGGTTCCTTCTATTTCCCACAAACACCAGGATTCCACTGACTACGCTATCTTTACTGACACTGGGCTTAAAGTGATTAAAAATAGAGAACCTTTTTATTGCTACTTTACAGGGAATTAAGCATAACTTTATCAATTACACAAATATAGATATATGACCCATGCAAACCCAAGACCAATGCAAATTAAGAAAGGTATTCTTACATTTTAAGCTTGCCCCACATAGCTATCTTCATGAAGGATGTTCCTGTTGCTGTATTTACCACGGTTGACACAGCAATGCTGCAAGCCTTCTTCCTTTGGTTTGTTACCTATAAAATATATGATGATTATAAATGCACAGGTGGGAATTTATTACTTGCACATGCAAAAGATTCAAAGCATTTAAAAGCTATAGGGATAGTTAGTGACTTGAAAGTAGTGTTTTAGCTTGATCAGGATGTGCTGTCATGATAAATCTTGTAACATCACCTCATCAATACAGGTCTGTGATTCCACACCGCTTGCACTGTATCTCCAATAACAAATATGAACTGATCCTGCAAAATGAATGTTTAAATCCAGATAAACACAAAAATATTACATATTCCAAAACAAATAGTAATTGAACAACTCTTTAAATACAAAATGAAATTGAACACAATTACAAGCATTTTTTATAGAGGTGGGTAATATATTAAATATTTATGGTGGTTATAAGATTGATTATTTGTATTAAATGTATATAAACGTCTTCGAGTGTTACAATATTGGATCAGCATTCAGCAAATGTTTAGTAGCTTGTTTAAAATAATTTAAAAAGTCGGTTTAGTTTTAAAAAAAAATCAGCAACCAAATTCCTCGAACACGACCACACACGCCTTCCTCACATTACAATGTAAGACATTATTAGAATGCAATCATATATAAATTATTGAAAACATGATTAATTCACCTCCCGAGTCTATTGAGTTTATAATATATGCGATTAAAATGCACTCAGCAACTGACATGTTACGGTGAAAAAATAATTAACTAAAGAAAGCATCAATATATACTTACTTGACTGATTATTTGCAGCATAACGTCTCATCTGCAAACAAACATCCAAACGTGGTGCTCCTTTTGTTCTCTTGTTTGGCTACCTTCAGTATCATCACGCATCGCAAACGGATCGCAAAACATAGCGCATTTTTCAAACTCTAGTGAAGTAGAGCGTCATAATGACGTAGTATTTCTCGCGCATGCGCATTAAACAAAATATTCATATATCATGCATGGTTAAATGTTATTTCAGCTTTTCTGTTTAAGTTGAAGTTGTTCTAACTCATTGTGTTGTTAAACTCTGTAAGTTTACAAAACTTTACTCATTAACCTAACTAAAAGTCAATCTTTTTTTTCAATGTAGTCTAGTGTGATTAAAATTAAATGTATTTTAACTGAATTTAAATGCAAATTCATTTTGCTTACATTTGTTTAACTTTTGCTCGCAATTAATACAATTTTAAATGTGTGTTTAATTGACTTAGAACAACATAATGATATTGAAAGTATTATGTTCACAGATGTAAAGTAGCTACAACACATTACTATTAGACTCCTCTCATATATTACATTTTATTTTCAAATATTATGTAGAAAGCTGACACTAGTTGAGTTCATAGAGCAAGGGCTGGTGATAAAAATGTCAACAATAAGTTGTACTGGATTATACTGTATAAGCAGATGTATTGGAAAAATACATTTCAACTGCATAATGCACACAGTATATATTATAGACAAAACACATTTAAAATACATTAACAAATTAATTTTGGACAACACACTTGAGTTGGAATTAAAATCAATTATTTTCCATGTTTTCCATTAAAACTGTTATTTTATATATTAGTCAATACATCAAAATAAATTCCCTTTAATAACTTATAACTTTAACTTTAATAAATTTAAAACACTATAAATCATAATTATTTAAAATGTATGTTTAAGTAAAACTTAGTAGACATTGCAAAGTGCATTTTTTAAAACATGCACTTAAGTGTGTTTATAAATATTGTCATGAAAGTGTTCTTTCTTTAAGTTAAGCTTAATTAGACATTATTACAAAGTGCATTTTTAAAAAGTGTACTTAAGTGTGTTAATAAATATTGTGATGAAAGTGTACTTACTTTGAATTAAACTTAATTAGATATTATTACAAAGTGCATTTGTAAAAAGTGCACTTAAGTGTGTTTATAAATATTGTGATGAAAGTGTACTTTCTTTAAGTTAAGCTTAATTAGACATTATTACAAAGTGCATTTTTAAAAATGCACTTAAGTGTGTTTATAAATATTGTGATGAAAGAGTACTTACTTTAAGTTAAACTTAATTAGATATTATTACAAAGTGCATTCGTAAAAAGTGCACTTAAGTGTGTTTATAAATATTATGATAAAAGTGTACTTTCTTTAAGTAAAACTTAATTAGACATTATTACAAAGTGCATTTTTAAAAAGTGTATTTAAGTGTGTTAAGAAATATTGTGATGAAAGTGTACTTACTTTAAATTAGACTTAATTAGATATTATTACAAAGTGCATTTGTAAAAATTGTACTTAAGTGTGTTTATAAATATTGTGATGAAAGTGTACTTTCTTTAAGTTAAGCTTAATTAGACATTATTACAAAGTGCATTTTTTTAAATGCACTTTTTTATCTGACTGTGAAGCGTATTTGAAAAAATTAAGCAAACTTTCCTGTCTTTTTGACATTTTTCCCCTGAGTGAAACGATCGAGGCTAACAGCAATCTCAACTCGTACAACAAGCGCGCAAGTCATGTGTCACAAACATTGAACACTACACATACAGTAATTTTTTTTTTTTTTCATTTAGGCAATTCATTTTAGTGACACAGGAGGTGCCGGATCCAATAAAAAAGGTTCCGGATCCAATTTCGGAGGTGACGGAACATGTTCAGGCTCAAATTAAGCCCTGGTAAAACCTGACTTTTCAAATGAGCGTGAACGTGAACTGCGCGTGCTGCTCATTCCTGCCAGAGTGAGCGCCGCTCTCGTTCACGTTCATTGTATGCAGGGTTCTAAATTAACACCCGCCAACCCGCCAAATGCGGGTTAAAATTCATTTTGGCGGGTGATAAAACTTACTAGCCAGTTTGGCCGGTGATGCATGAGGCATTACATGCAGGGATGTAGTGGAGGCTAAACGCACGTAAACGCCGTTTACGCACCTCCCAAAATTCGGAAATAGCGTTTACCCACCTCCTAAGTGTGTTTATCCACCTCTAAATTGCGTTTATCCACCTCTAAATTTCACGCTTTTCAAGTGCGGAGCAGAACATTGAGCAGAGAGCGCAGCGCGCCGACACACACACACACACACACGGAAGAGAACGGCGCGGAAAAGACACGCTCGTGAAGTTACTAGCTGCGAGAGAATGAAACCTGATCGCCGAACACGGAGGCGAGACGGAACATTTTTGGTTTTATTTTTTTATTTTTTGCAAAATCGTCTGTTAATGTCGGCAGTCATTACACTTGTGGAAACTACAGTGCAACTTATATTGTCTTTCTTCTAATAATTACAGAAACTTTTTTTCTGAGTTTTCTTTAGCCTAAAGTTTGCGAGAAACCATGGAAACGAATGGACACAGAAAACACAAGAAATAAGACAAACGGAGTTGGCTAGTAAAGTATTAAACGAAATGCGGCAGTGGTACTTGGGACAGACTTCTGGGGGCGAGAAGAGGAACGAGGCAGGGGATGAGATCTCGACAGAGAAACTAAGAAAAGAAAATGCCAAATGGCTGACGGGTCGTGAATGGCTAGTGTTTGATCACAATAATGTCATCATGTATTGTCAGGATTGCCACATGTAGCCTACTCAAAAAAAAATAAATGTTTGGCTAGTGGATATTCTGATTGGCTATTATATTCTGAAAGTTACCAGCCACATTGGCTGGTGATCAAAAAAGTTAATTTAGAACCCTGTATGAAAAGTGATTCGTTCAGTTCAGCGTTCGGCGAAAATATGAACGCGTTCAGTGAACGTCGTTCATTGAACGCGTTCATGCACAACACTGAGCAGCACGACGACCTGTCTGTCGTGATCCAAGTAGTCGATTGTTGCTATATTGGGTAAATTTGCAGGGGCATAAGCAGGGTCATCCAACCAAACCAGTGTTGAACGCATGTTTGGAACATGGAAGGAAACAATTTAACAGTTTTGGATGGATGGGAAACAGTCAAGCTGAGAAACTGGGACTAAATTAACTAACAGCTGTACAGTGGCATTACCTGCTATTCCTCCTTGGATATTTCCATTACCAGTTGTGGATCTTGAAATCGCAAAGATATTAAAACAATGCAAGGAATATGGCAGGATGAACGATCTGGTAAAACAATATCTAGGTCTCAAGTATAATACTAGTATTCAAATATTTACAGACGGCTCAAAAGACCCAAATACAGGAAAGACGGGAGCAGCAGTATATATACCACATTTACAGAAGTCAATACTAAAAAGAACTTCAGATCATTTAGCAGTTTACACTGTGGAACTTTTAGCTATTTTACTAGCACTCACATGGATAGAGGAGGTTGGGCCTAATCAATATATCATCTGTTCAGACTCAATGGCATCATTAATAAATATTGCAAATTGCAAATCTGTTTGTAGGCCTGACTTGATTTATGAAATCTATATAGATGACAAAATCGTAGTATTACAGTGTGTTTTATGTGGGTCCCATCTCACGTTGAAATAGAGGGTAATGAAGCAGCTGATCGTTTGGCTAAAAAGACTGGATGGATTTTTATCATTATATGATGGTTGTGTACAGGCACTGCCAACACACATTTCAGTACAATCAACTAGCAATCAACATTTCAGTTTCCCGAAAGATTAAGCCAGAGTGCCAAGGACACTATTGCAAATGTTTTGCCGGCTTCTTGAGCCGTGTATACTGCAATGCTGGAGACATTTCAATTGGGAATTTTTGGTTTCATAGTATTTAAAGGATGAACATGAGGGGCTGCTGAAATTGTCAAACTGTTATTCTGTAATGTACTGCCAATGAGAGACTATCTGAACCAAAAACATTGCTGGACTAGACTGGTTTATGTGTTTGTCATGTGCATTTTTCGCTTCCTAAATTTTTAGTTCCCCCTATTTTAGTTTACTTTGGGTCAAATCCAGCAGAAAGTCTCCAGCTGCAAACTCTTGGCCAGTGTTTTGTTGTCAACTACACACATCTAACACATCTAAGTTTACTTATTCCAAAGATGGACAGTAGAGCATGTTGTGATGTTGCGGGGCTACAATAATATAGTTTCTTATCAGCAGCCTGATCCTTTGGAAACCTCAGGGAAGTCTTTCTGTGAAAGCAGCCTGTACTTTTTCTGCTAATACGGTCTAATATGGTTCTGCTGATGCCACTAAAAGTAATTTCCAATATAGTGGTGGCTCAAAGTGATGCTTGGATCCTCTCTCTTCTAAGTATGTAAATCAACACTTGATGCAGAAGTTATATGGTGAGAAACTCAAAAGCTCAAAGTCAGATAGAGGACAAATTTGTAACAAATACTAGATTTATTTAAAATAAATGATTCAAGCTACTGATATCGTGGTTAAATTCTTATGCAAAATCATATGAAACCTTTTTCTGTTTTATTACAGGTAATTTATGTTATTGTTTTTAATTGTGAAACTAAATTTGTTTATTCACAAATTCTGTGGGATACTTCTGTGGAATCTTTTTGGATTGTGAGATTATGAGTTATGAATATGTTTTGAGTTTTGAATAGATTGTTTAAAAGAAAATAAGATTTGAAATGTTACAGATATCACACTGCTTTAATAACACACTTTAAGCTGAAAAACAATTGCTTTATCTTACTTTTTTTTTTTTAGCATATTAAAAGTGTAACCCAGTATACAAGCCTCTAAAAATCATGGTAGTTCCTCTACCAAAGAAATGTTGCACTTAAAGAAATGTATAGATTCACATAAGTGTATTGACCGCTGTAAATATATAGCAGGTTAACTAGTGAAATTTGTATCTGAGACGGTCACGACAGAATGACTTGTATAAGAATGGCACTTCCTTTGCTGAATATGGATGCTTGTGTCTTCACTGTTTCTTGATGGACGTCTGAAGAACTTCCTGTACTGCTGCCTGACCTGGACAAGAATGAGAAGAGAAATAGTTTGAAACTCTGGTAAAAAAAAAAAAAAAAAAAAAAAAACATGTCCAGGTTATTATTCAAGAATTTAATTTTAGAAAATGAGAAATTAAAAATGAACTTTACCCTTTAGAACCTGAAGCTAAAATAGGTGTTTTTCACATATTTAGATTTTTCTGTCTGTACAATTCTAAAACAATGTGCTATCTTAATGTGCAAGGTGTCATCTTTTTCAGAAGAAGATTAGCTTTCAACATATTACAGTTATTGACCATTAATTGTGTGTGGTGAGTTTGTAAATAGAATTTAAATAGACAAAAATAAAAAATGTACGAGAATAAATGTAATTTTTATTTAAAAAACAAAACAAAAAAACCCCAGAAAAAATGACCGAAAGAAACTAACACTTTAAAGTTGAAAAATGATCTATAATACATATATACAAGTCTTTTTTTGTGACATTGGGTGGCACAGTTTTCATTTAGGACACTTTTTTTTCATACACGCATACATACAAATGCACGCATTCATAGGCACGCACACATACACATGCACTCACTACATGCTTAGATACGTGAAAGAGTAACGGCCATCCCAAGTTTCATTAAAAATCATCCCAATCCCCTCTTCTGCTGTCTAACACTTCTTTCGCCATGTATTTGTTCATTTCTTTTATTATTTTATACAATCCAAAACACTCTAACCTACCACACTTCGTATCTCTCTGTTCAAATCCTTCCTTCCCACACTGCTGTCATTTGCAGACATTACCATAACAAGACGTATATTGCTGAAAAGCGTATGTTGTCTACTGTCAGGCACAATTTGAATGGTTTTGATAGTGCAAACGGTTGAAGAGTTATGGTCAAATGAAAACAGATTGCTGGTATGTGTCGGTGACGACACAGCCGGTTCTAAGGGGTTAAAGGGTTAGTTCACCCCAAAATGAAAATTAGCCCATGATTTACTCGCCCTTAAGTCATCCTAGGTGTATATGACATTCTTCTTTCAGACGAATACAATCAGAGTTATATAAAAAAAAATCCTGGCTCTTCCAAGCTTTATAATGGCAGTGAATGGCCATTACTTTTGGTGCAAGTCGACTTGCGTACGGCCGTCTGCCGGAAGCTAGTTGTTTTAGTCGATATATTTCTCTCACACAAACACATTGCTTCACTTCAGAAGGCCTTTATTACTGTATGTACACACCGTTGCCGACTTGAGCTTCCAAAGTTACCGGAAGTCATTCATTTTCAATGGAAGCTGGCTTCTCTCAGCTGCAAGGAGCGTCAAATCCATCGGCATCGATTTTTGAGCGACCAGAGCATCAATCAGAAAGTTGAAAGTAGCTCAACTTTATGGTAATGAGCTATGATGAGGTTCAGCGGCAAGCAGCGGCAAAACGCCAGCAACCAATCAAAATATAGACGTCCTTCTCGCTGGCTGATTCCGGAGAAACATTCGATGTAAACTTTCGTTCCTACCAAAACATTAGTTCCAAGAAATTGGAGAAGCTGATCATCGCCGTTGCTGGGTTTCCTATCATTTATGATATGACGTTGTTTGCTTATAGGGACCAGTTACAAAAGAACGAGGCATGGGATAAAATAGCTGGGATAGTTGATGATTTATAATATTTTTAACTAGTACTGATAGAAACTCAAATTTGTCTCTGTCTTACCAGTAGGGCTGCACTATGTATCGTTTAAGCATCGATATTGCGATATACGAATCCACGATAGTCAGGATGTGCGATGTCAAGAATAGGTAGGCTATCGTAGTTGATCCGTGATTCATTAACCGTACAGGCCAGCTGCTCCCCGGCCCTTAATTGCACAGTTTAACCATCATAGAGTGAAAGTTTGCCTGTGTTTTTAAGTCCTGTCAGTTTAACAGGGCGCGTTTGACAGGTCATATATAAGAACGAGCAGAGAGAGAGGGAGAGCCCCGGCAGCACGCGCGCACTCACCTTCACCATCTTCAAACAACACGAGCGCGTCAATGTATTGCTTGTTTTTTCTCTTTACATTTCATAGTGTGACACTTCTCTCCTCCCATGATCGAACATAGATTGCTGCTACGTCAGAGCGACCAAAGCATCAACAAGCTTCCCCGTACTTTTTGACAAGCGTCCTTGACAGGGCGGCCAGAGTTTCTTTGCAGCTCAAGTCGGCGGCGGTGTGTACGTACAGTTAACCCCCCAGAGCTGTGTGGAGCACTTTTATCATGGATGGATTATTAACAGAAACGGCCATTCACTGCCATTATAAAGCTTGGAAGAGCCAGAACATTTTTAAATATATCTCTGATTGTATTCGTCTGAAAGAAGAATGTCAAATACACCTAGGATGACTTGAGGTTGAGTAAATCATGGGCTAATTTTCATTTTTGGGAACTAACCCTTTAATATAAAGTAGGTGAGAGATGATTTTCTGGTAGACTGTCTGTACTGATGTCTGACCTGATTATTGAAGACACAATAGACCAGGAAGATGAAGGTTCCCTGCTGGGAGTTCAAGATCAGGAAGGGGATCTCCAGCTCCTTCCAGAAACCCAGAATCCAGGAGCAACCAAGAACCACAAACTGAGCCAGTGTTTTAAATGTCATATTCCTGCAGAGAAAGATGGAGAGTTAATATATATTACTGATTATATTGTTGTGGAAAATCTGCAATTGTTCTGTTATAAGTATGACTTTTTGTCGAACTTTTTGTAGAACGCTTCTGTATATCAATCAACCACACTTGAAACTTATTTATTAAGAAAGTGGTTTATGAAGAAAAACAATTGTTATTGTAAAATGTTTTTTGAGAAAGTGGTTTATAAAGAAAAACATACCACACTTAATGTTTTAAGCATTAATTAAAAAGCATAGAGAGGAACAAAACATGTATTAGAAAGAGCTTTGCTAAAGAAAGAAGATAAATGCAAGCATTACCGTCGGATGTGTTGCGGACGATGCGCAGAATGCAACAAAGAAGAAAAGTCTGAAGAAGGAAGACTAAGAGGTGAAAGGCTTTACAAAGACAGGTCTGAAATGAATTTCCAGAACTCATGACACCTCAAGACTTAGGATTGGATAAATTGTCTGTAAGAGACTGATAATTTATGAGGGGATTTCCAAAGATGACGACCTCAAGAAATCAGATGGTCTATAAAAGGCTGAAAGGAGAAGATGAAGGCTGACGCTGATTCTTAATGGCCTCTCCAGTGTTACAACGCTTGTAAACGATTTACTCTTGATGTTGTTTTGTCTTGTTTTTTTATATATTAGTACTTTATATGTAAACTAATTAACCTGTAGATACTAAAACTATATTTAATTGAAACTAATAAACTCTTTTGCTACTCTCGCCTGCCAAAAGTCTTTGATTTCTAAAAAAGTGAGCTGAACAGACCATGAAGAAGTCTTCTGACCTGTGGATTGTGAGTATGAAAATTCAGATGCTTATGATTTAGGACACATTTGACTTTATACTGAAAAAAATGATACTTTGGATTAACTTAAAAAAATTGATGTAATTTGTTACAGCTAATTATTTTTAGATTTTCTCAAATTGTATTTATGATTTAGTTAAAACCATAAATTTTGATATAATGTCAAACCAAAATTTTTTTTTTTTCCAACTCAACGTTTACCTTAACCCAAAGTACACAGCAAAAACTCCAGTGTTAAATTAACACTCAAGAGTGTTAAAGTTAATTAGATAATTAAGTGATTAATTTAGTGATGATTGAGCATTATTGAAGACACATAATATGCTATCTGTTTCTAATGCAGAAAAGTTAGTTCATGCATTCATGACCTCGAGACTAGATTACTGTAATGCTTTATTAGCTGGTTGTCCTGCATCCTCAATAAACAAGCTACAGTTAGTCCAAATGCAGCCGCTAGAGTTCTTACTAGATCAAGAAAATATGATCATATAACACAGATTTTATCATCACTACATTGGTTACCTATAAAGTTCCGTATTAATTATAAGGTATTGCTACTTATAAACGGCTTAGCTCCAGTCTATTTAACGGATCTTCTATCGCCCTATAATCCATCGCGCTCTTTAAGATCACTTAATTCGAGGCTTTTGGTCATACCTAGGATATCCAGATCCACCAAAGGAGGGAGAGCATTTTCACATTTAGCTCCAAAACTCTGGAATAGTCTTCCTGATACTGTTCGTCGCTCAGACTCGCTTTCCCAGTTTAAAACTAGATTAAAGACGCATCTCTTCAGCCAGGCATTCTTATGATATTTTTAATCTTACAGTTAAATCCGGTCTCTAGTTCATAAATGCCAGAGGAGAACTGGCCCCCGACTGAGCCTGGGTTCTCCCAAGGTTTTTTTTTTTTCTCCATTAGGTCACTTGATGGAGTTTTTCGGTTCCTTGCCACTGTTGCCTTTGGCTTGCTCAGTTGGGGATATTTAATTTAATTTAATCAATCAATAATACTATTGATCAGCCTTACCAAACGTGGACATTTTTTTCCACTAGAAACAAACCTTGTTGTGCTATTTTGATTTAATACTGCTTTGATACAATCTGTATTGTGAAAAGCGCTATACAAATATACTTGACTTGACACCTGATGTTAACAAGCAGAATCACTGAAGGAGAAAATCACAAATTGTAAGTCACCATTATGGTGATCAGTATTTGCTTTATATGTTCACTTTAAATTTTGCTTGTCTGCTGTTATTGATTTATAACAGTCGGATGCACAAAGAGACAATGTGATCTGATGGTGTTGGTTATGTTTTGACATAATCATGTTGTGATCCAAAAAACGAATCTTATTGAGATAGTTTTGTTTAACTTGTTAATTACAGCAGCTCTGTGTTTCTACAGCATATGATTTTCAGTATTTTTCATAATCCAAAATATTTAATAAACATTGTTCTGATCAAAAGACTTTCAAATAAATTTATATAGAAACACAGACATCAATAATCAGCCTGTGATTCTCAACAATGGTGACAATAATAAAGCATGTTGCAGTGGCTGCCACCAATCACAACTCATTAATAGCTCCCATCATGCATTGCGGTATGAATAAATTATGATCTGAATTGTCTACGTAATTTACTTTTCCTAATTGAATATTCTGCTCGTCACCATTGTTGAGATGCATAGACTGAATCTTGATGTCTGTGAGTGCCTGAAAAAAAAATTTTTTTTTGTTTGTTTTCCAAAACAACTTTTAAGAAATCCTTTGTATTATATCTAAAATTCTGGATATTTATGCAGAATCACAGTTATTCTGTAATCAACAACATAAATCTACGTCAGAAATAAGGGTCTTAATGAGTTCAGTGATTAAGTTCAAATGATGATTGTCAAAATATAACCAACACCATCAGATCACTTTTATTCTTTGTTCATCTGTCAGTTATAACTCAATAACAGCAGCCAAACAAAATCTAAAGTAAACATATAAGGATCAAGAGCCCAACTAAAGCAAACACTGATCACCATAATGGTAACTTACAATTTGTGATTTTCTACTTCAGTGATTCTCTAGTTAACACCAGGTAATGCTCAATTATCACTCAATTAATCACTTAATTATCTCATTAACTTTAACACTCTTGAGTGTTAATTTAACACTGGAGTTTTTGCTGTGTACTTTGGGTTAAGGTAAACGTTGAGTTGGAAAAAATGTAAATTTTGGTTTGACATTAAATCAAAATTTATGGTTTTAACTAAATCATAAATACAATTTGAGAAAAAAAAAAAAAAAATAGCTGTAACAAATTACATCAATTGTTTTAAGTTAATCCAAAGTATCATTTTTTTCAGTGATAGAGGGCGTAACACTTACTTTGAGGTCAAAGTGAAAACAGAAGGTATAAACTGAAAACGTCTCAGGTTACGACTGTAACCTATGTTCCCTGAGAACAGGGAACGAGACACTACGTCAGAATGACGCTATGGGGAACGCCTCAGGCGTGACAGGTGTCTGAAATCAAATATCAACTCACGTCAATCATGTTGACCGGCGACAGCCCGTGAATCATCAGCTTGATTGATTAACGCGCGACCTGGATGTATAAAGGGGAGCCTTGCACACATGACAACATCCTATCATCTGAAGGGACTGTTGCAGGCAGGCCCCGAGGCATGGCAGGAAGACGTAGTGTCTCGTTCCCTGTTCTCAGGGAACATAGGTTACAGTCGTAACCTGAGACGTTCCCTTTCGAAAGGGAACTCTACACTACGTCAGAATGACGCTATGGGGAACGATATACCAACGCCACCATGCTAAGGGGAGTGCATGCCCTCAGGTCACACTGGGCTGTCAGTGACAGCATTCCCTACGGTCATAGCCCAAGCTAAAGGATACCACAGAAAAACCTCCACAGATTTAAAGGAAGGTCTACCTGGGCCAGCTCAAAGGCCTAGGACCACAATTCAAAAACTAGAAAGGGTCCCTTCTAGGGAATGTGGCTAGGGGACCCGAGGGAACCCCAGCCAGTCACTATTCAGGGGAACGTGCCACCTGAAATGCCACCAGGCAGGCCTGACCTGGTGTCACTACATAAGACACTACAGTCTGGCCACTTCCTGTCTGTCCGAAGACAGAGCCTCTGGACACTTGCCTTAGGAAGGCATCCAACCCGAGGGACTGCGAAGCAGGCAGTGAACCACTCAGCCCGGATCTCAGAGACGGGACATCCTGGAGAGTATGACTCAGCATAGTGCTTTACAACCCTTGCCAGCGAGGGGAGTTTCTCTACTCAATCCATGGATCTACCCAGTGTTTGTGTTTCAAAACACTGAGGAGGCCTGTGAGGGCCTAAAGGGAGCTTACCTCCAGGAAGGCCTGGTAGGACCTCTAACCTGGCGACCACAACATGGGGGAGCTTGTATTCAACCACAATATGTGGGAGCTTACCTTCAGGAAGGCCGGTGAGGCCTCTAACCTGGCGACCACAGCATGTGGGAGCTCATATCAGGAAGGCCGGTGAGGCCTGTAACTTGGGGACCACAACCTGTGCTTACTTTCAGAAAGGCCCTAGAACCGAAGTCTGGGCCATGTAAGAAAGGGAATTAAGCGTACGGCGCACAACCCTTACCATAAATATGGATTATAGAAAGTACATGAAAGAAAGTGCATGTACTTAGCCATTCTGAATCCAAGAAGGCCTGATGAGGCCTGTAACCTGGCGACCACAGTAAGTGGGAGCTCATTCTTAGAAAGCCCACAGTATGTGGAAGCTCACAACAATACGACCCTCATATGGAGAGGAAGCCTACTACATACACTAACACAACACTAGCTTGCTACTTGCATGAAGGCCTCTGCAGGATGACTCTGAAAGTAGAGGAAGCCTGAAACATGCAATATGTATATGGAGGCCTCAGCAGTACGACTCTCATATGGAGAGGAAGCCTACAACGTATACTGACAAAAGCTAGCTAGCTATTTGCATGAAGGCCTCTGCAGGATGACTCTGAAAGTAGAGGAAGCCTGAAACATGCAATATGTATATGGAGGCCTCAGCAGTACGACTCACATATGGAGAGGAAGCCTACAACGTATACTGACAAAAGCTAGCTAGCTATTTGCATGAAGGCCTCTGCAGGATGACTCTGAAAGCAGAGGAAGCCTGACACATGCAGTATGTATATGGAGGCCTCATACAATAAGTATA
Organism: Squalius cephalus; assembly: GCF_949319135.1. Lineage (NCBI taxonomy): Eukaryota > Metazoa > Chordata > Actinopteri > Cypriniformes > Leuciscidae > Squalius > Squalius cephalus. The sequence goes on from NC_137123.1 coordinate 6,449,737, forward strand.
TGGAGGCCTCAACAATACGACCCTCATATAGAGAGGAAGCCTACTACATATACTAACACAAAACTAGCTTGCTATTTGCATGAAGGCCTCAGCAGGATGACTCTGAAAGCAGAGGAAGCCTGAAACATGCAGTATGTATATGGAGGCCTCAGCAGTACGACTCTCATTTAGAGAGGAAGCCAACAACATATACTGACAAAAGCTAGCTTGCTATTTGCAGGAAGGCCTCTGCAGGATGACTCTGAAAGTAGAGGCCTGAAACATGTAGTATGTATATGGAGGCCTCAGCAGTACGACTCTCATATGGAGAGGAAGCCTAGCACATATATCAGCAATACAATAAGTATATGGAGGCCTCAACAATACGACCCTCATATGGAGAGGAAGCCTACTACATATACTAACACAAAACTAGCTTGCTATTTGCATGAAGGCCTCTGCAGGATGACTCTGAAAGTAGAGGAAGCCTGAAACATGCAATATGTATATGGAAGCCTCAGCAGTACGACTCTCATATGGAGAGGAAGCCTACAACATATACGGACAATAGCTAGCTAGCTATTTGCACGAAGGCCTCTGCAGGATGACTCTGAAAGTAGAGGAAGCCTGAAACATGCAGTATGTATATGGAGGCCTCAGCAGTACAACTCTCACAGGGAGAGGAAGCCTAGCACATATATTGGCAATAACTAGCCCGCCTAGGCTCAATAAGTATATGGAGGCCTCAGCAATACGACCCTCATATGGAGAGGAAGCCTACTACACATACTGTTAAAAGCTAGCTTATAATAAGCTATGAGAACTTGTCAATGCTAAATTAATGTCATAACCAGGAAGGCCTGGTGAGGCCTGTAACCTGGCAACCGCAGCACCTGGTGAACACAGTATGTGAGAGCTCATACTCAGGAAGGCCTAGTGAGGCCTATGACCTGATAGCCACAGTATGTGGGAGCTCATTCAACCATAGTATGTGGAAGCTATATTCAGAAAGGCCTAGTGAGGCCTATAACCTGATAACCACATTCCAAGCGCTGTCCGGTTGCAAAATGGGGACTGTCTGGTCAAGGAGGCCTGTTAAGACCTTCTACCTGACCATCGAAAAAATCTCTAGATTTACTTTCTTACCCAAACCATTTTGCCCCAGACTCTAAAACAGGAGACGTAGTCTGAAAAGAAACAGAAATATGTTAATTTCACATTTTACAAAAAGACCAGAATTACACCTGCTCTTTTTGTTCACTGCTCATCATTTTAATTCATAGAATTAAATGCAGCCATAACCACCAGACAATACTGTTTTAATACTTATTCATACGTTCTCGTAATCTACACACTGCCTCGGCAAGCGCGAGAAACGAGCCGTTAAAATATATATAGCTTTCATCCCTCGAGAAGAAAGTCAACAGGTGCGAGGTTGAAACATCCGACAGCGCACGGATTTTCCTTTCTCACGCTCGCCGAGATATTTCTTAATGAACACTGCCAGCACCCTCAGGAACTGACTGTGAACGCCTCGTACCCAAACAGTATTGTTTCACAGATCGCCACAGGGCTCAGATGCTGAACCCTCCTCCCTCGAGAAAAGGGTCCGACGAGAGCGGAGCATCTTTAAAAAACGCTCACAGTTTGCACAAGAGGCTCTCTCGAGAGCCTCCCGCGCTTCACTTGCGATATTCTGAAAACAGACAAAACAGTCCCTGAAGACGAAAAGATGTTGTCATGTGTGCAAGGCTCCCCTTTATACATCCAGGTCGCGCGTTAATCAATCAAGCTGACGATTCACGGGCTGTCGCCGGTCAACATGATTGACGTGAGTTGATATTTGATTTCAGACACCTGTCACGCCCGAGGCGTTCCCCATAGCGTCATTCTGACGTAGTGTAGAGTTCCCTTTCGAAAGGGAATCACAATTTTCCATTGGACCAATGTAAATATATATTTTGAATGAATTGCAAAATATATGTTTTGCAATGTTTCACTTTTTTCAGTGTACCTAACCTGAGAATAATCAAAATAAGGTTAAAGGTGTCTAGAAATATGCAGCATATAACAACATATATATACACATTTCATGGAATGTTCAAATCATATTGTTTGTTACTTGGTTCGTTTCATATGTGAAACTTCAGCGTTCAGATTTTTCAAGGTGGAGGTCAGACTGATGATGATGTAGATGAAGAGAATCATGTTTAACTGCACAGTAAGAGAAACAACAGTCATTAATCTTTAATCACTTTTCCTTTTAATACAAAGTCATGATGAGAAATGTGCTTACTGCTAGTATGACGCAAACAGGTCCCTGAAAACTCCAGATAAAGCCTTTATCCATTTTAATCCAGCACCTGTTTAGAGGAAGAAAAATAATTAAATGAACAAACATGAAGGATGAAGGTGTTGATCTCTGAGTCGCTCAAACTAAACTCACTTTTCACTTCCGTAGCCTTTAGGATCCACCCCAGCAGACACAGCCACCACAACCAGAGCAACCGTATATCCAATCACACACAGGAATCCACTGCTAAGCACCCCCCTCCTTTTGGAGCTGATCTGGGATAGGTTCTTCACACAGATGAAGAGCAGCACAGCTTCAATGAACATCCACACAAAGCCGGAGAGAAAGAGGAAGTGCAGCACACCTGATATCACGGCACACAACACCTGGAGATCATGAGAGACGGTTATGATGATTCTCAGTGAGACTGTGCTGAGCTGTAGGGCTCCTTCATCATTCTCACCTGATGACGGCGTATGAGGCTCAGGAACTGTTGTGTGAGCAGGAACAGAAGGTGAGCCAACAGCAGACTCACGCAGAGGTTGATTCGAGCCACATTATTCACTCCAGGACTCCACTGACAAAGGGCAAAGGTCAACAGGGCCAAACTGAAGAACACCAGCCCCACGATCACACACACTAAATTCAACACGTTCAGCTCTGAGTCGCTCTGAGGAAACATGTCAGAGTACATGAGTGCCAAATCTGTGCTGTTCTTCAATGCTCACTATAAATGTTCTCGTACCTCTGATGGGCGGTTGGTTTGCATGATGACAGCGAATGTGGACAGATGAACACAGGAACACACAGTGTAGCTTCTGTTGGTCTTTAAAACAGAACAACCATCTACAATCCACTCACTGATATTCCAGTACACACAGGACAGAGAACTGCCGGGCTCAAACTCCTGCAAAAAGAAGAAAGAACATGCAGAAAATAGTATAACACTGAATAGATGTTTTCAGATGTTCATCAGTTCTCAGGTTGGAAAAAAAAAACATTCCAGTCTCTCACGCTGATGTGTTTGAAGGTGAAGTTGACTGGTTTGGTGAGTTTAGTGTTGGTGGTTTTGAGAAGAGTAACTGAGATCACAGTGGACATCATGGTTTTAATTGTGTCAGCTGATGTGTTGAAGAAGTCTGGCTTCAGTAGATTCTCCATTGTGTTATAACTCATGAAAGCCACAGCAGCTGATCCTGTGTGACAGAAACAGAAGAAACTTGTATTTAACAAATGAAAACCTTTAGTTAAATGTGGTTTAGTGATATATCTTCTAAAAATGTTTTAATAAAAATGTTGTATTAAAGCACATCTCACATACTTGTTTCATTGTTGTTCTTGGCGATCCCAATGAGATCGATGTCCACAGAACAATTTGTCGTGACAAGCCGAGGGATTTTATCTAAGGTGACACTGGGTCCAACCATGAAGACTTCAACCTCTGATTGAAGTCAAATAAGCAGTTATGTTTTGTTTTTTTGTTTTTATTAAAGTTGATTCAACCTAACCCTAACCCTAACCTAACCCAAAACAATAAAAAGACTAAAATAAAATAACTATTTCATCTAATTACTAGTTTGAACTAATCAGTTAACTTTGTACATAGCAAAATCCCCAGAGTTATCTTAAGTCAAGCTGGTAATAGTATAGTATAGTATAGTATATATTTTATTGTCCCTTTAGGGAAATTCTTTTTCACATTTCCAGAAACGCTTTTCATTGTACATACTCACGGCACATATAGACATACATATTTTCATACACAGTAAACATTTGACACATACATATATGGGGAAAAAAAAACATACATTATTTCACTGCAAAACAATTTATCTATCTGTGTGGCTTTGTCTTATTGAGTGTTTGGATAGCTGAGGGGATTAGGCTTCTGCTGAAGCGGGTTTTATTGCATCTTATGCTTCTGAACCTCCTGCCAGAGGGTAGGAGTGAGAAGTAGCGGTTGAGTGGGTGAGTAATGTCCAGGGATATTACATGAGCGATACGTGTGATGGCTTTGGTGTTTAGTTCTTGTAGATTTGGAGTGGGCAGACCTATTATTTTGGAGGTAGTATTGGTTATCTTGGTAAGTTTGTTACGTTTTTTTACAGTAAGCATGTTGAAAAAACAGGTTGAACAGTATAGTAGGATGGGTTGAGCAATGCTAATATACAGTAGTAGGAGTAGATGGGGGGCAACATGAAGTCCTTTAAGTTTACGCACCGCTGACAGTCTTTGGATTCCTTTTTTCTGTATGTCTGTTGTGTGGTGTTCAAAGGTGAGGTTATTGTCAATTGTGAGTCCAAGATATTTGAAGTGATCTACTGTCCCTACTGTTTCGTTGTTAATGATAATGGGGTGGTGGGATTGTGCCGATCCAAAAAACATTTCTTTTGTTTTGCTGATGTTGAGTTTGAGATAGTTATTTCCACACCACTGCGTGAAATGGGAGACTGTATTAAGATATTCTTGGGTTGAATGTGTGTCTGTGAGGAGTCCAAGGATTGCAGTGTCATCGGCATACTTGAGGAATATGGTGTTGGGTGAGGGACTGGTACAGTCGTTTGTGTAAAGGGTGTAAAGAAAGGGGCTTAAAACACAGCCCTGCGGGGCTCCTGTGTTGGAAGTCAGTATAGTTGTGGTGGTTGTGCTTACCCGTACAGCCTGTTGTCTGTTGGTGAGGAAGTTGTGGAGAAGATGGATCAGGCGGGAGGGGACATTGAGGTGGAGCAGTTTCTGGATCAGTAGATGTCTCTGAATGGTGTTGAATGCAGAGCTGAAATCTGCAAACAGAATCCTGACAGTCGTGCCTGGAGAATCCAGGTGTTGTAGGACGAGGTGCAACAGGCATGCTACAGCGTCCTCAGTGCCTCTCTTGGCCTTGTAAGCAAATTGGAGGGGATCCAGATGTGGACGGACATGTGGCAGGATGGATTGTAGCAGCAGATACTCCAGACACTTCACACAGCAAAATCCCCAGTGTTAAATTAACACTGAAAAGTGTGAATTATATAAACTCTGAGCAGAGTGTTAAATGAACACTGAAGCAGTGTTAAAGTTAATGAGCTAATTAAGTGATTAATTGAGAGATGATTGAGCATTATTGAAGACACCTGATGTTAACAAACAGAATCACTGAAGGAGAAAATCACACATTGTAAGTTACCATTATGGAGAATAGTGTTTGCTTTAGTTGGGCTCTTGACCCTTATATGGTTACTTTAGACTTTGTTTGGCTGCTGTTAGTGAGTTATAGCAGCCAGATGAACAAAGAAAAAAAAAATTAATCTGATGGTTATGTTATGACAATCATCATTTGAACTTGATTAGCTTCACTGAACTCATTGAGACCCTTATTTCTGACTTAGATTTATGTTGTTGATTTCAGCATAACTGTGATTCTGCATATCTAGAATTTTAGATATAGTACGAAGGATTTCTTTTTTTTTTTTTTAAAGAAAATATTTCTTTTAGGCACACACAGACATCAAGATTCAGTCTATGCATCTCAACAATGGTGACGAGCAGAATATACAATTAGGAAAAGGAAATTACTAAGACAATTCGGTTAATAATTTATTCATACCGCAATGCATGATGGGAGCCATTAATGAGTTGTGATTGGTGGCAGCCAGAGGAAAAGTTATTGTTACCATTGTTGAGATTCACAGGCTGATTATTGATGTCTGTGTTTCTAAATAAATTCATTTAAAAGTCTTTTGATCAGACCAACGTTTATTAATTATTTTGGATTATATTAAAAAGCTGATAATCATATGCTGTGGAGTCACAGAGCTGCTGTACTTATCAAGTTAAACCAAATTACCTCAATAAGTTTCATTTTTCAGATCACAACAAGATTATGTCTAAACATAACCAACACCATCAGATCACATTAGATCTTTGCTCATCTGACTGTTATAAATCAACAACAGCAGACAAGCAAAATCTAAAGTAAACATATAAGGGTCAAGAGCCCAACTAAAGCAAACACTATTCTCCATAATGGTAACTTACAATGTGTGATTTTCTCCTTCAGTGATTCTGCTTGTTAACATCAGGTGTCTTCAGTAATGTTCAATCATCACTAAATTAATCACTTAATTAGCTCATTAACTTTAACACTGCTTCAGTGTTCATTTAACACTCTGCTCAGAGTTTATATAATCCACACTCTCAGTGTTAATTTAACACTCTCAGTGTTAATTTAACACTGGGGGATTTTGCTGTGCATCAGGATGGGTGTAAGAGCAATGGGGCGGAAGTCATTGAGTTCTTTGGGACGTGTTTTTTTTAGGTACTGGAATTATTGTAGCTGTTTTCCAGAGGGTGGGGATTTTGCGTTGATGGTAGACTTCACAGAAGAGTGGGTGGATTATTGCAGAGAGTTCAGTAGCACAGGTCTTAAGCACCCTTGCTGGGATCCCATCAGGCCCTGGGGCCTTGCCTGGCTTGCATCTACTCAGTTGCCGCCTGACATCCTCCTTTGAGAAGGGGGCTGGGTCATTTGGGTCCAGCAGGGGGAGTACATCCAGCTGACTGCGACATTCCTCTGAGTAGTCAACTGAGTCGAACCGGTTAAAAAAGATGTTCAGCTTATGTCCTTGCTCTGGTGAGATTGGTGAGCTGGGTCTGGGTGCATTTCCTGTCAGTGTTTTGGTCATCTGAAAGGCTTGTCTGGTGTTCATGGAGCTGAATTTTTGTTCCAGTTTATTCTTGTATTGTTGTTTGGCTTTAAAAACCTCATTTTTTTACTGCTCTGTTTGCTGTATTAAGTGCTGTCCAGTCCTTGAGCTTGAAGGCTCTGTGTTTTTCCTTCAGGCTTTTTCTTAGCTGATGTGTAATCCATGGTTTAGAGTTAGGATATTTTTTTATTTTCTTAACTGGTATAGTGGTCTGAATACAGAAGTTGATGTAATCTGAGATGATGGAGACTCTGTCATCTAATTCCCCATCAAAAATGTCCCAGTCAGTGCATGCCAGGGAGCCTTGGAGTTGCGCAATGGCATCCTCCGTCCATGTAGGGGCGCTGTATGTCTCTGGCTTGTGTGTTTTGAGTTCCTGTTTGTATACCGGAAGTAAACAGATCATATTGTGATCTGCAAGTCCGAGTGGAGGGTAAGAGCGTGTGCGGTACGCATCGATAATGTTACCATAACGTAAATCCAAGATGTTATCCCTTCTGGTGGGGGTGTCAACATACTGGTGGAATGATGGCAAAACAGATTCTAGTCTGCAGCTGTTATAATCCCCCATGATAAGCACCGGAGCCCCCGGGTACTTAGCAAGCATCGAGTTAGCCTCTTCAGCCACCAGCTCAGATGCTGTCTTGGTGTTAACGTTTGGGGGGATATAAACACAGCTAGACACAACAGTGGGGAATTCACGGGGGAGATAGTGGGGGCGCAGTGATACAGTCAACATCTCCAGATTGGGTGTACATATCTTTTGATGGATTTTGATATTAGTACACCATCTGTCGTTGATGTAAAAACAGACACCTCCCCCTCGCGTCTTCCCTGATTGAGCCGTTCTGTCCGACCTTATGATGGTGAAGCCGTCCAGGGCTACCTCGTTGTCAGAGATCGCCTCGTCCAGCCAGGTTTCGGTCAAGGCGATGATGCAGATGTCTCTGAAGGCTCTTTCCAGACGGCATCGGGCATGTAGCATGTCCATTTTGTTGCGGAGGGACCGGACATTTGCCAGGATGATGGAGGGAAGAGGTGGTTTGAAGGGACGTCTTCTTATCCTGCTTCGGATTCCTCCCCCGTTTGCCCCTTTTCCTGGGTCGGAGCTCCGGGGGTACGGCCGCCACGGGCTTGATGTTACTTGGCGGAGAGTCCCGTAATAATAGCAGGTCTTCTCGGCTGTAGGTGAGTAACTCTCCATCTATCACCGGTTGCACTGTAAGGCCGTCGCAGATAAACAGTTGTCTTGTAAACACCAGCACAATCAATAATGTAAGAGTTTTTGCCATAATCAACAGATCGGGGACACAAGACGAGACAAGACAAACTTTAGACAGAACTTAGACAAGCCGTGGAGCTCGGACGAGACGCGTAAGGAAACTGTGTTGTCGCAGCAGAGCATGCGCCAGACTCTAATGTTGTTTGTGGAGTTGTTGAATCCTCTTCTGCTGAGATCTTTAGAGATGTAATGTCTTCTTTTATCTTTAGTTGATTCATCTTAGGGTAGGGGAGACCGGGGAGTGTTGCAACAGGGGATGGTTGCAACATGTCATTTTTCTCCAATCAGAAACAAGCTAGATTGATGACACTCATACTACACATGCACAGTTAGACCCTTCCCCCAACAAGAAGAAAGTAGACATATTCAACATCTGCTGCTGTTTTGGAGGTATGAAAATAACATTTCAACTTACTTAGTTTGAATTATTGTTTTGTTGACTTCTAAGTGACGTAGTTAGCATGTGTCAAAGTCAGATAGGTTTGGGGACAGTTGCAACAAGTTATAAATTGCATGTTTAATAAAAGTTTGTTGCATTGCAAATTGTTCAATTCTTCCTGTCTGGCACTGAAATATGGAGAGATTGAATAGCATCTGTAACACCTGCACACTGAATATATGTAGGCCTATGTTCTACACATAAACAAACAAAACTCAATAACTGTTATTTGATAAATATCACTAAATAAATAAATAATAGGTTACAATAATATTATTATAGAAATAAATAATACTATAGGCCTAAAACAGTTCATATTTTCAGAATTCTATATGCTCATTGAGACAAAAAGCTAAAGTTAATTAGTGAAATTTAAGTTTTTTTTTAACATGTTGCAACCGTCCCATGGTTGTGTTGCAACTGTCCCCTGGGTTGGGGTCAGTTGCAACATCTGGCTTCTTCCATTCAAATAAATACTGTGAACGTTATGTCATATATAATCATCTTTAAATGGTATAGAGTTTAATATATACAAATTTGGTTGATCTAGTCCCAATAGTCTCTGAGTAATTGAGATAAATGCAAAAAGTGTTACAACTGTCCCTGGTCTCCACTACGTTTACACGACAACGATACGCTTAAAATTCAGAAGTGTTTCCTTTGAGTTTACAAAACTTTGCATTTTCAGGCACCCAACCTGACTCTTTGTTGTCGTGGAAACGAACGGCCAAACGTATAAAAAGTTGTACGTTTTTAGTTGAAAACGGTGTCTTGTAAAAAGACCCTAAGACTGTGGCTGAAGTGGGTGTTTTCTATATAAACTATATCATATATAAGCTCAGTTTCATCATCAATAATAACAGTTTTTCCACTCACCAACAGCAGCAAGAGTAAAACTGACACTGGCATTTGTGTCTGTCGGCTTCACCAATGTAGAGAGGAGTTTCTCGTTGGTTTTTAACACATGGTTTCCGTTGAAGGCTAGTTCAGCTGAGCTGACTGATGATGAAGACTCTGAAATCTCTCCTGAAGTGTTGAGGACCATATTCAAAACATCGGTCACTGGAGTCTAATTTATTGATCAGAAAGAAAGAAAAAATACTGTAAATGTAAATATTAAGAAAGCCAATTAATCAGACCTGCAATGTCAATCATGTAACTGACAATTACATTTGATTTGATTATTTTATATATATATATATATATATATATATAATAATCAGACCTGCGATGTCAGTCATGTAACTGACAATTACATTTGATTTGATTATTATTACTTGAAGACTTACAGTCAAAGAAAGCTCTTGATCTGTAATGTTCTCGATCTGCTCTAGAAGATTTTGAAGCTTTTCAGTCTGACTCTGAAATCAAAATTGAGAAGACAGAATTTGACGATGTGTGAGTGATGACTTTAACCGGGTATGCTGAGTGCCTCTGAAATGAGACACAGACACTGTTTTTTAACAAATTTCTTTAACAAATGATTCAATGACATATATTTTTTTAAACATTTGTCGCCACCTACTGGTGGAAATGAAAATACTTTTCTAAAGGTGCTTTTCTGTATTTTGCTCGCTACAGTGGACAGTGTTTGTATCCAAACCAGTGCCGGCCCGAGCCTTTTGGGGGCCCTAAACAGAATTTGATTTGGGGGCCCCCTCCCACCACGCGTAGTTAAAAAAGTTTTAACTTTTCCTTTACTCTTTTACTAACTCTTTGAAACTTCTGAAAACAAACTGTAAACATATTCCAGCATTGCAATCTTGACATCGCAGCCTGTTCATTATAGCCGTAATAAATGTTTAATAATAAAATAGTCAACCTAACATATAAAACTTACACTGCTCTGTTTAAATAGTCAGTAGTACAATTCATACCGTTCACAGTAAGCACCGCTCCACTGTGATGTTTCCAAGCACATTTTTGCGTGTGAAAAGGATAATTTTTTCTGTCGATATTGGAACGTGAGTGAAGTACAAAGAAGCCTATAATAAAGAATAGTTTACCATCCAAATACATCGCGAATCGCTTACTTTCACTTTCGCTTTAAATTATTTAGTTTTGGCTTGTTTATATATATATATTTTTTTTTTCTGTTCTGAATATCATTAAATTTAAAGGATAAATCATTGATCAAATAAAATTTTTGTATCATGGCTTAACATTACCGTGACTTTGCGCACAAATTGTCTGCACGCGAGGTTATGCGCATGACTCAAACACTGGCAGACACAGCAGCAGTTGTAGGCAGGTATATTGATCATGAAATCAGAATTTTACTTGTCTTGAATTATTCATTCATTCATTCATTCATGTCACTTGTTTAAGTTAATTAATATGTAAAAAAAAAAAAAAAAAAAAAACACTGAAAAAAGTGAAACATCAGTGCAATTCATTCAAAATATATATTTACATTGGTCCAATGGAAAATTGTGATTTTCAGTTTATACCTTCTGTTTTCACTTTGCCTCAAAGTAAGTGTTACGCCTTCTATCACTGAAAAAAAATGATACTTTGGATTAACTTAAAAAAATTTATGTAATTTGTTACAGCAATTTTTTTTTGATTTTCTCAAATTGTATTCATGATTTAGTTAAAACCATAAATTTGTATTTAATGTCAAACCAAAATTAAACCATTTTTACTCAAGAGTGTTAAAGTTAATGAGATAATTAAATGATTAATTGAGTGATGATTGACTATTACTGAAGACACCTGATGTTAACTAGAGAATCACTGAAGGAGAAAATCACAAATTGTGAGTTACCATTATGGTGATCAGTGTTTGCATTAGTTGGGCTCTTGACCCTTATATGTTTACTTTAGATTTTGTTTGGCCTTTGTATGTTATAACTGACAGATGAACAAAGAAAAAAAAAGTGATCTGATGGTGTTGGTTATAAATAAATAAATACAAATTGAGAAAATCTAAAAAAAAATTGCTGTAACAAATTACATCAATTTTTTTAAGTTAATCCAAAGTATCATTTTTTCCAGTGCAGGGGGTGGCCAGGGGGCCCCAAGCAGCCACTTAGTTCGCTTATACCTTGGGCCGGCCCTGATCCAAACTAACAAAAGTACTGGAATAAAAGTTTAAGTTTGTAAAAGAAGTAATGAGAATGTGTGGTTGAAATGGACAGCTTCGTGGACAGCTTTCTCTGCGCATTAAATCCATATTGCCAGCAAACAATGAGAATGCAGAACAATGATGATGACAGAGAGTATAGGCTTCAAAGCTATTGTGGACCCGCTTACCCAAAACCCTGGTTTGGCAAATAAATGAATGACGGACAGTTATGTATTTCCAACATTTTATTATGTAAGCTTTATGTTACTCCTCAAATAACAAGGGAATTTGTAGTAATTTCTAGTATTAATTAATTAGCGAGTCCACAAACTCATTCTTTCAATTGGCTTTTGTATGCAGAGTATTCACAGCTTATATGGACTGAATGCCCCCATAAACCATCAGCAATTATTAGAAAAGCACATTCATATTTCAGATTACACACATATCTAAAATGCACATGTTATTGCACTGCTTCAGTTTGGACTATTATTGATAGGAGTCTCTACAACTTCAATTTCAGAAACTCAACTTACGTTGCGTCCTTCCAGCGGCGTTATATTTCTACCTGCAATGACAGAAATCAGCATGAAGTCAGTAATATAATAAACTGCAAAACTGAAAGAAATAACTATTTTATTAAGCAGCAATTTCAGTAAGATTGTGGATTCAGCAAGATTTCAGCAGTTGTGGACTAATGGTGAGAGAAGTGGTTCCAACTTTTTAGAGTGGTGTTCCTCCTTCTGCGTTCCCCCTCTCTTCCACTTAGACTTCAGTCATACCTTTTCCATTAAGGGACAATATTTGCCCTCTACATTTATTTCACAGTGCTTTTTTTTACCTTTATGCATAACTTTATGAAATAAAAAATGTTTTCAATGAAAAATGTTCAATAGAGCAATATGCAATGATGGAAAAATTAAGTGATACTTTAAAATATATTACTCTAAAACCGGTAAGCCACTGTCTTCTCAATGAGCGAGTCATTGAGTCATCCTTACATTCAGTAACAAAGCAACTAGCTGTATTTATAAATGAATCATTGAATGATTGACTCACAATTATTTTCAAAGCTGCAGAATTGTTTACGAAACACTGCACTCTAAAAAGAGATGTGTTAAAAATGACACATGTTGTGTCAGTTTTAACACGTTGTGTCAAATTTAACACACAACCTGTGTCGATTCTTAACACATCTCTGTGTTTATAAGGACTACACATTTTGTATTACCTTTAACCGATAAACGTAATCATTCAAATTCACTAAAGTATTAAAATTTGCTTTATACTTTGGTAATATACTGATAACCCCCATAATAATACAGGAGATAAAAAGAAAAAGCACATGATGATTCAAAGTTCACCACCATTGGTTTTCCACGAATCGAGAAACATGTTAATGTAAAGAAGGTGCACAGTGTCATACATACAAACACAAAACACCATCATGGTGACACACACATGACTCCAAATAATGCCATAAACATTCATTAAACAATATATGATGTAATATAAACCCCAAATGTACATGACTGGTACAAAAACTAAGAAGAAACTTATTTAAATGAAATAGCATCAAATGTGAAGTGTCACGCAGGGAATTCTGGGAATGTCCATTTAGAGAAACAACAAGAACAGAAAAAAGAGACGAGCAGAAACACAAGAACTACAACTGACTTCAGCCACAGCCTCAGATGAAATCAACTGAAGAGAAAAGAAGACATTAAATCTGTGAAGATCTCAGCAGAGGAGGATTAAACAACTCCACAAACAGCATTACCAGCTTCACTTATTACTAACCAGACTGACTTTATTTCTGTCAGACGTCTACAGAAGATCTTATTGAGAATTAACAATTGATTTATTAAAAAGAGTTTTAAAAATCACCATGATGGTGATCAGTGTTTCTTTAGTTGGGCTCTTGACCCTTGACTTTCTAACATTAGTTTTTCTCTGGCTGCTGTAACTTTGGTTATGGCAAGAAAATCAGAGAGAAAATGAATCAGGTGATGTTGGTAATGTGATGATGATGACATAATCATAATGTAGTAGTCTGATTCACTGAGCTCTTATTGAGTCTTATCTTTGATTATATGGGTCATTAATTTTACATTAATGATTGTAGTAGCCCTATGATTCTACAGCATGTGATCCATCAGTGTTTTGATAATGAAGGAACGTGACGGCTCTATCCAGGCTCCCAGCGACCGAACCAGCAGGACCAATGGGACCACAGATGTACCTGTGGAGGGGCAGCGAGGTGGAGGACAGGGACCCGTCCCGGAGTGGGGTCTGAGTGTGCAGTGCAACACTACCTGGCTCCACAGTTTGGCAGGGGTGCGTGAGAAAGCATACCGCTTGTTCTGAGACACTGCTTATGATTTATGGGGATTCAAAAAGAGGAGTGGGTGGATGTTTATTATTATAGGGTGGTTGTGTACACACACTGTCGACACATTTATGTTCAAACACTATGTAAAAGTGAATTTCTCATAATAGGTGCCTTTAAAAACCTTGTTAAATTAAAGTTTACAAAAACACCATAGAAGTTTATAAAAATGTAAAATATATATTTTTTAATTTTATATAAAACTCTAAAACTTCAAGAAAATTAAAGCTAAATATCTGAACAAGTTCTGTGACAAATTTTAGGTTGATGTCTCAAAAATATTTATCAAGTTTTTTTTAGCGCAGTACCAAACTTTTCCACTAGATGACATCCAGACTCCTCTGGTGACCATATAAGGACTCTTCGATTTCCATATATGGATTGAGTGATCTTAACCATATATTTCCATACTTTAAAAAAATATATTTATGAAGTAGACATCCTATTCAGAAGTAGTCTAGGTAGTAATGTTAATATTTGAATTAATTTGAATTCAATCTCTAAAATACATATAAAAACATACGGAAAGAATCAGAGCATGTGTTATAATTCGGCACCACATATTTCTAAAATCAGTCGTCAAATATGAAAACTACAGTCTGAACACTTTCAAATGCTATATAGTTTGTCAAGATTACTTTAGGTTTTGACTAAGATATTATTGTTATAAATGTATAATGGCGGGTGTCGGGGAGGGGCAGTCTTAAAAATAGTGGTTAAAACATTTTTATAAATCATAAATTCAGAAATGTATTCTTTGTAATGTGTGAAAAGTATTGATATTAAAAAGAAAAAGTCAATCTGTACTCACACATGACATTGAGCTAAACAGATTAATTTGAATCACTTTAGAAAGAGTAATGTAAGTATATGAGCCGCTCTACCTTTAACAGTGACAGTTACAGCGTCTGATCTCTGAGATCCATGTTGATTGTGAGCCTGACAGTAGAAGCGTCCACTCTGTAGTGCACTGAAACTCTGTCCAGATCCAACAGCTGAGGTTTCATTCTCCTTAAACCAGCTGAAGTTCAGAGCAGGAGGGTTTGAGTCACTGATGCAGTTCAGAGTCACTGAATCTCCCTCCACTATTACACCAGATCCACTCATCAACACAGAGACGTTCCTGGGTGGGTCTAATAACAATCACCAAATTATTTAAGACCTCTGACACATTTTTAAAATGACTAATATGAACCGAATTAATCCAAACAGAGAATTAGCATCTTATGTTGTATAATAAACTCACACATGACATTTAAAGTCACAGTATCAGAGTATTTCTCTCCACGTTCATTGATGGACTTGCACTTGTATTCTCCACTGTCATCAGAGCTGATCTTTGAGATGTTGTAGATTCCTCCAGATCCTACAATCGTTCCTCCTTTAATCCAGCTGATTTCTGCAGGAGGGTTTGAGTCACTGATGCAGTTCAGAGTCACTGAATCTCCCTCCACTATTACACCAGATCCACTCATCAACACTGAGACGTTCCTGGGAGGGTCTAATAACAATCATCAAATTATTTAAGACCTCTGACACATTTTTAAAATGACTAATATGAACCAAATTAATCCAAACAGAGAATTACGATCTTATGTTTTATAATAAACTCACACATGACATTTAAAGTCACAGTATCAGAGTATTTCTCTCCATGTTCATTGATGGACTTGCACTTGTATTCTCCACTGTCATCAGAGCTGATCTTTGAGATGCTGTAGATTCTTCCAGATCCTACAATCGTTCCTCCTTTAATCCAGCTGATTTCTGCAGGAGGGTTTGAGTCACTGATGCAGTTCAGAGTCACTGAATCTCCCTCCACTATTACACCAGATCCACTCATCAACACTGAGACGTTCCTGGGAGGGTCTAATAACAATCACCAAATTATTTAAGACCTCTGACACATTTTTAAAATGACTAATATGAACCGAATTAATCCAAACAGAGAATTAGCATCTTATGTTTTATAATAAACTCACACATGACGTTTAAAGTCACAGTATCAGAGTATTTCTCTCCATGTTCATTGATGGACTTGCACTTGTATTCTCCACTGTCATCAGAGCTGATCTTTGAGATGTTGTAGATTCTTCCAGATCCTACAAACGTTCCTCCTTTAAACCAACTGATTTCTGCAGGAGGGTTTGAGTCACTGATGCAGTTCAGAGTCACTGAATCTCCCTCCACTATTACACCAGATCCACTCATCAACACTGAGACGTTCCTGGGAGGGTCTAATAACAATCACCAAATTATTTAAGACCTCTGACACATTTTTAAAATGACTAATACAGTATGAACCGAATTAATCCAAACAGAGAATTAGCATCTTATGTTTTATAATAAACTCACACATGACATTTAAAGTCACAGTATCAGAGTATTTCTCTCCATGTTCATTGATGGACTTGCACTTGTATTCTCCACTGTCATCAGAGCTGATCTTTGAGATGTTGAAGATTCTTCTAGATCCTACAATCGTTCCTCCTTTAATCCAGCTGATTTCTGCAGGAGGGTTTGAGTCACTGATGCAGTTCAGAGTCACTGAATCTCCCTCCACTATTACACCAGATCCACTCATCAACACTGAGACGTTCCTGGGAGGGTCTAATAACAATCACCAAATTATTTAAGACCTCTGACACATTTTTAAAATGGCTAATATGAACCAAATTAATCCAAACAGATAATTAGCATCTTATGTTTTATAATAAACTCACACATGACATTTAAAGTCACAGTATCAGAGTATTTCTCTCCATGTTCATTGATGGACTTGCACTTGTATTCTCCACTGTCATCAGAGCTGATCTTTGAGATGTTGAAGATTCTTCCAGATCCTACAAACGTTCCTCCTTTAATCCAGCTGATTTCTGCAGGAGGGTTTGAGTCACTGATGCAGTTCAGAGTCACTGAATCTCCCTCCACTATTACACCAGATCCACTCATCAACACTGAGACGCTCCTGGGAGGGTCTAATAACAATCACCAAATTATTTAAGACCTCTGACACATTTTTAAAATGGCTAATATGAACCAAATTAATCCAAACAGATAATTAGCATCTTATGTTTTATAATAAACTCACACATGACATTTAAAGTCACAGTATCAGAGTATTTCTCTCCATGTTCATTGATGGACTTGCACTTGTATTCTCCACTGTCATCAGAGCTGATCTTTGAGATGCTGTAGATTCTTCCAGATCCTACAATCGTTCCTCCTTTAATCCAGCTGATTTCTGCAGGAGGGTTTGAGTCACTGATGCAGTTCAGAGTCACTGAATCTCCCTCCACTATTACACCTGATCCACTCATCAACACTGAGACGTTCCTGGGAGGGTCTAATAACAATCACCAAATTATTTAAGACCTCTGACACATTTTTAAAATGACTAATATGAACCAAATTAATCCAAACATACCCCTTTTCCACCAACAAGAACCGGGTGCTGGTTCAGAGCCAGAGCCAAAGCTGGTTCAGAGTTGGTTCGACTGACGAGCTTACTAAGAACCGGTTTGCCTTTCCACCAGCTAGAGAGCCACAACAGAGCCAGATCTTACGTCACTGTATACGTCTCATGTTGCCCAGCAACCGCTAGTGCGGAAGCGCCAAACACAAACACGCCAGGCTTGTTCGAGATGCATCGGCTTCTCGCAGATCGATCGCCGCATGACACCAAAGCACTGCGATAGCGATCTAAAAGCACAAGGAGTCGTATGTTCTCCAAACACTCCCGCAGCTCCGATCGGTCCTCGCTGCTCCGATGCATCTCGAACAAGCCATCAACAATAATGGACGTTGCAAGTCTATGTGCTCATGGGTTTGCAAAAATACATCGGAATCCAACGCGTTCGTGCAGCTCGCCGTAACTTACATAGATGGATATTATAATCGAGCTGCTATTAGCTCGACTAGCTGCTATTTAAAAATGGCGATCACAAGTTTCTTGTTGGTCACGGTAACCCCGCCCCCAGCCCCTGACGCAAGCGGTTCTTTCTTGGCTCCATTCTAGACCCTGCAATGATTTGGTGCTACTTAAGAACCAGTTTTACTGGTTCGGAGCTGGTGCTTTGGCGGTGGAAAAACAAAGAACCGATTTGAAACTAGGCTCTGGCTCCGAACCAGCACCAGCTCTGCCTTGGTGGAAAAGGGGTAACAGAGAATTAGCATCTTATGTTGTATAATAAACTCACACATGACATTTAAAGTCACAGTATCAGAGTATTTCTCTCCATGTTCATTGATGGACTTGCACTTGTATTCTCCACTGTCAAAAGAGCTGATCTTTGAGATGCTGAAGATTCTTCCAGATCCTACAATCATTCCTCCTCTAATCCAGCTGATTTCTGCAGGAGGGTTTGAGTCACTGATGCAGTTCAGAGTCACTGAATCTCCCTCCACTATTACACCAGATCCACTCATCAATACTGAGACGTTCCTGGGAGGGTCTAATAACAATCACCAAATTATTTAAGACCTCTGACACATTTTTAAAATGGCTAATATGAACCAAATTAATCCAAACAGAGAATTAGCATCTTATGTTTTATAATAAACTCACACATGACATTTAAAGTCACAGTATCAGAGTATTTCTCTCCATGTTCATTGATGGACTTGCACTTGTATTCTCCACTGTCATCAGAGCTGATCTTTGAGATGTTGTAGATTCTTCTAGATCCTACAATCGTTCCTCCTTTAATCCAGCTGATTTCTGCAGGAGGGTTTGAGTCACTGATGCAGTTCAGAGTCACTGAATCTCCCTCCACTATTACACCAGATCCACTCATCAACACTGAGACGCTCCTGGGAGGGTCTAATAACAAACACCAAATTATTTAAGACCTCTGACACATTTTTAAAATGGCTAATATGAACCAAATTAATCCAAACAGATAATTAGCATCTTATGTTTTATAATAAACTCACACATGACATTTAAAGTCACAGTATCAGAGTATTTCTCTCCATGTTCATTGATGGACTTGCACTTGTATTCTCCACTGTCATCAGAGCTGATCTTTGAGATGCTGAAGATTCTTCCAGATCCTACAATCGTTCCTCCTTTAATCCAGCTGATTTCTGCAGGAGGGTTTGAGTCACTGATGCAGTTCAGAGTCACTGAATCTCCCTCCACTATTACACCAGATCCACTCATCAACACTGAGACGTTCCTGGGAGGGTCTAATAACAATCACCAAATTATTTAAGACCTCTGACACATTTTTAAAATGACTAATATGAACCAAATTAATCCAAACATACCCCTTTTCCACCAACAAGAACCGGGTGCTGGTTCAGAGCCAGAGCCAAAGCTGGTTCAGAGTTGGTTCGACTGACGAGCTTACTAAGAACCGGTTTGCCTTTCCACCAGCTAGAGAGCCACAACAGAGCCAGATCTTACGTCACTGTATACGTCTCATGTTGCCCAGCAACCGCTAGTGCGGTAGCGCCAAACACAAACACGCCAGGCTTGTTCGAGATGCATCGGCTTCTCGCAGATCGATCGCCGCATGACACCAAAGCACTGCGATAGCGATCTAAAAGCACAAGGAGTCGTATGTTCTCCAAACACTCCCGCAGCTCCGATCGGTCCTCGCTGCTCCGATGCATCTCGAACAAGCCATCAACAATAATGGACGTTGCAAGACTATGTGCTCATGGGTTTGCAAAAATACATCGGAATCCAACGCGTTCGTGCAGCTCGCCGTAACTTACATAGATGGATATTATAATCGAGCTGCTATTAGCTCGACTAGCTGCTATTTAAAAATGGCGATCACAAGTTTCTTGTTGGTCACGGTAACCCCGCCCCCAGCCCCTGACGCAAGCGGTTCTTTCTTGGCTCCGTTCTAGACCCTGCAATGATTTGGTGCTACTTAAGAACCAGTTTTACTGGTTCGGAGCTGGTGCTTTGGCGGTGGAAAAACAAAGAACCGATTTGAAACTAGGCTCTGGCTCCGAACCAGCACCAGCTCTGCCTTGGTGGAAAAGGGGTAACAGAGAATTAGCATCTTATGTTTTATAATAAACTCACACATGACATTTAAAGTCACAGTATCAGAGTATTTCTCTCCATGTTCATTGATGGACTTGCACTTGTATTCTCCACTGTCATCAGAGCTGATCTTTGAGATGCTGTAGTTTCTTCCAGATCCTACAATCGTTCCTCCTTTAATCCAGCTGATTTCTGCAGGAGGGTTTGAGTCACTGATGCAGTTCAGAGTCACTGAATCTCCCTCCACTATTACACCAGATCCACTCATCAACACTGAGACGTTCCTGGGAGGGTCTAATAACAATCACCAAATTATTTAAGACCTCTGACACATTTTTAAAATGGCTAATATGAACCAAATTAATCCAAACAGAGAATTAGCATCTTATGTTGTATAATAAACTCACACATGACGTTTAAAGTCACAGTATCAGAGTATTTCTCTCCATGTTCATTGATGGACTTGCACTTGTATTCTCCACTGTCAAAAGAGCTGATCTTTGAGATGCTGAAGATTCTTCCAGATCCTACAATCATTCCTCCTCTAATCCATCTGATTTCTGCAGGAGGGTTTGAGTCACTGATGCAGTTCAGAGTCACTGAATCTCCCTCCACTATTACACCAGATCCACTCATCAACACTGAGACGTTCCTGGGAGGGTCTAATAACAATCATCAAATTATTTAAGACCTCTGACACATTTTTAAAATGACTAATATGAACCAAATTAATCCAAACAGAGAATTAGCATCTTATGTTTTATAATAAACTCACACATGACATTTAAAGTCACAGTATCTGAGTATTTCTCTCCATGTTCATTGATGGACTTGCACTTGTATTCTCCACTGTCATCAGAGCTGATCTTTGAGATGTTGTAGATTCCTCCAGATCCTACAATCATTCCTCCTTTAATCCAGCTGATTTCTGCAGGAGGGTTTGAGTCACTGATGCAGTTCAGAGTCACTGAATCTCCCTCCACTATTACACCAGATCCACTCATCAACACTGAGACGTTCCTGGGAGGGTCTAATAACAATCACCAAATTATTTAAGACCTCTGACACATTTTTAAATTGACTAATATGAACCGAATTAATCCAAACAGAGAATTAGCATCTTATGTTGTATAATAAACTCACACATGACGTTTAAAGTCACAGTATCAGAGTATTTCTCTCCATGTTCATTGATGGACTTGCACTTGTATTCTCCACTGTCATCAGAGCTGATCTTTGAGATGTTGTAGATTCTTCCAGATCCTACAAACGTTCCTCCTTTACACCAACTGATTTCTGCAGGAGGGTTTGAGTCACTGATGCAGTTCAGAGTCACTGAATCTCCCTCCACTATTACACCAGATCCACTCATCAACACTGAGACGTTCCTGGGAGGGTCTAATAACAATCACCAAATTATTTAAGACCTCTGACACATTTTTAAAATGACTAATACAGTATGAACCGAATTAATCCAAACAGAGAATTAGCATCTTATGTTTTATAATAAACTCACACATGACATTTAAAGTCACAGTATCTGAGTATTTCTCTCCATGTTCATTGATGGACTTGCACTTGTATTCTCCACTGTCATCAGAGCTGATCTTTGAGATGTTGAAGATTCTTCTAGATCCTACAATCGTTCCTCCTTTAATCCAGCTGATTTCTGCAGGAGGGTTTGAGTCACTGATGCAGTTCAGAGTCACTGAATCTCCCTCCACTATTACACCAGATCCACTCATCAACACTGAGACGTTCCTGGGAGGGTCTAATAACAATCACCAAATTATTTAAGACCTCTGACACATTTTTAAAATGGCTAATATGAACCATATTAATCCAAACAGAGAATTAGCATCTTATGTTTTATAATAAACTCACACATGACATTTAAAGTCACAGCATCAGAGTATTTCTCTCCATGTTTATTGGTGGACTTGCACTTGTATTCTCCACTGTCATCAGAGCTGATCTTTGAGATGCTGTAGATTCTTCCAGATCCTACAATCGTTCCTCCTTTAATCCAGCTGATTTCTGCAGGAGGGTTTGAGTCACTGATGCAGTTCAGAGTCACTGAATCTCCCTCCACTATTACACCAGATCCACTCATCAACACTGAGACGTTCCTGGGAGGGTCTAATAACAATCACCAAATTATTTAAGACCTCTGACACATTTTTAAAATGACTAATATGAACCAAATTAATCCAAACATACCCCTTTTCCACCAACAAGAACCGGGTGCTGGTTCAGAGCCAGAGCCAAAGCTGGTTCAGAGTTGGTTCGACTGACGAGCTTACTAAGAACCGGTTTGCCTTTCCACCGGCTAGAGAGCCACAACAGAGCCAGATCTTACGTCACTGTATACGTCTCATGTTGCCCAGCAACCGCTAGTGCGGTAGCGCCAAACACAAACACGCCAGGCTTGTTCGAGATGCATCGGCTTCTCGCAGATCGATCGCCGCATGACACCAAAGCACTGCGATAGCGATCTAAAAGCACAAGGAGTCGTATGTTCTCCAAACACTCCCGCAGCTCCGATCGGTCCTCGCTGCTCCGATGCATCTCGAACAAGCCATCAACAATAATGGACGTTGCAAGACTATGTGCTCATGGGTTTGCAAAAATACATCGGAATCCAACGCGTTCGTGCAGCTCGCCGTAACTTACATAGATGGATATTATAATCGAGCTGCTATTAGCTCGACTAGCTGCTATTTAAAAATGGCGGTCACAAGTTTCTTGTTGGTCACGGTAACCCCGCCCCCAGCCCCTGACGCAAGCGGTTCTTTCTTGGCTCCGTTCTAGACCCTGCAATGATTTGGTGCTACTTAAGAACCAGTTTTACTGGTTCGGAGCTGGTGCTTTGGCGGTGGAAAAACAAAGAACCGATTTGAAACTAGGCTCTGGCTCCGAACCAGCACCAGCTCTGCCTTGGTGGAAAAGGGGTAACAGAGAATTAGCATCTTATGTTTTATAATAAACTCACACATGACATTTAAAGTCACAGTATCAGAGTATTTCTCTCCATGTTCATTGATGGACTTGCACTTGTATTCTCCACTGTCATCAGAGCTGATCTTTGAGATGTTGTAGATTCTTCCAGATCCTACAAACGTTCCTCCTTTAATCCAGCTGATTTCTGCAGGAGGGTTTGAGTCACTGATGCAGTTCAGAGTCACTGAATCTCCCTCCACTATTACACCAGATCCACTCATCAACACTGAGACGTTCCTGGGTGGGTCTAATAACAATCACCAAATTATTTAAGACCTCTGACACATTTTTTAAAATGGCTAATATGAACCAAATTAATCCAAACAGAGAATTAGCATCTTATGTTGTATAATAAACTCACACATGACATTTAAAGTCACAGTATCAGAGTATTTCTCTCCATGTTCATTGATGGACTTGCACTTGTATTCTCCACTGTCATCAGAGCTGATCTTTGAGATGCTGAAGATTCTTCCAGATCCTACAATCATTCCTCCTCTAATCCATCTGATTTCTGCAGGAGGGTTTGAGTCACTGATGCAGTTCAGACTCACTGAATCTCCCTCCACTATTACACCAGATGGACTGATGGACACTGAGACGCTCCTGGGAGAATCTAAAGACAAAAATTAAAATTCATAACAAATAATAGAAAATTATGAATTTGAAGTTTTTTTAACAATATGTAAGTGATCATTAACTCACACATGACGTTTAAAGTCACAGCATCTGAGTATTTCTCTCCATGTTCATTGATGGACTTGCACTTGTATGTTTTACTGTCATCAGAGCTGATCTTTGAGATGCTGTAGATTCTTCCAGATCCTACAAATGTTCCTCCTTTAAACCAGCTGATTTCTGCAGGAGGGTTTGAGTCACTGATGCAGTTCAGAGTCACTGAATCTCCCTCCACTATTACACCAGATGGACTGATGGACACTGAGACGCTCCTGGGAGGGTCTAAAAAGTACAAAAATTAAAACCCTAAATCATCTAATTCAAACACAATCTCTGGTTATTAAAAAGAACAAATGAATCTGCACTCACACATGACATTGAGCTGAACAGCAGGAGAGATGTGAGTGTGTCCGTCTACAGCACAGCTATATCTGCCTGAATCCTCTCTTCTGACTGACTGCAGCAGGAGTTCATTGTTTCTGTCTCTTCTCTCAGTTAATGGCTGTGAGTTTCTGTACCAGATGAATCTTGCTCTGTCAGTCAGAGCGCAGTTGCTTTTACATCTCAGAGTGACTGAATCTCCCTCTGTCACTCTCTCAGGAGACTCCACCTGAAGATCTGAACACAACACACACATTATATCTAGTGCTGCTGTCATACACTGATTATTATTCAACACAATGCACAGAAGAAGAGATAAACCTCATCTAAATCACCTGTGACAGTAAGAGTCACTCCTGGAACACCAGTCCATTTCATATTTTTATCAGTGATGAATCTGAAATAGTACATGTGTGAATTCTTCAGTGTCACATGACTCAGTCTGACGGTGCAGTTCTGCTGTTTATCTCCCAGATACTGAAGCCTCTGACTGTATTCAGGGTCATTAGACAGATCTGGAGACTCATCACCCTTTTTTGGCTCATTGGTCCAGAACACTTTCTTGATCTGATGTCCAGTAGGGTATCTATAAGTGCATCTCATTATCACTGTTGAGTCCTTTAGTGCACAGATGTGTGAAGGACTGTAACTCACACCCCAATCATCACTAGAAACCCCTGAAACACAGAATTCATCAAACTGTAAATGTAGTTTTATCTGTTATATTGGGCCATGAAAACATGACAATTCTTTATTACTATTTGAAAACAGCAACTCATTACAGGAAATATAAGATAAATGTGAATAAATAATCTCAGTGTGAATTACTTTAAGACAGAGGAGTGAAGAGAGAACCAAGACATCAGCCAAAAACAACAAGCTGCACAATTACAGTTTTTCTGAATTGCTAAAACACATTTCTTGAAACCATCACTCACTTTCTCAAAACCTTAAACACAAAAGCAAATGTTCAAAACTCATTCAAAGAATCTCTGACTCTTCTGGCAAAATCAAACAATGCTTTCAGATCTTACACACATCAGTCAATATTAGAAACACTACAGATCATTCGTTAGACTCTACATGAAAAATGGAGAACACAGAATCCAAAGCATGCAGTTACAGGAGAAATATTGTAGCAACAATGGGTTGTGCATTAATATTAATATTAGCTCAAATGATCTATAGGGAATTTTAATAATTAATCATGAATATGATTAATATTTTGCATATTACAGTTACAATAATTTATCACAGCTGAACTAGATTGATATATGAATGATTACCATAACGGGTTATGGTTCGTCATTACAGTTTTTTACAATCGCTATGACAGATTTTTCAATACATTTAACAAGTTTCCTAAACTCTTAACGCACCAACACACCTAAAACACACAATTGGCAAAACGGTTAATTTCATGCTCAAAATCACACATTATAAACTAAACTGCAAAACTAATTTTCAAAATACAATAATACACTAACACAATACACCATGTCTACCAAAACATTAACACATGTTCTCTTCCACCAGGAACATTTAGTCAATCATAGCACAATGTCATAAAAAACACTAACATCAGATGGAATTACAGAAACTGCATTATTTTATATGTGTCAGGTCTGCCCTTATACAACAGACATATTATTCTATAGATACATTATACTATATCTATTATACTTATAGATATTATATTGATCATAGATTGTGTTTTGCACTGCAGTCTCTTTTGAAGTCTCTCTACATTTTTGTTTTGTTTGTAATGTAAATGCATTTTGTTGTTGTTTTTTTGCAGCAGAAATTCAATACAACAAAATAAATGACCCTTCTTAGAGTAGCTTTATGGAATGTATGGTTTATGAAAAAAAGATGACAGAGACAGAATTACTGCTGTAACGGCTTTATTTGCAACAGGACATTTATAGCTGCCATTTACAGTATTACTGTATGTGAAAATACAAAATATACAAACAGAAAAGGCAATCTGCCCGGTCTTCTGCATTTGTCCACATGTTCTCATCCACATCACACCTGATATCTTCCCTGGCAAGGCATCTTGGGAAGAATCTTTTACAGTAACATGCCTTATCCACCCCTGGCAGTGTTCAGCTGTGATGTCTTGGTATACAGCATCTTTTGCATACAGGAGGGACATTTGATCCTGTGGACTATGGTCAAAAACCTTTCATCTCCAGGCTGAGAAAACTCCTCAATGGGGTTGAGGAAAGGGAAGTAAGGGGCAAGGAAAATGGACATCATCCTCTGATGGGCGTCAAACCTGGCTGTGACTATAGACGGGAATGGTGGAATGCCACATTGTCCCATATTTGCATAACTTCAATCAGCTGTTTCTCACTAGCAATGGAATAATGTGAAAATACAAAATATACGAACAGAAAAAGCACCAGAAGAATAAAAAAATATATAATAAAAAAAAAGATCTTCTAATTATTTGCATAATTCAATCAGCTGTTTCTCAGTAAGAATAGAATAAAATACAGGGGATATATTTGTGTTTCAATTCACAATATAAGCAGCTGTTTACCTTGACTTTAGCCTGTAAGGTTAGGTTTAGAACATGGTGTTATCTGTTCTGACATACAGTGTTAAAGCATTGGTAAATTTGGCAGTAAAAATCCATTGTTTTGTTCTTGTTTGAGCTTGTGTGTAAAAGAAGTTCAAGCATTTTAAATTTGTGTTAATTGTATGCATTTTGTGTTAAAGCAACAAGAAATGTGTTAATAGTATAGCTTACACAGCCGGATGTAGTGCTAACTGTGTTAAGAGTTTTGGAAAATTGTTAAATGTATTGAAAAATCTGTCATAGCAATCGTAAAAAACTGTAATACATCAATAGTCTTATTTCAGCTCGAAGTTATGGGATAACTTTAATGGAATTAATTTAGTTATCAAACAATCTGTTTGTCCAGCAAACATTGAACGTAAGATTAACTTAACTCTCAAGGAAAATTATCCTTCTTACAAACACGAGAAAGAGTATCTTTTCCAGGCCTTGAAAAGACAACTCTCGGTGTTTGTAAAATTAGGTTACTTAAATCGTACCAAGATAAAGCATATAGCTAAGATCGAACATTTCAGGGACTTAGTAACATGGGCAATTAAAACAGAGTCAGTCAAGGACATATGGAATTTAATAATTGGACTAATACATCGAACTAAGGAATATATCAAACTACACAATACACACGGATTATATGTCTATGTACATAAAATACAGTTAAACAATACAAGATAACGAATAACAGTGAGAGAGAGAATAAAATGATCAGAATTAGAGAAAGATAGAATGACAGAAAAGGATGAGAGAGCGGATGAGAGAGAGAGAGAAGGATGGGAGATGAGATCGGAAGTGAAAGCAAAAATCTGCGATCAGAGATCGCAGTAGGCTATGGCAAATATCACAGACAGTAACCCTTAAGAGACAACAAAGAAATCACATTATAAGTTCAATTCAATAATCGATACTTGCATTGCATATGGTTCTCTTTATATGAGGAAGGAAGGCAGGGTCCTGCGTGTCTTTAAGAGCAGCGTGAGTCGGATCTGATTCAGGGAATGATTCAGGCTAAGTTCATTCAGCTCGTGAATGAACAGAGGTGAATAGGAAAATGAAACTAGACTATAGAAAAACATAAAAAGAAATAAAAGAGAAGAAAAGAGAAGCAGGCCGAAGCCGGTCCGGACTTGGGTTTCCAAAGTTTTGGAGGAGGGAGAAGAGAGTGAGGAAACTGAAGGTTTAGGCTTTTATCAGTGTCCCGTGTACCGTCCCCTTTTTCGTGGAGGACGAATCCTCTTAGAGCATTCCTGTGTTAATGCAGCCCGACCCTCGTGTGGAATCACGAGAGGGCAAAATATGATATTATGCTCAGGGAATTAAAACGCATGGAACCATAACGTTTATCACAGTCTCTTATCAAGAATCTCCTTCGTCGTGCAAAGGGGATTAAAACAATACTAGGGACGAATATTGACAAAGATAGCAACATAGAGATACATTCTTTTGTTGAACAAAGGCACTTTAAGATTACCTTACTGTAATCCAAAAAACACAACTATTCTAATATCACACTGGTGAACATGCAAATCACCCGAAATACTCTTTATACAGTTGTAATAGTTGGTAAAATGACATTTTACTAGTGGAAGTCCATATATGGCAATGTGCGTGTGTGTGTGTTAGAATGTCTCCTCAGTTGCACCTCGTGGTGGCGTACCACGTGAGGGGTTGGGGGTTTGATTGGAAAATGGCATTCTCAGAGACAAAAGTGGTTTTGTATAAATAGTTTTGTAGCCTGAGGAGTCATAGAAGTTAATTTTTTTTTGACAATGAATGGAATCAGTCTTTGTCCTTTGCCGTCAGTTCACAAAGAACAAACGTTAGACACAGTAGGCAAGTGTTCTTCCCCAGTCCGGTGACAGTTCGATAACAACAGGGGTCTGTTCGTTGATTTCATTAAGTCGTGTAAAACATTAACCAGGGCCTGCTTGTAGACACTTGTGTCAGAAAGCTAGTCAATTAGGCCTTTCTGGGTATATGCTCATAGGTGTTTTAGCATGAGAGAAACAATCAGGATTCGCTAATTCAGAACATCTGCCAGATGGACTGTCAGTGTCGTTACAATATTTATTTATATATTGTAACAAAGTAAACAAATTTTGCAATTATGTAATAAAGTAGCACTGACACCTGACAGTGGTGAGTGAATAAATACTGTATGCACTGCAAGTACTGTATAGTATTGTACTGAATATTGTATAGTATGGAATGTCTGTATATTCAGCATTTGCATACTGTGAAATACAGTGACCAACTGCAGAAGCCCAAAAGGTTACAGTAAAAAACTGTAAATGAAAAGCATGTTACTGTAAAGTACAGTCAGAAGAGTTGAGCAACTGCAGAATCAAGGTCAGTGAGAGAGATTTATTCTGCTTCAGCTTCACGTCTTCATGTCGGTCCGACCGGAGAATATCATCTCTGCAGGAGAAGAGAAAAACCCTGAAGCAGATCCAGCCTTGACCACATTCTCCACACCTTCCTCTTCCTCTTCCTCCTCATTCATCACCTCTTTCACACACTCTTCCTCCTCTTATACTCATACTCTTCCTCCTCTTATATTCACACTCTTCCTCCTCTTATACTCATACTCTTCCTCCTCTTATACTCACACTCCTCTTCCTCCTCTTATACTCACACTCTTCCTCCTCTTATACTCACACTCTTCCTCCTCTAACTCACACTCTTCATCCTCTTATACTCACACTCTTCCTCCTCTTATACTCACACTCTTCCTCCTCTTATACTCACTCTTCCTCCTCTTATACTCACACTCTTCCTCCTCTTATACTCACACTATTCCACCTCTTATATTCATACTCTTCCTCCTCTAACTCACTCTTCCTCCTCTTATGATCGTTGTTTTCGCCTGAAACAACGATCATTGTGTCTGGACCGCTTCCCACGTACCGACAAGGGCATGAAAAGTTCAGTAGATTATTCACGCTAAATGAATGGTTAATGTCATGGTGTAATGAGCAGAAACTGCTCTTTGTAAATAATTGGAATCTGTTTTGGGAACGTCCTAGGCTCTTCCGCGCTGATGGCTTACACCCAAGTCATTAAATACCGTTTGACTAGTAACCAAAAGTCCAAATTACAGTCTCTGCTGCACCAACTTAATTGATATAAATACTAGTGTAGAACATTGCGTAGAAACTGTGTCTATTCCTCGTTTAGTGAGATCAAATAAATCTACTGCAGGACCTAGGAAAAATCGAATTGTTATTGAAACAGAAAATCTCGCTATTAGTGAACAAAAACAATTTCTAAAGCTAGGTCTTCAAAGCATTAGATCACTCACACCTAATGCAGTTATTGTAAATGAAATAGTCACAGACAATAGCATTGATGTACTTTGCCTTACTGAAACCTGGCTTAAACCAAATGATTATTTCGGTCTTAATGAGTCTACACCATCAGGATACTGTTATAAGCATGAGCCCCGTCTGATTGGTCGTGGCGGTGGTGTTGCAACAATCTATAGAGATATTCTTAATGTTACCCAGAAAACAGGTGACAAGTTTAACCCCCTGAGGTCGGCAATCACGCCGGCGTGATCTGCTCTTTTTTTTTTCATATCAGTGCAAAATACTCTGTTGATTTTGATTTTACATACTTGTGTTGTACATCATTAAAAAATGTTAAATGTCTTCTTTTATTTGTGTACACTCATAATAAAAACAAAATGTTGTGTTTTTCGTAAAACAAAGAAAATAAACGATGTGCGTTCTGCCGTCAGTCTCAATGTAAAACTCATTCTGAAACGCGACAGAAAATGACCTGTAACTCAGCGAATGTTTGTCACACAGACTTGAAACGCATGTCTATACAACACTTAGAATCTCTATTTTTAAAGTATGTAAATTATATAAAAAACAAATATTCTATTTTTAAGTAATCCATACGAAAGCAGCGGCATGTACAGTTTCTCAAACGCGTCCTCATTAAATTTAATTTGAACACGCCCACGCGCGCACGAGCGATTGACATGCAAATGATCCATGCGGAGAAACGCAGACCTGTAAACGCCCTCATCACCTCAAAACAAAGAATCAGAGACTTCGGTAACTTACTCCTCTGCTTTTCATCAAGTTTGGAAGACAGTTTGTGCTGTGCTGTGCTGTTTACCTTGGACTTACCTCAGAAGAATTAGAAGAACGTGATTTGAAGATGAGATGATTTTTAAGGTAAGATAAAAACTGGTGGTGCCAGATTAAAATGTATGTTATGAAATGAGTTTGGAGTAAAAACATGAACTAAGCCTAATGTCATATATGTACATGTATATATAGACAGAAACATGAAATGTGAACTAGAATGGTAGGCAACCTTTCAGTGCTTGTATAGCCTACATGTTCGATACGAGGATGTTTTTATATTCTATAATAAAACACAGCATGATAAAAGTAGGCTAGTATATATATATATATATATATATATGTGTGTGTGTGTGTGTGTGTAGATACATAGGTACTAAACCAATCGATTGTCGAGTTCACGCGCATTGGTTTAGTACCTATGATCACGCGCGCGAACTCGACAACCGATTACTATGGACTTCGACCCGAAAACAGGAAGTAAATACAGGTATGTGCGCTGGCTGAATAAACATCATTTTTATTCATACGACCAGGCAGAACAATCCTCCCATCTACCATAGATAATTTCTCAAATTGCTTATCCGATCTGTCTCTGCTGCTGCCTGAACCCAAACAAACAGATGAAATAGAAGAAATAACTAGCACTATGAGCACCATTCTCTCCAGAACATTGGATATTGTTGCACCCGTTAAATTAAAAAAGGTCAGAGAGAAAATTAAAGCACCATGGTACAACAATACTACGCATGTTCTAAAGAGAGAAACCTGTAATTTAGAGTGTAAATGGAAACAAACTAATTTAGAGGTCTTTAGAATCGCGTGGAAAGACAGTATGTCACATTATAAAAAGTTTGCACCTCCGCAAACTAATAGAAAATAACCAAAACAATCCAAGGTTTTTATTTAACACCGTGGCTAGACTAACAAATAAACATGCGTCACCGGAACAAAATATCCCGTTACAGTTTAGTAGTAATGATTTCATGAACTTCTTCACTGAGAAAATAGAAAGCATCAGAACCACAATTGTAAACGTTCAATCTTCAATCGCGCCTTATAATTCAGCCTCAATTATCACCCCGCAAGAACAATTACAGTGCTTTACAACTATAGAACAAAAAGAGTTAAATAAACTTATCACTTCCTCTAAAACAATAACATTTTTATTAGATCATATACCAACTAAACTACTGAAAGAAGTGTTACCTGTAGTGGAAGAGCCTCTCCTCAATGATATTAACTCATCTTTATCTTTAGGTCATGTTCCAAGAACATTTAAATTGGCAGTTATAAAACCTCTCATTAAGAAACCACAATTAGATCATAATAACCTAGCAAATTATAGACCAATTTCAAATCTTCCATTTATGTCTAAAATATTAGAAAAAGTTGTGTCCGCTCAACTGGGCTCTTTCTTGCAAGAAAATGACATCTATGAAAAGTTTCAGTCAGGATTCAGGCCGCACCATAGCACTGAAACTGCGCTCGTTAAAATCACAAATGATTTACTTTTAGCTTCTGACCAAGGCTGTATCTCAATACTAGTTTTACTTGATCTTAGTGCTGCGTTCGATACTATAGATCATACAATACTCTTAGATCGACTACAAAATTATACTGGTGTTCAAGGACAAGCATTAAGCTGGTTCAGATCATACTTATCTGACCGCTATCATTTTGTCTATTTGAATGGAGAAAAATCGATCATAACTTCAGTAAACTATGGAGTGCCGCAGGGATCTGTGTTGGGCCCTCTATTATTCTCAATATATATGTTGCCACTTGGCTGATGACACTCAAATCTATATTTCATCACGGCCGTATGAAAACGCTAAATTATCCAAATTGACAGAGTGTGTGAAAGATATAAAAGATTGGATGACGCGTAATTTTCTTTTATTAAATCCAGACAAGACAGAGGTAATACTTATCGGTTCAAAAAAACACCCACATAACCTCTCACAATACAACTTTAACATAGTAGGATGTCCTGTTACTTTATCCTCTACAGTAAAAGACCTGGGTGTTATATTAGATTGCAACCTGTATTTTGAAAATTATATTTCATATGTTACAAAAACAGCCTTTTTCCACCTTAGAAACATTGCTAAGCTACGTAATATGCTATCTGTTTCTGATGCAGAAAAGTTAGTTCATGCATTCATGACCTCAAGACTAGATTACTGTAATGCTTTATTAGCTGGTTGACACCTACAGACACTCTTCCTCCTCTTATACTCACACTCTTCCTCCTCTTATACTCACACTCTTCCTCCTCTTCCTCCTCTTATACTCACACTCTTCCTCCTCTTATACTCACACTCTTCCTCCTCTTATACTCATACTCTTCCTCCTCTTATACTCACACTCTTCCTCCTCTTATACTCACACTCTTCCTCCTCTCTTCCTCCTCTTATACTCACACTCTTCCTCCTCTTCCTCCTCTTATACTCACACTCTTCCTCCTCTTATACTCATACTCTTCCTCCTCTAACTCACACTCTTCCTCCTCTTATACTCATACTCTTCCTCCTCTTATACTCACACTCTTCCTCCTCTAACTCACACTCTTCCTCCTCTTATACTCACACTCTTCCTCCTCTTATACTCATACTCTTCCTCATCTTATACAGACACTCTTCCTCCTATTATACTCACACTCTTCCTCCTCTTATACTCACACTCTTATACTCACACTCTTCCTCCTCTTATACTCACACTCTTCCTCCTCTTACACATACTCTTCCTCATCTTATACTCACACTCTTCCACCTCTTATACTCATACTCTTCCTCCTCTTATACTCACACTCTTCCTCCTCTTATACTCATACTCTTCCTCCTCTTATACTCACTCTTCCTCCTCTTATACTCACTCTTCCTCCTCTAACTCATACTCTTCCTCCTCTTATACTCACTCTTCCTCCTCTAACTCATACTCTTCCTCCTCTTATACTCACACTCTTCCTCCTCTTATACTCATACTCTTCCTCATCTTATACTCTTCCACTTCAACACTCTTCCTCCTCTTATTCTCACACTCTTCCTCCTCTTATACTCACACTCTTCCTCCTCTTATACTCATACTCTTCCACTCATACTCTTCCTCCTCTTATACTCATACTCTTCCTCCTCTTATACTCACACTCTTCCTCCTCTTATAATCACGCTCTTCCTCCTCTTATACTCATACTCTTCCTCCTCTAATCTTCAATGCAACATTTTGAGTAAATCTAGGCTCTTTAAACTGTCTTGTACAGTTGGTTTCTTCTCATCATTAGAAATAAGTGTGAACAATTTTGAGTCGTTGTGTGTAAACGATGACAACTGTGTTGTACTTGTGTTTAACTTTAGCCTGCCTGTGTTTAGTGTTTTGAAACATAAGTGCATCACAGTGAGAAATGTGTTTTAGTGAGTGAGAATGTGTTTTGAGTTTTGCAAGAAGAGTGCATGAGATTTGCAAACAGTGTTTTAACGACTTGAACTTGTTTAATGTTTTACAGAAAGAGTGATTTATTTGACAAATTGGTTTAGGCTATTGAGAATTTGGTTCAGAGAAGTGGGTTTAGTGTTTTAGCAATTCAGAAAAACTGTAAATCCTGGAATATGACTAAATAAATATTTAACATATACACATTCACTTCCGAGAACAAGAGCAAAATATATTCACATTCTAGTGCTAAGGCAGGGCTGTGAACTGTCACACTTTCAGCCTGAGACTCTAATCGACACGTTTCACACACTCTCACGCCACACACACATTTTCTCATGCAGAGAAAAATCGCACTGACACTGACCAGAGGTCCATAGTCCAGGGGTCAGAAAGTAGAAGTACTGCCATATGTTTATTCCACCCATGAACTCAGTCAGCTGATTTCACTAATTAGTTCTCCTGCTGAATTAGCAAATCCAGGTGATTGGAACAAAATACTGAGGAGGACTTT
Organism: Squalius cephalus; assembly: GCF_949319135.1. Lineage (NCBI taxonomy): Eukaryota > Metazoa > Chordata > Actinopteri > Cypriniformes > Leuciscidae > Squalius > Squalius cephalus. The sequence goes on from NC_137123.1 coordinate 6,484,555, forward strand.
TACTTTCTGAACCTGGACTTAACACCTCTGACACCAACAGACAAGACAGAGCTGGTTACTTTTGATATGAAACAAATTCTCAGCCCTCATATTCTGTCAATTTTATTTCGAATTTAAAACAATATATAAAGTTTTGGCGTTGTAAATGTGACGTGTAAATATAAAGTGGCAGATCGCTGTAGCGCCTCAGTAGTCGTATAGATTCAAATACTTGTATATTGTTATTCATATGTTTTATTATTATGTATTGTTGGTTAGCATTTAGTAAGTAGGCTATAGATGTTTATGTTAACATCACTTAAACCTGCGTGTACTGGCGAGTGACACTAGGCGGCAGTGGTGAGCCGCAGGGCGTTTCACTTTTTGACATGAAGTAGTCACACTCCCAGCTACTTTGGCCCTGTCCCAAATGGCACACTCCGGACTTATGGACTTATGGACTTATGGAGTCCACACTTAGGTGACGTCATGTAGTGCAGACCTATAATATCATATAATATATCTATGTATTGTTGTCTTTGTTGAATTTTCAGATTGTACAGCATTTGATAGAAATAAAAATTATGTGTCACCAGAAAACACAGCCTCTTCTGTGTGTGCAACACCTCATACATAATATCGATCAATCAGTGTTTTTCAGCTGCAGAAAGAAGTCAATAAAACAGCTGGAGAACAAGAATATCACATAGCGTTACATAACGCTGGAGAAGCATAACATTACATTTACCCTAGGAAAGCCATTTAATGACCATAGCACGTTAATTGGCTAGAAAAAATTGCTATAGAGACCATTTGCTAAATATGTGCACTATATTAGCCTACATATTTATTACATTTTTACCTATATCACTACAATATTATAATGTTGTTATTATAATAAAAAACAAAAACAATATTTTTAATCTTTAATAATAATAGCTGACAGGGCTCTGTATGATTACAGCAATGTGTGAGATTATTTTTTTCTTGAGAAAAATGTACATGTATCTACTGTACCTAATATCATCCAAATCAATCGATATTGAATCAAGATCGGAATAAAATCACAAGAATTGAATTCGTAATAGAGATTGAAAGAATTGAAATCATGAAATTTGTGTCAAGCAATAATAATAATTAAATAAAACAGTAGCCTACCAGTCATTGTACCATGTAAACATTTTAAGATGTTGTCACTAAACTTCTAAAATTCTGTTATTTTATATAATACAATTCTGATATGTTTTGCCAATCACAATAAACTTATTACGGTGTTGCAGAAAAGCAGAAGTAAATGTACAGAGACAGAGGAGTGAAGAGAGAACCACGAACAACATGATGCACTCTCAAATAATGAAATATATGAAAAATAAGACGAAGAAAATAATAAAAGTTGATTTATTACATACCCAATGACATCAACATATTAGTTTTGTGGCTTTTAGTTCTTATCTATCAGCTCAGAGCTGATTTATGCTAGTGAACTCCTTTGACATGATAAATATTTAACATGTACAAATTCACTTCCGAGAACATGAGCCAAACATATTCATGAGCTGCTGCTACAGTGATTTTTGTCCAATCAAAAGCTCTAAACTTTGAGAAAGTCCCTCCCCCTAAACCATGTGACACTGACTAGCAAGTAGCAAAAGACTATTGGACATTTCTAAAAGGGACGAGCGTTTGACATGTTCAACACAAACTTCCTGTTTCAGAGAGAAATATGTGAGAACAGGACAGAAGAAAGTGCAGATCAGCCGCTCATGAGGCCTTAAATAAAACATCAGAGTGTTTCTAATGTGAATGTAAGAGAGACTCACCGTGAATCATGAGCAGAAAGAAGATCAGAGGAAGAGGAGCCATTCTGACCCACATCAGCATAACATGTCTATAATACAGCATTCAATTCAATTCACATTTATTTGTATAGCGCTTTTCACAATACACATCGTTTCAAAGCAGCTTTACAGAAAATACACAAGTCCACATTACAATTTAGAGTGATCTGTTATCAGAGGAAACTGTCTAAGATATGCATTTCAGAAATGTACATATACAAAGTCACAGTTAGTTAAAAATGTATTAATTTAAACAATGTAATAATTTCAAGCAGAAACAATGAGCTCATTGAAGTAATGAATGCTTGCACTAATATATTCATCACTTAAACAAGTATATGTACATCACCCTATTCTTAACATTTCTTCATGTAAAGACACGCATGTTATATGAGAAATAATCATTTAAGTAAGAGTGTGTTTGTCTTACCGTGTTGAAGCTCATCAGATCAACAGCAACCAAATGACTGACTGTTTTAACACGAGCACTTTAGCTTTACAGTGAAGGACTCTGTGTAGTTAACACTGTTTATTAATGACCAGCGATGGAAACATCACAGTCCCTCCCTCAACAAGAGAACAGCATTACTGAACTAAACCTACTTAAAGAGAAATGATGATCTTTTTCTGTAAGTTGAAGATGAATAATTGTGAAGATGAATGAAGATGAATGATAGTGATTTACAGGTGAGGCTCATCAAGGTTGATGTCGCAGGAGATGGTGATCTCTGGTGGCAGTTTGAGGGACTGAACTCAGTGCATATTCCCGCTGTCATCATCTGAGATCAGTGCATATTCCCACTGTCATCATCTGAGATCAGTGCATATTCCCACTGTCATCATCTGGGATCAGTGCATATTCCCACTGTCATTATCTGAACTCAGTGCATATTCCCACTGTCATCATCTGAGATCAGGGCATATTCCCACTGTCATAATCTGGGATCAGGGCATATTTCCACTGTCATCATTTGGGATCAGGGCATATTCCCACTGTCATCATCTGGGATCAGGGCATATTTACACTGTCATCATTTGGGATCAGGGCATATTCCCACTGTCATCATCTGGGATCAGGGCATATTTCCACTGTCCACCAACAGGTTTGCAGGGCTGACTCAGGCGACGGCTGCCAGTCACTGAGATGTTCTCAGAAAGAGGAGGAAAAAAGAAATGAACTCACATACTCAAAAGACAGCAGCCCTCCAGAACATATTTCAGTGTTTATATTATATACTGTTCATAGTTTTTTAAACAATATCTAATATCATAATCTAATATCCATGTGTAAAAAGTCAGTTTTTTATAAAAAGTACAATATTTGCCTCTGAGATGAAGTGAAGTTGAATAACAATCTAAAGTACTTCAAAATGATACTTTAATCCAGAGTAAATGTATGTTGTTACATTCCACCACTGGTTATTTAGAAAATGAAACTAACAAAAAATGTATTGTCACATTAACAAATTGTTGCTAGCTGTGTCCCAGGAGTTATTCAATGGGACTGTCTGGTTTTGTCGCCTAGCAACTGGTGACAGCCGTTGTGACGAGCGGCAGTAACATTTGTACTGTAGGCTAGGCTACTTTATATATAAAACTTTATATATATACAGTGAGGAAAATAAGTATTTGAACACCCTGCTATTTTGCAAGTTCTCCCACTTGGAAATCATGGAGGGGTCTGAAATTGTCATCGTAGGTGCATGTCCACTGTGAGAGACATAATCTAAAAAAAAAAAAAAATCAGAAATCACAATGTATGATTTTTTAACTATTTATTTGTATGATACAGCTGCAAATAAGTATTTGAACACCTGAGAAAATCAATGTTAATATTTGGTACAGTAGCCTTTGTTTGCAATTACAGAGGTCAAACGTTTCCTGTAGTTTTTCACCAGGTTTGCACACACTGCAGGAGGGATTTTGGCCCACTCCTCCACACAGATCTTCTCTAGATCAGTCAGGTTTCTGGGCTGTCGCTGAGAAACACGGAGTTTGAGCTCCCTCCAAAGATTCTCTATTGGGTTTAGGTCTGGAGACTGGCTAGGCCACGCCAGAACCTTGATATGCTTCTTACAGAGCCACTCCTTGGTTATCCTGGCTGTGTGCTTCGGGTCATTGTCATGTTGGAAGACCCAGCCTCGACCCATCTTCAATGCTCTAACTGAGGGAAGGAGGTTGTTCCCCAAAATCTCGCAATACATGGCCCTGGTCATCCTCTCCTTAATACAGTGCAGTCGCCCTGTCCCATGTGCAGAAAAACACCCCCAAAGCATGATGCTACCACCCCCATGCTTCACAGTAGGGATGGTGTTCTTGGGATGGTACTCATCATTCTTCTTCCTCCAAACACGTTTAGTGGAATTATGACCAAAAAGTTATATTTTGGTCTCATCTGACCACATGACTTTCTCCCATGACTCCTCTGGATCATCTAAATGGTCATTGGCAAACTTAAGACGGGCCTTGACATGTGCTGGTTTAAGCAGGGGAACCTTCCGTGCCATGCATGATTTCAAACCATGACGTCTTAGTGTATTACCAACAGAACCATGGAAACGGTGGTCCCAGCTCTTTTCAGGTCATTGACCAGCTCCTCCCGTGTAGTTCTGGGCTGATTTCTCACCTTTGTTAGGATCATTGAGACCCCACGAGGTGAGATCTTGCATGGAGCCCCAGTCCGAGGGAGATTGACCAGTCATGTTTAGCTTGCATGCTTGGCAATTTCCCCGTAGCCCTTTCCAGCCTTGTTGAGGTGTACAATTTTGTCTCTAGTGTCTTTGGACAGCTCTTTGGTCTTGGCCATGTTAGTAGTTGGATTCTTACTGATTGTATGGGGAGGACAGGTGTCTTTATGCAGCTAACAACCTCAAACAGGTGCATCTAATTTAGGATAATAAATGGAGTGGAGGTGGACATTTTAACCCTCATGTGGTGTTCGGGTCATTTTGACCCGGAGAGAATTTTCTTTTACCCCAAAATACTAGTTAATGTTATCGCTTTGGACTGAAACTTAGTGACTTGATTCACAGATGGTATAACTACTTCTCAAATGTTTTTTGACAATTTTCTTACTTTTTTAGGGGGGGGGGGGGTTTGTCACCTTGTTACACTTGTGGTCTTCCCGGTCAAAAATGACCGGACTACAAAAGATTGCTTATAAATCACTCGTTATGCTATATTTTCACCCAATATTGGATTCAATCTTTTTGTCAACTTGTTCTCTTTCAATTAGGACTGGTTTTATATTTATATTTGCATCTGATTAATTGTAGGCCTCATTTATTTGACAGTAGGCATCTCATTTTTTGAGTAAAAAAAAACATTATTTTTGAATAATTTTGGAAATATTAAATAAAATCTGAAGAAAATTGGCACTGTTTATCACACTAGTCTAGTGATTCTTCAGGCCAAAGAACCTACCTTTTCCTGGAGAAGATGAGGATGAAGAAATCAGTGTTGATAAGTCTAATGTGTTTTACAGTCAAAAGATAATGCAAAGAAAATGTAAGTTTCCATAAATTTTCTTTTTTTGTTTACTTATTTCTTACACGACATATAGCTTCTTTCTCTTTCTCTGAACAGAAAAGAAGAACTGCCTAGAGCTCCGAAGATCTTTCACTCATTTTCTTCTGACTCCCAAAGGATGCAGAAGACTGGATCTACTCAGAAGTCTGTGTTGGCCAAATCTAAGCCAACAAAATTGTAAGCAGTATAAGTTGTTATTTTGAGTAAGGTAATTGATTAATTTAACTTGTGAAAATGCCTAAAATGCTCTGTTCTAACTTTCTTCAAACCCTCACATAGTTTACCAAATATCCCTCCTAATTCCCAAAGTCATCATACTTCTAATGTACCTAAGAGGGCCCACACACATTCTGACCAGTCTCGAAGAAACCATGCAACTGCTGATCCACTTGAGAGGAGCTGCATTAACCCTGACCCACTTCAGAGAAGCTGCACTTCTCCTAACCAGCTTCAGAGATTCCACACAAGCTGTACTTCTCCCAACTTGTCTGACAATGATTGCACTCCACCTGACCTGCTTCAGAGATGCCACGCTTCCCCTGATTCACGACAGAGAAATAGTGCAACTGCTGAGCCGTTTCAGAAGGTCCAGACTTCCTCTGATCCACTTCGAAGAGGCCACAAAACTTCAGACTCATTTCAGAGAGGCCACAATTCCCCTGATCCGCTTCAGAGAAGCCACACAACTGCTGAGCCGTTTCAGAAAGTCCACACTTCCCCTGACCCGCTTCAAAGAAACCATGCAAATGCTGACTCGTTTCAAAGAAGCAACACTTCCCCTGACCCGCTTCAGAGAAGCTGTATTTCTCCTGACTTGTTTGAGATAGATTATACTCTCCCTGACCCTTTTCAGAGAAGTCACTCTCCCCCTGACCCACTGCAAAGAAGCTGCACTTCCCCTGATCGGCATCAGAGAGGAATTGTTTACCACCAGCCACAAGGACTATTAAGACATCAAGCTGTTCTTAATACTTGTAAGTATTTGTTTATTGGGAAATGTGATACTATCATGTACCACTTTTACATACACTGTTAACCCTTGCTGTAAAAAAAGGCCAAATTCTGACAATATCATACCATTTTCCATTAAAACAGTAATATACCGTAGAAAACAAAACTAGCCTACAGGAATATACTGTGAATTAACATTGCTCAAAATCGACACTCAGAGGCTGTTTTCCCAGTCACACCCTATACCACAGATACTCACATCCGGCCCATCGGCATTCATTTTATGGCCCGCGTCATGCAAAAGATGAACGCACTTTTTTAATAATTTGAGCTCTAAAGTTGCGCGAGTATTAGACAGCGTGATTTATCTATGTATATTGCGGACGGACGATAATCCGTTGGTCGATTAATAAAAAAATAACATTCATCATCGTCATTCTGTGTGTGGAATGTTTAGTGAGATTTTATTTAGTTACTTTATATCTCGAAATGTACCATTAACTTGCTAAGCGCAACAATAGTAAAACAAGGTAAAACTGTCAGGCAACTTGTGTGTGCGGCGCGCAAGCTCGTGCATTCAGAGCTGCGCACTATCACAGCTGATTCGCGTGACGTTAGAGCTGATCCGCGCATCTCTAGTGCAGTGTGTAATTGGCCGATGATCCTCTTAACAGCATGAAAAACAAAACTTATTTTCAAATTGTAAATGGGTTATAAACGTAGCAAAAAGCGCTCCTATTAAAATTACGAGCTGTCTATACGTCACGACACTCTTGCAAACCTCAGTTTAACCGGCAGTTTAGTTCGGAACTGGGCGCGGCTCGCAAGAAAAATTTACCTGTATGACCCTGTATAATGTCATGTAAAGAAAACATAATATTGAACATTTGTTATAGCCTAATAGCCTATATTAAGTTGATGAGGCCTAATCAACAATTCTTAAACATTTAAATATAAAGATAATATATGGAGAACTCTTTTCCAAAACGCGATAAACGCCATTTTTAAAGAAAGGTTTGTGCTTTCTGTTTGAGGTCTCTGAAAGTCCGCTTTCAGAGCGCTCACGTCCGTGATGGAGAACTGTCACGTAACATTGTTTTTTCCTCATAAATGCAAACACGAAAAATAAAATTTGTATTTTTGGAGGGTGGATTTATAGCATTTTAGGGAAAAAATTGATGCAATAGCGTTTTGAAAAAAAGAAAAAAAAACTTTGAATTTATCATCAACAATACTGTCGTTTGATTTAATAATCATTGTTAGACATGTTCAGACTGAGCAAAAGAAAAAAAAAAAACAGAAAAAAAAAAACATTTTAAGAGGATAAATTGAATATTCACAAAATGTGTGGGTCTAGGTAAAAAAAGTTATTTTCCTGAAAACTATGCAAATGGAATTATTGCGTTTTGGAAAAGAGCTCCTCATATACTCCGAGTATACTTTTTTAAACTACTTTATGTTAATCTACCTTTTTGTTCCAGAATTGTAAATTTTTACCATTTTTATTTTCATGTTCAGTATTATTTTAAATTGGACAAAGACTAGCAAGACTTACCTTGCAAGGAGGTTTTTAATACTCTGTTTGAGTATCTTTTTTTTCTTTTTCTTTTTGCTTAATATTAATAATTAATATTGCTAGAAAACTGTTAATCCACCTTTTGTTCCATATATTTTATTTTTTATGTTCAGTATTAGCATACTTTAAATAGGACAAAGACTAGCAAGACTTACCTAGCAAGGTTTTTTAATACTCTGAGTATGAACTCTCTTTTTTGCATTAATATTGCAAGAAAATTATTATCCAGATTATTTTTTTTTTTTTTTATGTTCAGTATTACTTTAAATAGAACAAAGACTAGCAAGACTTATAGCAAGATAGGGAATAAACTGAATTTCTATATAAGTAAAAACTGTAAATATTGTCATAAATAAAGTTTTACGATGCAAGTTGTAATTTGTGGCCCTTCACATTTAATATGGTTTAAATGTGGCCCCCTTGGCATCTGAACTTGAGTACCCCTGCCCTATACCCTCATTCACTATTCCCTACATTAGTTCACTAGTAAAGTCCCCTTGACAAAGTGAATGAAAAGAAGTGAGTGAATTGAGAAACTGATGAACTCCTGATAAGCAGAATCACTGAAGGACAGAGAAACAAGAACAGAAAAAAGAGAAACACAAGAACTAAAACTGACTTCCAGGAACACTGAGTGTGAAACCAGTTTACGATTATTTCTTTCATACATGTACAAAAGTTCTTGTTGAGAATTAACAGAGATATAGTTAATAATAAAGTTTGTTGTCACCATGATGGAGATCAGTATTTGCTTTAGTTGGTCTCTTGTCCCTTGACTACTTACCATTCATCTCTCTCTGGCTGCTGTCACAGTGAGTTTATAAAACACATTTGTTATGGCAAGAAAGAGCCAAGAGGAAGATTATCAGGTGTTTTTGGCTTTTGTGATAATGTCACAATCATCCTGGACATGTCTGATTCTCTGATCTTTTCTGTATTTATTCATTGAATTTATGGGTATTTCATAATTAGCATATATCTGTAAATCTACAACATAAAATCAATACTTCTGTAATAAGGTCTTCTGAAGAATATTGTAATCATATAGTGCATAAAAAAATTCCTGCTTGACTCAGACACACACAGACATCAACAATCAGCACATGAATCTCAACAATGGTGACAATCAAAAGTTTCATGTCGCAATGCATGCTGGGTTCCAGGATAATATAAAACTCCCAGCATGCACTGCTGCATGAATAAAAAAATATATATTGCCACCATTGTTGAGATTCATGTGCTAAATTGTGATATCTCTGTGTTTCTGAAAGACAGTGTAGCTCTGTTTCTCTGGTTATGCATGATGTGTTAAAAAAAATGAATCATTGTAATTTATTGTTGTGGTTTCACAGTGGTGGTAATGTAACACTTTTAATTGAGGATGAATTCCTTAGTAAATGAACAGGCAATATGATGATTTTGTCATCATAATCATTACAACCGCAATCATTCATAAACTGTGTGTGTGCACAAGTGTGACTTGCAATAACACAGCTCAAGCAGCAAAAGAAAAACTAATCCCAACTAAAGCAAGCACTGATCTCTATAATTCAATAACAACTTCTGTAGATGTATGAAATAAAGTCATACTGGTTAATAATAAGTGTAATAATGTGTACTGGCTGGAAGTCAGTTGTAGGTCTTGTGTTTCTCTATTTTCTGTTCTAACAGCAGGTGTTCATCACTAATGCTCAACAATCACTTACATATTCTCTTAATTATCTCACTGCAACACTGTCTCAATGTTACTTTTACTCTTTGTAGTGTAGATTTCCCTGTGGGGTTGAAAGGGTTAACAGTGTAAGATAAAAAGACACACCCACAAAATGTATTTTAACAGTAATAAACTGTAAGTTATAAAACAGGTTTATACTGGCAACACTGTTGCCAGTAGTTTACTGTAAAATGTATTTTTTTGTGTCACCATTGTGCAGAAGAGTAGAGCCTGTGCTTCAGTCCAGGAGAAGATTTACAAACATTGATGATTTGCTGCATGTTGCTTTATTTAACAGGCGGTGACTGTGTAGTTGCTGGTCCAGTGGAAAGCTCTTTATTTACAAAAGTTTTGTTGTGGTTTCAAATGAAATAAGTTCACAGTAATACTTTGCTCACATTATTAATGCATTGTAAATTTTAGTTAATACATTTAAATGACAGTTGGTCAATTTAAGGCAGTCGGTTTCTGCAAGTGAAATTAGTTAACTCGAGTTTTAGTGCATTTTTACAGTAAAGAACTGCACAATTAACAGTAAATTACTGGCAACAGTGTTGCCAGTATTTTACTGTAAAAAAAAACGGTAAGGTCTAACAGTGTATTGTGTACCATATGGACTTAGGGGGTTTATTTCAGTTTCTTGCTTTTGTTTCAGCCCTCCTGCGTAACATTCTCACAAATCAAGAGATCATGATGGACCAAATGAAGATAATCTATAGGACAGTTCAGGGTCTAAAATCTGTCAGTGAAGAAGACATAGGCCTTGAAGCAAACCTACTGCCAGTAGCTGATCTTCAGTCTCTGCAAAACTTGGAGGAGCGATTGAGAAAATTTCCTGACTTTCAAAAGCAATTGGTAAGTCAGTTATATTCAAGATATATGTTTTGTTTAGGCTTAATATTATTATTATTATTATTATTATTATTAATATTAATAATATTTTTTTTTTTTTTTTTTTTTTGTCTGTTGTTGTTTTTTAAAGGAAGTTCAAACAAAACTGGAAATTTAAAACTTAAGCTTGGATGAGTTGGTTTCTTTTGATGAACACAAAGAAGACATTTTGAGGAATGTTGGTAACCAGACAGTCGAAGGTAACATTGGTAAAAAAAAAATATATATATATTATGGAAGCCAGTGGTTACCATCTACTGTCTGGTTAAAGGATTAGTTCACCTCAAAATGAAAATTTCCTAATAATTTACTCACCCCAATGCCATCCAAGATATCCATGTCTTTCTTTCCTCAGTGGAAGAGAAATTACGTTTTTGTAGGAAAACATTTCTGGATTTTTCTCCACAGACTGGGCTTCAATGGTTACCATCATTTTGCAGTCAGAATCGATGCAGTTTCAAATGTCTTTGAAGAGCTTCAACGGGCTGGTGAATGATCCCAGCTGAGGATTAAGGGCTGATCTAGCGAAACGATCGGTCATTAAAAAAAAAAAAAAAAAAAATTGATATACTTTATAAGCGAAATTTTTCGTCTAGAGCCGTTATACCAAGCACCAGGAACTACGTCGTCACTTAAAGGTCACGCTCGACGGCGCCTGCGCTGGCGGAAGTACCGCCCCACTGTTTACAAACGGTACTTTCATCTATGGGCACTTCTGCCGGGACTTCCAGCGTGACCTTTCAGTGATGATGTAGGTCCTAGTGCTTGGTATACCGACTCAAGACGAATAATTGTGCTTATAAAATATATAATAATATATATATTTTTTTTTTAAATGACCGATCGTTTCGGTAGATAAGCCCTTAACCCTCTGGGGTCTGAGGGGTTTTTGGGGTCCTTGAGATGTTCTGACATGCCCTGACATTTTTGCTTTTTTCAGTTGCTTATAAACATATTAATGGCAAAAAAAAATTACACACTATTTAGCACAAACAGGGCTACCATGAAATGTGAGCAACAAGAATGTACATGTCTGCATTTTTGAGAGAATAATGTTTATGCATGGTTATTGAAAAAACTAAAAACTAAAGTTTCTGAAATAAGGCCATAAAACACATTCTAAATATGTGCCAATAAGACTTTTGTCTAAAATATGTCATTGCCTAGTGTTTTTTCTTCAAAATGAAGTGAAAATCACCCTGCCTTATCATTCACATAACACAATACATTGATTTGAATTTTGCAAAGCACTTTCTGTTTGGAAAGGCCATATGCGGAGTGGGCGTCTACGGTCATGCATATGTAGTGGTTCACACCTGAGGAGACAATGGGGCCTGCATACTTAATTAGCCATTCATTCAGGTGAGTCACTGAGCCACAAGAATGCAAGAGCAACAGTTGGAAGCATCTCAATTCTTTTTTATTTTTCCACATATTGTGCTTGCAATTTGGCCTATAATATCCAAGGAAAACATGTCTAGTAATTGTGCAGTTAATTCTCATACTGTATTTTCAGTTTTGGAATATTTATCCTCTCCCCAAATTTGTCAATAATAAAACACAATAAAAGTTATTTAAAGAAAAGGCTTATATTTACCTTTTAATAGTTTGTTTACATCTACCTTGTAAATATATTTTTTTATTAAAAAGGTTACAATTACAAAGAAAGTGTAATCTTTCTTTGTAAAAACTAAAGTATACATTTTATCATACATATTTCAAAGTTAAGGATTTGATTGATTATTTGATAACTTTATTTTTGACAAAACATATTATATTTAACATAAGCAAATATTGGCAAACTTATTTGAAAGCTTATTTGAGGTGGCAGATATTTTACATTAAAAATGTATAATCTATCCAAAACTAATCAACGAAATGTTGTCTTTCATATGTCTGTAACATAGGTCTTTCATTTTTATTATAAGAAATATAAATGTTAATTTGCAGTTTAATACGTTGCTTATACAAATACATTTTATTTCAACATATTTTAGTCGATATTTACTGAGTGTAGCAATACAGTTTGCTAAAACCGAAACATTCATACACAAACAGAAACGCCTGACTGTAACGTTGTTTTTATGAAATATTAGGGCATATGTTCATTTTCAGTTTAAAACGTTGCTTATACAAATAGCCTACATTTTATTTCAACATATTTCTGTCGATTTTTACTCAACTCAGTACGGCAATACAGTTTGCTAAAACATCATCATTCATTCACACAGAGACGCAATTTAAATTTAAACTGTCTTTTTGCGAGCTGTGGTAAACAGCGCGCATCTCTGCCGTTCATTCATTCATAAACAGAAACCCGATTCATGTGAGAAGAAAAAAAAACTTACAGTATTCCTCAGCTCGCTCCTCGATATACCCGCACTTCTGAGGTACTTTTTTCATTATTGTTATTCCTCACAGCGCTACGAGACGGTGTTAAAGTAATGATCTGAATAAACTTGTGTTTCTCGAGCTGATATGGGGGCGTTCACAGGATTGCATGGATTGCCTCATTCATTTGCGTTTGAATAGCGCGCGCTCTCCGTAGGCGGAGTCACATTACATTTGAATTAGTTGTAATGAGGTCGACTGGAATCGCTCTCTTTTAATACAGATTTCACAAGATGAGAATATTTGTTTTTTATATAAATTACTTCATTTAAGAGAAGAGAATTCAAGCTTCATGCCTGTATGTCTGTATGCCAGTTTGACTGAGTATTCGCTGAGTTAGTTCATTTTCGGACGCGTTTCAGAATGGTCTTCACTGAGAGATAGAAGGCAGAACTCGCATCACGTTTATTTTTCTTTATTTGGCAAAAAGCACAACACTTTGTTTTTATTGTGAGTATACACAAAAATAATACACATTTAACAGAATCGATTGATGTATGAAACTTGCTTGTAATATCAAAGTCCACAGAGCAAAATTAATTTCTTTTGAACTGAACTGAAAAAAAGCGAGCTGGTATCGCCGGCGATACCGTCAACCTCAGGGGGTTAATCCTTAGCTGGGATCGTTCACCAGCCCGTTGAAGCTCTTCAAAGACCTTTGTAACTGCTTTGACTGCAAAATGATGGTAACCATTGAAGCCCAGTCTGTGGAGAAACATCCAGAAATGTTTTCCTACAAAAACGTAATTTCTCTTCCACTGATGAAAGAAAGATATCTTGGATGGCATTGGGGTGAGTAAATTATTAGGAAATTTTCATTTTGAGGTGAACTAATCCTTTAACAACATTTAATTTTTTTGTTTTGCTGTGTTCAACAGAAGAAAGAAACTCATACAGGCATGGAACAAGTGGAGGTGAGGAAATGATGGCAGAATTTACATTTTTGGTTGAACTATCCCTTTAGTGGATAATTGGCTTTTTATTTTAACAATTAATAAAATAAATGTTAATTCACAGATAAGCATGTTGGCAATGAAAGGTGGGACAGACACCAGAGATGGAGTTTGGAGAATAATGACAGCAAGAATCACAAACTCCCTGGCCAAGAATATAAATATGTGTGGTGTTAAAGGACAATTCCAGTGAAAAATGAACCTAGGGGTAATTAACACATGGTTACCGAGTCGATCGTTCCCTGGGATGTGTTTTCATGAAAATCGAATGTAAAGAGTTTTATCTCTAAAAACAGATTAGCTTATAACACTAGTATATGGGGCACAGAGTAAGTAAAAGTAAATCACTAGTTAATACCACTAACAAGGCTCACAATAGCCTCACACTAACACAGTAGCATAATGAGGGTCCCTACATGCAAACCGAGGCATTGAGAACTTTGTAAGTGTACAGACAGTTTAATAAGAAGATACTTTATAAAGACAGTACATTACGCGTATACAGGCAGGCGTCATCTTGGAAAACAGTCTCGACTAGTCGAGCCACGAACGCCGTGCTAAGTGAGCTGGTCGATAGGAATTACGTTTGTGAAATCTATTTGGACTAGACCAATCAAATTTGTATAATTTGTCTGCTAATTACACATTCCATTTAAAGATGATTACATATGACATACTGTATATGTGTCATCACTCTAGCTTGTTTCTGATTGGAGAAAAATGACATGTTGCAACCATCCCCTGATGCAACTGTCCCCGGTCTCCTCTAAGCAAAATTTTAGTTTTTTGCATCACTGATATTAGCCTGTTGCCGGCCGTTGAACATTTCTATCATAAATCAGTTGTCAAATATTTACATCTAGTTATACCTCACCCCACAATCTTTCAATGCAAAAACTGGAAAGGGACTTTGGTTGGAATTTGCACTTGTCTTATGTGAACATTAAGCCCCGCCTTCTTTGATTTGAATGGTCATCTCAAACATTTTGACATTGACGAGCGCTGTTAGACAGCATTTTAAAATTTCTAATTACATTATGGCCATTTCAAATAATTGTGGGGTTCTTGTTGGTAATTATTATGGTGGTTACGGCCCTAATTTAAACTACAATAACTGATTGTATTGATGAGATTTTGCATAAAAGTTCAGTTTCTGTGAATTTGAGTTAGGAAGAGTATGTAGTAGTTGGGTAATCAAGGTAATGAACAGTTCCATGTAAAATAATAAACATTTCATTAATTCATCTTAATTCATTCAATTTTGTCCCTTGGTGCAGTTTTTATGAGTTGTCTATCATTTTTGTTCAACACCACACAGTTCTGTAATATGTGCCCTCTTTGTTTACCCTTTCGAACACACGTTACGTTGTTTGCCGTTACGGTGACATGGACGAGGGAATGGAAACTGATGACCCATTTGCTAGGTTTGGCATGGGTGGTTTCCCACGCTCCTTTAACACACGAGGTCCCAGCGGGGCACTGGCCAAAAAACAGGATCCTCCCTTGACCCACGACCTGAGGGTCAACCTAGAAGAAGTGTTCACTGGCTGCACCAAGAAGATGAAGATCTCCCGCAAACGCCTGAATCCCGACGGAAGAACGACGCGCACTGAGGACAAGATCCTTACAGTGGAAGTGAAGAAAGGCTGGAAAGAAGTAACCAAGATTACTTTCCCTAAGGAAGGGGATGAGACACCAACAAATATCCCCACAGATGTGGTGTTTGTGGTGAAGGATAAGCCTCATCCAGTGTACAGAAGAGACTGATCGGACATTATTTATTCTGAAAAAAATACACTCAAAGAGGTAAGATGTGCTCCTATTTTAAAGGGGTCATATGCCATTTTTGTACAAGTTAATATGATTCTTTAGGGTCTAAATGAAAAGTTTGTAATATACTTTAATTAACAATTCTCATTAGTATTGTAAGAAAACACAATACTTTACCTGGTCCTTTACCTTTCATTTTACCTGGTCAAAAACAACTCTTTTTTCAGCACGCCATTTAAGTGCACGTGTCTTTAAATGATAATGAGCTTTGCTCACCCCGCCCCTCTGTTCTGTTCATTTGACACAACACACGTGGAGTGTTGCCTTGACAACAGTTGAGGGTATATTTTGGAGAAAGAATGGCAGCGGGAGTCTCTGAGGACACATCTGTGCAACCAATCGTATCAATTTGAACCGGAGTCGGACCCGGAACAAGATGACGGCCCCGAAGAAGTTCGACAATTAAGGCTCGAACATGACGTTTCTGAATGGTTGGTTAACGTAATGTCACTTTGATCTATCTTTGTTTGTACTGGCAGGGTAGAGTAGTGAGATATGAACGCTATGTGTTTACTGATGTATACATTAGTTTATTGACAGATTGATGTTACAGCTAATGGTCATGAAAAGCTTTTTTTCAGTAAATGTAGGCTTGTCAGTGATGCGTAACGTTATCTGTGCAGTGTTAGGAACAACTGTCAGGGCTGAACCACTAAAATTTTACTGATCTGTTTAAAAAATAAGCAGTCTGTGAGACTATGACAGTCATTAGGCACATAAACAACACATACTCAGACAGGAGCTAATACCTTTTTCATTGTTCTCGTTTATAAAGCAGTCTGGTGAGAAATGATTCACGCAAACATGAAAGCATTGACGTTGATCATGGGGAATATTCCCTTTGAAAACAAAACTCAGCCACTGCGTCTTCAGCGGTTCAGATTTAGGAACATCAAAATGACTGCTGTGTTCGTTATTACACCCAAGAACAGTACACCACAATCGCTTAGACGGCATTCTGCTCCAGCGTATCAACAATGGCGGACTATGATGACAGCTCGCTCAGGGCGGGTCTGTGTTGAAACGCTGCTGTCAATTAACAATCGTGGGAGGGGCGTCCAACCGTGTGACGTCACATGGTCAGACGGCTTGATTTGAGACAGGGGAAAACATATAAGATAAAAAAAAAAAAAAAAACACTGGATGGATTTTTATTTTTTTATGATGGTTGTGTACAGGCACTGCCAACACACATTTCAGTACAATCAACTTGTAAAAGTGCATGTACCATTATATGACCCCTTTAAGAGTTTGATTACAAACTCTTTTCTTCCCTGTCTGTATTTTTCTAATCCTGTTCTTCTCTACTTTCTCAGGCACTTTGTGGTTGCACAGTTAACGTTCCTGGATAATTGCACGGTTAACTTAACAACTCAAGACATTGTCCGTCCCAGGATGAAACGGCGTGTCACCGGGGAGGGTCTTCCTCTTCCGAAATCCCCAGATCGTCGTGTGGACTTGATTGTCGAGTATGAGGTCAAGTTTCCCGAAAGATTAAGCCAAAGTGCCAAGGACACTATCGCTAATGTTTTGCCGGCTTCTTGAGCCGTGTATACTGCAATGCTGGAGACATTGCCATTGGGAATTTTTGGTTTCATAGTATTTAACCCTCTGGGGACCAAGGTGTTTTTGGGGCCCTTGAGATGTTCTGACATGCCTTGACATTTGTGCTTTTTTCAGTTATTTATAAACATGTTAATGGCAAAGGTGTAAATTCACTCTATATAGCACAAACAGGGCTACCATAATATGCGAGCAACTTGTATGTAGATGTTTGTATTTTTAAGAGAATAATGTTTATGCGTGGTTATTGGAAAAAATAAAAATGAAAGTTGCTGAATTAAGACCACAAAACACATATTAAATATGTGTCCACAAGACTTTTGACTAATGGATGTGGTCCCTTTGAGTTCTAGCTTCAAAATTATATGAAAATAGTCTTGCTTTATCGTTCACAAAAAAAAATACATTGATTTAAATGGTGTAAAACAGGTTTTGCTTGGAAAGCCAATATGCGAGGGGGAGGAGCAGTTTACACCTTGTCCCACCCACTCTGCATAATGACTCTGCCTAATGAGCCATTCTTTCAGGTGTGACACTGACTGAGCCACAATGCAAGGACAAAGGATGTATTTAGAAGAAGACTTATATTGACCATTTAAGATTTTGCTTACATCTCTCTTGTAAATATGTTTTGCTATTTTATTAAAAATGTTACAATTACAACAATAATTACAATTTCAACAATATTTCAAGTGTACTCTTTCTTTGTAAAAAAGAAAAAGAAAAAAGATTATAGGCCTACATTTTATCATATGTATTCATTAGTTTGAATATAGCCAACATTGGAACATCTAACATCTTAGTCTATGACTTTATTTTTGACAAATATATATATATATATATATATATATATATATATATATATATATATATATATATATAAAACGTTAGATATGAGCAGAAATTGCTAAACAAAAGCTTATTTTATGTGGCAGTATATTTTACAGTAGCCTAAAAACTGTACCCAAATCTAGTCAACAAGTGACTGACTGTAACGTTGTTTTTATGAAATATTAGGGCATATAAATGCTAATTTGCAGTTTAATATGTTGCTTATACAAATACATTTTATTTCAACATATTCCAGTCGATTTTTACTCATCTCAGTAGGCTATAGCAAAACAGTTTATTCTTTCACACACAGACGCGCGATTTATATTTAGGCTAAACAGTCTTTACAAATATGTACCCTTCATTCATCTCACAGAAAGGCGAGTCATATTATAGAAATGCGATTCATCTTTTTGTGGTTTGCATAGGCCTACACTAACGTTATTCCATAACGTTATTCCACACTTGAGAAAAGAAAACAGCCTACCTCACTCCTCAGCGGGATCTGCTCCTCATATCAGGATATATTGTTCCTCATATCAGCACTGTTCTGAGGAATCTTTTCTCCATAAGGTAGGCTATATTATGCCTCACTCGATCGCGACGCGCTTTGTTTACAGCTGATGTGGGCGTTTCACAGATCTTCAATAGTTCTCAGAATTTGCGTTTGAATAGCACGCGCTCTCCGGGGAGTGGTCACATTACTGTGAATTAGCTCGTAATGAGGTCGACTGGAGTCGCTCTCTTTTTATACAGATTACAGAAGATGAGAATATTTGTTTTTTTATATAAGTTACTTCATTTAACAGATGCGATCTCAAGCTTTATGCCCGTGGGTCTGTTTGCCTGTTTGACTGAATTTTCGCGGAGTTATAGATCATTTTCGAACGTGTTTCAAATGGGAGTTTACTGACAGTGAGAAGGCAGAAATCGCATCATGTTAATTTTTCTTTATTTGTCAAAAAGCAAAACACTTTATTTTTATTGTGAGTACACAGCAAAATCCCCAGAGTAAAATTAACTCTGTTCAGAGAACATTTGATCCCTCTCTACAGAGAGTTAAAATAACTCTGAAACAGAGTAAAAGTTAATGAGATACTTAAGTGATTAATTAAGTGATGATTGGGCATTAATGATGAACACCTGCTGTTAACAAGTTCTCAGCAGAGGAGGATTAAACAACTCCATAAACGGCATTACCAGCTTCACTTATTACTAACCAGGGGTGCGTTTCCCGAAAGCATCGTTGGCCAACTATGGTCGCAAGTTCATCGCAATGTCCATTGAACTCTATTGGTAACAACGGAACTTGCAACCATAGTTGGCCAACGATGCTTTCGGGAAACGCACCCCAGACTGACTGTATTTCTGTCAGACGTCTACAGAAGGTCTTATTAAGAATTAACAGAGGTTTAGATGTTGACGATTTATTGAAAATGTATGATCACCGTTATAGTGATGAGTGTTTCCTTCAGTTGGGCAGTTTGACTCTAGCTTATTTTTTTGAGTGTTTATGGTTTTTGTAACAGCTTGTACCAAAACACGTAATTTGTTGCAAAGAATGCCAGATGCAAAGATGTTCAGGTGATCTAGTTTTCAACAACAAAAAGTAGAATGATGAGCTTATATCATCACTGTCCAAAAGTGGTCATTTGATGTTAATAGATTATATCCACTAACAATACTCTCTTGCCACAGATTGGACATTTTGAATTTTTTAAATACATAATAGGGGAAAAAAAATTTCTAAGACACAGACATCAAGAATCAGCATATGAATCTCAACAATGGTGACATGTTTCATGCCGCAATGCATCCTGGGAGCCATGAGTTTTATACTATTGTGGCTCCCAGCATGCATTGCAGCATGAAGCATGTCACCATTGTTGAGATTCATAAGCTGATTATTGATGTCTTTGTTTTAAAAAAAAAAAATTCCCCCATTATGTATTTTAAAAATTAAAAATGTCCAATCTGTGGCAAGAGAGTATTGTTAGTGAATATAATCTATTAACATCAAATGACCACTTTTGGACAGTGGTGATATAAGTGCATTTGTTTTTACTATCTGTTGTTAAAAACTACATCACCTGATCATCTTTTTTTGCCTTTCTTTGTAACAAATTACGTGTTTTGGTAAAAGCTGTTACAAAAACCACAAACTTGCAAGAAGAGTCAAACTGCCCAACTGAAGGAAACACTCATCACTATAACGGTGATCATACATTTTCAATAAATCGTCAACATCTAAACCTCTGTTAATTCTTAATAAGACCTTCTGTAGACATCTGACAGAAATAAAGTCAGTCTGGGGTGCGTTTCCCGAAAGCATCGTTGGCCAACGATGGTCGCAAGTTCCGTCGTTACCAATAGAGTTCAATTGACATTGCGATGAACTTGCGACCATAGTTGGCCAACGATGCTTTCGGGAAACGCACCCCTGGTTAGTAATAAGTGAAGCTGGTAATGCCGTTTATGGAGTTGTTGAATCCTCCTCTGCTGAGAACTTGTTAACAGCAGGTGTTCATCATTAATGCCCAATCATCACTTAATTAATCACTTAAGTATCTCATTAACTTTAACTCTGATTCAGAGTTATTTTAACTCTCTGTAGAGAGGGACCAAATGTTCTCTGAACAGAGTTAATTTAACTCTGGGGATTTTGCTGTGTATACAGAAAAAAAATAGAAACTGAACAGGATCGATTGATGTATTACACGAAAATGAAAGATCAAAATTAACAGAGCATTTAGTGTTTATTTTCATTGCTAAAAAAAAAAAACGAGCAAAACGCGCGGGCGCGTTTTTGGTCCCCAGAGGGTTAAAGGATGAATATGAGGGGCTGCTGAAATTGTCGAACTGTTATTCTGTAATGTACTGCCAATGAGAGACTATCTGAACCAAAAACATTGCTGGACTAGACTGGTTTATGTGTTTGTCATGTACATTTTTAGCTTCCTAAATTTTTAGTTTCCCCCCATTTTAGTTTCCTTGGGTCAAGTCCAACAGAAAGTCTCCAGCTGCGAACTCTTGGCCAGCGTTTTGTTGTCAACTACACACATCTAACACATCTAAGTTTACTTATTCCAAAGATGGACAGTAGAGCATGATGTGATGTTGCGGGACTACAATAATATAGTTTCTTATCAGCAGCCTGATCCTTTGGACACCTCAGGGAAGTCTTTCTGTGAAAGCAGCCTGTACTTTTTCTGCTAATACGGTCTAATACGGTTCTGCTGATGCCACTAAAAGTCATTTCCAATATAGTGGTGGCTCAAAGTGATGCTTGGATCCTCTCTCTTCTAAGTATGTGAAACAACACTTGATGCAGAAGTTATATGGTGAGAAACTTGTAGCGACAATGGCATCTGCTTTTCAAATTAAGGAATCATGTGATGTCAAAACACATCGTCTTTGTCCTTGCTGGTTAATAATTTCCCCAGAGGGACATTTTGAGTCACAAAGAGGACCCTGTTTTGAGAAAACCCCCCAGCTCAGCGTGGACCCCTAGTGATTTTATAGCCGCGTGACAAGCCTCAAAGACATTCCAGAGCACACGCGCACACACACATCCAAACACACACACACACACACACTCTGGACTTTGAAACAGATATTCCCCCACATAACAAGCCACTAAATGTTGATATGTATTCCTATGTTTCTCAAAGTGTCGTCGTTTGCCATAACGGAAACACTGACAATTTTATTGTGTGTTTAATCAAGCTTTATTTGTGTGTAATTATGCATATAACTGTAACGTTATGTTTCATTTATCTTTACCTGTCATAATTGGTATCTGTCTGACCGTCCTGTTTTAATTCGACCAGTCACACATAAGAGATTACAGTAAGATGTATCGTTCTGTGTGTACAATCTTAAGAGGAAATATGAATCCTTTCTCTCATAAGACATATGGTCAAAGTAGGCGTGTGTTCTTCACACAAAGAAGACTTCTTCCCGCTACAGATCAGAAGATCTGATTGGCTGTTGTCACCGAAAACAGGGCGTAAACAGATGTCTTTAAAAAGCAAGAGACCCTGTTTCCTCTCTCTCTTCTCTCTTCGATCGCTCTGACCTCCTCCTCTCCTCCCCGGCAACGCTTCTCCAGGAACCTCTGGAAAGGCTTTGGGCCTTCTCCTCGGACCAACACATGTTCGAGTAGCTGCCTTGCCTTTGCAACTAAGCTCATCCGTGCCTTTCCCCTCAAAAAGGGAAATGATCTAACTTTCTCGGTAACTTAAATTCAAGTAAGCCTTTACATCGTCTTGCGAAACGACCCAGAAGACGAAGCTAGACGCGAACCAGCCGGACACGTGCACGCGCGCGTCCCCTTTTCCAGCATCGCACTGAAAGAGTACAACAGCTCGCAAGTACTATCTCTCAACCTAAAAGCTGATTTCCTGGTGTCTATCTCTTAGGTCTGTGAATTAAGTTACCCTTCTTCCTCTTCTCTTCTTTTTCTTTCTTTCATTTAATTTCTTTCTGATCACTTATGTTATTGTTTGGTTATATGTTTGTTTGTTTATTGTTTGCAATTTTACGTACGTTTAAATTTGTAGCTCATATAATCTCTAGTTTTACATTTATTAAAATCCATGGAATACTTTTCACTGTCTCTGTATTTGAAAGCCCGCTTTTATAAAGTCAATGAAACAAAAGATCTAGCTACAAGCTCGATATTGCAGACTACATTCAGTAGTTTTAATTAATAAACTCAGAAAGTTTGATGTTCGTGGCCAGAACACAAACTTCCGTGGAGTTTGTGAATACCCCTTCTTAACTGTAATGATCTTACATTTATTCGCTGGACGAATTAAATGTTGGTCAGACCAGTTACAGAACAAGGTAATCTCGATAATTGATAAATTAAATGTACATGCGACTTATGAATTATGACCATGAGTCATAAATATTAATATTCCCAGAATTCCCCATATTCTTGAGCTAATTCACATTTACCCAGAGTCGTATACGCTACAAACTCAAAAGCTCAAAGTCAGATAGAGGACAAATTTGTAACAAATACTAGATTTATTTAAAATAAATGATTCAAACTACTGATATTGTGGTTCATTTCTTATGCAAAATCATATGGAACCTTTTTCTGTTTTATTACAGGCAATTTATGTTATTGTTTTTAATTGTGAAATTAAATTTGTTTATTCACAAATTCTGTGGGATACTTCTGTGGGATCTTTTTGGATTGTGAGATTATGAGTTATGAATATGTTTTGAGTTTGAATAGATTGTTTAAAAGAAAATAAAATTTGAAATGTTACAGAAATCACACTGCTTTAATAAAACACTTTAAACTGAAAAACAATTGCTTTATCTTATTATTTTTGTTAGCGTATTAAAAGTGTAGCCCAGTATACAAGCCACTAAAAATCATGGTAGTTCCTCTACCAAAGAAATGTTGCACTTAAAGAAATGTATAGATTCACATAAGTGTATTGACCGCTGTAAATATATAGCATGTTAACTAGTGAAATTTGAAATTTGTGAGACGGTCATGTCACTTTCATAAGAATGACACTTCCTTTGCTGAATATGGATGCTTGTGTCATCAGTGTTTCTTGATGGTGTTAATTTGAGTCCACAGCAAAGACTTCTGAAGAACTTCCTGTACTGCTGCCTGACCTGGACAATAATGAGAAGAGAAATAGTTTTAAACTCTGGTTAAAAAAACAAAAACACAGAACATGTCCAGGTTATTTTTCAAGAATTTCATTTTAGAAGGTGAGAAATGAAAAATTAACTTAACCCTTTAGAACCTGAAGCTAAAATAGGAGTTTTTCACATATTTTGATTTATTTTGACTGTACAATTCTGAAACAATGTGCTATCTTATTGTGCAAGGTGTCATCTTTTTCAGAAAAGATTAGCTTTCAACAAATTACAGTTATTGACCATTAATTGTGTGTGGTGAGTTTGTAAATAGAATTTAAATAGACAAAAAAAAAAAAAGAATAAATTTACTGATTTTTATTTAGAAAAAAAAACAGAAAAAATCATGAACGAAAGAAACTAACACTTTAAAGTTGAAAAATAAACTATAATACATATATACAAGTCTTTTTTTTTTGTGACATTGGGTGGCACAGTTTTCATTTAAGACACTTTTTTTCATACACGCACACATACACATGCACGCATTCATAGGCACGCACACATACACATGTACACACCACATGCTTAGATACGTGAAAGAGTAACGGCCATCCGCTTCCGCTTCCCGAGTTTCATTAAAAATCATCCCAATCCCCTCTTCTGCTGTCTAACACTTCTTTCGCCATGTATTTGTTTGTTTCTTTTATTATTTTATGCAATCCAAAACACTCTAACCTGCCGCGCTTCGTGTCTCTCTGTTCAAATCCTTCATTTGCAGACGGAAAGCATGAAATTACGTAATAAGCCGTATATTGCCGAAAAGCGTATGTTGTCTACTGACAGGGGCAATTTGAATGGTTTTGATAGTGCAAACGGTTGAAGAGTTACGGTCAAATGAATACAGTTTGCTGGTATGTGTCGGCGACGACACAGCCGGTTCTAAAGGGTTAAAGGGTTAGTTCACCCCAAAATGAAAATTAGCCCATGATTTACTTGCCCTTACGTCATCCTAGGTGTATATGACATTCTTCTTTCAGATTAATACAATCAGAGTTATATAAAAAAATGTCCTGGCTCTTCCAAGCTTTATAATGGCAGTGAATGGCCGTTTCGGTGAAAGAGTGACCCTTGACCTGACGCACAACGTAATGACGAACACGGAGATAGAGCAAAACAAAACACCAGTCACAAATTAGTTAAAAAAGACACATTTTTTTGAGAGAAAATGTGAGAGGAGCTTTAGTTTGTTGCCCAGCCCTGTTTGTTTGAACCATGAGAGGTGTCAAAGCCTACACCACTCCTACATCTACGTCATACATGCGTCACTGGTTACTCTTTTGGTGCAAGTAGACTTGTGTACGGCTGTCTACTGGAAGCTAGTTGTTTTAGTCAATATATATTTTTCTCACACAAACACATCGCTTCACTTCAGAAGGCCTTTATTACTGTACGTACACACCGCCGCCAACTTGAGCTTCCAAAGTTACCGGAAGTCATTCATTTTCAATGGAAGCTGGCTTCTCTCAGCTGCAAGGAGCGTCAAATCCATCGGCGTCACGTTTTGAGCGACCAGAGCGTCAATCAGAAAGTTGAAAGTAGCTCAACTTTATGGTAATGAGCTATGACACGGTTCAGCGGCAAGCAGCGGCAAAACGCCAGCAACCAATCAGAATATAGACGTCCTTTGCCAGAGCCGCCTTAACCTAATGTTAGGCCCCGGGGCTGAGAGGTTTTGTAGGCCTCCCATACCCTCGATTTATAGAGTCTCATTTTAAAAAAGTATAATATCTAGGTAATCTACATCACAAAATGCATTAGTTTCTTTTATACCATGGTCTGGGTGAATACTCGATTCTGATTGGCTGCAGGGTGTCCATTAAAAAGTGATAGAGGACACCTAGTAAAGGAGTTCTGGTGAAACTGACTGTTTACCGTATGAAATTAATAAATAAATGCGCTGGCTACATCAGCTGTGAGTAACCATAGCAACAGGCAGTCAAAGTATCCGTTTACAATTTATTGTATCAAAACAAAACTGAACGGTTCTACGAGCTGAGCGGACTATAAATATATCCGAAACCAAGTTATTGTTTGTAAAAACTTTAGATTTCAATTGTAAAACTAAGGGCTGCACTATGTATCGTTTAAGCATCGATATTGCAATGTACGAATCCACGATAGTCACAACGCAGGATGTGCGATGTCAAGAATAGGTAGGTTATCATAGTTGATCCGTGATTCATTAACCGTACGGGCCAGCTGCTCCCCGGCCCTTGACGCATGTGATTCGCGAATTAATTGCACAGTTTAACCATCATAGAGTGAAAGTTTATCATTTGCCTGTGTTTTTAAGTCCTGTCAGTTTAACAGGGCGCGTTTGACAGGTCATATATAAGAACGAGCAGAGAGAGAGAGAGCCCCGGCAGCACGCGCGCACTCACCTTCACCGTCTTCAAACAACACGAGCGCGTCAATGTATTGCTTGTTTTTTCTTTTTACATTTCATGGTGTGACACTTCTCTTCTCCCATGATCGAACATAGATTGCTGCTACGTCAGAGCGGCCAAAGCGTCATCAAGCTTCCCCGTACTTTTTGACAAGCGTCCTTGACAGGGCGGCCAGAGCTTCTTTGCAGCTGAAGTGTGTACAGACAGTTAACCCCCCAGAGCCGTTTGAGCACTTTTATCATGGATGGATTATCAACAGAAACGGCCATTCACTGCCATTATAAAGCTTGGAAGAGCCAGGACATTTTTAAATATATCTCTGATTGTATTCGTCTGAAAGAAGAATGTCATATACACCTAGGATGACTTGAGGGTGAGTAAATCATGGGCTAATTTTCATTTTTGGGTGAACTAACCCTTTAATATAAAGTAGGTGAGAGATGATTTTCTGGTAGACTGTCTATACTGATGTCTGACCTGATCATTGAGGACACAATAGACCAGGAACATGAAGGTTCCCTGCTGGGAGTTCAAGATCAGGAAGGGGATCTCCAGCTCCTTCCAGAAACCCAGAATCCAGGAGCAACCAAGAACCACAAACTGAGCCAGTGTTTTAAATGTCATATTCCTGCAGAGAAAGATGGAGAGTTAACATATATTTACTGATTATATTGTTGTGGAAAATCTGCAATTGTCCTGTTATAAGTATGACTTTTTGTCTGTAGAACACTTCTGTATTGTAATCAACCACACTTGAAACTTGTTTATTAAGAAAGTGGTTTATGAAGAAAAACTCTGCAATTGTTATTGTAAAATGTTTTTTTGAGAAAGTGGTTTATAAAGAAAAACATACCATGTATTAGAAAGAGCTTTGCTAAAGAAAGACAATAAATGCAAGCATTAGCGTCGGATGTGTTGCGGACGAAGTGCAGAATGCAACAAAGAAGAAAAGTCTGAAGAAGGAAGACTAAGAGGTGAAAGGCTTTATAAAGACAGGTCCAAAATGAATTCCCAGAACTCACGACACCTCATTGGTGGATTGGATAAATTGTCTGTAAGAGACTGATCATTTATGAGGGAATTTCCAAAGATGATGACCTCAAGAAATCAGATGGTCTATAAAAGGCTGAAAGGAGAAGATGAAGGCAGACGCTGATTCTTAATGGCCTTTCCGGTGTTACAACGCTTGTAAACGATTTACTCTTGATGTTGTTTTGTCTTGTTTTTTTATATATTAGTACTTTATATGTAAACTAATTAACCTGTAGATAATAAAACCATATTTAATTGAAACTAAGAAACTCTTTTGCTACTCTCGACTGCCAAAAGTCTTTGATTTCTAAAAAAGTGAGCTGAACAGACCACGAAGAAGTCTTCTGACCTGTGGATTGTGAGTATGAAAATTCAGATGCTTATGATTTAGGACACATTTGACTTTACCTAACCTGAGAATAATCAAAATAAGGTTAAAGGTGTCTAGAAATATGCAGCATATAACAATATATATACACATGTCATGGAGTGTTCAAATCATATTGTTTGTTACTTGGTTCGTTTCATATGTGAAACTTCAGCGTTCAGATTTTTCAAGGTGGAGGTCAGACTGATGATGATGTAGATGAAGAGAATCATGTTTAACTGCACAGTAAGAGAAACAACAGTAATTAATCTTTAATCACTTTTCCTTTTAATACAAAGTCATGATGAGAAATGTGCTTACTGCTAGTATGGCGCAAACAGGTCCCTGAAAACTCCAGTTAAAGCCTTTATCCATTTTAATCCAGCACCTGTTTAGAGGAAGAAAAATAATTAAATGAACAAGCATGAAGGATGAAGGTGTTGATCTCTGAGTCTCTCAAACTAAACTCACTGTTCACTTCCGTAGCCTTTAGGATTCACCCCAGCAGACACAGCCACCACAACCAGAGCAACCGTATATCCAATCACACACAGGAATCCACTTCTAAGCACCCCCCTCCTTTTGGAGCTGATCTGTGATAGGTTCTTCACACAGATGAAGAGCAGCACAGCTTCAATGAACATCCACACAAAGCCGGAGAGAAAGAGGAAGTGCAGCACACCTGATATCACGGCACACAACACCTGGAGATCATGAGAGACGGTTATGATGATTCTCAGTGAGACTGTGCTGAGCTGTAGGGCTCCTTCATCATTCTCACCTGATGAGGGCGTATGAGGCTCAGGAACTGTTGTGTGAGCAGGAACAGAAGGTGAGCCAACAGAAGACTCACGCAGAGGTTGATTCGAGCCACATTATTCACTCCAGGACTCCACTGACAAAGGGCAAAGGTCAACAGGGCCAAACTGAAGAACACCAGCCCCACGATCACACACACCAAATTCAACACGTCCAGCTTTGAGTCGCTCTGAGGAAACATGTCAGAGTACATGAGTGCCAAATCTGTGCTGTTCTTCAATGCTCACTATAAATGTTCTCGTACCTCTGATGGGCGACTGGTTTGCATGATGAGAGCGAATGTGGACAGATGATCACAGGAACACACAGTGTAGCTTCTGTTGGTCTTTAAAACAGAACAACCATCTACAATCCACTCGCTGATGCTCCAGTACACACAGGCCAGAGAACCGTCGGGGTCAAACTCCTGCAAAAAGAAGAAAGAACATGCAGAAAATAGTATAACACTGAATATTAGATGTTTTCAGATGTTCATCAGTTCTCAGGTTGGACAAAAACACATTTCAGTCTCTCACTCTGATGTGTTTGAAGGTGAAGTTGACTGGTTTGGTGAGTTTAGTGTTGGTGGTTTTGAGAAGAGTAGCTGAGATCACAGTGGACATCATGGTTTTAATCGTGTCAGTTGATGTGTTGAAGAAGTCTGGCTTCAGTAAATTCTCCATTGTGTTATAACTCATGAAAGCCACAGCAGCTGATCCTGTGTGACAGAAACAGAAGAAACTTGTATTCAACACATTAAAACCTTTAGTTCAATGTGGTTTAGTGATATATGTTCTAAAAATGTTTTATTTAAAATGTTGTATTAAAACACATCTCACATACCTGTTTCATTGTTGTTTTTGGCGATCCCAATGAGATCGATGTCCACAGAACAATTTGTCGTGACAAGTCGAGGGATTTTATCTAAGGTGACACTGGGTCCAACCATGAAGATTTCAACCTCTGATTTAGAAATAAGCAGTTATGTTTTGTTTTTTGTTGATTCAATCTGCACAAATGTGCAAAAAACAAAACAATAAAAAGACTAAAATAAAATAACTTTTTCATCTAATTACTAGTTTGAACTAATCAGTTAACTTTGTACACAGCAAAATCCCCAGAGTTAAATTAAGTGAAGCTGGTAATGCTGTTTGTGGAGTTGTTTAATACTCTTCTGCAGAGATCTTGAGAGATGTTAATGTCTTCTTTTATCTTTAGTTGATTCATCTTAGGGTAGAGGAGACCGGGGAGTGTTGCAACAGGGGATGGTTGCAACATGTCATTTTTCTCCAATCAGAAACAAGCTAGAGTGATGACACTCATACTGCAGATGCACAGTTAGACCCTCCCCCCAACAAGAAGACAGTAGAAATATTCAACATCTTCTGCTGCATTTATTGAATACAACTTGTTTTGGAGGTATGAAAGTACATTTTTTTCATGAGATGTTTTTTTTGTCATACTGTCCTGACATTTTGTATGAATTAATCAAAACTTACTTAGTTTGAATTATTGTTTTGTTGACTTCTAAGTGACATAGTTAGCATGTGTCAAAGTCAGTGTGTCTAGCAGGAATATGATGTTCTGTCATGGCTGATAGGTTTGGGGACAGTTGCAACAAGTTATAAATTGCATGTTTAATAAAAGTTTGTTGCATTGCAAATTGTTCAATTCTTCCTGTCTGGCACTGAAATATGGAGAGATTGAATAGCATCTGTAACACCTGCAAACTGAATATATGTAGGCCTATGTTCTACACATAAACAAACAAAACTCAATAACTGTTATTTGATAAATATCACTAAATAAATAAATAATAGGTTACAATAATATTATTATAGAAATAAATAATACTATAGACCTAAAACAGTTCATATTTTCAGAATTCTATATGCTCATTGAGACAAAAAGCTAAAATGAATTAGTGAAATTTAAGGTATTTTTAACATGTTGCAACCGTCTCATGGTTGTGTTGCAGCTGTCCCCTGGGTTGGGGTCAGTTGCAACATCTAGCTTCTTCCATTCAAATAAATACTGTGAACGATATGTCATATATAATCATCTTTAAATGGTATGGAGTTTAATATATACAAATTTGGTTGATCTAGTCCAAATAGTCTCTGAGTAATTGAGATAAATGCAAAAAGTGTTACAACTGTCCCTGGTCTCCACTACGTTTACACGACAACGATACGCTTAAAACTCAGAAGTGTTTCCTTTGAGTTTTCAAAACTTTGCATTTTCAGGCACCCAAACTGACTCTTTGTTGTTGTGGAAACGAACGGCCAAACGTATAAAAAGTTTTACGCTTTTAGTTGAAAACGGTGTCGTGTAAAAAGACCCTAAGGCTGTGGCTGAAAGCGGGTGTTTTCTATATAAACTATATCATATATAAGCTCAGTTTCATCATCAATAATAACAGTTTCTCCACTCACCAACAGCATCAAGAGTAAAACTGACACTGTCATTTGTGTCTGTCGGCTTCACCAATGTAGAGATGAGTTTCCCGTTGGCTTTTAACACACGGTTTCCATAGGAGGCTATTTCAGCTGAGCTGACTGATGATGAAGACTCTGAAATCTCTCCTGAAGCGTTGAGGACCATATTCAAAACATCGGTCACTGGAGTCTAATTTATTGATCAGAAAAAAAAAAATTACTGTAAATGTAAATATTAAGAAAGCCAATTAATCAGACTTGCAATGTCAATAATGTAACTGACAATTACATTTGATTTGATTATTTTATATATATATATATATATATAAAAAAAATAAATAAATTCTCTTGAAGACTTACAGTCAAAGGAAGCTCTTGAGCTGTAGTGTTCTCGATCTGCTCTAGAAGATTTTGAAGGGATTCAGCCTGACTCTGAAATCAAAATTGAGAAGACAGAATTTGACAATATGTGAGTGATGACTTTAACCGGGTATGCTGAGTGCCTCTGAAATGAGACACAGACACTATTTTTTAACAAATTTCTTTAACAAATGATTCAGAGTACATGAGTGCCAAATCTGTGCTGTTCTTCAATGCTCACTATAAATGTTCTCGTACCTCTGATGGGCGGCTGGTTTGCATGATGAGAGTGAATGTGGACAGATGAACACAGGAACACACAGTGTAGCTGCTGTTGGTCTTTAAAACAGAACAACCATCTACAATCCACTCACTGATGCTCCAGTACACACAGGACAGGGAACCTTTGGGGTCAAACTCCTGCAAAAAGAAGAAAGAACATGCCGAAAATAGTATAACACTGAATATTAGATGTTTTCAGATGTTCATCAGTTCTCAGGTTGGACAAAAACACATTTCAGTCTCTCACTCTGATGTGTTTGAGGGTGAAGTTGACTGGTTTGGTGAGTTTACTGTTGGTGGTTTTGGGAAGAGTAACTGAGATCACAGTGGACATCATGGTTTTAATCGTGTCAGTTGATGTGTTGAAGAAGTCTGGCTTCAGTAGATTCTCCATTGTGTTATAACTCATGAAAGCCACAGCAGCTGATCCTGTGTGACAGAAACAGAAGAAACTTGTATTCAACACATTAAAACCTTTAGTTAAATGTGGTTTAGTGATATATCTTCTAAAAATGTTTTATTTAAAATGTTGTATTAAAACACATCTCACATACTTGTTTCATTGTTGTTCTTGGCGATCCCAATGAGATCGATGTCCACAGAAGAATTTGTTGTGACAAGTCGAGGGATTTTATCTAAGGTGACACTGGGTCCAACCATGAAGATTTCAACCTCTGATTTAGAAAATAAGCAGTTATGTTTTGTTTTTGTTTTTATTAAAGTTGATTCAATCTGCACAAATTAGCAAAAAACAAAACAATAAAAAGACTAAAATAAAATAACTTTTTCATCTAATTACTAGTTTGAACTAATCAGTTAACTTTCTACACAGCAAAATCCCCAGAGTTAAATTAAGTCAAGCTGGTAATGCTGTTTGTGGAGTTGTTTAATTCTCTTCTGCAGAGATCTTGGAAGATGTAATGTCTTCTTTTATCTTTAGTTGATTCATCTTAGGGTAGGGGAGACCGGGGAGTGTTGCAACAGGGGATGGTTGCAACATGTCATTTTTCTCCAATCAGAAAAAAGCTAGACTTGAAACTTACTCCGCTTTCTCGGGTTTGACACACCTCCCATTCTGAAAAGAATGCGCATGCGTCATGTCTGAACGCGTTGTTGTCTTTGGAGCTCTTTCGATTTGATTTATAATTCTTGATTTTTCCCTTTAAACTCACTTACAACGAACATTTTCTACTTTTCCTCACTGAGAAGCACTACTGCTCAAACCTCATAGTTACAACGAGGACTCATGAGCAGACGCGTCTCAAGCCTATTAGTGATCCAACGCCGGATACTCTTATAGGTTACGTCCGTGGATCACGGCTGAACGTGTCTTCTCCACACTCACTTACAAACAAACATGGCGAAT
The DNA here is from genome assembly GCF_949319135.1 of Squalius cephalus. Taxonomy (NCBI): domain Eukaryota; kingdom Metazoa; phylum Chordata; class Actinopteri; order Cypriniformes; family Leuciscidae; genus Squalius; species Squalius cephalus. Next base: position 6,517,303 of record NC_137123.1, read on the forward strand.
ATATCAGATGTAATTAGTCTACCTCTTGGTGCAGGTGAGGACACATTTGAGCTGCACGCATTGCAGTCTGAGCTGGAAGCTGTTGAGAAACAGATCCACGACCTTTTAGTGAGACAAGCCAAGCTGATAGACCGGCGGTTAGCTCTTGAAACATCACGCGCCGATGCACACAAATCAGTGATTAACGTTACTAACCCGCTGACTCCGACCGCGATCAGCCATGGTCTCGTTCACTCCGGCTCCAACACGCCACCACGAAGCCTGGATGGTTCCGCAGCGGAAGACACGAGTCAGGTCTAGACCAAGACTCTCTTCGACCCTCCCGGTTTTCGAGTTATCCACACAAAACCGCTTCTCCCCTCTTCGTGAAACAGAACGCGATGCTGTGATCATCGGCGATTCCATCGTTCGGCACGTACACACTATGTTAGGTAAAACTAAGGTGCACAGTCACTGCTTTCCTGGTGCTCGTGTTTCTGAAATCGCTGCTCGCGTTCCTGAGATTCTGAACGGTGACGAGCGCGTCGGAACTGTGGTCCTGCACGCGGGAGTGAACGACATCAGGCTGCGCCAGACGGAGGTTCTGAAGAAAGACTTCAGGAATCTGATCGATACGGTACGCAGCACATCGCCTGAAATAACGATCATTGTGTCAGGACCGCTTCCCACGTACCGACTAGGACATGAAAAGTTTAGTAGACTATTCGCGCTAAATGAATGGTTAATGTCATGGTGCAATGAGCAGAAACTGCTCTTTGTAAATAATTGGAATCTGTTTTGGGAGCGTCCTAGGCTTTTCCGTGCCGATGGCTTACACCCAAGCAGATTCGGAGTGGATCTTCTGTCAGATAACATCTCCAAAATGTTAAATACCATTAGATGACTAGTAACCAAAAGTCCAAATCATAGTCTCTGCTGCACCAATTTAAATGATATACATACTAGTGTAGAACATTGCATAGAAACTGTGTCTATTCCTCGTTTAGTGAGATCAAATAATAATTCTACTGCAGGATCTAGAAAAAATCGAATTGTTATTAAAACAGAAAATGTTGCTATTAGTAAACAAAAACAATTTTTAAAGCTAGGTCTTCTAAACATTAGATCACTCACACCTAAGGCAGTTATTGTAAATGAAATAGTCACAGATAATAGCTTCGATGTACTTTGCCTTACTGAAACCTGGCTTAAACCAAATGATTATTTTGGTCTAAATGAGTCTACTCCATCTGGATACTCCTATAAGCATGAGCCCCATCTGATTGGTCGTGGCGGCAGTGTTGCAACAATCTATAGAGATATTCTCAATGTTACTCAGAAAACGGGTTATAAGTTTATTTCATTTGAAGTACTTGTACTAAATGTTACGCTCTTAGATGTTAGAAAAAAATGCATATTATCTCTAGCCTTGGCTACCATATATAGACCGCCTGTGCCTTACGCTGTTTTCCTAAAATAGTTTGCAGATTTTCTCTCAGATCTATTGGTCAATGTCGATAAAGCATTAATTGTTGGAGATTTTAACATACACGTAGATAATTCAGGCGTCGCGACTGAGTGCGTTGTTGTGTTTGGAGCTCCGTCGAATTACTTCAGAAACCTTGTTTTTCTTCTTTACACTCTTTTACAAACAAACTTTTTCATTTTTTATAGCGTGTGAACATATCTGGAATACTATTCTCCTTAAAAAACAATCGGATTGCTCTGATATCGCTACATATATCCAACCTTTCGAACTTCCGCTACTAGCCTTAGCCCGCTAGCATTACACGCGTGGTCGCGCCTATCGATCGACTTATTTACACCCGTATCACTGAAAGCTATAATTCGCCATTATAGCACATCTGCTATAATGGCGAATATAACGGATGTGTGTCTAACGTTACCTTTGAGTGCAGGTGAGGACACCTTCGAGCTGCATTCTGTGCAGTTAGAGCTGGAATCCGTGGAGAAGCAGATCCGCGACCTACTAGAGAGACAGGCCGAGCTACGAGATCGACGTTTCGCGCTTGAAACATCACGCGCCGATGCTCACAGGTCAGTGGTTAGTAACCTTTTGACTCCGACCTCGTCTACTCCATGTGTTTCTCTGCCCAGGATGCGATCATCCCTGGTTTCATTCACTCCGGCACCGACACAACAACATGGACCCTGGGTGATTCCACAGCGGAAGACGCGGGCCAGGACCAGAGCTAGGACCTCTCCGCCCCTCCCGGCCTTCGAGATCTCCACCCGGAACCGCTTCTCCCCTCTACGCGAGACGGAATGCGACGCTGTGATCATCGGCAGTTCCATCGTCCGGCATGTCCGTGCTACCATAGGTAAAGGTAAGGTTCGCACTCACTGCTTTCCTGGTGCTCGTGTTCTCGATGTCGCTGCACAGGTTCCCGGGATTCTGAACGGTGACGAGCCCGTCGGAGCTGTCGTGCTGCACGCGGGAACGAACGACATCAGGCTACGGCAGTCGGAGGTTTTGAAGAAGGACTACAGGAGCCTGATCGAGACGGTACGCAGTACATCGCCTGAAACAACGATCATCGTGTCTGGACCGCTTCCCACCTACCGACTAGGACACGAAAGGTTCAGTAGATTATTTGCTCTAAATGAATGGTTAATGTCATGGTGTAATGAACAGAGACTGCTCTTTGTAAATAATTGGAATCTTTTCTGGGAGCGACCTAGGCTCTTCCGTGCTGATGGCCTTCACCCCAGCAGAATCGGAGCGGCTCTTCTGTCGGACAACATCTCCAAGACGCTACACACCATATGACTAGTAAGTCAAAGTCCAAATCACACTCTTTGCTGTCCAAACTTAATTGATATAAGTACCAATGTAGAACATCATATTGAAACTGTGTCTATTCCTCGTTTAGTGAGATCAAATAATAAATCTACTGCAGGATCTAAGAAAAATCTAATTCTGATTAAACCAGAAAATCTCAATATTAGTGAACAAAAACAATTTATAAAGCTAGGTCTTTTAAACATCAGATCGCTTACACCTAAGGCGGTTATTGTAAATGAAATGGTCACAGATAATAGTTTCGATGTACTTTGCCTTACTGAAACCTGGCTTAAACCAAATGATTATTTCGGTCTTAATGAGTCTACTCCTCCTGGATACTGTTACAAGCATGAGCCCCGTCTGATTGGTCGTGGCGGTGGTGTTGCTATAATCTATAAAGATATTCTTACTGTTACTCAGAAAACAGGTCACAGGTTTAATTCGTTTGAAGTACTTGTGCTAAATGTTACTCTCTTAGATGTAAGAAAGAAATCCATATTATCTCTAGCCTTGGCTACTGTATATAGACCGCCAGGGCCTTACGCTGATTTCCTAAAAGAGTTTGCAGACTTTCTCTCAGATCTTTTGGTCAATGTCGATAAAGCATTAATTGTTGGAGATTTTAACATACACGTAGATAATCCAAATGATGCGTTAGGGGCTGCGTTTACAGATTTATTAAACTCCTTTGGGGTCAAGCAAAACGTAACTGGTCCCACTCATCGTCTTAATCATACGCTAGATTTAATTATATCACATGGAGCCGATCCAACCGATATAGATATTATACCGCAAAGTGATGAAGTCACTGACCATTACATGGTCACTTGCATACTACGTACCGCTGAAATTTGTCATGTTGCGCCGCGTTATCGACGAGGCAGAACAATCCTTCCAACAACTATAGATCATTTCTCAAATAGCTTACCTGATCTATCTCAGCTGCTCAGTGAACCCAAACAAACAGATGAACAAGAGGAAATGACTAGCACTATGAGCACCATTTTCTCTAGTACATTAGACATCATTGCACCAATTAGATTAAAAAAGGTTAGAGAGAAAACTAAAGCACCATGGTACAACAGTGCTACGCATGTTCTAAAGAGAGAAACTCGTAATTTAGAGCGTAAATGGAAACAAACTAATCTAGAGGTCTTTAGAATCGCATGGAAAGACAGTATGTCACGTTATAAAAAGGCCCTAAAAGCAGCCAGGGCTGAGCATCTCCGCAAACTAATAGAAAACAACCAAAATAATCCAAGGTTTTTATTTAACACCGTCGCTAGACTAACAAATAAACAGACGTTACCGGAGCAAAATATTCCGTTACAGTTTAGTAGTAATGATTTTATGAATTTCTTCACTGAGAAAATAGAAAGCATCAGAAACACAATTGTAATTTTACAATCTTTAATGGTGTCTTATGATTCAGCCTCAATTATCACCCCGCAAGAACAATTACAGCGCTTTGCAACTATAGGACAGGAAGAGTTAAATAAACTTATCATTGCATCTAAACCAACAACGTGTTTATTAGATCCAATACCAACTAAACTACTGAAACAAGTGTTACCTGTAGTGGAAGAGCCTCTTCTCAATATTATTAACTCGTCTTTATCCTTAGGTCATGTTCCAAGAATATTCAAGTTGGCAGTTATAAAACCTCTTATTAAGAAACCACAATTAGATCATAATAACCTAGCAAATTACAGACCCATTTCAAATCTTCCATTTATGTCTAAAATACTAGAAAAAGTTGTGTCCGCTCAACTGTGCTCTTTCTTGCAAGAAAATGATATCTATGAAAAGTTTCAGTCTGGATTCAGGCCGCACCATAGCACAGAAACTGCGCTCGTTAAAATCACAAATGATTTATTTTTAGCTTCTGACCAAGGCTGTATCTCAATACTAGTTTTACTTGATCTTAGTGCTGCGTTCGATACTATAGATCACACAATACTCTTAGACCGACTACAAAACTACACTGGTGTTCAGGGACAGGCATTAAGCTGGTTCAGATCATACTTATCAGACCGTTACCATTTTGTCTGCGTAAATGGGGAAAAATCGAAGATAACGTCAGTAAACTACGGTGTACCGCAAGGATCTGTGTTAGGCCCTCTGCTATTCTCAATATGCTGCCACTTGGTAATATTATAAGAAAACATGGAATTAATTTCCACTGTTATGCTGATGACACTCAATTATATATTTCATCACGACCAGATGAAAACGCTAAATTATCTAAATTAACAGAGTGTGTTAAAGATATAAAATACTGGATGACATGTAATTTTCTGCTATTAAATTCAGATAAAACGGAGGTATTACTTATTAGTCCAAAAAACTGCCCACAAAACCTCTTACAATACAACTTTAATTTAGAAGGGTGTCCTGTTACTTTATCCTCTACAGTAAAAGACCTGGGTGTTATATTAGACCGCAACTTGTCTTTTGAAAATCATATTTCATATGTTACAAGAACAGCCTTTTTCCACCTTAGAAACATTGCTAAGCTACGTAACATGCTATCTGTTTCTGATGCAGAAAAGTTAGTTCATGCATTCATGACCTCGAGACTAGATTACTGTAATGCTTTATTAGCTGGTTGTCCTGCATCCTCAATAAACAAGCTACAGTTAGTCCAAAATGCCGCCGCTAGAGTTCTTACTAGATCAAGAAAATACGATCATATAACACCAATTCTGTCGTCTCTACATTGGTTACCTATAAAGTTCCGTATCAATTACAAAGTATTGCTACTGACCTATAAAGCCCTAAATGGTTTAGCTCCCGTGTATTTAACGGAACTTCTATCGCCCTACAATCCATCGCGCTCTTTAAGGTCACTAAATTCGAGGCTTCTGGTCATTCCTAGGATATCTAAGTCCACTAAAGGAGGGAGAGCGTTTTCACATTTAGCTCCTAAACTCTGGAATGGCCTTCCTGATATTGTTCGAGGCTCAGACTCGCTGTCCCAGTTTAAAACTAGATTAAAGACGCATCTCTTCAGCCAGGCATTCACATATTACTTACATTTTATACTACTGTTGAATCAGATTGAATGCATTAATATTGCGAACAGCAGCTACGCTAATTATTTCCCATATGCTTTTCTGTTGTTATCTCGGGACGCTAGTCCCGAGGTAAATACAGATCGTCAGCTCCAGTTTGTATCCAGCCTCTCATGGAAACTACAGATTCGCCAACACCCGTGCAGAGACGACTCGGCGCCTGTGAAGAGACGACTCGACGCTGGCTATGTTTATGCCCTAAATCAATACATGATTAACTAACTGTATTTCTCAATGTACATTTCTGAAATGCACTTTCTGTAAAGCTGCTTTGAAACAATATGTATTGTGAAAAGCGCTATACAAATAAATTTGAATTGAATTGAATTGAATAATTCAAATGATGCGTTAGGGGCTGCGTTTATAGATTTATTAAATTCCTTTGGGGTCAAGCAAAACGTCACCGGACCAACTCATCGTCTTAATCATCACTTTGTGGAGATGTCACTGACCATTACTTGGTAACTTGCATATTACCTACTGCTGTAATATGTCATGCTGCGCCGCGTTATCGACCAGGCAGATCAATCCTTCCATCCACCATAGATAATTTCTCAAATTGCTTATCTAATCTGTCTCAGCTGCTGCCTGAACCCAAACAAACAGATGAACTAGAAGAACTAACTAGCACTATGAGCACCATTCTCTCTAGAACATTGGATGTTGTTGCACCCATTAAATTAAAAAAGGTCAGAGAGAAAATTAAAGCACCATGGTACAACAATACTACGCATGTTCTAAATAGAGAAACCCGTAATTTAGAGCGTAAATGGAAACAAACTAATTTAGAGGTCTTTAGAATCGTGTGGAAAGACAGTATGTCACGTTATAAAAAGGCGCTAAAAGCGGCCAGGGCTGAGCACCTCCGCAAACTAATAGAAAATAACCAAAACAATCCAAGGTTTTTATTTAACACCGTGGCTAGACTAACAAATAAACAGACGTCACCCGAACAAAATATCCCGTTACAGTTTAGTAGTAATGATTTCATGAACTTCTTCACTGAGAAAATAGAAAACATCAGAACCACAATTGTAAACGTTCAATCCTCAATCGCGCCTTATAATTCAGCCTCAATTATCACCCCGCAAGAGCAATTACAGTGCTTTACAACTAGTTAAATAAACTTATCACTTCATCTAAAACAACAACATGTTTATTAGATCATATACCAACTAAACTACTGAAAGAAGTGTTACCTGTAGTGGAAGAGCCTCTCCTCAATATTATTAACTCATCTTTATCTTTAGGTCATGTTCCAAGAACATTTAAACTGGCAGTTATAAAACCTCTCATTAAGAAACCACAATTAGATCCTAATAATCTAGCAAATTATAGACCCATTTCAAATCTTCCATTTATGTCTAAAATACTAGAAAAAGTTGTGTCCGCTCAACTGGGCTCTTTCTTGCAAGAAAATGCGCTCGTTAAAATCACAAATTATTTACTTTTAGATTCTGACCAAGGCTGTATTTCAATACTAGTTTTACATGATCTAAGTGCTGCGTTCGATACTATAGATCACACAATACTCTTAGATCGACTACAAAATTATACTGGTGTTCAAGGACAAGCATTAAGCTGGTTCCCAGTGGGCATTTGATGTCAATTTAACATCAATATGACATCAAATTGATGTCAAAATTACATCAAGAAATAGGTCAAAAATGAAAGTCAAATTGACGTCAAAGTGTTGATGTCAATTTGATGTCAAGATTTTGACCTCTGCTGATGTCATTTTGCCAAACAAAAAGGTGAAATGCATGACCGTACACGTATTACCAGCTTCACTTAAACTAACCAGATTTACTTTATTTAATTTCCAGTTTAATGAAATCATATTTTGTATTTTAAAGTCACCATGATGGTGGTTAGCGTTTGCTTTAGTTGTGCTCTTGACCCTTTACTCTGTAATATAAAAATTTCTCTGGCTGCTTTAATTGTGTGTTTATAAAGCACAATTGATGTAGCTAAAAAAGCCATGAGATCAGGAGATGTTGGCGGTTTATTGATGAAATCATCATGTAACTGCCTGAATCCCTGATTATGTTCAGTGTCTAATGCTTTGATTATATAGGACTTGTGGTATAAAAGTGATTTAATTCATGATAAAAGTAATTTGATTCTACAGCATGTCTAGCAATGTTATCAAATAATATACTTGGTTTTTAATAACTATTTATTGCACAAAAACGTTTCATCTATGGCATTACTTAGACACACACAGACATCAAGAAACAGCATATGAATCTCAACAATGGTGACAATCAAACAAAATATCCAGATAATCAGATCAACTCCAGCTGCATAATTTATTAAAGCCGCAATGCATGCTGGGAGATGTGGGTGAGTTTTGATTGGTGGTTCCCAGCATGCACTGCAGCATGAAGCATTTTATTGATTGTCACCATTGTTGAGAGTCATACACTGATTCTTGATAGCTAAGTAATAATGTTGAGTTTAATGCATTAAATGTTTTTAAAATCCTTTATTAATTAAAAAAATTATTCTCATGCTGTAAAAACTAAATGGCTTCTATTATAATACAACATTAAAATCACAAGTCCTATATAACCAAACATTAGACACTGAATAAGATCAGAGATTCAGGCAATTACATGATGATAATATCATCATTTTCAATAAACCCCCAATATCTCCTGATCTCATTTTTTCATGGCTTTTTTAGCTACAACAGTTGTGCTTTATAAACACACAGTTATAGCAGCCAGAGAAATTTATATTAAAGAGTCAAGGGCCAAGAGTACAACTAAAGCAAACGCTAACCACCATCATGGTGTCATCAAAATATGTTTAATATATTTTAAACTATTTAAATATTATATTTATTTAAACCGGAAATTAAATAAAGTAAATCTGGTTAGTTTTAAGTGAAGCTGGTAATAAGTGTACGGCCATGCATTTCACCTTTTTGTTTGGCAAAATGACATCAGCAGAGGTCAAATCTTGACATCAAATTGACATCAACACTTTGACGTCAATTTGACTTTCATTTTTGACCTATTTCTTGACGTAATTTTGACATCAAGATGCCCGCTGGGTTTAGATCATACTTATCTGACCGCTACCATTTTGTCTATTTGAATGGAGAAAAATCTATCATAACTTCAGTAAACTATGGAGTGCCGCAGGGATCTGTGTTAGGCCCTCTATTATTCTCAATATATATGATGCCACTTGGAAATATTATAAGGAAACATGGAATTAGTTTCCATTGTTATGCTGATGACACTCAAATATATATTTCATCACGGCCGGATGAAAACGCTAAATTATCCAAATTGACAGAGTGTGTTAAAGATATAAAAGATTGGATGACGCGTAATTTTCTTTTATTAAATCCAGACAAGACAGAGGTAATACTTATCGGTTCAAAAAAACACCCACAAAACCTCTCACAATACAACTTTAACATCGTAGGATGTCCTGTTACTTTATCCTCTACAGTAAAAGACCTGGGTGTTATACTCGATTGTAACCTGTCTTTTGAAAATCATATTTCATATGTTACAAAAACAGCCTTTTTCCACCTTAGAAACATTGCTAAGCTACGTAATATGCTATCAGTTTCTGATGCAGAAAAGTTAGTTCATGCATTCATGACCTCGAGACTAGATTACTGTAATGCTTTATTAGCCGGTTGTCCTGCATCCTCAATAAACAAGCTACAGTTAGTCCAAAATGCCGCCGCTAGAGTTCTTACTAGATCAAGAAAATATGATCATATAACATCGATATTATCATCACTGCATTGGTTACCTATAAAGTTCCGTATTAATTACAAGGTATTGCTACTGACTTATAAAGCCCTAAACGGCTTAGCTCCAGTCTATTTAACGGATCTTCTATCGCCCTATAATCCATCGCGCTCTTTAAGATCAATAAATTCGAGGCTTTTGGTCATACCTAGGATATCCAGTTCAACCAAAGGAGGGAGAGCATTTTCACATTTGGCTCCAAAACTCTGGAATAGCCTTCCTGATACTGTTCGTTGCTCAGACTCGCTCTCCCACACTCTAAAAAGAGATGTGTTAAAAATGACACATGTTGTGTCAGTTTTAACACATGTAGTGAGTGTGCTCAGGGACAACACATGTTGTGTCAAATTTAACACAATAAATGTGTAAGTCATTTTAACACACAAATTGTGTCATTTTAAAAAATAAAGCGAAAGGGCCAGATGCAAAAATATTAACCGTTTAATCAATAGTCGAGTACAGAATGCATGTGCACACAAAGTACAAGACAATGTTTCAAGCTCAATGACTGGACAGACTCACTGTACTGGACATTATTCAGTTCTTCACGCTTCAACCCCTAATTGATAATGCTGCTTTTGACAAAAGTTCATGAAGAAATAAAGGTTAACCGAGTTTGCACTTTGAATTTTATTCAAATGTAGCAACTGACAAAATATATGTATATAAATAACTTGTATTTCCACTGGCCTGTTTGTTTGAGAACATAGCAAACACTGCATACCATTCACAGTGATGGTGAGTGTCGGCGCTCAAAATGAGGAGTTGAAAACAACACAACCTGTAGAAAGAGATGTTAAAAATGACACATGTTGTGTCAGTTTTAACACATGTAGTGTGTGTGCTCAGGGACAACACATGTTGTGTAGATTTTAACACATGTTGTGTAGATTTTAACACATATTGTGTCAGTTTTAACACATGTAGTGAGTGTGCTCAGGGACAACACATGTTGTGTCAAATTTAACACACAACCTGTGTCAATTCTTAACACATCTCTGTGTTTATAAGGACTACACATTTTGTGTTACCTTTAACACAACTAATGTGTTATTCCTCTTACACAGAAGTGTGTTGAAACCTTTTACTCACTAATGTGTTATAGTTACACAACTTGTGTCAGATATGTGTCACATGTGACTGTAGTCGGTGTGTATTTGCCAGAGTTACTTCCTGTGTTTTTACAACTGAGTGTTTGGATAAAAACTGAAACGTATTGTTAACTTGTGTTTCTGGAGTCCAGTGACGTTTAATAAAGAGTTTGTTTGAACATTTGGATGTTTTAGACATCATGAATCTACATAGACAAGCTCTTATTGAGAATTAACTGTGGTTTAGATGTTGATGTTTCACTGAATGTTTTATTTGAAGTCACCAGAATCGTGATTAATGGCTCCTTTATTTGAGCTCTTGACCCTTTATTCTTCTTTTAGTCTTTCTCTGGCTGCTTTAACTGTATTTTAATAAAATACATTTGTTATGGTGAGAGAAAATATGATCAGATGTTTCTTGATGATGTCATAATCAACAAGTGCTGATCTGATCAGGTTTATGAGTAAATGGATGGTGTGCATTTAATTTATTTATGTGCTGTTAGTTATAACAATCTTGTGACACTACATCATGCTGTCCAGCAGAGCAGAATAATAAAATAAATGTTTTCTGAAAATATTAATCTACGGCAGAAACTAGTCAAACACAGACATCAAGAATCAGCGCATGAATCTCAACAATGGTGACAAATGAAAAGCTTCATGCCGCAATGCATGCTGGGAGTCATGGATGAGATTTGCACTATTGTGGCACCCAGCATGCATTGCTGCATGAAGCATTTTGTTTGTCACCATTGTTGAGATTCATACGCTGATTCTTGATGTCTGTTTGATACCTTAGACTGTAAGATTCTGTACGAACTGTGTATTTATTAATTAATTTTGAGCCAATTGCATTATGCTAATCTATTATGTATTACACTCATCTTTCAAATATTAAACTCTTTCTGAGCTTCAGCTGAACAATTTTACATGTTCATGATGATAATATTATCATCGGAGCATATTTTTCTCATGATTATTTCTGCTGTTTCAAATGTGCAAATTAAATACACATTTACAGCAATCAGAGAAAACTAATGTTAAAGAGTCAAGGGTCAAGAGCTCAAATAAAGCTGACACTAATCACGATTCTGGTGACTTTAAATGAAACATTCAATGAATCATCAACACCAAAACCTGGTAATTCTCAATAAGAGCTTCTGTAGAGTCTGACAGAAATAAAGTTAATCTGGTTATTAATAACAAGTGAAAGCAGCATTTGAAAAAGACATTGAAAAAGAGGCATGATGTGATTGGCTGCAAAAAAAACAACCGTTAATCTTTAAGTTTTCATGAATTAAGATTTAATTTATTTATTTGAATATATTGCTTTATTTATTTTAGAGCATTTTATGGGATACCAAATAAAATATACCTATATTTTTTTTTTCATAAAAACTGCCCTCCACCCAGTGCTATTCTATCCAGAGTTACATTGTAACACACATTGTGTCAAAATGCCATCAACACATCTTGTGTGTTGTTTTTTAACACATCTCTTTTTAGAGTGTTTCCAGTGTTACATTTTAACACACATTGTGTGTTAAAAATCTACACAACATGTGTCAAAATGCCATCAACACATCTTGTGTGTTGTTTTTTAACACATCTCTTTTTAGAGTGCAGTTTAAAACTAGATTAAAGACGCATCTTTTCGGCCAGGCATTCATATAATATTTTTAATCTTACAGTTCAAATTACAATCCGGCCTCTAGTTCATAAATGCCAGAGGAGAACTGGCCCCCGACTGAGCCTGGGTTCTCCCAAGGTTTTTTTTTTCTCCATTAGGTCACTTGATGGAGTTTTTTCGGTTCCTTGCCACTGTTGCCTTTGGCTTGCTCAGTTGGGGATATTTTGGGGATATTTAATTTTATTTTATCAATCAATAAATTCCACTAGAAACAAACCTTGTTGTATTATTTTATTTTATTTTAATACTGTGAAGCTGCTTTGATACGATCTGTATTGTGAAAAGCACAATACAAATATACTTGATTTGATTTGATTTGATTTAGAGTGATGATACTCATACACATGCACAGTTAGACCCCTTAGCCCTCCCCCCACCAAGAAGACAGTAGACATATTCAACATATGAATAATAGTATAATAATACTATAATATTATAGTAGGCCTAAAACAGTTAAAGGAACTGTATGCAAGATTGTGGCCAAAACTGGTACTGCAATCACTTTTAAATTACTGAAGAGCAGGGTATTTTTAACATGTTGCAACCGTCCCATGGTTGTGTTGCAACTGTGCCCTGGGTTGGGGTCAGTTGCAACATCTGGCTTCTTCCATTCAAATAAATACTGTGAACAATATGTCATATATGGTCATCTTTAAATGGTATGGGTAATTAGCAGACAGATGCAAGTTTAATATATACAAATTTGGTTGATCTAGTCCCAATAGTCTCTGAGTAACTGAGAGAAATGCAAAAAGTGTTGCAACTGTCCCCGGTCTCCCCTACGTTTACACGACAACGATACGCTTACAACTCAGAAGTGTTTCCTTTGAGTTTTCAAAACTTTGCATTTTCAGGCACCCAAACTGACTCTTTGTTGTCGTGGAAACGAACGGCCAAAACGTATAAAAAGGTTTACGTTTTTAGTTGAAAACGGTGTCATGTAAACAGACCCTAAAGGGGGTCGCACACCGAACGCGCAGCTCAGCGCCGCGTCGCGCAGCGCCACGTTTTTTAAATTCGAACACATTATTCTCTATGAGAGTACACACACCGGCGGCGCCTTTCGGCGTCTGTCCGCGGCGCCCAGCAACGGCTCAGGACCGTGTTCAAAATCCTGCCGCGCCACAGAGCGCCATTTAAATAGTTTTATATTAAATTTACATTTATGTGTCTCAAATCGTAGTTAATGTACATATGGACTTAACCCTGTGCTGCAATATACATTTAGTTTTATATTTATTTACAGAAATCAGAAAATTGCTGATGTTATCGGATTTTCAGGTGACAGTTGTCCTAGACGTGGCGCGGTGCGGCGCTGAGCTGCGCGTCCGGTGTGTGACCCCCTTAAGACTGTGGCTGAAGCGGGTGTTCATCACTAATGCTCAATCATCTCTTAATTAATCACTTAATTATCTCATTAACTTTAACACTTTTAACACTCTTTAGATTGGGACAATATGTCTGAGCAGTGTTGATTTAACACTGGGGATTTTGCTGTGTGCCTGTAACATTGTAGTAATCATGAAGACATTGATTAGCTTGTTCAGGTGTGTTTGATTAGGGTTGGAGCTAAACTCCAGGAAAGTGGATCTTGTGGTCCAGAGTTGAGAACCCCTGCTCTAGACTATATAAACTCCCTGATATCATAAGCTCTGTTTCATCATCAATAATAACAGTTTCTCCACTCACCAACAGCAGCAAGAGTAAAACTGACACGGTCATGTGTGTCTGTCGGCTTCACCAATGTAGAGAGGAGTTTCTCGTTGGCTTTTAACACACAGTTTCCGTTGGAGGCTAGTTCAGCTGGGCTGACTGATGATGAAGACTCTGAAATCTCTCCTGAAGCGTTGAGGACCATATTCAAAACATCGGTCACAGTCTAATTTATTGATCAGAAAAAAAAAAAATACTGTAAATGTAAATATTAAGAAAGCCAATTAATCAGACCTGCAATGTCAATCATGTAACTGACAATTACATTTGATTTGATTATTTTATATATATATATATATATATAACAATTCTCTTGAAGACTTACAGTCAAAAGAAGCTCTTGAGCTGTAATGTTCTCGATCTGCTCTAGAAGATTTTGAACGGATTCAGTCTGACTCTGAAATCAAAATTGAGAAGAAGAATTTGACGATGTGTGAGTGATGACTTTAACCGGGTATGCTGAGTGCTTCTGAAATGAGACACAGACAGTGTTTTTTAACAAATTTCTTTAACAAATGATTCAATGACATATATTTTTTTAAACATTTGTCGCCACCTACTGGTGGAAATGAAAATACTTTTCTAAAGGTGCGTTTCTGTATTTTGCTCGCTACAGTGGACAGTGTTATAGCTGTAATAAATATATAATAATAAAATAGTCAACCTAACATATAAAAATTACACGGCTCTTTTTAAATAGTCAGTAGTACAATTCATACCGTTCACAGTAAGCACCGCTCCATTGTGATGTTTCCAAGCACATTTTTGCACGTGAAAAGGATAATTTTTTCCGTCGATATTGGAACGTGAGTGAAGTACAAAGAAGCCTATAATAAAGAATAGTTTACCATCCAAATACATCGCGAATCGCTTACTTTCACTTTCGCTTTAAATTATTTAGTTTTGGCTTGTTTATAGTTATTTTTTTATTTTTGTTCTGTTCTGAATATCATTAAATTTAAAGGATAAATCATTGAATTAAAGCTGCAGTAGGTAACTTTTGTAAAAATGTATTTTTTACATATTTGTTAAAACTGTCATTATGTCCTGACAGTAGAATATGAGACAGATAATCTGTGAAAAAATCAAGCTCCTCTGGCTCCTCCCAGTGGTCCTATTGCCATTTGCAGAAATACACCACTCCCGGTCAGAAACAACCAATCAGAGTCAGGAGGAGTGTCTTAGCAGTGTCAATCAAGCTCGTGTACGCGCTGATCACACCCCTCTCTCGCACAGCGCGTACCTTCGTTCAAAATTCAAGATTGCCAATGTGCCGCAGTTGTGCTAATGGAGGACAAACAAACAAAACTGCCAGTTTCTCGAGTGGCACCTGCTCATACAATAAAGACAGGTAAACGGAAAAAGACCGATGACGATAAACAAGCGCGTCGGAGCCCATTGACTCAAAATCAAAACTCTAGCCGCATAGCAGCTAACATACAGATAAAATGTCATGCAGTGTGCAAAGCAACAATTGAAACCTGCTTATTCATTGGCTTGTCATGTTGCTGAAATAATGTACTAGCAAACCTTATTTAGCATTACACATCGCTAGAATAATTACTTACATACTGTTACCGTTATATTATCTTGCTAGCTATTTATAACTTATAGAAAGAGTGCAACGTTATGAAGTTACATTATATGTATTGCAAAATACGTAAGGATTTGAGGACCAAGTTTGTAGTCAAAGTATGGGCAGGCCATAGTCAATGTAAAGCATATTGTTGATGTTTCGTCCCTACCAGTGAATGTGCGATAACTGTTTATCCGCCGTCATCAGTGGCCCTGATTACTAGCCTGTGCGTTCACGGCAGGCTCCGTTGTGGAGGGGGAGGAGCTGTGGAGGGAGGGCTGTAGTGCAGCAGAGAGCAAGGGGGAGTGACCTGTAAGCTGTGCTTGTTCAAATTTTCAGGCTAAGTCAGCGTTTTCTAAAAGTTTCCTACTGCAGCTTTAAATGTCAATCATCAATCATTGATCAAATCAAATTTTTGTATCATGGCTTAACATTACCGTGACTTTGCACACAAATTGTCTGCACGCGAGGTTATGCGCATGACTCAAACACTGGCAGACACAGCAGCAGTTGTAGGCAGGTATATTGATCATTAAATCAGAATTTTACTTGTCTTGAATTATTCATTCATGAATAATTATTCATTATTATTCATGTCACTTGTTTAAGTTAATTAATATGTAAAAAAAAAAAAATAACAAAAAAAAAACACTGAAAAAAGTGAAACATCAGTGCAATTCATTCAAAATATATATTTACATTGGTCCAATGGAAAATTGTGATTTTAAGTTTATACCTTCTGTTTTCACTTTGCCTCAAAGTAAGTGTTACGCCCTCTATCACGGAAAAAAAAATGATACTTTGGATTAACTTAAAACAATTGATGTAATTTGTTACAGCTAATTTTTTTTAGATTTTCTCAAATTGTATTTATGATTTAGTTAAAACCATAAATTGTGATTTAATGTCAAACCAAAATGAAAAAAAATAAATAAAATACTCAAGAGTGTTAAAGTTAATGAGATAATTAACCCTTTAGGCGCCAGAGGTTTTTTCTTAAAACGTTCGATTTTTACATCTTAATTTCAAAAGGCTATATCTTAAAAGTGATAAAAGATAGAGACTTTCTGTAAATTAGAGAAATATTAAGGATGACCCAAAGTTTATGTAGGGATTACATTTTCCCATCTTATTTGCATATTATGACGTCATATGGTGGCGGCCATCTTGGATTATAGAATTTTTATGGTTTTTGTTGATGTTTATTTGGTTGGTTTTTTTTTTTAGCTGACAAAGACGCACACATCACAAGGACATGAACACACAAAAAAGAACACATATTGTACACTACTAAATGGTCAGGGAAATAGATAGTAAATCAACAGTGTAATAAATGGCAGACAAAAACAATTGTTGCAGGGCTTTTGCTGTAGAGATAATGACTCCCTATTCATCCAGGTGACATTTCTTGTAGTGTTTCATGGTGTGGTCTTGCGATAGACTATGCATAATAGCCCCTCTGCCCCGTGTCACATCACCTCTTCTCCTGCTACGAGCAGCAGCGCGGGCGCGGCCAGATCTGCCTCACGCGCGCGCCGAATGTGCACAGCTCGGACTACTGTCATTGTCATTGCGACTCCCCACCCTGCCTCCACGTTGCCCCCTAACTGCCCTATGAATACTTCGACCTCGTCTAACATACCCAGTGGCATTAGACAAAGTCTCCACCACAATACTGTCGCCGCGATTGCGGAGAGGCACACGGTCACGGCTAGCGCGGTAAAAATCTCCCGCGGCCGCCTCGTTCCCCACAACACTAACACGCCTGCTAACTTCGCGATGAACACTCCGACCCCGGGAAACATTGTTCCCACCACTGACATTGGGCAAAGGACCATCTAACGTTATATTGGGCAAAGGATTCACCGTTTGTGCTTGGTGTAGGGCTATACTTTCACTTTCAGAATCACCGTCATTTTCTGAAGGCAGATAATGTTATTCCCCTTCAGAATCAGGGTCCGCGAATAGAAGACACAACACTTCATTGCGGGTAAGCTTTATTGATGCCATTAGATAATAATAATAATAATAATAATCTAATGCAAATACTCGCTGATGTTGACAATATTGCTCTGATAAAATGGCTCACTCGCACACTAGCTCCGCTTTTGTTCGCACTGATTCAATGCGCTCTAGCTCGAAGATTTTGTATAGAAGCATGACTTTTTTTTGAGTCGGGGATGAAGTATGACATGTCTGCCAACTAGTGGAGGGGAGGTTGAATGAAATTTGACACCCTATTTGACTAAATCGGCCGTTTTATTCAGTGCCGCATCTTGTCGAGTAAACTCGACCGTGGCGCCCAGAGGGTTAAGTGATTAATTGAGTGATGATTGACTATTATTGAAGACACCTGATGTTAACAAGCAGAATCACTGAAGGAGAAAATCACAAATTGTAAGTTACCATTATGGTGATCGGTGTTTGCTTTAGTTGGGCTCTTGACCCTTATATGTTTACTTTAGATTTTGTTTGGCTGTTGTGTCTGAGTTATAACTGACAGATGAACAAAGAAAAAAAAAGTGATCTGATGGTGTTGGTTATAAATAAATAAATACAATTTGAGAAATTAGAAAAAATATTGCTGTAACAAATTTTTTTTTAAGTTAATCCAAAGTATAATTTTTTTCAGTGCAGGGGGTGGCCAGGGGGCCCCAAGCAGCCACTTAGTTCGCTTATGTCTTGGGCCGGCCCTGATCCAAACTAACAAACTTTTGTCACAGAAGTACTGGAATAAAAGTTTACGTTTGTAAAAGAAGTAAAGAGAATGTGTGGTTGTAATGGACAGCTTCGTGGACAGCTTTCTCTGCGCATTAAATCCCCCATATTGCCAGCAAACAATGAGAATGCAGAACAATGATGATGAGAGAGAGTATAGGCTTCAAAGCTATTGTGGACCCGCTTACCCAAAACCCTGGTTTGGCAAATAAATGAATGACGGACAGTTATGTATTTCCAAAATGTTATTATGTAAGCTTTATGTTACTCCTCAAATAACAAGGGAATTTGTAGTAATTTCTAGTATTAATTAATTAGCGAGTCCACAAACTCATTCTTTCAATTGACTT
Source organism: Squalius cephalus (assembly GCF_949319135.1). NCBI lineage: Eukaryota > Metazoa > Chordata > Actinopteri > Cypriniformes > Leuciscidae > Squalius > Squalius cephalus. Next base: position 6,536,082 of record NC_137123.1, read on the forward strand.
TTGTATGCAGAGTATTCACAGCTTATATGGACTGAATGCCCCCATAAACCATCAGCAATTATTAGAAAAGCACATTCATATTTCAGATTACACACATATCTAAAATGCACATGTTATTGCACTTCTTCAGATTGGACAATTATTGATAGGAGTCTCTACAACTTCAATATCAGAAACTCAACTTACGTTGCGTCCTTCCAGCGGCGTTATATTTATACCTGCAATGACAGAAATCAGCATGAAGACAATAATATAATAAACTGCAAAACTTAAAAAAAAAAAACTATTTTATTAAGCAGCAATTTCAGCAAGATTGTGGATTCAGCAAGATTTCAGCAGTTGTGGACTAATGGTGAGAGCAGTGGATCCAACTTTTTAGAGTGGTGTACCTCCTTCTGCGTACACTCTTCCACTTAGACTTCAGTCATACCTTTTCCATTAAGGGACAATATTTGCCCCCTAAATTTATTTCCCAGTGCTTTTTTTACCTTTATGCAAAACTTTATGAAATAAAAAATATTTTCAATGAAAAATGTTCAATAGAGCAATACACAATGACGGAAAAATGAAGTGATACTTTAAAATATATTACACTAAAACCGGTAAGTCACTGTCTTCTCAATGAGCGAGTCATTGAGTCCTTACATTCAGTAACAAAGCAACTAGCTGTATTTATAAATGAATCATTGAATGATTGACTCACAATTATTTTCAAAGCTGCAGAATTGTTTACGAAACACTGCACTCTAAAAAGAGATGTGATAAAAATGACACTTGTTGTGTAGATTTTAACACATGTTGTGTAGATTTTAACACATGTGGTGTGTGTGCTCAGGGACAACACATGTTGTGTCAAATTTAACACACAACCTATGTCGATTCTTAACACATCTCTGTGTTTATAAGGACTACACATTTTGTATTACCTTTAACACAACTAATGTGTTATTCCTCTTACACAGAAGTGTGTTGAAACCTTTTACACACTAATGTGTTATAGTTACACAACTTGTGTCAGATATGTGTCACATGTGACTGTAGTCGGTGTGTATTTGCCAGAGTCACTTCCTGTGTTTTTACAACTGAGTGTTTGGATGAACACTGAAACGTATTGTTAACCTGTTTTTATGGAGTCCAGTGACGTTTATGTTATGATTCATGTCTGTGTTCCCCTGTCTTGTCCCATGGTTAGCAGTTCCCTGTTATGTTGATTAGTTTCCCCAGGTGTTTCTGATTAGCCACACCCCCTTGTTATCTTGTTTAGCTTGTTTGCCTCTGTATTTAAACCCTGTGTCTTGTGTCAGTGTTTGTGGGTTCTTGATGTTGAATGTTGTTTTGTTCCTGAGTCTTGATCTTGAGTCTGTCTGCATCTGTGAAGTTCTGGGTTTATTTAATAAAGTGCTGCATGTGGATTTGGATCCTGCTTCCTCCTGTGATTCTACCTCATCGTAACAGTTTAATAAAGAGTCCAGGGTTCTCAAGTCTCACGCATTGGCCGTGAGACACACGCAATTCAACCAGTTCACACGCTCACACGCCACACCGTGTATTTCTCACGCTGAAAAGGCAATGCCAACCAAGTTGTCCTGCAAGCTTTTTATATAACGTTGTATACGAGGCGCGGGCACACAAAGTGAAGTTTTCTGCCACCAGAACGTATCTCGGCCAGATTGCGGTCGTTACTAGGCAACATAGATGCGCGAACACACGGAAGTTGACGGAAAATTCTCGGCCACCGTACGTTCGTTACTAGGTAACCAACAACATCATGCGAACACACGTCGTGATGGAGAAGGTAAGTTGGAAGAAAGAAAACTCGTCTAACATTTTTAGGCTAGAACATTAAATATATAAATGTTATCAAGGCATCAAAATGTGCAACAAACACTTACAACACATTTCATAAGCTGGAGTGTGTACTCTTGTGTACACACACACACACACACACACACACACACACACACACACACACACACACACGCACCTTAATACTCTGTCATTTGTTCACAATGTCCCACCACACAATAAATCATTATACCATTTCGACTAGACACATTCAAAATGCAAAAAGATTTGTTTTTCCAAACTGTTAGGAGCAATTTGTTATATTTTTGTAATTTTTGTAATTTTGAAATATAACATTAAAGAGTATATTTGATGTGATGAATTGCTCTGTCATCTATCAGATTTAGCAATTGTTATAATTTCAATTTGTGCTGGTTAATTATGAACAATGGGTAAAATTGGGGGGCGGGGCTCCATTAGGGCTCCTCCCCTAACCGCATGTGCTCTCACTCCAAGCTTTTGATAAAACTTGAGAACCCTGAACTCATAATGCATGTTGACACGAACACTCACTAATGTATTCACATAAACACAACACAATTAATCACTAGCACATATATTTTTTGAAAAGTTTGCATGCTACTTGATCGCTCACCGATGCATTTTGACTGGCTGTTGCCGTAGTTACTGTAACCCGGGTTACATTCGCAGGTGTAGCCGCCTGGATGATTTCTGCACACTGCGTTTGTGCCGCAAACATCTGGATCTTTATTACACTCATCAAAGTCTGTGAGAGAGAGAGAGAGCAGACCGGATTATAACGCTTTAAAACTCCATAATGAATATAGTTCATGAAATTATATTCTAGGCCTATTTATTTATGGATTTAAAAACCATCTGTGCATTCAGATTTTTCTCAAGACACTCATTGATATCTTTTGGGGAAACAGATGGTATTAATCATAGTATTTTAATCATAGTAGTGGACTCTTTTATCCCATAACCCTTACGAAAAGAAAATACATTTCCATATATTTTTGATCAATATATTAATTGGTTTAAATATATTGAATAATATATTATTATATTACAATATATTGAATAATATATAAGGAATTGCTGTTTTTCATATTATTAAAAATATGTGACAATATATATTTTCTATGTTATAGTACTGTGTACTCACAAAGTATGTTACAAAAAAAATGTGAGTTACAAAATTAGTTGAGTTAAAAAAAGTTGCCACAATTATTTTTGAGTTAAACCAAGGCAATGTTTTTACAGGCAAACTGGTTGCTTTAAATTTCTCAAGGATGTTTTACACAAAGTTGTTAATACCAAGAGTGTTGGGACAACAATAGACCATGTTGCTTGTAGTCACCATTATGGTGATCAGTGTTTGCTTTCGTTGGGCTCTTGGCTTAAGTTTTTACCGTTTTTTTTTTTTCCACATCCGTAGCAAACAATGTGAGAGGTGTTTTGACAATTCAGAGCCACCGAAAGACGAATATGAAAAATCGTATACGAAAAGTTCAAACTTTTTCAAAACCCAAAAGTTTTCAAGGCACATTTTCTATGGCAAAGAAAGCCATGGGAAATTCTGGGGATGATCTGTTGGTTATTTACTGATTATGTCATCATCATATAGCAGATTCACAGATCTCATCCCAAGGTTTATCACTGATCTAAAGTGTGTTATTTTAAATATAGCTCATTGTTGTCCTAATCAGACGCGATGCGATTTCCAGCTGTCCAACCAGACTCGAGCCGAGACCAGACGAAATCAATCATAAATCACAGCCAACTGGAAGAGCGTGTGGGCGGGAAAAGTACATTATCAAATACATTATCAAGCGAAGATCGTTTTGTTTAGTTCTTCAGCACATGCATGAGTGCCGTTGTTAGCAAGAGTTCTGCAAGAGGATCAAGTTAAATTGATGTTTCTAGTCAGTTGTTGATTTTATTTTAAGAAACATTCTTTTTTTATGGACTGAAATGAAATAAGTTCCAATACTAATATATTCACATTATTAACACAGTATAAATATAAAATAGCAATTGGCCAATTTAAGACGGTTTTAATTCAGTGCAGGGTGTTATTATAGTAACATAGTTCATCTCTGCGCACATAAACACAACACAATTAGTCACACTTAAACTAGCACATATATTTTTTGAAAAGTGTATTCTACTTGATCGCTCACCGATGCATTTTGACTGGTTGTTGCCGTAATTACTGTAACCTAAGTCACATTTGCAGATGAAGCTGCCTTCCTGATTTTTGCACTCTGCGTTTGTGCCGCAAATATCTGGGTCTTTTTTACACTCATCGATGTCTGTGAGAGAGAGAGAGAGAGAGAGAGAGAGAGAGAGAGAGAGAGAGAGAGAGAGAGAGAGAGAGAGAGGGAGAGAGAGAGAAGACTGTCAGTCACATGAATGCAGATTCCTTTGATAACATCTTTTTATTTAATAATATTATACCAACGGGATAAATGACTCTTGCGCCCAATGCAAATATAAAATGGGTTGGTCTGAAGTAGCTTCATTACTCATAGGTGTGGTTTGGGCGTAACGTGAAATAAACCAATCAGAGCGTCATCTCACATTCCCTTTACGAGCAGACGCGCTTGTTCCATGGCGGATTGCTATTATAACGGCGGATTTGCCAGGCGCACGCCAGGAGCGGTTCACAGCCGAGGAGACCGACGTTCTCGTCAGGGCCGTAAAACACAGAGAAGTGAAGCTGGTGGTTAAACAGGCGTATGATAATGTGGGTAAATGTGTAAGCTAGATTTATGCTTTTATAATAAACTGTCTGTCTATCTATCTATCTATCTATCTATCTATCTATCTATCTATCGTAATAATGTATGATTTGCAAAAATGAAAACTGCTGCTTCTGTGTAAATGAGAAAAGCAAAGTGTATGCGTGTTGTGCACACGCTACATTATGGCCAAGCATGCGCCCTTAAAATAGCATATGAATAACATGCATGCTTTTCCTGGTCAGTGGCGGAATTGTTTTCTAAACCTGCAAAATAGCATCAGGGAACGTTTGCGCCGGAACATGCATCCTCTTTGCGCTGAACCGCCCCCGGGAGCACAAGTGCATTTGCTAGTTTACCGACGTGCGTCTGTGGAGGGAAAAGTGCGCTGTGCGCGGGTGCAAAATAGGAATGATACATGCGTCGGTGTACAAAGTCAATTGTGCTGGGTGCAAGATAGAGCCCCTCATGTTTCAAGTTTCATTCAATTATATGCTTAATTTATAAATGCATCACATAGATCTCGGATGGTTATAATCAGGGTCAGAAATTAATCAGGGCTTGAACTAGGTAAAAAAAAAATCGTCTGTTTTTATCTGGCATCTAATAATTATCTATGCATATTAAGTTATGGGTTTAAACACCATCCCTGCAAACAAGATATGTTCTAAGAATATTTTCCATTAATTTGTAAAAATGTCATTTCTGAATGTTCTCTGAAAGATCAAAACGTCCAGTTTTTTAAATGTTTTGAAAACGGTTGAGGAGAACATTCCATTTGATCGTTTTGCAAAAGTTACTCTTAAATGTTCTCTGAACATTCCGAAACAAGTACAACATTTAAAAAAATGTTGCATTTAACATTTCAGGTCAAATAGTTCCATGAATGATGTATAGTTAATGATTAGATGATAATTGTTTTATTAACGACACTGGAATAACGTTTGTTCATAACTTTGAGAGAATGTTCTGAGAACGCTCTCTGCTCTCTGTAAACCATTTTAACCAACTGCCACTGTAAATGTCGAAATAATGAAAGCCAAACATTTGTTCTGGAAGGCACATATTGACCATTAATAAAAAAGGTAATTTCTGAAACTGAAGTTCTTTGGTTTGATTAACAGTCAATGGAAAGCAATACGAGTGAGGCTGCTCACCTTCACACCCAAGGTCTAGTCTTGTGTTATGATCATATCCTTCAGGACACGTGCAGTTATAAGAGCCAACGGTGTTGACACACATCAGACCATCTGAGCATGCAATATTCTTAAGACACTCATTGATATCTGTTGGGGAAACAGTTGGTATTAATTATAGTGTTTTAATCATAGTAGTAATCATAGTTTATCCCATAAACCCCTCTCGTACCCACACACTGTCCGGTTGATGCTGTGAAATTGGGTGTTTCTGATTGAAATCCTTTATCACAGGTGCAGAAGTAACTTCCATGTGTATTGAAACACTGAGCGTTTTTGCCACACGGACTCCGCATCTCACACTCATCTTCATCTGTAAGAGAGGCAGGAATCAAAATCGAAATGTTGTTACAAAGTTTAATAACTACGGTTACACAAATTCCCTCTTTTGAGTGACATATCATGGTGATCAGTGTTTGCTTTTGTTGGGCTCTTGGCTTAAGTTTTGACAGTTTTTTTTTTTTCACATCCGTAGCAAACAATGTGAGAGGTGTTTTGACAATTCAGAGCCACCGAAAGACGAATATGAAAAATCGTATACGAAAAGTTCGGACTCAGCGTGCAATGACCTTTAATTAGTAATAATTTTGCGCTGTAATGTAAACACGGTTCATGTAACATAAACTGCAGTGAATTATTGGCATTAGAGAGTTCCATTCTTGTTTTATAAAGACATTTTACAAAATAAATCATTGTATAATGCTACCTGATGTTTGTGTTTTTTAGGGTCTGTGTTTTATGATTGACAAAGTGTGTTTATTGGGTGAAGGGTTTGCTTGTGTTCTGGAAGAATGAGTTGATTTGAGACATGAATGAAGTGTTTTGGTAGTTGTAGTGCATTTTGAATGTGAAATAAACTGCTGTTCCAAGATGAGAAGGTGTGAAGAGTTTTGAAAAAAACGACCAAAGTATTGAGAAATGTGCGATTGTAAAAACTTTTTTAAAAACGAATATTATAGTTTCAAGGCACATTTTCTATGGCAAAGAAAGCCATGGAAAATTCTGGGGATGATCTGTTGGTTATTTACTGATTATGTCATCATCATATAGCAGATTCACAGATCTCATCCCAAGGTTTATCACTGATCTAAAGTGTGTTATTTTAAATATAGCTCATTGTTGTCCTAATCAGACGCGATGCGATTTCCAGCTGTCCAACCAGACTCGAGCCGAGACCAGACGAAATCAATCATAAATCACAGCCAATTGGAAGAGCGTGTGGGCGGGAAAAGTACATTATCAAATACATTATCAAGCGAAGATCGTTTTGTTTAGTTCTTCAGCACATGCATGAGTGCCGTTGTTAGCAAGAGTTCTGCAAGAAGATCAAGTTAAATTGATGTTTCTAGTCAGTTGTTGATTTTATTTTAAGAAACATTCTTTTTTTATGGACTGAAATGAAATAAGTTCCAATACTAATATACTCACATTATTAACACAGTATAAATATAAAATAGCAATTGGCCAATTTAAGACGGTTTTAATTCAGTGCAGGGTGTTATTATAGTAACATAGTTCATCTCTGCGCACATAAACAACACAATTAGTCACACTTAAACTAGCACATATATTTTTTGAAAAGTGTATTCTACTTGATCGCTCACCGATGCATTTTGACTGGTTGTTGCCGTAATTACTGTAACCTAAGTCACATTTGCAGATGAAGCTGCCTTCCTGATTTTTGCACTCTGCGTTTGTGCCGCAAACATCTGGATCTTTTTTACACTCATCGATGTCTGTGAGAGAGAGAGAGAGAGAGAGAGAGAGAGAGAGAGAGAGAGAGAGAGAGAGAGAGAGAGAGAGAGAGAGAGAGAGAGAAGACTGTCAGTCACATGAATGCAGATTCCTTTGATAACATCTTTTTATTTAATAATATTATACCGGCGGGATAAATGACTCTTGCGCCCGATGCAAATCTAAAATGGGTTGGTCTGAAGTAGCTTCATTACTCATAGGTGTGGTTTGGGCGTAACGTGAAATAAACCAATCAGAGCATCAACTCACATTCCCTTTACGAGCAGACGCGCTTGTTCCATGGCGGATGCTATTATAACGGCGGATTTGCCAGGCGCACGCCAGGAGCGGTTCACAGCCGAGGAGACCGACGTTCTCGTCAGGGCCGTAAAACACAGAGAAGTGAAGCTGGTGGTTAAACAGGCGTATGATAATGTGGGTAAATGTGTAAGCTAGATTTATGCTTTTATAATAAACTGTCTATCTATCTATCTATCTATCTATCTATCTATCTATCTATCTATCTATCTATCTATCGTAATAATGTATGATTTGCAAAAATGAAAACTGCTGCTTCTATGTAGATGAGAAAAGCAAAGTGTATGCGCGTTTTGCACACGCTACATTATGGCCAAGCATGCGCCCTTAAAATAGCATATGAATAACATGCATGCTTTTCCTGGTCAGTGGCGGAATTGTTTTCTAAACCTGCAAAATAGCATCAGGGAACGTTTGCGCCGGAACATGCCTCCTCTTTGCGCTGAACCGCCCCCGGGAGCACAAGTGCATTTGCTAGTTTACCGACGTGCGTCTGTGGAGGGAAAAGTCCGCTGTGCGCTGGTGCAAAATAGGAATGATACATGCGTCGGTGTACAACGTCAATTGCGCTGGGTGCAAGATAGAGCCCCTCATGTTTCAAGTTTCATTCAATTATATGCTTAATTTATAAATGCATCACATAGATCTCGGATGGTTATAATCAGGGTCAGAAATTAATCAGGGCTTGAACTAGGTAAAAAAATAACCTCTGTTTTTATCTGACATCTAATAATTATCTATGCATATTCAGTTATGGGTTTAAACACCATCCCTGCAAACAAGATATGTTCTAAGAATATTTTCCATTAATTTGTAAAAATGTCATTTCTGAATGTTCTCTGAAAGATCAAAACGTCCAGTTTTTTAAATGTTTTGAAAACGGTTGAGGGGAACATTCCATTTGATCGTTTTGCAAAAGTTACTCTTAAATGTTCTCTGACCATTCCGAAACAAGTACAACATTTAAAAAAATGTTGCATTTAACCGTTTCAGGTCAAATAGTTCCATGAACGATGTATAGTTAATGATTAGATGATAATTGTTTTATTAACGACACTGGAAGAACGTTTGTTCATAACTTTGAGAGAATGTTCTGAGAACGCTCTCTGCTCTCTGTACACCATTTTAACCAACTGCCACTGTAAATCTCGAAATAATGAAAGCCAAACATTTGTTCTGGAAGGCACATATTGACCATTAATAAAAAAGGTAATTTCTGAAACTGAAGTTCTTTGGTTTGATTAACAGTCAATGGAAAGCAATACGAGTGAGGCTGCTCACCTTCACATCCAAGGTCTAGTCTTGTGTTATGATCATATCCTTCAGGACACGTGCAGTTATAAGAGCCAACGGTGTTCACACACATCAGACCATCTGAGCATGCAATATTCTCAAGACACTCATTGATATCTGTTGGGGAAACAGTTGGTATTAATTATAGTGTTTTAATCATAGTAGTAATCATAGTTTATCCCATAAACCCCTCTCGTACCCACACACTGTCCGGTTGATGCTGTGAAATTGGGTGTTTCTGATTGAAATCCTTTATCACAGGTGCAGAAGTAACTTCCATGTGTATTGAAACACTGAGCGTTTTTGCCACACGGACTCCGCATCTCACACTCATCTTCATCTGTAAGAGAGGCAGGAATCAAAATCGAAACGTTGTTACAAAGTTTAATAACTACGGTTACACAAATTCCCTCTTTTGAGTGACATACAAAGCATGGTGATCAGTGTTTGCTTTTGTTGGGCTCTTGGCTTAAGTTTTGACCGTTTTTTTTTTTCACATCCGTAGCAAACAATGTGAGAGGTGTTTTGACAATTCAGAGCCACCGAAAGACGAATATGAAAAATCGTATACGAAAAGTTCGGACTCAGCGTGCAATGACCTTTAATTAGTAATAATTTTGCGCTGTAATGTAAACACGGTTCATGTAACATAAACTGCAGTGAATTATTGGCATTAGAGAGTTCCATTCTTGTTTTATAAAGACATTTTACAAAATAAATCATTGTATAATGCTACCTGATGTTTGTGTTTTTTAGGGTCTGTGTTTTATGATTGACAAAGTGTGTTTATTGGGTGAAGGGTTTGCTTGTGTTCTGGAAGAATGAGTTGATTTGAGACATGAATGAAGTGTTTTGGTAGTTGTAGTGCATTTTGAATGTGAAATAAACTGCTGTTCCAAGATGAGAAGGTGTGAAGAGTTTTGAAAAAACGACCAAAGTATTGAGAAATATGCGATTGTAAAAACTTTTTTAAAAACGAATATTATAGTTTCAAGGCACATTTTCTATGGCAAAGAAAGCCATGGAAAATTCTGGGGATGATCTGTTGGTTATTTACTGATTATGTCATCATCATATAGCAGATTCACAGATCTCATCCCAAGGTTTATCACTGATCAAAAGTGTGTTATTTTAAATATAGCTCATTGTTGTCCTAATCAGACGCGATGCGATTTCCAGCTGTCCAACCAGACTCGAGCCGAGACCAGACGAAATCAATCATAAATCACAGCCAACTGGAAGAGCGTGTGGGCGGGAAAAGTACATTATCAAATACATTATCAAGCGAAGATCGTTTTGTTTAGTTCCCCTTCGAGGGAACTCGCACTGCGTCGTCGTCGTGACGACACTTTGGGGAACGCCCCCAGCGTAGCGCATCTGAAGTATGAATGAAATCTGTCCAATCCTGATTGGTGCTGCGTCATGACGTAGTAGATGACGGCATAACCGGAAGATACAAAGGGACGCCGGCACAAACACACGTTAGCTTTTTGCTCTTCAGCAAGCGCTCTGTGTGAAACTGTTTGTCCTATTTGGTGTTGTTTGTCCCATAAGAAATTGTCCCAAATATGTCTGCATTACAATATTGAATCTAGTGGCTCGGATGTCGCGTTTGCCGAGGCAGCGCGTAGGTTGCGGGTCTACTCTGCAATAAAGATTCTGTGACTGGGATCTCGCGTTTGCCGAGGCAGCGCGTAGTTTCAAGGTCTGCATTGCAATACAGAATCTATAGTGGCTCGGATCTCGCGTTTGCCGAGGCAGCGCGTAGTTTCAAGGTCTGCATTGCAATACAGAATCTATAGTGGCTCGGATCTCGCGTTTGCCGAGGCAGCGCGTAGATTACGGCTACTCTGCAATAAAGATTCTGTGACTAATCTCGCGTTTGCCGAGGCAGCGCGTAGATTAATGTCTGCATTGCAATACAGAATCTATTCTATAGTAGCTCGGTCTCGCGTTGCCGAGGCAGCGCGTAGATTACGGGGCTACTCTGCAATAAAGATTCTGTGTTGGTGCGAGGCATGCACAGTCAGCACCTGAGGGTGCTGGCTGTGTGTTCATTGAGAAATATCTTGACGCACACAGCCGTGCGTTTCGGGTGTTTCAGCCTCGCGCCCGTTGGCTTTCTTCTCGAGAGATGAAAGCCAAATATATTGTGAGCGACTCGAATCTCGCGTTTGCCGAGGCAGCGCGTAGATTACGAGTCTGCTATAAAAGGGACACACGCGATCTGTGAAATAATACTGTTTGGGTGCGAGGCATTCACAGTCAGCTCCTGAGGGTGCTGGCAGTGTTCATTGGGAAATATCTCGGCGCGCGTGCATAGAAAAAAGCCGTGCGCTGTCGGATGTTTCAACCTCGCACCTGTTGACTTTCTTCTCGAGGGATGAAAGCCGATATATTGTGACGGCTCGAATCTCGCGTTTGCCGAGGCAGCGCGTAGATTACGAAACCGTATAAATAAATATTAAACAGTATTGTCTGGTGATTATGGCTGCATTTAATTCTATGGAATTAAAATCATGGAATATTATCTGACTTTGAGAAGTTAGATATTTTAATTCAGCCTACCATCCAGACCGTGTTTCACTTATCCAGTGTTTTTGGCTGCATTTAATTTTGAGGAATTAAAATGTTGAGCCTCACACCGACAGGTGCAAAAAGAGTGTCGCCTCCCGCGCCCCTCCCGAGGGAGCCTGGCAAAGGAGGTGGCGCTCTCGCGGCAAGCCTTCTGAGCCTAAGGTCGGTCTGAGGTCTGTCCTTCAGGCAAAGAAGGCTTCCGCCAAGCGGTCCTAGCTGCGGCCAGACCGCTCAGAGCTGTCCCCCCCGGGGTGGAGCGATCAATGTCGCCTCCCTCCCGGAGCTCTCGGGAAATCAGTGCTGTGTTCCCGCCGTCCAGTTCACTTCTGGCCACACTGATTTCCCGCGTACGCACGCCGCTCCAGCCGCCTCTAGAAAGACCTGTGGCTGGGCAGCGAATGCGTCCGCACACCGAAAATCATTCTCGACTGCTCCCTGCCGGTCAGCCTCTTCAGGGGGTCGGGAACGAGGCTCGGTTGACACCCGAGGCCAGCCTCAAGAGGCTGGTTCCCTTAGTAGATTATCTCGGCGCATGGTCATGCCTTCCAAATATATCTGCGTGGGCCCTGCGTACTGTAGAACTGGGTTACAGACTGCAGTTCAGCTCCCCTCCCCCGAAGTTCAACAGGGTGGTCTGGACTGTGGTCGGCCCAGAGCAGGTTCGGGTTATGGAACAGGAAGTTCAGTCCCTGTTGGTCAAGGAGGCCATAGAACGTGTTCCTCTGCCAGACAGGGAGTCCGTGTTCTACAGCCGGTACTTCATAGTTCCCAAGAAGGATGGGGGATTGCGTCCAATAATAGATCTCAGGCACTTGAATCGTTCTCTGAGGAGATTCAGGTTCAAGATGCTCACAATTCCAGCCATCGTGAGTCAGATCCAGTTCGAGGATTGGTTCGTCACGATAGATCTGAAGGACGCATACTTCCATATATCCATCCTTCCATGTCACAGGAAGTTCCTGAGGTTCGCTTTCGGGGACGAAGCGTGCCAATATCGGGTTCTTCCCTTTGGCCTAGCTCTCTCCCCTCGCACCTTCACCAAGTGCATGGATGCAGCGCTGGCTCCGCTGAGACTCCAGGGCATCCGTGTACTCAATTATATCGACGACTGGCTAATATTAGCCAAGTCGTGCGAGATGGCATTTCGGCATCGAGATGTCGTTCTGGCCCATATCAGGTGCCTGGGGCTGAGACTCAACACAAAGAAGAGTGTGTTGACGCCCTCCCAGAGGACTATGTTCCTGGGAGTTGTATGGGACTCCACGACGATGCGGGCACAAATGTCTCCTGTGCGCGCGGAGTCCATACGGGCGATGGTCTCCAGAGCGAAGCTAGGCCACAACCTCACTGTGAAGCAGTTTCAGAGACTGCTGGGGCTCATTGCAGCAGCGTCCAACGTCATACCTTTTGGCCTGCTACACATGAGACCCCTACAGTGGTGGTTGAGAGCCAAGGGGTTTTCCCCGAGGGGAAATCCGTTCCGTATGATCAGGGTAACGCGCAGATGCCTTCGTTCCCTTGTCATATGGAGGAAACCTTGGTTCCTGTCCCAGGGACCGGTGTTGGGAGCATCATGTTGCCGGAAAACCGTTTCAACAGATGCCTCCCTCACTGGTTGGGGCGCGGTCATGGACGGCCGCTTTGCGAGAGGTCTGTGGGAGACCCGGAATTCTTCCTGGCACATCAACTGCCTGGAAATGCTGGCAGTCTACAAAGCTCTTAGGAGCTTTTTCCCGGACCTCCGCGGCCACCATGTCCTGATACGCTCGGACAACACATCTGTAGTCGCGTATCTGAATCATCAGGGGGGTCTGAGGTCGCGCCCTCTATGCAGACTGGCACACCAGATCCTTCTGTGGTCCCAGGGGAAACTGTCGTCTCTCAGAGCGATATACGTCCCTGGGGACCCAAAATCAGGGAGCAGACGTCCTGTCGAGGCAGGGGCTGAGGCCCAGGGAGTGGCGACTCCACCCTGAGGTGGTGGAAGCCATGTGCGTGAGATTCGGCCCAGTGGAAGTGGATCTGTTCGCGTCTTAAGAGACGTCCCACTGTCCACTGTGGTTCTCTCTCAGGCATCCAGCTCCGCTGGGGCTGGACGCTATGATGCAGACGTGGCCGAGGCTGCGTCTGTACGCAGTTCCCCCGATCGCTCTGCTCCCGGGAGTCTTGGAGCGGGTCCGCCGGGAGGGGATCAGCCTACTTTTAGTAGCACCCCGCTGGCTGACCCGGGTATGGTTCTCGGACATTGTAGCACTGCTGGACGGCCTCCCGTGGCAGGTCCCTCTGAGGAGGGATCTGCTGTCGCAGGCAGGGGGCACAATATTGCATCCCCCGGCCAGAGCTGTGGAACCTCTGGGTCTGGCCCCTGAGGGGGCTCAATACCTAGAGGCTGGCCTGTCAGCAGGTGTTGTCGAGACCCTACTCAGCTCCAGGGCTCCTTCTACCAGGAGACTGTACAGCCTGAAGTGGAATGTGTTTTCCACTTGGTGTAGAGAGCGTGAGGTGGACCCAGTTAACTGCCCAGTGGCTTCAGTGCTGGAGTTCCTCCAAGATCGTTTCTCCGCCGGTCTTACCCCGTCCACACTTAAGGTGTATGTGGCTGCCATTGCGACTTTCCACTCGCCTGTAGGTGATGGGCCTTTGGGAAAGCACCATCTGGTTGTACGTTTCCTCCATGGGGCTCGGAGGATGAGGCCTGCAGCTCACTCCAGAGTCCCAAATTGGGACCTGGCGGTGGTACTTGAAGGGTTGGCTGAGGCCCCCTTCGAGCCACTGGAGTCGGCTGAGGCAAAGAACCTGACCTTCAAGGTGGCCTTTCTCCTTGCTATTACCTCTGTAGTCGCGTATCTGAATCATCAGGGGGGTCTGAGGTCGCGCCCTCTATGCAGACTGGCACACCAGATCCTTCTGTGGTCCCAGGGGAAACTGTCGTCTCTCAGAGCGATATACGTCCCTGGGGACCAAAATCAGGGAGCAGACGTCCTGTCGAGGCAGGGGCTGAGGCCCGGGGAGTGGCGACTCCTCCCCGAGGTGGTGGAAGCCTTGTGCGTGAGATTCGGCCCAGTGGAAGTGGATCTGTTCGCGTCTTAAGAGACGTCCCACTGTCCACTGTGGTTCTCTCTCAGGCATCCAGCTCCGCTGGGGCTGGACGCTATGATGCAGACATGGCCAAGGCTGCGTCTGTACGCAGTTCCCCCGATCGCTCTGCTCCCGGGAGTCTTGGAGCGGGTCCGCCGGGAGGGGATCAGCCTACTTTTAGTAGCACCCCGCTGGCCGACCCGGGTATGGTTCTCGGACATTGTAGCACTGCTGGACGGCCTCCCGTGGCAGGTCCCTCTGAGGAGGGATCTGCTGTCGCAGGCAGGGGGCACAATATTGCATCCCCCGGCCAGAGCTGTGGAACCTCTGGGTCTGGCCCCTGAGGGGGCTCAATACCTAGAGGCTGGCCTGTCAGCAGGTGTTGTCGAGACCCTACTCAGCTCCAGGGCTCCTTCTACCAGGAGACTGTACAGCCTGAAGTGGAATGTGTTTTCAACTTGGTGTAGAGAGCGTGAGGTGGACCCAGTTAACTGCCCAGTGGCTTCAGTGCTGGAGTTCCTCCAAGATCGTTTCTCCGCCGGTCTTACCCCGTCCACACTTAAGGTGTATGTGGCTGCCATTGCGACTTTCCACTCGCCTGTAGGTGATGGGCCTTTGGGAAAGCACCATCTGGTTGTACGTTTCCTCCATGGGGCTCGGAGGATGAGGCCTGCAGCTCACTCCAGAGTCCCAAATTGGGACCTGGCGGTGGTACTTGAAGGGTTGGCTGAGGCCCCCTTCGAGCCACTGGAGTCGGCTGAGGCAAAGAACCTGACCTTCAAGGTGGCCTTTCTCCTTGCTATCACCTCTCTGAGGAGAGTGGGGGATCTCCAGGCCTTGGCTATAACGCCAACTTGCCTGGAGTTTGCCCCTGGTGGAGTTAAGGCCATCTTACATCCTAGACCGGGCTATGTGCCCAAGGTGCCATCTAGTGTGGCATGGTCAGTGGTTCTTCAGGCCTTCCATCCTCCACCTCACGTGACGGCGGAAGAGGGGAGACTTCACCTGCTCTGCCTAGTCAGAGCCCTAAGGGTTTACTTGGAGAAGTCTTCTCAGTGGAGGAAGTCAGACCAGTTGTTGGTGTGCTTTGGTTCACCCAAGAAAGGGCTGCCTGCATCTAAACAGACAATCAGCAATTGGATTGTCCAGGCTATAGCCACGGCTTATCAGGTGCGCAATTGCCTTCACCTATGGCCGTGAGGGCACATTCCACCAGGGGCATGGCCTCCTCGGTGGCCCTCCATTCTGGCGTCTCGCTTCAGGAGATCTGCGGGGCGGCCGGGTGGGCCACCCCGCACACCTTCATACGTTTCTACAGTCTGCAACTCCCTGTGACGCCTGGCGCCAGAGTGCTCGCGTCCTAAGTGTGCCTGGTCTTCCAGCTTCATACTAGGGCGGGCGTGATTACGGTGTG
Organism: Squalius cephalus; assembly: GCF_949319135.1. Taxonomy (NCBI): domain Eukaryota; kingdom Metazoa; phylum Chordata; class Actinopteri; order Cypriniformes; family Leuciscidae; genus Squalius; species Squalius cephalus. Next base: position 6,552,242 of record NC_137123.1, read on the forward strand.
GCATAGTGGGCATTACGTTCCCCAAAGTGTCGTCACGACGACGACGCAGTGCGAGTTCCCTCGAAGGGGAACGTCTCGGGTTACGACTGTAACCCTTGTTCCCCGAGAAGGGAACGAGACACTGCGTCTCGTCGCCACACCTATCACGGGCAGAGCGCTTGCTTCATCGCAAAGGAGCTAATGTGTGTTTGTGCCGGCGTCCCTTTGTATCTTCCGGTTATGCCGTCATCTACTACGTCATGACGCAGCACCAATCAGGATTGGACAGATTTCATTCATACTTCAGATGCGCTACGCTGGGGGCGTTCCCCAAAGTGTCGTCACGACGACGACGCAGTGTCTCGTTCCCTTCTCGGGGAACAAGGGTTACAGTCGTAGCCCGAGACGTTCTTCAGCACATGCATGAGTGCCGTTGTTAGCAAGAGTTCTGCAAGAGGATCAAGTTAAATGGATGTTTCTAGTCAGTTGTTGATTTTATTTTAAGAAACATTCTTTTTTTATGGACTGAAATGAAATAAGTTCCAATACTAATATACTCACATTATTAACACAGTATAAATATAAAATAGCAATTGGCCAATTTAAGACGGTTTTAATTCAGTGCGGGTGTTATTATAGTAACATAGTTCATCTCTGCACACATAAACACAACACAATTAGTCACACTTAAACTAGCACATATATTTTTTGAAAAGTGCATTCTACTTGATCGCTCACCGATGCATTTTGACTGGTTGTTGCCGTAATTACTGTAACCTAAGTCACATTTGCAGATGAAGCTTCCTTCCTGATTTTTGCACTCTGCGTTTGTGCCGCAAATATCTGGATCTTTTTTACACTCATCGATGTCTGTGAGAGAGAGAGAGAGAGAAGACTGTCAGTCACATGAATGCAGATTCCTTTGATAACATCTTTTTATTTAATAATATTATACCGACGGGATAAATGACTCTTGCGCCCGATGCAAATGTAAAATGGGTTGGTCTGAAGTAGCTTCATTACTCATAGGTGTGGATTGGGCGTAACGTGAAATAAACCAATCAGAGCGTCATCTCACATTCCCTTTAAGAGCAGACGCGCTTGTTCCATGGCGGATTGCTATTATAACGGCGGATTTGCCAGGCGCACGCCAGGAGCGGTTCACAGCCGAGGAGACCGACGTTCTCGTCAGGGCCGTAAAACACAGAGAAGTGAAGCTGGTGGTTAAACAGGCGTATGATAATGTGGGTAAATGTGTAAGCTAGATGTATGCTTTTATAATAAACTGTCTATCTATCTATCTATCTATCTATCTATCTATCTATCTATCTATCGTAATAATGTATGATTTGCAAAAATGAAAACTGCTGCTTCTGTGTAGATGAGAAAATGCAAAGTGTATGCGCGTTGTGCACACGCTACATTATGGCCAAGCATGCGCCCTTAAAATAGCATATGAATAACATGCATGCTTTTCCTGGTCAGTGGCGGAATTGTTTTCTAAACCTGCAAAATAGCATCAGGGAACGTTTGCGCCGGAACATGCCTCCTCTTTGCGCTGAACCGCCCCCGGGAGCACAAGTGCATTTGCTAGTTTACCGACGTGCTTCTGTGGACGGAAAAGTCCGCTGTGCGCGGGTGCAAAATAGGAATGATACATGCGTCGGTGTACAAAGTCAATTGCGCTGGGTGCAAGATAGAGCCCCTCATGTTTCAAGTTTCATTCAATTATATGCTTAATTTATAAATGCATCACATAGATCTTGGATGGTTATAATCAGGGTCAGAAATTAATCAGAGCTTGAACTAGGTAAAAAAAAATCGTCTGTTTTTATCTGGCATCTAATAATTATCTATGCATATTCAGTTATGGGTTTAAACACCATCCCTGCAAACAAGATATGTTCTAAGAATATTTTCCATTAATTTGTAAAAATGTCATTTCTGAATGTTCTCTGAAAGATCAAAACGTCCAGTTTTTTAAATGTTTTGAAAACGGTTGAGGGGAACATTCCATTTGATCGTTTTGCAAAAGTTACACTTAAATGTTCTCTGACCATTCCGAAACAAGTACAACATTTAAAAAAATGTTGCATTTAACCGTTTCAGGTCAAATAGTTCCATGAACGATGTATAGTTAATGATTAGATGATAATTGTTTTATTAACGACACTGGAAGAACGTTTGTTCATAACTTTGAGAGAATGTTCTGAGAACGCTCTCTGCTCTCTGTACACCATTTTAACCAACTGCCACTGTAAATGTTGAAATAATGAAAGCCAAACATTTGTTCTGGAAGGCACATATTGACCATTAATAAAAAAGGTAATTTCTGAAACTGAAGTTCTTTGGTTTGATTAACAGTCAATGGAAAGCAATACGAGTGAGGCTGCTTACCTTCACACCCAAGGTCTAGTCTTGTGTTATGATCATATCCTTCAGGACACGTGCAGTTATAAGAGCCAACGGTGTTCACACACATCAGACCATCTGAGCATGCAATATTCTCAAGACACTCATTGATATCTGTTGGGGAAACAGTTGGTATTAATTATAGTGTTTTAATCATAGTAGTAATCATAGTTTATCCCATAAACCCCTCTCGTACCCACACACTGTCCGGTTGATGCTGTGAAATTGGGTGTTTCTGATTGAAATCCTTTATCACAGGTGCAGAAGTAACTTCCATGTGTATTGAAACACTGAGCGTTTTTGCCACACGGACTCCGCATCTCACACTCATCTTCATCTGTAAGAGAGGCAGGAATCAAAATCGAAACGTTGTTACAAAGTTTAATAACTACGGTTACACAAATTCCCTCTTTTGAGTGACATACAAAGCATGGTGATCAGTGTTTGCTTTTGTTGGGCTCTTGGCTTAAGTTTTGACCGTTTTTTTTTTTCACATCCGTAGCAAACAATGTGAGAGGTGTTTTGACAATTCAGAGCCACCGAAAGACGAATATGAAAAATCGTATACGAAAAGTTCGGATTCAGCGTGCAATGACCTTTAATTAGTAATAATTTTGCGCTGTAATGTAAACACGGTTCATGTAACATAAACTGCAGTGAATTATTGGCATTAGAGAGTTCCATTCTTGTTTTATAAAGACATTTTACAAAATAAATCATTGTATAATGCTACCTGATGTTTGTGTTTTTTAGGGTCTGTGTTTTTTGATTGACAAAGTGTGTTCATTGGGTGAAGGGTTTGCTTGTGTTCTGGAAGAATGAGTTGATTTGAGACATGAATGAAGTGTTTTGGTAGTTGTAGTGCATTTTGAATGTGAAATAAACTGCTGTTCCAAGATGAGAAGGTGTGAAGAGTTTTGAAAAAACGACCAAAGTATTGAGAAATATGCGATTGTAAAAACTTTTTTAAAAACGAATATTATAGTTTCAAGGCACATTTTCTATGGCAAAGAAAGCCATGGAAAATTCTGGGGATGATCTGTTGGTTATTTACTGATTATGTCATCATCATATAGCAGATTCACAGATCTCATCCCAAGGTTTATCACTGATCAAAAGTGTGTTATTTTAAATATAGCTCATTGTTGTCCTAATCAGACGCGATGCGATTTCCAGCTGTCCAACCAGACTCGAGCCGAGACCAGACGAAATCAATCATAAATCACAGCCAATTGGAAGAGCGTGTGGGCGAGAAAAGTACATTATCAAATACATTATCAAGCGAAGATCGTTTTGTTTAGTTCTTCAGCACATGCATGAGTGCCGTTGTTAGCAAGAGTTCTGCAAGAGGATCAAGTTAAATGGATGTTTATAGTCAGTTGTTGATTTTATTTTAAGAAACATTCTTTTTTATGGACTGAAATGAAATAAGTTCCAATACTAATATACTCACATTATTAACACAGTATAAATATAAAATAGCAATTGGCCAATTTAAGACGGTTTTAATTCAGTGCAGGGTGTTATTATAGTAACATAGTTCATCTCTGCGCACATAAACACAACACAATTAATCACACTTAAACTAGCACATATATTTTTTGAAAAGTGTATTCTACTTGATCGCTCACCGATGCATTTTGACTGGTTGTTGCCGTAATTACTGTAACCTAAGTCACATTTGCAGATGAAGCTGCCTTCCTGATTTTTGCACTCTGCGTTTGTGCCGCAAACATCTGGATCTTTTTTACACTCATCGATGTCTGTGAGAGAGAGAGAGAGAGAGAGAGAGAGAGAGAGAGAGAGAGAGAGAGAGAGAAGACTGTCAGTCACATGAATGCAGATTCCTTTGATAACATCTTTTTATTTAATAATATTATACCGACGGGATAAATGACTCTTGCGCCCGATGCAAATCTAAAATGGGTTGGTCTGAATTAGCTTCATTACTCATAGGTGTGGTTTGGGCGTAACGTGAAATAAACAAATCAGAGCATCAACTCACATTCCCTTTACGAGCAAATGTTTAAATGTGTAAGCTAGATTTATGCTTTTATAATAAACTGTCTGTCTATCTATCTATCTATCTATCTATCTATAGTAATAATGTATGATTTGCAAAAATGAAAACTGCTGCTTCTGTGTAGATGAGAAAAGCAAAGTGCATGCGCGTTGTGCACACGCTACATTATGGCCAAGCATGCGCCCTTAAAATAGCATATGAATAACATGCATGCTTTTCCTGGTCAGTGGCGGAATTGTTTTCTAAACCTGCAAAATAGCATCAGGGAACGTTTGCGCCGGAACATGCCTCCTCTTTGCGCTGAACCGCCCCCGGGAGCACAAGTGCATTTGCTAGTTTACCGACGTGCGTCTGTGGAGGGAAAAGTCCGCTGTGCGCTGGTGCAAAATAGGAATGATACATGCGTCAGTGTACAACGTCAATTGCGCTGGGTGCAAGATAGAGCCCCTCATGTTTCAAGTTTCATTCAATTATATGCTTAATTTATAAATACATCACATAGATCTTGGATGGTTATAATCAGGGTCAGAAATTAATCAGGGCTTGAACTAGGTAAAAAAAATTGTCTGTTTTTATCTGACATCTAATAATTATCTATGCATATTAAGTTATGGGTTTAAACACCATCCCTGCAAACAAGATATGTTCTAAGAATATTTTCCATTAATTTGTAAAAATGTCATTTCTGAATGTTCTCTGAAAGATCAAAACGTCCAGTTTTTTAAATGTTTTGAAAAAGGTTGAGGAGAACATTCCATTTGATCGTTTTGCAAAAGTTAAACTTAAATGTTCTCTGGCCATTCCGAAACAAGTACAACATTTAAAAAAATGTTGCATTTAACATTTCAGGTCAAATAGTTCCATGAACGATGTATAGTTAATGATTAGATGATAATTGTTTTATTAACGACACTGGAAGAACGTTTGTTCATAACTTTGAGAGAATGTTCTGAGAACGCTCTCTGCTCTCTGTAAACCATTTTAACCAACTGCCACTGTAAATGTCGAAATAATGAAAGCCAAACATTTGTTCTGGAAGGCACATATTGACCATTAATAAAAAAGGTAATTTCTGAAACTGAAGTTCTTTGGTTTGATTAACAGTCATTGGAAAGCAATACGAGTGAGGCTGCTCACCTTCACACCCAAGGTCTAGTCTTGTGTTATGATCATATCCTTCAGGACACGTGCAGTTATAAGAGCCAACGGTGTTCACACACATCAGACCATCTGAGCATGCAATATTCTCAAGACACTCATTGATATCTGTTGGGGAAACAGTTGGCATTAATTATAGTGTTTTAATCATAGTAGTCATAGTAATCATAGTTTATCCCATAAACCCCTCTCGTACCCACACACTGTCCGGTTGATGCTGTGAAATTGGGTGTTTCTGATTGAAATCCTTTATCACAGGTGCAGAAGTAACTTCCATGTGTATTGAAACACTGAGCGTTTTTGCCACACGGACTCCGCATCTCACACTCATCTTCATCTGTAAGAGAGGCAGGAATCAAAATCGAAACGTTGTTACAAAGTTTAATAACTACGGTTACACAAATTCCCTCTTTTGAGTGACATACAAAGCATGGTGATCAGTGTTTGCTTTTGTTGGGCTCTTGGCTTAAGTTTTGACCGTTTTTTTTTTTTTTCCACATCCGTAGCAAACAATGTGAGAGGTGTTTTGACAATTCAGAGCCACCGAAAGACGAATATGAAAAATCGTATACGAAAAGTTCGGACTCAGCGTGCAATGACCTTTAATTAGTAATAATTTTGCGCTGTAATGTAAACACGGTTCATGTAACATAAACTGCAGTGAATTATTGGCATTAGAGAGTTCCATTCTTGTTTTATAAAGACATTTTACAAAATAAATCATTGTATAATGCTACCTGATGTTTGTGTTTTTTAGGGTCTGTGTTTTATGATTGACAAAGTGTGTTTATTGGGTGAAGGGTTTGCTTGTGTTCTGGAAGAATGAGTTGATTTGAGACATGAATGAAGTGTTTTGGTAGTTGTAGTGCATTTTGAATGTGAAATAAACTGCTGTTCCAAGATGAGAAGGTGTGAAGAGTTTTGAAAAAAACGACCAAAGTATTGAGAAATGTGCGATTGTAAAAACTTTTTGATTTTTAAAAACGAATATTATAGTTTCAAGGCACATTTTCTATGGCAAAGAAAGCCATGGAAAATTCTGGGGATGATCTGTTGGTTATTTACTGATTATGTCATCATCATATAGCAGATTCACAGATCTCATCCCAAGGTTTATCACTGATCTAAAGTATGTTATTTTAAATATAGCTCATTGTTGTCCTAATCAGACGCGATGCGATTTCCAGCTGTCCAACCAGACTCGAGCCGAGACCAGACGAAATCAATCATAAATCACAGCCAATTGGAAGAGCGTGTGGGCGGGAAAAGTACATTATCAAATACATTATCAAGCGAAGATCGTTTTGTTTAGTTCCCCTTCGAGGGAACTCGCACTGCGTCGTCGTCGTGACGACACTTTGGGGAACGCCCCCAGCGTAGCGCATCTGAAGTATGAATGAAATCTGTCCAATCCTGATTGGTGCTGCGTCATGACGTAGTGGATGACGGCATAACCGGAAGATACAAAGGGACGCCGGCACAAACACACGTTAGCTTTTTGCTCTTCAGCAAGCGCTCTGTGTGAAACTGTTTGTCCTATTTGGTGTTGTTTGTCCCATAAGAAATTGTCCCAAATAACGTCTGCATTACAATATTGAATCTAGTGGCTCGGATGTCGCGTTTGCCTAAGCAGCGCGTAGTTTCAAGGTCTGCATTGCAATACAGAATCTATAGTGGCTCGGATGTCGCGTTTGCCGAGGCAGCGCGTAGGTTGCGGGTCTACTCTGCAATAAAGATTCTGTGACTGGGATCTCGCGTTTGCCGAGGCAGCGCGTAGTTTCAAGGTCTGCATTGCAATACAGAATCTATAGTGGCTCGGATCTCGCGTTTGCCGAGGCAGCGCGTAGTTTCAAGGTCTGCATTGCAATACAGAATCTATAGTGGCTCGGATCTCGCGTTTGCCGAGGCAGCGCGTAGATTACGGCTACTCTGCAATAAAGATTCTGTGACTAATCTCGCGTTTGCCGAGGCAGGGCGTAGATTAATGTCTGCATTGCAATACAGAATCTATTCTATAGTAGCTCGGTCTCGCGTTGCCGAGGCAGCGCGTAGATTACGGGGCTACTCTGCAATAAAGATTCTGTGTTGGTGCGAGGCATGCACAGTCAGCACCTGAGGGTGCTGGCTGTGTGTTCATTGAGAAATATCTTGACGCACACAGCCGTGCGTTTCGGGTGTTTCAGCCTCGCGCCCGTTGGCTTTCTTCTCGAGAGATGAAAGCCAAATATGTTGTGAGCGACTCGAATCTCGCGTTTGCCGAGGCAGCGCGTAGATTACGAGTCTGCTATAGACCTTATGTAGCTCCGCCCCTTTTCAGCGCTGCGCTCATTGTCTTTTGACTTCCGGTCTGTATTTTCACAGCGTTTTGCGTGTTTATTAATGAACGGCTCGTTTTAAAATCTTCCCGGTCGATTTACATTTGTTTAGTCATCTGCTTTAAACATTACAGTCCTCATGATAACTTTCGTTAACTTTACATTAAGTAAATCCACTTAAAAAGCTAATTACTCCTGGACAGAAATGCCATATAAATATACAGAGCGACCGCAAAACGGAAGTTAAAAGACAATTTTCCAAAGATGGCGGCGCCCTTGTTTCTCTGGCGCATAAGGTCTATAAAAGGGACACACGCGATCTGTGAAATAATACTGTTTGGGTGCGAGGCATTCACAGTCAGCTCCTGAGGGTGCTGGCAGTGTTCATTGGGAAATATCTCGGCGCGCGTGCATAGAAAAAAGCCGTGCGCTGTCGGATGTTTCAACCTCGCACCTGTTGACTTTCTTCTCGAGGGATGAAAGCCGATATATTGTGACGGCTCGAATCTCGCGTTTGCCGAGGCAGCGCGTAGATTACGAAACCGTATAAATAAATATTAAACAGTATTGTCTGGTGATTATGGCTGCATTTAATTCTATGGAATTAAAATCATGGAATATTATCTGACTTTGAGAAGTTAGATATTTTAATTCAGCCTACCATCCAGACCGTGTTTCACTTATCCAGTGTTTTTGGCTGCATTTAATTTTGAGGAATTAAAATGTTGAGCCTCACACCGACAGGTGCAAAAAGAGAGTGCTCCCGCGCCCCTCCCGAGGGAGCCTGGCAAAAGAGGTGGCGCTGTCGCGGCAAGCCTTCTGAGCCTAAGGTCGGTCTGAGGTCTGTCCTTCAGGCAAAGAAGGCTTCCGCCAAGCGGTCCTAGCTGCGGCCAGACCGCTCAGAGCTGTCCCCCCCGGGGTGGAGCGATCAATGTCGCCTCCCTCCCGGAGCTCTCGGGAAATCAGTGCTGTGTTCCCGCCGTCCAGTACACTTCGGGCCACACTGATTTCCCGCGTACGCACGCCGCTCCAGCCGCCTCTAGAAAGACCTGTGGCTGGGCAGCGAACGCGTCCGCACACCGAAAATCATTCTCGACTGCTCCCTGCCGGTCAGCCTCTTCAGGGGGTCGGGAACGAGGCTCGGTTGACACCCGAGGCCAGCCTCAAGAGGCTGGTTCCCTTAGTAGATTATCTCGGCGCATGGTCATGCCTTCCAAATATATCTGCATGGGCCCTGCGTACTGTAGAACTGGGTTACAGACTGCAGTTCAGCTCCCCTCCCCCGAAGTTCAACGGGGTGGTCTGGACTGTGGTCGGCCCAGAGCAGGTTCGGGTTATGGAACAGGAAGTTCAGTCCCTGTTGGTCAAGGAGGCCATAGAACGTGTTCCTCTGCCAGACAGGGAGTCCGGGTTCTACAGCCGGTACTTCATAGTTCCCAAGAAGGATGGGGGATTGCGTCCAATAATAGATCTCAGGCACTTGAATCGTTCTCTGAGGAGATTCAGGTTCAAGATGCTCACAATTCCAGCCATCGTGAGTCAGATCCAGTTCGAGGATTGGTTCGTCACGATAGATCTGAAGGACGCATACTTCCATATATCCATCCTTCCATGTCACAGGAAGTTCCTGAGGTTCGCTTTCGGGGGCGAAGCGTGCCAATATCGGGTTCTTCCCTTTGGCCTAGCTCTCTCCCCTCGCACCTTCACCAAGTGCATGGATGCAGCGCTGGCTCCGCTGAGACTCCAGGGCATCCGTGTACTCAATTATATCGACGACTGGCTAATATTAGCCAAGTCGTGCGAGATGGCAGTTCGGCATCGAGATATCGTTCTGGCCCATATCAGGTGCCTGGGGCTGAGACTCAACACAAAGAAGAGTGTGTTGACGCCCTCCCAGAGGACTATGTTCCTGGGAGTTGTATGGGACTCCACGACGATGCGGGCACAAATGTCTCCTGCGCGCGCGGAGTCCATACGGGCGATGGTCTCCAGAGCGAAGCTAGGCCACAACCTCACTGTGAAGCAGTTTCAGAGACTGCTGGGGTTCATTGCAGCAGCGTCCAACGTCATACCTTTTGGCCTGCTACACATGAGACCCCTACAGTGGTGGTTGAGAGCCAAGGAGTTTTCCCCGAGGGGAAATCCGTTCCGTATGATCAGGGTAACGCGCAGATGCCTTCGTTCCCTTGTCATATGGAGGAAACCTTGGTTCCTGTCCCAGGGACCGGTGTTGGGAGCATCATGTTGCCGGAAAACCGTTTCAACAGATGCCTCCCTCATTGGTTGGGGCGCGGTCATGGACGGCCGCTTTGCGAGAGGTCTGTGGGAGACCCGGCATTCTTCCTGGCACATCAACTGCCTGGAAATGCTGGCGGTCTACAAAGCTCTGAGGAGCTTTTTCCCGGACCTCCGCGGCCACCATGTCCTGATACGCTCGGACAACACATCTGTAGTCGCGTATCTGAATCATCAGGGGGGTCTGAGGTCGCGCCCTCTATGCAGACTGGCACACCAGATCCTTCTGTGGTCCCAGGGGAAACTGTCGTCTCTCAGAGCGATATACGTCCCTGGGGACCAAAATCAGGGAGCAGACGTCCTGTCGAGGCAGGGGCTGAGGCCCGGGGAGTGGTGACTCCACCCCGAGGTGGTGGAAGCCATGTGCGTGAGATTCGGCCCAGTGGAAGTGGATCTGTTCGTGTCTTAAGAGACGTCCCTCTGTCCACTGTGGTTCTCTCTCAGGCATCCAGCTCCGCTGGGGCTGGACGCTATGATGCAGACGTGGCCGAGGCTGCGTCTGTACGCAGTTCCCCCGATCGCTCTGCTCCCGGGAGTCTTGGAGCGGGTCCGCCGGGAGGGGATCAGCCTACTTGCTGGCCGCTGGCCGACCCGGGTATGGTTCTCGGACATTGTAGCACTGCTGGACGGCCTCCCGTGGCAGGTCCCTCTGAGGAGGGATCTGCTGTCGCAGGCAGGGGGCACAATATTGCATCCCCCGGCCAGAGCTGTGGAACCTCTGGGTCTGGCCCCTGAGGGGGCTCAATACCTAGAGGCTGGCCTGTCAGCAGGTGTTGTCGAGACCCTACTCAGCTCCAGGGCTCCTTCTACCAGGAGACTGTACAGCCTGAAGTGGAATGTGTTTTCCACTTGGTGTAGAGAGCGTGAGGTGGACCCAGTTAACTGCCCAGTAGCTTCAGTGCTGGAGTTCCTCCAAGATCGTTTCTCCGCCGGTCTTACCCCGTCCACACTTAAGGTGTATGTGGCTGCCATTGCGGCTTTCCACTCGCCTGTAGGTGATGGGCCTTTGGGAAAGCACCATCTGGTTGTACGTTTCCTCCATGGGGCTCGGAGGATGAGGCCTGCAGCTCACTCCAGAGTCCCAACTTGGGACCTGGCGGTGGTACTTGAAGGGTTGGCTGAGGCCCCCTTCGAGCCACTGGAGTCGGCTGAGGCAAAGAACCTGACCTTCAAGGTGGCCTTTCTCCTTGCTATCACCTCTCTGAGGAGAGTGGGGGATCTCCAGGCCTTGGCTATAACGCCAACTTGCCTGGAATTTGCCCCTGGTGGAGTTAAGGCCATCTTACATCCTAGACCGGGCTATGTGCCCAAGGTGCCGTCTAGTGTGGCATGGTCAGTGGTTCTTCAGGCCTTCCATCCTCCACCTCACGTGACGGCGGAAGAGGGGAGACTTCACCTGCTCTGCCCAGGCAGAGCCCTAAGGGTTTACTTGGAGAAGTCTTCTCAGTGGAGGAAGTCAGACCAGTTGTTGGTGTGCTTTGGTTCACCCAAGAAAGGGCTGCCTGCATCTAAACAGACAATCAGCAATTGGATTGTCCAGGCTATAGCCACGGCTTATCAGGTGCGCAATTGCCTTCACCTATGGCCGTGAGGGCACATTCCACCAGGGGCATGGCCTCCTCGGTGGCCCTCCATTCTGGCGTCTCGCTTCAGGAGATCTGCGGGGCGGCCGGGTGGGCCACCCCGCACACCTTCATACGTTTCTACAGTCTGCAACTCCCTGTGACGCCTGGCGCCAGAGTGCTCGCGTCCTAAGTGTGCCTGGTCTTCCAGCTTCATACTAGGGCGGGCGTGATTACGGTGTGGCATAGTGGGCATTACGTTCCCCAAAGTGTCGTCACGACGACGACGCAGTGCGAGTTCCCTCGAAGGGGAACGTCTCGGGTTACGACTGTAACCCTTGTTCCCCGAGAAGGGAACGAGACACTGCGTCTCGTCGCCACACCTATCACGGGCAGAGCGCTTGCTTCATCGCAAAGGAGCTAATGTGTGTTTGTGCCGGCGTCCCTTTGTATCTTCCGGTTATGCCGTCATCTACTACGTCATGACGCAGCACCAATCAGGATTGGACAGATTTCATTCATACTTCAGATGCGCTACGCTGGGGGCGTTCCCCAAAGTGTCGTCACGACGACGACGCAGTGTCTCGTTCCCCGACGGGACTTACAGTCGTAGCCCGAGACGTTCTTCAGCACATGCATGAGTGCCGTTGTTAGCAAGAGTTCTGCAAGAGGATCAAGTTAAATGGATGTTTCTAGTCAGTTGTTGATTTTATTTTAAGAAACATTCTTTTTTTATGGACTGAAATGAAATAAGTTCCAATACTAATATACTCACATTATTAACACAGTATAAATATAAAATAGCAATTGGCCAATTTAAGACGGTTTTAATTCAGTGCAGGGTGTTATTATAGTAACATAGTTCATCTCTGCGCACATAAACACAACACAATTAGTCACACTTAAACTAGCACATATATTTTTTGAAAAGTGCATTCTACTTGATCGCTCACCGATGCATTTTGACTGGTTGTTGCCGTAATTACTGTAACCTAAGTCACATTTGCAGATGAAGCTGCCTTCCTGATTTTTGCACTCTGCGTTTGTGCCGCAAATATCTGGATCTTTTTTACACTCATCGATGTCTGTGTGAGAGAGAGAGAGAGAGAGAGAGAGAGGGAGAGAGAGAGAAGACTGTCAGTCACATGAATGCAGATTCCTTTGATAACATCTTTTTATTTAATAATATTATACCGACGGGATAAATGACTCTTGCGCCCGATGCAAATCTAAAATGGGTTGGTCTGAAGTAGCTTCATTACTCATAGGTGTGGATTGGGCGTAACGTGAAATAAACCAATCAGAGCGTCATCTCACATTCCCTTTAAGAGCAGACGCGCTTGTTCCATGGCGGATTGCTATTATAACGGCGGATTTGCCAGGCGCACGACAGGAGCGGTTCACAGCCGAGGAGACCGACGTTCTCGTCAGGGCCGTAAAACACAGAGAAGTGAAGCTGGTGGTTAAACAGGCGTATGATAATGTGGGTAAATGTGTAAGCTAGATTTATGCTTTTATAATAAACTGTCTATCTATCTATCTATCTATCGTAATAATGTATGATTTGCAAAAATGAAAACTGCTGCTTCTGTGTAGATGAGAAAATGCAAAGTGTATGCACGTTGTGCACACGCTACATTATGGCCAAGCATGCGCCCTTAAAATAGCATATGAATAACATGCATGCTTTTCCTGGTCAGTGGCGGAATTGTTTTCTAAACCTGCAAAATAGCATCAGGGAACGTTTGCGCCGGAACATGCCTCCTCTTTGCGCTGAACCGCCCCCGGGAGCACAAGTGCATTTGCTAGTTTACCGACGTGCTTCTGTGGAGGGAAAAGTCCGCTGTGCGCGGGTGCAAAATAGGAATGATACATGCGTCGGTGTACAAAGTCAATTGCGCTGGGTGCAAGATAGAGCCCCTCATGTTTCAAGTTTCATTCAATTATATGCTTAATTTATAAATGCATCACATAGATCTTGGATGGTTATAATCAGGGTCAGAAATTAATCAGGGCTTGAACTAGGTAAAAAAAATCGTCTGTTTTTATCTGGCATCTAATAATTATCTATGCATATTCAGTTATGGGTTTAAACACCATCCCTGCAAACAAGATATGTTCTAAGAATATTTTCCATTAATTTGTAAAAATGTCATTTCTGAATGTTCTCTGAAAGATCAAAACGTCCAGTTTTTTAAATGTTTTGAAAAAGGTTGAGGGGAACATTCCATTTGATCATTTTGCAAAAGTTAAACTTAAATGTTCTCTGAACATTCCGAAACAAGTACAACATTTAAAAAAAATTTGCATTTAACCGTTTCAGGTCAAATAGTTCCATGAACGATGTATAGTTAATGCTTAGATGATAATTGTTTTATTAACGACACTGGAAGAACGTTTGTTCATAACTTTGAGAGAATGTTCTGAGAACGCTCTCTGCTCTCTGTAAACCATTTTAACCAACTGCCACTGTAAATGTCGAAATAATGAAAGCCAAACATTTGTTCTGGAAGGCACATATTGACCATTAATAAAAAAGGTAATTTCTGAAACTGAAGTTCTTTGGTTTGATTAACAGTCAATGGAAAGCAATACGAGTGAGGCTGCTCACCTTCACACCCAAGGTCTAGTCTTGTGTTATGATCATATCCTTCAGGACACGTGCAGTTATAAGAGCCAACAGTGTTCACACACATCAGACCATCTGAGCATGCAATATTCTCAAGACACTCATTGATATCTGTTGGGGAAACAGTTGGTATTAATTATAGTGTTTTAATCATAGTAGTAATCATAGTTTATCCCATAAACCCCTCTCGTACCCACACACTGTCCGGTTGATGCTGTGAAATTGGGTGTTTCTGATTGAAATCCTTTATCACAGGTGCAGAAGTAACTTCCATGTGTATTGAAACACTGAGCGTTTTTGCCACACGGACTCCGCATCTCACACTCATCTTCATCTGTAAGAGAGGCAGGAATCAAAATCGAAATGTTGTTACAAAGTTTAATAACTACGGTTACACAAATTCCCTCTTTTGAGTGACATATCATGGTGATCAGTGTTTGCTTTTGTTGGGCTCTTGGCTTAAGTTTTGACAGTTTTTTTTTTTCACATCCGTAGCAAACAATGTGAGAGGTGTTTTGACAATTCAGAGCCACCGAAAGACGAATATGAAAAATCGTATACGAAAAGTTCGGACTCAGCGTGCAATGACCTTTAATTAGTAATAATTTTGCGCTGTAATGTAAACACGGTTCATGTAACATAAACTGCAGTGAATTATTGGCATTAGAGAGTTCCATTCTTGTTTTATAAAGACATTTTACAAAATAAATCATTGTATAATGCTACCTGATGTTTGTGTTTTTTAGGGTCTGTGTTTTATGATTGACAAAGTGTGTTCATTGGGTGAAGGGTTTGCTTGTGTTCTGGAAGAATGAGTTGATTTGAGACATGAATGAAGTGTTTTGGTAGTTGTAGTGCATTTTGAATGTGAAATAAACTGCTGTTCCAAGATGAGAAGGTGTGAAGAGTTTTGAAAAAAACGACCAAAGTATTGAGAAATATGCGATTGTAAAAACTTTTTTAAAAACGAATATTATAGTTTCAAGGCACATTTTCTATGGCAAAGAAAGCCATGGAAAATTCTGGGGATGATCTGTTGGTTATTTACTGATTATGTCATCATCATATAGCAGATTCACAGATCTCATCCCAAGGTTTATCACTGATCTAAAGTGTGTTATTTTAAATATAGCTCATTGTTGTCCTAATCAGACGCGATGCGATTTCCAGCTGTCCAACCAGACTCGAGCCGAGACCAGACGAAATCAATCATAAATCACAGCCAACTGGAAGAGCGTGTGGGCGGGAAAAGTACATTATCAAATACATTATCAAGCGAAGATCGTTTTGTTTAGTTCTTCAGCACATGCATGAGTGCCGTTGTTAGCAAGAGTTCTGCAAGAGGATCAAGTTAAATGGATGTTTCTAGTCAGTTGTTGATTTTATTTTAAGAAACATTCTTTTTTTATGGACTGAAATGAAATAAGTTCCAATACTAATATACTCACATTATTAACACAGTATAAATATAAAATAGCAATTGGCCAATTTAAGACGGTTTTAATTCAGTGCAGGGTGTTATTATAGTAACATAGTTCATCTCTGCGCACATAAACACAACACAATTAGTCACACTTAAACTAGCACATATATTTTTTGAAAATTGCATTCTACTTGATCGCTCACCGATGCATTTTGACTGGTTGTTGCCGTAATTACTGTAACCTAAGTCACATTTGCAGATGAAGCTGCCTTCCTGATTTTTGCACTCTGCGTTTGTGCCGCAAACATCTGGATCTTTTTTACACTCATCGATGTCTGTGAGAGAGAGAGAGAGAGAGAGAGAGAGAGAGAGAGAGAGAGAGAGAGAGAGAGAGAGAGAGAGAGAGAGAAGACTGTCAGTCACATGAATGCAGATTCCTTTGATAACATCTTTTTATTTAATAATATTATACCAACGGGATAAATGACTCTTGCGCCCGATGCAAATATAAACTGGGTTGGTCTGAAGTAGCTTCATTACTCATAGGTGTGGTTTGGGCGTAACGTGAAATAAACCAATCAGATCGTCATCTCACATTCCCTTTAAGAGCAGACGCGCTTGTTCCATGGCGGATTGCTATTATAACGGCGGATTTGCCAGGCGCACGCCAGGAGCGGTTCAAAGCCGAGGAAAAAGACGTTCTCGTCAGGGCCGTAAAACACAGAGAAGTGAAGCTGGTGGTTAAACAGGCGTATGATAATGTGGGTAAATGTGTAAGCTAGATTTATGCTTTTATAATAAACTATCTATCTATCTATCTATCTATCTATCTATCTATCTATCTATCTATCTATCTATCTATCGTAATAATGTATGATTTGCAAAAATGAAAACTGCTGCTTCTGTGTAGATGAGAAAAGCAAAGTGTATGCGCGTTGTGCACACGCTACATTATGGCCAAGCATGCGCCCTTAAAATAGCATATGAATAACATGCATGCTTTTCCTGGTCAGTGGCGGAATTGTTTTCTAAACCTGCAAAATAGCATCAGGGAACGTTTGCGCCGGAACATGCCTCCTCTTTGCGCTGAACCGCCCCCGGGAGCACAAGTGCATTTGCTAGTTTACCGACGTGCGTCTGTGGAGGGAAAAGTCCGCTGTGCGCGGGTGCAAAATAGGAATGATACAGTCGGTGTACAAAGTCAATTGTGCTGGGTGCAAGATAGAGCCCCTCATGTTTCAAGTTTCATTCAATTATATGCTTAATTTATAAATGCATCACATAGATCTTGGATGGTTATAATCAGGGTCAGAAATTAATCAGGGCTTGAACTAGGTAAAAAAAATCGTCTGTTTTTATCTGGCATCTAATAATTATCTATGCATATTAAGTTATGGGTTTAAACACCATCCCTGCAAACAAGATATGTTCTAAGAATTTTTTCCATTAATTTGTAAAAATGTCATTTCTGAATGTTCTCTGAAAGATCAGAACGTCCAGTTTTTTAAATATTTTGAAAAAGGTTGAGGAGAACATTCCATTTGATCGTTTTGCAAAAGTTAAACTTAAATGTTCTCTGGCCATTCCGAAACAAGTACAACATTTAAAAAAAATGTTGCATTTAACCGTTTCAGGTCAAATAGTTCCATGAACGATGTATAGTTAATGCTTAGATGATAATTGTTTTATTAACGACACTGGAAGAACGTTTGTTCATAACTTTGAGAGAATGTTCTGAGAACGCTCTCTGCTCTCTGTACACCATTTGAACCAACTGCCACTGTAAATGTCGAAATAATGAAAGCCAAACATTTGTTCTGGAAGGCACATATTGACCATTAATAAAAAAGGTAATTTCTGAAACTGAAGTTCTTTGGTTTGATTAACAGTCAATGGAAAGCAATACGAGTGAGGCTGCTCACCTTCACACCCAAGGTCTAGTCTTGTGTTATGATCATATCCTTCAGGACACGTGCAGTTATAAGAGCCAACGGTGTTCACACACATCAGACCATCTGAGCATGCAAAATTCTCAAGACACTCATTGATATCTGTTGGGGAAACAGTTGGTATTAATTATAGTGTTTTAATCATAGTAGTCATAGTAATCATAGTTTATCCCATAAACCCCTCTCGTACCCACACACTGTCCGGTTGATGCTGTGAAATTGGGTGTTTCTGATTGAAATCCTTTATCACAGGTGCAGAAGTAACTTCCATGTGTATTGAAACACTGAGCGTTTTTGCCACACGGACTCCGCATCTCACACTCATCTTCATCTGTAAGAGAGGCAGGAATCAAAATCGAAATGTTGTTACAAAGTTTAATAACTACGGTTACACAAATTCCCTCTTTTGAGTGACATACAAAGCATGGTGATCAGTGTTTGCTTTTGTTGGGCTCTTGGCTTAAGTTTTGACCGTTTTTTTTTTTTTTTCCACATCCGTAGCAAACAATGTGAGAGGTGTTTTGACAATTCAGAGCCACCGAAAGACGAATATGAAAAATCGTATACGAAAAGTTCGGACTCAGCGTGCAATGACCTTTAATTAGTAATAATTTTGCGCTGTAATGTAAACACGGTTCATGTAACATAAACTGCAGTGAATTATTGGCATTAGAGAGTTCCATTCTTGTTTTATAAAGACATTTTACAAAATAAATCATTGTATAATGCTACCTGATGTTTGTGTTTTTTAGGGTCTGTGTTTTATGATTGACAAAGTGTGTTTATTGGGTGAAGGGTTTGCTTGTGTTCTGGAAGAATGAGTTGATTTGAGACATGAATGAAGTGTTTTGGTAGTTGTAGTGCATTTTGAATGTGAAATAAACTGCTGTTCCAAGATGAGAAGGTGTGAAGAGTTTTGAAAAAAAAAACTACCAAAGTATTGAGAAATGTGCGATTGTAAAA
This sequence comes from Squalius cephalus, assembly GCF_949319135.1. Taxonomy (NCBI): domain Eukaryota; kingdom Metazoa; phylum Chordata; class Actinopteri; order Cypriniformes; family Leuciscidae; genus Squalius; species Squalius cephalus. Next base: position 6,570,950 of record NC_137123.1, read on the forward strand.
ACTTTTTTAAAAACGAATATTATAGTTTCAAGGCACATTTTCTATGGCAAAGAAAGCCATGGAAAATTCTGGGGATGATCTGTTGGTTATTTACTGATTATGTCATCATCATATAGCAGATTCACAGATCTCATCCCAAGGTTTATCACTGATCTAAAGTGTGTTATTTTAAATATAGCTCATTGTTGTCCTAATCAGACGCGATGCGATTTCCAGCTGTCCAACCAGACTCGAGCCGAGACCAGACGAAATCAATCATAAATCACAGCCAATTGGAAGAGCGTGTGGGCGGGAAAAGTACATTATCAAATACATTATCAAGCGAAGATCGTTTTGTTTAGTTCTTCAGCACATGCATGAGTGCCGTTAAATTGATGTTTCTAGTCAGTTGTTGATTTTATTTTAAGAAACATTCTTTTTTTATGGACTGAAATGAAATAAGTTCCAATACTAATATACTCACATTATTAACACAGTATAAATATAAAATAGCAATTGGCCAATTTAAGACGGTTTCAATTCAGTGCAGGGTGTTATTATAGTAACATAGTTCATCTCTGCGCACATAAACACAACACAATTAGTCACACTTAAACTAGCACATATATTTTTTGAAAATTGCATTCTACTTGATCGCTCACCGATGCATTTTGACTGGTTGTTGCCGTAATTACTGTAACCTAAGTCACATTTGCAGATGAAGCTGCCTTCCTGATTTTTGCACTCTGCGTTTGTGCCGCAAACATCTGGATCTTTTTTACACTCATCGATGTCTGTGAGAGAGAGAGAGAGAGAGAGAGAGAGAGAGAGAGAGAGAGAGAGAGAGAGAGAGAGAGAGAGAGAAGACTGTCAGTCACATGAATGCAGATTCCTTTGATAACATCTTTTTATTTAATAATATTGCAATCGTTTTGATGTTAAGACAGCAGACACACACAGAATGTTATGATGTTTAATATGATTGTAAGCTCGCACTCGATCAGCCCAAAGTCCGGCATCCGACCAGCGCGGAAGGTCTCTACGTGTTACTGTCTTTTCTCGTGGCAAAGTATTTTTGATTAAATGAAATTCATTTGGAAATGTATTCTCACATTATTTCATCTGACTCCATAAATGAAAAGGTTTTAATGATATCTGTGGATCATTAAATGTGAGCGAATGTTTGACTATTCTTTTTAACTCTTTAATGAAAATAATGTCAAAGTCAGTTAGAATAATCAAATGTAACAATTTATTATGTCAGGTAAATCATCATGCCAATTTCATTATCAATTCAAAGATAATCGATACAAAACATCAAATGCTCTGGAACAGATGCGAACCTGACATTATAAATGAAGCTGAGAATCTCACTCTCAGCCTCTCGGGCTAATCTGAGATACAGAAAGGCCACGATCTTCTCGTTGTATTTAAGTATATAGACAGAAACTCCTTTCACATGGAAACATCTGCTAACAATGGGAATTTACATTTAGTGTTGACACCTTTTGGGGGGTAGGAGACCATTTGTCTAGAGACCACCTTCCTTTGTGTGCCAGCTATCTCTAAACTCTTAAAAACCTTATTACATTTTGTTTTAATTATTTGGAAATGAGACCTTTGTACCAGTCGCACTAATGGCAGGAAAACATATATAAATCATTGATTCTACTTTGTTATATTTAAAATTTTTCAGTCTATATACTGATATATTCAGCCTACTGATATATAGGCATGAAAAAGTGAGGGTACACTTGAGATCATCACTGTTTTAGGCCTATATAATTCCTAAAAAAAATGACCATGGGAAAATTCAGACATTTCAAAAATTCAGACATTTCAAATGATACCAAACATGTATAATACTCGATGATAATTATCCACATCAAACCATATGTATTTTTGGGTAATTTTCATGTGGTCTCAGCATGAGAGAGGTCAACTTTCCTGTGAACCACCTCGGGCCCTTTTTTAACGATCTGAAACACAAGTATCAAGCGCGAAACGCAAGTAACTTTGTGGGCGGGTCTCGGGCGCTTTTGCTATTATACCGACGGGATAAATGACGGGATAAATGCTACCAATGCAAATCTAAACTGGGTTGGTCTGAAGTAGCTTCATTACTCATAGGTGTGGTTTGGGTGTAACGTGAAATAAACCAATCAGAGCGTCAACTCACATTCCCTTTACGAGCAGACGCGCTTGTTCCATGGCGGATTGCTATTAAAACGGCGGATTTGCCAGGCGCACGCCAGGAGCGGTTCACAGCCGAGGAGGCCGACGTTCTCGTCAGGGCCGTAAAACACAGAGAAGTGAAGCTGGTGGTTAAACAGGCGTATGATAATGTGGGTAAATGTGTAAGCTAGATTTATGCTTTTATAATAAACTGTCTGTCTATCTATCTATCTATCTATCTATCGTAATAATGTATGATTTGCAAAAATGAAAACTACTGCTTCTGTGTAGATGAGAAAAGCAAAGTGTATGCGCGTTGTGCACACGCTACATTATGGCCAAGCATGCGCCCTTAAAATAGCATATGAATAACATGCATGTTTTTCCTGGTCAGTGGCGGAATTGTTTTCTAAACCTGCAAAATAGCATCATGGAACGTTTGCGCCGGAACATGCCTCCTCTTTGCGCTGAACCGCCCCCGGGAGCACAAGTGCATTTGCTAGTTCCCTTTCGAAAGGGAACTCGCACTGCGTCGAGTGACAGGTGTCTGAAATCACTCTCAAATCACGGCAATCACATTGACCGGCGACAGCCCGTGAATCATTAATGTGAATGATTAACGTGCGACCTGCAAGTATAAAAGGGCGCCTTGCAAACATGACAAACATCTTTTCGTCTTCAGGGACCGTCTGTTTGATTTATCGCTGGAAAAAAGTCATGGCAAAAAGAAAATGAAACGCACGGAGAAGGCTGAAAGCTTCCGGAAGTGTGCAGACCCGTGCCCAAGGTAATTGACGCCAGGTGATACACATGAACTGTGCGTTCTCTGTCTGGCTCTTGAGGGAGCCGTCTGTGCAAACTGTGAGCGTTGCGTTGAGAACGCTCCGCTCTCGTCTAGCCCTCTTCTCGAGTGAGGAGGGCTCACCATCTGTACCTCGTGGCTCAGGTCCCGCTCGCGCTGAGGCAGATCGGCGACTCGCGTCATGGGGTTCCCAGAGGGATCTTGCCGATCGCCTTGAGAGGGGTGTTAACCTCTCAGATGATTCGGCGGATGACGAGGGTGAGTTGCAGGTGGATGACGAAGAAGACTTTTCTCCGACTATTCCTGCAGCAGGTGCTCTTCAGGACGGGCAGGTGATGGATGATGAGGAGGTCAGTCAGGTGGATCCTGAACCCTCTCAGCCACCCTGCCCCGTGTATGCTGAGCTGCTGGATGTAATGGAACGCGCCACTGACAGGTTGCAACTGCCATGGCGGCGCGTTAGGGGAGAAGTTGTTCGTGGCAGGCTGGACGATCGATTTCTCCCCGGCCATAGACCACCAGCTCAGGCGAGCCTTCTGTTCCTTCCCAATCTCCATACAGAGATCGAGAGGGCATGGAAGAACCCATACTCTGCTCGGATCCACCGACATCAGTGGGCTAGTTTCGCTGATGTTGAGGGGATCGGCGAGTATGGGTATGTGTCGATGCCGCCCATTGACGAGACGTTTGCGAACCATCTCGTGTCTGGGCGGACGTCGACACTGAGTGCTCCAGCCCTGCCATCCAAACCGCTCAAGACCACAGCGCGTTTGAATGGCAGAGCATACACGGCAGCGGGTCAGGCCGGTGCTGCCCTGCACACTATGGCGGTGTTGCAGGCGTACCAGGCCGACCTGCTGGGGGATCTCGACCAGGGGGCAGGGCTGTCCCCTGAGGTGGTGGCTGAGCTGCGCTGCACCACAGATCTTGCTCTCCGGGCCACTAAACATACTGCCGCTGCGATCGGTCGATCGATGGCGGCAATGGTGGCCACGGAGAGGCATCTGTGGTTGAACATGGCTGGCATCGGGGAGAAAGAGAAGGTCTTTCTCCTTGATGCACCGGTTTCGCCCTCTGAACTCTTTGGCACCTCCGTGGAGGCGGTGGTCGGAAAGTTCAGGGAGGCGAAGGCGCGCTCAGCGGCGTTTACGACCTGTATACCGCTGAGATCCGGGTCCGAGCCCAGACAGGCGGGAGAGCCTGGCCCTTCACGGTCTGAGGGCCGTAGACAGCGCCAGAGAGCTAGTGTCGCCTCTCGTGCACCCCCTCCATGGAGGAGCAGGTCACAGAAGAGGCGTGACTCCCGCAGGAAGAAGAAGGATCTGAGGGAGGTGATCCAGTACAAACGCTCACAGTGTTAGTGACGGATCATCTCCTGGAGGTTGGTTACAATCCCAGCCCTCTCCTCTTTATCCCGACTCCCCAGGCATTTCTTACACCAGGCCTGGGGCTGGGCCGATGATGAGAACAACGTTCTGATGGCCCGCCTCAGCTTGGTTTGTGTTCATGCTCTTTCAGGCATGTAAAGTGATGGACCCCAGGTTCATAAAGAACTATCTGGCGAGTCTTCACTCCGCACGCCGCAGGTGAGCTGTCTGGTCTTCCTAAGAGTAATTTTTTGTGAAAAATAATACTAAAATGTATCTCTCTACAGACCTCGTTCCCTGTATAGAGCTATGGGGTCATGTCAATGGCATAAGGTAAGGTACATTTTTGGATTATTAAGGGCCCTGAAGTTCCCCTTTAGGTGGCTAGAATGATAGGAAGAAGCACCAGCTGTATGGGCTTCTCTTGTGTTGTGAAACTGTGTTAACTAGCTGTTAGCCACCTCAGGGTAGAGTAGTTGGTCTCTCTCTCATAGAATTTTTTTACCTGAGTTTTGACTGACGCTAGAGCTTCAGATAGATCTTATGTCCGGCCCACGGGTCCGTTTGACTTCTTCCTGAGTACATCGCCCCCTTGAGCTCTGTTTGGGTTTTCAGTGGGCTAAGCGATTCTGCAGCCCCTTTGTATGAAACATAGTAACTATTTTTCTAGTAGGGCTATGGCTCCTCCGAGCCCTTAGGTAGATCTATATTTGCAGGCAGGCCCTCTCCAGGGCCGCCTCTATAGCTGGCCTAGGCTGTGCCAGGGATAGTGGAGGCATTTCTGCTTAAACATTTCTGCCTCTGACCCTTCACTTTGTGAATGTAGGTTTCTAGCATCCCTGTATGACAGCCTCCTCCCTTGGGAGTCATTAGGCCAAGGCCCGCCCCCTTCTCTGCATTCTGGGGCGACAAGATTAATGCAGCGTGGTGCAGAGGCATGGTTTATAAAGTTCCTGGGGTAGGCCTCAAATAGGCCTCTCCGGTACAATGTGTCTTTATTGAGCAGGTTTCGCCTTATGAAGAGACTGGTTCTGTCTGCCCGACCCTGCCGTGCAGAACTAGCATACGGATCTGGGCCGCCAGTATAGGCTTCACTTACCTCGCTGAGCTACTGTTCGAGAGTCGGGTTGTAGGTGCTTGGCTCACAAACAAGCCCCGCTCCCCTAGGTTGGGCACAAATACATTTTCTGTCACCCCTAGAGCCGCTGGCAGGCCCGCACCCTGGTAAACCGCAGGGTGAGGTGGGAGTACTCCCCTGTGATACAGGATAGGTCTGAGTCCTCACTTTCAGTTCTGTATTATCCTACCTCGTACCACTATGGCTCAGGTCGAGCAGGAAGTTCTAGCTTTCACTTCTTCTTTGGTCGAAGTACGCTCACCTGAAGCCAGAGCATTGCCATGAGCTGACACCCATGCATATAGATGGTAGGCCCCTGACTCTGGGGCCTCCGTTGAGGCAGAGAGGCGTATGTTGTACTCCCCTTGTTTTAAGGGTGCTAGCTCTCTTGCTGAGTACACTGCCGTGGGCAATGTGATTAGGCACCAGGATTCTGTAGGCGCTGTGTTAACAGCTTATTTGCCAACGAAGGCTGCGCCATCAGGTAGTAGGCCTCAGCAGGCCTCCTTGAATGGACAGCCCCCGAGAGGGCGCTGTAGGACAGCTTACTTTACGTGGTTGGCCTTGGTGGTTCGGGCAGTTGACTCACTGATGGGTAGTAGGCCTTAAACAGGCCTCCTCGGAGGTGAGTCCCAACATTGTGGGACATACTTTATAGCCGCGACCAGGTAGCTAATCATATTAGGCCTCCTGTGGGTGGACTCAACAGTTATGTTGGTGCAGTATGATTCCCAACAGTGTACCTTTGTAGCAGTTTTGACTTGCTATCAGCTAGTAGGTCTGACCAGGCCTCCCTGATAGGCGAGTCCCCAGCCAGCGGGCCTTAGGCTTGGCTCAACTAAGGTGTTCGCCCCTGCTACTAGTTCCCTCCCGGAACTTCTTATTCAGCCTACAGCCTGGTTTGCCTACCAGGTGGACCATTGCTCCCCTCACTGAGGGTCATTATGAGTGTTTGGACCCCTGAGTCTGGTCAGATGGTCGTAGGCCTCTCTTGAGGTCTCCCAGTTAGATCAGCCCCTAGGCCTTCACAGGCCTCCTCAGTGTTTTGAAACACAAACAATGGGTAGATCCATGGATAGAGTAGAGAAACTCCCCTCGCTGGCAAGGGTTGTTAAGCACTATGCTGAGTCATACTCTCCAGGATATCCCGTCTCTGAGATCTGGGCCGAATGGTTCACTGCCTGCTTCGCAGTCCCTTGGTTTGGATGCCTTACCTATAGGCAAGTGTCCAGAGGCACTGTCTTCAGACAGACAGGAAGTGGCCAGACTGTAGTGTCTTATGTAGTGACACCAGGTCAGGCCTGCTTGGTGGCATTTCAGGTGGCACATTCCCCTGAATAGTGACTGGCTGGGGTTCCCTCAGGTTCCCTAGCCACATTCCCTAGAAGGGACCCCTTCTAAGTTGAAGTTGTGGTCCTAGGCCCTTGAGCAGGCCCAGGTAGACCTTTCACTAAACTATGTTTATGGAGGTTTTCTGTGGTATCATATAGCTTGGGCTATGACCGTAGGGAGTGCTGTCACTGACAGCCCAGTGTGACCTGAGGGTGAGTGGTTCTAGCATTTAATTTGAATTTGCTGGTTCTGACAGTTGTCACTGCCGCCTGGCAGGCACTCCCCTTAGCATGGCGCCGTGGGTATATCGTTCCCCAAAGCGTCATTCGACGCAGTGCGAGTTCCCTTTCGAAAGGGAACGTCTCAGGTTACGACTGTAACCTATGTTCCCTGAGAACAGGGAACGAGACACTGCGTCTCCTTGCCATGCCTCGGGGCCTGCCTACCAAACGGTCCCTTCAGACGATAAGGTGTTTGTCATGTTTGCAAGGCGCCCTTTTATACTTGCAGGTCGCACGTTAATCATTCACGTTAATGATTCACGGGCTGTCGCCGGTCAAAGTGATTGCCGTGATTTGATAGTGATTTCAGACACCTGTCACGCCTGAGGCGTTCCCCAAAGTGTCATTCGACGCAGTGTCTCGTTCCCTGTTCTCAGGGAACATAAGTTACAGTCGTAACCTGAGACGTTTACCGGCGTGCGTCTGTGGAGGGAAAAGTCCGCTGTGCGTGGGTGCAAAATAGGAATGATACATGGATACAAAGTCAATTGCGCTGGGTGCAAGATAGAGCCCCTCATGTTTCAAGTTTCATTCAATTATATGCTTAATTTATAAATGCATCACATAGACCTCAGATGGTTATAATCAGGGTCAGAAATTAATCAGGGCTTGAACTAGGTAAAAAAAAATCGTCTGTTTTTATCTGACATCTAATAATTATCTATGCATATTCAGTTATGGGTTTAAACACCATCCCTGCAAACAAGATATGTTCTAAGAATATTTTCCATTAATTTGTAAAAATGTCATTTCTGAATGTTCTCTGAAAGATCAGAACGTCCAGTTTTTTAAATGTTTTGAAAAAGGTTGAGGGGAACATTCCATTTGATCGTTTTGCAAAAGTTACTCTTAAATGTTCTCTGACCATTCCGAAACAAGTACAACATTTAAAAAAATGTTGCATTTAACATTTCAGGTCAAATAGTTCCATGAACGATGTATAGTTAATGATTAGATGATAATTGTTTTATTAACGACACTGGAATAACGTTTGTTCATAACTTTGAGAGAATGTTCTGAGAACGCTCTCTGCTCTCTGTAAACCATTTTAACCAACTGCCACTGTAAATGTCGAAATAATGAAAGCCAAACATTTGTTCTGGAAGGCACATATTGACCATTAATAAAAAAGGTAATTTCTGAAACTGAAGTTCTTTGGTTTGATTAACAGTCAATGGAAAGCAATACGAGTGAGGCTGCTCACCTTCACACCCAAGGTCTAGTCTTGTGTTATGATCATATCCTTCAGGACACGTGCAGTTATAAGAGCCAACAGTGTTCACACACATCAGACCATCTGAGCATGCAATATTCTCAAGACACTCATTGATATCTGTTGGGGAAACAGTTGGTATTAATTATAGTGTTTTAATCATAGTAGTCATAGTAATCATAGTTTATCCCATAAACCCCTCTCGTACCCACACACTGTCCGGTTGATGCTGTGAAATTGGGTGTTTCTGATTGAAATCCTTTATCACAGGTGCAGAAGTAACTTCCATGTGTATTGAAACACTGAGCGTTTTTGCCACACGGACTCCGCATCTCACACTCATCTTCATCTGTAAGAGAGGCAGGAATCAAAATCGAAACGTTGTTACAAAGTTTAATAACTACGGTTACACAAATTCCCTCTTTTGAGTGACATACAAAGCATGGTGATAAGTGTTTGCTTTCGTTGGGCTCTTGGCTTAAGTTTTGACCGTTTTTTTTTTTTTCACATCCGTAGCAAACAATGTGAGAGGTGTTTTGACAATTCAGAGCCACCGAAAGACGAATATGAAAAATCGTATACGAAAAGTTCGGACTCAGCGTGCAATGACCTTTAATTAGTAATAATTTTGCGCTGTAACGTAAACACGGTTCATGTAACATAAACTGCAGTGAATTATTGGCATTAGAGAGTTCCATTCTTGTTTTATAAAGACATTTTACAAAATAAATCATTGTATAATGCTACCTGATGTTTGTGTTTTTTAGGGTCTGTGTTTTATGATTGACAAAGTGTGTTTATTGGGTGAAGGGTTTGCTTGTGCTCTGGAAGAATGAGTTGATTTGAGACATGAATGAAGTGTTTTGGTAGTTGTAGTGCATTTTGAATGTGAAATAAACTGCTGTTCCAAGATGAGAAGGTGTGAAGAGTTTTGAAAAAAACGACCAAAGTATTGAGAAATGTGCGATTATAAAAACTTTTTTAAAAACGAATATTATAGTTTCAAGGCACATTTTCTATGGCAAAGAAAGCCATGGGAAATTCTGGGGATGATCTGCTGGTTATTTACTGATTATGTCATCATCATATAGCAGATTCACAGATCTCATCCCAAGGTTTATCACTGATCTAAAGTGTGTTATTTTAAATATAGCTCATTGTTGTCCTAATCAGACGCGATGCGATTTCCAGCTGTCCAACCAGACTCGAGCCGAGACCAGACGAAATCAATCATAAATCACAGCCAACTGGAAGAGCGTGTGGGCGGGAAAAGTACATTATCAAATACATTATCAAGCGAAGATCGTTTTGTTTAGTTCTTCAGCACATGCATGAGTGCCGTTAAATTGATGTTTCTAGTCAGTTGTTGATTTTATTTTAAGAAACATTCTTTTTTATGGACTGAAATGAAATAAGTTCCAATACTAATATACTCACATTATAAACACAGTATAAATATAAAATAGCAATTGGCCAATTTAAGACGGTTTTAATTCAGTGCAGGGTGTTATTATAGTAACATAGTTCATCTCTGCGCACATAAACACAACACAATTAATCACACTTAAACTAGCACATATATTTTTTGAAAAGTACATTCTACTTGATCGCTCACCGATGCATTTTGACTGGTTGTTGCCGTAATTACTGTAACCTAAGTCACATTTGCAGATGAAGCTGCCTTCCTGATTTTTGCACTCTGCGTTTGTGCCGCAAACATCTGGATCTTTTTTACACTCATCGATGTCTGTGAGAGAGAGAGAGAGAGAGAGAGAGAGAGAGAGAGAGAGAGAGAGAGAGAGAGAGAGAGAGAGAGAGAGAGAGAGAGAAGACTGTCAGTCACATGAATGCAGATTCCTTTGATAACATCTTTTTATTTAATAATATTGCAATCGTTTTGATGTTAAGACAGCAGACACACACAGAATGTTATGATGTTTAATATGATTGTAAGCTCGCACTCAATCAGCCCAAAGTCCGGCATCCGACCAGCGCGGAAGGTCTCTACGTGTTACTGTCTTTTCTCGTGGCAAAGTATTTTTGATTAAATGAAATACATTTGGAAATTTATTCTCGCATTATTTCATCTGACTCCATAAATGAAAAGGTTTTAATGATATCTGTGGATCATTAAATGTGAGCGAATGTTTGACTATTCTTTTTAACTCTTTAATGAAAATAATGTCAAAGTCAGTTAGAATAATCAAATGTAACAATTTATTATGTCAGGTAAATGTATCATGCCAATTTCATTATCAATTCAAAGATAATCGATACAAAACATCAAATGCTCTGGAATAGATTGCGAACCTGACATTATAAATGAAGCTGAGAATCTCACTCTCAGCCTCTCGGGCTAATCTGAGATACAGAAAGGCCACGATCTTCTCGTTGTATTTAAGTATATAGACAGAAACTCCTCTCACATGGAAACATCTGCTAACAATGGGAATTTACATTCAGTGTTGACACCTTTTGGGGGGTAGGAGACCATTTGTCTAGAGACCACCTTCCTTTGTGTGCCAGCTATCTCTAAACTCTTAAAAACCTTATTACCTTTTGTTTTACTTATTTGGAAATGAGACCTTTGTACCAGTCGCACTAATGGCAGGAAAACATATATAAATCATTGATTCTACTTTGTTATATTTAAAATTTTTCAGTCTATATACTGATATATTCAGCCTACTGATATATATGCATGAAAATGTGAGGGTACACTTGAGATCATCACTGTTTTAGGCCTATATAATTCCTAAAAAAAATGACCATGGGAAAATTCAGACATTTCAAAAATTCAGACATTTCAAATGATACCAAACATGTAAAATACTCGATGATAATTATCCACATCAAACCATATGTATTTTTGGGTAATTTTCATGTGGTCTCAGCATGAGAGAGGTCAACTTTCCTGTGAACCACCTCGGGCCCTTTTTTAACGATCTGAAACACAAGTATCAAGCGCGAAACGCAAGTAACTTTGTGGGCGGGTCTCGGGCGCTGTTGCTATTATACCGGCGGGATAAATGACTCTTGCGCCCAATGCAAATCTAAACTGGGTTGGTCTGAAGTAGCTTCATTACTCATAGGTGTGGTTTGGGCGTAACGTGAAATAAACCAATCAGAGCGTCATCTCACATTCCCTTTACGAGCAGATGCGCTTGTTCCATGGCGGATTGCTATTATAACAGCGGATTTGCCAGGCGCACGCCAGGAGCGGTTCACAGCCGAGGAGACCGACGTTCTCGTCAGGGCCGTAAAACACAGAGAAGTGATCATCTATCAATCTATCTATCGTAATAATGTATGATTTGCAAAAATGAAAACGGCTGCTTCTGTGTAGATGAGAAAAGCAAAGTGTATGCGCGTTGTGCACATGCTACATTATGGCCAAGCATGCGTGCGTGGGTGCAAAATAGGAATGATACATGCGTTGGTGTACAAAGTCAATTGCGCTGGGTGCAAGATAGAGGTAGGTAGGTAGGTAGGTAGGTCCTTTTATTGATTATTTAACAGGAAATTACAGTGTCACAGCAGCTTCATGACAGACATAACACCACATATTAGCTCAGTTTTATCCTGACATATTAAGTTAAAATATATATATATATAACAAACTACTATAGCAAACCATGCATAAACGAGACAAAGGTTATTTTTGTGCATTGTAGAGTCTTATAGCAGCTGGTAAAAAAGATTTCCTGTACCGCTCCGTCTTGCATACTGGTGCAATCAGTCTTTGACTGAAGGTGCTTCTGTTTATCACCTTCAGGGAGTGGAGAGGGTGTGTGGGGTTGTCCAGTATTGAGCCTAGTTTGTTTAATGCTCTGGTCCCTGCCACCTGCTGGACCGTCTCAAGTTCAGCCCCAACCACTGAGCTGGCCTTCTTGATGAGCTTGTCAACTCTGTTTCTGTCTGCTGTGTGAACTCCCTCTCCCCAGCATGCCACAGCGAAAAACAGAGCACTAGCCACCACTGTGTGATAGACCCTGCAGAGCAAGGGTTGGCAGATGTTAAATGTCCTCAGCCTACTTAAAAAAATAAAGTCGGCTTTGCCCCTTACGGTACACCACCTCCACATGACTCTTCCAGTCCAGCTTACTATCCAGCTGCACACCCAGGTACCTGTGATTGGCAACCTGCTCCACCTCGTTGCCCCTGATGGTGACTGGTGTTGGCTGGATCCTTCTCCTCCTCCCCCTCCTAAAATCCACCACTATCTCCTTGGTTTTTGTGGTATTGAGATGGAGGTTACTGTCCGCACTCCATTGTACAAAATTGCTGATTGCTCTTCTGTACTCCTCCTCATCGTCTCCATTGATGAGGCCGACCACTGAGGTATCATCTGAGAATTTCTGCAGGAAGCAACCATCAGTGTTGTATTGGAAGTCCGCCGTATAGATGGTAAACAGAAACGGAGCTAGCACAGTTCCTTGTGGTGCTCCTGTGCTGCTTAGAATGGTACTTGAGACACTGTTCTGTAGGCGCACATACTGTGGTCTGAGGGATAGATAATCCAAAATCCACAAGACCAATGATGGATCCACCTTCATCTTTCCCATCTTCTCCCCTAACAGACGAGGCTGGATGGTATTAAAGGCACTTGAGAAGTCAAAAAAAGTGATCCGCACAGATGCATCAGAGGTGTCCAGATGTGTATAAGCCCTCTGCAGCATATAGATGAGGGCATCATCTACACTGATGTTAGACTGATATGCAAACTGTAAGGGGTCCATTTTAGTTGACACACTAGTCCTAATGTGAGAGAGGACAAGTCTCTCAAATGTCTTCATGACATGTGAGGTGAGTGCTACCGGTCTGTAGTCATTATGATGGGTGGGATGATTTTTCTTCTTTGGGACAGGGACCAGGCAAGATGTTTTCCACAACCTTGGGACCATCTGTAAACGCAGGCTCAGGTTAAACTGGTGTGTTAAAATACCACATAGCTCTGCAGAGCAGGTCTTCAATAGTCTGGGGCTGATGTTATCAGGCCCCACTGCTTTCCTTGGCTTCAGACCACCCAGCATCGCCCTGGCCTGAGCTGGATGAAGAACCATAGGCGGGGCTGTTGGTGGGCTGCCATGGGATGTGAAGAGGGGGCTATAAGCAGATAATATCCCAGGAGTGTTGGGGAAAGGAGGGGGAGATGGAGAAGAGGCAGCTGTGGTCATTAGACCAGATGGAGGAGGCTGGGATGGTGTGGGACAGTCAAATCTGTTGAAGAATCTGTTTAGATCATCAGCCAGACTCTGATCACCATCAGGCAACGAACCGCCCTTCTGCTTCATGCCTGTGATCTTCCTCATTCCATCCCATACCTGCTTAACTCCATCTGGCTGCAGCTGTTGTTCTAGTTTCAGCCTATATGCTTCTTTCCCCTCCTTAATCTTGCCTTTCAGTAACTTTTTGGATTTCCTTAATTTTGTTCCTGTCCCCTTCCTTGAAAGCTTTTCTCTTCTCATTCAACAAGCCCTTCAAGCTGCTATTAATCCATGGTTTGTTATTAGGAAAACAGCGAATCACAACTGATGGTATTATGTCGTCATAGCAGAAACTGATGTAGTGAGTGATGCATTCTCTTAGGCCGTCAATGTCATCCCCATATTCCTCACAGAACACATCCCAATCTGTTGTCTCAAAACAGTACTTCAGAGCTTCGTCAGCTTCAGGAGACCAGCACTTCAATGTTCTGGTAGTGACAGGCAGCCTCTTGACAGCTGGGGTGTAGAAAGGAGTGAGGTGTAGCATGTCATGGTCTGAGCGCCCAAGAGGGGGCAGTGCAGTACATTTATATGCATTTTTCACACTGGCATACAAGAGATCCAGCGTTTTATCACCTCTCGTTGTGCACTCAACGAACTGTTTAAAAGTGGGCAAAGTCTTAGAGAGACTGACATGATTGAAATCTCCAGACAAGAAAATAAACGCGTGGATAATTGTCCTGAAGTCTCGCGACAGTGGTGTGTACCACGTCACAAACGGCTTCCGCCTTGGCAGATGGAGGGATGTAAACAACAATGGCAACTACCAAGGTGAACTCTCTAGGTAGGTAATATGGTCTTAAGCTGACCACTAGAAGCTCAATGTCCTTATTGCATACATGTTCTTTGATAGTTGCATGCTTAGGGTTACACCACTTGTTGTTGATAAGCATGAGAAGCCCTCCCCCTTTCTGCTTCCCGCTCATTGCGGTGTCCCTGTCAGCTCGTACCGTCCTGAAGCCGGTAAAACTGATCAGAGAGTCGGGCGTGTTGTTTGTCAACCACGTCTCCGTAAGGCATATAATGCTGCTCTCCTGATACAATTTCTGTGTCTTGACAAGAGTTTCTAGTTCCTCTAGTTTGTTTGTTAAGCAGCAGACATTTCCCATAGTTATGGATGGTATTGCTGGTTTAAAAGACTCCTTCCATGCTCTCGCCACTTTCCTCTTGTTTCTCTTCACCCCGGCACGCGTTCCCCTATGTCTCCTCAGTAAGAGTTCCATCGGTATGTCATGTCGAATTCCATATCTTGAGCCATGAACTAGGTTCAGGAGTTCCTGGCGGGTGTATGTCTTGCTTTGCAGATATCGACACATGATTGTTGATGACTAAAGATGAATTTAATTAATAAAATAAAATCTTGATAAAGTCTTAGACATTAATGGTAGCTAGAAAACAAACTCTAAAAACATGCTATTGTTGTAGCTAAAAAAGGTACTAAAAACACACTAACAGGCAGACAACGCTACACACAGCTGCATGCAACCGGCTGCTGTCTCACCGGCGCCACACTAGATAGCCCCTCATGTTTCAAGTTTCATTCAATTATATGCTTAATTTATAAATGCATCACATAGATCTTGGATGGTTATAATCAGGGTCAGAAATTAATCAGGGCTTGAACTAGGTAAAAAAAAATCCTCTATTTTTATCTGACATCTAATAATTATCTATGCATATTCAGTTATGGGTTTAAACACCATCCCTGCAAACAAGATATGTTCTAAGAATATTTTCCATTAATTTGTAAAAATGTCATTTCTGAATGTTCTCTGAAAGATCAAAACGTCCAGTTTTTTAAATGTTTTGAAAAAGGTTGAGGGGAACATTCCATTTGATCGTTTTGCAAAAGTTACACTTAAATGTTCTCTGACCATTCCGAAACAAGTACAACATTTAAAAAAATGTTGCATTTAACCGTTTCAGGTCAAATAGTTCCATGAACGATGTATAGTTAATGATTAGATGATAATTGTTTTATTAACGACACTGGAAGAACGTTTGTTCATAACTTTGAGAGAATGTTCTGAGAACGCTCTCTGCTCTCTGTAAACCATTTTAACCAACTGCCACTGTAAATGTCGAAATAATGAAAGCCAAACATTTGTTCTGGAAGGCACATATTGAGCATTAATAAAAAAGGTAATTTCTGAAACTGAAGTTCTTTGGTTTGATTAACAGTCAATGGAAAGCAATACGAGTGAGGCTGCTCACCTTCACACCCAAGGTCTAGTCTTGTGTTATGATCATATCCTTCAGGACACGTGCAGTTATAAGAGCCAACGGTGTTCACACACATCAGACCATCTGAGCATGCAAAATTCTCAAGACACTCATTGATATCTGTTGGGGAAACAGTTGGTATTAATTATAGTGTTTTAATCATAGTAGTCATAGTAATCATAGTTTATCCCATAAACCCCTCTCGTACCCACACACTGTCCGGTTGATGCTGTGAAATTGGGTGTTTCTGATTGAAATCCTCTATCACAGGTGCAGAAGTAACTTCCATGTGTATTGAAACACTGAGCGTTTTTGCCACACAGACTCCGCATCTCACACTCATCTTCATCTGTAAGAGAGGCAGGAATCAAAATCGAAACGTTGTTACAAAGTTTAATAACTACGGTTACACAAATTCCCTCTTTTGAGTGACATACAGAGCATTAACTGTGTATTATGCACATTATGAAAAAGACATTACCGACACAGGTCCTATTTTCTCTTTTTAATCCATCGCCACATCGATGAGACTCACCAGATGGCAGGAAAAAACCTGATGAAGAAAAAGAAGATCTGTAGAATTATCTGTTTTTGCATTCATACATTTAGAAAAATATAGAATATATTTAAAAATGTAGACATTTATAATGTTACAAAATATTTGTATTTCAAATAAACTGTCCTTGTGAACTTTTGTTCATCAAAGAATCCTGAAAAATAAAATGTAGGCTACATCATTGTTCCCAGAAAAATATGAAGCAGCACAACGGATAATAATCACTGATATCTGAATTGTCATAATCACTGAATCAGAAGTGTTTCTTGATCTGCAAATCTGTCAGGGTTCTGCCCTGCCTTGTCTGTGTTGTCGGATTCATGTTTCTATGTTTGTCTTGTGTCTGAGCACATGGCTCTGTCCTGGGGTGCGTTTCCCGAAAGCATCGTTAGCCAACTATGGTCGCAAGTTCCGTCGTTATCAGCATAGTTCAACGATTTGGTGTTTCCCGAAACCATCGTTCCAATGAACGTTCGCAAACAGCATCGCAAACTTGTGTGGTTGGAACGACAGCTCTCGAGATGTCGTTAGAAGCATAGTTTCTAGTTTACATGAGATCGTCTTTTAGTTTGTCAAGAGAAGCACCGTTATTGAAGACTGCGCATGTGCGAACGTGCTCTACTATGTAAGAACGAGCCAAATATTGAGTCTGGTAATAAAGCAAAATAACTGAGAAAAATTAGAAATGGTCTTCAGATGCCATGTCTGTAACTTATATGACAAAATCTAGCGTTAATTCGATCTCAAACAGATTAATTAAAATAAGTTATTAGTCCACCACGTGCGGGACGTCATAAACCAACGTGGTTGAACAATACTTTGTGACATACGGTTTCGGGAAACAATCGTGACTAGCTAGTTGATTTCTCCAACGATGCATCGTAATATGGTAATTAAGCAGCGAGCTATATAGTTGTACGGGAAACGCACCCCTGGTCTGTATTTGCATGTGCTCCTCTTTTCCTGCCTCCTTGTTTCCCGTTACCACGCCCCCTTGATTAGTCCACATCTTGTTCTCGTTTCACTCATTGTGCTCACCTGATCTGTGCTCTCATCCCTTTATATTGTGCCTCTTTCCCTCATGTCTTTGCTGGTTTGTTTTGTGTATGTACTTTGTGGTGTTTTTCAGTTTGTGTTCCGGAAATTATCTTAGCGCGTAATCTAGTTTTTTAATCTTTCCTGGTATCAGAGTATCCTTGTTGAAAAAACTGAGACAGACTAAGTCCAGAAGAACTGCGGGAACGTCTCCAAGACACTTGAAGAAACCTTCCTGCAAAGCTACCTGAAAAACTATGCGCAAGTGTACCTGGGCAAAAGCCGTTTTAAACGCAAAGGGTCGTTACACCATATATTGATTTGAATTATTTAATTGAAGTTAAATCATAAATAAATTCAATTTGTGATTTTATTTTTGAAAGCATTCTCACTTTACTGCATTTTAACACAAGTGGCAGTACTTTTCACAGTACTGTAGCTTTGCAGGAAGGTTTCTTCAAGCATCTCGGAGACGTTCCCGCAGTTCTTCTGGATTTAGTCTGTCTCAGTTTCTTCTGTTTCTTCATGTAATCACAGACGGACTCGATGATGGTGAGATCAGATCATACCGGCTGTTGTCAGACGCCTTGTGCATACACAAATCTCATTGGATTATTACAATTGATGGCAAAAAGAATGTTTGGAAATGTAAACTGATATTTCCTACTGACACACTACAGCAAAAAATATAAATAACTGATGTAATTTTATTTTGTTTGGCTATTTTTATATTAGTATTTTGGACACTGGGTGACAGTGATTAGATGCACATGGTTGTATATTTTTACATTTACATTTTACATTTATTCATTTAGCTGACGCTTTTATCCAAAGCGACTTACAATTGCTATATATGTCAGAGGTCGCACGCCTCTGGAGCAACTAGGGGTTAAGTGTCTTGATCAGGGACACATTGGTGTCTCACAGTGGATTCGAACCAGGGTCTCTCACACCAAAGGCATGTGTCTTATCCATTGCGCCACACCACCCCCTATATAGGGGTATATATATGCCCCCTATATAGGTATATAGGGGGCATAGGTGACAGGAAGTGGTAGCCACAGGTAGGGGGAGCGCACACAGTTCTCACCAGACCACAGACAACAGAGCACAGACCACGGATTAGAGTCTACAGATTAGAATTGAAGGGGGTGGATTGTAATCCACTGCTGCTTCAATGTATATGTAATGAGTGATTATAATCAAGGTATTAATCAATACTTTTCCTTCTAAATATCAAATGAGTTGAATGACTTCTCTGGAGATTTTACTTTGTTATTGAAGTTACCAGTGTGATTACTGAAATGTTCTTTTCATGTATTCATTGATGTCAGTATTTGATATTTGAATGCAGTAACATTGCTTGCCTATTTATCCCAGCTTCCAGAAATGAAATAGGGACTGGTTTTGTGTTTGAGAAAGGTCTTCAACGTGTTAAAACATATAGGGGTCATTGAAGTCTATAGTTTAAGGTACCATTTGTCAGTTAAAGCCTATAGTTTCCATTTAGAATAAAGTATCCTATCCTGAGAGAAAGAACTTGTTATCTTGATGTTTTGAGATGAGACTCCTGTTTATAGTTAGAGCCTGGCTAAATCCAACCTTGGAAAAGACGTGTGTCGGGTGTGTGTGTTAGTCTTCTTGCTTACAGGTTAGGGAACCACTGGCATTATTGAAGATTTGTTGAGTTGTTGTTCGAGACATGCTGACACCCAGCAACCCAAATCTGCGACCTGGAAGGTAACAACATGCCTAACTTCAGGGTCCGAGTGTCAGCGGCATAATCTATGGAGATATGCTTCTGTCTATCTGTATATGTGTGGAAAATTACTATGTTTATCAATTTCTTGGCCAATCAGAATCATTCAGCCTGTAAGCAATGACGTAGCTTAGACCTTGGAAATGGTATAACTGCTGTGATCTTTGTAACTGTAAGCGGGGCGGCCTACGAACTCCTGTGTGAGTCTTGAAGCTGACTTCTGCTGATGAAACTGCAAAATATCTTCAGTAAAACTTTTCTTCAATTTTTTATAATTCTGAGGGTCTTCTTTCAAACATCTGGTCCATGGGTCCTAAACTGTTAACCCCTAACAGTAAATACGCAAACAACTGGAAACAAGATAATAAATCAACCGGTATGTTCATCTGTTTGTACTATTTACTACAATAAACCACAAAGCTCAACTGGAATAATCTCTGGAAAATCTTTGTGTGTCTGCGTAAAAACTTCACTCCTACCTGTGCATGATGGTAAAGCTAGAGGTACAGCAAGGCAAGGACTGTCATAACACACACACACACACACACACATACTGTATATATAATATTATTATTATTTTTATTTATTTTTATTTTTTTATTATTTAATTTTTTTTTTTTTAAATGACTGATCGTTTCGCTAGATAAGACCCTTATTTCTTGAGTGAGATCGTGTCGAGACTTTGAAGCTGCATTGAGACAGACATTTGAACCTTCTTTGAACATTGTAATAGTTGGTTGCCATTGAAATCCATTATATGGAGAAAAATCCTGGAATTTTTTCCTCAAAAACCTTAATTTATTTTCGACTGAAGAAAGAAAGACATGGATATCTTGGATGACATTGGGGTGAGTAAATTTATCAGCAAAACATTTTTTGAAAGTGAACTAATCCTTTAGCCCGCCCTCTGTTCGTTGATTGGCCGGCTGTTTTGAGGCCGGAGGAAAACGGGGAAAACGGTCGCTATCTCAGACTGACTACAGAAGCAAAATGAAATTGAAATTTTTGAAAATGATTAGGTCACATACTATCTCTCTCCCGCTCAAACACACACACATACAGTACAAACACACACTCACACAGAAATGTGTTTTCAGCGCTGATCTGACGGTTTTATCAGTGAAATAATTCACATGAAAGCTGACATTTCTCTTTATCAATGTAATGGCTCTGTTCTCGATGCAGATAAATACACGCTTCGTTACCACCTTGGGTGTGCATTATTTTCTAATTCATTGGACTGTTTTCAATGATTCCTTACATATAGTATATTATATTATTACTGTAACTACAGCCAACCAGTGCAGCCCTGATGCATGTAACTTTAAGTACTGTCTTTAACGTAAAGATATTTATCACACACATTAAAACAGTGAAGCATCAACTCACCAAAAACAATAAGTGTGGACTTCAGCTCCATGTTAGAAAACACTGCGATTCCTGTCTGTTTCTGCTTTGGTCTGTGATATATGAAGGGTTAGTCACTTTTTGTCCTTCATGTGGAGGATATAGTAGACTTGCTTCCGCTTGACTGAAGGGTTAGAGATCTGGTCTTCATTTGGTCTTCATTTGTAACTGAGACAAGATGATTTCCTTTAATGACAAAAAAGCAGGATTACCTTAATGCTGGGATGAGTGAAAGCATGCATGCATTTCCTTGGCTTTCTTCATGTTGTATTTGTAGCTTGTTGTTGCAATTCTTGTGAGGCATGCACAATGTTCATTGGTGAGGCAGTTTCTCTGTTTCCTCTTTATAAGTTCATGTTTGAGAATGCTGACTCACAAGTGTATGTGCTCACAAAGAAGGACATCACTTTTTGCACAAGAGGCTTCAAAGTGGGAAAATGTTCTTCAGACACCAAACTCCTGAAGTGACCAGAACTGAGTTCAGCTTCGAGAATGTATTTTGTCTGCAGTTCTACCATTTCTGCCAACTGATAGTTGGAGAGTGAGATGATCATCCACGTGGAAGGGGTTTTCATTAAAGTTGAACATTTCCTTGTGCTCATTCACATCCTTGAATATGGACTCAAATCCCCCCTCAGCTCTTCCAAAACATTCGCAATCCTGTGTGGCTGAAGACTGCTGCAGAGATGGGGCATTTGTGGGAAGTGAATGAATTCTGCCGTTGTTTTAACCCAATTTTTGGGTCAAATATGGACAAACTCAAACGTTGGATTAAAAATTCAATTTAAAAATTCAACCCAACGGCTGGGTTTGTCCATATTTGACCCAAAATTGGGTTAAAACAACCCAGCATTTTTCAGAGGGCAGTTATTTTGTTCTGAAATGCTCTGATTGCATTCAGCATGTTGCTTGGAGGCTCATCTCTTTCTTGTAGCTGCAAGTTGAGAGTGTTTTCAGGTTTTCAGTCAGAAAGGCCAGCTGTGTGATCCAGCACCGGTTCCCGTTTTCCTTTGCTGTCCAGGAAAGTGCAAATCCCAGGGAGGAGGCTCAGAAAATGTTCAAGCACCTTTCCCACAGGACAACCATCTCAATTTACTGCATCATTTAATCACCATATTCTGTGTCTTAGCGAGGCGCCAGGCGCGACACAAGTGTGTTTTGCTAGTTTCAGCCTGACGCAATTATCATTTTCATGTCCTGTGCCACGTTGTCTAAGTAGCAAATGCATTTGCGCCCATTTATGCGCCCATGGGCTGCTGGTCTGAGAACGAGGTGTGTTCTGGCGCATTGTTGGCACGTTGCTATTTTGAGGAACAGAAATAGACTGAGCCATTGACCGACTGAAACCTGCTCTAAAGACGATGGTGCAATATATTTTTTGTTCCCTTTCGTCCTGGGAACTCCAACGTGTCCTGACGTCGGCACGTTGTTCGTCTCCCCTTTCTCATAAAGGCTTGAGCCGCTCAGCGTGCCGTGTGCCGTCGAGGCTTTGAATGGGATTTTGGTCCTTCTCATGAGGGACCAAGCATTTCATTTCGGGGCCCCAGGGGAGGACAGATGTCGATTCGCTACATCGGAGAAAGGGCTGTTATACTCTGAAAATGATGCTGAGTTCCTACTGTAATGGTGTGTTCTCATGCTGAAGATTCAGACTTGACAGCCACACTTCCTGGGTCTAAAGTGCCTGGATGCGTGTGAAAAATTTTGGCAGTATGGAAGCATTTTGGTGCCAATATGGCAAGCCAAACATGCCTAAATCTGCAGAAGTTTTTCCTCTCTCACTACCCCTACACATTCAGTGCACGTGGGTATTTCTGATTCGGGGTGAAGCTGTGCTTAGTGACTGACCGTGATGGCCCGCTGGCCCTCGGTCCGCTGGCCCTCGGTCAGACGATGTCCACACTGGTGGTCCAGAAGCGCCTCAAAACCAGCCCGCTCGGAGTTCGTTTCCCCCCCGCAAAGGGTAAGGGAAACGACCCTGAGAGGAGCGACCCGGAGTATGTGATGTCTGCTCTTCGGGAGTGTGTGTCATCACCACTCCTTCCCCCGGGGGAGGGCAGGGTGGAGAATTTCATTTCTGCTCCGCCGCTGGTCATCCAGTCAGCGGTACCCAAAGTTTGAGCAGTCCACTTCTTCTGAGTCACTCACGGGCCCCAGTGCTCAGATGACAGTGAGGGCTTTGGCCTTGTCACTCTCGTCTCTCGCTGGGTGAGGAGGTGGAAACCAGGACTCGATGCCCCCGGGCCTCGCTCCTCGTTTCCCCTCACGGTCGAGTCTGGCAGACCAGTAAGACCAGTCTCCTCCGTCCGAGAGGGTCAGAATGGCAGTGCGCGCCGCCCACGAACCGCGCCACTCCCGTTCCCCTCTCTCCAGCTCGCGGATAGCAGTGGAGAGGCCCAGCTCCTGTCTGCAGCTGGGCCCGGAGGCGCAGAGACCAGGTCACGAGGAGTCAGGGCCTCGTTCCTTGTCTCTCCCCCTCCCCTCGCCACCGGGCAGCCCGCAGCAGAATGCCCACAGGCCTTCTTTGCCGTCTGCCCACAGGTGGAAGCAGGTTGGTGTCAAGTTAAAACGCCCAGACCCCGCTCTCGGTCGCTACAATGCCACCAGAGCCGGGTCTCTGTCTTCCACCTCGCTGACCCTCCGCGGGTACGCCGGTGGTTCGGGTTGGTTTTTTGAGACGGTATCTGGAAGCCTGGCTAGCGCTTCCGGGTCCGTCCCGATGGCTCATCCGCACCATTCGGTTCGGCTATGCAATTCAGTTTGCACGCCGGCCTCCCAAGTTCAGGGGCGTCCACTTCACCCGTGTGCGGTCAGTGGGTGCCCATATCTTGCGGAAAGAGATCGATGTCCTCTGGCGAAGGACGCGATCGAGCCGGTCCCTCCTGCCGAGATGAGGTCCGGGTTTTACAGCCCATACTTCATTGTACCCAAGAAAGGCGGTGGGTTACAGCCAATCCTGGACCTGCGAATTTTGAATTGGTTTGCAGCAATCGACATGAAGGACACGTACTTTCACGTCTCGATTCTTCCTTGACACAGACCGTTTCTACGGCTTGCGTTCGAGGGTCGAGCGTATCAGTACAAAGTCCTACCCTTCGGGCTGGCCCTGTCGCCTCGTGTCTTCACGAAAGTCGCGAAGGCGGCCATTGTTCCCATGAGAGAACAAGGCGTTCGCATTCTCAACTATCTCGACGACTGGCTCATTCTAGCTCACTCGCGAGATGTGTTGTGCGATCACAGGGACATGGTGCTCCAGCACCTCAGTCGGTTGGGGCTTCAGGTCAACTGGGACAAGAGCAAACTCTGCCCCGTGCAGAGGATCTCTTATCTCGGTATGGAACTGGACTCGGTCGCCCAGACTGCGCGCCTCACAGAGGAGCGCATCCAGTCAGTGCTCATCTGCCTCAAGTCCTTTCGAGGCAGTACAGCGGTTCCACTGAAACAATTTCAGAGACTCCTGGGGCATATGGCAGCCACAGCCGCAGTAACGCCGCTCGGCCTGTTACATATGAGATCGCTTCAGCGCTGGTTTCACGATCGAGTCCTGAGGTGGGCGTGGCAGAGCGGTACGCTCCGGGTCAAAGTTACCCCGCGCTGTCGCCAAACCTTCTTCCCATGGTCGGACCCTGTGTTTCTACGGGCCGGAGTGCCCTTAGTCCAGGTTTCCAGGCATGCTGTGGTGTTCACGGATGTCTCTGCCATGGGTTGGGGGGCCACGTACAACGGGCATGCAGTCTCGGGTCTGTGGACGGGGCCCCAGCTGCATTGGCACATCAACTGCCTAGAGTTGCAAGCAGTACGTCTAGCTTTGTGTCGCCTCAAGGGGTTTCTCAGACACAAGCATGTACTGGTCCGTACGGACAGCACTGTGACCGTTGCGTACATCAACCATCAAGGTGGTCTACGCTCTCGTCGTATGTCGCAACTCGCCTCCCACCTCCTCCTATGGAGTCAGAAGCATCTGAGGTCGCTTCATGCCGTTCATCTTCCAGGGGAGCTCAACCGTGTGGCAGACGAGCTCTCACGGCTGCCTCCCCTGCCAGGAGAATGGTGAATCCATCCCCAGACGGTCCAGCTGATCTGGAGTGTCTTCGGAGTCGCACAGGTAGACCTGTTTGCTTCTCCAGACACGACCCATTGCCAGTGGTTTTACTCCCTGACCGAGGGGACCCTCGGCACGGAAGCCCTGGCTCACAGCTGGCCCCGGGACCTGTGCAAGTATGTGTTTCCCCCAGTGAGCCTTCTTGCACAGACTCTGTGCAAGGTCAGGGAGGACGAGGAGCAGGTCCTGTTAGTGGCGCCGTATTGGCCCACCAGGACTTGGTTCACGGAACTCATGCTCCTCGCGACAGCCCCTCCTTGGCCGATTCCTCTGAGGAAGGACCTTCTTTCTCAGAGACGGGGCACTCTATGGCACTGGTCTGGTCCCTGGACGGGACGCGGAGGTTCTAGATGGCCTGCCACAGGCAATGGTAGACACCATCACTTCCGCTAGAGCCCCCTCTACGAGGCGCTTCTATGCGTTGAAGTGGAACCTGTTTGTCGATTGGTGTTCCTCCCGTCAGGAGGACCCCCGAACTTGCCCGATCAGAGTCGTGCTTTCCTTCCTGCAAGATGGGTTGGAGCGAAGGCTGTCTCCCTCCACCCTCAAAGTGTATGTTGCTGCAGTAGCAGCGCATCACGATGCAGTAGCAGGTAAGTCCTTTGGGAAGGACGACCTGATCATCAGATTCCTTAAGGGTGCTAGGAGGTTAAATCCACCTCGTGTTTTGCACTCTGTACCCTCTTGGGACCTAGCTCTGGTTCTTAGAGCTCTTCAAAGTCCTCCCTTTGAGCCCTTGTCAACAGTTGAGTTGAATATCCTGTCCATGAAGACAGCGCTCCTGTTGGCATTGGCTTCTTTCAAGAGGATCGGGGATCTGCAGGCTTTTTCGGTCGACGAATCGTGCCTAGAGTTCGGGGCGGGCCTTTCTCATGTTGTATTGAGACCCCGGCTCGGATATGTGCCCAAGGTTCCTACCACTCCCTTCGTGGACCAGGTAGTGAACCTGCAAGCGCTGCCCCAGGAGGAGGCAGACCCAGCCCTAGCTTTTCTCTGTCCCATCCGTGCACTGCGGGTTTATATTGACAGAACGCAAAGCTTCAGTACCTCAGATCAGCTCTTTGTCTGTTACGGAGGCCAGCAGAAGGGGAAGGCTGTCTCCAAGCAGTGGTTAGCCCACTGGTTAGTGAATGCTATCACCCGAGTGTATGAGTCTCTGGGTGAGCCTTGTCCTCCCAGGTTGCGCGCTCACTCTACTAGAGGTGTTGCCGCTTCCTGGGCTTTGGCTCAAGGCGCCTTGCTGACAGACATCTGTAGAGCTGCGGGCTGGGCGACACCGAACACGTTCGCTAGGTTCTATAGCCTACGTGTGGAACCTGTTTCCTCCCGAGTACTCGCTACGGCCAGTGGTGCGAGGGAATAGGTTGTGTCGGCTTGCTACGCCACTCCGTGCCTCGGCCGGATATGTCCTTGCTCTGTTGGCGCCCTACGTCGGTGAGCCTCGTGAGTTCCTCCATCACCCCTCCGGGGCCAGGCGTGGCGGACCGCCTGGCGCCAGGTCTGCTACCTCTAGTAGGAGTTGCTAGTAGACTGGGTGTTTTTCCAGTGGTCTCTATGGTGACCCATGATGCTACGTGCAGTTCAGCCGTGTCTTCCCCTTGACAGACTCGTTCTGTCGTCCCTGTTGAGTACGCTCCCACTTCCCTCGGATTGGGACCACCTCAGGGACTGCCATATGTTTCACTACCCCAAATGGTAAGTACATATGTGTATTCCAGGCCTTCCTCTGGAGGCTGGGCTTCCGCAGCGTTCCCCCTTCCCCCCCGGGGGTTAGGGCACGCTTTCCCAGTGTTACCCAAAATCCACTGTGCGGGTCTTGTGGAACAGCAGTGTGATTCCCTAGCTAGCTCCCGCAACTTATTCAAGAAACTGCTGCAGGGTAGCTTAGCTGGGCGCTGGAAGGGGCCAGCACCATGGCGTTTTACTAGGGATCCCAATTCGTCAGGGAACTCCCCCGACGACACGTTGTAGTTCCCAGGACGAAAGGGTACAGGTAACGGAGTACAGGGAACGGAGACGTGTCGTGCCGTCGCCATGTTGCTGTACTTTCGCAGAGGACTGGACACTGTTCGGCTCCTCAGCGAAAAGCACTATGCATGCGTTGCTTCCGCCTTTTTATACCCGCGCTGGTAGGCGGGCTGCGGAATGCAAATCCTGCATGCCAATTTCATTGGCTCGTTTTAATTCACTCGTAGACAATTGGTCTCCCTAGCATGATCCCAATTCGTCAGGGAACTCAGGGAACTCGGAACTCACACAAACATGCCAAATATTACAAATAAAAGGATTACAATGTAAAAGATTAATATTGTGTACATAAAGATATGGTGGAATCCGGCTTGTACCGTAGATGGTTTGCTTGCGCTTTAACCTCACACACATATACACACACACACACATAGCTTTAACCTTGCACTGAACACTGTGTTGAGCTGAAACTAGCCAAAAACACTTGCGTGGCATTGCGCCGGGTGTATGATAGGGCCCATTAAGTTACTGTTTCTCTTGAACAAACACATAGATCAAAATCAACAACTTGGAAGAACCAGATAATAAGACAGACTAGACAGAGCAGGTTACTTATGATATAAAAAATCTCTGCTCTCAGATTCAGTCAATTTTATTATGAAATTCAAACAATAAATACCGTTTTGGCGCTTGTAAATGTGACGTGACAGATCCCTAGCGTGAACCGATCATCTCTACTAGCTAATAGTAAATAAACATGAATGAACAATGTTGAAAGAAACAGTACAATTTACCGAAATCTATATTCATTATACATAATATCGATCAATTAGTGTTTTTCAACCGTGGAAAGGGGTCAATAAAACAGCTGGAGAGCAATTATCACATAACATTTACCTCAGGAAAGCCATTTGATGACCATAATATAGGCTATAGCACGTAGTTGGCTAGAAAAAAAGAGCTATAGAGAGTATTTTGCTAAATATGTGTACTATATTACATATTTATTATATTTGTACTTATATCTTTAAATAAAGTTGTTATTATAATAAAAAAAAAAACACATTTAATTTGAGTTCTTTTTAAAGCTGCAGTTGGTAACTTTTGTAAAAATGTATTTTGTACATATTTGTTAAAACTATCATTATGTCCTGACAGTAGAATATGAGACAGATAATCTGTGAAAAAATCAAGCTCCTCAGGCTCCTCCCAGTGGTCCTATTGCCATTTGCAGAAATACACCGCTCCCGGTAAGAAACAACCAATCAGAGCCAGGAGGAGTGTCTTAGCAGTGTCAATCATGCTTGAGTACACGCTGATCACCCCCCTCTCTCGCACAGCGCGTACCGTCGTTCAAAATCAAGATTGCCGGTGTGCCGCAGCTGTGCTAATGGTGGACAAACAACCAAAACTGCCAATTTCTCGAGTGGCACCTGCTCAAAGACAGGTAAACGGAAAAAGACCAATGATGATAAACAAGCCCGTCGGAGCCCATAGACTCAGTGTCAAAACTCTAACCGCGTAACATACAGATAAAATGTCACGCACTGTGCAAAGCAACAATTGAAACCTTCTAATTCACTGGCTTGTCATGTTGCTGAAATAATGTAGGCTACTAGCAAACCTTATTTAGCATTACACATCGCTAGAATAATTACTTAGATACTGTAACGTTACAATTATATTATCTTACTAGCTATTATAACTTATAGAAAGAGTGCAACGTTATGAAGTTACATTACATGTATTGCAAAATACGTAATGATTTGAGGACCAAGTTTGTAGTCAAAGTATGGGCAGGCCATAGTCAATGTAAAGCATATTGTTGATGTTTCGTCCCTACCAGTGAATGTGCGATAACTGTTTAATCCGCCATCATCAGTGGCCCTGCACGTTTACTAGCCTGTGCGTTCACTGCAGGCTCCGTTGTGGGGGAGGAGCTGTGGAGGGAGGGCTGTAGTGCAGCAGAGAGCAAGGGGGAGTGACCTGTAAGCTGTGCTTGTTCAAATTTTCAGGCTAAGTCAGCGTTTTCTAAAAGTTTCCTACTGCAGCTTTAACTAATATTTTTAACCTTAAATAATACTGCCAGCTGATAAGGCTCTCTGTATGTTTACAGAATTAGGCGAGATTTTTTTTTTCTTGAGAAAAATTAACGCCTATCTTGTGTACCTAATATTTATCCAAATTAGTCAATATTAAATCAAATCACAAGAATTGAACTGAATTGAAATCCTGACAATTCAGTTCAAGAATTGAACTGAATTGAAATTTGTTTTAAGCAATAATAAAAAACATAGCTTACCAGGAATCTCACTGCAAGCAAAACTCAAAAGTTGGCAGCTATGAGAGTTTCTGTGAACATTTTATTACCTGGATGTTTTAGACATCATGAATCTACATAGACAAGCTCTTATTGAGAATTAACTGAGTTTTAGATGATGTTTCATTGAATGTTTTATTTGAAGTCACCAGAATCGTGATTAATGGCTGCTTTATTTGAGCTCTTGACCCTTTACTCTTCTTTTAGTTTTTCTCTTGCTGCTGTAACTGTTTTTTTTTTTAATAAAATACATTTGCTATGGCGAGAGAAAATATGATCAGATGTTTTTTGATGATGTCATAATCAGCAAGTGCTGATCTGATCAAGTTTATGAGTATATGGATGGTGCGCATTTAATTTATTTATGTGCTGTTAGTTATAACAATCTTGTGAAACTACATCATTCTATCCAGCAGTGCAGAATAAAAAAAAAGTTTTCTGAAAATTTTAATCTGCAGCAGAAACTAGTCAAACACAAACCTCAAGAATCAGCGTATGAATCTCAACAATGGTGACAAACGAAAAGCTTTACCGGTTTCTGGTCATCTCCTCACATGGTCACATGGTTGATTTTCCAATAATATTGTACTTTTTTTGTGTGTTGGATCAATATTTCACAAATTGAATCTTTCTTTCATTTTGACTCCTACTTATCTGTTGATAAGTGATAAGTGACAGGCAGCGAGCATATGACAGATAGTGTGCAGAGTATTGCTGCGCTACATTACTGCCGTTCTCGACAACGCACCAAAAGTGGGGATTTAGTACGTACTCACATGAAGAACAAATATAGACACAGAGTGAGAGATTTAAGAATCAAACTTTCTTTGATGCAAAAACACCTTGTGCAAGTTGTTGTATTTAATGTTGATAATGAGCAAGAATGCAATTGTTCCCAAATATCCACACGATGGCAAACGTGACATTGATTATCATACAACAGGTCAACAAAATCTGAAACACAAAATGTGTATTTTAAACACAGTACTATCAGTACTTACTCTATTTTGCAACAAAACAATAGTTCCAACGAAAGAAAAAAGCAGAACTACAGCACACAATTGCCTAACTCCTCGATGCAACTCAAAAGGGTTAGATTTGTTCGAGTTTGTCAGAATGGATGAACGAGGACATAAATATAGAATCTTTACCCACTTGATAAAACGACTCCCAGACCCAAATTGCACTTGTAGTGCAAGTGTGGTAAAGTGGACTAACATACTCGTGATGTGTTCACAATCTGAGTTTTTGAATCCAAAAGCTTGAAAAAAGATACAGGTATATAAGTAGGCACATTTTGAAAAAGGTAGAGGAACTGTGGCAAAGTGACACTAATTAATTTTGCCAATCATAGATAGCGGAAGGAGTCTCCATCGCTCTATATTATCTTTTAATCTGTCAATCTTAGCCAAAAAAATTTATTTAAATATTTGCTTGGGGTTCTTTGGTACTTTTTAGAGTGTTGCCTAACTCCTCGATGTAACTCAAAAGGGTTAGATTTGTTAGAGTTTGTCAGAATGGATGAACGAGGACATAAATATAGAATCTTTACCCACTTGATAAAACGACTCCCAGACCCAAATTGCACTTCGGTTTTAACTGTAGTGCAAGTGTGGTAAAGTGGACTAACAGAAATACTGAAAACTGCAATTGTAATATATCCAAATTACAACACTAGTACTTAAGTAAATAATTAATAGTACTTAATAGTACTTAAGTGGTAATACTGTCCAAATTGCCACACTAATGATGCAACACCAAATGACCACACACATTTTCACGCTTTGTTCAGATGTCCAGTTCCTGAGTTCACACACTGCTGTAGCTCTTCAATAATATGACATATAGATATTTAAGTATCTTCATCAATGGTTGATCTACTACAGGGGTCTTCAATTATTTTCCCATGGATCTGTCTTCCTGCAAAGTTCAGCTTCAACCCTGATCAAACCCAGCTGAACCAGCTAATAAAGATCATTCAAGCAATAGTTTTACAGACATTTATCAAATAATTTGAGTGTTGCATCTCATATTTGTAGTTTATAATGACGTTTCCTCCTGAATATCCTCTCACTGTCTCACTGATTTGTTGACTTGCTAACACAAACCCAGATAATTTGTCATGTTGTTCCCGATATAAACAATATGTCACTTTTCAACATTTATTAATGCAAGTCAAGATTATGAGTTTAAGTCTTACATCAAGAGACAAAAAGGTTGTTGAGGGTGCCTGTTTCACACGTGAACGTCTGTTATTACAGTCAGTGTTGAGTATCGTGATGTTGTGGAGATCATCATGAGTTTGAGGGTGTCAGTTACTCACCTGTTAAAACCTTCAGATTCACTTCAGTGCGGGGATCTGTTCCTGATTTTATATCAACTCCACACTGGTACGTCCCAGAATCCAGTTTTCTCAGATCTCTGATGGTCACAGTGAAGACTGCTGAACTTGTGTCATCATACAGAGAGAATCTATCATTCTTAACCAATTTATCTTTCTCATTAGTCCTGATTCGATCTCTGCACACTGACCCATGTCTTTTACAAATATACTTTTTATTCTCTGTATATTCTTTATCATATTTGCATTTGATTGTGACTCCTTCTCCTGAATATCCTGTCACACTCATGGAGCTCACGACACCTACAACAAACCAGGATTAAAACACTTTAATATACACAGAAATTAACTCTCCTTAACAGTCAATAAAACAACAAGTTAAAGACTTTCCTCATCAAATCTGTGCTGTTTTTCATGATTTACTCTGAGTTCAGATTCTTACCAGGAATCATCAGCAGAGTGAAAGTCCAGATGATCTTCATTCTTCTCTCTTATTAAATGATCTTCTCTGTTGTTAGTAGATTCAGTCCTTCTGAAGCTCTCGATGTGTGTTCAGAAGAGTTTTGAGTGTTTCTCTCCTGGTTACATGTTTAACATGATGAGCTGAATGTGACAGAATCTCCCACTTCCTCTGAGAGAGAGAGAGAGAGAGAGAGAGAGAGTATGTGAGAGAGAGAGAGATAGAGAGAGAGAGCATGTGAAAGAGAGAGAGAGAGAGATAATTTTTTGAATTTTAAATACACCTTTATTATAACAATTTAGTCTTGAATTATTCACACTTCATCCAACATTTTTTTATTTTTTTTATACACATGTATATTTAAAAAGTCAACACCAATTCATTTCTCTCACATAAAGTACACAATACCTCATCAACACACCTTCTACTTGTTCTCTAGTTGTTTTATGTGCACGTGAACGTCATGGCAACGTAGGCCTACAACACAAAGTACCTCACGCGGGAAAGACTTCAAGTAACGTGTAAATGCGCGTAGCTAATGTAAATCAAGCAAGTATGCATGGGCCACGAAGTGTTGGCAAAATAACACATTAACAGACCGGAGGAAATAATATGGATTTTTTTTCCAGAAAACTAAATAAACAAAATAAATTCAAGCACTTTCAAGGAACTGTATCTATAATGTTCATTTGCAAAAACTTTCCAGGGCCTTGAATTTTTAATTTTTTTTTCAGATTCACAAACTTTCAAGGATTTCAAGGACCCGTGAGAACCCTGCTTACAACACGTGATACAGCGCTCTCTCAGACACACACAGACCTCTCTGATGTTACTGATATATTAGTTATGATTATATGTGTTTTACACCATATCTGTGTGCACTGTCCACTTCACGCATACAGAATATTCTGACTTACCAGGTTTAATTTCCAGGTAAATCTCTGTGTATTTATCAGGTTTTCCCTGTCCTGTCTTCACACCACACCAGTATTTGCCTTGATCCTCTGTTCTCAGATCAGTGATGGTGACGGTGAAGATGTGGGTCCTTGGGAAAGGAGCATTGCGTTGGGAATGGATGTATAGTTGGGTATCGTCTGCGTAACAGTGGAATTTGAAGCCATGATGACGGATGATATCACCTAGTGGAAGCATGTAGATAATGAAGAGAAGAGGCCCAAGAACAGAACCCTGAGGAACACCGTGCGGGACAGAAGTGGACTTTGACTGGCGGATGGAGATGTAATGCTGGCGATCAGACAGGAGCAGTGTTCGAATTGTGTCAAAGCTCTTGGGGGGTAATATCACACTGAAGTAGGCTGATTTAAAATTAAGATTTATTTAAAATAAAAGTTATTTTGTCAAAATTACATTTCCAGCCTAAACAGAGACTTTACTCCCTTCAAACTTAAATTGTCAATGTTTCATTACATCATTTAGCTTTATAAAGGGCATTTCTTTCCCTAATTTTTACTCTCTATACTCTTTCCCTACTCTCAGGGAACTGAGGTTACATTAGTAACCGAGTACGTTATTTCTTATTTTATTTTTCTGATATTGAAAATTGTTTTAATCAGGGCATTTGTCTGCATTTACATTTATTCATTTAGCTGACGCTTTTATCCAAAGCGACTTACAATTGCTATATATGTCA
Organism: Squalius cephalus; assembly: GCF_949319135.1. Taxonomy (NCBI): domain Eukaryota; kingdom Metazoa; phylum Chordata; class Actinopteri; order Cypriniformes; family Leuciscidae; genus Squalius; species Squalius cephalus. The sequence continues at coordinate 6,604,305 of NC_137123.1, forward strand.
GAGGTCGCACGCCTCTGGAGCAACTAGGGGTTAAGTGTCTTGCTCAGGGACACATTGGTGCCTCACAGTGGATTCGAACCCGGGTCTCTCACACCAAAGGCATGTGTCTTATCCATTGCGCCACCACCACCGTCTGGTTGGGCAAGTACAATTCTCTTTCACTTGTCCCTTATAAAACACACGCACGTGTCCCGGACAAGCGTTAATGCCGAAATTCTACTCAGATCAGTAAATTACCAAACAATCATAAAAGAAAGAAATATTATCTTACCGTCATCGTGAGGTGAAAATGAGGATCCACTCTGCCAGACTCTCGTGAAAGTGCTTATCTATAGCACGAAATGTATTTCTCGTACCATTTATTCACCAAATATAGTTTTTGCGTGCATATGATACGCACTTTATGGTGTGTAATACACACGTACTCCACACCCCTAATCTTACCCAAGGGGTTTGCAGTGCGTATCATTTACACGCAAAAAAAAAAAAACTAAAGAAAAAACTATTTTTGGCGTATAAATGGCACGATCAATAAAATGTATCTGTTTATAAATTTGAGCGTCTTTTCAGACGCAAATCTAATTTGAATTACTTTCTAATGGGAGCGGCAGCGCAATACTTTGATTAAAAAAAAAATATATTACCTAATAAATTATGTTTCTATTATTTTAGTTTTAAGGGGACCCCCGAGGTAAATTTTTTGGGCCTTATGGGGGGTCCCTAGATGCTTATGGGGAGTCCTGGACCCCCCCAGCCCCCCCTCAATTCGAACATTGGGTAGGAGGTGAACCAGGATAGGGCAGTTCCAGAAATACCAAGAGCAGAGAGTTGTGAAATGAGAATACTATGAGAGATTGTATCAAATGCAGAGGAAATGTCTAGGAGAATTAGAATACTTGTGGAGCCGGAGTCAGTGGCGACAAGGAGATCATTGACAACCCTAAGAAGTGCAGTCTCAGTGCTGTGGAGGGTGCGAAAACCAGATTGAAAACATTAATAAATGTTGTTGGATGACACATGAGTTTGAAGTTGAGCAGCAACCACTTTGTCCCTTAAAGCAGTTTTGAAAGAAATGGTAAATTAGAAATAGGTCGGTAGTTGGCCATGTCAGAGGGGTCAAGGCCAGGTTTCTTTAGGACAGGAGTGACGGCAGCAGTTTTAAGTTTCAGAGGAACAACACCAGTGCTTAGAAGTTGAGTGATGAGAAGTGAAATCGATGGTGAAATAACGGGTGCACATTTTTTGAGAATTAGAATACTGGTGGAGCAAGAGTCAGTGGTGACAAGGAGATCATTAACAACCCTAAGAAGTGCAGTTTCAGTGCTGTGGAGGGTGCGTAAACCAGATTGAAAACATTCATAAATGTTGTTGGATGATAAATGAGTTCGAAGTTGAGCAGCAACCACATTCTCAAGCAGTTTTGAAAGAAATAGTAAATTAGAAATAGGTCGGTAGTTGGCCATGTCAGAGGGGTCAATTAAGGTCAGGTTTCTTTAGGACAGGAGTGACGGCAGCAGTTTTAAGTTCCAGAGGAACAACACCAGTTCTTAGAAGTTGAGTGATGAGAAGTGAAATCAATGGTGAAATAACGGGTGCACATTTTTTGAGTAGAGTAGTAGGAACAGGATCAAGATGACAGGAAGATGAGTTTGCTTTGTTAATTAGCTCAGAGATATAAGCAGGGGTTGGAGGGGCAAAAGCAGTGAGAGTACCAAATAAGAACAGTAGAGGTAGTGGATGGGAAGAGAGTATAAATTCTATCAGTCTTACTTTGAAAGAAGTGCAGAAATGACTCACAGAGGTCTGCTGAGTTACTCATAGGGGGCGCAGGAGGGTTGGTGAGTTTGTTGACTATAGAAAACAGTGTTTTTGGTGGAGAGGATGCATTGTTAATGATGGTAGAGTAGTAACTAGAGTGTGCAGTACAGTGCCGGCCCGAGCCTTTTGGGGGCCCTAATCAGAATTTGATTTGGGGGCCCCCTCCCACCACGCAGAGTCACCTGTTTGACGATTATTGACACAAATGTCACGATATAATGTTACATTATAAATTAATACAATGAGGGTATCAATACAAAATAAATACTTAATAAAAAATAGATAGGCCTACATAAATAAAAAGTTGTAACTTTTGTATGTAGCAGATTAATTTTCAATTCATTCAGGTACAATTACCAAACATATCAAGGTATTTTTATTAATTGAATTAATAAACTAATTATATAAAACTATTGTCAGTGCACTACAAATAATCTGGTTCTATGCCTTTACTTTAATAATAAAACTTATTTAAAAAAAATACAAGGCTTAAGACATTTATTTTTCTTTTGGTGGTCCAGCCTGAGACATGCACAAGCCTTCTGCATTTTTGTTTTGCTTTTCCCTCTATTGTACCGAACTCGTACCGAACTGTGATGTCTGAACCGAGGTATGAACCGAACCGTGACTTCTGTGTACCGTTCAACCCCTAAAAGAGAGTGCAGAGTTTTCAAAGAACAGTGGACCAACGATTATTTGTGAAGAATAACTTTAATTAAAACAAAGTGTGAAGACTCCTTTTGCAAACCACTAGTAAAGATAAACAAATATGTGCCAGGAATCAAGTGTTGATATAGTAGTGTGGATATAGTAGTGTGGATATAGTAGTGGGGATGGCTGTGCCAGGCTAGTAATCTCTACTACACAATGAGGCCTGCTGGTGGTCATTTTGGTCTGGGTCATACAATTCTATGTTATATAGCTGACCCGGCTCCCCATCACAGTCAGGAACGATAATGTGGCCCCCAGAGAAAAAAGTTTGGTGACCCCTGCATTAGTGTATTGATATCAGGGCAAACCGATGGCAGATCATTGATATATAGACTAAAAAAAAAGCGGGCCAAGTATCAATCTTTGTGGTACCCCTGTGCATAGATTAAAAGAGCTAATGAACAATGGTTGTTCACAGAGACATTTTGAGTTCTACCAGTTAAATATGACTCAATCTAATTGATTGCAGAAGTGGAAAAATTATAAGTAGAGAGTTTGCCAATAAGGACCTGATGGTTGACTGTGTCAAAAGCTTTACGAAGGTCTAAAAACACAGCGCCAAAAACACCTCCCTTGTCAACCATTGCTCGAACAGTCTCTAAGAAGAAACAGTTAGCTGTTTCTGCAGAGTGATTGGCCCTGAAGCCAAACTGCATCGGATGAAGAGTAAATGGACTATTATTTAAAAAAAGAGACAAGCTGCTCTAATACACATTTTTCAGCAACCTTGGAAACCACAGGTAGAATACTGATTGGGCGGTAGTTAACTATGTTCAGAGGGTTCATTTTACTTAAATATGGGAGTTACAATTGCAGTCTTCCAGGTAGTTGGAAATATCCCCTCTAGTACTGACTGGTTAACAATTTGTGTGATAGGGTAGTGTGGTGAGATCTGGTATTTATCTCATTTTCCTGATTAACCCCTAGCATCAATGTGGCTACACTGTTAACCCTTGCTGTGAAAAAAGGCCAAATTCTGACAATATCATACCATTTTCCATTAAAACAGTAATATACTGTATAAAACAAAAATAGCCTACAGGAATATACTGTGAATTAACATTGCTCAAAATCGACACTCAGAGGCTGTTTTCCCAATCACACCCTATACCCTCATTCACTATTCCCTACATTAGTTCACTAATATAGTCCCCTTGACAGAGTGAATGAAAAGAAGTGAGTGAATTGAGAAACTGATGAACACCTGATAAGCAGAATCACTGAAGGACAGAGAAACAAGAACAGAAAAAAGAGAAACACAAAAACTACAGTACAATTGACTTCCAGGAACACTGAGTGTGAAACCAGTTTTATTTCTTTCATACATGTACAAAAGTTCTTGTTGAGAATTAACAGAGATATAGTTAACAATAAAGTTTGTTGTCACCATGATGGAGATCAGTATTTGCTTTAGTTGGTCTCTTGTCCCTTGACTACTTACCATTCATCTCTCTCTGGCTGCTGTAACAGTGAGTTTGTAAAACACATTTGTTATGGCAAGAAAGAGCCAAGAGGAAGATGATCAGGTGTTTTTGGCTTTTGTGATAATGTCACAATCATCCTGGACATGTCTGATTTTCTGATATTTTCTGTATTTATTCTTTGAATTTATGGGTATTTCATATTTAGCATATATCTGTAAATCTACAACACAAAATCAATACTTCTGTAATAAGGTCTTCTGAAGAATATCGTAATCATATAGTGCATTAAAAAACTCCTGCTTGACTCAGACACACACAGACATCAACAATCAGCACATGAATCTCAAAATGGTGACAATCAAAAGTTTCATGTCGCAATGCATGCTGGGTTCCAGGATAATATAAAACTCCCAGCATGCACTGCTGCATGAATAAAAAAATATATATTGCCACCGTTGTTGAGATTCATGTGCTAAATTGTGATATCTCTGTGTTTCTAAAAGTCAGTGTAGCTCTGTTTCTCTGGTAATGCATGATGTGTTAAAAAAATGAATCATTGTAATTTATTGTTGTGGTTTCACAGTGGTGGTAATGTAACACTTTTAATTGAGGATGAATTCCTTAGTGAATGAACAGGCAATATGATGATTTTGTCATCATAAACATAAACATAAACATTATAACCGCAATCATTCATAAACTGTGTGTGCACAAGTGTGACTTGCAACAACACAGCTCAAGCAGCAAAAGAAAAACTAATGTTTTAGCATCAGCATCCCAACTAAAGCAAGCACTGATCTCTATAATGGTAACTTCAAACCAAACATTTGTAGATGTATGAAAAAAAGTCATACTGGTTAATAATAAGTGTAATAATGTGTAATGGCTGGAAGTCAGTTGTAGGTCTTGTGTTTCTCTATTTTCTGTTCTAACAGCAGGTGTTCATCACTAATGCTCAACAATCACTTACATATTCCCTTAATTATCTCACTGCAACACTGCGTCAGTGTTACTTTTACTCTTTGTAGTGTGGATTTTCCTGTGGGTTTGAAAGGGTTAACAGTGTAAGATAAAAAGTCACACCCACAAAATGTATTTTAACAGTAATAAACTGTAAGTTATAAAACAGGTTTATACTGGCAACACTGTTGCCAGTAGTTTACTGTAAAATGTATTTTTTGGGTCACCATTGTGCAGAAGAGTAGAGCCTGTGCTTCAGTCCAGGAGAAGATCTACAAACATTGATGATATGCTGCATGTTGCTTTATTTAAGGCGGTGACTGTGTAGTTGCTGGTCCAGTGGAAATCTCTTTATTTACAAAAGTTTTGTTGTGGTTTCAAATGAAATAAGTTCACATTAATACTTTGCTCACGTTATTAATGCATTATAAATTTTAGTTAATACATTTAAATGATAGTTGGTCAATTTAAGGCAGTCGATTTCTGCAAGTGAAATTAGTTAACTCGAGTTTTAGTGCATTTTACAGTAACATACTGTAGATTACAGTAAAGAACTGCACAATTAACAGTATATTACTGACAACAGTGTTGCCAGTATTTTACTGTAAAAAAAACAGTAAGGTCTAACAGTGTAGGCAGTCTTTTGCTGTCAGGTCAGAATAGGATTTATTCCCTCAGAATCGTTCCTTGGACTTTGGTTGTCTTTGGTCTTGAAGTAGAAATTTAACTTGTTCTCATCCGAGGTTTCTAAAGTTACGATAAAATTAACTAGATGAGAACTAATTTCTCACTAGGGATGCAAACGACATCAAAATAAAAAATTCAGCAACTCAACAGTCAAAAAGCAGTCATATTTATACGGAACTGGGTTACATTGTTCCTATGCAGTTTCTTGGGTTTTTTCCAGAGGAAATAAGTCTTATAACATTAACCTTCTATTACCTCATTCAAGGGGGTTTTGGGTAACAACACTGTCTCCCATATATGGGCATTCTTGCGTCCTTTCCGTCCTCTGCGCTTTGGACTTCTGTGTAAGTGTGTGCGTGAATAAGTATCTGGAAGTGTGTTTGTAGGTCCAATATACCTATTAAAATTCACATATCCTGCTACAGTAGGCTAGATGTTCATTCAGGGATTTAAGCATTTTAGAATCCATTCCATAAATATGTTTTTTGCTGTTGAGATTTTAAGAGAATTAATAATTGCCTGGGTTTTAATTTCAGAGATAAATGCTAAAAGAAGGCTTGCTTTCATTTATTTTGACAATATCTCCAGTTGTTAGGGGAAAATTCTGTGCGATTTCATCCACAGAATTGATAAAATATTCATTAAAGGCTACAGCTATTTGTGCTGGATCTTGTATTAATTTACCATTCAGGTTCAACTCTAACTGATTTCTAAGCCTGTGGCTAATTCCTATCACACTCTTAATCTGTTCCCAGATCAGCTTTGTGTTACCCTTTCCCTCATTAATGATTGTTATATAAAAAAAATTGGCTTTAACTTTTCTGATCATTTTGACTACTTGACTACGTAATGAAGTAAACCTACGCCTATCACTATTTAACTTGGTTTTTAATGATCTTTTTAAAGTGGAGTCTCTTTCTTTCATCACATTAAATATTTCATTATTGAGCCAAGGGAGTGCATTTGTTTTTTTCTTTCCTTTTACCTTTCTAGTGAACTCCTTAACTAGACTTTGTAGCTTGGTGGCAAACATCTTGCTAACTTCTTCTATGTTGATCCCCGTAAGTATATTTGTCCATTTAGTCTGCTGTACTTCCCTTTGAAAATTATCCATTTCATTCTTTGGAATCCTGAGTTGCTCCACAGGTTTATTAGAATGATGAAAGCGCTTTTTTGTAAGTTTTCTTGACAGTAATGTCAGATTATGGTCAGAGAGTCCAGTAATAATTTTTTTTTTTTTTTACAGTTGGTTCTGGCTTGTTACTGAATATTAAATCTATCTGTGTCTGAGATGATGTGGTTATTCTAGTAGGACCTTCCAACAATTGGGTAAAATCCAGACTGTCTGTGATCTGCTTTAGGTGTTTCCTATTAGTCTTATTTAGCCAATTACAGTTTAGATTGAAGTAGCTTTTTAAAAGTGATATAAAAATCATTATTAGAGGAGGGTGGACGATATACAACAATGAGCACAAAAGACATTTCAGATGAGAGCACTATATTCAACCCAATACACTCCAAATCATGGTCAAAAGGCCAACATATCTGATGAAAGTTGATGTGATCTTTTATGTAAATCATGACCCCTCCCCCTCTTCCCTCAGATCTGTCCCATCTAAAGATATTATACCCTGGTACATGTAATGCAGCAGATGGAGAGTTGTTATGTAACCACGATTCAGACAGGCCTAAAAAGTCTAAGTTGGAGTTAGTGAGAATATGATGTACTTGTTCAGACTTTGGGGTGAGGCTACGGATGTGCACATGCCCTCCAAAGAATCCCCTAGGTTTGAGTTGTTGATCCCAGATCAGTCAAGAGTGATTGACAGTTTTAAAAAAGTTCAGTTTGCTGTGTTTTCTCAGAGCAGGGTTTATGATGCTTTTGAATGCACTGTGGGTTGTACCGTGCAGATTTTCACGCTTACCTTGAGCGCAATGACCAGTTACTGTGACGTCAGGGTCAGAAACATAGGGCAAGGAAATAGATGTTTGCTCCTTAACGGTGAAAGCTCCGTTGTTGTCAATCAACGCACCGACAGATGGCCAACCCAAGCCTTTGGTGCTCACCAAGCCCGACGTCACAGCCCTCTTTGTCCGAGATCTCCGCTCCCCGCCACCGATAGATCCACCTCCCGGTCGATGTCGAGTGAGCCCCAGCCCCTGAGAAGCAGGGATAATGCTCCTAGCGTCCTTGCAGCTGGCACCTGGGCAGGGGTGCACATCTCCGGAAAGCAACAGGTAAAGTATGATAATGATCCCACTGTCACATTGGCGTTTGCCCCGGACTGCATTACTTCGCTTGTGTTGATCCTGGCCGGCTGCAGTGTTTACAAACGCTTGCATTAAAATATGCTTTCCGTGACCGAAATGCTTTATAAACGTTGTTTCACTGTACACTGTTATATTTTGGGGAACTCACTTTATATTTACAAACGGTCCCGAATCTGCCAAGTTTAAAATAACTCCAAAAACTAAAAGCGACAGGAAAGCTCCTGACGCACCTGTCCCGCTAGCTGCCGCCATCTTTTCTGGTGGGATTCTCAATGGAATGTGTCTGAGATCCTCCGGTCTTGCTTCTTGGGAGAGATTCCCTGAGAACTGCTCGGGAAGATCTCCTGGCCGTGATTAAAGCATTTAAAGGACATTTGCTGAAGTCTGTTTGTCGATCATTCCTGCGCAGGAGGTAAGCTAGTTTAGGGGAACAAGTTAATTAGGTGACTATTATTGAACTGGGACGTCAATTTGTAGACGAGACCCAGATAGTTAGGTTTAGGGAAAAATCTACCACACTGCTTATCTTTGTGTTGAGTTTTTTGTTGTCCGGTTTGTTAATAGTTTTTGTTAGTTTAGTTTGAGGGCCGTGTGCGATCCGTTATTTGGAGGCATGTCGGCCGAGCAAACACAGGGTTTGAGTTCACTCACGAGACGCCATGCGATTAAGGTGGCGTCTGCGGTGAGCGACGAGGAATGTTGTTTGGCCGTTGGGGAAGTGGTGGGACACGCTAGCGTTTTGTCCGCTTCTAGAATGAACAATGCAACAGTGTTTTTTCTGGATAGTGTAGACAAGGCGAATGAGTTAGTAGAGTGGGGAATTGTTATTGATGGCGATATTTATTTCAGTTCTCCCACTCTCCTTACCAGTGAAAAAAAGGTTATTCTATCTAATGTACCACCTTTTGTTAGTGATGGATTTCTAACACAAGCTTTGACACGCTATGGAAAGTTGGTGTCCCCAATAAACAAGATTCCAATTAGTAGCGAGTCGCCTTTATTGAAACATATTGCTTCTTTAGGTGCTTTGTGTACATGATCATTCCGGACGATGCAATCTAGATCTGACACTGAATTTTCACCGAATTGATGATTTTAGCTATGCTACTTTCATCACTACTGGAAAAGTCAGATGCTTTGGATGTGGTAATAAAAGGCATTTCATTTGGAATTACTGAGGGTCAGGAAGGAAAAGAAAATAGAACAGTTAAACAAGGTAGTGACGAAAAAGATGTAAATGCATTTTCATATGACTCTTTTTTAAATGATAAATTATTTAAAAAAAAAATTGGAAGGTATTTAAGGAAAATAAATCTTCCTTTAAATCTATACAACAATGGTGGTTTGTTGCACCTTGTTCATTATATGGCAAGGTGCCGATAAAACAATTTACGCAACAATATACTCAGATGTCACAAAATAATTGAATCGTTCTTTAGATATGCTTGAATAAGAATTAATGGATTTGCAAACGTTTTTTCAAACCTCAAGTGATAGTAATTTAAGGGAAACCCTTTAAAAGAAAAAAAGCTGAACTTAAAGAGCTGTTAGAGCATTAAGCACAAGGAGCATTAGTTGTAATATTGATCAGATAGATGCACCTTCCAAATATTTCTATGGTCATAAGAAGAAAAATGGGCAAAAACATTTAATCCATGCTCTGCGTTCTGAGGATGGGACTTTGTTATCTAATCCCAGACAGATGCGTGAGGTAACAATGCGGTTGTATCAGTCCCTTTACAGAAGTGAACTTGTCCCGAAAAGAGGGAATAATCTCCTTTCCTAGAGGATCTACCCAAGATCTCAAAAGACTCCAATGAAGAACTGGGATGTGGCCTAACTCTGGGAGAGCTCTATAAGACACTCCGAGATATGGAGTCTGGGAAAGCTTTGGGTGTGGATGGGCTTCCAGTGGATTTTCTGAAAGCTTTCTGGTCGGAGTTGGGATTTGATCTGCTGGAGGTGTTCAATGACAGCTTGCTGAACCGTTGAGCTGCCGAAGGTCAGTGGTTACTCTTCTTCCCGAAAGGAGATCTCACTGAGATTAAGAACTGGAGGCCAGCATCACTTCTGTGCAGTGATTATAAATGACTTTCTTAAACTTTAGCTAATAGATTGACTAAAGTAATAGGACAGGTGATCCATCTAGATCAATCTTATTGTGTACCAAACAGGTCAATCTTTGAGAATATTTGTTTAATTAGAGATTTTATTTTTTTATTTTTTTATGGACCCTAAGTGCTTGCATATTTTAAAATTGTCGTCTTTTTATTAGCATATTTTCAAGATTTGGAGTTTTTTTTCATATTCAAAGGACTGAAAATTTGCATTCCATTTCTTGGTTGCTGAATGAACCCTTGATTTTTAAGGCAAGACTGGATTTGTCCCCGACCAATTTTTTACCAGGATTCAATAAGATATTACAAAACTCAGGTTCCCTTTCAGTCACTCACGTTCGACGTAAAGTCACTTCTGGGAGCCCTATCAACTTTGAGTGTCTACAGAACGAGCCAATGAACGTTGGCGTGCGTGAATCCGACACGTGCCCCGCTCCGCAGCGCGGGTATAAACAGGAAGCGGGCGCGCACACACACATTGTCTTTCACTTCGGAGGCGAGCTTCTGTTAGACTTTAGTTCTACTAGAATTCAGCTGTACACTGAAGACTTCAACTCTCTGCCCAGTGTTGGTGTGATGGCGCGATCAGCGGTGGTCGCGAGCAATATTTTTTTTCCCAGGATGGTAGGGGAAGGTACCGCCTTTTACACCTCTGATTGGCTAGAAGGGCTCTCCTCCGATTGGTTATTTGATTTGGCACCTGCACCTGTTGTACTGAAGGGTGTGTTAAAGTCTCAAATATATGACAATTTCATGCTTTGTCAATTGGCGTACACATATTACTGAGTTCAGAATATTGCTTGACGATGAACAATCTGGCCAATTCTCTTTTGGTATCTTTTGTTGAACATTTTGGTCAGCTTTATGGACAAGAATTTTTAGTTTACAATTTCCATGGTTTGGTCCATCTTTGTGAAGATGTAAAAATCCATGGTAATTTGGATTTATTTTCATCTTTTCCATATGAGAATTTCTTGGGTCATCTTAAAAAATTGGTTAGAGGCCCACGAAATCCTTTGACACAAGTGATCCGCAGGTTGTCTGAAATTGATGAAGCCAGCTCCAACTGTAATCTTAATGCACAGACATCCAAAGATTATAAATCGGAACATACTGAAGGGCCAGTACCACAATTTTTCACGGGAGAAGTAAAACAGTTTAAAGTGTTGTCCATGGATGGTGCAGTTATCAAAACTACTAATAGAGATTCCTGCATCAAAATAAAGAACAAGTTTGTGTTGGTTGAAAATATTATTGTTGATAGGGGAGTGGAATATTTTGTCGGTAGGGAATACAGATGCAAGGAATCATTCTTTGAATACCCTTTTGACTCTACAGAGTTGGACATCTTCATGGTTTCTAACTTGTCTTTGACAGTGAAACATTTTCAGAGAGTGGAGAGTGAGCAAAAATATGTCAGACTGATCTAGCGAAACGATCGGCCATTACATTTTTTTTTTATAATTGATATACTTTATAAGCAAAATTATTCGTCTAGAGCCGTTATACCAAGCACCAGGAACTACGTCATCACTTAAAGGTCACGCTCGACGGCGGCTGCGCTGGCGGAAGTACCGCCCCACTGTTTACAAACGGTACTTCCATCTATGGGCACTTCTGCCAGGACTTCCAGCATGACCTTTCAGTGATGATGTAGTTCCTGGTGCTTGGTATACCGACTCAAGACGAATAATTGTGCTTATAAAGTATATAATTTTTTTTTTTTAAGTGACCGATCGTTTCGGTAGATAAGCCCTTAAACCTTAGCTGGGATCGTTCACCAGCCCGTTGAAGCTCTTCAAAGACCTTTGAAACTGCATTGATTCTGACTGCAAAATGATGGTAACCATTGAAGTCCATTGAAGTGCCATTTCAAAAAATAGAAATGGCAATTAAATTAAATTAAAAAACTTCAATTAAAAATGGCATTGGGGTGAGTAAATTATTAGGAAATTTTCATTTTGAGGTGAACTAATCCTTTAACAACATTTAAAAAAAAAATCTGCTGTGTTCAACAGAAGAAAGACACTCATACAAGCATGGAACAAGTGGAGGTGAGGAAATGATGGCAGAATTTACATTTTTGGTTGAACTATCCCTTTAGTGGATAATTGGCATTTTATTTTAACAATTAATAAAATAAATGTTAATTCACAGATAAGCATGTTGGCAATGAAAGGTGGGACAGACACCAGAGATGGAGTTTGAAGAATAATGACAGCAACAATCACAAACTCCCTGGCCAAGAATATAAATATGTGTGGTGTTAAAGGACAATTCCGGTGAAAAATGAACCTAGGGGTAATTAACACATGGTTACCGAGTCGATCGTTCCCTGGGATGCGTTTTCATGAACATCGAATGTAAAGAGTTTTATCTCTAAAAACAGATTAGCTTATAACACTAGTATATGGGGCACAGAGTAAGTAAAAGTAAATTGCTAGTTAATACCACTAACAAGGCTCACAATAGCCTCACACTAACACGGTAGCATAATGAGGGTCCCTACATGCAAACCGAGGCATTGAGAACTTTGTAAGTGTACAGACAGTTTAATAAGAAGATACTTTATAAAGACAGTACATTACGCGTATACAGGCAGGCGTCATCTTGGAAAACAGTCTCGACTAGTCGAGCCACGAACGCCGTGCTAAGTGAGCTGGTTGATAGGAATTACGTTTGTGAAATCTATTTGGACTAGACCAATCAAATTTGTATAATTTGTCTGCTAATTACCCATACCATTTAAAGATGATTACATATGACATACTGTATATGTGTCATCACTCTAGCTTGTTTCTGATTGGAGAAAAATGACATGTTGCAACCATCCCCTGATGCAACTGTCCCCGGTCTCCTCTAAGCAAAATTTTAGTTTTTTGCATCACTGATATTAGCCTGTTGCCGGCCGTTGAACATTTCTATCGTAAATCAGTTGTCAAATATTTACATCTAGTTATACCTCACCCCACAATCTTTCAATGCAAAAACTGGAAAGGGACTTTGGTTGGAATTTGCACTTGTCTTATGTGAACATTAAGCCCCGCCTTCTTTGATTTGATTGGTCATCTCAAACATTTTGACATTGACGAGCGCTGTTAGACAGCATTTTAAAATTTCTAATTACATTATGGCCATTTCAGATAATTGCGGGGGACTTGTTGGTAATTATTATGGTGGTTACGGCCCTAATTTAAACTACAATAACTGATTGTATTGATGAGATTTTGCATAAAAGTTCAATTTCTGTGAATTTGAGTTAGAAAGAGTGTGTAGTAGTTGGGTAATCAAGGTAATGAACAGTTCCATGTAAAATAATAAACATTTCATTAATTCATCTTAATTCATTCAATTTTGTCCCTTGGTGCAGTTTTTATGAGTTGTCTATCATTGTTGTACAACACCACACAGTTCTGTAATTTGTGCCCTCTTTGTTTACCCTTTCAAACGCATGTTTGCCGTTACGGTGACATGGACGAGGGAATGGAAACTGATGACCCATTTGCTAGGTTTGGCATGTTTGGCATGGGTGGCATGGGTGGTTTCCCACGCTCCTTTAACACACGAGGTCCCAGCGGGGCACTGGCCAAAAAACAGGATCCTCCCTTGACCCACGACCTGAGTGTCAGTCTAGAAGAAGTGTTCACTGGCTGCACCAAGAAGATGAAGATCTCCCGCAAACGCCTGAATCCCGACGGAAGAACGACGCGCACTGAGGACAAGATCCTTACAGTGGAAGTGAAGAAAGGCTGGAAAGAAGGAACCAAGATTACTTTCCCTAAGGAAGGGGATGAGACGCCATCAAATATCCCCGCATATGTGGTGATTGTGGTGAAGGATAAGCCTCATCCAGTGTACAGAAGAGACGGATCGGACATTATTTATTCTGCAAAAATTACACTCAAAGAGGTAAGATGGGCTCCTATTTTAAAGGGGTCATATAATGCCATTTTTGTACAAGTTAATATGATTCTTTAGGGTCTAAATGAAAAGTTTGTAATATACTTTAATTAACAATTATCATTAGTATTGTAAGAAAACACTCATTTTCACAAAACATTTTACCTGGTCAAATACAACTGTTTTCAGCACGCCATTTAAGTGCATGTGTCTTTAAATGATAATGAGCTTTGCTCACCCCGCCCCTCTGTTCTGTTCATTTGACACAACACATGTGGAGTGTTGCCTTGACAACAGTTGAGGGTATATTTTGGAGAAAGAATGGCAGCGGGAGTCTCTGAGGACACATCTGTGCAACCAACCGTATCAATTTGAACCGGAGTCGGACCCGGAACAAGATGACGGCCCCGAAGAAGTTCGACAATTAAGGCTCGAACATGACGTTTCTGTATGGTTGGTTAACGTAATGTCACTTTGATCTATCTTTGTTTGTACTGGCAGGGTAGAGTAGTGAGATACGAACGCTATGTGTTTACTGATGTATACATTAGTTTATTGACAGATTGATGTTACAGCTAATGGTCATGAAAAACTTTTTCAGTAAATGTAGGCTTGTCAGTGATGCGTAACGTTATCTGTGCAGTGTTAGGAACAACTGTCAGGGCTGAAGCACTAACATTTTACTGATCTGTTTAAAAAATAACCAGTCTGTGAGACTATGACAGTCATTAGGCACATAAACAACACATACTCAGACAGGAGCTAATACCTATTTCAATGTTCTCGTTTATAAAGCAGTCTGGTGAGAAATGATTCACGCAAACATGAAAGCATTGACGTTGATCATGGGGAATATTCCCTTTGAAAACAAAACTCAGCCACTGCGTCTTCAGCGGTTCAGATTTAGAAACATCAAAATGATGCTGTGTTCGTTATTACACCCAAGAACAGAACACCACAATCGCTTAGACGGCATTCTGCTCCAGCGTATCAACAATGGCGGACTATGATGACAGCTTGCTCAGGGCGGGTCTGTGTTGAAACGCTGCTGTCAATTAACAATCGTGGGAGGGGCGTCCAACCGTGTGACGTCACATGGTCAGACGGCTTGATTTGAGACAGGGGAAAACATATAAGATAAAAAAAAAAAAAAACACTGGATGGATTTTTATCATTTTATGATGGTTGTGTACAGGCACTGCCAACACACATTTCAGTACAATCAACTTGTAAAAGTGCATGTACCATTATATGACCCCTTTAAGAGTTTGATTACAAACTCTTTTCTTCCCTGTCTGTATTTTTCTAATCCTGTTCTTCTCTACTTTCTCAGGCACTTTGTGGTTGCACAGTTAACGTTCCAACACTGGATAATTGCACGGTTAACTTAACAACTCAAGACATTGTCCGTCCCAGGATGAAACGGCGTGTCACCGGGGAGGGTCTTCCTCTTCCGAAATCCCCAGATCGTCTTGGGGACTTGATTGTCGAGTATGAGGTCAAGTTTCCCGAAAGATTAAGCCAAAGTGCCAAGGACACTATCGCTAATGTTTTGCCGGCTTCTTGAGCCGTGTATACTGCAATGCTGGAGACATTGCCATTGGGAATGTTTGGTTTCATAGTATTTAAGATGAACATGAGGGGCTGCTGAAATTGTCGAACTGTTATTCTGTAATGTACCGCCAGTGAGAGACTATCTGAACCAAAAACATTGCTGGACTAGACTGGTTTATGTGTTTGTCATGTACATTTTTAGCTTCCTAAATTTTTAGTTTTCCCCCATTTTAGTTTCCTTGGGTCAAGTCCAGCAGAAAGTCTCCAGCTGCGAACTCTTGGCCAGCGTTTTGTTGTCAACTACACACATCTAACACATCTAAGTTTACTTATTCCAGAGATGGACAGTAGAGCATGTTGTGATGTTGCGGGGCTACAATAATATAGTTTCTTATCAGCAGCCTGATCCTTTGGACACCTCAGGGAAGTCTTTCTGTGAAAGCAGCCTGTACTTTTTCTGCTAATACGGTCTAATGTGACCATTTAGTGATGCCACTAAAAGTCATTTCCAATATAGTGGTGGCTCAAAGTGATGCTTGGATCCTCTCTCTTCTAAGTATGTGAAACAACACTTGATGCAGAAGTTATATGGTGAGAAACTCAAAAGCTCAAAGTCAGATAGAGGACAAATTTGTAACAAATACTAGATTTATTTAAAATAAATGATTCAAACTACTGATATTGTGGTTCATTTCTTATGCAAAATCATATGGAAACTTTTTCTGAAACTAAATTTGTTTATTCACAAATTCTGTGGGATACTTCTGTGGGATCTTTTTGGATTGTGAGATTATGAGTTATGAATATGTTTTGAGTTTTGAATAGATTGTTTAAAAGAAAATAAGATTTGAAATGTTACAGATATCACACTGCTTTAATAAAACATTTAAACTGAAAAACAATTGCTTTATCTTATTATTTTTTTAGCGTATTAAAAGTGTAGCCCAGTATACAAGCCTCTAAAAATCATAGTAGTTCCTCTACCAAAGAAATGTTGCACTTAAAGAAATGTATAGATTCACATAAGTGTATTGACCGCTGTAAATATATAGCAGGTTAACTAGTGAAATTTGAAATTTGTGAGACGGTCATGACAGAATCACTTTCATAAGAATGGCACTTCCTTTGCTGAATATGGATGCTTGTGTCATCAGTGTTTCTTGATGGACATCTGAAGAACTTCCTGTACTGCTGCCTGACCTGGACAAGAATGAGAAGAGAAATAGTTTGAAACTCTAGTTAAAAAAAACTAAAACACAGAACATGTATTTTTCAAGAATTTAATTTTAGAAGATGAAAAATGAAAAAATAACTTAACCCTTTAGAACCTGAAGCTAAAATAGGTGTTTTTTTACATATTTTGCTTTTTTTTTGACTGTACAATTCTAAAACAATGTGCTATCTTCATGTGCAAGGTGTCATCTTTTTCAGAAAAGATTAGCTTTCAACAAATTACAGTTATTGACCATTAATTGTGTGGTTAATGAAAAAATCATGAACGAAAGAAACTAACACTTTAAAGTTGAAAAATGAACTATACTACATATACACAAGTCTTTTTTTTTTTGTGACATTGGGTGGCACAGTTTTCATTTAAGACACTTTTTTTCATACATGCACACATACAAATGCACGCATTCATAGGCACGCACACATACACATGTACACACCACATGCTTAGATACGTGAAAGAGTAACAGCCATCCGCTTCCGCTTCCCGAGTTTCATTAAAAATCATCCCAATCCCCTCTTCTGCTGTCTAACACTTCTTTCGCCATGTATTTGTTTGTTTCTTTTATTATTTTATGCAATCCAAAACACTCTAACCTGCCCCACTTCGTATCTCTCTGTTCAAATCCTTCCTTCCCGCGCTGCTGTCATTTGCAGATGGAAAGCATGAAATTACATAATAAGCCGTATATTGCTGAAAAGCGTATGTTGTCTACTGTCAGGGGCAATTTGAATGGTTTTGATAGTGCAAACGGTTGAAGAGTTACGGTCAAATGAATACAGCTTGATGGTATATGTCGGTGACAACACAGCCGGTTCTAAAGGGTTAAAGGGTTAGTTCACCCCAAAATGAAAATTAGCCCATGATTTACTCGCCCTTAAGTCATCCTAGGTGTATATGACATTCTTCTTTCAGACGAATACAATCAGAGTTATATTAAAAAATGTCCTGGTTCTTCCAAGCTTTATAATGGCAGTGAATGGCCGTTTCGGTGAAAGAGTGACCCTTGACCTGACGCACAATGTAATGACGAACACGGAGATAGAGCAAAACAGAACACCAGTCACAAATTAGTTTAAAAAGACAATTTTTTGAGCGAAAATATGAGAGGAGCTTGAGTTTGTTGCCCAGCCCTGTTTGTTTGAAACGTGAGAGGCGTCAAAGCTTAAACCACTCCTACATCTACGTCATACATGCGTCACTGGTTACTCTTTTGGTGCAAGTCGCCTTGTGTACGGCCGTCTGCCAGAAGCTAGTTGTTTTAGTCGATATATTTAATAAACACATCGCTTCACTTCAGAAGGCCTTTATTACTGTATGTACGCACCGCCGCCAACTTGAGCTTCCAAAGTTACCGGAAGTCATTCATTTTCAATGGAAGCTGGCTTCTCTCAGCTGCAAGGAGCGTCAAATCCATCGGCATCGCGTTTTGAGCGACCAGAGCGTCAATCAGAAAGTTGAAAGTAGCTCAACTTTATGGTAATGAGCTATGACACGGTTCAGCGGCAAGCAGCGGCAAAATGCCAGCAACCAATCAGAATATAGACGTCCTTCGCCAGAGCCGCCTTAACCTAATGTTAGGCCCTGGGGCTGAGAGGTTTTATAGGCCTCCCATACCCTCGATTTATAGAGTCTCATTTTAAAAATGTATAATATCTAGGTAATCACAAAATGCATTAGTTTCTTTTATACCATGGTCTGGGTGAATACTCGATTCTGATTGGCTGCAGGGTGTCCATTAAAAAGTGATAGAGGACACCTAGTAAGGTGAAAATGACTGTTTACCGTACGAAATTAATAAATAAATGCGCTGGCTACATCAGCTGTGAGTAACCATAGCAACAGGCAGTCAAAGTATCTGTTTACAATTTATTGTATCAAAACAAAACTGAAGGGTTCTACGAGCTGAGCGGACTATAAATATATCCGAAACCAAGTTATTGTTTGTAAAAACTTTAGATTTCGATTGTAAAACTAAGGGCTGCACTATGTATCGTTTAAGCATCGATATTGCGATGTACGAATCCACGATAGTCACATCGCAGGATGTGCGATGTCAAGAATAGGTAGGCTATCATAGTTGATCCGTGATTCATTAACCGTACGGGCCAGCTGCTCCCCGGCCCTTGACACATGTGATTCGCGAATTAATTGCACAGTTTAACCATCATAGAGTGAAAGTTTGCCTGTGTTTTTAACCCTTAAACAGGCAAGAGTAGAAAATGTTAAGCAAAACATAATTTCATGTAATTTTTTATATCATCTGGACTTAAGTAAAACATATCCAAAATAATTTTTGAAATATTTTATATATTTTGGATTTTATGAGTTGTGACTCCCAGGTCACGTTGCCTGATTAGGGGATAGAAAAAGGACCAAATCTATAACTGTAACTGCCATTGCATGTTTAAAACAATTATACCCTATACTTCTCCTGATCTAATGTTGACAAATTATATATCATTTGAAAGCTTACGAACTCAAGATTCAGCCTGTGAAAACTGTTTTGAAATCGGACCCTGCATTACCATAAAAATGGTACTTTAACCCCTTAACTGTCACCCCCTTTTTGAGAATGGACATTAAAATGCACTATTCAAACTTAAATGGTTGTAATTCAAGAATGCTTTTGGGTATAGACCTAAGTTTGGTCCTGTTTTAAAGAAAACACTCTGCAGATTATTGCTGAAGTGAAAGCACTTAAAAAAATGAAAGTATGAAAAAGTTATGGAAGTTTAAATTTACAGTAAATCAAATATACTGTACTTAATATTCTTTTATATAAAATATCTATTTTACAAAATATGTTTTACTCTAAAATTAATATAAAATCAAAGCCATATATCTAACCATGTTTTGTTCCAAATTTGAAGTTGATATCACAAAACTTGAAGTTCCCATGAGATTCTGTTTAGGCGTAATACCAGAAATAGCCACCGGGTGACATACATTCCATTGAATTTAATTGTATGCATTCTGCTGTAACAAATTCATACATTTCTGTCCAAATATCACTTCTGTCACAAAATATCAAACCTTGAGACTCAGACCTTTCTGACAATATTTTGTCAAGATTAGAAAAGGTTTTGATCATAAATTATGAAACATGATTACGCCCAAAAGGGGTGGAGCCAGAGAAAAGAATTTAGACTACCGTTTCTATGGTAACGCAATGTCCAATTTCAAAGTGGTTTTCACAGGATGAATTCTGAGTTTGTAAGCTTTCAAATGATACATAATTTATGATAACTACTAAAATATGTGATGTAATAAAAAAGGTGATAAAAAGATAATATTATATTTTAGAGTATAATATATATGTTATGCTTTTTAGAGGATAATATTATTTTATAATTTTTTATTGACAAATACTAGAGTATATGTTTTATTATGAACTTTTAGCATGAAAACCAAAGTTTCAATTATTAAAAGTGTGTGCGTCGACTTTTTGTGACAAACGCCAGAACTCCTGTTACGATGTAGATTTTTTGAGGTGCACTCTTGTCATAAATTCATCTATTACTGTTCCTACATAATTTGTAACAAAAAACAGAGCTAGAATATCTATTTAGGAGTCTTAGACCTTTCCAACGATATATAGTTTGTCATGATTAGATTAGGATTTAATTGTAATATAGTGAATTAAAAACTATACACAGATAGTCAAAATTAGAGTTAATCCCTTTTTTATACCCTAAACAGGCAACGTGACTCAGGAGTCACATATATTTAAAAACGTGCTAAATAACAACATGAACAACATATTAATTAATTTTCTTCTTCAGCACTTTAGGACAATGTTCACAATTAATGTTAGCAGTATTATTATTATTTTTCCAGAAGAAAAGTAAGTTTAATATATATTTACTTTCCTCAAAATCTGAATGTCCTGCACCACCGGTAGCCATGTTGGATTTAGGTCAGGCTGACTAATTTATCACAAAAAACTTGAAGCAAATCATGTGACCAGCATACTCAAGACAGACCAGGCTGTGATAAATGATAAAAGGATTTGATGAAAAAATCGTTCTTAGGCCCCAAAAAAGACAATAAAAACTATGTGACTCGTGAGTCACGTTGCCTGTTTTAGGGTTAAGTCCTGTCAGTTTAACAGGGTGCGATTGACAGGTCATATATAAGAACGAGCAGAGAGAGAGAGAGAGAGCCCCGGCCGCACGCGCGCACTCACCTTCACCGTCTTCAAACAACACGAGCGCGTCAATGTATTGCTTGTTTTTTCTTTTTACATTTCATGGTGTGACACTTCTCTCCTCCCATGATCGAACATAGATTGCTGCTACGTCAGAGCGGCCAAAGCGTCAACAAGCTTCCCCGTACTTTTTGACAAGCGTCCTTGACAGGTCGGCCAGAGTTTCTTTGCAGCTGAAGTCGGCGGTGGTGTGTACGTACAGTTAACCCCCCAGAGCCGTGTGGAGCATTTTTATCATGGATGGATTATCAACAGAAACGGCCATTCACTGCCATTAAAAAGCTTGGAAGAGCCAGGACATTTTAAAATATATCTCTGATTGTATTCGTCTGAAAGAAGAATGTCATAGACACCTAGGATGACTTGAGGGTGAGTAAATCATGGGCTAATTTTCATTTTTGGGTGAACTAACCCTTTAATATAAAGTAGGTGAGAAATGATTTTCTGGTAGACTGTCTGTACTGATGTCTGACCTGATCATTGAAGACACAATAGACCAGGAACATGAAGGTTCCCTGCTGGGAGTTCAAGATCAGGAAGGGGATCTCCAGCTCCTTCCAGAAACCCAGAATCCAGGAGCAACCAAGAATCACAAACTGAGCCAGTGTTTTAAATGTCATATTCCTGCAGAGAAAGATGGAGAGTTAATACTGTATGTATTTATTGATTATATTGTTGTGGAAAATCTGCAATTGTCCTGTTATAAGTATGCCTTTTTTTCTGTAGAACACTTCTGTATTGTAATCAACCACACTTGAAACTTGTTTATTAAGAAAGTGGTTTATGAAGAAAAACTTTGCAATTGTTATTGTAAAATGTTTTTTTTTGAGAAAGTGGTTTATAAAGAAAAACATACCACACTTAATGTTTTAAGCATTAATTAAAAAGCATGAAGTGGAACAAAACATGTATTAGAAAGAGCTTTGCTAAAGAAAGAAGATAAATGCAAGCATTAGTGTTGGATGTGTTGCGGACGATGCGCAGAATGCAACAAAGAAGAAAAGTCTGAAGAAGGAAGACTAAGAGGCGAAAGGCTTTATAAAGACTTATAAAGGAATGAATTCCCAGAACTCATGACACCTCAAGACTTAGGATTGGATAAATTGTCTGTAAGAGACTGATCATTTATGGGGATTTCCAAAGATGACGACCTCAAGAAATCAGATGGTCTATAAAAGGCTGAAAGGAGAAGATGAAGGCAGACGCTGATTCTTAATGGCCTCTCCGGTGTTACAACGCTTGTAAACGATTTACTCTTGATGTTGTTTTGTCTTGTTTTTTATATATTAGTACTTTATATATAAACTAATTAACCTGTAGACAATACAACTATATTTAATTGAAACTAAGAAACTCTTTTGCTACTCTCGCCTGCCAAAAGTCTTTGATTTCTAAAAAAGTGAGCGGAACAGACCACAAAGAAGTCTTCTGACCTATGGATTGTGAGTATGAAAATTCAGATGCTTATGATTTAGGACACATTTGACTTTACCTAACCTGAGAATAATCAAAATAAGGTTAAAGGTGTCTAGAAATATGCAGCATATAACAATATATATATACACATTTCATGGAGTGTTCAAATCATATTATTTGTTACTTGGTTTGTTTCATATGTGAAACTTCAGCGTTCAGATTTTTCAAGGTGGAGGTCAGACTGATGATGATGTAGATGAAGAGAATCACGTTTAACTGCACAGTAAGAGAAACAACAGTAATTAATCTTTAATCACTTTTCCTTTTAATCCAAAGTCATGATGAGAAATGTGCTTACTGCTAGTATGGCGCAAACAGGTCCCTGAAAACTCCAGATAAAGCCTTTATCCATTTTAATCCAGCACCTGTTTAGAGGAAGAAAAATAATTAAATGAACAAACATGAAGGTGTTGATCTCCGAGTCGTTTAAACTAAACTCACTTTTCACTTCCGTAGCCTTTAGGATTCACCCCAGCAGACACGGCCACCACAACCAGAGCAACCGTATATCCAATCACACACAGGAATCCACTGCTAAGCACCCCCCTCCTTTTGGAGCTGATCTGTGATAGGTTCTTCACACAGATGAAGAGCAGCACAGCTTCAATGAACATCCACACAAAGCCGGAGAGAAAGAGGAAGTGCAGCACACCTGCTATCACGGCACACAACACCTGGAGATCATGAGAGACGGTTATGATGATTCTCAGTGAGACTGTGCTGAGCTGTAGGGCTCTTTCATCATCCTCACCTGATGAGGGTGTATGAGGCTCAGGAACTGTTGTGTGAGCAGGAACAGAAGGTGAGCCAACAGAAGACTCACGCAGAGGTTGATTCGAGCCACATTATTCACTCCAGGACTCCACTGACAAAGGGCAAAGGTCAACAGGGCCAAACTGAAGAACACCAGCCCCACGATCACACACACCAAATTCAACACGTCCAGCAGTGAGTCGCTCTGAGGAAACATGTCAGAGTACATGAGTGCCAAATCTGTGCTGTTCTTCAATGCTCACTATAAATGTTCTCGTACCTCTGATGGGCGGTTGGTTTGCATGATGAGAGCGAATGTGGACAGATGAACACAGGAACACACAGTGTAGCTTCTGTTGGTCTTTAAAACAGAACAACCATCTACAATCCACTCGCTGATGCTCCAGTACACACAGGACAGAGAACTGCCGGGCTCAAACTCCTGCAAAAAGAAGAAAGAACATGCAGAAAATAGTATAACACTGAATATTAGATGTTTTCAGATGTTCATCAGTTCTCAGGTTGGACAAAAACATATTTCAGTCTCTCACTCTGATGTGTTTGAGGGTGAAGTTGACTGGTTTGGTGAGTTTAGTGTTGGTGGTTTTGGGAAGAGTAGCTGAGATCACAGTGGACATCATGGTTTTATTCGTGTTAGTTGATGTGTTGAAGAAGTCTGGCTTCAGTAAATTCTCCATTGTGTTATAACTCATGAAAGCCACAGCAGCTGATCCTGTGTGACAGAAACAGAAGAAACTTGTATTCAACACATTAAAACCTTTAGTTAAATGTGGTTTAGTGATATATCTTCTAAAAATGTTTTATTTAAAATGTTGTATTAAAACACATCTCACATACTTGTTTCATTGTTGTTCTTGGCGATCCCAATGAGATCGATGTCCACAGAACAATTTGTCGTGACAAGCCGAGGGATTTTATCTAAGGTGACACTGGGTCCAACCATGAAGATTTCAACCTCTGATTTAGAAAATAAGCAGTTATGTTTTGTTTTTTGTTTTTTTGTTTTTATTAAAGTTGATTCAATCTGCACAAATGTGCAAAAAACAAAACAATAAAAAGACTAAAATAAAATAACTATTTCATCTAATTACTAGTTTGAACTAATCAGTTAACTTTGTACACAGCAAAATCCCCAGAGTTAAATTAAGTGAAGCTTGTAATGCTGTTTGTGGAGTTGTTTAATCCTCTTCTGCACAGATCTTGAGAGATGTAATGTCTTATTTTATCTTCAGTTGATTCATCTTAGGGTAGGGGAGACCGGGGAGTGTTGCAACAGGGGATGGTTGCAACATGTCATTTTTCTCCAAGCAGAAAAAAACTAGAGTGATGACACTCATACTGCAGATGCACAGTTAGACCCTCCCCCCACCAAGAAGACAGTAGACATATTCAACATCTGCTGCTGAATTTATTGAATAAAACTTGTTTTGGATGTATGAAAGTACATTTTTTCATGAGATGTATTTTTGTCATACAGTCCTGACATTTTGTATGAATTAATCAAAACTTACTTAGTTTGAATTATTGTTTTGTTGACTTCTAAGTGACATAGTTAGCATGTGTCAAAGTCAGTGTGTCATGGCTGATATGGGGACAGTTGCAACAAGTTATAAATTGCATGTTTAATAAAAGTTTGTTGCATTGAAAATTGTTCAATTCTTCCTGTCTGGCACTGAAATATGGAGAGATTGAATATCATCTGTAACACCTGCACACTGAATATACACTCACCTAAAAGATTATTAGGAACACCATACTAATACTGTGTTTGACCCCCTTTCGCCTTCAGAACTGCCTTAATTAATTCTACGTGGCATTGATTCAACAAGGTGCTGAAAGCATTCTTTAGAAATGTTGGCCCATATTGATAGGATAGCATCTTGCAGTTAATGGAGATTTGTGGGATGCACATCCAGGGCACGAAGCTCCCGTTCCACCACATCCCAAAGATGCTCTATTGGGTTGAGATCTGGTGACTGTGGGGGCCATTTTAGTACAGTGAACTCATTGTCATGTTCAAGAAACCAATTTGAAATGATTCGAGCTTTGTGACATGGTGCATTATCCTGCTGGAAGTAGCCATCAGAGGATGGGTACATGGTGGTCATAAAGGGATGGACATGGTCAGAAACAATGCTCAGGTAGGCCGTGGCATTTAAACGATGCCCAATTGGCACTAAGGGGCCTAAAGTGTGCCAAGAAAACATCCTCCACACCATTACACCACCACCACCAGCCTGCAAAGTGGTAACAAGGCATGATGGATCCATGTTCTCATTCTGTTTACGCCAAATTCTGACTCTACCATCTGAATGTCTCAACAGAAATCGAGACTCATCAGACCAGGCAACATTTTTCCAGTCTTCAACTGTCCAATTTTGGTGAGCTCGTGCAAATTGTAGCCTCTTTTTCCTATTTGTAGTGGAGATGAGTGGTACCAGGTGGGGTCTTCTGCTGTTGTAGCCCATCCGCCTCAAGGTTGTGCGTGTTGTGGCTTCACAAATGCTTTGCTGCATACCTCGGTTGTAACGAGTAGTTATTTCAGTCAAAGTTGCTCTTCTATCAGCTTGAATCAGTCGGCCCATTCTCCTCTGACCTCTAGCATCAACAAGGCATTTTCGCCCACAGGACTGCCGCATACTGGATGTTTTTCCCTTTTCACACCATTCTTTGTAAACCCTAGAAATGGTTGTGCGTGAAAATCCCAGTAACTAAGCAGATTGTGAAATACTCAGACCGGCCCGTCTGGCACCAACAACCATGCCACGCTCAAAATTGCTTAAATCACCTTTCTTTCCCATTCTGACATTCAGTTTGGAGTTCAGGAGATTGTCTTGACCAGGACCACACCCCTAAATGCATTGAAGCAACTGTCATGTGATTGGTTAATTAGATAATTGCATTAATGAGAATTTGAACAGGTGTTCCTAATAATCCTTTAGGTGAGTGTATGAAGGCCTATGTTGTACACATAAACAAACAAAACTCAATAACTGTTATTTGATAAATATCACTAAATAAATAAATAATAGGCTACGATAATATTATTTAAATAAATAATACTCTAATATTATAGTAGGCCTAAAACAGTTAATATTTTCAGAATTCTATATGCTCATTGAGACAAAAAGCTAAAGTTAATTAGTGAAATTTAAGGTATTTTTAACATGTTGCAACTGTCCCCTTGGTTGGGGTCAGTTGCAACATCTGGCTTCTTCCATTTAAATAAATACTGTGAACGATATGTCATATATAATCATCTTCATATGGTATGGGTATCTAGCAGACAGATGCAAGTTTAATATATGCAAATTTGGTTGATCTAGTCCCAATAGTCTCTGAGTAACTGAGAGAAATGCAAAAAGTGTTGCAACTGTCCCCGGTCTCCCCTACATTTACACGACAACGATACGCTTAAAACTCAGAAGTGTTTCCTTTGAGTTTACAAAACTTTGCATTTTCAGGCACCCAAACTGACTCTTTGTTGTCGTGGAAACGAACGGCCAAAAATTATAAAAAGTTTTACGTTTTTAGCCGAGCCCAGGACTCTGATAGTGGGGACTCCATAATCAGAAACATTAGCAGCAGGGATACAACTACGTGCTGCCTTCCACAAGCAACAACTTCTGATGTAAACAGGGAACTTCAGAACATTCTGATGAAACTTAAGACTGCAAATCGACTCATCATTCATGTGGGGAAGAATGATATTCATAAAGAGCAGTCAGAACAAACAAAACTCAATAACTGTTATTTGATAAATATCACTAAATAAATAAATAATAGGCTATGATAATATTATTGAAATAAATAATACTATAATATTATAGTAGGCCTAGAACAGTTAATATTTTCAGAATTCTATATGCTCATTGAGACAAACAGCTAAAGTTAATCAGTGAAATTTAAGGAATTTTTAACATGTTGCAACCGTCTCATGGTTGTGTTGCAACTGTCTCCTGGGTTGGGGTCAGTTGCAACATCTGGCTTCTTCCATTTAAATAAATACTGTGAATGATATGTCATATATAATCATCTTCATATGGTATGGGTATCTAGCAGACAGATGCAAGTTTAATATATACAAATTTGGTTGATCTAGTCCCAATAGTCTCTGAGTAACTGAGAGAAATGCAAAAAGTGTTGCAACTGTCCCCGGTCTCCCCTACGTTTACACGACAACGATACGCTTAAAACTCAGAAGTGTTTCCTTTGAGTTTACAAAACTTTGCATTTTCAGGCACCCAAACTGACTCTTTGTTGTTGTGGAAACGAACGGCCAAAAATTATAAAAAGTTTTACGTTTTTAGCCGAGCCCAGGACTCTGATAGTGGGGACTCCATAATCAGAAACATTAGCAGCAGGGATACAACTACGTGCTGCCTTCCACAAGCAACAACTTCTGATGTAAACAGGGAACTTCAGAACATTCTGATGAAACTTAAGACTGCAAATCGACTCATCATTCATGTGGGGAAGAATGATATTCATAAAGAGCAGTCAGAACAAACAAAACTCAATAACTGTTATTTGATAAATATCACTAAATAAATAAATAATAGGCTATGATAATATTATTGAAATAAATAATACTATAATATTATAGTAGGCCTAAAACAGTTAATATTTTCAGAATTCTATATGCTCATTGAGACAAAAAGCTAAAGTTAATTAGTGAAATTTAAGGTATTTTTAACATGTTGCAACTGTCCCCTTGGTTGGGGTCAGTTGCAACATCTGGCTTCTTCCATTTAAATAAATACTGTGAACGATATGTCATATATAATCATCTTCATATGGTATGGGTATCTAGCAGACAGATGCAAGTTTAATATATGCAAATTTGGTTGATCTAGTCCCAATAGTCTCTGAGTAACTGAGAGAAATGCAAAAAGTGTTGCAACTGTCCCCGGTCTCCCCTACATTTACACGACAACGATACGCTTAAAACTCAGAAGTGTTTCCTTTGAGTTTACAAAACTTTGCATTTTCAGGCACCCAAACTGACTCTTTGTTGTCGTGGAAACGAACGGCCAAAAATTATAAAAAGTTTTACGTTTTTAGCCGAGCCCAGGACTCTGATAGTGGGGACTCCATAATCAGAAACATTAGCAGCAGGGATACAACTACGTGCTGCCTTCCACAAGCAACAACTTCTGATGTAAACAGGGAACTTCAGAACATTCTGATGAAACTTAAGACTGCAAATCGACTCATCATTCATGTGGGGAAGAATGATATTCATAAAGAGAAGTCAGAACAAACAAAACTCAATAACTGTTATTTGATAAATATCACTAAATAAATAAATAATAGGCTATGATAATATTATAGAAATAAATAATACTATAATATTATAGTAGGCCTAAAACAGTTAATATTTTCAGAATTCTATATGCTCATTGAGACAAACAGCTAAAGTTAATCAGTGAAATTTAAGGTATTTTTAACATGTTGCAACCGTCTCATGGTTGTGTTGCAACTGTCTCCTGGGTTGGGGTCAGTTGCAACATCTGGCTTCTTCCATTTAAATAAATACTGTGAATGATATGTCATATATAATCATCTTCATATGGTATGGGTATCTAGCAGACAGATGCAAGTTTAATATATACAAATTTGGTTGATCTAGTCCCAATAGTCTCTGAGTAACTGAGAGAAATGCAAAAAGTGTTGCAACTGTCCCCGGTCTCCCCTACATTTACACGACAACGATACGCTTAAAACTCAGAAGTGTTTCCTTTGAGTTTACAAAACTTTGCATTTTCAGGCACCCAAACTGACTCTTTGTTGTTGTGGAAACGAACGGCCAAAAATTATAAAAAGTTTTACGTTTTTAGCCGAGCCCAGGACTCTGATAGTGGGGGACTCCATAATCAGAAACATTAGCAGCAGGGATACAACTACGTGCTGCCTTCCACAAGCAACAACTTCTGATATAAACAGGGAACTTCAGAACATTCTGATGAAACATAAGACTGCAAATCGACTCATCATTCATGTGGGGAAGAATGATATTCATAAAGAGCAGTCAGAACGCCTTAAGAAGGATTTCAATGAACTTTTCGAAACACTTAAAAGACTGAAAGTTCAAACATTCATCAGTGGACCACTCCCAGCAAGAGGAACAAACAGGTTTTCACGGCTGCTTGGGCTTAATACGTGGCTGCAAAAAACCTGCAATATAAAAGGAGTGAACTTCATTGACAATTTCAATCTTTTCTGGAGTCAGAGACAACTTTTTCATCGGGATGGCCATCACCCAAACAAACTTGGTTCAAGAGTGTTAAAGGACAATATCTACTTCTATCTCAACCATCCTTCTGCAGTGTGTGCCAATCCACTCAATCTGAACGGCACACACACACCTGGACACAGTATGAATGACCACAGGACTTCACTTCAGCAGCAAAATGGACATGCGGTTGACATGTCACACAAGGACAATGATAACACCACTCAGCCACAACAACCTCTGCTCACGGACCCAATCTCAGCTGAGCCCTGCCCACAGAGCTCATCACAGACAGACATATTAGAACTGCTCCAAGATTCAGCACCCAAGGACGTCTTCCTGGAAAACAGCCAGGGAAGCCAGGACAGCATATCACAGCCTCCGATAACACCAGAGCAACAGCCCCTCTCACCAGACACGTTTTCCCTCTCTCTAGCATCGCCACTTCTGTGCTTCTCACAGAAAATTGAAGAACTGGTGTATGCTGGAACCAAACTATCCCACTCTTTTGCTGCAAGCCCCCAGATACCAACCAAAAAACGGCAGGCACCACAACCACCAAAGCCTGCGGGCCCAGCTCGCCCTCCCCCTCCTGTGAGAGCTCTTCTGCCTCTGCCACAACGCCAGGGCCCACACCCTCCTCCATCTGCTTGAGGTGAACCAAAAACAACTGATACCAGCTCTCAGTGATGTGTGTTGGGTCCCTGCTATGATAACAGTAACTTTCTCAAATGTTTACAGAACAAGCGGGAACCCAGTGTGCCTGTATCTTTCTCTATTGCTGTTCTATTACAAGATAGAATGTCTAAGGCCTTCAATAGCCGTACAGCAAACCCAACTAATCTGATGCCTATTACACGTCAAATTAAGATTGATGTGGGGACAAAAATTAAGACTGTTCAGTTAGCACTTTTAAACATTCGCTCACTTAAAAATAAATCACTTCTAGTCAACGACTGTTAAGAGAGGTGGGGGTCTAGCTGCTCTTTTTAAAGATATCTATCAATGTAAGCAAATATCATTTGGGAATTACCCTTCTTTCGAATATCTGGGTATTGTGTTAAAAGGTGCTCCACGCATTGTACTTATCATTATTTACAGGGCTCCAATTCCAGCCTTCATTATTAGAAGGCTGGAATACTCTCCAGCCTTTGCTGAGGACTTTACAGAACTGTTATCAACAATTACCTCAGAGTTTGACTGTTTTGCCATTGCTGGAGATTTTAACATCCACATAGATAGTGCAGAAAACAATATGGCAAAAGAAATCAAAACTGTTTTAAAAACTTTTGATCTGACTCAGCATATACATGGACCCACACACAATCGTGGACACACTCTAGATTTACTTATCAGTAAGGGTCTAAACATTTCATCGATTGTTATTAAGGATGTAGCACTGTCTGATCATTTCTGTATTTTCTTTGATATATTGATCTCTCCTGCCATTGAAGCTAGATCTGTGTCTGTCAAGAAGAGATGCTTAAATGAGAACACTAGTGTACTATTTATGAAGGCTATATCCTTAACACCAAGCATATCTGCAGACTCTGTTGATTTTCTCCTTGATTCTTTTAACTCAAAAGTTAAAAGTGTAATTGATGATATTGCTCCTGTTAAAGTCAGGAAGAAGAGTGGCAGACAAAAAGCACCTTGGAGAAACTCAACAGCAGTGCAAAATATGAAAAGACAATGCAGAAAAGCAGAGCGCATGTGGCGGAAGACTAAACTTGTAGTCCATTATAACATCTACAAAGACAGCCTTCATGCTTTCAATATGGAACTAGGCAAAGCTAGACAGACTTTATTCTCAAATATTATAAACAGCAATTTAAACAACACACGCACTCTTTTTGCTACTGTAGAGAGACTGATAAACCCCCCAAGCCAGATTCCCAGTGAAATGCTCTCAGAGAACAAGTGTAGTGAGTTTGCTTCTTTCTTCTCTGAGAAAATCAATAATATCAGAAAGGTGATCAGCACATCCTTGAGTTGCACTGAGGTCAGACAGATCAGACCACCTGAGAAAGTAGTTACTATGTCTGATTTCAAAGAAATTGATGGCAAAATTTTGGAAGAAACCGTACAGCACCTTAAAACATCAACCTGTGCTCTTGACACACGTCCCACATCTTTTTTCAAAAGTGTGTTAAACAGTTTAGAAGCAGATCTTCTAGAAGTGGTAAATGCCTCACTTCTCTCTGGGAGTTTTCCAAACTCCCTGAAAACTGCAGTTGTCAAGCCCCTCCTGAAAAAGAGCAATCTGGATAAGTCCATATTAAGCAACTATAGGCCGATTTCAAATCTTCCTTTCATAGGCAAGATCATTGAAAAAGTTGTCTTCAATCAGCTGAACAAATTTTTATGCTCGAATGGATACTTTGACAATTTTCAATCTGGTTTCCGACCACACCACAGCACAGAGACAGCGCTCATAAAGATAATAAACGATATTCGCTTAAAGGGATAGTTCGCCCAAAAATGATATTTAAGCCATGATTTACTCACCCTCAAGCCGTTCGAGATGCATATGTCAATCTTTTTTCAGACAAACACATTTTCAGTTATTTTAGAAAATGTCTTAGATCTTTCAGTGGTTATAATGTGAAGCAATGGGGTCCAGCTGCTCCAAGTCGCAAATTGTGCATGCATCCTTCACAAAAATAATCCATCCGGCTCCAGGGGGATAAACGAAGGCCTTCTGAGGGTAATCCGTGCGGTTTTGTCGTAAAAATATACATATTTAAAACTTTATAAACGAAAATAACTGGCTTCCGGTGGCGGTCGGTGAGCGTTCATGGAGATGGATGCTGGCATATGACGTAGGACGTAGCGTAGGAAGCGTCGTGACGTAGAACGAACGCAGAGTTTTGTTTTGCTCTGCTCTCTGGCTCCGCTGTCACGTTCGTTCTACGTCACGACGCTTCCATCGCCATGAACGCGCGTCGACCGCTACCGGAAGCCAGTTATTTTCGTTTATAAAGTTTTAAATATGTATATTTTTACGACAAAACCGCACGGATTACCCTCAGAAGGCCTTCGTTTATCCCCCTGGAGCCGGATGGATTATTTTTGTGAAGGATGCATGCACATTTTGCGACTTGGAGCAGCTGGACCCCATAGCTTCACATTATAACCACTGAAAGATCTAAGACATTTTCTAAAATAACTGAAAATGTGTTCGTCTGAAAAAAGATTGACATATGCATCTCGAACGGCTTGAGGGTGAGTAAATCATGGCTTAAATATCATTTTTGGGCGAACTATCCCTTTAAATACTGATTCAGGCAAATTATCAGTGCTGGTACTACTCGACCTCAGTGCTGCATTTGACACTGTCGATCATAACATACTTCTTGACAGGCTGGAAAACTGGGTGGGGCTTTCTGGGATAGTCCTAAAATGGTTCAGGTCATACTTAGATGGGAGAGGTTATTATGTGAGTATAGGAGACCATAAGTCTGAGTGGACATCCATGACATGCGGAGTCAGGGCTGGACTGGGACAAAAAATCGGCCCGGGCATTTTGGCCCAGACTGGCCCACTATATGATCATGAACACCACCCATCTTTGCACGCCCTTAAAGGAGCTGTATGTAAGAAATGTATTTCAATTAATCATAAAATGACCCTGATATGTCACTAGACATTAAGAAATCATGTTCATTTCAAATACTTATATCACTGACAACAGTAGTACGGCCAGGATATTGTCATTTAAAAAGTGAAGTTGCAGCCCTCAACTGATGTTGATGTTGTCATCTTGTGTTTTGGCCTGATGCTCCACCCTCCACCTATCTACCAATCACGAAGTCAGTAGTGTTTCGGCATCCGGGTTGCCAGCTCTGCTCTAGTTACCACAGTTGCAGCTCCTTGTAGCAGCCTACGTTCCTGCTGGATCCTGCAACATATCTGGCAACCTCGAGTCAGGGGGGAGGGGACACAGTGATTGCAGTACCAGTTTTGGCCACAATCTTACATACAGCTCCTTTAAATATATGCATACCATCTCCTATTCCTTAAAACCACTAATGCCATGTAATGAGTGAGTATAGGAACAAGTGAGAGTTAACAGATGAAATAAGTAAAAATTTGACATTTATTAATACAGTTGAACTATACTCCACAGTGATGAATCCTAAAACAAGCTATAAGCTGCAATACATAGCATAGCAATACCAGTGTTTCTTATAGGATTTTTGGTAAAACTGTGGTGGTTGGACCTTGGTCCTTCTAGGGGGGTTTGGGGTCATGCCCCCCCATGAGAAAATTTTGTGCATTTTAATGTTAAATTCATCAATCTGGTGCACGTTGAGAGTTCAAAATGAAAAGCTCCAACCCATATTCAGTGTGCAAATTAAACAAAGAAAAATTCAAACCTAATTAATAATAATAGTTAATAAATAAATACATAATAATAGTTACAATATTAATCCTATGACAGTAATAGCCATATTTTGTAAAACAAATGCACTAAAAAATAAAGGAAACTTTCATAATTAGTTTTGTACCAATTTCTATACTTGAAAGAGATAAGCACATGATATTTTATTTTGACGCAAACTGCATCAAGCTTTTATTTTGGTGGAAAACATGGTTTACAAACGCCTCTCATTAAATTTCTAGTGAATTGCGGCAATCATCAACTATGCAGATGTGGAAATAATCTGTAACTGGGTAATATGGGTTCCTACACTCATGACATGGCCTAAGTGTTTTGAAAGTAGTTCTGCTTAACGCAGGCTCTACACTTTCTCATCTCTCTCCTGATCCTCCTATCATCATCTGCCACAGGAGCTGATGAAGAAAACATATTTTGACACAGTTTAAACTTTACAGTGTCTGCTTTAAGGGCCTGTTTCTATTTTTTCACGCTATTTCTCTGCACATTCCTTGCGTTTCTTCTCCATCTCGCTGACTATTTTGACAGATACACACTGACACTACTGCACGCTCGCTCACTCGTTTAAACTTGTGATTGGGCTAGCCCAGTGTCAATCAAGAAAAGAACCAATGGGCCGCTGATCTACGTGTTTCATGGGCTGGTCTGTCAGAAAAAAAAAACTAACGCTGACTTTTTTTGACCAATGCATTACACCGGCACAAACCCAGCGCCGCCAATTAAGCAAAACAAAACAAAACGAATGGGCCGCCGATGTACACATTTTATGGGCCGTTAAAAAAAAAAGAAAAATAATAATAATAAAAATGATGTATATGAGTATGAGATGTACCGGCCCAAAAAGCACGTCGGCCCACCGGGAAAGTGCCCGGTATGCCCGATGGCCAGTCCAGCCCTGTGCGGAGTCCCTCAAGGCTCAATTATTGCGCCACTCCTGTTCAACCTGTATATGCTCCCAATGAGCCAAATAATGAGAAAGAACCAAATCTCTTACCACAGCTATGCAGACGACACACAGCTCTACCTAGCCCTATCGCCTAACGATTACAGCCTCATTGACTCCCTGTGCCAATGCATTGACGAAGTCAACAGTTGGATGTGTCAAAACTTTCTTCAGTTAAACAAAGACAAAACTGAAGTCATTGCGTTTGGAAACAAAGATGAAGTTCTCAAGGTGAACGCATACCTTCACTCTAGGGGTCAAACAACTAAAAATCAAGTCAGGAATCTTGGTGTGACACTAGAGTCAGACCTTAGTTTCAGTAGTCATGTCAAAGCAACAACTAAATCAGCATACTATCATCTGAAAAATATTGCAAGAATTAGATGCTTTGTTTCCAGACAAGACTTGGATAAACTTGTTCATGCTTTCATCACCAGCAGGGTGGATTATTGTAATGGACTCCTCACTGGCCTTCCCAAAAAGACCATAAGACAGTTGCAGCTCATACAGAACGCTGCTGCCAGGATTCTGAGCAGAACTAGAAAATATGAACATATCACACCAGTCCTCAGGTCTTTACACTGGCTCCCAGTTAAATTTAGGATTGATTTTAAAGTATTATTACTGGACCTCAATACATTGTAGATATGCTCACTGAATATAAACCCAACAGATCACTCAGATCACTAGGATCATATCAGCTAGAAATACCAAGGGTTCACTCTAAGCATGGCGAGTCCGCTTTTAGCTATTATGCTGGAACAGCTTCCAGAGGAGATCAGACGTGCTCCTACTGTACACTGTTAGACCTTACCGGGTTTTTTTACAGTAAAATACTGGCAACACTGTTGCCAGTAATATACTGTTAATTGTACAGTTATTTACTGTAATCTAAAGTTTGTTTCTGTAAAAATGCACTAAATTAAAATTCAAGTTAACTAATTACACTTGCAGAAACCGACTGCCTTAAATTGACCAACTGTCATTTAAATGTATTAATTAAAATTCATAATGTATAAATAACGTGAGCAAAGTATTAATGTGAACTTCTTTCATTTGAAACCAATAAAAAACTATTGAACATAAAAAGATTTCCACTGGACCAACAACTACACAGTCACCGCCTGTTAAATAAAGCAACATGCAACATATCATCAATGTTTGTAGATCTTCTCCTGGACTGAAGCACAGGCTCTACTCTTCTGCACAATGGTGACCCAAAAAAATAAATTTTACAGTAAACTACTGGCAACAGTGTTGCCAGTATATAACTGTTTTATAACTTACAGTTTATTACTGTTAAAATACATTTTGTGGGTGTGACTTTTTATCTTACACTGTTAACCCTTTCAACCCCACAGGAAAATCCACACTACAAAGAGTATATTAAGTAACATTGACGCAGTGTTGCAGTGAGATAATTAAGGGAATATGTTAAATAATAAGTTAATAAGTAAAATAAGTGATTGTTGAGCATTAGTGATGAACACCTGCTGTTAACAAGCAGAATCACTGAAGAAAAGAGGAACGGAAGAACAGAAAATAGAGAAACACAAGAACTACAACTGACTTCCAGCCATTACACATTATTACACTTATTATTAACCAGTATGACTTTATTTCTGTCATACATCTACAGAAGTTGTTATCGAGATGTTTAATTGAAAATGTTTGGTTTGAAGTTACCGTTATAGAGATCAGTGCTTGATTAAGTTGGGCTCCTGACCCTTGACTTTATAACGTTAGTATTTCACTGGCTGAATGAACTGTGTATTTGCACTTGTGCACACACACAGTTTGTAAATGATTGCAGTTATACTGATAATGATGAAATAATCTTTGTATAACCTGTTCATACACTAAATCTCTTTCAGTTTTTAATTCTGTATCAAAAG
This sequence comes from Squalius cephalus, assembly GCF_949319135.1. Lineage (NCBI taxonomy): Eukaryota > Metazoa > Chordata > Actinopteri > Cypriniformes > Leuciscidae > Squalius > Squalius cephalus. Next base: position 6,640,913 of record NC_137123.1, read on the forward strand.
TGTTATATTACCACCACTGTGAAACAATAGTAATAAATTACAATCATAATTTTTTTAACACATAATGCACAGCCTAAAAATTAAACAGAGCTACAATGTCTTGTAGAAACACAGAAATATCAAAAATCTGCAAATGTCTCTCATCAATGGTGGCAATAATTTATTTGTATTTATATATTCATGCAGGAGTGCATGCTGGGAGTTTTATACAATCCTGGAACCCAGCATGCATTGCGACATGAAAGTTTTTATTGTCACCATTGTTGAGATTCATGTGCTGATTGTTGATCTCTGTTTGTGTCTGAGTTAAGCAGGAGCTAAAAAAGTTTTAAAACACTATATTATTTCAATATTCTTCAGAATAACTAATTACAGAAACATTGTATTTCACATTATAGATTAATAGATATATGATTCATATGACAAACCCATAAAACCAAAGCTTTTACACTGATTAAGATCAGAGAATCAGACATGTCCAGAATGACTATGTAATTATCACAACGGTCATACACACATGATCATCTTTCTCTTGACTTTTCTTGCCATAACACATGTGTTTTATAAACGCATAGTTAAAGCAGTCAGAGAAAAACTGATATAATAAAGTCAATGGTTCAAGAGCCCAACTAAAACAAATACTGATCTCCATCATGGTGATAATAATTTATTATATAAATATTAATAATATTTATTTTCAATAAAACATCAACATCATAAACATCAACAATTAAATATCTGTTAATTCTCAACAATAACTTTTGTACAAAAGAAATAATGTTAAACTGGTTTGTAAACTGGTTTCACACTCAGTGTTGCTGGAAGTCAGTTGTAGTTTTTGTGTTTCTCTTTTTTCTGTTCTTGTTTCTCTGTCCTTCAGTGATTCTGCTTATCAGGTGTTCATCAGTGTCTCAGTTCACTCACTTTTTTTCATTCACTCTGTCAAGTGGACTATATTAGTGAACTAATGTAGGGAATAGTGAATGAGGGTATAGGGTGTGATTGGGAAAACAGCCTCTGAGTGTCGACTTTGAGCACTGTTAATTCACAGTATATTCCTGTAGGCTATTATTGTTTTCTACGGTATATTACTGTTTTAATGGAAAATGGTATGATATTGTCAGAATTAGGCCTTTTTTTACAGCAAGGGTTAGAAGTGTAGTCACTTTCAAATCCAGACTCAAAACACAACTGTTTAGCTATGCATTTACTGAATAAGCACTGTGCCGCTGTTCGTCCGACTGTTTGTACTGTACTGTATTTTATTTTTCTAAACTGTTTTAATTATTCTTATTTCTTTTTATTATTTTAATTTCTTCTATGTAAAGCACTTTGAATTGCCACTGTGTATGAAATGTGCTATATAAATAAACTTGCCTTGCCTTGAAAACGGTGTCGTGTGAACAGACCCTAAGGCTGTGGCTGAAGCGGGTGTTCATAATGCTCAATCATCTCTTAATTAATCACTAAATTATCTCATTAACTTTAACACTTTTAACACTCTTTAGATTGGGACAATATGTACTCTGAGCAGTGTTGATTTAACACTGGGGATTTTGCTGTGTGCCTGTAACGTTGTAGTAATCATGAAGACATTGATTAGCTTGTTCAGGTGTGTTTGATTAGGGTTGGAGCTAAACTCCAGGAAAGTGGATCTCGTGGTCCAGAGTTGAGAACCCCTGCTCTAGACTATATAAACTCCCCGATATCATATATAAGCTCAGTTTCATCATCAATAATAACAGTTTCTCCACTCACCAACAGCAGCAAGAGTAAAACTGACTCTGTCATTTGTGTCTGTCGGCTTCACCAATGTAGAGATGAGTTTCCCGTTGGTTTTTAACACATGGTTTCCGTTGAAGGCTAGTTCAGCTGGCCTGACTGATGATGAAGATTCTGAAATCTTTCCTGAAGCGTTGAGGACCATATTCAAAATATTGGTCACATTCTAATTTATTGATCAGAAAAAAAAAAATACTGTAAATGTAAATATTAAGAAAGCCAATTAATCACACCTGCAATGTCAATAATGTAACTGACAATTACATTTGATTTGATTATTTTATATATATATATAAAAATATATATCTTGAAGACTTACAGTCAAAGGAAGCTCTTGAGCTGTAATGTTCTCGATCTGCTCTAGAAGATTTTGAAGGGATTCAGTCTGACTCTGAAATCAAAATTGAGAAGACAGAATTTGACAATATGTGAGTGATGACTTTAACCGGGTATGCGGAGTGCCTCTGAAATGAGACACAGACACTGTTTTTTAACGAATTTCTTAAAAAAAATGATTAAATTACATTTTTTTTTTTTAAACATTTGTCGCCACCTACTGGTGGAAATGAAAATACTTTTCCAAAGGTGCTTTTCTGTATTTTGCTCGTTACAGTGGACAGTGTTTGTATCCAAACCAGTGCCAGAAAATGTCTTAGAAAATGGATTACCCTCAGAAGGCCTTCGTTTATCCCCCTGGAGCCGGATGGATTACTTTTGTGAAGGATGCATGCACATTTTGGGACTTGAATGAGGTGGACCCCATAGGTTCACATTATAACCACTGAAAGATCTAAGACATTTTCTAAAATAACTGAAAATGTGTTCGTCTGAAAAAAGATTGACATATGCATCTCGAACGGCTTGAGGGTGAGTAAATCATGGGTTAACTATCATTTTTGGGCGAACTATCCCTTTAATTAGCGAGTCCACAAACTCATTTTTTCAATTGGCTTTTGTATGCAGAGTATTCACAGCTTATATGGACTGAATGCCCCCATAAACCATCAGCAATTATTAGAAAAGCACATTCATATTTCAGTTTACACACTTATCTAAAATGCACGTTATTGCACTGCTTCAGTTTGGACAATTATTGATAGGAGTCTCTACAACTTCAATTTCAGAAACTCAACTTACGTTGTATCCTTCCAGCGGCGTTATATTTATACCTGCAATGACAGAAATCAGCATGAAGACAATAATATAATAACTGCAAAACTTTAAAAAATAACTATTTTACTAAGCAGCAATTTCAGCAAGATTGTGAATTCAGCAAGATTTCAGTGGTGTACCTCCTTCTGCGTTCCCCCTCTCTTCCACTTAGACTTCAGTCATACCTTTTCCATTAAGGGACAATATTTGCCCTCTAAATTTATTTCCCAGTGCTTTTTTTTACCTTTATGAATAACTTTATTAAATAAAAAATGATTTCAATGAAAAATGTTCAATAGAGCAATATGCAATGACGGAAAAACGAAGTGATACTTTGAAATATTAAACTAAAACCAGTCAAAAAAGTCTGTGAGTCATTCTTACATTCAGTAACAAAGCAAATAGCTGTATTTATAAATGAATCATTGAATGATTGACTCACAATTCTTTTCAAAGCTGCAGAATTGTTTACGAAACACCGGTGTGTGCTGTAGTTCTGCTTTTCTCTTTCGTTGGAACTATTATTGACAGTACTGTGTTTAAAATATACATTTTGTTTGTTGACCTGTTATATGATAATCAATGTCACGTTTGCCATCGTGTGGATATTTGGGAACAATTGCATTCCTGCTCGTTATCAACATTAAATACAACAACTTGCACAAGGTGTTTTTGTATCAAAGAAAGTTTGAGTCTTAAATCTCTCACTCTGTGTCTATATTTGTTCTTCATGTGAGTACGTACTAAATCCCCACTTTTGGTGCGTTGTCGAGAACGGCAGTAATGTAGCGCAGCAATACTCTGCACACTATCTGTCATATGCTCGCTGCCTGTCACTTATCACTTATCAACAGATAAGTAGGAGTCAAAATGAAAGAAAGATTCAATTTGTGAAATATTGATCCAACACACAAAAAAAAGTACAATATTGGAAAATCAACCATGTGACCATGTGAGGAGATGACCAGAAATTGACCTATCGGTAAGCCCCGCCCCCTTTAGTTACGGTTGCTAACTCGGACAAACAAACGGAGTGGCTAACTGTCTTACAATGAGCTAACCATAGATATCTATAATAAAGGCTAGATGTCTCGTGCGCACTGCTGGCCAATGGAGGTCAACGTACACACACGGCGGCCATCTTACCACAGGGTACTCGCTCACTCGTAACATGGTGCATGTACTTTTAAATAACCATAACTTGCTCAATTTTCTACTGATTTTCAAACGGTTTGGTTTGTTATAAACGTCAGAGATGTAGTTATGATACTGTATACATATGAATAATTATAACAATGGACTTAAATATGAAAGAATTATAGCCACTTTAATAACGTTTGTAAGAAACCAAACCGTTTGTAAATCCGTCAAAATTTCAGTGAGATAAGAGGATTTGTGTGCGTGCTGATCACTCACCTTAATTCACAGCTTCCCTGTGATGCCGGAAGTGACTCCGCCTTAAGACATCTAGCCTTTATATGGATATCTATGAGGCTAACTGTCTTACAATGACAGCTGTCAGTGTGAAAACCTTATCCCAAGATGTTTTTGATAAATTTTGGACGCAGAAGGACCACCTCTCGTCGAGGAGCATTCAAGTGGGACTTAAATATGCCATGGAGGGTTAAAAGTAGTGGTGGGCCGTTATCGGCGTTAACGCGCTGCGTTAACGCGAGACTCTTATCGCGCGATAAAAAAAATATCGCCGTTAATCTATTCTCCAAGTTGGGTTGGGAGCGTTGGGAGCTGGCTCAAGCTACACAAGCTATGATGACGCAATCTACCCGCGGCCGCGAGGAACACCCGGCTGCAACGCATCATATTCGTCGTCATCTTAAAGGGATAGTTCAGGATTTTAGACATGAATCTCTATAGCTTCCCCATAAGCAGTGTGGTGCATTGACCATGACTTACCCCCGACAGCGTCCTGTGAGCCGAGCTCCGGTCCAGTTTTGGTCAAGATGAAATTAGTCCGGCAAGTTTGCTGGGGTCACGGCAATAAAGCTTTTTTCTTCTCAAATCAATATGTGTTCAAAAGAGTGATATATTTGCAGCACAAAACCGCTGTCTATGGAGAGGTCAGACCTCGTAATGGCTTGGCACTATTTTCTTCCCCGTCATATCACTGCGCGCTGCCGCTACCTACAGCCAGCTGGGAGCCGCGCACGTGTCACTTTGTTTACAGCTCGTAAAGAGAACGATAACATGTCTGACTACAGCAGCGACGATGACAACATTGACTTCGACACACAGCCAAAAGGATATCTTTACGAACCTGAATACACAGATGACGAGTTACGCCAGATGGAGTTAGAAAGGACAGAAAGAGAGAGGATGGACAGAGAAGTTGAACAAGTTGAAGCTGGAGCCACAGCTGCTGCAGTAGCTATGTTAGCTCGTTCGTGTAGCTGTTCTGAGCACGTAAACACTGCTGTAAACACTGCCAAACAACTGAAAAAGTGGTGTGCGCCTGCGCAGCTCGCAGCTGGCTGTAGGTAGCGGCAGCGCGCAGTGATATGACAGGGGAGAAAATAGTGCCAAGCCATTACGAGGTCTGACCTCTCCATAGACAACGTTTTAGTGACGCAAATATATCACTCTTTTGAACACATATTGATTTGAGAAGAAAAAAGCTTTATTGCCGTGACCCCAGCAATCTTGCCGGACTAATTTCATCTTGACCAAAACTGGACCGGAGCTCGGCTCACAGGACGCTGTCGGGGGTAAGTCATGGTCAATGCACCACACTGCTTATGGGGAAGCTATAGAGATTCATGTCTAAAATCCTGAACTATCCCTTTAAGTAAACACGGCTGAAAGTGAAAGCTGGTGTAAAAGATCCGTGCAACATCCATTATTTGGACTTGGTTTGTATTTAAGCCGTCCGACGTAGACTGTATGGTGTAACAGTTCGGTAAGTTAACACACGACTAATCCGTTCTACCACCTCAAATTCAAAACGAAACATATCACTGAATACCAGCGCGCGCGTATTATTCCCAATATATCTTAGTGAGTGGTGTAGCACATAATCTCTTTTAAGCGCCCGATTTTAAGAATCGTTGTTGTGTTTCCTTTTAACTGAAAATACATCAGTTAGACAATATTCTAATTTTAAATTTGGGGTTTCATAAGCTCCAAGCCATAATAAACATTAGACCTACTTAAGTCTCTGCAGCTAGTGTACTTAAATTTTATTTATCTGCAAAATTATGTTGTATACTTACAGTTTTGCACAATATATGTTCTCAAAACTACATACACCCTTTCAAAAAAAAAAAAAAAAAAATACATTTAGCAGTTGTTTAGCAGGGTCTGTGTAACCTGTTCTGAAATGGTTTTATTATAATATCGTTATCGCAAGAGGCTGCAATGTATATCACAATATGGATTTTAGGCCATATCGCCCATCCCTAATTGATAGCCTATAGTAGTTGATAATAACATAGGCCTACCTAATGTTGCCTACGGACGGTAACAGTACAGTAGTAACCTTTTAAAGTCTATGAGTAGAACAGCTTTCTCAAGCAGTTTGTGATGCATTTTGGAAACAGGAGATGAGCACCTGGTCTAATGCGCCACCTGGCTTGAGAAACCCGTTCTCAAAGACTTACTTTTATAGTCATTATTTGGGTAGCACACATACTCTGAATGCCTTCGGCAGAATTCAAATGAGCCATTTTAATCTAGATTAATCTAGATTAATTTCAAAATTAATCTAGATTAATCTAGATTAAAAAAATTAATCTATGCCCACCTCTAGTTAAAAGATTATAAAATAAATATGGTGGGTAACAAGATTAATTTGGAAGCGAGGGTTTACAGATCACAAACAAGCGGGAGAAGCCTCATGTTGCGGTCGTCACGAATTAATTTACATTTAACCAGTTTAATATGGAGAGGCACTCCCAGTCAACAATTTGATTTCACAGTGATCTCACCATGAGCTCTCATGATACCCGTGATGTGTTCACAATCTGAGTTCACAGTGAGCTAAAAGTGTATCCTCACAGCGCCCTCACTGTGTGCTCATGCTATAGTCACAATGTGAGGTCAAAGTGCACACAAAGACTAGAATTCTTTTATCCTGCTTCCGTTACAAATTTGCGGGAACCAATCACAAACTGCCTTATCCACCTGGCGCGCTATTGGCGGGTTTAACACAGTGACGATAGAGAAGCAAAGAACATCACCATCACATTGTTGGTCTGATTGGTTGAAGGACTATCCAATTGCGTTCAGAGTCATTTGAACTATGCCCGTTGATCACGCCTCTTGTGCAGGAGAAAACACAGAGCAGACTCACCAGACTAATGTTCAATCTTAAAAGATTGAGTTTGGTCTGGTGATAGCCAGACTACACAAAGACTAGATACCCAGCATGCATTGCAGCATGAAGGTTTCGATCGTCACCATTGTTGAGATTCATAAGCTGATTCTTGATGCCTCTTTGTGTCTAAATGACACAGCAGTTCAAATATTTGCGTCTTATTATGCAATTCAGATCCATTAGAAATGATTATGACACTGTTGGATATCAAACTGTGTAATCTGAGGTATATTATAACTTAAAGGTATGGCGGAGGATCTTTCCGAGTTTTAGATAAGACCCGCCCTCTCCACTTTTTGAAAAGTTTGATTGATTCACCAGAATGATTGACAATTAGGAGGACCAATAGTATAGGCATTCCACCCGGAAGTAAAAAAATCCTCCACTATACCTTTAAAATATCAATATCAAACAAAATAATAAAACATTAACATCTAAATCTCTATTAATTCTCAATAAGAACTTCTGTAGACGTCTGACAGAAATAAAGTCAGTCTGGTTAGTAATAAGTGAAGCTGGTAATGCTGTTTGTGGAGTTGTTTAATCCTCCTCTGCTGAGATCTTCACAGATTTAATGTCTTCTTTTCATCTAAGGCTGTGGCTGAAGTCAGTTTTATGTTTGGAGAACATTCTTATGAGAAAGATCTGTTATCAGGGTGTGCACTCATACTGTGAGCTGACCATGTGACACCACGCACGTCCCATCATTGCCTCTCTCATCTACTACGTACAACGCTTCACTGATGTCAAGGGTGTGGTGCAAATATAGCACTGTATGTGTGACCAGCAACACTTGTTAAATACAGTCTTCTAGACTGCAAACAACGAACAAATGATTTATAGTTAACTAATTTTACAAATCAGATTTTGATCTTAAAAATAATATCAAATGGCTGCATCTTACCGTTATAAATGTTCAGATGTGTCACTGAAATCCACTTGTTCTTGTTCTTTTGTCCCGTCTCTCCAGCTCCACACCAGTATATCCCAGAATCCTTTAGTGTCAGATCAGTGATGGTCACAGTAAAAACTCCTGCAGATTCATCATCCCTCAGAGAGAATCTGCCGTTACTGTTTGTTTCTGATGAAACTTTGATACCCGATGTCTCACAGAGCGACGGGTCGCTTCCTTTGCATATGAACTTGATCTTGTTCTTCAGATCACTGTTATAATGGCAGGTGATGTTCAGATGTTCTCCAGTCACACCAGACACGACAGACACTAAACCAGGGCATAAATGAGAGATTTAAGTGTCCCAAATTCTCATTAATTCTACACTGCATCCTTGAGTCTCTGTTATAGTGACAGTATGGGCTGTTTAGTCTAATGTAAATCATGTCAGCTGTGTTTTGGTGTGAACGGCTTCTCTGTTAACAAAGACTGATAATGGAATAAATATAAAATGAAAATGTATTTTACAATAGAAAAACCTGAACTTTTGTGTACAGATAAAGCATACTTTGTGTTTTGAATGAGCGATTTCTTCATAACTGAGAAAGTGTTGTGTGTGAGGAAGTGATGTGGGTCAGTGTATGTGGTGTGAACACTCGCTTATCATCATCTGCAGAGGATACTGTGGTTTCTGTCATCTCGCCTCTTTACATCCTTACACAGGGTTCCCACACCTTGGTTAACTTCAAATTCAAGGACCTTTCAAGGACTTTCCAGGTCCAATACCCTCAAATTCAAGGACTTAATGTGGGAACACATTTGTTGTGTCGAATAACAAACGTTGAGGTTCCATCGTAGTTGTTTTGTGCGCACGTGTTCTTTCACAATACGGGGGGAGTACTTTGGGTTCGGGCTGAATACCGAGCCCGGAGCCTCTCCTCGGACAGCACGCCAAATATGCATTTATTCTATCTGACTTATTTGTAAGCGTGAACTTGTGAAATCTCAATTCTCCAGCGGCAGTCATTTGAATTCAACCCAAGCGCTCGTTGATGACGTGGATGATTACGTTACCGTTGCTCATCTGTCCATCATCATATAAAGCCCACCCTGACAATTTGATTGGTCCGAACAATTTTTGTTCGAGCATAATAGCTCCTCAACGGATCGAGTCCAGACCGAACTTCCCGACCTAAAAAATTTGTGGGCAGGGCTAAGTTCGGCTGGCATTCAGGCTATATAGTCAAAGATTCATGGTGATGAAGTCATTATCATCAAAACATATTGTGAGCAGGTCATGTTTTCTCTTGCAGTAACAAATGTGCTTTATAAACACAATGTTAAAACAGTCAGAGAAAAGGGTCAAGAGCCCAACTAAAGCAAACACTGACCACCAAAATGGTAACTTGAAAAGAAATTCCATAAAACATTACCGTCTAAACTTCTGTTGAATCTCAAGACCTTTTGTCGATGTATGACAGAAATAAAGTCAAACTGGTAATAATAAGTGCAACAATGTGTAATGACTCGAAGTCAGTAGTTCTTGTGTTTCTCTTTTTTCTGTTATTGTTTTTTCTCTTTCCGTCAATGATTCTGCATATTAACATCAGGTGTCACCACTAATGGCCAATCATCACTTAATTAATCACTTAATTATCTCATTAACTTCAACACTGCTTCAGTGTTAACTTAATTATCTCATTAACTTCAACACTGTTCAGTGTTAATTTTAACACCCTGTAGTGTGGACACATATGTACACCGAGGAGTGTTAATTTAACACTGGGGATTTTGCTGTGCAGGGCCTTGAATTTTTTTTTTTTTCAGATTCACAAACTTTCAAGGATTTCAAGGACCCGTGGGAACCCTGCTTACAACACGTGATACAGCGCTCTCTCAGACACACACAGACCTCTCTGATGTTACTGATATATTAGTTATGATTATATGTGTTTTACACCATATCTGTGTGCACTGTCCACTTCACTCATACAGAATATTCTGACTTACCAGGTTTAATTTCCAGGTAAATCTCTGTGTATTTATCAAGTTTTCCCAGTCCTGTCTTCACACCACACCAGTATTTGCCTTGATCCTCTGTTCTCAGATCAGTGATGGTGACGGTGAAGATGAGGGTCGTTCTGTCATCGGTCAGAGAGAATCTCCTGTCTTTAGCTGGAGATCCAGATTCAACAGGAATGTCTTTATCTTTCAGTAGGTGTACTGGACACTCTCCTCTGCAGAGATACTTATTCTGCTCTTCATATCCAGACTCACAGGGACAGCGTATTTCAACTTTTCCTCCTTCATAACCAGTGAAAGTCAAGATCTCCGTCGTCTCACACGCCAAGACTAAAAACATAAGAGAGAGAAACTCAGCTCAGAGCGAACATGGACCTGATTGAGAACAGGAGCTGTTTTAGAAAGACCCAGAAACACAGAATAAACTCTTACCTGACATGATGAGCAGGAGAAATATGAGAAGTTTATGATCACAGATCTGGATCATTTTCTGCTTTATCTGTGAGCCGCTGGTGGCCTGTGTTATGAAGAGCTCTCTCTCTCTCTCTCTCTCTCTCTCTCTCTCTCTCTCTCTCTCTCTCTCTCTCTCTCTCCCCCACTCACTCACTCACTCACTCACTCACACACTCCCCCCCCTCTCTCTCTCTCTCTCTCTCTCTCTCTCTCTCTCTCTCTCTCTCTCTCTCTCTCTCTCTCTCTCTCTCTCTCCCCCACTCACTCACTCACTCACTCACTCACTCACTCACTCACTCCCCCCCTCTCTCTCTCTCTCTCTCTCTCTCTCTCTCTCTCTCTCTCTCTCTCTCACTCACTTACTCACACACACACACACACACACACACACACACTCGCGCACACTCACTCGCGCGCACACACACACACACACACACACACACACACTATCTTTGTGGGGACTCTCCATAGACGTAATGGTTTTTATACTGTACAAACTGTATATTCTATCCCCTTACACTGCCCCTATCCCTAAACCTACCCATCACAGGAGACATTCTGCATTTTTACATTTTCAAAAAAACTAATTCTGTATGATTTATAAGCTTTTGTACCCATGGGGACCTCAGTTTAGGTCCCCACGGTGACACGAGTCCCCATGAGTCTGTGTGCATTCAGGTTTAAGTCCCCACCGGTGTAGAAAAACATGTCCACACATACACACACACACACACACACACACACACACACACACACACACACACACACACACACACACACACACACACACACACTCTCTCTCACACACTCTCACACACACACACACACACACACACACTCTCTTTCTCTCTCACTTCCGGTGCAATTGTTGAGCAAGTGTGTCCGGGGCGGTGTGAGCGTTGTGCAGACTGGTGTGAGTGTTAAAGTGTTAAAGTGGTGTGGTGTGAAAGTTTTTTATTCTCTTCTTTCTGCTGTGATGGATTTTTTAATTAATCAACTTTAATTAATCAACTAACATTTGTTTTTCTTGCAGGAACAACATTCCTATGCTTTTAAATGTTTCCAAACTCTTTGGGGAAAACTTGTGACTTTGAGTGTGTGTGTGTGTGTGTGTGTGTGTCTGTGTGTATAAATAAAAATTAGGGGAAGTGAAACTAGATAGATTACTATTCTCACACCTTGTGAAGAGTAATCACAAAAACAGAGTTTGCTTGTGCCAGTGACAGAGGGAAAAGTTTGGGGCTTTTGAACCAATTGAACCAATCATATTGAAGGTGACATGTTGGTCACTATAATCTTATTTGTTGTCTTGATTCTATAAAAACTGTTGTATCCGTGTTATCTGGTGGGATTCTCAATGGAATTTGTCTGAGATCTTCCGGCCTTGCTTCTTGGGAGAGATTCCCTGAGAACCTGAGAAGATCTCCTGGCCGTGATTAAAGCATTTAAAGGACATTTGCTGAAGTCTGTTTGTCGATCATTCCTGCGCAGGAAGTACACAGTAAATTCCCCAGTGTTAAATTAACACTGCTCAGAGCACATATGGTCCCACTCTACATGGTGTTAAAGTAACACTGAAGCAGTGTTAAAGTTAATGAGACAATTAAGTGATTAATTGAGTGATGATTGAGCATTATTGAAGACACCTGATGATAACAAGCAGAATCACTGAAGGAGAAAATCACAAATTGTAAGCCACCATTATGGTGATGAGTGTTTGCTTTAGTTGGGCTCTTGACCCTTATTGTATATTATTAACTTTAGACTTTGTTTGTCTGCTGTTATTGATTTATAACAGTCAGATGAACAAAGAAAAAGTGTGATCTGATAGTGTCGGTTATGTTTTGACATAATCATGCTGTGATCCGAAATTGAAACTTATTGAGATAGTTTGGTGTAACTTGTTAGCAGCAGCTCTGTGATTCTACAGTATATGATTATTAGCATTTTTCTTATAATCCAATATATTTAATAAACATTGTTCTGATCAAAACACTTTCAAATGTATTAATTTAGAAACACAGACATCAATAATCAGCCTGTGAATCTCAACAATGGTGACAATAATAAAGCATGTTGCAGTGGCTGCCACCAATCACAACTCATTAATGGCTCCCATCATGCATTGCGATATGAATCAATTATGATCCGAATTGTCTATGTAATTTACTTTTCCCAATTGTCACCATTGTTGAGATACATAGACTGAATCTTTATGTCTGTGTGTGCCTAAAAGAAAGATAAAAAAAAAAAAAAAAAAAAAAAAAAAACCTTTTAAGAAATCCTTTATATTATATCTAAAATTCTGGATATTTATGCAGAATCACAGTTATGCTGTAACCAACAACATAAATCAAAAACATAAAGTTCAAATGATGATTGTCATAACATAACCAACACCATCAGATCACTTTTTTTCTTTGTTCATCTGGCAGTTATAACTCAGATACAGCAGCCAAACAAAAATGAAAGTTAATAATGTAAGGGTCAAGAGTCCAACTAAAGCAAACACCCATCACCATAACGGTGGCTTACAATTTGAGATTTTCTCCTTCAGTGATTCTGCTTGTTATCATCAGGTGTCGTCAATAATGCTCAATCATCACTCAATTAATCACTTAATTATCTCATTAACTTTAACACTGCTTCAGTGTTACTTTAACACCATGTAGAGTGGGACCATATGTGCTCTGAGCAGTGTTAATTTAACACTGGGGAATTTACTGTGTAAGCTAGTTTAGGGGAACAAGTTAGTTAGGTGACTATTATTGAACTGGGACGTCGATTTGTAGACGAGATCCAGATAGTTAGGTTTAGGGAAAAATCTACCACACTGCTTATCTCTGTGTTGATTTTTTTGTTGTCCGGTTTGTTAATAGTTTTTGTTAGTTTAGTTTGAGGGCCGTGTGCGATCCGTTAATTGGAGGCATGTCGGCCGAGCAAACACAGGGTTTGAGTTCACTCACGAGACGCCATGCGATTAAGGTGGCGTCTGCGGTGAGCGTCGAGGAACGTTGTTTGGCCGTTGGGGAAGTGGTGGGACACGCTAGCGTTTTGTCCGCTTCTAGAATGAACAATGCAACAGTGTTTTTTCTGGATAGTGCAGACAAGGCGAATGAGTTGGTAGAACGGGGAACTGTTATTGATGGCGATATTTATTTCAGTTCTCCCACTCTCCTTACCAGTGAAAAAAAGGTTATTCTAACTAATGTACCACCTTTTGTTAGTGATGGATTTCTAACGCAAGCTTTGACACGCTATGGAAAGTTGGTGTCCCCAATAAACAATATTCCAATTAGTAGCGAGTCGCCTTTATTGAAACATATTGTTTCTTTTAGACAGTTCGTATACATGATTATTCCGGACGATGCAGATCTAGATCTGACACTGAAATTTCGAATTGACGATTTTAGCTATGCTACTTTCATCACTACTGGAAAAGTCAGATGCTTTGGATGTGGTAATAAAGGGTATTTAATTCTGACAAAAATACTGAGGGAGAGGAAGGAAAAGAAAACAGAACAGTTGAACAAAGACGAAAAACAGAACAGTGACGAAAACGATGTAAATGCATTTTATTATGAGTCTTTTAAATGATAAATTATTTACTGCATCGTTTAATTTTTATTTTTTTTGGAAGGTATTTAAGGAGAAGAAATCTTCCTTTAAATCTATACAACAATGGTGGTTTGTTGCACCTTGTTCATTATATGGCAAAGTGCAGATAAAACAATTTACGCAACAATATACTCAAAATGTCACAAAAGAATTGAATCGTTCTTTAAAAATGCTTGAATTGATGGATTTACAAAAGTTGTCTCACACCTCAAGTGATAGTAATTTAAGGGAAACCCTTTTAAAGAAAAAAACTGAACTTAAAAAGCTGTTAGAGCATAAAGCACAAGGAGCATTAGTTGTAATATTGATCAGATGGATGCACCTTCCAAATAGTTCTTTAGTCATGAGAAGAAAAAAGGGCAAAAACGTTTAATCCATGCTCTGCGTTCTGAGGATGGGACTTTGTTATCAAATCCCAGACAGATGCGTGAGGTAACAATGCGGTTTTATCAGTCCCTTTACAGAAGTGAACTTGAGCCGGAAAAGAGGGAACAATCTCCTTTCCTAGAGGATCTACCCAAGAGCTCAGAAGAGTCCAATGAAGAACTGGGATGTGGCCTAACTCTGGGAGAGCTCTATAAGGCACTCCGAGATATGGAGTCTTGGAAAGCTCCAGGTGTGGATGGGCTTCCAGTGGATTTCCTGAAAGCTTCCTGGTCGGAGATGGGAGTTGACCTGCTGGAGGTGTTCATTGACAGCTTGCTGAACCGTTGAGCTGCCGAAGGGCAGTGGTTACTCTTCTTCCCGAAAGGAGATCTCACTGAGATAAAGAACTGGAGGCCAGCATCACTTCTGTGCAGTGATTATAAAATTACTTTCTAAAACTTATGATAATAGATTGACTAAAGTAATAGGACAGGTGATCCATCTAGATCAATCTTATTGTGTACCAAACAGGTCAATCTTTGACAATATTTCCTAATTAGAGATATTATACAGTAGGGGTGTGACGAGACGCTTACTCCACGAGACGAGACGAGACACGAGATTGGGTTCACGAGAACGAGACAAGACGAGATTTTTACGCAATTTTTAAGAAATCCTCAATGATGAAATATATGAATGGAAAATAGTATTTTATTCAACTGAAAATCACAAAATGCAAAACAATTTAGGTGCCTTTTGAAATCAACTTGTAATGAATGTTATTTTACTTCTATTTTAATGAATTCTATGCAGTAAAGGACATGCAAACTGCAAAATGTTTTGCTATAAACTCTACCGTCTGGCTTCTCCCCTGTACGATTTCACATGAGAAATCTAACTCCTTTCCACAAATCGAACATAAAAAAAAAAAAAAAACAGTATAAATAAAATAAATATAAATAACTGAAATAACACTTTAAATGCAAACAGCATAATCAAAGTAGGCTACTGCTCTCTCAAAACTACAAGTTCAAACATAAACAAATTTTTTCTTCAAGCATGAAAAAGAGATAAATTAACTACACAGAACAGCCTAAGATTATGGTCATGTTCTTTTTCAAGAATATAAGCATGTCAACGATTTCTGGCAGCAGTTGAGACCTTTGGGCAGGGCTGCACGATATGAGGAAAAGCTGCGATGTGCGATTACATTGTTTAATGCCTGGTTCAGATTACACGATTTTTTTGTCTGTTACGATAGTCACTGTGTCAGATTACACGATTTTGACTCCTAAAAATCTTGTCATGTCGTGGACAAGAAACATGTCAGACTACACGTTGTTTTCCGACCAGTCATTGCGAGCCGTCTCACACTCATTCACTCGCACATATACACGCTCACATAGCCTACACGCACTCACACCATAGGACTCACACACGCACTCACTTTCTCTCTCTCACACACACACACACACACGCGCACGCACGCACGCGCGAACACACCCACACACACACTCACTCACTCGCACATACACGCACTCTCTCTCTCTCACACACACACACACACACACACACACACACATGCTCTCTCACTCACACACTCACTCTCGCGCACACACACAGTCACACACACTCGCTCACTCACTCGCGAACACACACTCTCCCTCTCTCTCTCACTCACTCACTCACTCACTCACTCACGCGCCGTCGTCGTGGAGGACCGTTAAAAAATTAGTAAAAACCCCAGTGTTAAATCAACACTGCTCAGAGCACATATGGTCCCACTCTACAGAGTGTTAAAATTAACACTGAAACAGTGTTGAAGTTAATGAGATAATTAAGTGATTAATTAAGTGATTGGCCATTAGTGGTGACACCTGATCTTAATAAGCAGAATCATTGACGGAAAGAGAAAAAACAATAACAGAAAAAAGAGAAACACAAGAACTACAACTGACTTCGAGTCATTACACATTGTTGCACTTATTATTACCAGTTTGACTTTATTTCTGTCATACATCGACAAAAGTTCTTGAGATTCAACAGAAGTTTAGACGGTAATATTTTATGGAATTTTTCTTTTCAAGTTACCATTTTGGTGGTCAGTGTTTGCTTTAGTTGGGCTCTTGACACTTTTCATTTTTTAATATTAGTTTTTCTCTGACTGTTCCATCATTGTGTTTATAAAGCACATTTGTTACTGCAAGAGAAAACATGACCTGCTCACAATATGTTTTGATGATAATGACATTATCATCATGTAGTGTACTGATTCACTGATGTCATTCGGAGTAAGGGTGTATTCACACCAGGAAAGTCCGATAGTTCACTTGCTTTGGTCCGGACCAAATAGAATGTTGATTTTTTTTTGTTTGGTACGGTTCGCTTTCACACTGCTCTTTTTGCAAGTGAACCAAAATGTGTAAACAAAACCACACGTGTGCTAAGGTCGTCCATTCATTGGACAGGAATTCTCAAGCAGGGAAAAGCAGGAAGTGCACAAACAGGCTCAGCATGGAGATATTTCGTAATGTAATATTTGTTATTTTACTGATTTGGTGTTATTCTCTAAAAACGCAATATGAAGAAACTATATATGGTATAGATAAAAGCCCGCCCGCACTGACTTGGGTCTTTACATGCGCTTCGTGAGGCACGGCACACACACGCAAGGTCTCTCGCTCCCTCTCTCTGTCGTGCGCGCGCTCTTGCTCGCTCGCTTTAGACACCATTATGCCAAAATGTCCGTTTTGTTAAGTATCCTCATAAGAGCAGTCAAATAAAAAGACGCAGTTTTCTGCAGTTGGGTCGGTTCATGTTCACACCATAAACGAACCGTACCAGAGTTCGTTTGGAACCGTACCGAGACCACCTCTTCAGCTGGGTCTCGGTTCGGTTGTTTGGTCCGCACCCGAGCAGTGTTGTGTGTAACGCGTTACAAAGTAACGCGTTACAGTAACGTAACTACTTTTTCGGGTAAAAAGTAGTGTAACGCGTTATTACTAAAAATTTGGTAACGAAACGTAGTTCCTTTTTCAATTCGGCGCAACGTTACTTTTCCCATGGATATATTTGACAGCGACACTGCCTCAGCTGCGCGCTTGAGAGAAGAGAACTGTTGAGAACTGAAGAAAACGATTTAGTTTCATATTTATGTTTAAATTAAATAAAATAACAATTTTGTGTGGAGACATGATTTTGACCACTTTATTAAGTTCGTTTTTGTAGAAAACCTGTATTTAAAGTGAATTTCGTTTTGTATTAATTGTATCTTAATTTTAATCAATGTTTTATCAATCAATTGCCTGAATTTAATAAGTAAATTAAAGAAAACTATTTAGTTTCATATTTATGTTTAAATAAAATAAATAAATAAATAATTTAATCTATGTTGATTATATGAAAAGTGAAAAGCATGAGTAAGATCATAATTTTGTGCAATATATCGGGAGATAAATGGAGTGGGCAGACATGATTTAGACCACTTTATTAAGTTTGTTTTTGTAGAAAGACTTTCTTTAAAACGAATTTCGTTGTGTATTAATTGTATCTTAATTTTAATCAATGTTTTACCAACCAATTAATTGCCTGAATTTAATAAATAAGTAAATATGGCATGCAAAATAATCATGACGGCACCAGCGCGTGATCTGGAGCTCGTCTCCATACTGTAAATGAACCGAAACTCAGATAAGCTATACTTGTCTCACAGACCTGAGAAATATATAGAAAGCTTGAATATGTGTACTTTTAAACAAAATATATTTTTTTCTCTCAAAATCTCTTTTTTTTCTCCTACTCCCTTAGAGTGAGTCGTATGTCTGAAAACTAAGCTTATGTCTTCTATATCATTTTGTCCTATGCTATCAAGACGCGATTCGCACCGGTGTTAGAGAGCAGGAGCGCTTTATTTGCTGTTGCCGAAATTTAAAGTTCGGTGGATAGGGGGAGCGGAGCGGAGAGAATTGGTGCGGGCGCGCTGCTCATCGCGGAGTGTCGCACTCTACCCCATGATGCAGAGCCGGCTGAGAATAAAAGTTGCCGCACACAGCAGCGCCAATGAGAAGGACTTTTTTTCTTTCGAAATTGATACTATTTTTTATAATAAAGAGCACAAAATAATTACCTGTTATGTCCTCCATTGTATAACTTTATGTCTACATATTTAGGAACAGATATTGGGTTCTGCCCAAAGTCAAGCAACATAAAAGTAACGTAATAGTAACGAGTAACGTAAAAAGTTACTTTCCAGATGGGGTAACTAAGTAAAGTAACGGATTACTTTTTTTAAAAAGTAACGAGTAACGAGCAAACACTACTTTTTAAAAGTAACTTCCCCAACACTGCACCCGAGTTCGATTGCTGTATTCACACCGGCCCAAAAGGTCCGCACCAAGGGGGGAAACGAACTAGAGTTCGATTCAATCGAACCAAACGAGGCAGGTGTGAATACACCCTAACTCTAGTTCGTTTCCCCCCTTGGTGCGGATCTTTTGGGCAGGTGTGAATACAGCAATCGAACTCGGGTGTGGACCAAACAATCGAACCGAGACCCAGCTGAAGAGGTGGTCTCGGTACGGTTCCAAACGAACTCTGGTACGGTTCGTTTACGGTGTGAACATGAACCGACCCAATTGCAGAAAACTGCGCCTTTTATTTGACTGCTCTTATGAGGATACGGACATTTTGGCATAATGGTGTCTAAAGCGAGCGAGCGAGCAAGAGCGCGCGCACGGCAGAGAGAGAGAGGGAGCGAGAGACCTTGCGTGCGTGTGCCAGCTAGTGTGCCTCACGAAGCGCATGTAAGGAATCAAGCAATCAATTGTCGGTGCGGGCGGGCTTTTATCTATACCATATAGTTTCTTCATATTGCGTTTGTAGAGAATAACACCAAATCAGTAAAATAACAAATATTACATTACGAAATATCTCCATGCTGAGCCTGTTTGTGCACTTCCTGCTTTTCCCTGCTTGAGAATTCCTGTCCAATGAATGGACGACCTTAGCACACGTGTGGTTTTGTTTACACATTTTGGTTCACTTGTAAAAAGAGCAGTGTGAAAGCGAACCATACCAAACAAAAAAAATCAACATCCTATTTGGTCCGGACCAAAGCAAGTGAACTATCGGACTTTCCTGGTGTGAATACACCCTAAATCTTTGACTATAATATTGATGTCTTGTTTTAGTATTGGTGATTGTAGCTCTGAGATTCTACAGTTTGAGATCCAACAGCAATATGAAAAATTTTGAAAATACTTTGTGCAAAGAAGTTATTGTGTTTAAGCACACAGACATCAAGAATCAGCATATGAATCTCAACAATGGTGACAATAAACAAACTAGTGACAAACAGATCAACTCTGAACATCACAAAACAAGCTACTAAAGTCAGAACAAAACAATAGCAAAATAAAAGCAAACAGAAAAAACAATGAAAATTACAGGACAATTCAGCTGCATAATTTATTCATGCTGCAATGCATGATGTGAGCCATTGATGCGTTCTGATTGGTGGCTCCCATCATGCACTGCAACATGAAGCATTTGTTTGATTGTCACCATTGTTGAGATTCATATGTAGATTCTTGATGTCTGTGTGTGATTTTAAAACTTTCAGATCATTAAAACATTGCTGGAAGTAACTACTGTAGTGAAAAATTAATAAAACATGTGGATATTCAGTTTATAATGATGGGTGTCATCATTAAATCAGATCACTAGTAATTTCATCATCAAATCATAACCAGGGCTGCATTTCCAAAAGCATCTTAAACTTAACTTGATTGCAGACCAACTGCAACAAATGGTCTGTACGATCAAATTAGGCTTGCAATGCTTTCAGGAAACACAGCCAAAGTCATAGCTTCTCTTGCCACAACACATATGCTTTATAAACACAGAGTTGGAACAGCCAGAAAAAAACTAATGTTAAAAAGGAAAGGGTCAAGAGCCCAACTAAAGCAAACACTGATCACCATAATGGTGACATGAAACGAAACATTCCATAAAACATTACCATCTAAACTTCTGTTAAATCTAAATAAGACCGTGTGTAGATGTATGACAGAAATAAAGTCAAACTGGTAAAATAATACCTGCAATAATGGCTCGAAGTCAGTAGTTCTTGTGTTTCTCTTTTTTCTGTTCTTGTTTCTCTTTCCTTCAGTGAGTCTGCTTGTTATCATCAGGTGTCACCACTAATGGCCAATCATCACTTAATTAATCACTTAATTATCTCATTAACTTCAACACTGCTTCAGTGTTAACTTAATTACCTCATTAACTTCAACACTGCTTCAGTGTTAACTTAATTATCTCATTAACTTCAACACTGTTTCAGTGTTAATTTTAACACTCTGTAGAGTGGGACCATATGTGCTCTGAGCAGTGTTGATTTAACACTGGGGTTTTTACTGTGTAGTCTTTCTGTCCTGATGTCGTGAAGCATCGCAGACGCGACGTAGGTTGTCGCCCACTATGACACACTATACGAGATGAAACGATCGAATCTTGCGTCCCGACGCCCGTTGTCGTTTGCGAATCCCCACCTACGTCAAACGGATCGTGCCAAAATCGGGCTAAAATCGTGTAATCTGAACCTGGCATAATATTGCGATGTCGATATGACTTGTGATACTATAGCTTTCCCATGCCTTAGTGCTTTAATAGGTTCTTTGCGTGATAGGTCAAATGTTTATTACCTGCCTGGTTCAGATTACACTATTTTAGCGCGATTTTGGCACAATCCGTTTCATGGAGATTCGTAAAGGACAACGGGCGTCGGGACGCAAGATTTGATCGTTTCATTTCGTGTAGTGTGTCATAGTGGGCGACAACCTACGCGTCTGCGATGCTTCAGGACATCACGACAGAAAGACTAGCATGTTTAATTTTAACGGTCCTCCACGACGGGTTGAGTGTGAGCGAGAGTGAGTGAGAGTGCGAGCAACAGTGAGTGTGCGTGTGTGAGCGCGCGAGTGAGCGTGTGTGTGTGTGTGTGTGCGCGCGCGAGTGAGTGAGTGAGTGAGCGAGGGACAGTGAGTGTGTGTGTGCGCGCGTGTGTGTGTGATTGGCCCAGCACACAAATGATTTAAATGTGGCAGGGGCATCTTCAATACTAATTTCACCCTCACGCTCCATCACGCTGACATCACAACAACTCACGAGACAAAGTTTCACCTCGACGAGACATCTCGTCGCGTTTTAATCTCGTCACACCCCTATTATACAGGCTTCCAAATGATTTAATGTCAATTGTGGTGTGTTGTCTTTAGACCAAGAGAAAGCGTTTGATCGGGTTGAGCATGATTCCCAGATAGCAGACCAACATTGAATCTACATTGAATCAATGTTAATGTATTAACCAAAAGATCATTGAATCAATGTTGAAATTTAACATTGATTTTTCGTCAGGTTTGCACCCTGAAATAATGTTATTTCAACGATGAAAAATCAACCAATATGGTCATAAAATCAATATTATTTCAACCATAATTAAATCACTTATTTAACATTGAATCAACATAGAAACAATATAAAATCAATCTTGCTTTATGTACAGCAAGATTCTATGCTAGTTTATCATGCTTGTACTCAGTGGCGGCGCCAGGGGGGAGCTAGGTGGTGCTGTAGCTCCCCCTATAATAGCCATAGCACCTGCCCAGCACCCCCAAGAAATGTCTGTAATTTTTTTATATTTATATTTTAATGTCATGTTTGAATAGTCTTTTTCATGTTGTTAAAAATAGGAATTAAATAATCATTTAAAAATCGCGAACGGGCGCGTTCGCCGTGAGCGCTGAGCGAGCAGGAACGAGTAACGTTAGTGAGTTGTCGTCGAAAAAGATGGATAAAGCAAAAAAGCTGTCGGGGACTAAAAATAGAAAAAGAAAGAGGAAAAGGAGATGGCATGTTAATTGATGTGACAGCAGCTACTGTAGCTAAATAAGTGGATTATTTACAGCAACAGGTAGGATTTAAAGTGTGACGTCCAGGCATGAAGGCTAAATTGCCATCGGGACTACCGGGAGATTCCCAGTGGGCCGACGTGCTTTTTGGGCCGATACATCTCATACTTTTTTTTTTTGTCTTAACGGCCCATAAAACTAGTACATCGGCGGCCCATTCGTTTTGTTTTGCTTAATTGGCGGCGCATGGGTTAGTGCCGGTGTAATGCATTGGTTAAAAAAAGTCAGCGTTAGTTGTTTTTTTTCTGACACCCCATGAAACACGTAGCTCAGCGGCCCATTGGTTCTTTTCTTGATTGACACTGGGCTGGCCCAATCACATCTTTAATGTGAAGTATAGAAATATACTCTTTCAAATATATAAATTAGTACAAAATTAATTATGGAAGTTTCCTTTATTTTTCAGTGCATTTAAAATATATGGCTATTACTATCATGGGATTAATATTATAACTATTATTATGTAGTAGTGTAATGTAGACACTGTAACTAAAAGAGGTTTGAATTTTTCTTTGTTTAATTTGCACACTGAATATGGGTTGGAGCTTTTAATTTTTAACTCTCAAAGTGCACCAGATTGATGATTGCCAAAATTGTTGCTGCATACCCCTCTGGGTAGTTGCGTCCCTGTTTATATCCCTTGCGTTTAATACTTTTACATATATATACAGTATATATATATACTACTTATAGTCGCAGAACGAGTACAGTTAATGCGGGCATGTACGCATGTGTATACTTTCATTATGGTGTTGTTCATGATGGCGTTTCATTATGGTGGTCCAATGCGACCTCCAAAATGAAACGCCCCAAAATTCAAAGCACCTTCTTTTAAGTGTTGAGCATCCCCATAGCACCTGCAACAGAAAATCTCTGGAGCCGCCACTGCTTGTACTGTGCTTGAATTTTTAAATGACTCATTTCAGACAGAGACCATGTACGGTTGCAATTAAATATGTTTTTAATCAAAATGTCATTCAAAGTAACGTTAAACTACATCCTTCAGTTTACAAGTAAATGTATTTATTTATGCCCCCAAAACTGAACAGTAAATATCACATTCAGAAAAAAAATTGCATTTCGTGGTGATAAAGACAAAAACAGCACAGTACTACGGTAAGAAAGAATGAAACATTACTCTGATAAATTTTTCAAATTCAATTTTATTTAGCACATTTAGAACAGACCAAAATGCTTTACAGAAGAACAACATTAAACGATATAGCATGCAGTAAAAAATAAAACAAGATATAACATGCATTATAAAATAAAATAAAAACAACAGCAACATAGCTGAGTAACCATAAAACAAAAGAACCAGAACAGAAATCAGAACTCAGATATAAATTAATAAGAAAATAAATAGCTTGCTATTATTTGAATACAAAAAATATATTACCCATCGTGCCCGTCGTCTTCCATTTGCGTGCCCAAAGAACTCCCGCTTCTTTGCACCTTTTTTAACTTCAGGGTTAGTTCGCCCTAGAATGAAAATGAACAATTTACCCACGGCGTTTGGTAAAAGACAAATTGAAATTCAATATAATTATTATTAGGGAAAATCCCGGCCGTTGGTTTGTGTTCATGTTACTAATAGGCCTACATTTAACATAGCAGTTAATTCCGACTCACCCAGGAAAAGCAAACAAGTTGTAAGAAATATAGATAAATAAAATTGAGAAATGAAAGATTAGAGATTTAAGATTAACTTACCTCTAAAAATCACTTTGTCGTTGCCCGAATGCTTCGTCTGTCTGTTTTGCGCTTGAAATCTGTTGACCGTTATGCAGCGCTTTGATCTGATTGGTTGGCAACCAATGTTAAGATTGTCTCTAGGCAACCAGTGGAGAAATTTAAAATGACCAAAAATCAACATTGATTCAACGTTTGTCTTTTCAACACTGAAAAACATTGAATTATCAACATTGATTCAATATTATTTTAACATTGAATTTTCAACATTGTTCCAATATTATTTTAGCATTGATTTTTCAACATTGATCCAATATTATTTAGCATTGAATGTTCAACCTCAACCAAAATGATGATTCTGATGGAATTTCAACATTTAATCAATGTCACCTTGCTATCTGGGTTATCTATGGAATGTTTTAGAAGCTTTTGGTTTTAATGAGAAGTTTTCAAACATGTGACATTGAGAGTGTTATTAAGTTTAATAGTGCTCTTATGTGCTTCATTCGAGGTCTGTAGAGGTATTAGACAAGGATGTTCATTATCAGGAATGTTATATTCTCTTTTTATTCAACCACTTCTACAAACAATCAGGAACATTTACACATTTAGATGGTTTTAGGATACCACTTTGTGATGTAAAGTTTTGTATATCAGCTTATGCCGACAACCTTATAATAATTATTAATAAACAAAGTGACATATATGTTTTATCTAAATTGATAGAAGACTTTGGAAAATGGTCTTCAGCAAAAGTAAATTGTAAAAAAGTGGGGCATTTTTATTAGGGGATTGGAATGAAGGGAAACCAATTCTTCCTGAAGGTCTGTGTTGAAATAGGTAGGGTTGCAGAGATTTTTTTTTTTTGTCATTATTATTTTTTTTTTTAGGAGATGACAATATCTTACAAAAAAAAGGGATGATTTATTACAAACAGTGAAAGGTCGTCTAGAAAAATGGAAGTGGATTCTACCCAACCTGTCTTATAGGGGAAGAACACTTATTGTAAATAATTTGGTCGCTTTACTCTTATGGCACAGACTGGTTTGTATTGATCCTCCAGTGAAATTGATAGCCGAGATTCAAGCAGTTTTTGTTGACTTTTTTTGGGAGTATTTTATTTTTGCCCAAAGAAGAAGGGGGCCAAAGAGTGGTTCATCTCCAGAGAAGGAGTGCAGCTCTCCATGTGCGTTTTTGGAAGCCGTCGCCAGCAGATGGCCACAGTAGTTGCCTCTCGTGTTTGGGCATTCAACACGCTGAGGCCAACATGACATCATGACTTTGCGTAAACATACACGCCACTTTCAAGTCAAGTGGCGTGTTATTTCTACGCATTTTGAGCTTTCCGCGTGTATGTCCACGCGCGTGTATGTGTACGCCGTTAAACGTCCGAGTGATTCCGCGTGTATGTGTACGCCGTTAAATGTCCGAGCGAAACGGAGGAAAATGTATATCTACATCTGGGGAGCAATATTTTTTTCCCTAGGATGGTAGGGGAACACTCATAAATGGTATTAACCCGAGTGATGGGTAGGTTTAGGGACGCGGTTGGGGTAGGTCATATATATTTATATACAGTAATGTAACGTAAATCAACGGCGTTGATAAACGCGCTGAAAAGCGATTATGCGTGTTGATAACACGCCAAAAATGGAAATACGAATTGGCGTGTCATACATACGCCATTTCATGAGATCAGTCTGCTGAGGCAGCTTTTGTGGATAGTTCATGTTCCCATTGCGGGACTATGACTATCACAGTGCTGAGATCGAGTCTCACCTTCCTGAAGGGAGGTGCAGTCCCCTCGCCTATGCCCCGATCTAGCGTCTATTCTGCCCCGCAGAATAGACCTACTTCTGTGCATGGCCTGGGTGATCTGAGGATTACCGTGAGGGCTTCCCCGCCGAGACAACCTCACGGCTCACAAGCGCTGCTGCCATTGACGTTCACTAAGGTCTTTCCCAAGGTCTTCACTAAGGTCTTTCCCATATAGTGCCAGAAGCCGTCCTAGTGGCTCCTCTCCCCTCACCACATTCGACGGCGGGGCAGCTAAGGGGTATGTGGATATCCCCCCAGTGGAGCTGGCTGTTGCGATGCAATTGTGTCCAGCATCCGACTCCTCTTGGTGGGGTAATCCACGGCGAAGGCTTGCAAGGGCTGTGGACAGGCTGCTTCCGCCCTCCATGCCATGGCGCTCTTGCAGGTCCACCAGGCCCAGGCGCTCATGGACATGAACGAGGGTGGTTCTGAACCAGAGCTCCTCTGGGAGCTCCGTCTGGCAACCGGCCTTGACCTCCGGGCAACGAAGGAAACCGCACATTCAGTCGGTCAGGCGATGTCCTTGGTCCACAGATTAATATCCAGATTTTTCAACATAATTCAAAGGATTTCTTAAAGTTGTTCTTATATATATATATATATATATATATTTCTTTCAGGCACACACAGACATCAAGAATCAGTGTATGAATCTCAACAATGGTGACATAAAGAATATTCAATTAGGAAAAGTAAATTACTGAGACAATTCAGATCATAATTTATTCATACCGCAATGCATGATGGGAGCCATGAATGAGATTTGATTGGTAGCACCCAGAATGCACTGCAACATTGTCACCATTGTTGAGAATCACAGGCTGATTATTGATGTCTGTGTGTCCAAATAAAATACTTTTTCAAAGTCTTTTGATCAGAACAACTTTTAAGAAATCTTTTTGATTATATTGAAAATGCTGACAATAGTACACTGTAGAATCACAGGCTGCTGTAATCAACAAGGTAAACCTAACTCTATAAATGAGTTTTGTGATTCAGGTCAAATGATGATTATGTCAAAACATAACCAACATAATCAACATCAACTTTTCTTGTTGTTCATCTGGCTGGTTTAACTCAGTTACAGCAGCCAAACTAAATCTAACGTTAATATATTAAGGGTCAAGAGCCCAACTAAAGCCGACACCGATCACCATAATGGCAACTTAAAAAATTTGATTTTCTCCTTTGGTAATTCTGCTTGTTAACATCAGGTGTCTTCAATAATGTTCAATCATCACTCAATCAATCACTAAATTATCTCATTAAATTTAACACTCTTGAGTCTGGAGCCAAATAAACTCCCAGGAGAGTTCATTTAACACTGGAGTTTTTGCTGTGTGAGTTCATGGGTGGAATAAACATATGGCAGGACTTTTACTTTCTGACCCCTGGACTTTCCACCTCTGTTTGCAACCATATGCGTCTATTACTAACCATAAAGATCTGTGTATTATTCCTGTGAATAATGTGAAAAAAATATGAAATAAAGTGACTAAAAGGATTTCGAAAATTTGAGTGCGGATCACAGCTGTATCTGTTAGTTTCTTTCTTTTTTTTTTTTTTTCTAAATAAACATCAGTAAATTTATTCTCTTTTTTTTTTTTTTTTTTTTGTCTATTTAAATTCTATTTACAAACTCGCCACAATAATGGTCAATAACTGTAATTTGTTGAAAGCTAATCTTTTTCTGAAAAAGATGACACCTTTCACATTAAGATAGCACATTGTTTAAGAATTGTACAGGCAAAAAATCTAAATATGTGAAAAACACTTATTTTAGCTTTAGGTTTTAAAGGGTTAAAACCATATGGAAACTGAAAAAACATGATTAATAACAGCTTGAGCACAAGATGTTCATGAACATATCTGTAATGATGTAACTGCACATTTCACAGTCTTTTCCCCCTAGTTTATAACCTTGAAACACAAACACACTCACACATCTGTTCAATTCTACAGATCCACAAACATTCAGACAAAACACAATCCAACAGAGGAAACATCAGAGTACATTACCAGCTGAGGTCGTCTCTGGTGTGACTGTTGTATCGGGGCTTATGATGTTAGTAGCAGCTGAAAAATAATGACTAATGGTTAATACCAATAAATCAACAAACACAAATAATACCAAGAGCTCATGAACACATAATTACCTGCACAGTATGCTGAATAGCGCACAGTTGTTCTAACCAGCTCATAGACATAATAATTGCCTGGACAGGCTTTGACTTTAATGGGAAAAGACCCGTAATAGCAGCAGTAACTCCTATCATTACCGCAGACATCTCAAGTGACGACTCCATCTGTTACTGTTGGGTGTCCACAAGGGGAAGCAGAACTGCTTGAGTTACACAGCACAAGTGAACATTATAGCAGCCGATCACACACAGTATCCTTCAAAAATGTAGAAAAAAATGAAACACATTGATTTCCTGAGATTTATATGTTAATACCGGTCCAAATTAATTTCTACACTGTCAGCAGACATGAGCTGAGAAAAACTGGACATTTCAGCACAATACATAACCAACGGCGGTTGTCTCTTGTGACAGTTATAGAGGCCAAGAGATCTGAGATAAAAATGATAATGAATACAAATGAATCAACAACTTACAAAAGATGCAATATTTTAACCAGAACATTCTAGGTGAAC
Source organism: Squalius cephalus (assembly GCF_949319135.1). NCBI lineage: Eukaryota > Metazoa > Chordata > Actinopteri > Cypriniformes > Leuciscidae > Squalius > Squalius cephalus. Next base: position 6,669,664 of record NC_137123.1, read on the forward strand.
TCTATTAAACTCTCATTAATAATGTCACAGCTCAGTCATCTCAATGAAAGAAGTGTGCGTCACATATTAAGAGGGATTCATTTTGAGTGGCTGCTCTCCGAAGATCATCAAACACACATCATTAGATCAATGAAGGTCCAATCTTATAAAGTCTTATTTAGTATCTACTGTGTTGAGCTTAGGGAGGATTTAAACATGATGAAATGTTTTAATCAGATTGGAAACGCATAATAAAATTAGCCCAAATACTTCTTAAACAAACATGTGGACCTACATGTGTTATTATCACAAAAATAAATAAATGAGCAAAAAACACTGCTTATTGACTTACACAGCATAACAGAGATGATAGTCTGTGCTCTTATAAAACCTGTCATGAAATACGAAGAAAAAAAAAATCAATAAAAACTAATGAAAATGTATTTGATTGAATTGCAATTTTGAGTTTGAGAAAAGTACGTTCATCATCTGTCATAAATGTTTTTGCAGCAGTGAAAAGCACTTTTATAATATACTCACATTTATGAAGAGAGGAAGACATTTTCAGTTTGGTCACACCGGTGTATTTCTCTTTATATAAAAACAGTTCAGATGATGAGTTTCCTTTACAGTTTAGAGAGAGAGAGAAAACAAACAAATGACCCGAGATATTCATGCATGACTTTAGTTTGTTGCATGACTTGCGTGATTTTAGTCAAACACACATGGAAATCCCACTGTATTTGTGAGTTTACAGTACATGTTGCAACAGTCATAAATGAGGAGAGTCTGTAATGATATAGAGACACACGATGGCGCCATTAAGCTACTCTATCTTACTTTTGTTTGTGAAAAGAAAGAGAGAATGAAGAGGTTTGTGTGTGTTTATTGCAGGGCCGTCGCTAGACTCTTTTTACGGGGAACGAGTCCCAGTGAAATACAGTAAAATATTACTGATATAAACCCTTGGTTGATGGTGGAGATTAAATTATACCGTCCTGCTCATCATTCACTGATATTTCAACTATCACGTAATGTGTGTTTTCTGTCAGAACTAGCCATTCACGAATAAATCACTATTGGTCTAATTGGGGCCATTTACACAACACTGTTTTCAACAAAAAACTGATTTTAAAATTGTATGCCTTTTGGGGACTGAAAACAAACTTTTGAAAACAGGTTTCAAAGAGCAAGTTTATGAAAATGATAACGTTATCGTCTTGATAGTAAACTTAAAAATGTGAATATGTGAAAACATTGACAGCATGCACACGCGTATTACGTGTTTAGTGTAGTAAAATAAAGCATATCTGTGCCCAGTGTGAATAGTTTCATATGAACCTATTGTTTCTATATTGTAAAAATCTTATTTGCAGCAAATACTAGGAGGGGCTTGAAAAGGCCCAGAGTCTAACTCTTCGCCTATGATCCTAGTTGGGATATTATTTGAACTGTTTATGATTTGAGTGTGAATTTCACTTATTCAAAGTGAATAGTTGTATGTTGTATGTATTACTTTCACACTACATTTATGTCCATTTTGGTGCATGAAACCTCTGAACCCAGTTTATATTCACCTTGGATCCGAGAAACACCTTATCTCTTTATTTCCATTCTGCTGTGACAAGATAAACACAGATCTGCCCACTACTTTACACTACTTTTACATCAAAGATGCAAATCCACCAAGGATTAGAGGAATGCATGACGTCGTTTGAGCTAATATTTAATAACTTAATTTTATTTGTTGCTGATGTAGCTTATGGGAATTGATCAATAAGTTATGACAACATACGTTTTTACATTGCTTTAACTCATTAAAATAAGTTAAGCAATTTTCCACTTTTTTATTAGTTATACAAGATTCAACTCAGTCAGCTTAATGTAATTTAAGATGACATTACTTATACTTAAAAATTTAAAGCAGATTTTTTTTTTTTTTTTTGTATTTGATTGATCAGTAGTTTTTCAGTAGGTGAAAGGATAGTATTTGTAGTAAAAAATGAATAAAAAAGCCTTGTGGCAGAAAAAGACCCGATCTGGCCTGAAACGCCATTGAAAAAACTGCAGGAGGAAGATACAGAATGCCTGAACTGCATTAAATTGTTTTCCGTACACTTTAAAATCAAATTAGTTAGGCTTTTAGCTAGATCTAAAAAAACAAGTGAAATAGGAATAGTATGTTGTACTGACAAATGCTATTTTTAAGTTCACTTACACAAGAGTTCTAGTAACTAAAAAAAGAACTGAGAGTACTTGATGATTTACTTTAAATAAAATGTAATTTTTACCACTGTTGTATTTTGCATGCTAAATGTTGAAGTCTGTGTATGACTCAAGCATGATCAATTTTAATTTATTTATTTATTTATTTGATTTTTTTTTTTTTTTTTTTTTTTTTTTGTGGGAGGGGAGTGTTATTGGTATTATTATTAAAGGAATTAAAATTAATTTCTGGGAAGAAAAAAAATGTTTTGGGTCTATTGCAGTTTTCATTTTAAACTCTTTGCAAATATTTTATTTTTCAAATTTACACATATTCACTCTTATTTGTATGTCATATACAGTATGTAGGCGAGACCAGGGACAGTTGCAACACTTTTTTTCTCTCAGAGACTATTTGGACTAGACCAACCAAATTTGTATATATTAAACTTGCATCTGTCTGCTAATTACCCATACTATTTAAAGATGATGACATATGACATATGTGTCATCACTCTAGCTTGTTTCTGATTGGAGAAAAATGACATGTTGCAACCATCCCCTGATGCAACTGTCCCCGGTCTCCTCTTCGCAAAATTTGAGTTTTTTGCATCACTGATATTAGCCTGTTGCCGGCCGGTGAACATTTCTATCGTAAATCAGTTGTCAAATATTTACATCTAGTTACACCTCACCCCACAATCTTTCAATGCAAAAACTGGAAAGGGACTTGAAAGGGACTTTGGTTGGAATTTGCACTTGTCTTATGTGAACATTAAGCCCCGCCTTCTTTGATTTGATTGGTCATCTCAAACATTTTGACATTGACGAGCACTGTTAGACAGCATTTTAATTTTTCTAATTACATTATGGCCATTTCTAATTATTGCGGGGGACTTGTTGGTAATTATTATGGTGGTTACGGCCCTAATTTAAACTACAATAACTGATTGCATTAACCCTCTGGGGTCTGGGCTGTTTTGGGGTCCTTGAGATGTTCTGACATGCCCTGACATTTGTGCTTTTTTCAGTTGCTTATAAACATATTAATGGCAAAAAAAATTACACACTATTTAGCACAAACAGGGCTACCATAATATGTGAGTAACAAGAATGTACATGTCTGCATTTTTGAGAGAATAATGTTTATGCATGGTTATTGAAAAAACTAAAAACTAAAGTTTCTGAAATAAGGCCATAAAACACATTCTAAATATGTGCCAATAAGACTTTTGTCTAATGGATGTCATCACCTAGTGTTTTTTCTTCAAAATGATGTGAAAATCACCCTGCCTTATCATTCACATAACACAATACATTGATTTGAATTTTACAAAGCACTTTCTGTTTGGAAAGGCAATATGCGGAGTGGGGGTCAACGATCATGCATATTTAGTGGTTCACACCCGAGGAGAAAATGGGGCCTGCATACTTAATTAGCTATTAATTCAGGTGAGTCACTGAGCCACAAGAATGCAAGAGCAACAGTTGGAAGCATCTCAATTCTTTTTTTATTTTTCCACAAATTGTGCTTGCAAATTGGCCTATAATATCCAAGGAAAACATGTCTAGTAATTGTGCAGTTAAAACCCATTTAAGCCCACCGGCAACTATAGTTGCCGCAGTACATAGTTGTCATTTTCCTTTTGTAAATATTTTTCTAGATGTTGTCCATGTTTTATTTCTCAATGAAATGCAAGCAAACAACCAAATAAAGGATTTCAAAAAAAAAAAAAAAAAAGGTATTCACTTCCTCCCTGTCACATGAGGCTGTCAACTTCCTACCCCTACTTCCAGGAAGTAGGGCGAAGGCAAACCCTCCCAAAGAAAGGTCATTTTCATGTTACTAATAAGTATTTTTTGTTGACATATATATATCTACATAATCATGAAGGTCTCTAGAATCAGCCAAACAAAACAAATCTTACAAGAGATCTATAGTTTTTTGTATACTTAGTCAAAAGTTCAAGCGGCAACTATAGTTGCCGGAGGGCAAATGCCTTGTAAGTACATATATCATGGGAAAATGGGGTATACTGTGTTAATAGGTTAATAAATCAAGTTTATTGGTCTTGTTTAGTGCATAAACATAACTTAACCCTTTAAATGACATCTCTATATAGATATATTTTTTTTCTTCATTCTATTTATTTGTATTTATTTATTTTCATTTAACTTTTTGATACACAATGCCCTGTTATGGCTGCACTTTGTTCTGCACTCCACAACTTTAACCCTTGTGCGCTGTTCGTTTGCGATTTACAATCAGGCTGTTTGGGGTCTGAGAGACCCCAGGCAACATAATGTTATTTTGTAACAATATATATATATATTTTAAACAAATGTAATTTTACTCAGTTTATTAATGTTTTTACTCTGCATTTGGACATTTTTACTTCACAAAATGTTCAAAAAAAGAAAAGAAAAATTCTCCCCCAAAAAAAATTTGCCTTATAAAATACCCACATTTCTAACTTTCATTCATGGGGATAACATGGATAATTTGACATGGTTTAGTGTAAGATTTTTGGCCAAATCTTGGAAAATGCAGTTTTAAAAGTAAAAAAAAAAAAAAAATCACTTTAACCAGTAGATGGCTGCAGAGCTCTAAAAGTACTAAAAGTTTCAAACTAAAAGACATCTTTTCACAAGTTTTTCCAGTTAGATTCATATCTACATATAATGAAATCACAATTATAACAATAAAAGTTACTTTTTGTCAAAGTTTGGCAGTTTTTGTACTGAACAAAAAAAATCAGTTTTTCAATAATGTTCCATTATGATTAGAATCAAACCTGATCAGGATGTTACAAAGAGAAAAGTTGGAGTTTTTAGAGTTTATCATTTATTTCAAACATCTGTTTTTCATATAATTCTACAAATTTAAAGTGTGCCACTTCATTTGTCTGTGTGTTCTGTGTTGTTTCTGATTTTGAGGATGAATTTTGTCCATTGATCAAATTCATTTGATTCTAATCATAATATAACATTACTGAAAAACAGATTTTTTTTCAGTATAAAAAGTAACTTTTATTATTATAATTGTGATTTCATTATATGTAGATATGAGTACAACTGGAAAAACTTGTGAAAAGATGTCTTTCAGTTAGTCAAAAAGCAAATAGCAAATAGTGGTGCTCTGCAGCCATCTACTGGTTAAAGTGATAAATTGTTACTTTTAGAACTGCATTTTCCAAAAGATGGGCAAAAATCTTTTAAAAACACTTAACCATGTCAAATTATCCATGTTATCCCCATGAATGAAAGTCAGAAATGTGGGTCAAAAAGACCCTGAACAGCGCACAATGGTTAAGGCAAATGGATTTGTTGTTTGTTGTGTTTTCATATTCAAGAGATTATAAGCTAGATGCAGTTTTTTTGGGGTCTGCATCAAATGTTCTTCGACTTTTATACATAATAAATTTGTTTATGAATAAAGATTGATCTATTGAAAGCAGTTATTTTGAGATAAATGCCAAATGTTCTCCTCCTATTCATATTTTACATTGAAGGGGTGCATACAACATATTTGCCCACCGGCAACTATAGTTGCCGCACATTCAAATATGATTTTCAAGAAAGAAAAAAAAACCTGGGGAAAATAAATGCAGAACATGTTCACATAGGACACTATTAACAGGATTATATGCATGAAACCATTCAGAAAAATTTGGGCACAAATGGGTTAATTCTCATACTGTATTTTCAGTTTTGGAATATTTATCCTCTCCCCAAATTTGTCACTAATAAAACACAATACAAATTATTTAAAGAAAATGCTTATATTTACCTTTTAATAGTTTGTTTACATCTACCTTGTAAATATATTTTTTTATTAAAAAGGTTACAATTACAACAACAATTCAAGTGTAATCTTTCTTTGTAAAAACTAAAGTATACATTTTATCATACATATTTCAAAGCTAAGGATTTGATTGATTATTTGATAACTTTATTCTTGACAAAACATACTACACTCACAAAAAAAATTGTGTCTAAAAATAAGATTTATGTATTTAAATTGCATAACAAATTCCCATGCATTTGGATTACATAGTTTTAACATAAACCAATCAATAATCTGAATGTGATTCATATTTTTAAGTCATATCTAAATGAAACAGATAAGATGTATGTACTTGTATTAATAAACTGAATGTGATTTATATTTGTCAGTCGTATGTAAGGGCGTTTTTCCACTGGGTTCGTTTGCTGCGGTCCGAACCCGAGTGCGCTAGTTCCCGGCGCCCCCCGCAGCGTTGGTCTGGTTTCACACTCAATTAGTTGTATCGAACCCAGGTGCATTTGCAGTGATCTTACGTCATCGCAAACGCACACGGAAAACGCATGGAGAATACAACTCGACTGAGCATAGCTGTAATTTGTCGGTTTTTTTTGGTGCTATTATGCACAACATAGTGAGAGACAACTACGTTTATGTGCATTACATGGTGTAATTCAGCACATATCCAGGGGACGCCGTGTTTCTGCTGCTCGTAGAAGATTTTTTTTGAATGAGGAATGTTTTTTGAATGAGATTTGTATGAATTTGAATGAGGCACCTCACCTCTTCAGTGTCCCACAACGTTCCCCTGCCACTCATTTAAAAAATAAAAACATGACTGTGATAGCCTTTAAGATTGGTCTGATTTCTTCAAGCGTTCGCTATGTTTTTTTTTTATATGCGTATCTTCAAGCGTTTACTATGTTTACTATGGTAACGGTTAGCGCGCATAGTCTTTTGCATCACAAACAGAAGGCATTCAAACATGAACGCGATTTAAATTATTTTATTTTGGTTGTCTTGTGTGAGGAAACAATGATATCGACAGTGATACGCATGCGCGGGATACTTCCTGAACAAGCGCGCACCCGAGTCCGTGTTGCTTGCACATTAACGCGAACCACACCACGGTTCGGGAGCAACCGAGCTCAGACCACCTCCTCCAGGTAGTCTCGGGTTCGGTACTCTAGTGCGCACCCGGGTCCGATGACAGCGTTCACATTAGCGATTTTTCATGCGAACCGTTCCCCGGTCCGCACTAAACTGCCAGTGTGAAAGCGCCCTGAATGAAACAGGTAAGATTTATGTAATAGTACACAGAAAACACCCATGTTAAATTAACACTGCTCAGTGTTCATATGTGTGCACACTACAGAGTTAAAGCGGTGTTGAAGTTAATGAGATAATTAAGTGATGATTTAGCATTAATTATGAACACCTGCTGTTAACAAGCAGAATCACTGAAGGAAAGAGAAACACAAGAACTACAACTGACTTCAGCCACAGTCTAAGATGAAATCAACTGAAGAGAAAAGAAGACATTAAATCTGTGAAGATCTCAGCAGAGGAGGATTAAACAACTCCACAAACAGCATTACCAGCTTCACTTATTACTAACCAGACTGACTTTATCTCATTTCCGTTTTAATGAAATCAATAGTTGTATTTTAAAGTCACCATGATGGTGGTTAGCGTTTGCTTTAGTTGGGCTCTTGACCATTGACTTTTTAATATAACATTTTCTCTGGCTGCTATAATTATTTGTTTATAAAACACGTTTGTTGCAGCGAAAAAGCCAAGAGAAAATGAGATCAAGTGATATTGGCTGTTTATTGATGAAGGTGTAATCATCATATTGTGGCCTGAATCACTTATCTTTTTCAGTGTCTAATGCTTTGATTATTGGGCTTATGTGATTTTGTTTTATTTATTATAGTAGCTGTGTGACCTGACAGCATTAGATCGAACAGTTAATCAAATAATATAAAGAATTTTAAAAACATTTAGTGCATTAAACTTTCTCTTCTACATTATTACTTAGACATCAAGAATCAGTGTATGACTCTCAACAATGGTGACAATCAATGAAATGCTTCATACTGCAGTGCATGCTGGGTACCACCAATCAAAACTCACCCATATCTCCCAGCATGCATTGCGGCATTAATAAATTATGCATCAGGATTTTTTTTATCTTTTGTCACCATTGTTGAGATTCATATGCTGTTTCTTGATGTCTGTGTGAGTCGAAGTAATGCCATAGATGAAAGGTTTTTGTGCACTAACTATTAAAAAAATATATATTGTTTGATAAACAACACTGTTAGATTTCATGCTGTAATATCAAATGGCTTCTGTTATGAATAAAACAATATTAAAAAGCATTAGACACTGAACAAGATCAGTGAATCAGGCAATTACATGATGATGACTTTGTCGTCATCATCATCAGTAAACAACCAACATCACCTGATCTCTTTTTCTCATGGCTTTTTTGCTGCAACAAACGTGTTTTATAAACACATAATTATAGCAGCCAGAGAAAATGTTATATTAAAGTGTCAATGGTCAAGAGCCCAACTAAAGCAAACGCTAACCACCATCATGGTGACTTTAAAATACAACTATTGATTTCATTCAAACGGAAATGAAATAAAGTCAGTCTGGTTAGTAATAAGTGAAGCTGGTAATGCTGTTTGTGGAGTTGTTTAAAGGGACACTTCACCCATTTGCATTAAGCTTTGCATTGTTAGAAACCCAGTCATACTATTGAATGGTCGTGCAACACTCTTTCATTTTCCCCTGATACGGGAGAAATCTGTTATTTACCTCTTACACTTCCTCCTACAATGACGCAAAAATCGTCATTTTGCGTCATTGTAGGAGGAAGTGTAAGAGGGGGGGATTTCTGTTGAGACTACAAGCACTCGTTCCTCATCTATCCAGGGGGCGGGACCCGCTCACGCTACAGACCTATTACAGATCAGTGGGTGGGACTTTACTCTCTGAAACTGAAAGCAATATCCTCCATCTTGTTTGAAGCTAAGCTAACAGGCGCTGTGGAGACAGATGTACAGTTATGACAATAGCGGAGGAGAGTGCTCAATATGATATAGAAGAAGAGGATTTCGGAAGTCTGATGCTTGAATCAGGTGTTTGTGGCTACCTTTACAAGCCGCATTATAGCGAAGAGCAGCCGAGGCAGAAGACCTGCCTGCCGCGGACGAGGAGCCCGGACTGGCTCGAGTTAGGGTGGACTGGTGGCGCCCGGTGATCTCACTATGCAACTACGAACCGCTACGAACACAGAGATAGAGTCCGTCTGCGGCAAAGAATTTCAACGATGACAATTTCTCCTGGACGAAATCTCTGAATCAGACGAGGACACGGACGTTTGTGTTGTGAACTATCCTAGTTTCGCACCGCATATGTTCTGACTGAACATCCAGGTACCATGCAATAATTCACCTTTTCGAAAGAAATACAAACGAGGAGTAATGCACTAATGAGTTCGCCAACTAACTAGACATTTTGTGTGAATGTGAAATTAATTTCAAGCTCTGGTGGTAGCTAGCCTTGTAGACGGAAGAGTGATTTCTCTTATAGGCAGATATGCGCTTTCTGGATTAGTGGGAGTGGCTTGCGGAGCTGTGCAATGTGGTGCATTGTGGGAGTTGTTGTCTTTCATACAAATGCGTCCTGAAGTTATTTTTTGTCTTTTCTCGGTCACAAAGGCACCAAATTCAAAATTTCTTTTACATTTCGACTACATATATGACCCACTTTAAATAAAAAACAATGTTCAAATGGGTGAAATGCCCCTTTAATGCTCCTCTGCTGAGATCTTCACAGATTTAATGTCTTCTTTTCTCTTCAGTTGATTTCATCTAAGGCTGTGGCTAGTGTTGTTTTTGGCAGCCTGTTTTAATTTTAGTTTTAGTCTAGTCTTTGTGTCAGGCTGTCATTTTAGTTTTTATTAGTTTTAGTCACATTCATCCTCTTTTTAGTCTAGTCAAGTTTTAGTCGACGAAAACTGATGACATTTTAGTCTAGTTTTAGTCAACGAAAACTGATGACATTTTAGTCTAGTTTTAGTCAATGAAAATTGTATTTTAGTCTCTTTTTAGTAATGTGATTCTATTTAACCCAGTCAATATAGAATTTCAAACAAGGCTATCTTATTATAGGCTATTTAGTAGGCCTATATTTAGGGCTGTGACGGTGGCAGGTTTTTTTTACCACCGCGGTAATGGACCAACTACCGGCGGTGGTTGGGGGGTTATTTAAAAAAAACTTGTTTTATATTTCCACACAAAGACGCGTGATATAGGCCTACACTCTGCGCTTTGAGAGGGATGTGGGACACAGGCAGGAAAACACGAAGATATCGATCTCCATCGATCTCTTTATGATATCTTTGTGTTTTCTACTTGATGTAAATTGGTTTGAAGAGCGAATTTTATCCTCCACAAGGGCGAAATATTTAGGCTATGTTTGAGATTGCGCTGCCAGAGAAAGTGAAACTAAAAATCACCCGCGCGTGTGAAACGCGCTTTACAACTAAACTTGACGCACCCTATGTCTAATATAACAAGCACAAACTGTTAAAAAGAATTTGACATGCAAGTACAAATGTAGGCTATTTGTCCTACAGCGTTTTCTACTTTACCACAGTAAAGAATACGAATATAATAGGCCTAGCGAACCAAGAAACGTTTATAATAGGCTACCTTTAGAAAATGGGTGAGACGTGACGTGAGTGAAGATTTGGGAAAAGAAACAAGAGATTCCATGCAGGGATGAGTCACGATTTTTGGATATTCGATTAGTTTATTTAATTATAGGATATCGAATAGGTTGTGCGATTATTCTCTAAAATAAAATCTCCATGTTCTGGCGCTGATGCGGTGACGTGTTCATGTAACCAGAGACGCTGCCAATAACATACAGCTGTCACAAAGAACCGGCAAAAGTAATGATTATGAATGTGTCAAATATATCAATGAGACATTTTAATAGAATAACTAATGGAGTAATATATTGTTAAATTCGCTGATAATCGGGTGACCAGATCGCAATCCAGAATTTAAAGCCGACAAAACTATGGGTTCACGCACAACTCTCATTCGTCGTGACGTTATAACATTTCGTCTCGTCTCGTTTTGGTCAACGAAAATGAAGAGACATTTTAGCATAGGTTTTATTTTTTTAAACCACATTTAGTCTCGTTTTTATTCGTCAACGATATTGCATTATACATGTCTTTTAGTCACCGTCACATGACCATGCATTTACGTCTAGTCTCGTCTCGTTTTCGTCAGGTGATAACGGTTCGTTGACGACAATATTTCGTCATAATTTTCGTTGACGAAAGCAACACTAGCTGTGGCTGAAGTCAGTTGTAGTTCTTGTGTTTCTCTTTCCTTCAGTGATTCTGCTTGTTAACAGCAGGTGTTCATAATTAATGCTAAATCATCACTTAATTATCTCATTAACTTCAACACAGCTTTAACTCTGTAGTGTGCACACATATGAACACTGAGCAGTGTTAATTTAACATGGGCGTTTTTCTGTGTACTATTACATAAATCTTACCTGTTTCATTTACATACGACTGACAAATATAAATCACATTCAGTTTATTAATACAATTACATAAATCTTATCTGTTTCATTTATGTATGACTTAAACATATGAATCACATTCAGGAGTATTGATTGGTTTATGTTAAAACTATGTAATCCAAATGCATGGGAATTTGTTATGCAATTTAAATACATAAATCTTATTTTTAGACCCAATTTTTTTTTTTTGAGTGTATATTTAACATGAGCAAATATTGGCAAACAAAAGCTTATTTGAGGTGGCAGATATTTTACAGTAAAAATGTATAATCTATCCAGAACTAATCAACGAAATGTTGCCTTTCATATGTCTGTAACATAGGTCTTTCATTTTTATTATAAGAAATATAAATGTTAATTTGCAGTTTAATATGTTGCTTATACAAATACATTTTATTTCAACATATTTCAGTCGATTTTTACTCAGTATAGCAATAGTTTGCTAAAACCGAAACATTCATTCACAAACAGAAACACCTGACTGTAACGTTGTTTTTATTAAATATTAGGGCATATAAATGTTAATTTTCAGTTTAATACGTTGCTTATACAAATAGCCTACATTTTATTTCAACATATTTCTGTCGATTTTTACTCAACTCAGTATAGCAATACAGTTTGCTAAAACACCATCATTCATTCACACAGAGACGCAATTTAAATTTAAACTGTCTTTTTGCGAGCTGTGATAAACAGCGCGCATCTCTGCGGGCCTGCGGCTGCCGTTCATTCATTCACAGAAACGCGATTAACTTGAGAAGGAAAAAAAACTTACTACATATTCGGATTCTCTCTCCTGCAATACCCGCACTCTGAGGTAGATTTTCCATTATTATTATTTCTCACAGTGCTGCCAGATGGTGTAAACACGTAGGCTACAATGATCTGAATAAACTTGTGTTTTCTCGAGCTGATATGGGGGCGTTCACAGGTTTGCTTGGATTGCCTCAGTAATTTGCATTTGAATAGCACGCGCTCTCCGTGGGCGTGTCACATTACATTTGAATTAGCTCTAATTAGCTCGACTGGAATCGCTCTCTTTTAATACAGATTTCACAAAATGAGAATATTTGTTTTTTATATAAATTACCTCATATAAAAGAAGATAATTCAAGCTTCATGCCTGTGTGTCTGTATGCCTGTTTGACTGAGTATTCGCTGAGTTACAGTTCATTTTCGGACGCGTTTCAGAATGGTCTTCACTGACAGAGAGAAGGCAGAACTCGCATCACGTTTATTTTTCTTTATTTGGCAAAAAGCACAACACTTTGTTTTTATTGTGAGTATACACAAAAATAATACACATTTAACAGAATCGATTGATGTATGAAACTTGCTTTTAATATCAAAGTCCACAGAGCAAAATTAATTTCTTTTGAACTGAACTGAAAAAAAGCGAGCTGGTATCACCGGCGATACCGTTGACCCCAGGGGGTTAATGATGAGATTTTGCATACAAGTTCAGTTTCTGTGAATTTGAGTTAGGAAGAGTATGTAGTAGTTGGGTAATCAAGGTAATGAACAGTTCCATGAAAAATAATAAACATTTCATTAATTCATTCAATTTTGTCCCTTGGTGCAGTTTTTATGAGTTGTCTATCATTTTTGTACAACACCACACAGTTCTGTAATATGTGCCCTCTTTGTTTTCCCTTAGAACACGTTTGCCGTAACGGTGGCATGGACGAGGGAATGGAAACTGACCCATTTGCTAGGTTTGGGCGGTTTCCCACTCTCATTTAACACACGAGGTCCCAGCGGGGCACTGGCCAAAAAACAGGATCCTCTCGTGGTCAGTCTAGAAGAAGTGTTCACTGGCTGCACCATGAAGATGAAGATCTCCTGCAAACGCCTGAATCCCAACGGAAGAACGACACATACTGAGGACAAGATCCTTACAGTGGAAGTGAAGAAAGGCTGGAAAGAAGGAACCAAGTTTCCGCCCTATTTTAGTTTCCTTGGGTCAAGTCTAGCAGAAAGCCTCCAGCTGTGAACTCTTGGCCAGCATTTGGTTGTCAACTACACACATCTAACACATCAAACTTTACTTATTCCAAAGATGGACAGTAGAGCATGTTGTGATGTTGCGGGGCTACAATAATATAGTTTCTTATCAGCAGCCTGATCCTTTGGACACCTCAGGGAAGTCTTTCTGTGAAAGTAGCTTGTACTTTTTCTGCTAATACGGTCTAATGTGACCATTTATTGATGCCATGTCACGGTTCATGAATCGGCTGTCTCATGCTGATGTGTCTGTGTGAATGTAATTGTGTGGGTGTGGTTACTCGTTGTGTTGATTAGTGTCTCCAGCTGTCATTAATCCCAATTCCCTTTATATGCCCAGTAATTTCCCTCTCATGTTGTCAGATCGTTGTGGTTGTTCCTCGGTGTGTGTCCTGTTCCCGTGCCTCGTCTGCTAGTTCCTCGTCTGGATTTCGTCAGTACTTCGTGTCGTCTGGATGTTCCACGGTTCCTGTTGTTTCACTCGAGCACGCTGATCACCACACCACCACCGGATCGCCATCTCGTCCCTGCTTCATTTGCCACCTGAGTGTTTGTCCCCGATCTGTGTCTTACATCTGACCACTACTAATAAACTGAGTTTTACTTGCATCTTGCATCCTCCTGTTATTTCCTCACAGAATGATCTGACCAACCATGGATGCAGCAAGTGTGACCCAAGTCAACGACTTCATTGCTCACACCATCACACGAATGGACCTACAAGAGGAGAGCATCTCGGGCACAGGTCGTACGGTACAAGCACTCGTGAAGCAGGTGTCCGAGCTCACCCAACAAGTACAACTTCTAAGGATTCCCACTGCGCCCCCCACGCCAACCGTTCCCCCACCATCAGCGCCTGCAGCAGCGGAAGGATCGGCGCCACGCCTACCCACACCAGGGGGATATTCTGGTGAGCCTGAATATTGCAGAGCGTTCCTCACGAGATGTTCCATGCATTTCGCCCTACAGCCACGCACGTTCCAGAGTGAACAGGCTAAGGTGGCATTTGTATTAACCCTGCTGTCAGGGAAAGCAGCGCTTTGGGGAACGGCGGTGTGGGAGAATGGAGACAACTGCTGCACCTCGTTCCAGGCACTCTCCGAAGAAATGAAGAGAGTTTTCGATCGCGCAGTGGCGGGTAAGGAGGCGGCCAGATTACTCGCCGACCTGCGACAGGGAGAAGGCTCGGTGGCGGACTTTTCCATTCGGTTCCGCACCCTGGCCGCAGAGTGCCATTGGAACGAGGCGGTGCAGTGGGATATGTTCCTGCATGGGCTGGCTGACCGCGTTATAAGGGAGATTTACGTGATGGACTTACCGAGACGCTGAACGGACTGGTGGAACTTGCTCTGAGAGTGGACGCTCGACTGAATCGTGTGACCAGATTGACGCACCCCAGCCGTCCACAGCCCAGCACGGAGGACCACCAGCCCGGTGGTGCGAGCGCGGTCAGCCCCGCATTCGACCACGAGCCCATGCAGGTGGGGAGAGCTCGGCTTTCCCAGGAGGAGAGGGAAAGGCGGAGATCCCAAGGACTCTGCCTATACTGTGGCCGGGCGAGTCACTTCATCCACTCCTGCCCGGTAAAAGAGCAAGCCCGGTAGTAAGTATGAGGCTACTATCGGGTGGGATCTCCGCCGAGAAGACCTCATAACCATCATCGACCCTCCTCCCGGTAAGACTGAGATGGCGAAAATCTACGCACTGTACCAACGCACTACTGGATTCGGGAGCGGAGGGTAATTTCATGGACTTCAAACTTGCACTTAAGCTTCAGATTCCCGTCACTCCCCTCCCGCACCAGATTACCGTCAACGCACTCAATGGTCAAGAACTTCCCCGGATTACACATTCTACTGAAAACGTCACCCTCATCACTTCTGGCAATCACACATAACTCCTCTCATTTCTACTCATGGACTCACCACTTGCACCAGTGGTTTTGGGACACCCGTGGCTTTCCAGACACAACCCCCGTGTCGACTGGTGCACTAATACTGTTTCCACATGGAGTAACCACTGTCATGAGTCCTGTTTAGTGTCTGCCTGTCCCTCTGTGTCTGGTTCTATGTTTCAGAGTGAGGCAGCAGATTTGTCTAACGTGCCTGCGGAGTATCTCGACCTGAAGGAGGTGTTCAGTAAGTCTCGTGCTGCTTCTCTCCCTCCGCATCGTTCCTATGACTGTGCGATAGATCTACTGCCAGGTAAATCTCCGCCTAAGGGCAAACTTTACTCTCTTTCTGTTCCTGAGAGGGAGGCCATGGAGAAATATATTTCTGATTCTCTAGCCTCTGGGTTCATCCAGCCTTCCTCTTCTCCTGCGGGGGCGGGGTTCTTTTTCGTTGGGAAGAAGGATGGTTCTCTGCGACCTTGCATTGATTTTCCAGGCACTCGTGAATGACGTGTTGAGAGACATGGTAGATCAGTTCATATATGTTTACCTGGATGACATATTGCTTTTTTCTTCGTCTCTCCAGGAACACATTCAACACGTCAGACGAGTGCTCCAGAGACTGTTAGAGAATGGGCTTTTTGTCAAGGCGGAGAAATGCGCATTTCATGCACAGTCTGTTCCCTTCCTAGGGTACATCATCTCCTCTGAGGGAGTGCGCATGGATCCTGACAAGGTTCAGGCTGTGGTAGATTGGCCAAGTCCAGATTCCCGTAAAGGCCCTACAGTGGTTTTGGGGGTTCGCCAATTTTTACCGGCGTTTCATTCGCAATTTCAGCCAACTAGTCGCACCTCTGACTGCCTTGACCTCCCCCCGAACGACGTTCATGTGGTCGAACACTACCGAGGCAGTGTTCACCAACCTCAAGAGTCGCTTCGTTTCGGCTCCCATTCTTGTCACTCCTGATCCCACACGTCAGTTCATGGTGGAGGTCGACGCGTCAGAGGTGGGAGTAGGAGCAGTATTTTCACAACGCGCTTCCTCAGACGACAAGATGCATCCCTGCACGTTTTTTTCTCATCGACTATCGCCTGCCAAAAGTAATTATGACATTGGTAACAGAGAGTTGTTGGCAGTCAAGTTAGCGTTGGAGGAGTGGCGTCATTGGTTAGAGGGTTCGGGGGTACCCTTTATCGTTTGGACCGATCATAAGAATCTTGAATACATCAGATCTGCTAAAAGACTCAACTCCAGGCACGCTCGGTGGGCTCTTTTTTTCGGACGTTTTGATTTTGTTCTCTCGTACCGCCCGGGTTCCAAAAACATCAAACCCGACTCTGTCTCGTATTTTTGATCCATCCGAACGCCCGGTGACTCCCGAGTGTATTTTACCTGAGAAAGTTGTCATCTCCACTCTGGTATGGGAGGTCGAATCGAGGGTCAAGACAGCCCTAGAAGGGGTAACGCCTCCGCCTGATTGCCCTGATTGATTTGGTCGTTTGTTTGTTCTGGAGGGGTTACGGTCCGACATTATTCGATGGGGTCATTGCTCCAACGTGGCTTGTCATCCAGGAGTGACTCGAACCAGTTTTTTAGTTAAGCAACGATTCTGGTGGCCATTAATGGCTCGCGACATTCACGATTTTGTGTTGGCTTGCTCAGTCTGTGCCACTGGTAAGACATCTAACCAACCCCCAGATGGGTTACTTCGACCGCTGCCTGTCCCTTCGAGACCCTGGTCCCATATCGCTCTAGATTTTGTCACCGCCCTCCCGCCCTCCAATGGCATGATGGTTGTTTTAACCGTAGTGGACCGGTTCTCGAAGGCGGAACATTTCATCCTCTTGCCCAAATTACCTTCAGCCAAGGAGACAGCGGTCACAGTCATAGATCACGTCTTCTGGTTACATGGCCTCCCGATGGATGTGGTCTCTGACAGGGGTTCCCAATTCGTATCCAAATTTTGGCGAGAATTTTGTAAGTTACTGGGGGCCATGGTCAGCCAATCAGGACCTCAAGAGAATGTTGCGATGTTTGGTTGCCAAGAATCCGTCGTCCTGGAGCCAACAGCTTTCTATGGTGGAGTACGCCCACAATTCGTTACCAGTGTCATCCACGGGCCTCTCGCCATTTGAGTGTAGTTTAGGTTACCAGCCACCAATTTTTCCGAGTCTGGAATCCGAGGTCGCGGTCCCCTCTGCTCATGCATTCGTCCAGAGGTGCCGCCGTACGTGGACTAGAGCCCATGAGACTCTACTCCAAGCAGGGGGGCGCATGAAGGCCAAGGCCGACCGCCACCGGTCAAAGCCTCCCATTTACGTCGTGGGTCAAAAAGTGTGGCTTTCTACCAAGAATATTCTGCTCCGTTCCGTGTCTAACAAGTTAGCTCCCAAATTCATTGGCCCGTTTCCTGTCACCAAAATTATTAGTCCGGTGACAGTCTGACTCAAACTCCCTCCTGCGTACAGGAGAATTCACCCCGTCTTCCATGTGTCTAAAGTCAAGCCCGTGTTTTATTCTCACATTAATCTGCCTGCCCCGGTTCCCCCCCCCCCCCCCCCCCCGCCGCCACTCGTAGATGGGGAACCCACATATTTGGTACATCGCATTCTGGACTCGAGACGGAGGGGACGTGGATTTCAGTACTTGGTGGACTGGGAGGGTTACGGTCCGGAGGAGAGAAGTTGGGTACCTGCTAGAGACATTCTGGATCACTCCCTTATCGATGATTACAATCGACAGGTAAGGTTGTCTGGGAACGCCAGGAGGCATTCCTAGGGAGGGGGGGGGGTACTGTCACGGTTCATGAATCGGCTGTCTCATGCTGATGTGTCTGTGTGAATGTAATTGTGTGGGTGTGGTAACTCGTTGTGTTGATTAGTGTCTCCAGCTGTCATCAATCCCAGTTCCCTTTATATGCCCAGTAATTTCCCTCTCATGTTGTCAGATCGTTGTGGTTGTTCCTCGGTGTGTGTCCTGTTCCCGTGCCTCGTCTGCTAGTTCCTCGTCTGGATTTCGTCAGTTCTTCGTGTCGTCTGGATGTTCCACGGTTCCTGTTGTTTCACTCGAGCACGCTGATCACCACACCACCACCGGATCGCCATCTCGTCCCTGCTTCATTTGCCACCTGAGTGTTTGTCCCTGATCTGTGTCTTACATCTGACCACTACTAATAAACTGAGTTTTTCCTCACATGCCACTAAAAGTCATTTCCAATATAGTGGTGGCTCAAAGTGATGCTTGGATCCTCTCTCTTCTAAGTATGTGAAACAACACTTGATGCAGAAGTTATATGGTGAGAAACTCAAAAGCTCAAAGTCAGATAGAGGACAAATTTGTAACAAATACTAGATTTATTTAAAATAAATTATTTAGACTACTGATATTGTGGTTCATTTCTTATGCAAAATCATATGGAACCTTTTTCTGTTTTATTACAGGCAATTTATGTTATTGTTTTTAATTGTGAAACTAAATTTGTTTATTCACAAATTCTGTGGGATACTTCTGTGGGATCTTTTTGGATTGTGAGATTATGAGTTATGAATATGTTTTGAGTTTTGAATAGATTGTTTAATAGAAAATAAGTTGAAATGTTACAGATATCACACTGCTTTAATAAAACACTTTAAACTGAAAAATAATTGCTTTATCTTATTGTTTTTTTAGCATATTAAAAGTGTAACCCAGTATACAAGCCTCTAAAAATCATGGTAGTTCATCTACCAAAGAAATGTTGCACTTAAAGAAATTTATAGATTTACATAAGTGTATTGACCGCTGTAAATATATAGCATGTTAACTAGTGAAATTTGTAACGGAGACAGTCACGACAGAATCACTTTTATAACACTTCCTTCGCTGAATATGGATGCTTATGTCTTCACTGTTTCTTGATGGACATCTGAAGAACTTTCTGTACTGCTGCCTGACCTGGACAAGAATGAGAAGAGAAATAGTTTTAAACTCTGGTTAAAAAACAAAACAAAACACAGAACATGTCCAGGTTATTTTTCAAGAATTTAATTTTAGAAGATGAGAAATGAAAAATTAACTTAACCCTTTAGAACCTGAAGCTAAAATAGGTGTTTTTCACATATTTTGATTTGAAAAGTGTATGTTGTCTACTGTCAGGGGCAATTTGAATGGTTTTGATAGTGCAAACGGTTGAAGAGTTACGGTCAAATGAATACAGCTTGCTGGTATGTGTCGCAACAACACAGCCGGCTCTAAAGGGTTAAAGGGTTAGTTCACCCCAAAATGAAAATTAGCTCATGATTTACTCGCCCTTAAGTCATCCTAGGTGTATATGACATTCTTCTTTCAGACGAATACAATCAGAGTTAAATTAAAAAAATGTCCTGGCACTTCCAAGCTTTATAATGGCAGTGAATGGCCGTTTCGGTGAAAGAGTGACCCTTGACCTGACGCGCAACGTAATGACGAACACGGAGATAGAGAAAAACAAAACACCAATCACAAATAAGTTTTGAGCGACCAGAGCGTCAATCAGAAAGTTGAAAGTAGCTCAACTTTATGGTAATGAGCTATGACGCATTTCAGCGGCAAGCAGCGGCAAAACGCCAGCAACCAATCAATCTCAAAGTTTCCTATCATTTATGATATTGTTTGCTTATAGGGACCAGTTACAAAAGAACGAGGCATGGGATAAAATAGCTGGCAGAGTTGATGATTTATAATATTTTAATACTCAAATTTGTCTTTGTCTTACCAGTAGGGCTGCAATATGTATCATTTAAGCATCGATATTGCGATGTACGAATCCACGATAGTCAGGATATGCGATGTCAAGAATAGGTAGGCTATCGTAGTTAATCTGTGATTCAGTAACCGTACGGGCCAGCTGCTCCCCGGCCCTTGACACATGTGATTCGCGGATTAATTGCACAGTTTAACCATCATAGAGTGAAAGTTTGCCTGTGTTTTTAAGTCCTGTCAGTTTAACAGGGTGCGCTTGACAGGTCATATATAAGAACGAGCAGAGAGAGAGAAAGCCCCGGCAGTGTGTCAATATATTGCTTGTTTTTTCTGTTTACATTTCATGGTGTGACACTTCTCTCCTCCCATGATTGAACATAGAATGCTGCTACGTCAGAGCGGCCAAAGCGTCAACAAGCTTCCCCGTACTTTTTGACAAGCGTCCTTGACAGGGCGGCCAGAGTTTCTTTGCAGCTCAAGTCGGCGGTGGTGTGTACGTACAGTTAACCCCCCACTTTTATCATGGATGGATTATTAACAGAAACGGCCATTCACTGCCATTATAAAGCTTGGAAGAGCCAGGACATTTTTAAATATATCTCTGTATATCTTGTATTCGTCTGAAAGAAGAATGTCATAGACACCTAGAATGACTTGAGGGTGAATAAATCATGGGCTAATTTTCATTTTTGGGAACTAACCCTTTAATATAAAGTAGGTGAGAAATGATTTTCTGGTAGACTGTCTGTACTGATGTCTGACCTGATTATTGAGGACACAATAAACCAGGAACATGAAGGTTCCCTGCTGGGAGTTCAAGATCAGGAAGAGGATCTCCAGCTCCTTCCAGAAACCCAGAATCCAGGAGCAACCAAGAACCACAAACTGAGCCAGTGTTTTAAATATCATATTCCTGCAGAGAAAGATGGAGAGTTCATATATATTTATTGATTATATTGTTGTGGAAAATCTGCAATTGTCCTGTTATAAGTATGCCTTTTGTCTGTAGAACACTTCTGTATTGTAATCAACCACACTTGAAACTCGTTTATTAAGAAAGTGGTTTATGAAGAAAAACGTGCTCAGGTTACGTATGTAACCTATGTTCCTATAAAACCCTATGTACCTATAAAAACCCGCAAATAATATTGGCCCGCGTCAGCCATGACGTCATGCTCTGACGCACCCGGGAAGTATAAAGGGAGCGTTCGGAGAAAATGACATCCTCTTCGTCTGAAGGGACTGAGTAAGCAGACCGGAAGCATGGCAAGGAGACGCAGTGCTCGTTCCCTGTTCTCAGGGAACATAGGTTACATATGTAACCTGAGCACGTTCCCTTTCGAAAGGGAACTCCCACTGCGTCGAAATGACGCTATGGGAACGTCTATACCAATGCCACCATGCTAAGGGGATGCCAAACAACTAAGTGTAACAAGCACAAAAAACACAATAACCCAAGGTTAAAGCCCCTACTGCTTAAACGTCAGGCTAACAGTAGCACATCTCCCTAGGGCCACTGCCGAGCTCCAGCTCAAGGCATGGAAACCACATCTACAGGAAGGGTTCCTTAAAGGGAGTACGGCCCCGAGCCAAAAAGGTCTCTGGCCTGCTACTTTCGGGGGACCAAAGTCGACCCCTATGACCAGGGAGGCTATCACGTTTAGTGCTGAAGCCAACAACCTGTTTAGACCTAAGGGAAGCGGAGGCCTCAGCAGGAAGACTCCGAAAGCAGAGGAAGCCTGCACACTCACATGGTCTCCAGAACTTATTCACAAATAGTGAAAGTTCAACCTTTGCAGAGCTCAACAGGAAAGGCAAAAAATACAAATATGGTGGCCTCAGCAGGAAGACTGTCACAGAGAGGAGGCCTGACACATATCTAACCATAGACAACTTAATTATGTATATGGAGGCCTCAGCAGGAAGACTCTCAATGGAGAGGAGGCCTAACACAATCTAACCATAGACAGCTTAACTATGAATATGGTGACCTCAGCAGGAAGACTCTCAGTGGAGAGGAGGCCTGACACATATCTAACCACAGACAGCTTAACTATGAATATGGTGGCCTCAGCAGGAAGACTCTCAGTGGAGAGGAGGCCTGACACATATCTAACCACAGACAGCTTAACTATGAATATGGTGGCCTCAGCAGGAAGACTCTCAGTGGAGAGGAGGCCTGACACATATCTAACCACAGACAGCTTAACTATGAATATGGTGGCCTCAGCAGGAAGACTCTCAGTGGAGAGGAGGCCTGACACATATCTCACCATAGACAGCTTAACTATGTATATGGTGGCCTCAGCAGGAAGACTCTCAGTGGAGAGGAGGCCTGACACATATCTACCAAAGCAAGGCAGGTCTACAGCAAACGTAGTGTATATGGAGGCCTCAACAAAACGACTCTCGAAGGAGAGGAGGCCTAACACATATAGCTAATTATATATATATATATATATATATATATATAGAGAGAGAGAGAGAGAGAGAGAGAGAGAGACATACTTATGATAGCTACCAATCTGTTCGCAAGAAGGCCTAAACCTAAGGCATGCACTGCATATATGGAGGCCTCAGCAGGATGACTCTCAATGGAGAGGAAGCCTAACTCACACATTAACAGAGCGAAGGGAGCGAAGGGCCTAGAGTTCAGTTTTGTTTTGTTTTTTTGTTTTTTTTTTACCAAAAAGGGGAGGGGCCACTTCCCAGCTCTACCTGCAAAGCTGTTTGCATGGTAGCTACAGACAGAAAAGTGTATATGGAGGCCTCATCAGGATGACCCTCAATGGAGGGGAAGCCTAACACATATATCTATCCATCAAAGCCAACCTATGTATATGGTGGCCTCAGCAAGAAGACTCTCAATGGAGAGGAGGCCTAACACATATATCAAGGAAATCTAGCTTATCTTACCAAGGCTCATGGCTCTAAAGATGTAACTGCAAAGCGTAAACGTATGTAAACCTCAGCAAAATGACTCTCACAGGAGAGGAAGTCTAATGCACACCATGCACAGTTTAAGGTAAATATGGCCTGCCATATAGCGGAGGCCACATATTTAACAAAACAGAAACGTTTATTTGCAAGGAAGAACGGAGGCCAAAACTCAATTTTGCAGAACATAACAAAAAATATCACTTCCCAATACAGGAACAGCCTGTTCTACGTTCAAAGATGCATAATAAGCTTGACACAGACCGTCAGATTAAAATTATCATCATGGGTCCAGCACATGAGCCTGAAGTTTCACTTAAAACAGGGGGAAAGAGGGAAGGCAGGGCATGTAAAGGGAGAATGGCCATTATCTGCCTCTTCCAGGGCGCTTCTCATTACGATTACCCTGGAAGTCTTCTCTCCTTACCCCCTGCCTTTTCCTCCTGGCCTCGTGCCGTCTCATGGTCCTACTCCTACCAAGAGGAGGGGCACGAGCGGCGACTGAGTCCCGCTGGCCCTGTCTGTGCTCCTCAAAGCGAGACGGGCCAGGACCCCCGGGGTGTCTGGGTGCGGGACCTGGACCGGCGCGGAATGAAAGATTTATACGCTGCTGACCGCGCCCTCGCCTCTCTAAACTTCCCGACCACTGCCTCGACAGAAGTACCGAAAAGTTCAGAGGGCGAGACCGGGGCATCAAGGAGAAATAATTTCTCTTTCTCCACGATGCCTGAAAGGTTCACCCACAGGTGCCTCTCCGTGACCACCATAGCAGCCATAGAACGCCCAACAGCCGTAGCTGTCTGCTTGGTGGCCCGGAGAGCCAGGTCTGTGGTGCGGCGCAGTTCAGCTACCGCATCAGGTGATAAGCCCTGACCCTGGTCCAGGTCCTTCAGCAGATCAGCCTGGTACGCTTGCAATACGGCCATTGTATGCAGTGCAGCACCAGCCTGACCTGCCGCCGCGTATGCCCTGCCATTCAGACGAGACGTGGTCTGAAGAGGTTTAGATGGCAGGGTTGGAGCTCTTAGTGTCGATGCCTCCCCCCGCGCTAGATAGTTCGCGAAGGTATCCTCAACAAGAGGCATCGACACATACCCGTTCTCCCGCACCCCTTCCACATTGGAATAACTCCTCGTTTGGAAGCGATGGATGCGGGAGGAATACGGGTTCTTCCATGCCTTCACGATCTCAGAATGGAGATCAGGAAGGAATGGAAGGCTCCAAGGGACTGATGGGGTGTGGCCAGAGAGAAAGCGCTCGTCGAGCCTTCCACGAGCAGCTCCCTCCTGAACGCGCTGCCAAGGCAAATCCAGCCTAGCGGCAGCCCGCTCCATCACCTCCATCGGTTCTTCATACGCGGGGCAGGAGGGCTGGGCAGACTCATATAACATATCTTCGTCTGCCTCACGCTCCGCCTGCTCGTCTTGGTTAAACACCAGAGGAGCACTGCCTGCTGGTCCAGAAGATACCTGAGAGCTGTTATCTTCAGCCAGCAGCTCATCCTCGTCCCGCGCTGACGATCGAGAGAGACTCACTCCTCTCTCGAACTCGTCAGCGAGGTCTCTTTGCGACCCCCACGATCTGAGCCTCCTCTCGGCCTCAGCGCGAGAGGGACCCGAACCGCGGGGCAAAGAAGACTGTCCCTCCTCCCTCGAGAAGAGGGACAGACGAGAACGAAGAGTCCTTAAGGGTAGACTCTCGCAATGCGCGCACCCCGCCCCCTCGAGAGCAGAGCGCGCGTGCTCCTCACCCAAACACCAAACACATAGGTCGTGCAAGTCACCAGGTGTAAGACATCTCTCACACGGGTCAACACACTTCCTAAATGCTTTTGCAGGTTTATCCATTTTCAAGTACTCAGTAAATCAGTCCCTGAAGACGAAAAGAGGATGTCATTTTCTCCGAACACTCCCTTTATACTTCCCGGGTGCGTCAGAGCATGACGTCATGGCTGACGCGGGCCAATATGATTGGCGGATTTTTATAGGTACTTCAGTCATTGGTCACGCTGAGGCGGTTCCCATAGCGTCATTTCGACGCAGTGGGAGTTCCATTTCGAAAGGGAACTCTGCAATTGTTATTGTAAAATATTTTTTTTAAGAAAGTGGTTTATAAAGAAAAACATACCACACTTAATGTTTTAAGCATTAATTAAAAAGCACGAAGAGGAACAAAACGTATAAGAAAGAGCTTTGCTAAAGAAAGAAGATAAATGCAAGCATTACCGTCAGATGTGTTGTGGACGAAGCGCAGAATGCAAAGAAGAAAAGTCTGAAGAAGGAAGACTAAGAGGCGAAAGGCTTTATAAAGACTTATAAAGGAATGAATTCCCAGAACTCATGACACCTCAAGACTTAGGATTGGATAAATTGTCTGTAAGAGACTGATCATTTATGAGGGAATTTCCAAAGATGACGACCTCAAGAAATCAGATGGTCTATAAAAGGCTGAAAGGAGAAGATGAAGGCAGACGCTGATTCGTAATGGCCTCTCTGGTGTTACAACGCTTGTAAACGATTTACTCTTGAAGTTGTTTTGTCTTGTTTTTTTTTATATATTAGTACTTTATATGTAAACTAATTAACCTGTAGATAATAAAACTATATTTAATTGAAACTAAGAAACTCTTTTGCTACTCTCTCCTGCCAAAAGTCTTTGATTTCTAAAAAAGTGAGCTGAACAGACCATGAAGAAGTCTTCTGACCTGTGGATTGTGAGGATGAAAATTCAGATGCTTATGATTTAGGACACATTTGACTTTACCTAACCTGAGAATAATCAAAATAAGGTTAAAGGTATCTAGAAACATGCAGCATATAACAATATATATACACATTTCATGGAGTGTTCAAATCATATTGTTTGTTACTTGGTTCGTTTCATATGTGAAACTTCAGCGTTCAGATTTTTCAAGGTGGAGGTCAGACTGATGATGATGTAGATGAAGAGAATCATGTTTAACTGCACAGTAAGAGAAACAACAGTCATTAATCTTTAATCACTTTTCCTTTTAATACAAAGTCATGATGAGAAATGTGCTTACTGCTAGTATGACGCAAACAGGTCCCTGAAAACTCCAGATAAAGCCTTTATCTATTTTAATCCAGCACCTGTTTAGAGGAAGAAAAATAATTAAATGAACAAACGAAGGAAGGATGAAGGTGTTGATCTCTGAGTCGTTCAAACTAAACTCACTTTTCACTTCCGTAGCCTTTAGGATTCACCCCAGCAGACACAGCCACCACAACCAGAGCAACCGTATATCCAATCACACACAGGAATCCACTCCTAAGCACGCCCCTCCTTTTGGAGCTGATCTGTGATAGGTTCTTCACACAGATGAAGAGCAGCACAGCTTCAATGAACATCCACACAAAGCCGGAGAGAAAGAGGAAGTGCAGCACACCTGATATCACGGCACACAACACCTGGAGATCATGAGAGATGGTTATGATGATTCTCAGTGAGACTGTGCTGAGCTGTAGGGCTCCTTCATCATTCTCACCTGATGACGGCGTATGAGGCTCAGGAACTGTTGTGTGAGCAGGAACAGAAGGTGAGCCAACAGAAGACTCACGCAGAGGTTGATTCGAGCCACATTATTCACTCCAGGACTCCACTGACAAAGGGCAAAGGTCAACAGGGCCAAACTGAAGAACACCAGCCCCACGATCACACACACCAAATTCAACACGTCCAGCTTTGAGTCGCTCTGAGGAAACATGTCAGAGTACATGAGTGCCAAATCTGTGCTGTTCTTCAATTCTTCACTATAAATGTTCTCGTTCTCTGATGGGCGGCTGGTTTGCATGATGAGAGCGAATGTGGACAGATGAACACAGGAACACACAGTGTAGCTTCTGTTGGTCTTTAAAACAGAACAACCATCTACAATCCACTCGCTGATATTCCAGTACACACAGGACAGAGAACCGTTGGGGTCAAACTCCTGCAAAAAGAAGAAAGAACATGTAGTATATAGTAATAGTATAACTCTGAATATTAGATGTTTTCAGATGTTCATCAGTTCTCAGGTTGGACAAAAACACATTTCAGTCTCTCACTCTGATGTGTTTGAGGGTGAAGTTGACTGGTTTGGTGAGTTTAGTGTTGGTGGTTTTGAGAAGAGTAACTGAGATCACAGTGGACATCATGGTTTTATTCGTGTCAGTTGATGTGTTGAAGAAGTCTGGCTTCAGTAGATTCTCCATTGTGTTATAACTCATGAAAGCCACAGCAGCTGATCCTGTGTGACAGAAACAGAAGAAACTTGTATTCAACACATTAAAACCTTTAGTTAAATGTGGTTTAGTGATATATCTTCTAAAAATGTATTATTTAAAATGTTGTATTAAAACACATCTCACATACTTGTTTCATTGTTGTTCTTGGCGATCCCAATGAGATCGATGTCCACAGAAGAATTTGTTGTGTCAAGTCGAAGGATTTTATCTAAGGTGACACTGGGTCCAACCATGAAGATTTCAACCTCTGATTTAGAAAATAAACAGTTATGTTTATTTATTTATTTTTATTAAAGTTGATTCAATCTGCACAAATGTGGAGAAAAAAAAAAAAAAAAAAAAAACAGTAAAAAGACTAAAATAAAATAACTATTTCATCTAATTACTAGTTTGAACTATTCAGTTAACTTTGTACACAGCAAAATCCCCAGAGTTAAATTAAGTCAAGCTGGTAATGCTGTTTGTGGAGTTGTTTAATCCTCTTCTGCACAGATCTTGAGAGATGTAATGTCTTCTTTTATCTTTAGTTGATTCATCTTAGGGTAGGGGAGACCGGGGAGTGTTGCAACAGGGGATGGTTGCAACATGTAATTTTTCTCCAATCAGAAACAAGCTAGAGTGATGACACTCATACTGCAGATGCACAGTTAGACCCTCCCCCCAACCAAGAAGACAGTAGACGTATTCAACATCTGCTGCTGAATTTATTGAATAAAACTTGTTTTGGAGGTATGAAAGTAACATTTCAACTTACTTAGTTTAAATTATTGTTTTGCTGACTTCTTAGTGACATAGTTAGCATGTGTCAAAGTGTGTCATGGCTGATAGGTTTGGGGACAGTTGCAACAAGTTATAAATTGCATGTTTAATAAAAGTTTGCTGCATTGCAAATTGTTCAATTCTTCCTGTCTGGCACTGAAATATGGATAGATTGAATAGCATCTGCAACACCTGCACACTGAATATATTAAAACTCAGAAGTGTTTCCTTTGAGTTTTCAAAACTTTGCATTTTCAGGCATCCAAACTGACTCTTTGTTGTTGTGGAAACGAACGGCCAAAACGTATAAAAAGTTTTACGTTTTTAGTTGAAAACGGTGTCTTGTAAAAAGACTCTAAGACTGTGGCTGAAGCGGGTGTTTTCTATATAAACTATATCATATATAAGCTCAGTTTCATCATCAATAATAACAGTTTCTCCACTCACCAACAGCAGCAAGAGTAAAACTGACACTGGCATTTGTGTCTGTCGGCTTCACCAATGTAGAGATGAGTTTCTCGTTGGCTTTTAACACATGGTTTCCGTTGGAGGCTAGTTCAGCTGGGCTGACTGATGATGAAGATTCTGAAATCTCTCCTGAAGTGTTGAGGACCATATTCAAAACCTCGTTCACTGGAGTCTAATTTATTGATCAGAAAAAAAAAAAAAAAATACTGTAAATGTAAATGTTAAGAAAGCCAATTAATCAGACCTGCAATTTCAATCATGTAACTGACAATTACATTTGATTTGATTATTTTATATATATAAAAAATTCTCTTGAAGACTTACAGTCAAAGTAAGCTCTTGATCTGTAATGTTCTCGATCTGCTCTAGAAGATTTTGAAGCTTTTCAGTCTGACTCTGAAATCAAAATTGAGAAGACAGAATTTTACAATGTGTGAGTGATGACTTTAACCGGGTATGCTGAGTGCCTCTGAAATGAGACACAGACAGTGTTTTTTAACGAATTTCTTTAACAAATGATTCAATGACATATCTTTTTTTAAACATTTGTCGCCACCTACTGGTGGAAATGAAAATACTTTTCTAAAGGTGCTTTTCTGTATTTCGCTCGCTACAGTGGACAGTGTTTGTATCCAAACCAGTGCCGGCCCGAGCCTTTTGGGGGCCCTAAACTGAATTTGATTTGGGGGCCCCCCTCCCACCACGCGTAGTTAAAGTTTGAACTTTTTCTTTACTCTTTTACTAACTCTTTGAAACTTCTGAAAACAAACTGTAAACATATTCCAGCATTGCAATCTTGACATCGCAGCCTGTTCATTATAGCCGTAATAAATCTATAATAATAAAATAGTCAACCTAACATAAAAATTACACTGCTCTGTTTAAATAGTCAGTAGTACAATTCATACCGTTCACAGTAAGCACCGCTCCACTGTGATGTTTCCAAGCACATTTTTGCGTGTGAAAAGGATGATTTTTTCCGTCGATATTGGAACGTGAGTGAAGTACAAAGAAGCCTCTAATAAAGAATAGTTTACCATCCAAATACATCGTGAATCGCTTACTTTCACTTTCGCTTTAAATTATTTAGTTTTGGCTTGTTTATAGTTATTTTTTTATTTTTGTTCTGTTCTGAATATCATTAAATTTAAAGGATAAATCATTGATTTAAATGTCAATCATCAATCATTGATCAAATCAAATTTTTGTATCATGGCTTAACATTACCGTGACTTTGCGCACGAATTGTCTGCACGCGACGTTATGCTCATGACTCAAGCACTGGCAGACACAGCAGCAGATGTAGGCAGGTATATTAATCATGAAATCAGAATTTTACTTGTCTTGAATTATTTATTCATTCATTCATTCATTCATTCATTCATGTCACTTGTTTAAGTTAATTAATATGAAAAAAAAACACTGAAAAAAGTGAAACATCAGTGCAATTCATTCAAAATATATATTTGCATTGGTCCAATGGAAAATTGTGATTTTCAGTTTATACCTTCTGTTTTCACTTTGCCTCAAAGTAAGTGATACGCCCTCTATCACTGAAAAAAAATTATACTTTGGTTTAATGGGGGTGGTGATGGCGCAGTGGATAAGACACAAGCCTTTGGTGTGAGAGACCCGGGTTCGAATCCACTGTGAGACACCAATGTGTCCCTGAGCAAGACACTTAACCCCTAGTTGCTCCAGAGGCGTGCGACCTCTGACATGTATAGCAATTGTAAGTCGCTTTGGATAAAAGCGTCAGCTAAATGAATAAATGTAAATGTAAATGTAACTTAAAAAAAATGATGTAATTTGTTAGAGCTAATTTTTTTAGATTTTCTCAAATTGTATTTATGATTTAGTTAAAACCATTATTTTTGATTTAATGTCAAACCAAAATTATTATTTTTTTACTCAAGAGTGTTAAAGTTAATGAGATAATTAAATGATTAATTGAGTGATGATTGAGCATTATTGAAGACACCTGATGTTAACAAGCAGAATCACTGAAGGAGAAAATAATAAATTGTAAGTCACCATTATGGTAATCAGTGTTTGCTTTAGTTGGGCTCTTGACCCTTATATGTTTACTTTTTTTTGTCGTAGTATATGAGTTATAACTGACAGATGAAAAAAAAAAGTGATCGGATGGTGTTGGTTATAAATAAATAAATACAAATTGAGAAAATCTAAAAAAAAAATTGCTGTTACAAATTACATCAATTTTTTTTAAGTCAATCCAAAGTATAATTTTTTTTTCAGTGCAGGGGGTGGCCAGGGGGCCCCAAGCAGCCACTTAGTTCGCTTATGCCTTGAGCTGGCCCTGATCCAAACTAACAGAAGTACTGGAATAGAAGTTTAAGTTTGTAAAAGAAGTAATGAGAATGTATGGTTGAAATGGACAGCTTTGTGGACAGCTTTCTCTGCGCATTAAATCCCCCATATTGAATGCAGAACAATGATGTTGACAGAGAGTATAGGCTTCAAAGCTATTGTGGACCCGCTTACCCAAAACCCTGGTTTGGCTAATAAATGAATGACGGACAGTTACATATTTCCAACATTTTATTATGTAAGCTTTATGTTACTCCTCAAATAACAAGGGAATTTGTAGTAATTTCTATTATTAATTAATTAGCGAGTCCACAAACTCATTCTTTCAATTGGCTTTTGTATGCAGAGTATTCACAGCTTATATGGACTGAATTCCCCCCAAAACCATCAGCAATTATTAGAAAAGCACATTCATATTTCAGATTATACACATATCTAAAATGCACATGTTATTGCACTGCTTCAGTTTGGACTATTATTGATAGGAGTCTCTACAACTTCAATTTCAGAAACTCAACTTACATTGCGTCCTTCCAGCAGTGTTATATTTATACCTGCAATGACAGAAATCAGCATGAAGACAAAAATAAACAATAATAAACTGCAAAACTGAAAAAAAAAAACTATTTTATTAAGCAGCAATTTCAGTAAGATTGTGGATTCAGCAAGATTTCAGCAGTTGTGGACTAATGGTGAGAGCAGTGGATCCAACTTTTTAGAATGGTGTTCCTCCTTCTGCGTTCCCCCTCTCTTCCGGACTTCAGTCATACCTTTTTCATTAGGGGACAATATTTGCCCCCTAAATTTATTTCCCAGTGCTTTCTTTACCTTTATGCATAACTTTATGAAATAAAAAATGTTTTCAATGAAAAATGTTCAATAGAGCAATATGCAATGATGGAAAAATGAAGTGATACTTTAAAATATATTACACTAAAACCAGTAAGTCACAGTCTTCTCAATGAGCGAGTCATTGAGTCCTTACATTCAGTAACAAAGCAACTAGCTGTGTTTATAAATGAATCATTGAATGATTGACTCACAATTCTTTTCAAAGCTGCAGAATTGTTTACGAAACACTGCACTGTAAAAAGAGATGTGTTAAAAATGTTTTAACACATGTAGCGTGTGTGCTCAGGGACAACACGTTGTGTCAGTTTTAACACATGTAGTGTGTGTGCTCAGGGACAAAACATGTTGTGTAGATTTTAACACATGTAGTGTGTGTGCTCAGGGACAACACATGTTGTGTCAAATTTAACACATCTCTGTGTTTATAAGGACTACACATTTTGTATTACCTTTAACCGATAAACGTAATCATTCAAATTCACTAAAGTATTAAAATCTGCTTTATACTTTGGTAATATACTGATAACCCCCATAATAATACAGGAGATAAAAAGGAAAAGCACATGATGATTCAAAGTTCACCACCATTGGTTTTCCACGAATCGAGAAACATGTTAATGTAAAGAAGGTGCACAGTGTCATACACACAAACACAAAACACCATCATGGTGACACACACATGACTCCAAATAATGCCAAACACATTCATTGAACAATATATGATGTAATATAAACCCCAAATGTACATGACTGATACAAAAACTAAGAAGAAACTTATTTAGATGAAATAGCATCTAATGTGAAGTGTCACGTTTTACCCACTCCACAGTACACCAAAATCAAATCAATTACAACGCCAGACTATCGATGTAAATGTCTGTTGAGAGAATAATGTTAAAAATCAAACTACTCTTGCTACTCAATGATCGCATTACATTTACTGAAACTAGTTTCTCAGCAGCGGCGGGATTTTACTTTGCTCCGGTTAGTAGTACTGCGGTAAATACACTTGCGTGATTGTCATGTGGACCGGTTCTCTCAGTTGCCTAGGTAACTTAATATCACTCCGCCGCTGTTGTAGACTGTGCTAATAAATACAGGGAACAAAGTATAACTATTGCAATGTGATGAAAGGGTAGTTTGATTTCTAACATTATTCTCTCAACAGACATTTACATCGTTAGTCTGGCGTTATAATTGATTTGCTTTTGGTGTACTGTGGAGTGGGTAAACTGTTTTAATGGCAGGCTAGCAGATACCGTTGACTTGCGCTAGCCTAGCACCGGCGAACTATGCAAGGACTGGATGAAAATGTTGAAAACTGTGTCCACTGATAACTAACACCCAGGCTAACTTGGAAATGAGGTCCGATGTCCAAAATCCTGAACCACCCCTTTAAACAAACCAGCCCTAATCAATACATTTACTTACTTGGCTGACATTATTAAATTAGTAGTTTATGCAGCTCTTCTTCATTAAATTAGTTGAGTTGACAGAATTAGTTGATCAACTATATGTAGGAGCATTGCTTGTTCCTGTCACGGTTTTTAAGGTGATAATCCGTTATAAATATGAAGATTGTATCTTGAAGATTGTATTGTATTTTATTTTCTATTGTAATTTTTGTAAAAAACAAAAAACAAAAAAAATGATGTAAAAAAATAAACAACTTATGTTCTGTTGAATGTGTTTTGAAAACTTTTTGTATGTTGTATAATTATACATCTAGGTAACGAAAATATATATTTTAGAAGGGCGCCCTTGGTTCATTTGCCCTGGGGCCTGACCTTAAAGGTGGTATCAGCGATTTCAGGCCCAAACATAAATGATCACATTCATCTAATATTTCCTAACGATCCGCTAGCTGCCCGCCCCATAACCAATCATCGACAGGGGCGGGTGTTGTGAGGTTTTTTGCTCGTGCACGGCTGCCTATGACGGCTGCACGCGAAAACCTCACAACCCCGCCCCTGTCGATGATTGGTTGGAACACTATTTATTTTGGTTTTGAGTGATGTTGATACCAACTGTTTTTGTGAGCAGGGGGCTGTTCCATAAAAGACGCTTAGAAAAGCGGGGATTAAACTCCAAAACCGGACTTGAATAAGCCTAACAAATAAGTTGGGGCTAAAATGATTCCATAAAAGGTAATTGAAGTTCACGCAATCTCACTAATTTGATCCAGGTTTATCTAGTCTACATAATTGCGTGTGCACGCGTTTCTGAAGCAGCCCTAGAGGTCGATCGTGGATCAAATCGATCCACCATCAAACAGCGTATATTGTGTGCTGTTTTATGCGTTTGTGACATGTTTTTTCCCCCTCAGTTCAAAACTTTACATGCAGTTATATTCTCCATCTGTAAATGTTCGAAAGTCATGCAAATGTATCCATTTTGCTGCTAATTTTCATATTGAACGAGCGCTGCTGCACGCATGCGCGCCAAATAGAAGCGCAATAATTCTTAAAATCGGAAAATTCGGAAAATTAATATGCGATATTTTATAACACTAGAAATATCTTCTAATTATAATAATTTATCTTTAGGATGTTGGATAAGTTGCAGTAAACTTCTAGCGAACAGAAGTACTTCAGTGAAGTAGCCTAAGTCAGGGAAGATTTTAAGAAACTAAATATATAGCGATACAAAATATAGTTTTGGGTATAGGACCTATGCTACTTAATAAAGATGATGTATACTTATTTAGAAAGCTGAGAATTACAGCTTTTAATGCAATATTTTTTTGGAGAAAGCAAGAATCCCCAGTTTTAAATGAGTGGTTTGATTTAGTTTCTAAAGTACACTATGGAGAGGATAACATGAAATTAAGAGCAAATGTATACATTTTGAAAAGATATGTGCAACTCTAAAATCAAAGAATATTCCATAAAATAAAGGAATATATATTATTAACTACATTTTTATATAACCCTCCCTCCCTTTTATTTCTAGTTATTTGTTATTTTATTTATTTACTTATTTAATATTGAATATTTGATATTCAAATAATATTACTTGAATAACTATTAGGAATTATGTGTCATTATAAGAGTTTGATATAAATATGTTAATGTTAAATTTTTATTACTATTTATTTATTGTTTTTTTGTCTTTTCCCCCTTAAATCATATGTAAAAGTGTCTATGTACTTTTTGGTTATTGTTCTAATCATGTGTGTTTTTAGGCTATGTGTTGGTGGGTATTATCACAAAAGAAAAAAAGTAGAAGGAAAAATAAGGAATATTTATTGGGGGAAAATATGATGTGGGAATGGAACTGTCCATTTGTATAATTGTGTTAAATGTGTTTGAATTGAAAGACATAATAAAGTACATTATATATATATATATATATATATATATATATATATATATATATATATATATATATATATATATATACTAAAATATTTGTTATTTGGACATTAGATGTGCCTTAGAATTTTAAACCTGTATTTTTATGATAGCAATAACTGTAAAGGGGTAATAACTATTGTAATGGGGTAAATCAAATGTAGGCTAATATACTGTCAATTACTAAGCTCAGATTCATCTTACCAGTTAAAATTTATACTCTGCTTTTGTAATTATTTATTTTTAATTTTGTGATTTTAACTTCTGCTTTAAAAATCTTTTTTTAGATTGTGTTCTAATGTTCTTCTAATCATAAACATGTACTACAACTGCCAAACAAAACCAGAGAGAAATGTATTCATAAATCTTTAAAACAATCTAATTAAATCTTGGGCACAAAACATTCAGCCAGTAAAAAAAACTGTAGTACATATATTGTATTTAGGCCTATCTATCTATCTATCTATCTATCTATCTATCTATCTATATAGGTCTATATTGTCTAATTTATCATTGTAGCCTTATTTAAGTTGATTTTCTGTATACTGTGTATTTATTTTTGGACTAATAGTGGTTAATAAAGTCCAATAATGGTATGAGAGAGTGTCAGTGGTAATATCATTGTGTTCTTGTCGGTCAGTGTTAGAGGATCTGTGTAACAACTGAGGCTTAGCTTGACAGTTAGCCTGCCCTGGACCAGGCTAGTGTCCCAGCATAAGTTGCCAGGGTAACTGAGTTTGAACTATTTTAAGTTTGCTTTATGAAACCGAATCTACCAAAAATAAGCCTGACTAACCGAAATAAGCCTGGCTTATACTCTAATCTTGGTTTATGGAACAGCCCCCAGGTCTCAGAGCCTAGGCTACCTAGAGAGACACGTTTTTTTGACAGCATGCTTATGGGGCGGGCAGCTAGCCGATCGTTAGGAAAGATTAGATGAATGTGATCATTTATGTTTGGGCCTGAAATCGCTGATACCACCTTTAATGTAGGGGAGAGCGGGCACAACATAGTTGTAACACACTTGTTTTAAATACTTCCACACATGCTAGCATGACGAAACTTAGTGTACTTACGTACTAGTTGCCATATTTACACTATATAGAGAAAAAAATTGCACCAAAATCCAGAAATCTTTGGAAGATATCACTGAACATGTATTTAACCATAGCTAAAGTAAATTTCTTACTTGTGTTAATTTTTCATTTCTATTTTTGGTGTTTATTTTAAATTAGACAAATCCGATATTATTTTAATCTCCAATCTGTTGTTTAACAATTGATATGGTTCTTTAATGCTTTGCTAACTAGCAGAGCAGGGTTTAAATCCTAGTTGTGCTGGCGGGGCATGTTATCACACTGCGTTACAATGAGCCCCTATCAGAACTATGATTTTTTTATTCTATACTCTTATTAATTCTATTGAGAAAACATGAGAAAAATGTGAATACAGACTGAGAGTCAATGTTCAAAAATTATTAATTATTATTATTATGTTTTGAACTATACTGTATAGCTGTGTTTTCCAGTGTGTTCTTTGTCAAACTCAAAAAAATATTTTATTTTTAATTATTAAAAAATGCCATTATTTTATATGAAAAAGTTAATAATTGTATTTTATTGAAATATGTTGGTTTGTCTTGTATGTGTTTTTTTATTATTATTATTTTTTTTATTAGATCAAATAGCATTTTAATCTCTCATATGGTCATGTTATAATGTACTCCACCTATGGGGCATGTTGTTGTCACAGTTCACTTTAGTGCAGCAGATTAGTAAAAAAATCGTTCACTTTGGTATAGAAGCATGAAATTTGGCACAGATACTCTCTAAGGGCCACTATTTTGGAAAAAGGCGTTGGCCACTCAAAAATTCAATATGGCGGCCATTTTTCAAAATGGCCGCCATTGCTATTCAATGCTTATTATATCAATTATTCAAACAGTGATCCAAGCATAAAATTTTATACAAATATACTCTCTAAAGGACATGTTAATAGAAAAAGATGCTTTTCCCTCAAAAATTCAAGATGGCCGCCATTTTTAAAGATGGCCACTGTTCCTGTCGAATATTAAGGTGAGACATGGCAGGCAAAAACATTGTTTGTTTTTTTACTGGTCAATTTTGAGATTTTTGGATATTTGTCTTCAATAACATGTCTTCTTTCAGACTGTGGTGAAAAAAAGTCCGAAATACACATTTAGGTCTTTATTTTACTACACTTTGTCTGTTTGCGTCTGTAGATTTCGCGTAAATTCAACAAAAGTTGTCGTTGTAAATCCTCCCGCCGATCCGCGATCTCTGTCTGCTCTCTGTCATCACAGGCACCGCTGGAAAGCTCTCTCTTCACTGTACAATGCTGTCGGATCCAAATATGGTAATTTCCTTTTTATCAGCAACCAATCGTGAAAGTAAAAGGGCTGAATGTGCAATCTCATTGGCTGATGATAAATCTTTAAAGCCCGTTTTCTCAAAAAGACCTTTCTCTCATACTCCAAGTCTGAAATCTCCACTTCAGTAGCACCTATATACACCAATCTTTCCAGTCTTGTACCTAGTTATATTATGAAGACATTTCCAGAGGGATCTGTAAATATATTATTCCTAGCCTGATTTATATAACATTTTATTCCAAAAAACATGGCGAAAATCATTTTTTAAGGCTATTGACAGTATATTATGATTTACAGGATAACAAACGTAGATATCCATAAATGCCTCTGTATTTTTTCCCCATCTAATATGTGAACACAATGAAAAAATAATTTTTAATCTGGCTTTATCCAATACTCAGATTTCGTTTTTTAAAATATATACAAATTAGCGCATATTTAATTAGATATTGCCTAATTTGCTTATTTAAACATTAAATTACAGAAAACTTTTAATACATTTTTTTCTCATCTTAATGTAGGTAATCAACTGGGAAAGTTTCATGGTGATATCTGCTAGTTATAATTTTTACCCTATTCACCCGTAGTGTCTCGCCTTAATTATTTAAATTGTTAAAATGGTAATGCAAGCATACAATTAGGCAGAAATACTCTTCAAGGAACACTCTCTTGGAAAAAGGTATGTGCCACTCAAAAATTCAGGATGGCCACCATTTTCAAGATGGCCACCATTTCTGTCAAATAGTTATAATGTCTGCTTTGTCTGCCTCCTCTTCTTTGACCTGTCCAGCTTAGTTAAACTTGCCAGGGATATAAAATCCCCGCCGGCATAGCTCTCAGGTTCAATGGAGTTCATACACAAGCCTCTCCACCACGGCAAGGTGTAGTCCACAGAGAGGAAGGGCCACTGTTAGAAAAAAGGATACGCTGCTGGTACAGGTTGCACATACAGTGGGGAGAACAAGTATTGGATACACTGCTGATTTTGAAGGTTTTCCTACTTACAAAGCATGTAGAGGTCTGTTATTTTTATCATAGGTACACTTCAACTGTGAGAGACGGAAATCCAGAAAATCACATTGTATGATTTTTAAATAATTAATTTGCATTTTATTGCATGACATTAGTATTTGATCACCTACCAACCAGTAAGAATTCCGACTCTCACAGACCTGTTAGTTTTTCTTTAAGAAGCCCTCCGGTTCTCCACTCATTACCTGTATTAACGGCACCTGTTTGAACTCGTTACCTGTATACCTGTACACACACTCAATCAAACAGACTCTAACCTCTCCACAATGGCCAAGACCAGAGAGCTTTGTAAGGACATCAGGGATAAAATTGTAGACCTGCTTAAGGCTGGGATGGGCTACAGGACAATAGGCAAGCAGCTTGGTGAGAAGGCAACAACTGTTGGCGCAATTATTAGAAAATGGAAGAAGTTCAAGATGACGGTCAATCTCCCTCCATCTGGGGCACCATGCAAAATCTCACCTCGTGGGGCATCAATGATCATGAGGAAGGTGAGGGATCAGCCCAAAACTACACGGCAGAACCTGGTCAATGACCTGAAGAGAGCAGGGACGACAGTCTCAAAGAAAACCATTAGTAACTAGTGATCGACCGATATATCGGTCGGGCGATAAATCGGGCCGATATTTGCGGGTTTGACGTGTATCGGCATCGGCCGATACGCGGCTGCTGTGTTCACCGATAGTTTTTTTTCCCGGCATTAATTACAGACAGGCGTCCACAGGCAGCTCTGTGTTGCTGGAGAGCTGCAGTTCACGTGCAGCCCATGCACTGCCCCTCCCACACTAGCAGAGTGCTGGAAGCCTCTTCAAGACAACGGTTAGTTTTAAAATTTCAAAGCATCTTTTTTAACTGTTTGACTTAGCTGAAATACACTTTGAAAGTGGAAACACGTTGCTCTATATGTACGTGCAACTATAGCTAAGCAAATTTGTGGGTCCAAATGGAAAACGCAAATGCCTCATCTATAAAACTACTTGTCATTGTATTTAGGGAGCTGCAAATAGCTAAATTTGAGGCTATCCATATGCATATGGCAGCTGTTACGAACACTGGTCATAGGATTAAATAATGCCGACGTTGTTCGGTGATTCCGTTATATTTGTGGGAGTTTTATTCAGAGACCACCTGACTGAGGTTTGGACGTGTGCTCATAAAAGAAGCGACACGGTTGAAACACGCATGCGATGCAGCGCGCTCGTTTGTCCAGGCGCTCCTATGCCGTGGTGAGATGAAAACATCTAAACTTTTCAGAATGCCGCAAGCGCACGCAGGTCATGTGACAAAAAAACAACTGACCTTTCCATGACAACATCGAAAGCTTGGCCGAACAGCCGATCATAGCTGGACAGGGCGGGTTTTTATTTCTCATCTCCATAAATATATGTAGTTGTAAAGGGCTAGAAATAAATTAATCCTTACTTCCTCGTCATCATGGAGAGAGCAGTTCGTGGTTGCATAGCAACAACAGACGCAACCGCTTGTAGAAGCGGAGCGGCCGTGCTTTCCACGCGTTTTAGACGCGATCCCTAATTCATGATAAACTTAGAATCTATTTGGTTTAAAATCGTTTTTGTTTTGTTTAAAATGGAGATCACGATTACATATATCAGACAACTACACAGAATAACATGTTTCAGTCAAATTATTTTATTTATTATGCTTAAATATTTATTTTCAGAATTTGAATTATGCTTAAATGTTTTTCAGTATTTTCAGCACTGAATTTTTTTTTTACTTGTTCTACCTCACGTTTTTAATATTTGTCAAATATTGTTTGTTTTTTTTAAGTTCAATAAATGTTCCTTTCTTAATTGAGACTTGTAACAGTTGTTATCATTATATATTATATATGTGTAATTTTTATGATGTAAACTGAGTGAGCAAAAGCAGTATCGGCTCCAAATATCGGCCCAAGAAAATCGGCAGCCCGTATCGGTCATCGGCTAAGGCTGATGAAAAAAAATCGGTATCGGCATTGGCACTAAAAAATCCATATCGGTCGATCCCTATTAGTAACACACTATGCCGTCATGGATTAAAATCCTGCAGTGCACGCAAGGTCCCCCTGCTCAAGCCGAAGCATGTCCAGGCCCATCTGAAGTTTGCCAATGACCATCTGGATGATCCAGAGGAGGAATGGGAGAAGGTCATGTGGTCTGATGAGACAAAAATAGAGCTTTTTGGTCTAAACTCCACTCGCCGTGTTTGGAGGAAGAAGAAGGATGAGTACAACCCCAAGAACACCATCCCAACCGTGAAGCATGGAGGTGGAAACATCATTCTTTGGGGATGCTTTTCTGCAAAGGGGACAGGCCGACTGCACCGTATTGAGGGGAGGATGGATGGGGCCA
This sequence comes from Squalius cephalus, assembly GCF_949319135.1. Classification (NCBI taxonomy): domain Eukaryota; kingdom Metazoa; phylum Chordata; class Actinopteri; order Cypriniformes; family Leuciscidae; genus Squalius; species Squalius cephalus. The sequence continues at coordinate 6,710,594 of NC_137123.1, forward strand.
TGTATTGCGAGATCTTGGCCAACAACCTCCTTCCCTTAGTAAGAGCATTGAAGATGAGTCGTGGCTGGGTCTTCCAGCAGGACAACGACCCGAAACACACAGCCAGGGCAACTAAGGAGTGGCTCCGTAAGAAGCATCTCAAGGTCCTGGAGTGGCCTAGCCAGTCTCCAGACTTGAACCCAATAGAAGATCTTTGGAGGAGCTGAAAGTCCGTATTGCCCAGCGACAGCCCCGAAACCTGAAGGATCTGGAGAAGGTCTGTATGGAGGAGTGGGCCAAAATGTGTGCAGTGTGTGCAAACCTGATCAAGAACTACAGGAAACGTATGATCTCTGTAATTGCAAACAAAGGTTTCTGTACCAAATATTAAGTTCTGCTTTTCTGATGTATCAAATACTTATGTCTTGCAATAAAATGCAAATTAATTACTTAAAAATCATACAATGTAATTTTCTGGATTTTTGTTTTAGATTCCGTTTTAGATTGTAAGTGGGAAAACCTGCAAAATCAGCAGTGTATCAAATACTTGTTCTCCCCACTGTATCTGCGAGAGGGAAGGCGGAAGGACCATCAGAATTAAGACTGGTTTCAACAATATAGGTGACCAGTTCAGAAAGAGCCATAAGAAAGATGGCTGGTAGAATCGTTTCACTCTGTGACTCTTTCTCAAGCCTTCTGAGGTGGAGTTTCTCTCTGTTGTAAAGATGAATGAGACACAAATGATGGTATTTCAGCTCCTGTGCAATGGCATCAGCACCACTTAGTTGAGACAATAATTTAGCATCATTCAGTGTTTGTGCACATTCATGTAGTCTGTCATTCAGTTGCAGTGTCATTACCTGATGTAGGTCAGATTCAGGAGATATGTTATCACAAAAAAAGCAAACCTGATCATCTAGACTTTTCTGCATCATGGTTCTGCGATGCTTTGTTTGGCCTTCATCTGTCTCACTACATTGAGCATCGGATTGTTGCTTCTGGGCACGAAGTAACTTTGTGTTGTTGAACCGAAGTCGACAATTGTAGTGATACTTCGCTTGGTTCCTTCTCAAAGTAGCTTCTATACCACCACCTTCATCCAGTCGTTCCAGTTCCAGGGTCATTGGCATTTTGTTCATCTTGTGAAAGAGTGGAATGTTGGTGGCAATCATTTTATAGCCATCATGTTGAGAAACATGATGGGTAGGTGGTGATTGGAGGGGTTCCCAATCTTTCATCCAATCAGTTGGCCTCTTGGCTGACATTGGATTTTCATTTGCCATTTTGGAGGTTTGTTGTCTGATTAAGGCCGAGGGGTTATCCTTTTACCACCTCAATCATAGACATAGTACACATTCAGGTATGGGATACAACTAGGTACGGGTCACCTACACCTAGCCCGATCATTCATCCAGTGCCATTTAAGTCCCGTGTGATCTGTACACCTTCCAGGTAAGCATACATGAACAAGTCATGTATTGCCCCGCTTACCCTTGGCTCGGCTCTCCCACGCTGGCACAACCTGTCAATTCAGGTGCGGCTATCTAAATACATCTATTACTAGCTAATTGATGAGGGGCAGTTAGAAAGCATTTGGGACACTAAACTTAGCTATACTATTACTACTAGTCAAGAACTACAGTGAAAGTAATGACGTTTACTCTATTAAACAAAACCTTCCTTAACACATTAAATTGAGCTCTGACAGAAATGGTGGCCATCTTGAAAATGGTCGCCATCTTGAATTTTTGAGTGGCACACATCTTTTTCCATGATAATGTTCCTTTAAGAATATTTGTACCAAATTTCATGATAGCATCACCATTTGAAAAAAAAAATTAAGGATTCAAGAAAAATGGCGGCCATCTTGAAAAATGGTTGTCATCTTGAATTTTTGAGGGACAAGCACCGTTTTCCAAAAAAAACATTCTGAAGAGAGTATTTTCACAAAATGTTATGCCTACATCACTGTTTGAACGATTGACATAATGAGCATTTGACAGAAATAGCGGCCATCTTGAAAAAATGGCCGCCATGTTGAATTTTTGGATGGCCAACGCCTTTTTCCCAAAGAGTGACCCTTAGAGAGTATCTGTGCCAAATTTCATGCTTCTATACCAATTTGAACGATTCTCTCGAAATATGCCATTAATCTGCTGCACTACTTCCATTCTTTCGGGGTATATCAAGAAAAAAGTATACACTATGTTAATAAAACAAAACCACATAATTGTACTAGATATGTGGGGAATTAATGTGGGGAAAAATAAATACTCTGAACCCTAAGTATATTTACACAAACTGAGAAAGTCAAAAAGCGTTCCCACAGGTTTGCCTCTGTTAAAAAACACTGTGAAATTTATGGTAAAAACCGGCAGCTGTGGTTGCCAGTGTTTTAGCATAAAAAATATGGTAGCAACCTTACTTTGGACTTAAATTTACGGCAAAACTAAAAATAAAATAAAAATAAACATCAGCCGGACTTAAATATGTGATAAAAAAAAATAAAAATAAATAAACCATCACCTGTGGTTCCCAGTACTTTACCATAAAAAATACAGATGAAATCAACTGAAGAGAAAAGAAGACATTAAATCTGTGAAGATCTCAGCAGAGGAGGATTAAACAACTCCACAAACAGCATTACCAGCTTCACTTATTACTAACCAGACTGACTTTATTTCTGGCAGACGTCTACAGAAGATCTTATTGAGAATTAACAATTGATTTATTAAAAAGAGTTTTAAAAATCACCATGATGGTGATCAGTGTTTCTTTAGATGGGCTCTGGACTCTTGACTTTCTAACATTAGTTTTTCTCTGGCTGCTGTAACTTTGGTTATGGCAAGAAAATCAGAGAGAAAATGAATCAGGTGATGTTGGTAATGTGATGATGATGACATAATCATAATGTAGTAGTCTGATTCACTGAGCTCTTATTGAGTCTTATCTTTGATTATATGGGTCATTAATTTTACATTAATGATTGTAGTAGCCCTATGATTCTACAGCATGTGATCCATCAGTGTTTTGATAATGAAAGAACGTGACGGCTCTAGCCAGGCTCCCAGCGACCGAACCAGCAGGACCAATGGGACCACAGATGTACCTGTGGAGGGGCAGCGAGGTGGAGGACAGGGACCCGTCCCGGAGTGGGGTCTGAGTGTGCAGTGCAACACTACCTGGCTCCACAGTTTGTGCGTGAGAAAACACACGGCTTGTTCTGAGACACTGCTTATGATTTATGGGGATTCAAAAAGAGGAGTGGGTGGATGTTTATTATTATAGGGTGGTTGTGTACACACACTGTCGACACATTTATGTTCAAACACTATGTAAAATTGAATTTTGCATAATAGGTGCCTTTAAAAACCTTGTTAAATGAAAGTTTACAAAAACGTCATAGAAGTTTATAAAAATGTAAAATATATATTTTTAAATTTTATATAAAACTCTAAAATTTCAAGAAAATCAAAGCTAAATATCTGAACAAGTTCAAACATTTTCATCAAGTTTTTTTTAGCGCAGTACCAAACTTTTCCACTAGATGACATCCAGACTCCTCTGGTGACCATATAAGGACTCTTCGATTTCCATATATGGATTGAGTGATCTTAAGCATATATTTCCATACTTTAAAAAAAATATTTATGAAGTAGACATCCTATTCAGAAGTAGTCTAGGTAGTAATGTTAATATTTGAATTTGAATTCAATCTCTAAAATACATATAAAAACATACGGAAAGAATTAGAGTGTGTGTTATAATCCGGCACCACATCTTTTGAAAATCAGTCGCCAAATATGAAAACTACAGTCTGAACACTTTCAAATGCTATATAGTTTGTCAAGATTACTTTAGGTTTTGACTAAGATTATTGTTATAAATGTATAATGGCAAGTGTCCCACGGGTGTCGGGGAGGGGCAGTCTTAAAAATAGTGGTTAAAACATTTTTATAAATCATAAATTCAGACATGTATTCTTTGTAATGTGTGAAAAGTATTGATATTAAAAGTTAATTATTTGTACCTGAATGTAATTATTATAATGTTTTTTCATAGTGTGATTTTTGGGGAATTGAATACAATAACGGTCAGTTTGACCTGGACCACACAAACTGTAACCAGAAATCTAAAGTGCATGAGGGTTAAAGAGAGAAAGTAAATCTGCACTCACACATGACATTGAGCTGAACAGCAGGAGAGCTGTGAGTGTGTCCGTCTACAGCACAGCTATATCTGCCTGAATCCTCTCTTCTGACTGACTGCAGCAGGAGTTCATTGTTTCTGTCTCTTCTCTCAGTTAATGGCTGTGAGTTTCTGGACCAGATGAATGTTGCTCTGTCAGTCAGAGCGCAGCTGCTTTTACATCTCAGAGTGACTGAATCTCCCTCTGTCACTCTCTCAGGAGACTCCACCTGAAGATCTGAACACAACACACACATTATATCTAGTGCTGCTGTCATACACTGATTATTATTCAACATAATGCACAGAAGAAGAGATGAACCTCATAAAACTCACCTGTGACATTAAGAGTCACTCCTGATTTACCATGCCATTTGTCTTTATCAGTGATGAATCTGAAATAGTACATGTGTGAATCCTTCAGTGTCACATGACTCAGTCTGACGGTGCAGTTCTGCTGTTTATCTCCCAGATACTGAAGCCTCTGACTGTATTCAGGGTCCTCAGACAGATCTGGAGGCTCTTCACCCTTTATTACAATGTGTTTGGTCCAGAACATTTTAATGACCTGATGTCCAGTAGGGTATGTATAAGTGCATCTCATTATCACTGTTGAGTCCTTTAGTGCACAGATGTGTGAAGGACTGTAACTCACACCCCAATCAGCACTAGAAACCTCTGAAACACAGAATTCATCAAACTGTAAATGTTGTTTTATCTGTTATATTGGGCCATGAAAACATGACAATACTTTATTACTATTAGAAAACAGCGACTCATTACAGGAAATATAAGATAAATGTAAATAAATAATCTCAGTGTGAATTACTTTAAAGGGGTGGTATAATGCCCCTTTCACAAGATGTAAAATATATCTATGATGTCCCCAGAGTGTGTGTGTGTGAAGTTTTAGCACAAAATACCCCACAGATATTTTTATATAGCAAGTTAAAGTTGTCACTTTTTGAGGGTGAGCAAAAACGCACCGTTTTGTGTCTGGCCCTTTAAATGCAAATGAGCTGCTGCAGAGGGCGGAGTTTCAAGAGCTCTGTCTGTTAGCAGCTGCTGTTACCTCACGCAGATACACTAAAATGACAGAAACTGTTCTGCCTTTAATGTTTAACGGAGTCAGATAAGGATGGAGAGACTCAAGAAGAAATGACAACATGTAGAATGCAACAGGACGTCTCTGAATGGTTAGTTGATGAATTTATGTTGCTGATGTGGAGTTAACTATCTTCAATTAGGATATTCTGTCATGATAAATCTATAAATTGCTCATATATGAACTGTTGTGAGATGCACACAGAGTGACTTTCTATTGCATGTGAAAAGATGGATGCTAAAGTTTGAGCTGACTCACAAATGTACTCTTATACAACAACTTTTCCTCTTCTCAACATGGACTGCGTGTTCCCGGGGGCGGGGTTTATGTAAATTCTAGGGTTAGTGATGTCACTAACCCGAGAGGAATGTCGTGTAGTCCCAACCAGCCGTTTGTTGTAGTCCTTTTCTTTAAAAGTAAATATCTCCCTTTGCTTTGAACTTTGAGCGTTGTAACTTTGCAGATGTTGTTTATGCTCAAACAGCAACATTACACACTAACTAACCCCCCAAGCCAGATTCCCAGTGAAATGCTCTCAGAGAACAAGTGCAATGAGTTTGCTTCTTTCTTTTCTAAGAAAATCAATAATATCAGAAAGGTGATCAGCACGTCCTTGAGTTGCCCTGGGGTCAGACAGATCAAACCACCTGAGAAAGTAGTTACTATGTCTGATTTCAAAGAAATTGATGGCAAAATTTTGGAAGAAACCGTACAGCACCTTAAAACATCAACATGCGCTCTTGACACACTTCCCACATCATTTTTCAAAAGTGTGTTAAACAGTTTAGAAGCAGATCTTCTAGAAGTGGTAAATGCCTCACTTCTCTCTGGGAGTTTTCCAAACTCCCTGAAAACTGCAGTTGTCAAGCCCCTCCTGAAAAAGAGCAATCTGGATAAGACCATATTAAGCAACTATAGGCCGATCTCAAATCTTCCTTTCAAAGGCAAGATCATTGAAAAAGTTGTCTTCAATCAGCTGAACAAATTCTTAAGCTCGAATGGATACTTTGACAATTTTCAGTCTGGTTTCCGACCGCACCACAGCACAGAGACAGCGCTCATAAAGATAATAAACGATATTCGCTTAAATACTGATTCAGGCAAATTATCAGTGCTGGTGCTACTCGACCTCAGTGCTGCATTTGACGCTGTCGATCACAACATACTTCTTGACAGGCTGGAAAACTGGGTGGCGCTTTCTGGGATAGTCCTAAAATGGTTCAGGTCATACTTAGATGGGAGAGGTTATTATGTGAGTATAGGAGACCATAAGTCTGAGTGGACATCCATGACATGCGGAGTCCCTCAAGGCTCAATTCCTGCACCACTCCTGTTCAACCTGTATATGCTCCCAATGAGCCAAATAATGAGAAAGAACCAAATTGCTTACCACAGCTATGCAGACAACACACAGATTTACTTAGCCCTATCACCTAATGATTACAGCCCCATTGACTCCCTGTGCCAATGCATTGACGAAGTCAACAGTTGGATGTGTCAAAACTTTCTTCAGTTAAACAAAGACAAAACTGAAGTCATTGCGTTTGGAAACAAAGATGAAGTTCTCAAGGTGAACGCATACCTTCACTCTAGGGGTCAAACAACTAAAAATCAAGTCAGGAATCTTGGTGTGTCCCTAGAGTCAGACCTTAGTTTCAGTAGTCATGTCAAAGCAATAACTAAATCAGCATACTATCATCTGAAAAATATTGCAAGAATTAGATGCTTTGTTTCCAGACAAGACTTAGAGAAACTTGTGCATGCTTTCATCACCAGCAGGGTGGATTATTGTAATGGACTCCTCACTGGCCTTCCCAAAAAGACCATAAGACAGTTGCAGCTCATACAGAACGCTGCCGCCAGGATTCTGAGCAGAACCAGAAAATATGAACATATCACACCAGTCCTCAGGTCTTTACACTGGCTCCCAGTTAAATTTAGGATTGATTTTAAAGTATTATTACTGGTATATAAATAATTCAATGGCCTAGGACCTCAATACATTGCAGATATGCTCACTGAATATAAACCCAACAGATCACTCAGATCACTAGGATCATATCAGCTAGAAATACCAAGGGTTCACTCTAAGCATGGCGAGTCTGCTTTTAGCTATTATGCCAGCCGCAGCTGGAACCAGCTTCCAGAGGAGATCAGACGTGCTCCTACTGTAGTCACATTCAAATCCAGACTCAAAACACATCTGTTTAGCTGTGCATTTACTGAATGAGCACTGTGCCACTGTTCGTCCGACTGTTTGTACTGTACTGTATTTTATTTTTTATTTTTCTAAACTGTTTTAATTATTCTTATTTCTTTTTATTATTTTAATTTCTTCTATGTAAAGCACTTTGAATTGCCATTGTGTATGAAATGTGCTATATAAATAAACTTGCCTTGCCTTGCCTTGCCTTGCCTAACTAAAGTTAGAAAAGTGAAATCACACTCAACCACCCCTTTACTTTAAGACGGAGGAGTGAAGAGAGAACCAAGAAGTTTTTCTGAATTGCTAAAACACATTTCTTGAAACCATCACTCACTTTCTCAAAACCCTAAACACAAAAGCAAATGTTCAAAACTCATTCAGAGAATCTCTGACTCTTCTGGCAAAATCAAACAATGCTTTCAGATCTTACACACATCAGTCAATATTAGAAACACTACAGATCATTCGTTAGACACTACATGAAGAATGGAGAACACAGAATCCAAAGCATGCAGGAGAAATATTTATGTATATATTGTAACAAAGTAACAAAGTATTTATTTATAAAAAAAAGTAGTGCTGACACCTGACAGTGGTGAGTGAATAAATACTGTATGCACTGCAAGTACTGAATATTGTTGTAAGATATTTATAATTTGTAGTGATTACAATTTAGCTCAAAGGAATTATTAATTAATTTATAGGGAATTCAAAATAGTCACTTATTACAACCGAGCAAATGACTCGTTCGCGGTTCATTTGAACTGGCTGTAACTATCAACTCTGCAACGGATATAAATATCCGAACTATAGTGAAACACTATATAGTTAGCAAGATAACTTAGATTAGAAGTTTAAGACATTAAATTTGAAAGCACATAACACAAGTAATATTTCTCTTTAAAATACAAACAAGACTTTTTGATTATTCTAACACATACAACTAATATCTAACACAGACACACACATTCATACGCGTTGCAGAAAGAAAGAGAGTAAGGAAAGATTAAGTTTTAAGAGTGAGTTTAAGAGTGAGATGATGTAATCCCAAGTTTCTATGCACTTATAAAACACAACCTGAATGAACCATCAATCATTAGTTTAACCCTTTTATCGTTTCCTAGGTTATTAAATCAGTATCAAATACACCAGTTCAGTTTAAGAGTCTGGAGGCAGTACTTGCTTGTCTTTGCTTTTGGGGATTTCCTTTTGTTGCGTGTAAGGGGTTTTCCCGGTCCGTTCGTTGGCTGGTCTCCTCGTGCCTGATGTCTGGGTCACGTGGTCAGTCACGTGGCGTGCTGGCGGAATGAAAGTCTTTGTTTGAAGCTGGCTTTGCAGAAGAAACGTGGCTCGAAATCTTGTCGCAAAACTTAACTTAGAACCGAGACTCACAACGGAAATGAAAGGAAACTAAGAAAAGAAAGGAAATTGAGAGGAGTAGATGATGGCTTGAATGAAGCTGTTTAACCCATGTTCTCCAGATCTTGATTTGGGTTATTTCGTCTGCGCGTTTACATGGTTCCTAGTCTGAGAGAGCGAGAGCAGCGAGAGAGAGCTTTTAGAGCAGCGAGAGAGAGAGCTTTGTTTTTGGGTCTAAGGTTTTAAACTAAAAGTTTGCCCCCCCTCCTGAAGAGATCGGACCAATTAGACACTGGCTTTGTTTGTCTCATCGTAAATCATGCATTATCTGGGGGGGGGGGGGGGGTGTCTGGAATGTTCAGTTCTGTGAGAAATTATGTTTGAACAATTCACCTGGAAGATTAATTTGTGTTTGTTTCACACTCAATCCTACATTGTATAGTATTGAATGTCTGTATATTCAGCATTTACATACTGTGAAATACAGTGACCAACTGCAAAAGCCCAAAAGGTTACAGTAAAAAACTGTAAATGAAAAGCATGTTACTGTAAAGTACAGTCAGAAGAGTTGAGCAACTGCAGAATCAAGGTCAGTGAGAGAGATTTATTCTGCTTCAGCTTCACGTCTTCATGTCGGTCCGGCCGGAGAATATCATCTCTGCAGGAGAAGAGAAAAACCCTGAAGCAGATCCAGCCTTGACAACATTCTCCACACCTTCCTCTTCCTCCTCCTCTTCGTTCATCACCTCTTTCACACACTCTTCCTCCTCTTATACACACACTCTTCCTCCTCTTATACTCATACTCTTCCTCCTCTTACAGTTTTTGCCCGTTGCTTGAACACGTTTTGCAAAACTTGGCTCATTGTGTCAAAACTCTACACACAAGCAAATAAGACACAACACTGGGAAATAAACCATTCACATCTATGTCAAATTGAAACTCTGCTATCAAAACCTAACAATCCTTTGTCAAAATGTCACTCTGATGACAAAATGATACCCACTTGCATCATATGAATACACTTTCAGATCAGCAGCAACACACTAGTCTACTTTATATAAAAAACTGCAGCCTTTTGTTTTCAATGTTTTTATTCAGTTCCACAGAGGGCATGTTTTCACAACAACCAAAAAATTAAATACTGAATTCAAAATCATTACATTACAGTAGTATATTTTACAGTACAGTAAATTCAGTTAAATCAAAAATAAAACAAACATTACACTACTGTAAACACAGAAAAACACAACTGTGCGCAAGTGTGCTTATGGATCCTGCCGTCTGTTGGGGTCTGGCCAGGACATCAACATCACAAGCAATGGAAAATATCCCCTTGTGTGCCGAATCCATCCCTGGATTGACCTCACCTCAGTGTCTCCGCAGGCCTGTTCCATTGCCTGCAGAAGAGGCATACGGGCATGTGGTTGGCGGTCATATACTGTACGTGCCATCTCCAAGCGGAAAAAAAATTATCTATAGGATTTAGAAATGGCGAGTAAGGGGCCAAGTACACAACTTCAAATTGATCATGGTTGGAGAATCAGTTCTGGACCAGAGCAGCCCGATGGAAACTAACATTATCCCAGACAACAACAAACCTGGGCTGCTCTGGGCTGCGTTTCCCAAAAGCATCGTAAGCCTAAGTTGATCGTAAAAACGATCGTACGACTGATCTTAATATTACGGTCTGTTTCCCAAAAGCATCGTAGTTTAAGTAGCACTTGAAAATCTTCGTAGATCTACGAGTGCTCTGGAGTAATCGTACATCCCCAAGTGCATCGTAAGAAGACAGATTTATGAGGACACCTGCAGGACAACCGGCAGATTACACCTTTAACTTTATTCAAATGCAATGTGATTATAATATAAGGTTTTGATTGTACTTAATTGTACACTTTATTACTCTTTTTTTGTTGTTGGTTAAATTAATGTATACATTAAATAATTAAAAAGGTCAGAAAACAAAACAATAAAAATAGAAATAATTTAATCTAATAATTTTAATCAAAATTAAATGAATGAACAAAAAATAAATAAAAGAAATCCTTTAAACCTGTTAAAAATTACATCTTTGTTTCGCTTCTCTTCTAAAAGGACATTGATTTCATCTTTTTGAAAGGTATCTTTTTTTTTTTTCAGCCATTTTGTCAGTGCCTCCGCCTGTAGGTGCTTTATAGCCTATAGACTTGTCTTGATTGCTAATCCACAACAGATGACAATTATTAGGTTAAACGTTCACAATACGATTCCATAAGGTTATGTTTCAGCACTTCACGAATGGACAGTGACTCTTAAGTAGCACGTAGAGCGCGTTCTCGCACGTTCATGTTAAGTGCATTTTTGGGAAACGCTCGTGGAATTGCTGTGAGCGTTCGTAACCTTGCACGTAGAAAGCGCTCTTACAGTATTTCACAATTGCTAAGACACATTTCTTGAAACCTTCACCCATATTCTCAAAACTTTAAACACAAAACCCAGTCTTTAAACTACATTCACAAAACCCCTGACTCTTCTGGCAAAATCAAACACTTGCCTCAAAACCATTTCATCTGTGCTCAAAATCAAACTATGCTTTCAAAACATAAACACAGCCAGTAAATATATAAACACTCATCAGCATTCATTAGACACTACATCAAAAAATTGAGAACACAGCGTCCAGGGCATGTAGTTACAGAGAAAAAAATGTTTATTGCATATAGAAAATAATTTTGCCATAAATAAAAGTAAATAATTCACAACTCAGTACAGCAAATATATTGCATACTGTACAAGTAATACAGTATTGAATGTCTGTATTTTCAGTATAAAAATAAAGTAAGCCCAAAGAAGAAAGACAACTCTAAATGAAAAGCGTATTACACAAAATATTGTGCAATTGCAAAATCAAAGTCAATGAGAGCCTCTTGCTAATGGGAGAACAAAGGAGTCCTGCACCCTTATTTGGTGTCTTGCAATTCTACAAAAGGGAAAATGCTCTTACAAATGTATACATACAGTAACAATAGTAATGGACATCACATTCATATGTAAAATGTATTGTAAATCTTTTTTTCTTTTTTCCCCAGTCCCCTGACAAACTGATGTACTGTATCAAATGTATACAGTAAACTTTCAGTCGCACAAATTAGAAAAACAATACATTTACCTGTTTTCTTCTCTGAATGTCCTGATTATGGTGGCCACAGAGAATCTGCTCAAACTGGGTTGTACTCTTTGTCCTGCTTCCCTCATTGTCATTCCATGAACAAGAACATGGTCTATCACAGTTGCCCGAATTTGATCTAAAATGACTATTCTTGGTCTTGCTCTTCGTTGTCCTTGTACTCTTCCTCCTCGTCCACCACCTCTTACACCAACTCTTCCTCCTCTGCCTCTCACACTGTTTCCATCCATTGTTGGAATCAACATTCAACGTACCTGGGCCCCCTGTGTACTCTGAACTGGCTTATATTCTAGACAACTGATTTGATCACAACATTAGAAACAAGTGTGAACAATTCTGAGTTGTTGTGTGTAAACGATGACAGCGGTGTTGTAGTTGTGTTTAACTTTTGCCACATGTATTTACCATTTTGCAACACAGTGCAAAATGTGTTTTAGTGAGTGAGAATGTGTTTAGAGTTTTGCAAAAAGAGTGGATGAGATTTGCAAACAGTGTCTTAACTACCTGAACTTGTTTAAGGTTTTGCCTACAGAGTGACTGAATCGACAAATGGGTTTAGGCCACTGAGCATTGGGTTCAGAGAATGGGGTTTAGTGTTTTAGCAATTGTGAAATACTGTAATAGCTAAGATACATCGTTATCGGGAAACCCGGCCCTGGTCCATCCTGTGCAACTGCATCATGAAGTGTATCTAGAAATGTGATTATGTGTTGCGCATTATAGGGACCCAGTTTGGCATGATGGCGCAGTAGCCCTCGAAGACTTATGGCAGCACACAATGTAATATTTATTATACACAGTAGTGAAACATCTCAACACATTATCACGGTATGTTTCACAAAGCTACCACTTTTGTTGGAAAAGGAGCATTAGCCAACCTGGAATACAATACATGTGATACAGTAACGTGATACTGTATGGTACAGTACTGTAAATACTCTAGATACAGTCTGAGTAGAGAGTTGAATTCATAAATTTTTCAGTCGGAATGTCCTTATTATGGATGAAACTGTGAAACGGCTTAGATTAGGATGGACTCTCTGCCCAGCTTCCCTCATAGTCAGGCCATGGTTTATGACATGGTCCACCAAAGTTGCTCTTATGTCATCCGAAATAATGGTCCTTGCGTGGCCTCTTCGATCACGTCCTCCTCCTCTCTCTCTCTGTCTTCCTCTTGCTCTAGCTCTCCCTGCCTCCATGCTTGCAAAGTTCTCAAAATGGCTTAACTGAGGCCTTTTTGTAGCTGGCTGATAGGTATTCAGCTTTGTAAGAAAGTGTTTTCAGGTGTGTGTCTACGTCTTTTCAATTAACCAATGTGTGTTGTATTTTGAATAGATGTGTTTTCCCAATGGTACCCTGAGATTTCATTTTTGAACTAAGTGTCTTATGTATGAAATAGTGTGTAGTGTCTAGGAGCAAGTGTGTTGCAGAATTGCAACTAAAGTGCAAAGCAGTGCTTTTGTTTAAGGTATGGTTACACTTTGTTTAAGGTATAGTAACAACAACTTTAAATTATGTTACTTTGGTTTAAGCATGTGTCTATAGTGTTCAAGCAACAGGCAAAAACTGTATACTCACACTCTTCCTCCTCTAACTCACACTCTTCCTCCTCTTATACTTATACTCTTCCTCCTCTTATAATCACGCTCTTCCTCCTCTTATACTCATACTCTTCCTCCTCTAACTCACACTCTTCCTCCTCTTATACTCACACTCTTCCTCCTCTTATAATCACGCTCTTCCTCCTCTTATACTCATACTCTTCCTCCTCTAATCTTCAATGCAACATTTTGAGTCCATTTAGGCACTTTAAACTGTCTTGTAATTTGTACAGTTGGTTTCCTCTCATCATTAGAAATAAGTGTGAACAAGTTTGAGTCGTTGTGTGTAAACGATGACAACTGTGTTGTAGTTGTGTTTGACTTTAGCCTGCCTGTGTTTAGTGTTTTGAAACATAAGTGCATCACAGTGAGAAATGTGTTTTAGTGAGTGAGATTGTGTTTAGAGTTTTGCAAGAAGAGTGCATGAGATTTGCAAACAGTGTTTTAACTTCCTGAACTTGTTTAATGTTTTACAGAAAGAGTGATTTATTTGACAAATTGGTTTAGGCTATTGAGAATTTGGTTCAGAGAAGTGGGTTTAGTGTTTTAGCAATTCAGAAAAACTGTAAATCCTGGAATATGACTAAATAAATATTTAACATATACACATTCACTTCTGAGAACAAGAGCAAAATATATTCACGATCTAGTGCTTGAGCAGGGCTGTGAACTGTCACACTTTCAGCCTGAGACTCTAATCGACACGTTTCCCACAATCTCACGCCACACACACATTTTCTCACACCTGGACTTTACACCTCTGACACCAACAGACAAGACGGAGCTGGTTACTTTTGATATGAAACAAATTCTCAGCCCTCAAATTCTGTCAATTTTATTTCGAAATTAAAACAATAAATAACGTTTTGGCGTTGTAAATGTGACGTGTAAATGTAAAGTGGCAGATCGCTGTAGCGCCTCAGTAGTCGTATAGATTCAAATACTCGTATATTGTTATTCATATGTTTTATTATTATGTATTGTTGGTTACCATTTAGTAAGTAGGCTATAGATGTTTATGTTAACATCACTTAAACCTGCGTGCACTGGCGAGTGACACTAGGGGGCAGTGGTGAGCCGCAGGACGTTTCACTTTTTGACATGAAGTAGTCACACTGCCAGCTACTTTGGCCCTGTCCCAAATGGCACACTCCGGACTTATGGACTTATGGACTTATGGAGTCCACACTTAGGTGACGTCATGTAGTGCAGACCTATAATATCATATATCTATTAATTGTTCTTTGTTGAATTTTCAGATTGTGCGTTTGACAGAAATAAAAATTATGTGTCACCAGAAAACACAGCCTTTTCTGTGTGTGCAACCCTCTTACATAATATCGATCAATCAGTGTTTTTCAGCTGCAGAAAGAAGTCAATAAAACAGCTGGAGAACAAGAATATCACATAGCGTTACATAACGCTGGAGAAGCATAACATTACATTTACCCTAGGAAAGCCATTTAATGACCATAGCACGTTAATTGGCTAGAAAATTTGCTATAGAGACCATTTGCTAAATATGTGCACTATATTAGCCTACATATTTTTTACATTTTTACCTATATCACTACAATATTATAATGTTGTTATTATAATAAAAAACACATTATATTTTAATTAGAGTTGTTATTTTTAATCTTTAATACTAATAGCTGACAGGGCTCTGTATGATTACAGCATTGTGTGAGATTAGTTTTTTCTTGAGAAAAATGAACATGTATCTACTGTACCTAATATTACCCAAATTAATCAAGAAGAATCAAGATCGGAATCAAATCACAAGAATTAAATTCATGATAGAGATTGAAAGAATTGAAATCATGAAATTTGTGTCAAGCAATAATAATAATTAAATAAAACAGTCATTGTACCATGTAAACATTTTAAGATGTTGTCAGTAAACTTCTAAAATTCTGTTATTTTAAATAATACAATTCTGATATGTTTTGCCAATCACAATAAACTTATTACGGTGTTGCAGAAAAGCAGAAGTAAATGTACAGAGACAGAGGAGTGAAAAGAGAACCACGAACAACATGATGCACTCTCAAATAATGAAATATATGAAAAATAAGACAAAGAAAATAATCAAAGTTGATTTATTAAATACCCAATGACATCAACATATTAGTTTTGTGGCTTTTAGTTCTTATCTATCAGCTCAGAGCTCATTTACGCTAGTGAACTCCTTTGACATGATAAATATTTAACATGTACACATTCACTTCCGAGAACTTGAGCCAAACATATTCATGATCTGCTGCTAAAGTGATTTTTTTTTTATCCAATCAAAAGCTCTGAACTTTGAGAAAGTCCCTCCCCCTAAACTATGTGACACTGACTAGCACGTAGCAAAAGACTATTGGACATTTCTAAAAGGAGTGTTTGACATGTTCAACACAAACTTCCTAGCCTGGGTTTCCCCATACTGCCTTGCTCGCAGCGCGATTTTATTCACGCCGCTAGGCAGTCTGGACACCATGGACCAAATTTTCCCCTGAAAAAGGGAACCAATCACAGAACGGGGAGGGAGCAGCAAGACGATGACGACACCGAAGCAGTTTGTTTATATCTATGGATCCAACATGGCATCAGACTCGACGTTACCTTCTACCCTCATGTTTATCTTGCACAAACGGTAATATTCGCTAAACGCCATCGTGTACAAATAAATCTTTGACCCATCGTCTTTTTCCTCGTCGAATTTCTGTCACTCTACATACGTCATCTGGTATAATTGAATCGATTGGCTATGAGCTACATACAGGCGCATTTGATAGACATTCATAGCGCCCAATAAACGGTTCAGGGCATTTGTAAACCACGCCTCAAATACGAGAAAATTAACACGTGGTTCGTTAGCCAGGCTACAAATTTCCTCTTTCAGAGAGAAATATGTGAGAACAGGACAGAAGAAAGTGCAGATCAGCCGCTCATGAGGCCTTAAATAAAACATCAGAGTGTTTCTAATGTGAATGTAAGAGAGACTCACCATGAATCATGAGCAGAAAGAAGATCAGAGGAAGAGGAGGAGCCATTCTGACCCACATCAGCATAACATATGTCTATAATACAGCATTCAATTCAATTCACATTTATTTGTATAGCGCTTTTCACAATACACATCATTTCACAGCAGCTTTACAGAAAATACACAAGTCCACATTACAATTTAGAGTGATCTGTTATCAGACGAAACTGTCTAAGATATGCATTTCAGAAATGTACATACAAAGTCACAGTTAGTTAAAGATGTATTAATTTAAACAATGTAATAATTTCAAGCAGAAACAATGAGCTCACTGAAGTAATGAATACTTGCGCTAATATATTCATCACTTAAACAAGTATATGTAAATCACCCTATTCTTAACATTTCTTATGTAAAGACACGTATGTTATATGAGCAATAATCATTTAAGTAAGAGTGTGTTTGTCTTACCGTGTTGAAGCTCATCAGATCAACAGCAACCAAATGACTGTTTTAACACAAGCACTTTAGCTGTACAGTGAAGGACTCTGTGTAGTTAACACTGTTTATTAATGACCAGCGACGGAAATATCACAGTCCCTCCCTTAACAAGAGAACAACATTACTGAACTAAACCTACTTAAAGGGTACATAACATGCACAGTTTCACCTAATCTCATGTTAATATTGAGTACCTATAGAATAGTAGTGCATCTTTAATATCTCCAAAAAGTGTTTAGTTTTATTATATTTATAAAAGAAAAATACAGCTTTCCGATTCTCTCCGGAAAAAGCAGAGCTCCTGGAGGCGGAGCTAGAGAGTCAAGCGGTAGTGCTTGATTTCCAGCAAAATACAGAAATCTGATCCAGTTGTACTTACATGACTGGGGTCTTTTATCACTGGGACCGCTCCACGTTTTAATAGCAAACGATTTGCAAATCCAGCGTCGACCTGAGCCTTGTTAGTAAAACATTCGTCACTGAAATGGCCAGAACACACAACCGCACTTGGTACACTCCGTTGCTGCCCCGGAAAAACAAACTGCATCCACTGTTCTTGTAACACTGGGTTCTTTGGAAAGCTGAACACGGTAAGCTTTCCCTCACATCCAAATACACACTTTCTTGGAGACATTCTTGAACAAATCCTATGCAGCGCTGGCTGCCGATGATTTCCTGTTGAAGTGCGTTGATGTGCGCGGTCTCGCTCTCCTCTGGTCGACGTGTGTGCGGGCGCGCTTTTCCGAGAGAAATGCTCATATAAGGAGTTCCACTCTGATCTACGTCATTAGATCCACGATCGAAAAAAAACAGCCGAAACTTGTACCAACCCGGAAGTAAGATTTTCGGCATAGAAATTCTCCATTATTTGTCCAAAATATATTTTTTTAACTTTGCCCATGTTTAGCATGAGAATCCATCTCTTTAACACTGTAAACAACTCTGAATACATGAAACACCATTGTACCCCCCCTTTAAAGAGAAATGATGATCTTTTTGATGATCTTTTTCATTTTCAACATTTTCAAGTTGAAGATGTATAATTGTGAAGATGAATGATAGTGATTTACAGGTGAGGCTCATCAAGGTGGATGTCAGACGCAGGAGATGGTGATCTCTGGTGGCAGTTTGAGGGACTGAACTCAGTGCATATTTCCACTGTCATCATCTGGGATCAGGGCATATTTCCACTGTCATCATCTGGGATCAGGGCATATTCCCACTGTCATCATCTGGGATCAGGGCATATTCCCACTGTCATCATCTGGGATCAGGGCATATTCCCACTGTCATCATCTGGGATCAGTGCATATTTCCACTGTCATCATCTGGGATCAGGGCATATTTCCACTGTCATCATCTGGGATCAGGGCATATTTCCACTGTCAACATCTGGGATCAGGGCATATTTCCATTGTCATCATCTGGGATCAGGGCATATTTCCATTGTCATCATCTGGGATCAGGGCATATTTCCACTGTCATCATCTGGGATCAGGGCATATTTCCACTGTATTTCCACTGTCATCATCTGGGATCAGGGCATATTTCCACTGTCAACATCTGGGATCAGGGCATATTTCCATTGTCATCATCTGGGATCAGGGCATATTTCCACTGTCCACCAACAGGTTTGCAGGGCTGACTCAGGCGACGGCTGCCAGTCACTGAGATGTTCTCAGAAAGAGGAGGAAAAAAATAAATTAACTCACATACTCAAAAGACAGCAGCCCTCCAGGACATATTTTAGTGTTTATATTATATACTGTTCATAGTTTTTTAAACAATATCTAATATCATAATCTAATATCCATGTGTAAAAAGTAAAAAAATGTAAAAGTAGGCTATATAAACTTTAATATATCCTTTTATTGAAAGGGTGCTTTGCTGTTCAAAGAGACATTTCAACACATTTCACCCGCTGGCCGCTGGTACTTTCACTTTTGCCGCAGAGACCCCCCACACAGCAAAAGGACTCCGCAGCGGATCGGCCGCGGAGGTATCGCGGCTTCCAGGACGGACCCGTGAAACGGACCCGTATCGGCGTCCACTTGTGCGCAGTAACGGATCCGCAACGAAGGCGGATCGCGGACCCGCCGTGGCTGCGCGCCGCATCCGCGATTAAAACCTTGCATCCGCGGCGGGTCCGTTTTGGACCCGTTTATCTCATATTCAAAATCCCTTCTGTTCTTGCTGTAGGACAAACTAAATAATAGGATAAAACCAAAACTATCACTAGGTCTAGCCTAGGCTACTACAGCAATATAGACCTAAGATTAAATCTGCAATGCCTTGTATTTTTAACCTAACAATATTGTAAATAGGCTTAACAGAAAAGTTTCAATGCAAGACATCAATTTACTGTACAAAAATAATCACTACTCAATGGAAATATAAAATTGACATTTACATTTATGGAAAGTTATAGGTTATAGTCTATTCTGTTTTTGTTAAGTAGCCTATGTTGGCTAGGCTAATCTACATTCATTTTGTGGTCAAAACCTAATTTAGTGCTTTATAGGCCTAGGTCGGTGCAAACATAAAGTATTGTATCTATTACACTGTTAGACCTTACCGGGTTTTTTTACAGTAAAATACTGGCAACACTGTTGCCAGTAATTTAGGGGAGACCGGGGATGGTTGTAACACGGGTCAGTTGTAACAATTCCAATCTGTCCAATCAGGAACTAGTTACAAATCACCTGATTCACTTCGCACATGCTCAGTTTAGTTCTTATTCCACATGTGATAAAGTAGAGCCCTGTGGCAGACACAGCACATGTTAGAGTGGAAAAAACAATTTTGAGATAAGAAAGTTACTTTTTTTACTTTTTTTGTTTTTTTTATGGGAATTTCTGCTTTGTAGTTAAACTCATCAAACTTTATTATGTTTATTGTGTGTCTGTGTAGATATTTTCCATGCAAGTTGTTAGTGCTAATGTTTTGCCTGTTAGCTGTAAGGTGAGCTAGTTCATGGCTACATGACTCTGGGTTAGTTGTAACAACAAGATTCTGGGTTAGTTGTAACAACAATGAAACATTAAATTTTATTATGCCAATACTATAGACTGACAGTAACAACCATGGTTACACAAATAGAATGTTCAAGTGTTCAAGTTCAATTTATTATGGTCAATTACTATGACAGAGTAACAACAGAGTCACACACACACACACACATGCGCGCACACACACACACAATGTTCAAGTGTTCAGTTTTATTAATTATTATTATTTAAAATTTACAATTTTATTATTCAATTTATTATTATTATTTTATTTATTATTTATTATAATTTTATCAATTTATAATGGTCAATTACTATGACTGAGAGTGACAAACACACTGAGACTAAGAGTGACACACACACATCAGTTATATTGAAAAGTCAGTGTTGAATAAAAACCTTTCAAAATAATTTTTTTGTCAAAATCCTTATTTCATTATGTTACATATCACCCCGGTGGATATCATAATGTTACATCTCACCCCAGGGTATGTTACAACTAACCCAGACTATGGGGTGAATTGTAACATTTCACTCCTCGTGTTTGAAACTAAACCATGCATTTTCTGTTTGTGTTGCAAAGATAATAGATATGTCATTTAATAGCAGACACTTGTAACTAGTTTGGATCACATTTTGAACACACTGACTTCAAAGTATTACAAGATATAGACAGAAAGGTCAAAACTGTTACAACCATCCCCGGTCTCCCCCTACTGTAAAAATGCACTAAAATTCGAGTTAACTAATTACACTTGCAGAAACCGACTGCCTTAAATTGACCAACTGTCATTTAAATGTATTAACTAGAATTTATAAATCATTAACAACGTGAGCAAAGTATTGCTGTGAACTTCTTTACTTTGAAACCACAAAAAAACTTTAGTAAATAAAGAGATTTCCATTGGACCAGCAACTACACAGTCACCGCCTGTTAAATAAAGCAACATGCAGCAAATCATCAATGTTTGTAGATCTTCTCCTGGACTGAAGCACAGGCTCTACTCTTCTGAACAATGGTGACCCAAAAAACAAGATTTTACAGTAAACTACTGGCAACAGTGTTGCCAGTATAAACCTGTTTTATAACTTACAGTTTATTACTGTTAAAATACATTTTGTGGGTGT
This sequence comes from Squalius cephalus, assembly GCF_949319135.1. NCBI lineage: Eukaryota > Metazoa > Chordata > Actinopteri > Cypriniformes > Leuciscidae > Squalius > Squalius cephalus. The sequence goes on from NC_137123.1 coordinate 6,731,812, forward strand.
GTCTTTTTATCTTGCTCTGTTAACCCTTTCAACCCCACAGGAAAATCCACACTACAAAGAGTAAAAGTAACATTGAGACAGTGACTACGTTTACATGCAGCCAATAACCCGTTCAAAACCGGGATATTAGCAATAACCCGGTCGCGCAAGGCCATGTAAACACCGGCAAAAACCCGGATATGCTCATATCCCGGTTTTTAAAAACCCGGATATTATACCTGGGGTACCCCTTTTCTAACCCGAATATTTGGTCATGTAAACGCGTATCGGCATATCCCCATCAAAAGGAACATTGATTTGTGTTCTGCGCATGTTCTATTCGCAAGGAATCTTGGTCTTTTGAGGAGAGACGGCGCACACAGAAACCCGCGTGCAGTATACCGGAAGTAAACAAGAAGTAGAGGTAAACATGGCGAGACGCAGCACAGCACCACACTTTTGGAGCGAGGAGGAAAGCGCAAACAAAGGCGATCGCTATCTGCCCCGAACTATTCATTATCCGCGTGCTGCAGCTGTTGTTGTTGTCTTTGGATACTGGAAGAAGAATCGGAAATGACGCATTTGCGTCTTAAGGTTGTCCGTACGTCCAGACGCTAACCGTGCGTCGCCGTTTACATCGGGATATTGCCCATTGATTACAAATTCCATGTATACAGGAGTAACTCTCTCTGCTCACGCATGTAAATGGGTAATTCCGAATGTTTCAGAAACCCAAATAGTGACCTTAACCCGACCATAACCCGAATTTTAACAGCATGTAAACGTAGTCACTGTTGCAGTGAGATAATTAAGTGAATATGTAAGTGATTGTTGAGCATTAGTGATGAACACCTGCTGTTAACAAGCAGAATCACTGAAGAAAAGAGAAACACAAAAACAGAAAATAGAGAAACACAATAACTACGACTGACTTCCAGCCATTACACATTATTACACTTATTATTAACCAGTATGACTTTATTTCTGTCACACATCTACAGAAGTTGTTATTGAGATGTTTAATTGAAAATGTTTGGTTTGAAGTTACCATTATAGAGATCAGTGCTTGCTTTAGTTGGGATGCTGATGCTAAAACATTAGTGTTTCTTTTGCTGCTTGAGCTGTTTTTGTGCAAGTCACACTTGTGCACACACACGGAGTTAGTGAATGATTGTGGTTATGTTGATTATGGTGACGAAATCATCATATAGCCTGTTCATTCACTAAGGAATTCATTCTCACTTGGTCAGAGTTTAATCCTCAATCAAAAGTGTTTCATTAGCACCACTGTGAAACCACAGCAATAAATTACAATGACTCATTTTTTTAACACATCATGTATAAACAAAAGAAACAGAGCTACACTTTCTTACAGAAACACAGAGATATCACAAATTAAGACATTAATCTCAACAATGGTGGTATTTTTTTTTTTTCATGCAGCAGTGCATGCTGGGAGTTTTATACTCTCCTGGAACCCAGCATGCATTGCGACATGAAACTTTTGATTGTCACCATTGTTGAGATTCATGTGCTGATTGTTGATGTGTGTGTGTGTCTGAGTAAAGCAGGAGTTAATAATGTTTTACAGCACTATATGATTACGATATTCTTCATTGATTACAGAAATATTGATTTCATATTGTAGATTCTCAGATATATGCTATATATGAAACACCCAACAATTCAAAGGAATATATACAGGAGAGATCATGAACATGTCCACGATATTTGTGACATCATCACAAATGCCTTAAACTCTTGATCATCTTCCTCTTGGCTCTTTCTTGCCATAAAATAATGTGTTTTATAAACTCACTGTTACAGCAGTCAGAGAGAGATGAATGGTAAGTAGTCAAGGGACAAGAGACCAACTAAAGCAAATACTGATCTCCATCATGGTGACAACAAACTTTATTATTAACTACATCTCTGTTAATTCTCAACAAAAACTTTTGTACATGTATGAAAGAAATAATCGTAAACTGGTTTCACACTCAGTGGCTGGAAGTCAATTGTAGTTCTTGTGTTTCTCTTTTTTCTGTTCTTGTTTCTCTGTCCTTCAGTGATTCTGCTTATCAGGTGTTCATCAGTGTCTCATTTCACTCACTTCTTTTCATTCAAGTGGACTATATTAGTGAACTAATGTAGGGAATAGTGAATGAGGGTATAGGGTGTGATTGTGAAAACAGCCTCTGAGTGTCGACTTTGAGCACAGTATGCTAATTCACAGTATATTCCTGTAGACTACTTTTATTTTCTACGGTATATTACTGTTTTAATAGAAAATGGTATGATATTGTCAGAATTTGGCCTTTTTTTACAGCAAGGGTTAACAGTGTAGACTACAACTTCAATGAAATGCTGCACTATGCACAGCTAAAATATCAGAAAATGAATAACTGGTGAACGACAAGAAGTTCAATAAAAAGATGGTTTATTACTCCTATTAATCAGTTTGCGTGGATGGAGGCGGGACACGTCTTCTCGTAGCCCGATCTGTCGCCAGGTTGAACCACCTGATTGCATGCTTGGTGACCTCCGCATCCGTAGCTGAGCGGGTCAGAGTGTTTTTTCTCACAGCACCTGTAATCAAACAGACAGATATGTTTATGGTATGTAGCATCCAAAGCCAAGTATGCTTACACAATACAATATATGAGATAGGTATTAAGGAGATTAAATTTAAAAAGAAACATGACTTACAAAGTTATAAACAGGGCTGTGGTGGTTAAAATAAGAGGTGGGTAAACTATGAATTCGTGATCAGGGTAAGGTGTGCCGCGCCTTTTGCTATCGGATGTTTAAAAAAGACATCCAAAATGTTCAAACAATATCAGTGGTATTAAATGGTTCCTTGATCAGAGCACATATTGTATTTAATGGTTTCCAGCAGGCTAAGGATGTGGACCTCAGCTGCTGTTGACAAACATGAAATATAGCTAATATGTAGTGTATAAAATACTGTATATCACGTTTTAGTGTTTATCCTCATTACTCATAATACTGACATTAGTTATTGACATTAGTTAATGACAAAAGTTATTGACAAAGTTTGAAGAAAATATGTAATAGTTGTATTTGTCAGTTACTTTGGTGTATCAGTTGAAGCCTCAAACCCAAGCCAGTTGCACTGGCAGAGTAAGGAATAATCTCTTAACATCGAAATAACAAATCATAATATTAATATTAGAGATATGGTTAATATATGGCTTAGTGCTAAAGATATTCCCCTCTCCTTGTATCCATTCCTTCAGCGTCACCATCTCGCCGAGGGTCGGGTCGGGCCGATATTTCCCGCCACTGTCCTCGGGCCGGGTCGGGTCGGGGACAGTGGCGACTGATAAAGCATGTTACGTGTCATGCGCAGCGTCTCGTCCACTCTCACTCGCAGTCTCGCACGCGTGACGCATCACACCTGCTGTGCGTGCTGTAGGCTACTATTCTGCTGCTTAAGTGCAACATGGAGCTTGAAGAAGCAAAGAAAAAAATTAAAACAGGAGAATTAACTTTGAGCAAGTTTGGAGGAAAATCGGAGGTATGGAAACATTTTAAACTAGTCGTGCGGAGTGACAATATGTGTTGGCTTTGTCTCGTGCATTAAATGCGGCACGCTGCTCGCCTATGACAGCAAAAAAACGGGGACTTCGACGATGAACAGACACATGAAGCAGTCTTGCCATGGCAGAAATTATGATAGTAGTCAGCCTCAGGCCTCAATGTCCTCTTTTGTTACTTTTCCGATCCATTCAATTATTTCTGAATAAACAAACAATGCAGTTTACATGCTTCTTCCTTGACGCATTATTCATAAGATAATTAATAAATGCACGCACATGAACTTGATAAATGTTACATGTTTACTATGCACAAACAAATGCCTTTCCTTTACATGTGCAAAATTCAGTGCAGCAATTTGTACAAAAAGAGAGTCTGTATTAGGCTAGCCTATGTGTTTTAGCCATTAAATAAGCACATTTAGTTTCAAGTTTAAGTTTCGTTTTGAAGAAAGCTTTTCTTTAAAGTGAATTTTGTTTTGTATAAATTGTATCTTAATTTTAATACATTCCAATTGCCTGGATTTAATACTTAAAAAGCAATAGGCCTATAGCAGACAATATAATCATGACATGCAGTCGCCGGCGGGTCGCGGTCACTTACACCATTTGAAACTCGTAACACACGCTGTCACCGAATTTACAAATCTTGCTTGTTGCTCACACACATATTATGTTGAAATAACAATATGTTGTAGTAACATTATTAATCTTTAAGAATATTTGATTGAATGCTGAATGTTGTGCTTGTTCAATTTAATAAAATTAAAACTTTAATTGTGATAATTAAAATAACTGAATATTTAATATTGAGTGGGCAATTTTTGCTCATTTATTAATAGTATTTATATAATATATATAACTGCGCAGCTCCCCCCTGTAGCTTAAATGATCTAGCACAGCAGCACCTGCGCTAAAAAATATTCTGGCGCCGCCCCTGGTTATAACGGCCCACATATTAAAAATGGTCGGGTTTAAATCGGGCTCGGGCTCATAATTACAGTGAATGTGTCGGGCCGGGCCGGGCTCGGACACAACGTGCTCGGGCTCGGGTAGGGTCGGGCTTGATTTGTTGGGCCCGATCTAAGCTCTAATGTGCAGTAGGAGTGTCATCACTCTAGCTTGTTTCTGATTGGAGAAAAATGACATGTTGCAACCATCCCCTGATGCAACACTCCCTGGTCTCCTCTAAGCAAAATTTTCGTTTTTTGCATCACTGATATTAGCCTGTTGCCGGCCGTTGAACATTTCTATCGTAAATCAGTTGTCAAATATTTACATCTAGTTACACCTCACCCCACAATCTTTCAGTGCAAAAACTGGAAAGGGACTTTGGTTGGACACCTGTCTTATGTGAACATTAAGCCCCGCCTTCTTTGATTTGATTGGTCATCTCAAACATTTTGACATTGACGAGTGCTGTTAGACAGCATTTTAATTTTTCTAATTACATTATGGCCATTTCTAATTATTGCGGGGGACTTGTTGGTAATTATTATGGTGGTTACGGCCCTAATTTAAACTACAATAACTTATTGTATTAATGATGAGATTTTGCATAAAAGTTCAGTTTCTGTGAATTTGAGTTAGGAAGAGTGTGTAGTAGTTGGGTAATCAAGGTAATGAACAGTTCCATGTAAAATAATAAACATTTCATTAATTCATCTTAATTCATTCAATTTTGTCCCTTGGTGCAGTTTTTATGAGTTGTCTATCATTGTTGTATAACACCACACAGTTCTGTAATAAGTGCCCTCTTTGTTTACCCTTTCGAACACATGTTTGTCGTAACGGTGGCATGGACGAGGGAATGGAAACTGATGACCCATTTGCTAGGTTTGGCATGGGTGGTTTCCCAAGCTCCTTTAACACGCGAGGTCCCAGCGAGGCACTGTCCAAGAAACAGGATCCTCCCGTGACCCACGACCTGAGGGTCAGTCTAGAAGTAGTGTTCACTGGCTGCACCAAGAAGATGAAAGATCTCCCGCAAACGCCTGAATCCCGACGGAAGAACGACGCGCACTGAGGACAAGATCCTTACAGTGGAAGTGAAGAAAGGCTGGAAAGAAGTAACCAAGATTACTTTCCCTAAGGAAGGGGATGAGACACCATCAAATATCCCCGTAGATGTGGTGTTTGTGGTGAAGGATAAGCCTCATCCAGTGTACAGAAGAGACGGATCGGACATTATTTATTCTGCAAAAATTACACTCAAAGAGGTAAGATGGGCTCCTATATTAACAGTTTGCTTACAAACTCTTTTCTTCCCTGTCTGTATTTTTCTAATCCCGTTCTTCTCTACTTTCTCATGCACTTTGCTGCACAGTTAACGTTCCAACACTAGATAATTGCACGGTTAACTTAACAACTCAAGACATTGTCCGTCCCAGGATGAAACGGCGTGTCACCGGGGAGGGTCTTCCTCTTTCGAAATCCCCAGATCGCCGTGGGGACTTGATTGTCGAGTATGAGGTCAAGTTTCCCGAAAGATTAAGCCAGAGTGCCAAGGACACTATCGCAAATGTTTTGCCGGTTTCTTGAGCCGTGTATACTGCAATGCTGGACAATTTTTGGTTTCATAGTATTTAAAGGTTGAATATGAGGGGCTGCTGAAATTGTTGAACTGTTATTCTGTAATGTACTGCCAATGAGAGACTATCTGACCAAAAACATTGCTGGACTAGATTGGTTTATATGTTTGTCATGTACATTTTTAGCTTCCTAAATTTTTAGTTTCCCCCCATTTTAGTCCAACAGAAAGTCTCCAGCTGCGAACTCTTGGCCAGCGTTTTGTTGTCAACTACACACATCTAACACATCAAAGTTTACTTATTCCAAAGATGGACAGTAGAGCATGTTGTGATGTTGCAGGGCTACAATAATATAGTTCCCTTTCGTAAGGGAATTCCCGCTGCATCGTACTCGGCGCTTTGGGGAATGCCTTCGGCATGACGCATCTGAAGTCTGTAATGGAACTATTCCAATCTTGATTTGTGCTGTGTCTTTCGTCACTCGTGACATTGCATGTGACTGTGATCCGGAAGCTATATAAGGACAACGGAACATAGCCGCGTCAGCTTTCTGTCTTCAGCAAGCGTTCTGTGTGACTGTACGTCTTATTTGGTGTTGTCTGTCTATCTCAATATATATGGCGAATATAGATAAACGACTCAGGCGGTGTGCGTCCCCTTGCTCACGCTATTCGAGCGAGGATGACACGCACTCGTTCTGTGTTGTTTGTCTGGGAGTGGAGCATGCACGGGCAGTGCTCGAGGGCGCTGTCTGTGCGAACTGTTTTCAGTTATCTATGAAAAAGCTCCACTCCCGTTTGAGCCTGTTCGGTCTATAAGATCAGGCTCGCGTTCCCAGTGCATCAGGTCCCGCGTCTGTTGAGGAAGCGCGCCGCTTGTATGCATGGGATTCGCACGTGGGGCTGGCATATAATACTGAGACGGTTGCGACCGTTTCTCAGTGTTTATTAACCAGCTCCACTGGTCTCGCGCACGGTTCGGAAGCCGGCGCTGCGGCTTCTTCCGACCGTGTTAAAGACACGGCATTGATTTATCTGGCTCCGAGGAGTTAGATATTATCAACACCGAATCACGTGGATAGGGGGATTCTCCACCCCATATTCACGTTATTGAGGAGTTGCTGGAGGTTATAACCAGAGCAGTGGCTAAATTAAATGTAAAAAAAAAAAAAAAAGGCCATTTAATAAGCAGGAAGCGACTAAGAAAAATAAAATGAAAAATAAGCGCTTCCTGCAGACCCAGTCACAATCTTCGTGTCAGAGCCTTCCCTTTTTTCACTTATCTCCATACTGAGGTATCGAGATCGTGGAAAAATCCATGTTCATCTCAATTGTTTTCAATTATATATATTTACTTATCCATTAGGGAATCTAATGAGAATGGTTATGAGGTGATGCCTCGGGTTGAGGAATATTTTGCAAAATATTTTCTCCCCGACAATGCGTCACCCCTGATAGCTCAGACACTTTCCTCCAAATCTCGTACATCAAATTTGTTAGGGAAAGCATATATGGTGGAGGTCTCACTCGACGGTATTACTAAATTTCGTAGAGTGGCTGACTTATCTCTCCGTATTATTAAGAGACGGCCTGTGCCATTGGCCATTCTATGGCAGCACTAGTCGTCTCAGAGACATTTATGGCTAAATCGCTTGGGGATCGGGGAGAAGGACAGGGTCTTCCTTCTCGATGCCCCCCTTTCGCCTTCTGGCCTCTTTGGCGACTCGGCAAGGACCGTTGTCGAGAGGCTTCAGGAGGCAGAGCGACAATCAGCTATCCCCAGTTGTCAGTCCAAGTCTCATGGGGTTGCTGCCAGGGGGCCAGCCGACAGCTCCTCATACTTTGAGAAGGTTGCCTCTCGTGCCCCCCCCGTATAAGTCTTGGGGTCAGAGGAAACATTCTCGCACAAAGCCCTCCATACCGAAGACAGGTCTGAGGACTGTCTCTCGGGTTAAGATGGCTTCGACTAAGAGATCTTGTCGTAACACGCGGACCCTTATGGGCTTTCCCCCAGGAGAGCGAGTACAAGAGTCTCGCCCCATTATGCAGCCCCTAGGAAATCGATGTCTGCTTCCCGCCGCCGATGGCGCTTCGGGACACATCGGCTTCCAGCGAACACAATCGCAGTGTCTGCCCGAGGACGTTGCGGCCCTGTCGAGTTTGCCGCCTCTCAGGAGGTCTGTAGAGAGCATATTTCGGTTAGTTCCTGCCAGTTAGCTGCTTCAGGTCACCGAAGCCATTTGGAAATTTATAGCCGAGGCCAGTCTCGAGGGACTGGTCCCCATAATGGCATATTTAGATACCCCGAGGGTTCCTCAAAAAATAGCCTAGGGGGTCCTGCTTACATTGGAGCTAATACACAAATATTATCTACTAGGGATGGTTCACATGTCAGCCAGCCCCGAGCAGGGTCGGTTCTTGGAACAGGAAGTCTAGTCCCTCTTAACACAGGAAACCTCAAAGTGGGCTCTTCCTTGGTTACGGGAGCCCGGGTTCTACAGCCGGCACTTCATAGTTCCTATGAGGGGGGAGGAGTCAGGCCTTGTTTGGATCTCAAGGTACTGGATCAACCTCCGAGGGGGTTCAGATTCAAGATTCCGACTGTCAGTCAGACCAGCTCCGAGGACTGGTCTGTCGTGATAGATCCACAAGCTCCTTAACTCCTCGTTCCCTTCTAACCCCATCACAGGAAGTTTCCGAGATCCGCCTTTGCGGGAAAAGTGCATCGGTTCCGGACTCTTCCAGTCGGCCTAGCCTTATCCCCTCGCACCTTCACTAAATGTATGGATGCGGCCCTTTCTCCATTGAGACTTCAGGGGGTCCATATCTTAAATTATATAGATGACTGGGTCATTTTGGCTCAGTCAAAAGAACTAGCAATTCAACATCGAGATGTTGTTTTGCGTCATCTGAGGTGCTTGGGGTTGAGACTCAATGTGAAGAAAAGTTCCTTAACTCCTCTTCAGAGGACTACGTTCCTGGGAATAGAGTGGGACTCAGTTACGATGCGGGCACAATTGTCTCCTGCTCGTATAAATACTATCTTAAACACAATGAAGAGTATTAGGTTAGGCCAGGCTATCACTGTCAAACACTTTCAAACAGTTTTGGGTCTTATGGCTGTAGGTTCCACGGTAGTACCCTTTGGTCTGGTCCATATGAGGGCCTTGCAGTGGTGGCTCAGGAACAAGGGATTTTCTCCTCTGGGAAACCCTTTTCGTATGATCAGAGTTATGCGCAGATGCCTTCGTTCTCTTGTCATGTGGAAGAAACCATGGTTCCTGTCTCGAGGCCCGGTTTTGGGAGCACCATGTCAGAGAAAGACTCTGACTACGGATGCGTCCCTCACGGGCTGGGGTGCGGTTATGGAGGGCCGTTACACCAGAGGTACTTGGAAGGACCATCATGTCACATGGCATATTAATCGCTTGGAGATGTTGGCTGTATTATTTGCCCTGAGGCACTTCCTTGTGGACCTCAGGGCATCATGTTCTTGTTAGGACAGACAATATGTCGGTGGTCTCTTATATCAACCGCCAAGGAGGTTTGAGATCTCGCCCTCTTTGTAGACTGGCGCATCAGATTCTTCTTTGGTCCCAGGATAAATTTCTCTCTGTCAGATCTATTTATATTCCTGGGGTTGAAAATATGGGAGCAGACATCCTGTCGAGGCAGGGGCTGAGGCCCGGGGAATGGCGGCTCCACCCTGAAGTGGTTGAGCTTATATGGAGAGAGTTTGGTCGGGCGTAGGTTGACCTGTTCGCTTCTCATGAGAACTCTCATTGCCCGCTCTGGTACTCTCTCTCACATCCAGCTCCTTTAGGCTTGGATGCCATGGTACAGATGTGGCCGAGGTCACGTCTGTATGCTTTTCCCCCGATCGCTTTGCTCCCTGGGGTTCTAGAAAGGGTCAGGAGGTACGGAGTGAGATTACTCCTTGTAGCTCCGTACTGGCCGGCCTTATTAGTCTCTTGGAGAGTCCTCCATGGAAAATTCCTATTAGGAGAGATCTTCTGTCTCAGGCCGGTGGTACATTATTTCATCCACGACCAGAGTTATGGAGACTATGGGTCTGGCCCCTGAGGGGTCCCACCCATAATTATGTTGCCCTTTCCATCGAGGTGGTTAGGTCATCCATTCTAGAACCCCAGTCTACTAGGAACTAAACAATTAAGTTAGGGAGGGCATTGAACCCAGTTTATTTTTGCCCACTAGCTTCAGTACTGGTGTTCCATCCTGCTCTCTAACGGGGTCTCCCGTTCATGCTTAGGGCCTCTGTGGCGGCCTTGGTGCCCTCCGCAAGCCTCTAAGGGTGGGCATGTAGGGACATTCCCACTAAAACTCCATGTTCCTGTAGATTGGAGGATGAATCCTGTCATCCAGCCTTTTGGCATCAGACTGATGGGTTATCCCTGGCACCCATCATGCCCTGTGGGTGAAATACATGAGTATATATAATAATCTATTGAGTCTGCTTCCTGCTCGTCTTACTCCCTGGAAGAGTGGTGGTGCTGCCCCCTCTTACTTGCTAGCGTGGGAGCAACTCTACATTATTTTTGCCCCGGTACTGAGGTGCCTATAGGCAATATCATGATTCTTCAGGTATTCCATCCTCCATTGCATGTGTCGGATGGTCAAGGTCTTAGCCTTGGAGGTTCCTATGTTAGGCCTCGGGCTGGGAGGAGTCAATCCATCTAGTGATGTATCAAGGGTTAGGAGCTATTCCCCTTTATCAATTAGACAGTTGGTTATCTGCAGAAACCACTCATATCTGAAGTACAAGGTGCGCTTTTGCCTTCACCTCTTATCTAATACTTTCTACTGTCTGGGGTTCCCCATCCATGAGGTCAGTTGAGCCTCCGGCTCCAGACCTCCCCTTCTTACACCAAATCTTATGACAAGCTAGTTGGATCTGCCCTCTACTCATTTCTATCGTCCGTGAGTGTGCCAGATGCTTTACACCAGGGCGTATTTCTCTCAGTGTGGCGGCGTGGGTATTCGTTCCCCAAAGCGTCGAGTACGATGCAGCGGGAGTTCGCTTACAAAAAGGAACGCCTCGGGTTACTATTGTAACCCTCGTTCCCTGAGTAGGGAACGAGACGCTGCATCCCTCGGCCACACTTTTCGCGCTCCTGAGAATGACTTGCTTCGACCCTTTAAAAGCTGACGTGGCTATGTTCCGTTGTCCTTATATAGCTTCCGGATCACCGTCACATGCAATGTCACGAGTGACGAAAGACACAGAACCAATCAAGATTGGAATAGTTCCATTACAGACTTCAGATGCGTCATGCCGAAGGCATTCCCCAAAGCGTTGAGTACGATGCAGCGTCTCGTTCCCTACAATAGTAACCCGAGGCGTTTCTTATCAGCAGCCTGATCCTTTGGACACCTCAGGGAAGACTTTCTGTGAAAGCAGCCTGTACTTTTTCTGCTAATATGGTCTTATGTGACCATTTAGTGATGCCACTAAAAGTAATTTCCAATATAGTGGTGGCTCAAAGTGATTGCTTGGATCCTCTCTCTTCTAAGTATGTGAAACAACACTTGATGCAGAAACTCAAAAGCTCAAAGTCAGATAGAGGACAAATTTGTAACAAATACTAGATTTACTGATATTGTGGGTCATTTCTTATACAAAATCATATGGAACCTTTTTATGTTTTATTACAGGTAATTTATGTTATTGTTTTTAATTGTGAAACAACATTTTTTTATTCACAAATTCTGTGGGATACTTCTGTGGGATCTTTTTGGATTGTGAGATTATGAGTTATGAATATGTTTTGAGTTTTGAATAGATTGTTTAATAGAAAATAAGATTTGAAATGTTACAGATATCACACTGCTTTAATAAAACACTTTAAACTGAAAAATAATAAAACACTTTAAACTGAAAAATAATTGCTTTATCATATTATTTTTTTAGAATATTAAAAGTGTAACCCAGTATACAAGCCTCTAAAAATCATGGTAGTTCCTCTACCAAAGAAATGTTGCACTTAAAGAAATGTATAGATTCACATAAGTGTATTGACCGCTGTAAATATATAGCAGGTTAACTAGTGAAATTTGTAACTGAGATGGTCACGACAGAATCACTTTTATAACACTGATTTTGCTGAATATGGATGCTTATGTCTTCACTGTGTCTTGATGGACATTTGAAGAACTTCCTGTACTGCTGCCTGACCTGGACAAGAATGAGAAGAGAAATAGTTTTAAACTCTGGTTTAAAAAAAACAAAAACACAGAACATGTCCAGGTTATTTTTCAAGAATTTCATTTTAGAAGATGAGAAATGAAAAATTAACTTAACCCTTTAGAACCTGAAGCTAAAATAGGCGTTTTTCACATTTTTTTTTTTTTTTTTTTGACTGTACAATTCTAAAACAATGTGCTATCTTAATGTGCAAGGTGTCATCTTTTTCAGAAAAGATTAGCTTTCAACAAATTACAGTTATTGACCATTGTGTGTGGTGAGTTTGTAAATAGAATTTAAATAGACAAAAATAAAAAAAACGAGAATGAATTTACTGATTTTTATTTAGAAAAAAAAAAAAACAGAAACAAATCAAGAACGAAAGAAACTAACACTTTAAAGTTGAAAAATGAACTACAGTATAATACATCTACATGTATTATACACATGCACATACACATGCACGCACTACATACTTAGATAGGTGAGAGAGTAACGGCCATCCGCCTACCAAGTTTCATTAAAAATCATCCCAATCCCCCTTTCTGCTGTCTAACACTTCTTTCGCCATGTATTTGTTCGTTTCTTTTATTATTTTATGCAATCCAAAACACTCTAACCTGCTGCTCGTCGTATCTCTCTGTTTTTAATCCTTCCTTCCCGTGCTGCTGTCATTTGTAGACGGAAAGCATGACATTACCGTAATAAGACATATATTGGTATAATAATCTCTAATTGGTAGAATGGCAGCAGTCAAAATGAAAACCCTCCCTCAAATTAATTACCTCTTTTCAATGATCCCGACCACCCCTACTGACCATTGGTTCAAAACTCTAGACCAGACGTCAGCAACCTAAGGCACGCGTGCCAACACTGGCACGCGGAGGGTTAATCGCTGGCACGCAAGCAAATGCGAGAGAAGTGTATGTATTTCATTCAGATAAAGTAGTCTACCTGCACACAGATCTACATTTTGATGTAATAATTCCTCATAGTAAAAAAAGCTTATTTTATTAAGTTAGAGATGCACCGATTGATCCGCTGGTGGCCGAAATCAGCCGATTTTCACGTGATCGGCCATAACCGGCGACCGGCCGGTCAGTCTGACATATGCCGATTTTATGACGGACAAATGCACTCGGTCTCGGGCTCCCCATGATTAACATCGCGCAACACCATCATCACATGTGCACACGGAACGCACATGTAGAAAACCCCGTGAATTACGGCCGTTTCACGCAATTTTTTTTCGGCGTGCATGTTAATCAATGAGTGCATTCACACCGGGAGCAGCGCGTGAGCGCCCAACAGGAGCGTCGCGTGAGCAGCAGTGAAGCGAGGGTTTCGCCGCCGAGTCTATTTTGTCTGCGCTGCTCACGCTCAGTTAAAGTGAAAGCACACATTGATTGACAAAATAAATATGATTTCAAACAAAAGTGCCTAAAATGCACAGAATGTGCATGTCTAGTGTGTTTTAACAAGAACTGGATTAGGTTATGTCAGAAAAGAAAATGAAGACTCAAAAATATTTATATAAAATCTACCCATTTAAACTTGTTTTTATTATTCTGTTTGGGTAAAAGGATATGATATTTTATATAAATAAAATAAAATAAAATAAAAATATATATATATATATATAGCTGTATATATATATATATATATATATATATATATATATATATATATTTCTGTGTGTTGTAAAGTGGTTAGAAAAAAAGAAAACGGAATCGGCTAAAATCGGTATCGGCAGGTCAAACTCAATGAAAAATCGGAATCGGCCTAGAAAATTGTAATCGGTGCATCTAGAGTTATAAATACTATTCAATTGTCTATCTAAATCTAAAACAAATTTCAAGAGAAATTTTTAAATTTCTGTACTATTTCTGTGTAAGCCATTATGAAAATGTAAAATATTTGTGTATTTATATGAGTGTGTGTGTGTGTGTGTGTGTGTATGTATATGTATGTATGTATGTATATATATATATATATGTATGTACGTATGTGTTTATATAAATATAGGCTATGTGTGTGTTGTGGCACAGTGATGAACTCGGAAACTTAAAAATGGCACTTTATGACAAAAAGGTTGCCGACCCCTGCTCTAGACTCACTTACAACTCACTTTTATTGGAAAAACAAACCTTCAAGAATCGCACTTGCCACTCTACAGAATTCCAAACAGCAAGGTGGTCTAGAAGCTCCAAACTTCCACCATTACTTTCTTGCAAATCAGCTACAATATCTCTTTAAATGGACACAGAAGCAAAATTTCCACCCGTGGTTAGCATTAGAACAAAATCTAACAATCCCAATTTCAATTGCAGATTTACCATTTCTACCACAAACAGTAAAAAAAAATGGACTTTTTCAAATACATCACTATTAGCACCACTCTGACAGCCTGGTGAAAAACTAATAGAATCACTAAATCCGCCCTAACACCTTGTAGACTCACCCCCTTATGGCACAATCCTGACTTCCTACTACGCAAGACACCAATTCACTTCCCCAAATGGGAATCTAAAGGTATCACCCACCTCCACCAAATGTTTGAAAATAACCAATTCTCATCTTTTCACACAATTGTTCAGAAATATGGGGTTGAAAAGGATCAGTTCCTTAATTTTCCAACAATTGAAAGCAATAATTAAAACCAAAATTAATAAACATAGCACACTGGAACCTACAAACACCATTGAACAGCTATTAAGAATTGCAGACCATCCACATAAAACAATTTCTAAACTCTACAAAGTGATTGCCACTACAAACTCTCCCATAACACTCCCAAAAGCAAAATGGGAAAATGACTTGGCCCTCCTTCCAACCCCAGATTTCTGGACAAATATTTGCAAGAATAAATTCTCTATGACCTCCAACACCAACCTACAAGTCATACAATATAAAATCAATCATTCCAAAGCAAACTATTCAAAATGGGAACAGCCGACACAGACATCTGCCCTCACTGCACGTTGGGGAGCACTGACACATATTTGCATGCCACTTGGTCCTGTCAGCCTGTCAATTCCCTATGGACATCAGTCACAAAGACACTCTTTACCATTTTGGACTGTAGAGTCCCACTCTCCCCCACACTTTGTCTTCTAGGAGACACCACTTCCATCCTCATATTCCACAGAAATTGAAATATCCAGTACTTGTCTCCCTATCTATTGCTAAGAAAATAGTCTTTCAAAACTGGAAATCTAGACACTCTTGTCATATAAATAATTGGATCAACCTAATTTCAGAACACATCCTTACAGAAGAGCTCTCAGCTCAAAAGAAGAACAAAACATCAGCCTCCAAAGACATCTGGAACCCTTTCATAACCTTTCTTCAAACTCAGCAATAACTGTGCCATTTACACTCCTAACAACGGCGATACTCAACATATGCACCCTCCCCCTCTCTTCCCCTGGTCATTATGCTGATATTTACAACCCCCCTCTCCCACCCTCTATCCTACCCTACTTCTCTCTTTTTGCTCTCTCCCTCTTTCTATCACCTCGCACACACTCCCAATCCATTCGCATATCGGTCTGTTTTCGTCCAGTGATTTGCTTGTCTGTACATTAGTGTCTGTCTGTCTATCGTCTGTATCTGTTTTTCTGCCTGTCTGTTAACGTCTACCTGTCTATCGTCTGTATATGTCTGTCCTCCTGCCTGTCCATCTACGTCCATCTGTATTTAGTCTAATTCTGTCATTTGCCGTCAGTTATTGTTCACAAGTATACCTACCTTTACCTCACAATATCTATCGCAGCATTAGGGGGTGGATGTGGGTTTGACTGGAGTAATCATCTGTTTGTACTTAGTACATAATTTGAATTAAAAATAAAGTTGTCCTCCGACGAGGGGGGGCAAAAAAAAAAAAAAAAAGCCGTATATTGCCAAAAAGCGTATGTTGTCTACTGTCAGGGGCAATTTGAATGGTTTTGATAGTGAAAACGGTTGAATAGTTACGGTCAAATGAATACAGCTTGCTGGTATGTGTCGCGACAACACAGCCGGCTCTAAAGGGTTAAAGGGTTAGTTCACCCCAAAATGAAAATTAGCCCATGATTTACTCGCCCTTAAGTCATCCTAGGTGTATATGACATTCTTCTTCCAGACGAATACAATCAGAGTTATATTAAAAAATGTCCTGGTTCTTCCAAGCTTTATAATGGCAGTGAATGGCCGTTTCAGTGAAAGAGTGACCCTTGACCTGACGCACAACGTAATGACGAACACGGAGATAGAGCAAAACAAAACACCAGTCACAAATTAGTTTAAAAAGACAATTTTTTTAGAGAAAATATGAGAGGAGCTTGAGTTTGTTGCCCAGCCCTGTTTGTTTGAACCGCGAGAGGCGCCAAAGCTTACGCCACTCCTACATCTACGTCATACATGCGTCACTGGTTACTCTTTTGGTGCAAGTCGACTTGCGTACGGCCGTCTGCCGGAAGCTAGCTATTTTTCTCACACAAACTTTAATGAGTTTTGACGCGGTTCAGCGGCAAGCAGCGGCAAAACGCCAGCAACCAATCAGAAATTAGACGTCCTTCACCGCTGGCTGATTCCGGAGAAACATACGATGTAAACTTTCGTTCCTACCAAAACATTAGTTCCGAGAAAACAGAGGAGAAGCTGATCATCGCCATTTCTGGATTTCCTATCATTTATGATATGACGTCTTTTGCTTATAGGGACCAGTTACAAAAGAACGAGGCATGGGATAAAATAGCTGGGATAGTTGATAATTTATAATATTTTTAACTAGTACTGATAGATACTCAAATTTGTCTCTGTCTTGCCAGTAGGGCTGCACTATGTATCGTTTAAGCATCGATATTGCGATGTACGAATCCACGATAGACAGGATGTGCGATGTCAAGAATAGGTAGGCTATCGTAGTTAATCTGTGATTCATTAACCGTACGGGCCAGCTGCTCCCCGGCCCTTGACACATGTGATTCGCGGATTAATTGTCATGATGCAGCACGCGCGCACTCACCTTCACCGTCTTCAAACAACACGAGCGCGTCAATGTATTGCTTGTTATTTCTGTTTACATTTCATGGTGTGACACTTCTCTTCTCCCATGATTGAACATAGAATGCTGCTACGTCAGAGCAGCCAAAGCATCAACAAGCTTCCCCGTACTTTTTGACAAGCGTCCTTGACAGGGCGGCCAGAGTTTCTTTGCAGCTCAAGACGGCGGTGGTGTGTACGTACAGTTAACCCCCCAGAGCCATGTGGAGCACTTTTATCATGGATGGATTATTAACAGAAACGGCCATTCACTGCCATTATAAAGCTTGGAAGAGCCAGGACATTTTTAAATATATCTCTGATTGTATTCGTCTGAAAGAAGAATGTCATATACACCTAGGATGACTTGAGGGTGAGTAAATCATGGGCTAATTTTCATTTTTGGGTGAACTAACCCTTTAATATAAAGTAGGTGAGAGATGATTTTCTGCTAGACTGTCTGCACTGATGTCTGACCTGATCATTGAAGACACAATAGACCACGAACATGAAGGTTCCCTGCTGGGAGTTCAAGATCAGGAAGGGGATCTCCAGCTCCTTCCAGAAACCCAGAATCCAGGAGCAACCAAGAACCACAAACTGAGCCAGTGTTTTAAATGTCATAATCCTGCAGAGAAAGATGGAGAGTTAATATATATTTATTGATTATATTGTTGTGGAAAATCTGAAATTGTTCTGTTATAAGTATGCCTTTTTGTCTGTAGAACACTTCTGTATTGTAATCAACCACACTTGAAACTTGTTTATTAAGAAAGTGTTTTTTGAAGAAAAACTCTGCAATTGTTATTGTAAAATGTTTTTTTTGAGAAAGTGGTTTATAAAGAAAAACATACCACACTTAATGTTTTAAGCATTAATTAAAAAGCACAGAGAGGAACAAAGCATGTATTAGCATTTGCTAAAGAAAGAAGATAAATGCAAGCATTGCCGTCGGATGTGTTAAGACATGTGCCGGTACTCGGTAATGCGATAAATCGCGGTAATGAATATGCACGATATTGTTATCGCGGGCACTTCAAAATACCGTGAAAAATAATAGATCAGAATTTATATCGTGTATTAGCTTATTTACCATCAACCGCTTCAACAAACACTGCGTATATGCTGCGCAAAACACGTGCCCCCTCTGATGGTAAATGGTAAATGGACTGCATTTATATAGCGCTTTCACAGACCTATGGCCACCAAAGCGCTTTACATAGCCTCACATTCACCCATTCACTCACTCATTCATACACCGACGGCGGTGTCAGCCATGCAAGGCGCCATCCAGCTCGTCGGGAGCATCTGGGGTTAGGTGTCTTGCTCATGGACACCTCGACACCACCAACCTTTCGGTTTGTAGACAACCTACATGAACCACTGAGCCACTGCCGCTGATGTAAACAATCCCCACATGTAGAAGCACTGTGTGCATGCGGCACAGTGCGCACTCTAGTCTAATGTAAACAATCCTCACAAGGAGAAGAAGCATGGCGGAAGGGGGAACGCTGCCGACGATTTATCCATAGACAGTAAAATAAAGGATTTATCCCCCTTCTAAAAGCAGGACTGCCAAATCTACGCATTTAGCGTGAGACTCACGCAATTTACACTTTTCACACGCTCTCGCGCCACACATCCATTTTCTCACGCAGAGAAAAATCACGGAGCAAAGAGGACACTGACACCTGACAGATTAGACAGAGCAGACTACTTATGATATGAAAAAAATTCTCAGCTATCAGGTTCTGTCCATTTTATTACGAAATTCGGACAATAAATACCGTTTTGGCGCTTGTAAATGTGACGTGACCGATCGCTGTAGCGCCTCAGTTCAAGCAAACCGGTCATCTGTTAACGTACTTTTTTTTTTTTTTAAAGATACAGTACAACTTACCGAAAGGTATTAATGCCCCATACATAATAGAGAGCCTAAGTCCCTCCCCTTCCGGTAGACCACCATGGGACCTTACTTCGAAAAAATATTGTATGGTAGTCAATGGCGCGAGACTTTCTTGACTTTCATAATTACCTTTTAAATTGACAAACATCATACGTGTAATTCAGGGCACAGTTCAGACGGAATAAAAAG
Organism: Squalius cephalus; assembly: GCF_949319135.1. Taxonomy (NCBI): domain Eukaryota; kingdom Metazoa; phylum Chordata; class Actinopteri; order Cypriniformes; family Leuciscidae; genus Squalius; species Squalius cephalus. The sequence goes on from NC_137123.1 coordinate 6,751,200, forward strand.
ATAAGTTGTCTCTCGCCATTGACTTCCATACATATTTTTTCCGAAATAAGGTCCCATGAGCCGGAAGCGGAGGGGCGGGACTTAGGCTCTCTATATCGATCAATCAGTGTTTTTCAACCACGAAAAGAGGTCAATAAAAATGCAGCTGAACAATTATGTCACAGAACGTTACATTTACCTAAGGAAAGCCATTTAATGACCAACATGTTAGTTGACTAGAAAAAAAATAGCTATAGAGAGGAGTATTTTGCTAAATATGTGCACAATATTACATTTGTATTAGATTTTTACTTGTGTCATAATTGTTATTATAATGAAAACCAAATTATATTTATTTTTATATGTTAATTTTTAACCTTTAATAATACCAGCTGACAGGGCTCTCTGTAGGCCTATGTTTACAGCATTGTGTGAGATATATTTTTTCTTGAGAAAAATTAACATGTAGGCTATCTACTGTAGCCTACCTAATATTTATCCAAAGAGTCAATATTGAATCAAGATTGAAATCAAATCCCAAGAATTGAATTGAAATCGTGCAAATTGTGTAAAATTATGTTTAGTTACCAAATGTTTTGACAATCACAATTACACCTATTGTGATGCAAGTTGATTTTTTTCTACATCCCCTCCCAATCCATCTGTTTCTCTTGAGCAATTAAAATATCGTGATAATACCGTATACCGTGATAAAAGCTCAATCAATTAATCGCAGCATGAAAATTTGATACCGGCACATGCCTAGATGTGTTGCGGACGAAGCGCAGAATGCAACAAAGAAGAAAAGTCTGAAGAAGGAAGACTAAGAGGAGAAAGGCTTTATAAAGACAGGTCCAAAATGAATTCCCAGAACTCATGACACCTCAAGTTTTAATAAATTTTCTGTAAGAGACTGATCATTTATGAGGGAATTTCCAAAGATGACGACCTCAAGAAATCAGATGGTCTATAAAAGGCTGAAAGGAGAAGATGAAGGCAGACGCTGATTCTTAATGGCCTCTCCGGTGTTACAACGCTTGTAAACGATTTACTCTTGATGTTGTTTTGTCTTGTTTTTTATATATTAGTACTTTATATGTAAACTAATTAACCTGTAGATAATAAAACTATATTTAATTGAAACTAAGAAACTCTTTTGCTACTCTCGCCTGCCAAAAGTCTTTGATTTCTAAAAAAGTGAGCTGAACAGACCATGAAGAAGTCTTCTGACCTGTGGATTGTGATTATGAACATTCAGATGCTTATGATTTAGGACACATTTGACTTTACCTAACCTGAGAATAATCAAAATAAGGTTAAAGGTGTCTAGAAATATATATATATATATATATATATATATACACATTTCATGGAGTGTTCAAATCATATTGTTTGTTACTTGGTTCGTTTCATATGTGAAACTTCAGCGTTCAGATTTTTCAAGGTGGAGGTCAGACTGATGATGATGTAGATGAAGAGAATCATGTTTAACTGCACAGTAAGAGAAACAACAGTCATTAATCTTTAATCACTTTTCCTTTTAATACAAAGTCATGATGAGAAATGTGCTTACTGCTAGTATGACGCAAACAGGTCCCTGAAAACTCCAGATAAAGCCTTTATCCATTTTAATCCAGCACCTGTTTAGAGGAAGAAAAATAATTAAATGAACAAACATGAAGGATGAAGGTGTTGATCTCTGAGTCATAGGGCTGGGCGATTTGAATCGCGATATTGTTATGCGCATCTCGTCAGTAAAGCCGGTTCCTTGATTAGTAGTAAATCGCCATCACCTGCTTTCAGATGGAGCGGCATTTACTACAAAGAACTGTAGTTAACTGACAAGCTGAGCCATATCGCGTTAATATCGCGGACGTATCGCCAGCGATAATTAATGCGATATGGCTCAGCTTGTCAGTTAACTACAGCTCTTTGTACACAGCAAAAACTCCAGCGTTAAATTAACACTCCTGGGAGTGTATGAGTCCACACTCAAGCGTGTTGAAGTTAATGAGATAATTAAGTGATTAATTTAGTGATGATTGAACATTATTGAAGACACCTGATGTTAACAAGCAGAATCACTGAAGGAGAAAATCACAAATTGTAAGTTACCGTTATGACGATCAATGGTTGCTTTAGTTGGACTCTTGATCCATATATTATTAACTTTAGATTTTGTTTGTCTGTTGTTTCTGAATTATAATCACCAGTTGAACGACTGTAGCAGTACTGTTTTATTTCTGTCGGGTTATTTAATATGAAGGGGGAGTGCCTTTTAATTGCGTTCCTCCCGTATAAAAGGGGTGTCGCTATGGGAGTGCGTTCTCTCTCTGCATCATTTGAGCGAGACACCGTGTTTCCGGCGGGACGCGTGAATATTGCATGGTAAGAGCTGTTGGCAGTGACTATACTAGCATGGCTTGTTTGTGGGGTTGTCTCACAGGGATTACATGATTAATTATCTGTTAAAGGTTGGACAGAGGAACTCTGTGGGATGTTGTGATTTTAATGAGTGCTTAATACCAAGCTGTTTGGGTACCGTGTGAATCGCACTACAGGTATGTTTTAACAGCTGACGAACACATGATTGCTAGTAGCCGGGTAAATTCATATTTTGTATTTTATATTTAAGGTGCGGGCCAATGTGCGCAAGACGTTACAGTGGGCTTTCTCTGGGTTCATAACGTTATAGCAGCTAAACCGCTGTGTGGATGTTCCCTTTTGCTGTCTGCATTGTGTTTGCTGCCTTTTCCGACTTTATCCGACTCGTTACCGTGACTACAACTCTGGCTCAAAGTGAGACGGGCTGTCCCGAGTGTGTCTGTTCTATTGAACTGGCTAACAAGCCTCAATGATTATTTCAGTTCGCGTGTTAACGCGCTGCTGCTCGACCCCTCGCCACATCTATTGTTTACGTCCAGCGTGTGTTCCATCAGCTGGTTCGAGGACTGTGGGCCGTTGGCATGGTACCTCATCAACTGTGCTGTGAGTAAATAAATTGAGTCATAAACCTCCAGTGGTGCCCAGGTCTCAGATCAATTGTCACTACTTAATTGTCACCAGCTCTTCTGCATTTTGTTTTCTTTAAGCATTATATAATTTTCTTGAGTTCTTTGTTTTGTGGATTAATTTTATATATATCTTCTTTTTTATTGATTTGAGTTTGCTGGATATATTATCCATATATATGTATATATTCTGTGTGACATATTTGGTGTGTGATCAAGTTAATGTATGTGTATGTTTCTTGTAGGGCTTGCATAGACTAGTCGAGTAGTCGATAGATCGACTACTTCAACCACTAGTCGACGCTGTCGGAAACAATCGACTACTCGAGCGTCCATTATAAATGAATTAAAAAATGGCGAACGTCACCAACAGACACCACACGTCAGATGTGTGGAAGTATTTCATCAAGGATGACAAAAATATTGTAATTGGCCAACTCTGCAAGAGGCCGTTCACATATTGCGTCTAAAATCTTGTGGAAAGCGCGCGCGGCCGTGCCGCTGTCTCCTACAAGCGCTTGCGGTCCCATGGTGTCTGTCGTTGCTATGCAACCAAACTGCGCTCTCCATGATGACGACGAGGAAGTATCATTCAGCAAAGGATTCATTTATTTCTAGCCCTTGCATTAGCTTTACTACTAGACATTTCTGGAGATGAGAAGGAAAAACCCGCCTGGAAAAACTAGCGCACCATGTTGCTTTCATTATGAGCGCGCGCCTACATTTGAAATGTCGACCTTGAGCGCGAAAAAGATGCGATATGTGAACGGCCCCTAGAAGCAGACGTCTGAAATGAAAGGCAAGAACGGCTATTTATTTGGCTTTAGACAGTTACATGAAAATTTAAAAATGAAATGTCATAATTATAATGTTTTGAGAGTTTACTTATGTAATTGTTGCATTAGGCTATGAATTAATAAATGTTTATTGATAAGATCTAGCTATTTCATGTCTTTTCATTTACAGTAGCATGAACCACGAGTAGTCGAGTAACTCGAGTATTGTTTTGATAAGAAATCGACTAGCAGAAATCAGTAGTCGTGCAACCCCTAGTTTCTTGTGTGGATACCTTGAGGGCAGCCCAAAAGAGGTGTTTCTCTATTCTACATTGTTGGCTGTTGTGTCCATTTCTGTCCACCCAGCATTGTAGGGGTGACCGGACGTGGCACCTCGATGTGATGAGCCAAACTGATGTGGTGAACTCTTTTAAAATTGTGTCTTAAATTGCCAGCTGCTCTGTTTAATATTTTGGATATTGTGTGTGTTTCGTGTTATTTTCTTTCTCTCTTCAGAATTGGGGCAGCCAGTAGCAGGAAGTAAGCGTCTCTTCCCGATTGTGGTGGTGGGTTCTTTTGCCTGAATGCTGTGTTCACAGTGAGGTGTGAAGTGAGAGTGCAGTGAGTGTGCACGTATGATCGCTATATCCGTTCTGCTAAAGAGAGCCAGCGCCCCATTCTGAAGTGAGTGTCTGTGTAATTTTGTGTTCAGATTATTTTTGATTTATTGGTGTTGTCTTAAATAAAATTTGATATGTTTTTATGGAGAAAATAAAGTTTTGTACTATTTTCTACTCCATGTCTGATATCTGACTCTGATCAACGAACCTCTGAGCCTTATTTAATTAAAGGGCATTTCCCCGGAAAGAGGCCCCCGGGTGGCGTAGTCGGTAACTTTCTTAAAGGGTACATAACATGCACAGTTTCACCTAATCTCATGTTAATCTTGAGTACCTATAGAGTAGTAGTGCATCCTTAATATCTCAAAAAAGTGTTTAGTTTTATTAAATTTATAAAAGAAAAATACAGCTTTCCGATTCTCTCCGGAAAAAGCCGAGGTCCTGGAGGCGGAGCTATAGAGTCAAGCGTAGCTGCTAGCTTTCCAGCAAAAGACAGAAATCTGATCCAGTTGTACTTACATGAATGGGGTCTTTTATCACTGGGACCGCTCCACGTTTTAATAGCAAACGATTTGCAAATCCAGCGTCGACCTGAGCCTTGTTAATAAAACATTCGTCACTGAAATGGCCAGAACACACAACCGCACTTCCTACACTCCGTTGCTGCCCCGGAAAAACAAACTGCATCCACTGTTCCTGTAACACTGGGTTCTTTGGAAAGCTGGACACGGTAAGCTTTCCCTCACATCCAAAAACACACTTTTTTGGAGACATTCTTGAACAAATCCTATGCAGCGCTGGCTGCCGATGATTTCCTGTTGAAGCGCGTTGATGTGCGCGGTCTCGTTCTCCTCTGGTCGACGTGCGCGCGGGCGAGCTTTTCCGAGAGAAATGCTCATATAAGGAGTTCCACTCTGGTCTACGTCATTAAATTCACGGTCGAAAAAAAAACAGCCGAAACTTGTACCAACCCGGAAGTAAGATTTTCAGCACAGAAATTTTCCGTTATTCGTCCAAAATATTTTTTTAAAACTTTGCCCATGTTTAACATGAGAATCCATCTCTTTAACACTGTAAACAACTCTGAAAACATGAAACACCATGGTACCCCCCCTTTAAATCTTTAGTGTACCTCTAATCAAAGCTGCCACACAAAGAAAAAAGTGATCTGATGGTGTTGGTTATATTATGACAATCATCATTTGAACTTGATCACTGAACTCATTAAAATCCTTCTTATGTTGTTGGTTAGTGAATCTGCATAAATGCCCAGAATTTTTTATATAATATAAAGGATTTCTTAAAAGTAGTTTAAAAAAAAAAAAAAAAAAAAAAAAAAAAAAAAAAAACATTCTTTTAGGCACACACAGATGTCAAGATTCAGTCTATGCATCTCAACAATGGTGAGGAGCAGAATATTCAATTAGTAAAAGTAAATTACATAGACAATTCAGATCATAATTTATTCATACCGCAATGCATGATGGGAGCCATTAATGAGTTGTGATTGGTGGCAGCCACTGCAACATGCTTTATTATTGTCACCATTGTTGAGATTCACAGGCTGATTATTGATGTCTGTGTTTTAAATGAATTTATCTGAATGTCTTTTGATCAGAACAATGTTTATTAAAATTTTTTAATTAAAGTAAAGTACTGATAATCATAGGCTGAAGAATCACAGAGCTGCTGCTAACAAGTTAAACCAAACTATCTAAATAAGTTTCATTTTTCAGATCACAGCACGATTATGTCAAAACATAACCAACACTATAAGATAACATTTAACTTTGTTCATTTATCTGTTATAAATCAATAACAGCAGACAAACAACAGTAAAAATTAAAGTAAACATATAATGCTCTAGAGCCCAACTAAAGCAAACACCCATCACCTTAATGGTAACTTACAATTTGTGATTTTCTTTTTCAGCGATTCTGCTTGTTAACATCAGGTGTCTTCAATAATGCTCAATCATCACTAAATTAATCACTTAATTATCTCCTCAGCCCTAAATGCTGCTTCATCTGAAAGCAGGTGATGGTGATTTACTACTAATCAAGGAACCGGCTTTACTGACGAGATGCGCATAACAATATCGCGATTTAAATCGCCCAGCCCTACTGAGTCGTTCAAACTAAACTCACTTTTCACTTCCGTAGCCTTTAGGATTCACCCCAGCAGACACAGCCACCACAACCAGAGCAACCGTATATCCAATCACACACAGGAATCCACTCCTAAGCACCCCCCTCCTTTTGGAGCTGATCTGTGATAGGTTCTTCACACAGATGAAGAGCAGCACAGCTTCAATGAACATCCACACAAAGCCGGAGAGAAAGAGGAAGTGCAGCACACCTGATATCACGGCACACAACACCTGGAGATCATGAGAGACGGTTATGATGATTCTCAGTGAGACTGTGCTGAGCTGTAGGGCTCCTTCATCATTCTCACCTGATGAGGGCGTATGAGGCTCAGGAACTGTTGTGTGAGCAGGAACAGAAGGTGAGCCAACAGAAGACTCACGCAGAGGTTGATTCGAGCCACATTATTCACTCCAGGACTCCACTGACAAAGGGCAAAGGTCAACAGGGCCAAACTGAAGAACAACAGCCCCACAATCACACACACCAAATTCAACACGTCCAGCAGTGAGTCGCTCTGAGGAAACATGTCAGAGTACATGAGTGCCAAATCTGTGCTGTTCTTCAATGCTCACTATAAATGTTCTCGTACCTCTGATGGGCGACTGGTTTGCATGATGAGAGCGAATGTGGACAGATGAACACAGGAACACACAGTGTAGCTGCTGTTGGTCTTTAAAACAGAACAACCATCTACAATCCACTCGCTGATGCTCCAGTACACACAGGACAGGGAACCTTTGGGGTCAAACTCCTGCAAAAAGAAGAAAGAACATGCAGAAAATACTATAACACTGAATATTAGATGTTTTCAGATGTTCATCAGTTCTCAGGTTGGACAAAAACACATTTCAGTCTCTCACTCTGATGTGTTTGAGGGTGAAGTTGACTGGTTTGGTGAGTTTAGTGTTGGTGGTTTTGAGAAGAGTAACTGAGATCACAGTGGACATCATGGTTTTAATCGTGTTAGTTGGTGTGTTGAAGAAGTCTGGCTTCAGTAGATTCTCCATTGTGTTATAACTCATGAAAGCCACAGCAGCTGATCCTGTGTGACAGAAACAGAAGAAACTTGTATTCAACACAGTAAAACCTTTAGTTAAATGTGGTTTAGTGATATATCTTCTAAAAATGTTTTATTAAAAATGTTGTATTAAAACACATCTCACATACTTGTTTCATTGTTGTTCTTGGCGATCCCAATGAGATCGATGTCCACAGAAGAATTTGTCGTGACAAGTCGAGGGATTTTATCTAAGGTGACACTGGATCCAACCATGAATATTTCAACCTCTGATTTAGAAAATAAGCAGTCATTTTTTTGTTTTTTGTTTTTATTAAAGTTGATTCAATCTGCACAAATGTGCAAAAAACAAAATAATAACTAAAATAATAATAACAAAAGACTAAAATAAAATAACTATTTCATCTAATTACTAGTTTGAACTAATCAGTTAACTTTGTTCACAGCAAAATCCCCAGAGTTAAATTAAGTAAATTAACTTTAACACTCTTTAGATTGGGACAATATGTACTCTGAGCAGTGTTGATTTAACACTGGGGATTTTGCTGTGTGCCTGTAACGTTGTAGTAATCATGAAGACATTGATTAGCTTGTTCAGGTGTGTTTGATTAGGGTTGGAGCTAAACTCCAGGAAAGTGGGGCCTAGTCCACACGGACACGGGTATTTTTATAACCGGAGATTTTCCTCCTGCGTTTAAAAAAAAATCCCGTCCACACATGCTCGGTTTAAAAGAAATCTCCGCCTACATGAAAACGCAAAAACACACTGTCAAGAGCATGCCACACCAGCAGGCGGCGATCGTAAAGCCACGTTGGCCAATCAGAAGCCTGAATCAGAAGCATAAACCCCGGTTGTACTGTCTACGCGACAACACTGCAACTGCCGTTTCTGGAAATCCTCACCCTGGCAGGGGTTTTCAAAAATGTTTGGTTTCAGTGACCTGATACTGCCTTTCCGCGTGGACGAACGGCCAAACCGCCTAAAAAAAGTCACGGTTATAAAAATACCCGTGTCCGTGTGGACAAGGCCTGGATCTCGTGGTCCAGAGTTGAGAACCCCTGCTCTAGACTATATAAACTCCCTGATATCATATATAAGCTCAGTTTCATCATCAATAATAACAGTTTCTCCACTCACCAACAGCAGCAAGAGTAAAATTGACTCTGTTATGTGTGTCTGTCGGCTTCACCAACGTAGAGATGAGTTTCTCGTTGGTTTTTAACACACGGTTTCCGTTGGAGGCTAGTTCAGCTGGGCTGACTGATGATGAAGACTCTGAAATCTCTCCTGAAGCGTTGAGGACCATATTCAAAACATCGGTCACATTCTAATTTATTGATCAGAAAAAAAAAAAAATACTGTAAATGTAAATATTAAGAAAGCCAATTAATCAGACCTGTGATGTCAATCATGTAACTGATGATTACATTTGATTTGATTATTTAAAAATAATTCTCTTGAAGACTTACAGTCAAAGAAAACTCTTGATCTTTAATGTTCTCGATCTGCTCTAGAAGATTTTGAAGCTTTTCAGTCTGACTCTGAAATCAAAATTGAGAAGACAGAGTCCACAAACTCATTCTTTCAATTGGCTTTTGTATGCAGAGTATTCACAGCTTATATGGACTGAATGCCCCATAAACCATCAGCAATTATTATAAAAGCACATTCATATTTCAGATTACACACATATCTAAAATGCACATGTTATTGCACTGCTTCAGTTTGGACAATTATTGATAGGAGTCTCTACAACTTCAATTTCAGAAACTCAACTTACGTTGCATCCTTCCAGCGGCGTTATATTTATACCTGCAATGACAGAAATCAGCATGAAGACAATAATATAATAAACTGCAAAACTTTGAAAAATAACTATTTTATTAAGCAGCAATTTCAGCAAGATTGTGGATTCAGCAAGATTTCAGTGGTGTACCTCCTTCTGCGTACCCCCTCTCTTCCGGACTTCAGTCATACCTTTTCCATTAAGGGACAATATTTGCCCCCTAAATTTATTTCCCAGTGCTTTTTTTTTTACCTTTATGAATAAATTTATGAAATAAAAAATGTTTTAAATGAAAAATGTTCAATAGAGGAATATTCAATGACGGAAAAACGAAGTGGTTCTTTGAAATATTAAACTAAAACCGGTAAGTCACTGTCTTCTCAATGAGCGAGTCATTGAGTCATTCTTGCATTCTGTAACAAAGCAACTAGCTGTATTTATAAAGGAATCATTGAATGATTGACTCACAATTCTTTTCAAAGCTGCAGAATTGTTTATGAAACACCGGTGTGTGCTGTAGTTCTGCTTTTCTCTTTCGTTGGAACTATTATTTCGTTGCAAAATAAAGTACTGACAGAACTGTGTTTAAAATACACGTTTTGTTTGTTGACCTGTTGTATGATAATCAATGTCACGTTTGCCATCGTGTGGATATTTGGGAACAATTGCATTCTTGCTCGTTATCAACATTAATATCAATTTTATTGATTAGATAGCGTATTCATTTTTACAGTGCAGAGTGAGAGATTTAAGACTCAAACTTTCTTTGATGCAAAAACACCTTGTGCGAGTTGTTGTATTTAAATGCTGCTATAATTAATAAAGTAAACCGAACTCAGAAATTGGGCTCTATATGAGTTCAGTGAATCAGGTCAAATGATTGTGAAATAGTGATTATGTTAAAACACAAGCAACACCATCAGATCACCTTTTCTATTTGTTCATCTGGCTGTTATAACTCAGATACAGCAGCCAAACTAAATCTAAAGTTAGTGATTTAAGGGTCAAGAGCCCAACTAAAACAAACACTGATCACCAAAATAGTGACTTAAAATTACGGTTTTCTCCTTCAGTGATTCTGCTTGTTAACATCAGGTGTCTTCAATGTTGGCAATAAAAAATAAAGAGTTCTTAATTCATCTTTGACATCTGTCTGTTATTCAGATATTTTTGTTTAATTTTTTTTTTTTTTTTTTAACTTTTAAGGAATTAATTTGATTAATTATTACTAAATTCTAATTTGTTACATTTAATTAATAATATTGCTTGTAATCTGTTGCCACAATTTTATTGATTAGATATAGAGTATTCATTTTTACAGTGTGTGTGTCTATATTTGTTCTTCATGTGAGTACGTACTAAATCCCCACTTTTGGTGCGTTGTCGAGAACGGCAGTAATGTAGCGCGGCAATACTCTGCAGGCAATCTGTCATATGCTCGCTGCCTGTCACTTATCACTTATTAACAGATAAGTAGGAGTCAAAATGAAAGAAAGATTCAATTTGTGAAATATTGATCCAACACACAAACAAAGTACAATATTGGAAAATCAACCATGTGACCATGTGAGGAGATGACCAGAAATTGACCTATCGGTAAGCTCCGCCCCTCTTAGTTACGGTTGCTAACTCGGACAAACAAACGGAGTGGCTAACTGTCTTACAATGAGCTAACTGTCTTACAATGACAGCTGTCAGTATGAAAACCTTATCCCAAGATGTTTTTGATAAATTTTGGATGCAGAAGGACCACCTCTCGTCGAGGAGCATTCAAGTGGGACTTAAATATGCCATGGAGGGATAAAAGATTATAAAATAAATATGGTGGGTAACAAGATTAATTTGGAAGCGAGGGATCAGATCACAAACAAGCGGGAGAAGCCTCATGTTGCGGTCGTCACGATCACAGAAAAACAATATCTAGGATCAACACTGTTCATTTATACCGCAGGGTAAGTTTAAATTAATTTACATTTAACCAGTTTAATATGGAGAGGCACTCCCAGTCAACTATTTGATCTCTCAGTGATCAAAGCATGAGCTCTCAGGATACTCGTGATGTGTTCACAATCTGAGTTCACAGTGAGCTAAAAGTGTAACCTCACAGCACCCTCACTGTGTGCTCATGCTATAGTATATCAATATCAAACAAAATAATAAAACATCAGCATCTAAATCTCTATTAATTCTCAATAAGAACTTTTGTAGACGTCTGACAGAAATAAAGTCAGTCTGGTTGGTAATTAGTGAAGCTGGTAGTGATGTTTGTGGAGTTGTTTAATCCTCCTCTGCTGAGATCTTCACAGATTTAATGTCTTCTTTTATTTGATCTAAGGCTGTGGCTGAAGTCAGCTGTATGTTTGGAGAATGTTCTTATGAGAAAGATCTGTTATCAGGGTGTGCACTCATACTGTGAGCTCACCATGTGACACCACGCACGTCCCATCATTGCCTCTCTCATCTACTACGCAATATCACAGTTTGACATGTCTGTCATTGGAAAGTTCCACGTGGTGTCATGAATAATTAAGAGCAAGTGTCATCTCATTGGATAAGAAAACTCAGTCACATGAATAATTATGAGACACTGATGAGTCATCAAAGTACTATAGTGCTCTGACACGATGAAGATTTTAAACCCGGAAGATGAAAATAGTGGAAAAAGCTATGGCAGGTGATGTTCAGATGTTCCCCAGTCACGCGAGACACGACAGACACTAAATCAGGGCATAAAAGAGAGATTTAATATCCCAAAGTATCTTTATAACACAGCAGTACTGATGTCCATCCTTGAGTCTCTGTTATAGTGACAGTATCGGCTGTTTAGTCTAATGTAAATCATGTCAGCTATGTTTTGTATGTTGTTAAACAGCTGTTATTAACGCTTCACTGATGTCAATGGTGTGGTGCAAATATAGCACTGTATGTGTGACCAGCAACACTTAAATACACTGTTAAATACAGTCTTCTAGACTGCAAACAACAAACAAATGATTTTTAGTTAACTAATTTTACAATCAGATTTTGATCTTAAAAATAATATCAAATGGCTGCATCTCACCGTTACCAATGTTCAGATGTGTCACTGAAATCCACTTGGTGCATCCTTGAGTCTCTGCTATAGTGACAGTATGGGATGTTTTATCAGATTTAATATAATCTAATGTAAATCATGTCAGCTGTGTTTTGGTGTGAGCGGCTTCTCTGTTAACAAAGACTGATAATGGAATAAATATAAAATGAAAATGTATTTTACTACAGAAAGACCTGAACTTTTGTGTACAGATAATGTATACTTTGTGTTTTGAATGAGCGATTTCTCCATAACTGAGACAGTGTTGTGTGTGAGGAAGTGATGCGGGTCAGTGTCTGTGGTGTGAACACACACGCTCATCATCATCTGCAGAGGATACTGTGGTTTCTGTTATCTCGCCTCTTTACATCCTTACACAGGGTTACCACACCTTGGTTAAACACTGCGAGCCCTAGGCCTCCCAACTGAGTGGGTTTCTGTATGTGCGCTTTTGCTATTCGGGGAGTCTTGTAAGCCCAAATAAACGGTATGATAACTGAATCCAAAAGCTTGAAAAAAGATACAGGTATATAAGTAGGCACATTTTGAAAAAGGTAGAGGAACTGTGGTAAAGTGACCATTTTAATTTAGCCAATCATAGATAGTGGAAGGAGCCTCCATCGCTCTATATTATCTTTTAATCTGTCAATCTTAGCCAAAAAGTTTAATTTTTATATTTGCTTGGGGTTCTTTGGTACCACAATGCCAAGATATGTGAAGTGGTCTTCGACTTTGAAAGGTGAGGGACCAACCTGGCTGGAATTTGTGTGTCTAGCAAGTGACATAAACTCACTTTTGGACCAGTTAATAGTATACCCGGAAATTTTACCGAAAGCATTAATATAATCAAGCAAATAGGGAACTGATTTGCCCGGATCAGAAAGATATGTTAATAGATCATCAGCATATAGACTAACCAAAGCTTCATCCTTTCCCATCTTTATTCCATGTATATGTGGGTGACTTCTAATCCCTACTGCTAGAGGTTCCAACGCAATATCAAAAAGAAGAGGGGAAAGAGGATATCCTTGCCTAACTCCTTGATGCAACTCAAAAGGGTTAGATTTGTTTGCGTTTGTCAGAATGGATGAACGAGGACATAAATATAGAATATTTACCCACTTGATAAAACGACTTCCTGACCCAAATTGCACTTCAGTTTTAACTGTAGTGCAAGTGTGGTAAAGTGGACTAACAGAAATACTGAAAACTGCACTTGTAATGTATCCAAATTACAACACTAGTACTAACGTAAATAATTTGGTAAGAATATGACGTAGATATTTAAGTATCTTCATCAATGGTTGATCTACTACAGGGGCCTTCAATTCTTTTCCCAGAGATCTGTCTTCCTGCAAAGTTCAGCTTCATCCCTGATCAAACCCAACTGAACCAGCTAATGAAGATCTGCAGAAGCACAATCATTGCAGACACGTGAGTTTGATCAGGGTTGGATCTGAACTCTGCAGATCTCCAGGAACAGGATTGAGCACCCCTGATCTATAAAATAATCCTGTTTGCAAATCTACAAGAACAGAATAAACCTGGCTCTTCATTCTATTTCCACATTCAAGCAATAGTTTTACAGACATTTATCAAATAATTTGAGTGTTGAATCTCATATTTGTAGTTTATAATGACGTTTCCTCCTGAATATCCTCTCACTTTCCTGATTTGTTGACCTGTTAAACACAAACCCAGATAATTTGTCATGTTGTTCCCGATATAAACAATATGTCACTTTGCAACATTTATTAATGCAAGTCAAGATTATGAGTTTAAGTCTTACATCAAGAGACAAAAAGGTTGTTGATGGTGTCTGTAATGAGTTTCACATGTGAATGTCAGTAATTACAGTCAGCGTTGAGTATCGTGATGTTGTGGAGATCATCATGAGTTTGAGGGTCTCAGTTACTCACCTGTTAAAACCTTCAGATTCACTTCAGTGCGGGGAACTTTTCCAACTCTTTCAGTTCCACAGTAGTACGTCCCAGAATCCTCTTCACTCAGATCTCTGATGGTCACAGTGAAGACTGCTGAACTTGTGTCGTCATATAGAAACAATCTTCTAGAATGAACCCATTTATTTTTTGTATTGGTCCTGATTCTGTCTGACCACTGTCCTTTACAAAAATACTTTGCATTGTCTGTAAATCCTTCATCATATTTGCATTTGATTGTGACTCTGCCTCCTGAATATCCTGTCACACTCATGGAGCTCACGACACCTACAACAAACCAGCATTAAAACACTTTAATATACACAGAAATTAACTTTCCTCAACAGTCAATAAAACAACATGAAGTTATAGACTCTCCTCATCAAATCTGTGCTGTTTTTCATGATTTACTCTGAGTTCAGATTCTTACCAGGAATCATCAGCAGAGTGAAAGTCCAGATGATCTTCATTCTTCTCTCTTATTAAATGATCTTCTCTGTTGTTAGTAGATGGAGTTCTTCTGAAGCTCTCAATGTGTGTTCAGAAGAGTTATGAGTGTTTCTTTCCTGGTTACATGTTTAACATGACACAGATGAATGTGACAGAGACGCCCACTTCCCCTGAGAGAGAGAGAGAGAGAGAGAGAGAGAGAGAGATAGAGAGAGATAGAGAGAGAGAGAGATAGAGAGAGAGAGAGATAGAGAGAGATAGAGAGAGAGAGAGATAGAGAGAGAGAGAGAGAGAGAGAGAGATAGAGAGAGATAGAGAGAGAGAGAGATAGAGAGAGAGAGAGGGAGAGAGAGAGAGACATTTTTTGAATTTTAAATACACCTTTATTGTCTTATTGTCAGTCTTGAATTATTCACACTTCATCCAACATTTTTTTATTTCTTTTATACACATATATTTAAAAAGTCAACACCAATTCATTTCTCTCACATAAAGTACACAATACCTCATCAACATACCAGATTTCTACTTGTTCTCTAGTTGTTTTGTGCGCACGTGAACGTCATGGCAACGTACAACACAAAGCACCTCACGCAGGAAACACTTAACGTAACGCGTAAATGCGCGTAGCTAACATAAATCAAGCAAGTATGCATGGGCCACGAAGTGTTGGCAAAATAACACATTAACGGACCGGAGGAAATAATATAGATTTTTTTTTTTTTTTTTTCAGAAAACTAAATAAACAAAATAAATTCAAGCACTTCCAAGGAACTGTATCTATTATGTTAATTTTCAAAAACATTCCAGGGCCTTGAATTTTTTTTTTTTTCAGATTCACAAACTTCCAAGGATTTCAAGGACCCGTGGGAACCCTGCTTACAACAGGTGATACAGCGCTCTCTCAGACACACACAGACCTCTCTGATGTTACTGATATATTAGTTATGATTATATGTGTTTTACACCATATCTGTCCCAGTCAACACGTTGATCTCACAGTGATCTCTCCATATGACCACAATGTGAGTTCACAGTGAGCTAAAAGTGTAACCGCACTGTGCACTCACTGTGTGCTCATATTATGGACACGATGTGAGTCACCCCAGCTAGAAATGTAATTGGACATTGATGGACACAAATTGTAAGTTACCATTAAGGTGATGGGTGTTTGCTTTAGTTGGGCTCTAGACCATTATATGTTTACTTTAATATTTACTGTTGTTTGACTGCTGTTATTGATTTATAACAGTTAAATGAACAAAGTAAAACGTTATCTTATAGTGTTGGTTATGTTTTGACATAATCATGCTGTGATCTGAAAAAGGAAACTTATTGAGATAGTTTGGTTTAACTTGTTAGCAGCAGTTTAGTGATTCTTCAGCCTATGATTATCAGTACTTTACTTATAATTGAAATTATTTTATAAACATTGTTCTGATCAAGAGATGTTCAGATAACTTCATTTAAAACACAGACATCAATAATCAGCCTGTGAATCTCAACAATGGTGACAATAATAAAGCATGTTGCAGTGGCTACCACCAATCACAACTCATTAATGGCTCCCATCATGCATTGCGGTATGAATAAATTATTATCTGAATTGTCTTTGTAATTTACTTTTCCTAATTGAATATTCTGCTCCTCACCATTGTTGAGATGCATAGACTGAATCTTGACATCTGTGTGTGCCTAAAAGAATGATTTTTTTTATTTTTAACAACTCTTAAGAAATCCTTTGTATTATATCAAAAATTCTGGGCATTTATGCAGATTCACTAACCAACAACATAAATCGAAGTCAGAAAGAAGGATTTTAATGAGTTCAGTGATCAAGCTCAAATGATGATTCAAACAAAATCTAAAGTTAATAATATATGGGTCTAGAGTCCAACTAAAGCAACCATTGATCGTCATAACGGTAACTTACAATTTGAGATTTTCTCCTTCAGTGATTCTGCTTGTTAACATCAGGTGTCTTCAATAATGTTCAATCATCACTAAATTAATCACTTAATTATCTCATTAACTTAAACACTCTTGAGTGTGGACTCATACACTCCCAGGAGTGTTAATTTAACACTGGAGTTTTTGCTGTGTACAAAGAGCCGTAGTTAACTGACAAGCTGAGCCATATCACATTAATTATCGCTGGCGATACGTCCGCGATGATATGGCTCAGCTTGTCAGTTAACTACGGCTCTTTGTAGTAAATGCCGCTCCATCTGAAAGCAGGTGATGGTGATTTACTACTAATCAAGGAACCGGCTTTACTGATGAGATGCGCATAACAATATCGCAATATAAATCGCCCAGTCTTACTCAAGACCAAAGAGCCCAACTACAGCAAACACTGACCTCTACAATGGTGACCAAACCAAACTCTTCAAACAAACTTCAACATGTAAACCTCTTAAACATAATTTCTAAACATCGAAACTTCCCGCTATAACTGTCTAAGAATGTTAGGGGGGATAATGTTCTATCAATGTCATCACTAAACATGTTTGAAATGTTTATAGAGAGTGTTATCCTACCTTTTAGGAGAACATTCTGGTTACAAAAATAAAATTAGCTACAGAAAATATTACAAGAACATAACATAATGCTCTCAAAACATTCATAGAACAATAACATTTCTAGCTGGGATGAGCTCATATTGTGGTCATAGTTTGAGCACACAGTGAGTGCGCTGTGAGGTTACACTTTTAGATCACTGTGAACTCAGATTGCTGACGGTGTGACCACATGGTGACATCACTGTGAGATCATAGTGTTGACTGGGGTGTGCACTGTCCACTTCACTCACGCAGAATATTCTGACTTACCAGCTTTAATTCCCAGGTTAATCTCTGTGTATTTATCAAGTTTTCCCAGTCCTGTCACACCACACCAGTATTTGCCTTGATCCTCTGTTCTCAGATCAGTGATGTGGGTCGTTCTGTCATCGGTCAGAGAGAATCTCCTGTCTTTAGCTGGAGATCCAGATTGAACAGGAATGTCTTTATTGTTTTCTGGACACTCTCCTCTGCAGAGATACTTATTCTGCTCTTCATATCCAGACTCATAGGGACAGCGTATTTCAACTTTTCCTCCTTCATAACCAGTGAAAGTCAAGATCTCCGTCGTCTCACACGCCAAGACTAAAAACATAAGAGAGAGAAACTCAGCTCAGAGCGAACATGGACCTGATTGAGAACAGGTGCTGTTTTAGAAAGACCCAGAAACACAGAATAAACTCTTACCTGACATGATGAGCAGGAGAAATATGAGAAGTTTATGATCACAGATCTGGATCATTTTCTGCTTTATCTGTGAGCTGATCTCTCTCTCTCTCTCTCTCTCTCTCTCTCTCTCTTCTCTCCCCCCCTCTCTCACTCACTCACACTCACACACACACACACACACACACACACACACACACACACACACACACACACACACTAATTCACACACACTCACTCACTCGCACTCGCACTCGCACACACACACACACACACACACACACACACACACACACACACACACACTCTCTCTCTCTCTTTCTTTCTCCCTCACTTCCGGTGCGATTGTTGAGCAAGTGTGTGCAGGGCGGTGTGAGCGTTGTGCAGACTGGTGTGAGTGTTAAAGTGTTAAAGTGGTGTGGTGTGAAAGTTTTTTATTCTCTTCTTTCTGCTGTGTTGGATTTTTTAATTAATCAACTAACATTTGTTTTTCTTGCAGGAATGACATTCCTATGCTTTTAAATGTTTCCAAACTCTTTGGGGAAAACTTGTGACTTTGTGTTTGTTTGTGTGTGTGTGTGTGTGTGTGTGTGTGTGTGTGTGTGTGTGTGTGTATGTGTGTGTGTGTGTGTGTGTGTGTGTGTGTGTGTGTGAAACTAGATAGATTACTAGTTGAGAACTTTGTGATAAGAAATCACAAAAACAGAGTTTGCTTGTGCCAGTGACAGAGGGAAAAGGTTGGGGCTTTTGAACCAACTGAACCAATCATATTGAAGGTGACATGTTAGTCACGATAATCTTATTTGTTGTCTTGATTCTATAAAAACTGTTGTATCCATGTTATCTGGTGGGATTCTCAATGGGATTTGTCTGAGATCCTCCGGTCTTGCTTCTTGGGAGAGATTCCCTGAGAACTGCTCGGGAAGATCTCCCGGCCGTGATTAAAGCATTTAAAGGACATTTGCTGAAGTCTGTTTGTCGATCATTCCTGCGCAGGAAGTAAGCTAGTTTAGGGGAATAAGTTAGTTAGGTGACTATTATTGAACTGGGATGTCGATTTGTAGACGAGACCCAGATAGTTAGGTTTAGGGAAAAATTTACCACACTGCTTATCTTTGTGTTGATTTTTTTGTTGTCCGGTTTGTTAATAGTTTTTGTTAGTTTAGTTTGAGGGCCGTGTGCGATCCGTTATTTGGAGGCATGTCGGCCGAGCAAACACAGGGTTTGAGTTCACTCACGAGACGCCATGCGATTAAGGTGGCGTCTGCGGTGAGCGTCGAGGAACGTTGTTTGGCCGTTGGGGAAGTGGTGGGACACGCTAGCGTTTTGTCCGCTTCTAGAATGAACAATGCAACAGTGTTTTTTCTGGATAGTGTAGACAAGGCGAATGATTTGATAGAACGGGGAATTGTTATTGATGGCGAATTTATTTCAGTTCTCCCACTCTCCTTACCAGCGTAAATCATTATTCTATCTAATGTACCACCTTTTGTTAGTGATGGATTTCTAACGCAAGCTTTGACACGCTATGGAAAGATGGTGTCCCCAATAAACAAGATTCCAATTAGTAGCGAGTCGCCTTTATTGAAACATATTGTTTCTTTTAGACAGTTTGTATACTTGATTATTCCGGACGATGCGGATCTATCTGACACTGAATTATCGTATTGACGATTTTAGCTATGCTATTTTCATCAAGTCAGATGCTTTGGATGTGGTAATAAAGGACATTTAATTCGGAATTGTCCAAACAAAAATACTGAGGGAGAGGAAGGAAAAGAAAACGGAAGAGTTTATCTGACACTGAAATTTCGAATTGACGATTTTAGCTATGCTACTTTCATCACTACTGGAAAAGTCAGATGCTTTGGATGTGGTAATAAAGGGTATTTAATTCTGACAAAAATACTGAGGGAGAGGAACGAAAAGAAAACAGAACAGTTGAACAAAGACGAAAAACAGAACAGTGACGAAAAAGATGTAAATGCATTTTATTATGAGTCTTTTAAATGATAAATTATTTACTGCATCGTTTATTTTTTATTTTATTTTTGGAAGGTATTTAAGGAGAAGAAATCTTCCTTTAAATCTATACACCAATGGTGGTTTGTTGCACCTTGTTCATTATATGGCAAAGTGCAGATAAAACAATTTACGCAACAATATACTCGAAATGTCACAAAAGAATTGAATCGTTCTTTAAAAATGCTTGAATTGATGGATTTACAAAAGTTGTCTCACACCTCAAGTGATAGTAATTTAAGGGAAACCCTTTTAAAGAAAAAAACTGAACTTAAAGAGCTGTTAGAGCATAAAGCACAAGGAGCATTAGATGTAATATTGATCAGATGGATGCACCTTCCAAATAGTTCTTTAGTCATGAGAAGAAAAAAGGGCAAAAACGTTTAATCCATGCTCTGCGTTCTGAGGATGGGACTTTGTTATCAAATCCCAGACAGATGCGTGAGGTAACAATGCGGTTTTATCAGTCCCTTTACAGAAGTGAACTTGAGCCGGAAAAGAGGGAACAATCTCCTTTCCAAGAGGATCTACCCAAGAGCTCAGAAGAGTCCAATGAAGAACTGGGATGTGGTCTAACTCGGGGAGAGCTCTATAAGACACGCTGAGATATGGAGTCTTGGAAAGCTCCGGGTGTGGATGGGCTTCCAGTGGATTTCCTGAAAGCTTCCTGGTCGGAGATGGGAGTTGACCTGCTGGAGGTGTTCATTGACAGCTTGCTGAACCGTTGAGCTGCCAAAGGGCAGTGGCTACTCTTCTTCCCGAAAGGAGATCTCACTGAGATAAAGAACTGGAGGCCATCATCACTTCTGTGCAGTGATTATAAAATTACTTTCTAAAACTTATGATAATAGATTGCAGAGCCGGACAGTAACGGAGTACATTTACTTGAGTACAGTACTTAAGTACAATTTTGAGGGATCTGTACTTTACTCGAGTATCATTTTTGGGGAGTACTCATGACTTTACTCAAGTACATTTGAGAGGCAAATATTGTACTCTTTACTCCGCTACATTTCTATCCATAACCGTGAGTACCCGTTACTTCTTCTAAAAAAATAATAAATAAAAAAAAAGGAAAAAAGAAAAAGCGAGCGACAGTGCGCGAGAGAGACCGAGTGTGTCTGCGCGCGCGACCGTCTCTCTCTCTCTCTGCTCGTTCTTTCAGTTAAACATGCGCCCTGTCACAAGCGACAGTTCATCTACTTTACTCACCGATCAAATAAGACTTTGGCGGGACAAAAATTCACTTTGGCGGGCGCTAAAACAAGTTCAATGCAGGAAAATTCATGCGTGAATTTAACTGAGTAGTACATGACCATGCACTCGCACAAATGGCACCACATACAATTTGAACTCGGACATTCTCAATAAAATGGTCGCATATTTGGTCGCAGTCTGGAACCCTGTGATTTGATTGATGAAAAAAAGAGAAACTCACATGTACACACAATTGTTAGCTGAATTTTCTTTTCTGATATTACACATTAATGTAAGCTGAGCATTTGCGTTGATGTTCTTGAGTATGCGGTGTGTTTAACACAGTCGGGTTCAAATGTGGGTGCAAAAAATCCATTAAAACTCTAGCAGAGGTTTGTCAGAGCGTTGCCATTGTGCTATTGCCTTGTGGGCAAGTGAAAATGTTAAATAAAGCAGCATGGTAAAAAGATGAAAATGACTTGATTTTACTTTCAATTTCTTTACATTCTCCAAGGTATTAACTAGGGGTGGAACGGTACATGTATTCGTATTGAACCGAATCGGTACGGGCGTCACGGTTCGGTACATGAATTTACACGGAGAATACGGTATAAAAATAAATAAAACTCGCGTGCAAATTAATTAATGTAATGCGGAACTACTGTTAGATACGCGGGTTCTTTAGGGACACCTAATCTGTAGCCCCGCCTTAAGCTAGGTTTGTTTATACCTTCTTATACTGTCTATGGTTTATACTTTCGCCTGCCTCCGCAGCGCGAGCCTCCGCTGACCGTGCGCGCGCCTCCCCAAATGGACGAGGCATTTATACTTCGCGCTCGCCGGTGTATATTCTTTGAAACGACAGGGTGCGACTCGGTGTAATTGTCCTCTAAACCATCAGGAATCAGCGGTTTGAAGTAAGGTAGGCTACACTCGTGAATGTTTATTTTAGTAAAACAACACTTTAGTAGCCTACACCAAAACCACACAGCAAAATAATCGTGTAAAGCAGTAAACCAGATTATTCCTTGTGACATTAGAAAAAAAATGGATATGAGAACGTAACCTACAACTAAATTAACGTTATCTTACATAATTTCTAAACATTTTTATTTAGTTTTGTGAACCTTTTTATAAAACATGGCCATTTATTTTTATTTAAAGGGCTGATGTCTGCTATTGTAGGCTCATTTTGTTAATGTAAGCAACTAATTTAGACGCAAGAACTGGGTGCCGGTGCTGTGAGATGTACATGCTCGGCCAGATTCGGCTCGAAGTCGTGCGCTAAAAGCCGCGCACTGCCCACCGCCAAGCGAAATGTGGCCTTGCACACCCAACGCGCATGACCGCCCACACCACAATGACGACATTTTTGCCGCGCGCACCCTCGCGCTCGTGCGTCCACACATAAATAAGAGATGCTTTATTTTTAGTTTTATAGCTGATTGTCTTATTTTG
This sequence comes from Squalius cephalus, assembly GCF_949319135.1. Lineage (NCBI taxonomy): Eukaryota > Metazoa > Chordata > Actinopteri > Cypriniformes > Leuciscidae > Squalius > Squalius cephalus. Next base: position 6,773,908 of record NC_137123.1, read on the forward strand.
TTTACATCTTACTTTACACACTTCAGGGCAGGCTGTTGCAGCTAGCTCAGGGGAGAGACTGTATGACACTAGGTGGTACAGCCTGAGACATGCACAATACAAAAAAAAAATGCCTTCTGCATTTTTGTTTTGCTTTTCCCTCCATTGTAACGAACTCGTACCGAACCGTGATGTCTGAACTGAGGTATGAACCGAACCGTGACTTCTGTGTACCGTTCCACCCCTAGTATTAACATTAACATTTTTCATAACTCCATGTAGGACGTTTCTGTACATAAATGTAAGCACTATGGCAGTAGTAATGCAATATTTAGAAAATGTACTCTTGTACTCTTGGTACTCAAGTACTTTTAAAAACAAGTACTTTAGTACTTTTACTTAAGTAGACATCTGACTGTAGTACTTTTACTTGTACTTGAGTAAAATTTAGCAAGGGGTATCTGTACTTTTACTCAAGTAATGAAGCTGTGTACTCTGTCCGCCTCTGATAGATTGACTAAAGTAATAGGACAGGTGATCCATCTAGATCAATCTTATTGTGTACCAAACAGGTCAATCTTTGACAATATTTCCTAATTAGAGATATTATACAGTAGGGGTGTGACGAGACGCTTACTCCACTCCACGAGACGAGACACGAGATTGGGTTCACGAGAACGAGACAAGACGAGATTTTTACGCAATTTTTAAGAAATCCTCAATGATGAAATATATGAATGGAAAATAGTATTTTATTCAACTGAAAATCACAAAATGCAAAACAATTTAGGTGCCTTTTGAAATCAACTTGTAATGAATGTTATTTTACTTCTATTTTAATGAATTCTATGCAGTAAAGGACATGCAAACTGCAAAATGTTTTGCTATAAACTCTACCGTCTGGCTTCTCCCCTGTACGATTTCACATGAGAAATCTAACTCCTTTCCACAAATCGAACATAAAAAAAAAAAAAAAAACAGTATAAATAAAATAAATATAAATAACTGAAATAACACTTTAAATGCAAACAGCATAATCAAAGTAGGCTACTGCTCTCTCAAAACTACAAGTTCAAACATAAACAAATTTTTTCTTCAAGCATGAAAAAGAGATAAATTAACTACACAGAACAGCCTAAGATTATGGTCATGTTCTTTTTCAAGAATATAAGCATGTCAACGATTTCTGGCAGCAGTTGAGACCTTTGGGCAGGGCTGCACGATATGAGGAAAAGCTGCGATGTGCGATTACATTGTTTAATATTGCGATGTCGATATGACTTGTGATACTATAGCTATACTATTCCCATGCCTTAGTGCTTTAATAGGTTCTTTGCGTGATAGGTCAAATGTTTATTACCTGCCTGGTTCAGATTACACTATTTTAGCGCGATTTTGGCACGATCCGTTTCATGGAGATTCATAAAGGACAACGGGCGTCGGGACGCAAGATTTGATCGTTTCATTTCGTGTAGTGTGTCATAGTGGGCGACAACCTACGCGTCTGCGATGCTTCAGGACATCACGACAGAAATACTAGCATGTTTAATTTTAACGGTCCTCCACGACGGGTTGAGTGTGAGTGAGAGTGAGTGAGAGTGCGAGCGAGAGTGAGTGAGAGTGCGAGCAACAGTGAGTATGCGTGTGTGAGCGCGTGTGTGAGCGCGTGTGTGAGCGTGTGCGCGCGAGTGAGTAAGTGAGTGAGCGAGGGATAGTGAGTGTGTGTGTGCGCGTGTGTGTGTGTGATTGGCCCAGCACACAAATGATTTAAAAGTGGCAGGGGCATCTTCAATACTAATTTCACCCTCACGCTCCATCACGCTGACATCACAACAACTCACGAGACAAAGTTTCACCTCGACGAGAAATCTCGTCGCGTTTTAATCTCGTCACACCCCTATTATACAGGCTTCCAAATGATTTAATATCAATTGTGGTGTGTTGTCTTTAGACCAAGAGAAAGCGTTTGATCGGGTTGAGCATGATTATCTATGGAATGTTTTAGAAGCTTTTGGTTTTAATGAGAAGTTTTCAAACATGTGACATTGAGAGTGTTAAAGGAGCTGTATGTAAGATTGTGGCCAAAACTGGTACTGCAATCACTTTCAAATTATTGTATAGAACAGTGTATCCCCTCCCCCTTCCCCTGACTCGAGGTTGCCAGATAGGCTGCAGGATCCAGCAGGAACGTTTGTATCTGCAGCTGTGGTAACTAGAGCAGAGCTGGCAACCCGGATGCTGAAACACTACTGACTTCGTGATTGGTAGATAGGTGGAGGGTGGAGCATCAGGCTCAAACACAAGATGACAACATCAACATCAGTTGAGGGCTGCAACTTCACTTTTTAAATGACAATATCCTGGCCGTACTACTGTTGTCAGTGATATAAGTATTTGAAATGAACATGATTTCTTAATGTCTAGTGACATATCAGGGCCATTTTATGATTAATTGAAATACATTTCTTACATACAGCTCCTTTAAGTTTAATAGTGCTCTTATATGCTTCATTCGAGGTCTGTAGAGGTATTAGACAAGGATGTTCATTATCAGGAATGTTATATTCTCTTTTTATTCAACCACTTCTACAAACAATCAGGAACATTTACACATTTAGATGGTTTTAGGATACCACTTTGTGATGTAAAGTTTTGTATATCAGCTTATGCCGACTGTTACGGCTGGCTCATATACCGCAACATAAAAGAGGCAAACAACCAAATGCTTTAACAAAAAAACAATTTATTAACAAATCAAGCAAAACCAATATTAAACAATCAAAAGAAACCGACGTCTAGGGGAAAAAACACACGCGTGTGGTTACTAAATAAACAATATCTAGCACTAAAAATAAATATGGAAAAACAAAGATACAAAAGAAATAATGTGAGAGAAGTGAGAGAAGTGAGAGAACCTCTCACTCCAAGTCACAGGTCTTTATACCTATGGTGAGTTAATTAGGGATGGAATACACCTGTTGCCCAACTAACATCTGCACTGTGTAGCAGAGCCAGTAGGGGTAAACAGGCAGGCGTAACACCTCCCCCGCAAAATGTATTCCTCTAAGGAATGCACAAAAAACAAAACAAAAAAAAAACCAACAGCAACAAATTCTCCACGATTGATCCCACTCCACTTGGTTCCTAGTTCCTGCTTCCTGGGCCCTAGGAAACAGGATAGAAAGAGAAGAGAGAAAGGGAAAAAGGAGAAACAACAAAATATATATCCTCATGCCCGAGATAGGGCATCAGCGATGACATTTTCACTGCCCCGGATGTGTTTAATGTCAAGGGAAAATGGTTGTAAGAAGAGACTCCACCGCATTAACCTCTGATTACGATCCTTCATTCGGTGTAAAAACACCAGAGGATTATGGTCGGTATAAACCACGATTGGACTTGCAGATGATCCCAGATAGATTTCAAAATGTTGGATGGCCAAAACAAGAGCAAGTGTCTCCTTTTCCACAACAGAGTAAACCCGCTGATGGACATTGAATTTTTTTGAAAAATAACAGACTGGATGTTCTACTCCATCCTGACTTCTCTGTAGGAGAACAGCTCCGGCTCCAGTATCGCTGGCATCGACAGCTAAACAAAAAGGCTGAGAAAAATCTGGCGCAACAAGCACAGGAGCACTAGCCAACAGTGCTTTGGCTCCATCAAATGCCTGTTGGGTAACAGTGGTCCAATTAAAGGATACTTTCGTACTTATAAGATCGGTCAAGGGTGCTACAATAGAGGCAAAGTTTGGGCAAAACCCACGATAATATCCGGCCATTCCTAGAAACCTACGCAATTCCTTGCGATTTGTAGGCACTGGAAAAGCACAGATGGACTCAATCTTAGCTTCAATGGGGCGAACATGTCCATTTCCTACTATTTTACCTAAATAGGTAACAGTAGCTTTTCCAAATTCGCATTTTGCCAAATTTAAAGTTAAAGAAGCCTCAGTCAAACGAACAAATAACTCCCTTATTTGGACTAGGTGATCTGACCAAGATGAACTATACAAAACCACATCGTCCAAATAAGCATCACAGTCAGATAAACCAGACAACACCTTATTTATAAGGCGCTGGAAGGTGGCTGGAGCATTTCGAACCCCAAATGGCATAACACGGTACTGGAGAAAGTCGTCAGGTGTCACAAATGCAGACAGTTCCTTTGCTCTAACAGTCAGTGGAACCTGCCAGTACCCTTTTAAAAGGTCAAATTTGCTCACAAACTTCGCAGACCCCACTCTATCCACACAATCATCTATGCGGGGTAAAGGATAGCAGTCAGGCTTAGTGATAGAATTAAGCTTGCGATAGTCTGTACAAAATCTGTAGGATCCATCTGGCTTATTTACAAGGAGACAAGGTGAACTCCAAGCACTAAAGCTGGACTCAGCCAAATTATGATCTAATAAGTAAGTCACCTCCTTTTTCAACAAGTCCCGTTTCACAGGGTTTACCCTATACGCATGCTGCTTAATTGGTGAAGCAGAACCCACATCAATGTCATGTTCAATCACTGTAGTGCAAGTAGGCACATCAGAAAACAAGTGAGGAAAGGACTCCACTAACTGAAGAATGTCGTTTTTCTCAGAGGGAGATAGATGGGGTAAATGATGGGCCAATTTTGAATACATCTCAGAGTTATTCAATCGTCCTTCGACAACTCCTCGAGAAGGAAAATGAACGCAATCATCCCCCATACAATTCAAGGAGGAACTCTCTGAAAAGGAAGTTCCCTCCCCACTCAAATGTGAAGAATCATCTGACACAGTGGTTACTAACCCCACAGAAGATGCAGGAAAAAAATAAGGCTTCAAAAGATTTATGTGGCAAACCTGTACTCCCTTGCGTCGTTCTGGGGTTTTCAAAAGATAATTCTGTCCAGAAAGGCATTTGAGGACTGGATAAGGACCTGCAAAACGGGCTTGAAAAGGATTACTTACAAGTGGCAACAAAGCTAGTACTTGGTCTCCAACCTGAAATTTCCGAGCCACTGCTTGTTTGTTAAACAACCTCTCCATCTTACACTGTGACTTTCCCAGTTTCCTCTGAGCAATTGCTCGAGCCTCATGCAGCCGATATCGAAAACCACTCACAAAGTCCAAAACATTTTGGGAGGGTTCAGAAGGAATCCAGTTATCAGCTAAAACCGCAGTGGGACCACGAACTTCATGACCAAATACCAGATCATTTGGACTAAATCCAATGCTCTCCTGAGTAACCTCTCTAACTCCCATAAGCAGCCAAGGCAGCCCCTCCTCCCAATCGGAACCAAGCTCTACACAGTATGACCGTAGCAATGACTTCAGGGTCTGATGAAATCTTTCGAGGGCCCCTTGACTCTGAGGGTGATATGCACTGGAAATGTTATGACTGATTTTCAATTGTCGCAAAGCCTTAGCAAACTGACGGCTCATAAAATTTGAGCCTTGGTCAGACTGGATAACTCTAGGAATGCCAAATGTTGACATGAAAGAGGTTAAAGCTTTTAGAATAGATTTTGTAGTAATGGACCTGACAGGATATGCAGCTGGATACCGGGTAGATAAACACATAACTGTGAGTAGATACAAATGACCAGTCTTTGATCTAGGTAAAGGACCTACGCAATCAACCAGCAAATACTCAAATGGTTTTGATATAGCTGGAATAGGTTGGAGAGGAGCCACAGGGATTTTCTGGTTTGGCTTACCAGTGAGTTGGCACACATGACAAGTTCTAATAAACTTTGCCACGTCTCTTTTTAAACCAGGCCAGAAAAACTTGCGTTGCAATCGATCATATGTTTTCCTCACTCCCATATGTCCAGCCACTCCATCATGTGCTAATCCGATCACAGACTGCCTAAATTTAAGAGGAACTACCACCTGAACATAAACCTTAGTAATGGGTTCAGATTCACTGACCCACCGTCTAAGCAACATTTCATCTTTCAGGAAGTAGCAAGAGGGTAGCTGAGTCTCAATATCCCCCTCGATACAAACCATTGAGAACAAAGGTTTGAGAGTTACATCAGCTAACTGTTCTTGAATCAGGTTCTCTCTAGAGACATGAAAAACAGAGGATAAAAGATCCTCTGATACTGCTTTCTCCCGAGAGACAGACTCCTCAGAAAAGAAATCAGATGAATCAGAAATGTTATCTGCCAAAGTCATACCAAGTGGTTCCCCTTCAACTGTCTCACCAACAACCTGTTTTGAGGGAACAAAAGTAAACCCATCTACATCATCCTCCAAATGAACGGGTAACCCTTTCTCCATAGGTACCTCAGGAAGTAAAGAAACTTCACCTTCACCCAGTTGGTCAGCTTTAAGTTGTTTTCCTCTGGCTCGGGTGACAGCACAGGAAGGAAACACGTGGGGAAATTTCCGACCACATTCATCAGGAACATCGGCAGACATAGGTGAGGAGACTACAACAGTAGATGGTACAGGTTTTAATGCTCCCCAAACATTTCCCTGAGCAAGATCGTTCCCCAGGATGAAAGAAACCCCTGGCACCGGAAGGGAAGCCCGTACTCCCACAATCACATCACCAGTTACAAGATCAGAGATAAGATGTACCTTATGTAAGGGAACTTTTAAGAAAGTCATTTCTATCCCCCTAATCAATACATCCTTCCCAGTCGCAGTCTGTCCTGAGAGTGGAAGAACTCCCTCTAGCAAGAATGATTGAGAAGCTCCAGTGTCTCTCAGGATCCTCAAAGAAACTTTTTCTTCTTGTCCTGGCAAAGACACCATGCCGTTAGTAATAAATGGAGCATACTCAGTATAATTATCCCCGACATCTACCTGTTTTGAGATCCCCTTCCTAATCTCAGAATTCTGTTGGTGAGCATGAATCTCCAGAGGTTCAAGTCCAACCAATCCGACTGGCTTGGCAGACTTCTTTAAAGCGTTACATTCAGATATTTTATGCCCTACTTTGTGACAGTAAAAGCAGATCACCTTACCCTTCTTATCTGATGAAAAATTCTGACTAACAGGGGGCACACTTGACACTGTATTCGATGTACTCACTGGAGGCGTCCAACGATTCCGAAATAACTTTCTACTCTGATCACTTGAACCTCTATCAGGAAAAGAAACTCTGTGAGTCAGAACAAATTCATCAGCCAACACAGCCGCATTAGCTAATGTAAGAGCCTTCTGCTCATTCAAATAAGTAGACACAGACCCTGGTACACAGTTTTTAAATTCTTCCACAAGAATTAACTCCCTTAACTGGTTCAAGGTTTCTACTTTCTGAGACTGACACCACCTTGTAAACGCAATCTCTTTTTCCCGAGCGAATTCAACATATGTTTGTCTATCAGGTTTTTTATAACCACGAAATCGTTGGCGATAAGCCTCTGGTACTAACTCATATGCTCTCAAAATGGCTGTTTTGACTTGTTTGAAATCTACACTCTCCTCTTCAGAAAGAGAAGAAAACACTTCCTGAGCCTTCCCTGTCAGAACACACTGCAGAAGTAGAGTCCAGACTTCTTCTGGCCATTTTAGAGAAGAAGCAACTCTTTCAAAATGGGCAAAGTACTTGTCTACATCACGTTCACAAAATGGGGGCACCATCTTAATGTTTCGACCAACATCAAATGAAGAATGCACAACCTGAACGGATTTTGAAACTTCAGCTTTTTTTACTTCCAGTTCAAGTTCTAACTTCCTCATCTCATACTGCCTATGTTCACGTTCACTCTCACGTGCATACTCTAACTTTCTCAGCTCAAATTGTGTACGCTCACGCTCCTGTTCAAACTCTAATTTTTTAAACTGAAAACGTTTTTCCCATTCCCTATCTTCTAATGCTTGAGTACCTTCAAACGACAGTCTCTCACTTTCAAACTGGGTTTGTTTCTCTATGGACATTAAATCTCTCTCAACCAGTGGATATGCTGCCTTACCAAGACCAGCTTCATCTCCTACAACCAGAATTCCCTTGGCTATCAACTGGCTTTTAACAGCTCTTAACAAATCCTCCTTGCGCTTCTTATCAGTTCCAGTCAAAATGATTGCATGACTCTCTGCGATTTCTAAAAGTTGTTCTTTGGCGCACCTATCTAGAAACTTCTCAGAAAGTTCTATACTCAATCCCTGAATGGAAGTCATTTTGAACTTAACATACAATTCACACAATGGAGATTAGTTAATTGACCACAACAAATCCAAAATAAATTTAATAAAACCTCAAAAAAACAAAAGTGCCAGAAAAAAACCTAAGCCCAAATGATTATACCATAATACTCATTGGCATACCATTTCGCACAGCCTAGCTCAATCCATTATAACACTAGAAATTCAAAAAGATCAAATGAATTAATATGTCCAAGACAAAAAAATCCTGCTTTTATTATTCAAATTAATCAAACAGACCTTAAAGTCACATCAACAATTTCAGTGTTATATCAAGGACGGTAAATCAATGCTCAATTGCAATAGGAAAACCCTGCATAACCACTCAATGCAGTGTTAATTTACTCACAGTAAATAACAATCGGTCATACTCAGGCTACAACAGCTGTGACAAACTTATTTACTCATCATCTATCAACTCTATTGTCCCCAACGCAAGATGTTCGTGCAAACGAATTTAATATTTTAACCGTTCTACACAAACATCAACTTCCTACATAAATTGGCAAAACCTAGCACATAACCACACGCGAAAACATGCTCTCTTTATAATCAAACTAAACAAACCCCAGGGAGAAATATAAAGTAGCCTACTCACCAGGATTTCCATTGGCTTTTCATCTCCGATATGCCTGCCTGTTGAAACTGGCTCATATACCGCAACATAAAAGAGGCAAACAACCAAATGCTTTAACAAAAAAACAATTTATTAACAAATCAAGCAAAACCAATATTAAACAATCAAAAGAAACCGACGTCTAGGGGAAAAAACACACGCGTGTGGTTACTAAATAAACAATATCTAGCACTAAAAATAAATATGGAAAAACAAAGATACAAAAGAAATAATGTGAGAGAAGTGAGAGAAGTGAGAGAAGTGAGAGAACCTCTCACTCCAAGTCACAGGTCTTTATACCTATGGTGAGTTAATTAGGGATGGAATACACCTGTTGCCCAACTAACATCTGCACTGTGTAGCAGAGCCAGTAGGGGTAAACAGGCAGGCGTAACACCGACAACCTTATAATAATTATTAATAAACAAAGTGACATATCTAAATTGATAGAAGACTTTGGAAAATGGTCTTCAGCAAAAGTAAATTGTAAAAAAAGTGGGGCATTTTTATTAGGGGATTGGAATGAAGGGAAACCAATTCTTCCTGAAGGTCTGTGTTCAAATAGGTAGAGTTGCAGAGATTTTTTTTTTTTTTCATTATTATTATTTTTTTTAGGAGATGACAATATCTTACCAAAAAAAGGGATGATTTATTACAAACAGTGAAAGGTCGTCTAGAACAATGGAAGTGGATTCTACCCAACCTGTCTTATAGGGGAAGAACACTTATTGTAAATAATTTGGTCGCTTTACTCTTATGGCACAGACTGGTTTGTATTGATCCTCCAGTGAAATTGATAGCCGAGATTCAAGCAGTTTTTGTTGACTTTTTTTGGGAGTATTTTATTTTTGCCCAAAGAAGAAGGGGGCCAAAGAGTGGTTAATCTCCAGAGAAGGAGTGCAGCTCTCCATGTGCGTTTTTGGAAGCCGTCGCCAGCAGATGGCCACAGTAGTTGCCTCTCGTGTTTGGGCATTCAACACGCTGAGGCTAACATGACATCATGACTTTGCGTAAACATACACGCCACTTTCAAGTCAAGTGGCGTGTTATTTCTACGCATTTTGAGCTTTCCGCGTGTATGTCCACGCGCGTGTATGTGTACGCCGTTAAACGTCCGAGTGATTCCGCGTGTATGTGTACGCCGTTAAATGTCCGAGCGAAACGGAGAAAAATGTATATCTACATCTGGGGAGCAATATTTTTTTTCCTAGGATGGTAGGGGAACACTCATAAATGGTATTAACCCGAGTGATGGGTAGGTTTAGGGACGCGGTTGGGGTAGGTCATATATATTTATATACAGTAATGTAACGTAAATCAACGGCGTTGATAAACGCGCTGAAAAGCGATTATGCGTGTTGATAACACGCCAAAAATGGAAATACGAATTGGCGTGTCATACATATGCCATTTCATGAGATCAGTCTGCTGAGGCAGCTTTTGTGGATAGTTCATGTTCCCATTGCGGGACTATGACTATCACAGTGCTGAGATCGAGTCTCACCTTCCTGAAGGGAGGTGCAGTCCCCTCGCCTATGCCCCGATCTAGCGTCTATTCTGCCCCGCAGAATAGACCTACTTCTGTGCATGACCTGGGTGATCTGAGGATTACCGTGAGGGCTTCCCCGCCGAGACAACCTCACGGCTCACAAGCGCTGCTGCCATTGACGTTCACTAAGGTCTTTCCCAAGGTCTTCACTAAGGTCTTTCCCATATAGTGCCAGAAGCCGTCCTAGTGGCTCCTCTCCCCTCACCACATTCGACGGCGGGGCAGCTAAGGGGTATGTGGATATCCCCCCAGTGGAGTTGGCTGTTGCGATGCAATTGTGTCCAGCATCCGACTCCTCTTGGTGGGGTAATCCACGGCGAAGGCTTGCAAGGGCTGTGGACAGGCTGCTTCCGCCCTCCATGCCATGGCGCTCTTGCAGGTCCACCAGGCCCAGGCGCTCATGGACATGAACGAGGGTGGTTCTGAACCAGAGCTCCTCTGGGAGCTCCGTCTGGCAACCGGCCTTGACCTCCGGGCAACGAAGGAAACCGCGCGTTCAGTCGGTCAGGCGATGTCCTTGGTCCACAGATTAATATCCAGATTTTTCAACATAATTCAAAGGATTTCTTAAAGTTGTTCTTATATATATATATATATATATATATTTCTTTCAGGCACACACAGACATCAAGAATCAGTGTATGAATCTCAACAATGGTGACATAAAGAATATTCAATTAGGAAAAGTAAATTACTGAGACAATTCAGATCATAATTTATTCATACCGCAATGCATGATGGGAGCCATGAATGAGATTTGATTGGTGGCACCCAGAATGCACTGCAACATTGTCACCATTGTTGAGAATCACAGGCTGATTATTGATGTCTGTGTGTCCAAATAAAATACTTTTTCAAAATCTTTTGATCAGAACAACGTTTAAGAAATCTTTTTGATTATATTGAAAATGCTGAAAATAGTATACTGTAGAATCACAGGCTGCTGTAATCAACAAGGTAAACCTAACTCTATAAATGAGTTTTGTGATTCAGGTCAAATGATGATTATGTCAAAACATAACCAACATAATCAACATCAACTTTTCTTGTTGTTCATCTGGCTGGTTTAACTCAGTTACAGCAGCCAAACTAAATCTAACGTTAATATATTAAGGGTCAAGAGCCCAACTAAAGCCGACACCGATCACCATAATGGCAACTTAAAAAAATTTGATTTTATCCTTTGGTAATTCTGCTTGTTAACATCAGGTGTCTTCAATAATGTTCAATCATCACTCAATCAATCACTAAATTATCTCATTAAATTTAACACTCTTGAGTCTGGAGCCAAATAAACTCCCAGGAGAGTTCATTTAACACTGGAGTTTTTGCTGTGTGAGTTCATGGGTGGAATAAAAATATGGCAGGACTTTTACTTTCTGACCCCTGGACTTTCCACCTCTGTTTGCAACCATATGCGTCTATTACTAACCATAAAGATTAAAGTGTATTATTCCTGTGAATAATGTGAAAAAAATATGAAATAAAGTCACTAAAAGGATTTCGAAAATTTGAGTGCGGATCACAGCTGTATCTGTTAGTTTCTTTCTTTCTTTTTTTTTTTTCTAAATAAACATCAGTAAATTTATTCTCATTCCCACGCTCCTTTAACACACGAGGTCCCAGCGAGGCACTGGCCAAAAAACAGGATCCTCCCTTGACCCACGACCTGAGGGTCAGTCTAGAAGAAGTGTTCACTGGCTGCACCAAGAAGATGAAGATCTCCCGCAAACGCCTGAATCCCGACGGAAGAACGACACGCACTGAGGACAAGATCCTTACAGTGGAAGTGAAGAAAGGCTGGAAAGAAGGAACCAAGTTTCCTCCCTATTTTAGTTTCCTTGGGTCAAGTCCAACAGAAAGTCTCCAGCTGCGAACTCTTGGCCAGCGTTTTGTTGTCAACTACACACATCTAACACATCTAAGTTTACTTATTCCAGAGATGGACAGTAGAGCATGTTGTGATGTTGCGGGGCTACAATAATATAGTTTCTTATCAGCAGCCTGATCCTTTGGACACCTCAGGGAAGTCTTTCTGTGAAAGTAGCGTGTACTTTTTCTGCTAATACGGTCTAATGTGACCATTTATTGATGCCACTAAAAGTAATTTCCAATATAGTGGTGGCTCAAAGTGATGCTTGGATCCTCTCTCTTCTAAGTATGTAAAACAACACTTGATGCAGAAGTTATATGGTGAGAAACTCAAAAGCTCAAAGTCAGATAGAGGACAAATTTGTAACAAATGCTAGATTTATTTAAAAATAAATTATTTAAACTACTGATATTGTGGTTCATTTCTTATGCCAAATCATATGAAACCTTTTTCTGTTTTATTACAGGTAATTTATGTTATTGTTTTTAATTGTGAAACTAAATTTGTTTATTCACAAATTATGTCGGATACTTCTGTGGGATCTTTTTGGATTGTGAGATTATGAGTTATGAATATGTTTTGAGTTTTGAATAGATTGTTTAATAGAAAATAAGATTTGAAATGTTACAGATATCACACTGCTTTAATAAAACACTTTAAACTGAAAAATAATTGCTTTATCTTATTTTATTTTTTTAGCATAATAAAAGTGTAACCCAGTATACAAGCCTCTAAAAATCATGGTAGTTCCTCTACCAAAGAAATGTTGCACTTAAAGAAATGTATAGATTCACATAAGTGTATTGAGCGCTGTAAATATATAGCAGGTTAACTAGTGAAATTTGTAACTGAGACGGTCACGACAGAATCACTTTTATAACACTTCCTTTGCTGAATATGGATGCTTATGTCTTCACTGTTTCTTGATGGACATCTGAAGAACTTCCTGTACTGCTGCCTGACCTGGACAAGAATGAGAAGAGAAATAGTTTTAAACTCTGGTTAAAAAAACAAAAACACAGAACATGTCCAGGTTATTTTTCAAGAATTTCATTTTAGAAGGTGAGAAATGAAAAATTAACTTAAACCTTTAGAACCTGAAGCTAAAATAGGTGTTTTTCACATATTTTGATGTTTGTACAATTCTAAAACAATGTGCTATCTTAATGTGCAAGGTGTCATCTTTTTCAGAAGAAGATTAGCTTTCAACAAATTACAGTTATTGACCATTGTGTGTGGTGAGTTTGTAATTAGAATTTAAATAGACAAAAATAAAAAAAACAAGAATGAATTTACTGATTTTTATTTAGAAAAAAAAACAGAAAAAAATCATGAACGAAAGAAACTAACACTTTAAAGTTGAAAGATGAACTATAATACATATAAACAAGTCTTTTTTTGTGACATTGGGTGGCACAGTTTTCATTTAGGACACTTTTTTTCATACAAGCACACATACAAATGCACGCATTCATAGGCACACACACATTCACATGCACGCACTACATACTTAGATACGTGAAAGAGTAACGGCCATCCGCCTCCCAAGTTTCATTAAAAATCATCCCAATCCCCTCTTCTGCTGTCTAACACTTCTTTCGCCATGTATTTGTTTGTTTCTTTTATTATTTTATGCAATCCAAAACACTCTAACCTGCTACGCGTCGTATCTCTCCGTTCAAATCCTTCCTTCCTTCCGCGCTGCTGTCATTTGCAGACGGAAAGCATGACATTACCGTAATAAGCCGTATATTGGTATAATAATATCTAATTGGTAGAATAGCAGCAGTCAAAATGAAAACCCTCCCTCAAATTAATTACCTCTTTTCAATGATCCCGACCACCCCTACTGACCATTGGTTCAAAACTCTAGACTCACTTACAACTCACTTTTATTGGAAAAACAAACCTTCAAGAATCGCACTTGCCATTCTACAGAATTCCAAACAGCAAGGTGGTCTAGAAGCTCCAAACTTCCACCATTACTGTCTTGCAAATCAGCTACAATGTCTCTTTAAATGGACACAAAAGCAAAATTTCCATCCGTGGTTAGCATTAGAACAAAATCTAACAATCCCCATTTCAATTGCAGATTTACCATTTCTACCACAAACAGTCAAAAAATAGACTTTTTCAAATACATCACTATTAGCACCACTCTGACAGCCTGGTGGAAAACTAATAGAATCACTAAATCCACCCTAACACCTTGTAGACTCACCCCCATATGGCACAATCCTGACTTCCTACTACGCGAGACACCAATTCACTTCCCCAAATGGGAATCTAAAGGTATCACCCACCTCCACCACTTGTTTGAAAATAACCAATTCTTATCTTTTCACACAATTGTTCAGAAATATGGGGTTGAAAAGGATCAGTTCCTTCATTACCAACAATTGAAAGCAATAATTAAAACCAAAATTAATAAAAATAGCACACTGGAACCTACAAACACCATTGAACAGCTATTAAGAATTGCAGACCATCCACAAAAAACAATTTCTAAACTCTACAAAGTGATTGCCTCTACAAACTCCCCCATAACACTCCCAAAAGCAAAATGGGAAAATGACCTGGCCCTCCAATATATTCTCTATGACCTCCAACACCAACCTACAACTCATACAATATAAAACCATTCACAGGACTCACTTCACCCAAAGCAAACTATTCAAAATGGGAATAGCCGACACAGACATCTGCCCTCACTGCACGTTGGGGAGCACTGACACATATTTGCATGCTACTTGGTCCTGTCAGCCTGTCAATTCCCTATGGACATCAGTCACAAAGACACTCTCTACCATTTTGGACTGTAGAGTCCCACTCTCCCCCACACTTTGTCTTCTAGGAGACACCACTTCCATCCTCATTCCACAGAAATTGAAATATCCAGTACTTGTCTCCCTAACTATCGCTAAGAAAATAGTCTTTCAAAACTGGAAATCTAGACACTCTTGTCATATAAATCATTGGATCAACCTAATTTCAGAACACATCCTTACAGAAGAGCTCTCAGCTCAAAAGAAGAACAAAACATCAGCCTCCAAAGACATCTGGAACCCTTTCATAACCTTTCTTCAAACTCAGCAATAACTGTGCCATTTACACTTCTTACAACGCCGATACTCAACATCTGCACCCTCCCCCTCTCTTCCCCTGGTCATTATGCTGATATTTACAGCCCCCCTCTCCCACCCTCTATCCTTCCCTACTTCTCTCTTTTTGATCTGTCTCTCTTTCTATCACCTCGCACACACTCCCAATCACACACACACATACACACACTAACAACCGCCAGCCCTCTGAGTAGATCTCTCTAACACAGTAATACTGAATCTGTATATTTGCCTGTCCGTATGTATTTCTCTGCTTGTCTGTCTACTTGTCCGTCCATTCGCATATCGGTCTGTTTTCGTCCAGTGATTTGCTTGTCTGTACATTAGTGTCTGTCTGTCTATCATCTGTATCTGTTTTTCTGCCTGTCTGTTAACGTCTACCTGTCTATCGTCTGTATATGTCTGTCCTCCTGCCTGTCCATCTACGTCCATCTGTATTTAGTCTAATTCTGTCATTTGCCGTCAGTTATTGTTCACAAGTATACCTACCTTTACCTCACAATATCTATCGCAGTATTAGGGGGTGGATGTGGGTTTGTCTGGAGTAATCATCTGTTTGTACTTAGTACATAATTTGAATAAAAAATAAAAAAGTTGTCCTCTGACGAGGGGGGGTGGTGGCGGGCAAAAAAAAAAAGCTGTATATTGCCGAAAAGCGCATGTTGTCTACTGTCAGGGGCAATTTGAATGGTTTGATAGTGCAACCAGTTGAAGAGTTACTGTCAAATGAATACAGATTGCTGGTATGTGTCGCGACGACACAGCCGGCTCTAAAGGGTTAAAGGGTTAGTTCACCCCAAAATGAAAATTAGCCCATGATTTACTCCCCCTTACGTCATCAAAGGTGTATATGACATTCTTCTTTCAGACGAATACAATCAGAGTTAAAAAATGTCCTGGTTCTTCCAAGCTTTATAATGGCAGTGAATGGCCGTTTCGGTGAAAGAGTGACCCTTGACCTGACGCGTAACGTAATGATGAACACGGAGATAGAGCAAAACACCAGTCACAAATTAGTTAAAAAAGACAATTTTTTGAGAGAAAATGTGAGAGGAGCTTGAGTTTGTTGCCCAGCCCTGTTTGTTTGAACCGTGAGAGGCGTCAAAGCCTACGCCACTCCTACATCTACATCATACATGCGTCACTGGTTACTCTTTTGGTGCAAGTCGACTTGCGTACGGCCGTCTGCCGGAAGCTAGTTGTTTTAGTCTATATATTTTTCTCACACAAACTTTAATGAGTTTTGACGCGGTTCAGCGGCAAGCAGCGGCAAAACACCAGCAACCAATCAGAAATTAGACGTCCTTCACCGCTGGCTGATTCTGGAGAAACATACGATGTAAACTTTCGTTCCTACCAAAACATTAGTTCCGAGAAAACAGAGGAGAAGCTGATCATTTCTGGGTTTCCTATCATTTATGATATGACGTTTTTTGCTTATAGGGACCAGTTACAAAAGAACGAGGCATGGGATAAAATCTGGAAGCCGCTCCTTAAGGGGGGGGGGGGGGGTCTTCGTGTCCCAGATCTTCTCTTGTCTTGAGGCAGGATTATGACAGACTCATGTTTTATGTGTAAGCACATGGCCATTTGTTTGGGCTGTGTGCTTGCGTTGTCTTATCACCTTACCCCGCTCCCTTGTTATCTCATCTTGTAATCATTATATCATCGCTTACACCTGTGTTCCTGATTAGTTTGCTCCCTATTTAATCCCCTCATGTTTTCTGTCCTGTGTTGGTACATTGTCAAACATTGCGTGTTAATCTCTGTGACAGTCCTGTGAGTACTTCGTCTGAATCCTGTTTAATGAGAATTGTGACTTTGTGTTGCTGTTTGTTTCCTGTCAAGTCATGGTCAAGTCAGAATCTAGTCTTCATTTATCATCTTGTCTTAGTCAAGGTGTACTCTCCTCCAGTCCCGATTTGCCCCCTCGTGGGTTTTGTTTTCTGTTTTGTGTCGTAATAAACCTTGAGTGTCTGCATATCGTCTGCGTTTGGGTTCTCTCCTTCAACCTCATGACATTAATTGCACAGTTTAACCATCATAGAGTGAAAGTTTGCCTGTGTTTTTAAGTCCTGTCAGTTTAACAGGGCGCGTTTGACAGGTCATATATAAGAACGAGCAGAGAGAGAGAGAGCCCCGGCAGCACGCACGCACTCACCTTCACCGTCTTCAAACAACACGAGCGCGTCAATGTATTGCTTGTTTTTTTTCTGTTTACATTTCATGGTGTGACACTTCTCTTCTCCCATGATCGAACATAGATTGCTGCTACGTCAGAGCGACCAAAGCGTCAACAAGCTTCCCCGTACTTTTTGACAAGCGTCCTTGACAGGGCGGCCAGAGCTTCTTTGCAGCTGAAGTCGGCGGCGGTGTGTACGTACAGTTAACCCCCCAGAGCCATTTGAGCACTTTTATCATGGATGGATTATCAACAGAAACGGCCATTCACTGCCATTATAAAGCTTGGAAGAGCCAGAACATTTTTAAATATATCTCTGATTGTATTCGTCTGAAAGAAGAATGTCATATACACCTACACTGTATTCCCGAACAGTATAACCTACTTATAAAAAATAAGTGAACTATACTTAAAACTGTGAAACAGTTCATTCAACTTAAAACTTTTAAGTTTGTTCAACGATTGGGATGTTTTAACTTCCAGAAACTCAAATAAAATAAGTAAACATGACGTCATCCACAGCCTTATTTTTGCCTCCTGGTGGCGGTAATGAGCTTTATTGCGTTCCAATCTGCCAACGAAAAAGAAAAGTCTGCTTGCTCACTTTATTTGCATATTTTTTATAACATAACATACTAGGTAAAACTCTCCAAAACACAAAGAGTCAACATATCATGCCATGTCCGTTTATTTCATATTTTACTCGAATGACTATGGGAAAAATAACAACGGAGTAAAAATAATTCCTATTTGAAATTGAGCACTCGGATTTGAACTTGGAAGCCCGCGCTCGGATTTGAAATTAGAAGCGCGCGCCCGCCATGCAGGAGTCGTTGCCTCAACGTGCCCTGGTTTTCTCTGTGGAATCAACATCGTTCATCGTCGTCATCATTTCTGTGGTTGCTGCGGTGTGTTTAGCGGCTATAATCTGGTAAGTACTTCTCAAATATTTTTCTCAAATAAATTATTCATGTAATCTGCATCAGAATGTGACAGTATAGTCATCAAACTGAAACGATTTAACGTTAGCTAATTTACTTGTTGCATTTAGCTAATAGACCTACTAAAATGATCAGGCACACTTTAGGCCTAACGTTACATGTTGCAATGTTATTATTTGTGGAGTGATTTTACTATATTTTCACAATTTATTATGCAGTTAATGTATGCACGCAATCGCATTAACGTTACACGGATATTAATTTGTGGCACTGTTGGTTATTGCAGTTGCTTGTCTTGAAGCTTTTTCGGTTAAATGTTACAGAACCTAAATTGAAACAGAAAAAAAAAGATTAAAACCACTTTCATTCAATCTTACTTGTTTTTTAACCGATGTTTAGAATTAAATTAGCTTTAATCGAAGCTAAATGTTCCCAATTCTGAAATTGATGTATGACTTTGACATGTCTCTGCCTCACTATTCATTTGTGTTTTTATTTTCTATACAGGTTAAAACTTGTGCGACCAGAGCATATGTGAGTAAAATTACAATTTGGAATTTGGGGGTGGAAATATGTATCTACTAAAAGTATGCAACATTTTAAAACTCCAACTGATTTTAGAGGTTACATAGCTCAGGGTTTTCTCATGTCTTGTCATTTTCATGATTTGGATTTGAACGATGGATTGGAAATGCAAGTTATGTGATTCCTCCTCACTTACCCGAGCACAGTTACTTGGTCATTATGGTTTGCAACATAGCCATTTTTCAAAGGTTAGCCCTTTACCGTGTCTCTGTGACTCTTGCATTTGCACATTTGTTTCATTCAATGCACTAAAAATTCATGTACTTGTATCTCTATTTTTTCTTATCTCTTGCACCACTAAGACAGTTCTTTCTTTTTTCAGTATCACAATGATATTAACAACAGACGTATAGCTGCACTTGGAGCCCTCCCTGTCTACTTGCGCGAAGATGACTCTGTGTTTTTCAAAATGTGGAATGTAGGTTTTTATACATCTCATTTGAATTTTAATGTTATTTATCTGATTATGCTCATGAAGTTCTCTCATGCTTTTCAGACTGAAGAGGTTGATGAGCCAGACATTGCAGATTCAGCTGTAGCTCTTGTCAGCATGGTGAATGGAGACTCGAGTTCCACTGTTCAGTTTGACCCTGCTGGGATTGCTATTGTGCTGGAAGGTGACATTGTTCTAAGGGACATTTCCAGGTTGGCTGATGCTTTTCTTTTGATGTTTGGTTTGATATGTGCATTACATCTCACCTACCCCAAAGAGCTGACCCACACCTTTAACTTCATCCAAAAAGTCTCACTTGGCTTGGATGACTCAAAGCCACTAACACCCAGATTGCTGAGTCTAAAAAATGAGCTACTGATTCAGGAGTAAGAGGAATGGATGTACAAGCTCTATATAATTTATTTTCAGTTGTTGTGACTAGTTGCCCTATTAAACACTGAGCTCAAGATTTGAAATTTCCCAGTGAAGTGGAGAATTTCATTTTCATTTTAGTATTGGGATTGCATTACTGAAAGCCACTAGCATTTAGATTGCTGTCTACATTTTATTTTTACTGATTAAGAGATTTTCTGCATTTCTTATGTGTGCAAGATACTGTTTATTGTCTTTTATTTCACTCTTGTGACTAATATTGTTACAGTCTATTGTAATACTTAACTCAAATTTAAAAAAATTCCAGAACACAGATTTTGTGTTCACTTAGTATTTACTGGGATTGCGTTACTGAAAGCCACTAGCACCCAGATTGCCGTTTAAAAACAAGTACATTTTTACTTGTTAAAGAGTTTTTCTGCATCTCTGGATGCACTAGTTTTGTACACCTTATTATCTTTCCTTTTCATTTGTTACATTCTAATGTATACAGAGGTCTGTTATAATGCTGACATCAAGTGTAAACACGTATAATAATGCATTTAAAAATGCATTTCAGACATTTCTAAAATGTCTAGATATTGTGACACTTTCTTTATGTTCTTATAAAGGGAATGGCAGTTACACAGATGTTAATGCATCAGGTTTGAATTATTCCTTTTGCAAAATAAAACTTACTTTCATACGAAGTTTGAAATTGTCTTCCTTTCTAAAGTATAAGGAATAATATTTTGTTAATGTTAATTTTGAGGTCATATTTCTTGAAAATTAAGTATTGGATTTTAATTATTTTTAAATGTATAACAAAAATAATATTTTTAATTTCTGGTCAATAAAATGTATTGAATTATAAAATGCATACAAATAGTTTACTCAAATAAATAATTTTGAGTTAATCTGTTTTGTGGATTTAAGTGTAACTGACTTAAAACAATACATTTTGTCAACTTAAAAGTTTTGAGTTATAAAATACATACAAAAAGTGTATTCAAATAAATAATTTTGAGTTAATCTGTTCTATGAATTTAAGTGTAACTGACTTAAAACAATTAATTTTATCAACTTAAAAGTTTTGAGGTAATAAGTTTCCTCAAATTTTTTGAGTTATCTTAACTTATCGGGGTTTACAGTGTAGGATGACTTGAGGATGAGTAAATCATGGGCTAATTTTCATTTTTGGGTGAACTAACCCTTTAATATAAAGTAGGTGAGAGATGATTTTCTGGTAGACTGTCTGTACTGATGTCTAACCTGATCATTGAGGACACAATAGACCAGGAACATGAAGGTTCCCTGCTGGGAGTTCAAGATCAGGAAGGGGATCTCCAGCTCCTTCCAGAAACCCAGAATCCAGGAGCAACCAAGAACCACAAACTGAGCCAGTGTTTTAAATGTCATATTCCTGCAGAGAAAGATGGAGAGTTAATACTGTATGTATTTATTGATTATATTGTTGTGGAAAAGTGGTTTATGAAGAAAAACATACCACACTTAATGTTTTAAGCATTAATTAAAAAGCATAGAGAGGAACAAAACATGTATTAGAAAGAGCTTTGCTAAAGAAAGAAGATAAATGCAAGCATTACCGTCGGATGTGTTGCGGATGAAGTGCAGAATGCAACAAAGAAGAAAAGTCTGAAGAAGGAAGACTAAGAGGTGAAAGGCTTTACAAAGACAGGTCTGAAATGAATTCCCAGAACTCATGACACCTCAAGACTTAGGATTGGATAAATTGTCTGTAAGAGACTGATAATTTATGAGGGGATTTCCAAAGATGACGACCTCAAGAAATCAGATGGTCTATAAAAGGACACATTTGACTTTACCTAACCTGAGAATAATCAAGATAAGGTTAAAGGTGTCTAGAAATATGCAGCATATAACAATATATATACACATTTCATGGAGTGTTCAAATCATATTATTTGTTACTTGGTTTGTTTCATATGTGAAACTTCAGCGTTCAGATTTTTCAAGGTGGAGGTCAGACTGATGATGATGTAGATGAAGAGAATCATGTTTAACTGCACAGTAAGAGAAACAACAGTAATTAATCTTTAATCACTTTTCTTTTTAATCCAAAGTCATGATGAGAAATGTGCTTACTGCTAGTATGACGCAAACAGGTCCCTGAAAACTCCAGTTAAAGCCTTTATCCATTTTAATCCAGCACCTGTTTAGAGGAAGAAAAATAATTAAATGAACAAACATGAAGGATGAAGGTGTTGATCTCTGAGTCGTTCAAACTAAACTCACTTTTCACTTCCGTAGCCTTTAGGATTCACCCCAGCAGACACGGCCACCACAACCAGAGCAACCGTATATCCAATCACACACAGGAATCCACTTCTAAGCACCCCCCTCCTTTTGGAGCTGATCTGTGATAGGTTCTTCACACAGATGAAGAGCAGCACAGCTTCAATGAACATCCACACAAAGCCGGAGAGAAAGAGGAAGTGCAGCACACCTGATATCACGGCACACAACACCTGGAGATCATGAGAGACGGTTATGATGATTCTCAGTGAGACTGTGCTGAGCTGTAGGGCTCCTTCATCATCCTCACCTGATGAGGGCGTATGAGGCTCAGGAACTGTTGTGTGAGCAGGAGCAGAAGGTGAGCCAACAGAAGACTCACGCAGAGGTTGATTCGAGCCACATTATTCACTCCAGGACTCCACTGACAAAGGGCAAAGGTCAACAGGGCCAAACTGAAGAACACCAGCCCAACTGGCACACACACCAAATTCAACACGTCCATCAGTGAGTTGCTCTGAGGAAACATGTCAGAGTACATGAGTACCAAATCTGTGCTGTTCTTCAATGCTCACTATAAATGTTCTCGTACCTCTGATGGGCGGCTGGTTTGCATGATGAGAGCGAATGTGGACAGATGATCACAGGAACACACAGTGTAGCTGTTGTTGGTCTCTAAAACAGAACAACCATCTACAATCCACTCGCTGATGTTCCAGTACACACAGGACAGAGAATCGTTGGTCTCAAAATCCTGCAAAAAGAAGAAAGAACATGCAGAAAATAGTATAACTCTGAATATTAGATGTTTTCAGATGTTCATCAGTTCTCAGGTTGGACAAAAACACATTTCAGTCTCTCACTCTGATGTGTTTGAGGGTGAAGTTGACTGGTTTGGTGAGTTTACTGTTGGTGGTTTTGGGAAGAGTAACTGAGATCACAGTGGACATCATGGTTTTATTCGTGTTAGTTGATGTGTTGAAGAAGTCTGGCTTCAGTAGATTCTCCATTGTGTTATAACTCATGAAAGCCACAGCAGCTGATCCTGTGTGACAGAAACAGAAGAAACTTGTATTCAACACATTAAAACCTTTAGTTCAATGTGGTTTAGTGATATATCTTCTAAAAATGTTTTATTTAAAATGTTGTATTAAAACACATCTCACATACTTGTTTCATTGTTGTTCTTGGCGATCTCAATGAGATCGATGTCCACAGAAGAATTTGTTGTGTTAAGCTGAGGGATTTTATCTAAGGTGACACTGGGTCCAACCATGAAGATTTTAACCTCTGATTTAGAAAATAAGCAGTTATGTTTTGTTTTTTGTTTTTTTGTTTTTATTAAAGTTGATTCAATCTGCACAAATGTGCAATAAACAAAACAATAAAAAGACTAAAATAAAATATCTATTTCATCTAATTACTAGTTTGAACTAATCAGTTAACTTTGTTCACAGCAAAATCCCCAGAGTTAAATTAAGTCAAGCTGGTAATGCTGTTTGTGGAGTTGTTTAATTCTCTTCTGCAGAGATCTTGATGTAATGTCTTCTTTTATCTTTAGTTGATTCATCTTAGGGTACGTTTACACGACAACGATACACTTAAAACTAGGGATGTCCCGATCAGGTTTTTTTGCCCTCGAGTCCGAGTCCGAGTCATTTGATTTTGAGTATCTACCGATACCGAGTCCCGATCCGATACTTCTATAATAGCCTACATAAAAAAAAAAAAGAATAAATAAGAGCGAAAAACAGATCCAGGATGTTCCTTATTTTTTATTTAATTCACCTCATTTTAACATTCAACAAATCTGTTAACAAACAGAGCACTTCTGTGAGGTAGCTTGAACAATCAAGTAATAAATAACATAAATTCTTCACTTTTGGACTTTTTGGAGTGCAACAGTAATAAAAAAAAGTCTAATATATAAACAAATAGCACCTCAACTTAAAATACCCGGCAGGCATGTAAACAAATAAAAAAATAAAAGTGCCACAGTGTTTGCAAAGCCAGTAATGTGCTTTTAGGAACTGCACTCCTTTCTTCGCGCGTATTTTTTTCGGCGCCCATGTTAACAGATAAGATTTAGAGCATTCACACCGCACGCAGAGGCGGCGCGGCAGGCAGCGCATAGCAGGAGCAGAGCAGAAGAAGCAGTGCCGCGATCGTTTCGGCGCCGAGTCTATTTTTGCTGCGCCGCTGCTGAATTAAAGTGACAATGCATTGATCATGGCCAAAATACACCGCAGTTTTATCCAAAAAGTGCATTGATGATATCTATTGTGTTTTAAACAGTCAATCAAATGACCAACAGCAATTTAAAAAGAAAACAAATGTCCAAAAACAAATGTGTTGCCAGAACAATAAAAACAAAGATGAACCAAATGTTATATAAATGAAATTATTAATAAAATAAGCTTCTTGACAAGTCTTTTCTCTTAAATGTATTTGAAAATGACATAAAGCAATGCCAACTTATCCATTATAGAGTACTCTGTCTCTGTCTGTACACAAGCCGCGGTTCAGCCGCGCGTGACAAACGCTGCCAGTGTGAAAGCAAAACGCGCGTCCTGCTCCTGCTCACCATACGCACTGCTCCTGCGCTGCTTATGCGCGTGCAGTGTGAAACCGGCGTAACTCTGAGCCACCGCATAACTATAGATGTGTTAAAAAATAATGAGAATATATATACATATATATCCGAGTCCTGATCGGGAGGTAACGTCCGATTCCGATCGAGTCTGAAACCAGTGATCGGGCCCGATTTCCGATCACATGATCGGATCGGGACATCCCTACTTAAAACTCAGAAGTGTTTCCTTTGAGTTTTCAAAACTTTGCATTTTCAGGCACCCAAACTGACTCTTTGTTGTCGTGGAAACGAACGGCCAAAACGTATAAAAAGTTTTACGTTTTTAGTTGAAAACGGTGTCGTGTTAACAGACCCTAACGCCGGTTTCACACCGCAAGCGTCAGCGGCGCGTGAG
Source organism: Squalius cephalus (assembly GCF_949319135.1). Taxonomy (NCBI): domain Eukaryota; kingdom Metazoa; phylum Chordata; class Actinopteri; order Cypriniformes; family Leuciscidae; genus Squalius; species Squalius cephalus. Next base: position 6,798,958 of record NC_137123.1, read on the forward strand.
CAGCGCGTATTTTTTTCGGCGTCCATGTTATTCAATGAGTGCATTCACACCACACGCAGAGGCGGCACGGCAGCGCGTAGCAGGAGCAGAGCAGGAGCAGCAGTGCAGCGATCGTTTCGGCGCCAAGTCTATTTTTGCTGCTGCTTATGCTGAATTAAAGTGACAATGCATTGATCATGGCCAAAATACACCGCAGTTTCATCCAAAAAGCGCATTGATGATATCTATTGTGTTTTAAACAGTCAATCAAATGACCAAAAACAATTTAAAAAGAAAACAAATGTCCGTTGCCCGAACAATAAAAACAAAGATGAACCAAAAGTTATATAAATTAAATTATTAATAAAATAAGCTTCTTGACAAGTATTTTCTCTTAAATGTATTTGAAAACGAAATAAAGCAATGCCAACTTATCCATTATAGAGTAGCCTACTCTGTCTGTACAAAACCCGCAGTTCAGGCGCGCGTGACAAACGCTGCCAGTGTGAAAGCAAAACGCGCGTGTCCTGCTCCTGCTCACCATATGCACTGCTCCTGCGCTGCTTACGCTCTGCTATCGCGTGCAGTGTGAAACCGGCGTAAGGCTGTGGCTGAAGCGGGTGTTCATCACTAATGCTCAATCATCTCTTAATTAATCACTTAATTATCTCATTAACTTTAACACTTTTAACACTCTTTAGATTGGGACAATATGTACTCTGAGCAGTGTTGATTTAACACTGGGGATTTTGCTGTGTGCCTGTAACGTTGTAGTAATCATGAAGACATTGATTAGCTTGTTCAGGTGTGTTTGATTAGGGTTGGAGCTAAACTCCAGGAAAGTGGATCTTGTGGTCCAGAGTTGAGAACCCCTGCTCTAGACTATATAAACTCCCTGATATATCCTATATAAGCTCTGTTTCATCATCAATAATAACAGTTTCTCCACTCACCAACAGCAGCAAGAGTAAAACTGACACTGTCATGTGTGTCTGTCGGCTTCACCAATGTAGAGAGGAGTTTCTCGCTGGCTTTTAACACACGGTTTCCGTTGAAGGCTAGTTCAGCTGAGCTGACTGATGATGAAGACTCTGAAATCTCTCCTGAAGTGTTGAGGACCATATTCAAAACATCGGTCACTGGAGTCTAATTTATTGATCAGAAAAAAAAAAAAAAAAAAAAAATACTGTAAATGTAAATATTAAGAAAGCCAATTAATCAGACCTTAACCAGTAAATGACAATTACATTTGATTTGATTATTTAAAAAAAAAAAAAAAAAAATCTCTTGAAGACTTACAGTCAAAGTAAGCTCTTGAGCTGTAATGTTCTCGATCTGCTCTAGAAGATTTTGAAGCTTTTCAGTCTGACTCTGAAATCAAAATTGAGAAGACAGAATTTGACGATGTGTGAGTGATGACTTTAACCGGGTATGCTGAGTGCCTCTGAAATGAATTTCTTTAACAAATGATTCAATGACATATATTTTTTTAAACATTTGTCGCCACCTACTGGTGGAAATGAAAATCGTTTTCTAAAGGTACTTTTCTGTATTTTGTGGACAGTATTTTGTGCTACAGTGGACAATGTTTGTATCCAAACCAGTGCCGGCCCGAGTCTTTTGGGGGCCCTAAACAGAATTTGATTTGGGGGCCCCCTCCCACCACACGTAGTTAAAGTTTTAACTTTTCCTTTACTCTTTTACTAACTCTTTGAAACTTCTGAAAACAAACTGTAAACATATTCCAGCATTGCAACCTTGACATCGCAGCCTGTTCATTATAGCCGTAATAAATATATAATAATAATAGTCAACCTAACATATAAAACTTACACTGCTCTGTTTAAATAGTCAGTAGTACAATTCATACCGTTCACAGTAAGCACCGCTCCACTGTGATGTTTCCAAGCACATTTTTGCATGTGAAAAGGATAATTTTTTCCTTTGATATTGGAACGTGAGTGAAGTACAAAGAAGCCTATAATAAAGAATAGTTCCCTTTCAGTCGCTCACGTTCGACGTAACGTCGACGTGACGACGTAATTGGGATCACTTCAGGGAGCCCTATCAACTTCGAGTGTCTACAGAACGAGCCAATGAACGTTGGCGTGCGTGAATCGCGTCACGCGCCCCGCCCCGCCGCGCGGGTATAAACAGGAAGCGGGCGCACGCACACATTGTCTTTCACTTCGGAGCCGAGTTTCTATGAGACTTTTTGTCTATCAGAATCAGCCTTTGAAGACTTCAAAAAGAGGATCATCTCTCTGTTCTTGTGTTGGTGTGACGGCGCGATCAGCGGTGGCCGCGAGCATTGCAGCTCTCAACTGCTGTTTTCACAGCATTGTGTTTGTGTTTGTGTGTGTGTGTGTGTCGGTTCGGTGGGTGTTTCCCCTGTGTGTGCATTCACACTGCGGCTACCCCTGGGTGCCTCAACACAAAAGAGAGTTTTTCCAAATCCTTTTTTATTTTCACTAAAAGAGCAACACAAGCGTGACCCTGCGTCTTTTTCAAGATGTCATTCCGCTTGTGCGTTTCTGGATGCCGTCGTTCCCTGGCGCCAGCAGATGGCCACAGCAGTTGCCTCTCGTGTTTGGGCATTCAACACGCTGAGGCAGCTTTTGTGGATAGTTCATGTTCCCACTGCGGGAACATGACTATCGCAGCGCTTAGATCGAGACTCGCTTACCTCAAGGGAGGTGCAGTCCCCTCGCCTATGCCCCGATCTAGTGTCTATTCTGCCCCGCAGAATAGACCTACTTCGGCGCATGACCAGGGTGATCTGAGGATTACCGTGAGGGCTTCCCCGTCGAGTCATCCTCCGCGGGCCCCTCACGCCTCACAAGCGCTGTCGCCACTGGGGCCCCTTAGTGGACGTCTTGGTCCTTCTCCGGAACGACCAACCGTTTCCTTTGGGGCTCCGGCTGATGACCAGATGTCGATCGCAGCATCGGAGGGGGAGCTGTCCTCTGGAAATGACGACTCGGCTGCGTTGCCCCCCTCGGGGTGTGTAGCGTTGTCCGAGCCAGATCCAGAATGGACTGCTATGCTTTCCCGGGCCGCCAAGAAGGTCGGGCTTGCGTGGAATCCTCCACCACGTCCCGAACCTTCTCGGTTGGACGATTGGTTTCTCGGGGCGGGCCGTGCTGGTTCTCAGTGCGCCGCCCCGGTACCTTTCTTTCCGGAAGTGCATGAGGAGCTCTCTAGGACGTGGAAGGCACCGTATAGTGCCCGAAGCCGTTTTAGTGGCTCCTCACCCCTCGCAACCCTCGACGGCGGGGCAGCTAAGGGGTATGTGGATATCCCCCCAGTGGAGCGGGCCGTCGCGATGCAGCTGTGTCCGGCGTCCGCTTCCTCTTGGCGGGGTAATCCACGCCTCCCGTCCAAGGCCTGTAAGTTTTCGTCCGGTTTAACGGCGAAGGCTTTCAAGGCCTGTGGACAGGCTGCTTCCGCCCTCCATGCCATGGCGCTCTTGCAGGTCCACCAGGCCCAGGCGCTCATGGACATGAACGAGGGTGGTTCTGACCCAGAGCTCCTCCGGGAGCTCCGTGTGGCAACCGACCTCGCCCTCCGGGCGACGAAGGAAACCGCACGTTCGGTCGGTCAGGCGATGTCCACTTTGGTGGTCCAGGAGCACCACCTTTGGCTCAACCTGGCGGATATGAGGGACACCGATAAATATCGGTTCCTGGATGCCCCTCTTTCCCAGGTTGGGTTGTTCGGCGACGCGGTCGAGAGCTTTGCCCAACAGTTCTCGGCCGCACAGAAGCAGACACACATCCTGCCCCGGCGGACCCCTGCTGCTCCCACCCGTCCGCCGGCTGCAGACCCTCCGTCTTCTCGTCGCCGAGGTCGGCTTTCTGCGACGTCCTCCGCTCCCGCCAAGCCCCAGCAGCAGCAGCCATCATCCAGGCCTCTGCATGGAGCAAGCCGCAGAAAGCCGACCCCGCCCGTCCAGGCCGCTGCCAAACCAGGAGGCAAGCGACGGTGCAAACGACCCTGAGACGGGCGGCCCAGAGGTGGATCAAGTTGCTCTTCAGGAGATGGCGAAGGCGCCACTCCTTCCCCCGGTGGAGGGCCGAGCGGAGAATCTTTTGTTTCCTTTTCTTTTTGTTCCGCCGGGTCAGTGGTACCCACATTTTCAAAAAAAGAGCAATTTCTGAAACCTCTGGGCCCCAAGAGGGCGCGCTTGGCAGTCGACGACGCCGCCATGCCTTGTCACTCCCGAGCCCCTCTTTCATCGCCAGCGAGCAGCAGTGGCTGTGTTCCGGACGTGCTGTCGCCTCCACACACTCACTCTGCCCTTCGACGGAAGCAAGTATGTGCTGCACCACACACTCAGACCCCACTTCGGGCCGCTGTGCCGTCCGAGTCGGGTCCCTGCATTCCGCCGCGCTGCCCCACCCCGGGTACGTCTGTGGTGCCGTTAGTCCCGCTTGTTCGGTCTCTGGGAGCCTGGTTAACGCTTCCCAGCCCGTCTCGCTGGCTCATCCGTACCATCAGACTCGGCTATGCGATTCAGTTCGCCCGGCGTCCCCCTGCTTTCAAGGGCATTCTGTTCACCCGTGTTCTGGCGGACAGTGCCCCTGTGCTCAGGGCCGAGATCGCAGTCCTACTGGCGAAGGACGCGATCGAGCCGGTCCCTCCAGCCGATATGAAGACCGGCTTCTACAGCCCGTACTTCATTGTACCCAAGAAAGGTGGTGGGTTACGACCAATCTTGGACCTGCGCGTCCTGAACCGGTCCCTTCACAGGCTACCGTTCAAGATGCTTACGCAGAAACGCATTTTCAAATGCATCCGTCCCCAAGATTGGTTTGCAGCGATCGACCTGAAGGACGCGTACTTTCATGTCTCGATTCTCCCTCGGCACAGACCGTTTCTCCGCTTTGCGGTCGAGGGACGGGCATATCAGTACAAGGTCTTACCCTTCGGGCTGGCCCTGTCGCCCCGCGTCTTCACGAAAGTCGCGGAGGCGGCCATTGCTCCCATGTGCGAGCGTGGTGTTCGCATCCTCAACTACCTCGACGACTGGCTTATTCTGGCCCAGTCGAGAGAGCAGTTGTGCGAACACAGGGACATGGTGCTCAGTCACCTCAGCCACCTAGGGCTTCGGGTCAACTGGGAAAAGAGCAAACTCACCCCCGGGCAGAGGATCTCTTTTCTCGGTATGGAGTTGGACTCGATCAACATGACAGCGCGCCTCACCGAGGCCCGTGTCCAGTCAGTGTTGAACTGCGTGAGCACACTCAAACGCAGAACAGCGGCACCACTGAAACTTTTTCAGAGGCTCCTGGGGCATATGGCATCTGCAGCCGCGGTTACGCCGCTCGGATTGCTTCATATGAAGCCGCTCCAACACTGGCTCCACGATCGAGTCCCGAGATGGGCGTGGCAGAGCGGCTCGTGCCGGGTCCAAGTGACTCCGCACTGTCGCCAAACTCTCAGCTTGTGGTCAGACCCTTCCTTCCTGCAGGCGGGTGTTCCCCTGGAACAAGTGTCCAGGCACTCTGTGGTCTCCACAGATGCCTCTGCCACCGGCTGGGGGGCCACGTACAACGGGCATGCAGCTTCAGGTCTGTGGACGGGGCCTCAACTGCATTGGCACATCAACTGCCTCGAGTTGTTAGCAGTACGTCTTGCACTGAGCCGTTTCAACACGCTGCTACTAGGCAAGCACTGGTCCGTACGGACAGCACTGCGACCGTTGTGTACATCAACCGCCAAGGTGGTCTACGTTCCCGCCGCATGTCACAACTCGCCCGCCATCTCCTCCTCTGGAGTCAGAAGCATCTGAGGTCGCTTCGTGCCGTTTACATTCCGGGCCTGCTCAGTCGTGCAGCCGACGAGCTCTCACGTCAGCAGGTGCTGCCGGGAGAATGGCGACTCCATCCCCAGGTGGTCCAGCTGATTTTCAGGCGCTTCGGGACCGCACAGGTAGATCTGTTTGCCGCTCCGGACACGTCTCACTGCCAGTTGTTCTATTCCCTGACCGAGGGGACCCTCGGCTCGGATGCTCTGGCACACAGCTGGCCCCGGGGCCTACGCAAGTATGCATTTCCCCCAGTGAGCCTTCTTGCACAGACCTTGTGCAAAGTCAGGGAGGACGAGGAGCAGGTCTTGTTAGTTGCGCCGTATTGGCCCAACCGGACCTGGTTCCCGGAACTAGTGCTCCTCGCGACAGCCCCTCCCTGGCCCATCCCTCTGAGAGAGGACCTGCTCTCTCAGAGACGGGGCACCCTATGGCACCCGCGTCCAGACCTCTGGAAACTCCATGTCTGGTCCCTGGACGGGACGCGGAGGTTCTAGGTGACCTACCCCCTGCGGTAGTTGACACCATCACTTCCGCTAGAGCCCCCTCTACGAGGCGCCTCTATGCTTTGAAGTGGAACCTGTTCGTTGACTGGTGCTCCTCTCATGAGGAGAACCCCCGATCTTGCTCGATCAGAGCCGTGCTTTCCTTCCTGCAAGAAGGGCTGGAGCGAAGGCTGTCTCCCTCCACACTTAAAGTGTATGTTGCCGCTATTGCTGCACATCACGATGCTGTTGATGGTAAGTCTTTGGGAAAGCATGACCTGATCGTCAGGTTCCTGAGGGGAGCAAGGAGACTAAATCCTCCTCGCCCACTCTCTATACCCTCTTGGGATTTGTCTCTGGTCCTTTCGGCTCTTCAGAGACCACCCTTTGAGCCTCTGCAATCTGCTGAGTTAAAAATCCTGTCCTGTAAGACAGTTCTCCTGGTTGCATTGGCCTCCATCAAGAGGGTAGGGGACCTGCATGCATTTTCGGTCGATGAATCGTGCCTAGAATTCGGCCCGGATAACTCTCACGTGATCCTGAGACCCCGGCCCGGATACGTGCCCAAGGTTCCTACCACTCCCTTCCTGGACCAGGTAGTGAACCTGCAAGCGCTGCCTTCGGAGGAGGCAGACCCAGCCCTGGCTTTTCTCTGTCCCGTTCGCGCTCTGCGTCTGTACGTGGACAGAACGCAAAGCCTCAGGACCTCAGATCAGCTCTTCGTCTGTTACGGAGGCCAGCAGAAAGGGAAGGCTGTCTCCAAGCAGAGGATGGCCCACTGGATAGTGGATGCCATCGCCTTGGCTTACGAAGCCCAAGGCGTGCCCTGCCCGCCTGGGTTGAAAGCCCACTCCACTAGGAGTGTCGCTTCTTCCTGGGCGCTGGCTCACGGCGCCTCGCTGACAGACATCTGTAGAGCTGCGGGCTGGGCGACTCCTAACACGTTCGCTAGGTTTTATAGCTTACGTGTTGAGCCGGTTTCTTCCTGTGTGCTCGCTTCTACTAGCCGGTAACACCAAGTTCCCGCTCTAGTGTCGGCTTGCTGCGCCACTCCCTTCCTAGGAACGGATACGTGCGCTTTTTACTCCAGTCGAGTTCCCCACTTGGCGAGCCCTGTGAGTTCCTCCGCACCCCTTCGGCAGTCGGACGTTGCGGAGCGTCCGACGCCAGGTCTAGTGCTTGTATGCTTGTGTAACTTGTGCTAGGCTGGGTTCCATATGTGGTGATCCCTGCGGCGATCCCATATGTGTATTCTTCCACGACCAGCTCCCTGCGGTGAGCCCGTGTCTTCCCTTGGCAGAGCCCGCTCTGCCGTCACTGTCCGGTGTGTCTCCCCCTTCGGGTGGAGCCACCCCAGTGACATTCCATATGTTGCACTGCCCCTTCGGCCAGTCCATATGTGTATTCTCCACATGTTACCTCCCTTCGGGCAGGATGTGGCTCCGCAGCGTTCTTTCCCATGGAAAGGTACGCTTTCCCAGTGTTATCCAGGAGTTCCTCTATGTGGGGTATAATGGAACAGCAGTTGAACTCCCTCTACGCAGGCCTTCCGCCCCAGCAGTTGGGGGTCTGAGGGGCTTGCGTAGGGCGCTGGATGTGGCAGCAACCGTGGCGTTTTCCATGGGATCCCAATTACGTCGTCACGTCGACGTTACGTCGAACGTGAGCGACTGAAAGGGAACGTCTCGGTTACTGTTGTAACCCTCGTTCCCTGAAGGAGGGAACGGGAGACGTAACGTCCCGTCGCCACCGTTGCTGACCATCGCTGCATGGCCGTCACAAATCTTGGCTCCTCAGCGAAAAACAATGTGTGCGTGCGCCCGCTTCCTGTTTATACCCGCGCGGCGGGGCGGGGCGCGTGACGCGATTCACGCACGCCAACGTTCATTGGCTCGTTCTGTAGACACTCGAAGATGATAGGGCTCCCTGAAGTGATCCCAATTACGTCGTCACGTCGACGTTACGTCTCCCGTTCCCTCCTTCAGGGAACGAGGATTACAACAGTAACCGAGACGTTTACCATCCAAATACATCGCGAATCGCTTACTTTCACTTTTGCTTTAAATTATTTCGTTTTGGCTTGTTTATAGTTATTTTTTTATTCTTTCTCTGTTCTGAATATCATTAAATTTAAAGGATAAATCATTGATTTAAATGTCAATCATCAATCATTGATCAAATCAAATTTTTGTATCATGGCTTAACATTACCGTGACTTTGCACACAAATTGTCTGCACGCGAGATTATGCGCATGACTCAAACACTGGCAGACACAGCAGCAGTTGTAGGCAGGTAAATTGATCATGAAATCAGAATTTTACTTGTCTTGAATTATTCATTCATTCATTCATTTATGTCACTTGTTTAAGTTAATTAATATGTAAAAAACAGGGGGTGGCCAGGGGGCCCCAAGCAGACACTTAGTTCGCTTATGCCTCGGGCCGGCCCTGATCCAAACTAACAAACTTTTGTCACAGAAGTGCTGGAATAAAAGTTAAGTTTGTAAAAGAAGTAATGAGAATGTGTGGTTGAAATGGACAGCTTCGTGGACAGCTTTCTCTGCGCATTAAATCCCCCATATTGAATGCAGAACAATAATGATGACAGAGAGTATAGGCTTCAAAGCTATTGTGGACCCGCTTACCCAAAACCCTGATTTGGCAAATAAATGAATGACGGACAGTTACGTATTTCCAACATTTTATTATGTAAGCTTTATGTTACTCCTCAAATAACAAGGGAATTTGTAGTAATTTATAGTGTTAATTAATTAGCGAGTCCACAAACTCATTCTTTCAATTGGCTTTTGTATGCAGAGTATTCACAGCTTATATGGACTGAATGCCCCCATAAACCATCAGCAATTATTAGAAAAGCACATTCATATTTCAGATTACACACATATCTAAAATGCACATGTTATTGTACTGCTTCAGTTTAGACTATTATTGATAGGAGTCTCTACAACTTAAATTTCAGAAACTCAACTTACGTTGCGTCCTTCCAGCGGCGTTATATTTATACCTGCAATGACAGAAATCAGCATGAAGACAGTAATATAATAAACTGCAAAACTCTGAAAAATAACTATTTTACTAAGCAGCAATTTCAGCAAGATTGTGGATTCAGCAAGATTTCAGTGGTGTACCTCCTTCTGCGTACCCCCTCTCTTCCACTTAGACTTCAGTCATACCTTTTCCATTAAGGGACAATATTTGCCCCCTAAATTTATTTCCCAGGGCTTTTTTTTTTTTACTTTATGCATAACTTTTATAAATAAAAAATGTTTTCAATGAAAAATGTTCAATAGAGCAATATGCAATGACGGAAAAACGAAGTGATACTTTAACTTATATTAAACTAAAACCAGTAAGTCACTGAGTCAGTGAGTCATCCTTACATTCAGAACCAAAGCAACTAGCTGTATTTATAAATGAATCATTGAATGATTGACTCACAATTCTTTTCAAAGCTGTAGAATTGTTTACGAAACACTGGTGTGTGCTGAAGTTCTGCTGTGTGCTTCGTCCTTCGTTGTAACAATTATTTTGTTGTAAAATAGAGTAAGTACTGACAGTACTGTGTAACTTAACAGATAAGTAGGAGTCAAAATGAAAGAAAGATTCAATTTGTGAAATATTGATCCAACACATAAAAAAAGTACAATATTGGAAAATCAACCATGTGACCATGTGAGGAGATGACCAGAAATTAACCTATTGGTAAGCTCCACCCCTCTTAGTTACGGTTGCTAACTCCAACAAACAAACGGAGTGGCTAACTGTCTTACAATGACAGCTGTCAGTGTGAAAACCTTATCCCAAGGTGTTTTTGATAAATTTTGGATGCAGAAGGACCACCTCTCGTCGAGGAGCATTCAAGTAGGACTTAAATATGCCATGGAGGGATAAAAGATTATGAAATAAATATGGTGGGTAACAAGATTAATTTGCAAGCGAGGGTTTACAGATCACAAACAAGCGGGAGAAGCCTCATGTTGCGGTCGTCACGATCGCAGAAAAACAATATCTAGGATCAACACTGTTCATTTATACCGCAGGGTAAGTTTAAATTAATTTACATTTAACCAGTTTAATAAAGAGAGGCACTCCTAGTCAACAATTTGATCTCTCAGTGTTCTCACCATGAGCTCTCAGGATACTCGTGATGTGGTCACAATCTGACTTCACAGTGAGCTAAAAGTGTATCCTCACAGCGCCCTCACTGTGTGCTCATGCTATAGTCACAATGTGAGGTCAAAGTGCACACAAACACTAGACTGATTTGATTTCGCCCTGCAGCTCAGGCTGGAAACCTCTACATTCTTTTATCCATTCTTCGGTTACAAATTTGCAGGAACCAATCACAAACTGCCTTATCCACCTGGCGCGCTATTGGCGGGTTTAACACAATGACGATAGAGAAGCAAAGAACGTCACCCGGATTGTTGGTCTGATTGGTTGAAGGACTATCCAATTGCGTTCAGAGTCATTTGAACTATGCCCGTTGATCACGCCTCTTGTGCAGGAGAAAACACCGAGCAGACTCTTAAAAGATTGAGTTTGGTCTGGTGATAGCCAGACTACACAAAGACTAGATACCCAGCATGCATTGCAGCATGAAGGTTTCGATCGTCACCATTGTTGAGATTCATAAGCTGATTCTTGATGTCTCTTTGTGTCTAAATGACACAGTAGTTCAAATGTTTGTGTCTTATTATGCAATTCAGATCCATTATAAATGATTATGACACTGTTGGATATCAAACTGTGTAATCTGAGGTCTATTATAACCTAACACCACGCACGTCCCATCATTGCCTCTCTCATCTACTACGCAATATCACAGTTTGACATGTCTGTCATTGGAAAGTTCCACGTGGTGTCATGAATAATTAAGAGAAAGTGTCTTCTCATTGGATAAGAAAACTCAGTCACATGAATAATTATGAGACACCGATGAGTCATCAAAGTACTATAGTGCTCTGACACGATGAAGATTTTAAACCCGGAAGATGAAAATAGCGGAAAAAGCTGCAGGTGATGTTCAGATGTTCCCCAGTCACGCGAGATACGACAGACACTAAATCAGGGCATAAATGAGAGATTTAATATCCCAAAGTCTCTTTATGGCACAGCAGTACTGATGTCCATCCTTGAGTCTCTGTTATAGTGACAGTAATGGGCTGTTTAGTCTAATGTAAATCATGTCAGCTATGTTTTGTATGTTGTTACACAGCTTTTATTAACGCTTCACTGATGTCAATGGTGTGGTGCAAATATAGCGCTGTATGTGTGACCAGCAACACTTGTTAAATACAGTCTTCTAGACTGCAAACAACGAACAAATGATTTTTAGTTAACTAATTTTACAATCAGATTTTGATCTTAAAACATCAAATGGCTGCATCTTACCTTTATTAATGTTCAGACGTGTCACTGAAATCCACTTGTTGTTCTTTTGTCCCGTCTCTCCAGCTCCACACCAGTATATCCCAGAATCCTCTAGTGTCAGATCAGTGATGGTCACAGTAAAAACTCCTGCAGATTCATCATCCCTCAGAGCGAATCTGCCGTTACTGTTTGTTTCTGATGAAGCTTTGATAGTCGATGACTCACAGAGCGACGGGTCGCTTCCTTTGCACATGAACTTGATCTTGTTCTTCAAATCACTGTTATAATGGCAGGTGATGTTCAGATGCTCTCCAGTCACACGAGACACGTTAGACACTAAATCAGGACATAAATTAGAGATTTAAGTGTCTCTTTAATTCTATACTGCATCCTTGAGTCTCTGTTATAGTGACAGTATGGGATGTTTTATCAGATTTAATCTAATCTAATGTAAATCATGTCAGCTGTGTTTCGGTGTGAGCGGCTTCTCTGTTAACAAAGACTGATAATGGAATAAATATAAAATGAAAAGGTATTTTACAACAGAAAGACCTGAACTTTTGTGTACAGATAATGTATACTTTGTGTTTGAATGAGTGATTTCTCCATAACTGAGACAGTGTTGTGTGTGAGGAAGTGATGCGGGTCAGTGTCTGTGGTGTGAACACACTCGCTTATCATCATCTACAGAGAACACTGTGGTTTCTGTTATCCCGCCTCTTTACATCCTTACACAGGGTTACCACACCTTGGTTAAACACTGCGAGCCCTAGGCCTCCCAACTGAGTGGGTTTCTGTACGTGCGCTTTTGTTATTCGGGGAGTCTTGTAAGCCCAAATAAACGGTATGATAACTGAATCCAAAAGCTTGAAAAAAGGTACAGGTATATAAGAAGGCACATTTTGAAAAAGGTAGATTAACTGTGGTAAAGTGACCATTTTAATTGCATTAATTTTGCCAATCATAGATTGCGGAAGGAGCCTCCATTGCTCTATATTATCTTTTAATCTGTCAATCTTAGCCACATTTTTTTATTTCAATATTTGCTTGGGGTTCTTTGGTACCACAATGCCAAGATATGTAAAGTGGTCTTCGACTGTTTTGAAAGGTGAGGGACCAACCTGCCTGGAATTTGTGTGTCTAATTTGTCATGTTGTTCCCGATATAAACAATATGTCACTTTGCAACATTTATTAATGCAAGTCAAGATTATGAGTTTAAGTCTTACATCAAGAGACAACAAAGTTGTTGAGGGTGCCTGTTTCAGATGTGAACGTCTGTTATTACAGTCAGTGTTGAGTATCGTGATGTTGTGGAGATCATCATGAGTTTGAGGGTCTCAGTTACTCACCTGTTAAAACCTCCAGATTCACTTCAGTGTTTAAATCTTCTAGAAAATTTCTTTCAGTTGCACAGTAGTACATCCCAGAATCCTCTTCACTCAGATCTCTGATGGTCACAGTGAAGACTTCTGATCTTGTGTCGTCATACAGAGAGAATCTTCCAGACTGAACCCATTTATCTTTAATATCAGTCTTGATTCTGTCTGTGCACTCTGACCATTCACCTTTACAAAAATACTTTATATAATCTGAATATCCTTTATCATATTTGCATGTGATCGTGACTCCAACTCCTGGATATCCTGTCACACGCATGGAGCTCACGACACCTACAACAAACCAGGATTAAAACACTTTAATATACACAGAAATTAACTTTCCTCAACAGTCAATAAAACAACATGAAAGACGCTCCTCATCAATTCTGTGCTGTTTTTCATGATTAACTCTGAGTTCAGCTTCTTACCAGGAATCATCAGCAGAGTGAAAGTCCAGATGATCTTCATTCTTCTCTCTTATTAAATGATCTTCTCTGTTGTTAGTAGATTCAGTTCTTCTGAAGCTCTCGATGTGTGTTCAGAAGAGTTTTGAGTGTCTCTTTCCTGGTTACATGTTTAACATGAAGAGCTGAACGTGACAGAGACGCCCACTTCCCCTGAGAGAGAGAGAGAGAGAGAGAGAGAGAGAGAGAGAGAGAGATGCTTAGAAGTCATTCTTCACATTAGCTCTTAAAATTCAACAATTTTTTCACCTCTAGAAAGAACCAAACTCAACAAAACTCGACAAAAATGACATCAAACTGAAGATAAAAACAGGGGGAATCACAGGATAACTGTGAATCAGTTATTTATTTATTTTTCAACAAATTCTCTACACATCTTGAACATCTGCAGCACTCTGAGCTGCAACACTGACCACCAAAGAAGACAGCAGAACCACAGAGCAGAAATCATCCAACAACATCAACCAACAAACAGGCAAGACATCTTCAACTACATTATTTTCAACACTAGAAAATAATAAGATAAGAAATAGACAAATAGCTTGTTGACTAGAGCTAAATTAGCACCAGAGCAGTGAGTGAGTGACAAAAGTGGCAGTTGAGAATGGAGGGAACAGCAGCGCCCCTCCCCCGAACCATCACATACCCACAAAAGATAAAGACAGCTAAAGACAAGAAAACATATAAACACAATCTACTAAAGAAAAACCCAGAGACTTTAATGGCTGACTATCTTCAAAAAGGAGACAAGTCCACTATCACCAATCTACTGCTCCACACAGAAAACTGTAATGCTTGGCACACAGGCATCTGTAAATACTACAAGAACTTTAAAAAACTTGGGATCTGTAATGGGAGACAAATTCAAATCCATGAAGAAGGAGGAGACGCTAGCAAAGCATTTCTGACTGTAAATATATACCACAATGGAACCATAATGTTTCAAGGGAATGAAGCATGTCTCAGCTCTGTCCAGGCCAACTTTACCAGCCTCAAAGCACTGGCAGAGAGTGAGAAGCAGACAGAGAGTGCAGGCAGCCATGTTGAGCTCCAGAGATCAGGGGCGGAGCTAGAGGAGGGGGAGGAGCTCACAGCTGGAGCTGTCCATCACTCAGATACGGAGCAGTCTGGCCCTACAGGAGGTCGAACTGGTGGAGCTCAGAGAACTGGTGCTCTCGCAGACAACATCCAGCGAGCGCATACAACACCTAGAAAACAAACTTCATCAGCTCACAAGAGAATTTAAAACTAGTGTTGAGGAGCTGAGAGGCGAAATAAAAGATCTGCAGCAGGACAGAGATACCCTAAACAGAGAGCTGAAAAGTGTCAGAGAGGAGCTGATCTTCAGAGAAAGAGAAATGCAAAGTCTGAGAGAGCAGAGAGAAACCGTCATACAGCCTGGCTCGAATGCCACCCAGACCCCAGCACAGCCAGTCCTGACACCTCCTGAGATCCACACACCAACAGCACGGATGGATGCCCACACACAAGATCGAGAAAGCACACCTAGTCACATCCATGCAGAAATAGTCATCTTAATGGACTCTAATGGCAGGTTTATTAATCAAAAACAGCTCTTTCCCAACCACAAATCCTCAAAACTTTGGTGCCCAAACACAGAGAGTGCCCTTCAACAGCTCAGCAAAGAAACACTTGGTGACCCCAGTCACATCATCATACATGTGGGAACAAACGACCTGAGGACACAACAGGAACGAGTGGCACAGTCAGTCACACAGGTGGCAATTAAAGCAACACAAACTTTCCCAAAATCAAAAATAATTATCTCCACCATCCTTCCCAGAACCGATTTCCACCCCCGCACTATACAGAGAGTCAACACAGACATCTCACGCGGATGTGCTGGAATGCCAAATGTTCATCTGGCACATCACCCTACACTGGACATTCACCATCTCCATGACCACGTCCACCTGCGTAGAGACAGCGTGAATGTGTTCGCTAAAAATCTTAAAGATGTTGCCCTCGGCCGAACCCCTGGCAGTCCCTCAAAGAGTCAGAGAGAATCCAACAACCCTCGACTAACGAGACGCTTCATCCCAGCCTCAGCACACAGCGTCTTCCCGCCGCATCCACCCGAGCCCTGGAGACTCCATCGCCCCGGCCCGCTGTACCCACACCCTGAACTCCAGCGCCCACGCTTCCGGCCTCCACATCCCATACACAAACACCACCGTCAGCATCAGCAACGCCGAGACCCGAGGCCACCATACCAGCGGAGGAAACAGCCAGGACCCAGAGAAGCCCCGGCGCTGGATAACAACACCCCGACAGCGCAGAGGTCATCAGCCCCGCAGCCAGACGTCCACAGACCCGAGCAGGAGCCGCTGAGCTACGCCGCAGCCCTGAGAGGCCCAAACGACACGCACAGCACCAGTCTGAGAGAGATCAAGGACATGCTCAACCTGATCTGCACACGGCTGATGGACTAGTCGTGAGTAAAATACACTAAATTCAACAGGTGCACTGATTAATATATATATATATATATGCATGTGTATATGTGTATATACGCATGTATACAAAAAAAAAAAAAAAAAAAAACTCTAACACTAACAATACAAATATGTATATGTATGTATGTTTACATTTTAAACGGGTTCAAGTTGAGTTGGTTCTATTCTAGAGGAATGTTAAAATTGTTTATTGACCGCATGAAACCACTGACAATCACAGTTTGGAACATCCAAGGCATTAACTCATCAACTTTTGGATGTAAAATCAAAACCTTGGATTTTAAGAAAAGTGTTTTAGATATAGACATAATAATCTTACAGGAAACATGGCGCAGAACTGATGAGGTCACTCTCTGTCCCCCAGGATATCGGGAAATACGCATATCGTCCCAAAAACACAAAAAAGTCACACGCGGGAGAGATTCAGGGGGCATCATAATCTGGCACAAACTTGAAATTGATAAGTACATCCAATTAATCAAAAAATAAGAATCTCATATCTGGCTCAAAATCAATAAACAGCTCAGTCAAACTACAAAAGATATATTCTTATGTGCTCTTTATATTCCTCCCTCTGAATCTCCTTACTATAACGAGAACATCTTTGAGACCCTCCACAGCCAAATCAACCACTTCCAGGCCCAGGGAAGTGTGCTGATGTGTGGGGATCTCAACGCTAGAACAGGATCCCTACCCGACTACACCACAGACAACGGGAATAATTATATATTTGGACAGAGCTTTCAACAAAACAGTGTCAACTTTTCAAGGACTAACTCTGATGCTCAGGTGAATAAAACCGGCAGGCTTCTACTTGAGCTCTGTCGAAGCCTCGGTCTGTACCTCGTCAACGGCAGGGTGAGAGGGGACTCTCTAGGGAGATACACCTACAGCTCATCTCATGGTTGCTCAACAGTTGACTACATGATCACAGACATAGATATATTCTCTTTCAGAGCATTCACGGTCAAACCACTAACACCCCTATCGGATCACAGCCAAATTACTCTGTATCTAAAAAGGGAAGAAAATACTAACATACACCCACAACCCAGTAAGCTGTACAACATCCAAAACATCTACAGATGGGTTCAAAACAGCACTGAACAATACCTGACCGCACTCAACCACCCCCAAGTGTGCTTTCTCATGGATAACTTCATAGATTATGATTATCCTCATAATGAAGATGGCGTAAATCTGGCTGTAGAAAACATAAATTACATATTTGATTATCTGGCAACAATATCTAATCTTAAAACCACTAAGAAAAACCATAAGCAAAAACAAAAGAATGAAAAATGGTTTGATTCGGATTGTAAAAGAATAAAGAAAAATTTAAGACAGCTTGCAAACCAAAAACACAGACAACCAGACGATTCAGATTTACGTTTTCATTATTGTGAGGAGCTTAAAACATATAAAAACACACTCAGAAAGAAGAAAGAACAGTACATCCAAAATCAGCTCAAAACTATTGAAGATTCTGTCCAATCAAACAGTTTCTGGGACAACTGGAATCACCTAAACAATAAGAAACATGAACAAATGAACATGAACAAAAATACAAGACGGAGACACCTGGAAAAATCACTTTGAACAACTTTATAGCAAATTAGACATGAATATAAAACAAACACAAATATATGAAAAATTAAACCATATGGAAAACATAATTGGCAAACACCAAAATCCACTAGACTACCCAATCACAGAAGAAGAGCTGATGGATAAAATACAGGCTCTGCCAACAAAAAAGGCAAGAGGACCAGACGGCATCCTTAACGAGATGCTTAAAAATATAAACCCCAAATTCAAATTGGCTATCATGAAACTGTTCAACTTGGTTCTGAGTGTTGGCCATTTCCCTGACACCTGGGGGGTGTAGAGGGCTCATAACGCCCATATTCAAGAGTGGAGACACATCAGACCCCAACAATTACAGAGGCATCTGTGTGAGCAGCAATCTGGGGAAGATGTTCTGCAGCATCATCAACACGAGACTCGTCCACTTCCTCTCAGAGCACAGTGTCCTGAGCAAAAGCCAGATCGGATTCCTACCAAATTTTAGAACATCAGACCATATATTCACCCTGCATACCCTGATCGATAAATACATCAACCAAAACAAAACCAAAATATTCGCCTGCTTTGTAGACTTCCAGAAGGCCTTTGATTCGATTTGGCATGAAGGCCTTCTTTCTAAACTTCTAGAATCAGGTATTGGGGGCAAAACATACAACATTATAAAAACAATGTACTCAAACAATCAATGTGCAATTAAAATTGGCAATAAACAAACCGAGTTCTTCACTCAAGGGCGTGGTGTGAGACAGGGCTGCCCACTATCACCGACCCTCTTCAACATCTACATTAATGAATTGGCAAAACTCCTAGAAGAATCGGCAGCTCCTGGCCTCACACTTCACGACTCCTCTATAAAGCTCCTGCTGTATGCGGATGATCTGGTCCTGCTGTCTCCAACAGAAGAGGGTCTACAGCAGAACCTGGACACCCTGCATCAGTTCTGTCAGACCTGGGCCCTGACCGTCAACCCAACCAAAACTAAAGTAATAACATTCCAGAAAAGACCCAGATGTCAGGGAAAGGGACACAACTTCACCCTTGGTATGACCAAACTTGATCATGTCACAAGCTACACATACCTCGGGCTGAAGATAAGTGCAAATGGAAACCTTAATTTGGCCGTGAATGAACTGAAAGAGAAAGCAAGAAGGGCCTTCTATGCCATCAAAAAATCTATCCAAATTGAAATACCAATCAGAATCTGGCTCAAAATATTCCAATCAGTCATAGAACCAGTTGCATTATATGGCAGTGAAGTTTGGGGTCCTCTCCTAAATCACCAATTCGACAAATGGGACAAAAATCCGATTGAAACCCTGCATGCCGAGTTCTGTAAGAGTATCCTGAGAGTGCAGAGGAACACACCCAACAACGCATGCAGGGCAGAATTAGGCCAATATCCTCTTCTAATACATGTTGAGAAACGAGCCATCAAATTTTGGAAACATCTAAAAATGAGTGACCCCAACTCTTATCATTATAAAGCCCTTAAGAACCATGAGATGAACCCTGAGAAGAGCCCCCTCATTCAGCTGGTCCTGAGGCTCCACACACAGACTAACACCACTAACACTAACCAGCCTCAGGACACTGACACCCTCATCCACACAATCCGGCCCAACCACATCATAAAAGCTCAACGAGAGCATAACCTGACCTATTGGACTGAAACAACACAAAAACAGAGTAAACTAGAATGCTATTTGGCCCTAAACAGAGACTACACAACCGCAGAATACCTGAGTGCAGTGAAGGACTGCACACTCAGAAGAAGAATGACGAGGTACAGACTGAGCAACCACAGCCTGACTGTGGAGACGGGCAGATACAGGCAGAGCTGGCTGCCCAGAGAGAGACGCCTCTGCCCGTACTGTGACCAGGGAGAGGTGGAGACAGAGCAACACTTTCTCACCAGCTGTCCCAACTATGAGGACATTAGAGGGACTTTCTACACACAATTTGAAAAACTTTGCCCTAACTTCCTAAAATTGAACAATAAAACACAATTCCAACACCTATTAGGTGAAAAAAGAGATTGTATCATACTAGCGGCAAGATACATCGATGCCTGTCATAAAAAGAGAGAGTTGACGACTATTCAGTGATGCGCTCACACACACACACACACACGCTCGTACACAAAACAAACACACAAACACTTACACACTGAATTCTAAGTTGTTCACAGAATTTTGAAATGTTCATAAACTGTTTTACTATTTTTATTTATTATTTTTATTTAATTGAATTATTATTATTTTCTGTACAAAATGTTGTAAATCATTTTATATGTTGTTTTCATGCTTTGGCAATACGAATGTATTTTTGTCATGCCAATAAAGCTTAATTGAATTGAATTGAATTGAGAGAGAGAGAGAGAGAGAGAGAGAATTTTTTGAATTTTAAATACACCTTTATTATAACAATTTAGTCTTGAATTATTCACACTTCATCCAACATTTTTTTATTTCTTTTATACACATGTATATTTAAAAAGTCAACACCAATTCATTTCTCTCACATAAAGTACACAATACCTCATCAACACACCTTCTACTTGTTCTCTAGTTGTTTTATGCGCACGTGAACGTCATGGCAACGTACAACACAAAGTGCCTCACGCGGGAAACACTTAACGTAACGCGTAAATGCGCGTAGCTAACATGAATCAAGCAAGTATGCATGGGCCGAGAAGTGTTGGCAAAATAACACATTAACGGACCGGAGGAAATAATATGGAATTTTTTTCTAGAAAACTAAACAAACAAAATAAATTCAACCACTTTCAAGGAACTGTATCTATTATGTTCATTTTCAAAAACTTTCCAGGGCCTTGAATTTTTTTTTTTTTTCGGTGCGATTGTTGAGCAAGTGTTTCCAGGGCGGTGTGAGCGTTGTGCAGACTGGTGTGAGTGTTAAAGTGTTAAAGTGGTGTGGTGTGAAAGTTTTTATTTTTGCTGTGATGGATTTTTTTAATTAATCAACTAAATAATCAACTAACATTTGTTTTTATTGCAGGAACGATATTCATAAGCTTTTAAATATTTCCAAACTCTTTGGGGAAAACTTGTGACTTTGAGTGTGTGTGTGTGTGTGTGTGTGTGTGTGTGTAAATAAAAAATAGGGGAAGTGAAACTAGATAGATTTCTAGTTCTCAAACCTTGTGATAAGTAATCGCAAAAACAGAGTTTGCTTGTGCCAGTGACAGAGGGAAAAGTTTGGGGCTTTTGAACCAATTGAACCAATCATATTGAAGGTGACATGTTAGTCACTATAATCTTATTTGTTGTTTTGATTCTATAAAAACTGTTGTATCCGTGTTTTCTGGTGGGATTCTCAATGGAATGTGTCTGAGATCCTCCGGCCTTGCTTCTTGGGAGAGATTCCCTGAGAACTGCTTGGGAAGATCTCCTGGCCGTGATTAAAGCATTTAAAGGACATTTGCTGAAGTCTGTTTGTCGATCATTCCTGCGCAGGAAGTAAGCTAGTTTAGGGGAACAAGTTAATTAGGTGACTATTATTGAACTGGGACGTCAATTTGTAGACGAGACCCAGATAGTAAGGTTTAGGGAAAAATCTACCACACTGCTTATCTTTGTGTTGATTTTTTTGTTGTCCGGTTTGTTAATAGTTTTTGTTAGTTTAGTTTGAGGGCCGTGTGTGATCCGTTATTTGGAGGCATGTCGGCTGAGCAAACACAGGGTTTGAGTTCACTCACAAGACGTCATGCAATTAAGGTGGCGTCTGCGGTGAGCGTCGAGGAACGTTGTTTGGCCGTTGGGGAAGTGGTGGGACACGCTAGCGTTTTGTCCGCTTCTAGAATGAACAATGCAACAGTGTTTTTTCTGGATAGTGTAGACAAGGCAAATGAGTTGGTAGAGCGGGGAATTGTTATTGATGGCGATATTTATTTCAGTTCTCTCACTCGCCTTACCAGCGAAAAAAGGTTATTCTATCTAATGTACCACCTTTTGTTAGTGATGGATTTCTAACGCAAGCTTTGACACGCTATGGAAAGTTGGTGTCCCCAATAAACTGTCACGGTTGATGAATTCATTGACTATTCCTGGCGGCTGTGTGTGTGTATGTGTATGAGTGTGTGGGCGTGGTCACTGATTATTCTCCGGAAGAATCAGCGACAGGTGATCCTCATCTCCAGTTACTACTTATACTCACCTTGTGCGTCTTGTGTTTGTCAGATCGTTGTTTGTGGATGTTCCCCGTTCAGTTCCTGTTCATCCTCATCTCCTCGTGTCTCCAGCCTGAGTCCCGTTTGGATTGTTCGTCTTTGCAGTTTGTCTTCACGTCTCGTCTTCACTGGGATTTCACCTCACTCATCTGACCGTGCTTCGCCGAGTTGCCCACGCAAGCCTGCGCTGCCAACGCACCCTGAGCTCTCTTCTGAGGATTGTGAGACCTGCCTGCATTGACTGTGTCTGTTCCTGTTTTCTTCCTACACGTTCTGAGTCTGGTTTCTATGATTTGTTCAATAAAGAACCAGTTTTACTTGCTATTGTCTCCTCGGTTACTTGCCGTCACATAAACAAGATTTCAATTAGTAGCGAGTAGCCTTTATTGAAACATATTGCTTCTTTTAGGTGCTTTGTTTACATGATTATTCCGGACGATGCGATCTAGATCTGACACTGAATTTTCACCGAATTGATGATTTTAGCTATGCTACTTTCATCACTACTGGAAAAGTCAGATGCTTTGGATGTGGTAATAAAAGACATTTAATTCGGAATTGTCCGAACAAAAATACTGAGGGAGAGGAAGGAAAAGAAAATGGAACAGTTAAACAAGGTAGTGACGAAAAAGATGTAAATGCATTTTCATACGAGTCTTTTAAATGATAAATTATTTTTAAAAAAATTTGAAAGGTATTTAAGGAGAATAAATCTTCCTTTAAATCTATACAACAATGGTGGTTTGTTGCACCTTGTTTATTATATGGCAAGGTGCCGATAAAACAATTTACGCAACAATATACTCAGATGTCACAAAATAATTGAATCATTCTATAGATATGCTTGAATAAGAATTGATGGATTTACAAAAGTTTTTTCAAACCTCAAGTGATAGTAATTTATAATTGATAGTAAAAAAAGCTGAACTTAAAGAGCTGTTAGAGCATAAAGCACAAGGAGCATTAGTTGTAATATTGATCAGATGGATGCACCTTCCAAATATTTCTATGGTCATAAGAAGAAAAATGGGCAAAAACGTTTAATCCATGCTCTGCGTTCTGAGATGGGACTTTATCTAATCCCAGACAGATGCATTCGGTAACAATGCGGTTTTATCAGTACCTTTACAGAAGTGAACTTGAACCCAAAAAGAGGGAATAATCTCCTTTCCTAGAGGATCTACCCAAGATCTCAGAAGACTCCAATGAAGAACTGGGATGTGGCCTAACTCTGGGAGAGCTCTATAAGACACTCCGAGATATGGAGTCTGGGAAAGCTCCAGGTGTGGATGGGCTTCCAGTGGATTTTCTGAAAGCTTCCTGGTCGGAGATGGGAGTTGATCTGCTGGAGGTGTTCGATGACAGCTTACTGAACTGTTGAGCTGCCGAAGGTCAGTGGTTACTCTTCTTCCCGAAAGAAGGAGATATCACTGAGATTAAGAACTGGAGGCAGCATCACTTCTGTGCAGTGATTATAACTGACTTTCTTAAAGGACAATTCCGGTGAAAAATGAACCTAGGGGTAATTAACACATGGTTACCGAGTCGATTGTTCCCTAGGATGCGTTTTCATGATAATCGAATGTAAAGAGTTTTATCTCTAAAAACAGATTAGCTCATAACACTAGTATATGGGGCATAGTGTAAGTAAAAAAAAGTTTGTGCGTTCGTGGCTCGACTAGTCGAGACTGTTTTCCAAGATGCCTGCTACCTGTAAACGTGTAATGTACTGTCTTTATAAAGTATCTTCTTATTAAACTGTCTGTACACTTACAAATGTTCTCAATGCTTCGGTTTGCATGTAGGGACCCTCATTATGCTACCGTGTTAGTGTGAGGCTATTTTGAGCCTTGTTAGTGGTATTAACTAGCGATTTACTTTTACTTACACTATGCCCCATATACTAGTGTTATGAGCCAAACTGTTTTTAGAGATAAAACTCTTTACATTCGATTATCATGAAAACGCATCCCAGGGAACGATCGACTCGGTAACCATGTGTTAATTACCCCTAGGTTAATTTTTCACCGGAATTACAGATCAATCTTATTGCGAACTGAACAGGTCAATTTTTGACAATATTTTTTTTTAATTAGAGATATTAATTAGAGACACAGACTTCCTGTTTCGAATGCGCATGCATCGCGTCTGAACGCGTTGTTGTCTTTGGCGCTTCATCGATTGATTTATAATTCTTGATTGTCTCTTTAAACTCCCTTACAACGAACATTTTCTACTTTTCCTCACCTCATAGTTACAACGCGGACTGTTGAGCAGACGCGTCTCAAGCCTATTAGTGATCCAATGCCGGATACTCTTAAAGGTTACTCCCTTGGATCACGGCTGAACGCGTCTTCTCCACACTCACTTACAAACAAAAAATTTTTCGCCTATCGTGCGTCTATTCTACACCCGTACCACTAAAAAGACGGATTATATCCAAGACTTCAGCCATAAATTAGTATTAATATTGATAGCATCACTGGTAGTGTCGTTGCTAACTTAACATTACTGTCCATCTGTTAAAATGGTGAATATATCATATGTAAGTAGTCTACCTTTTGGTGCAGGTGAGGACACATTTGAGCTGCACGCGGTGCAGTCTGAGCTGGAAGCTGTTGAGAAACAGATCCACGACCTTTTAGTGAGACAGGCCAAGCTGATAGACCGGCGTTTGGCTCTTGAAACATCACGCGTCGATGCACACAAATCAGTGACTAACGTTACTAACCCGCTGACTCCGACCTCGTCTACTCCGTGCGTTTCTCAACATCGGTCCCGAGCGTCGAGGTCGCGATCAGCCATGGTCTCGTTCACTCCGGCTCCAACACGCCACCACGAAGCCTGGATGGTTCCGCAGCGGAAGACGCGAGTCAGGTCTAGACCAAGAAAACTCTCTCCGACCCTCCCGGCTTTCGAGATATCCACACAAAACCGCTTCTCCCCTCTTCGTGAAACAGAACGCGATGCTGTGATCATCGGCGATTCCATCATTCGACACGTACACGCTACGTTAAATAAAAGTAAGGTGCATAGTCACTGCTTTCCTGGTGCTCGTGTTTCTGAAATCGCTGCTCGCGTTCCCGAGATTCTGAACGAGTGCGTCGGAACTGTGGTCTTGCACGCGGGAGTGAACGACATCAGGCTGCGCCAGACGGAGGTTCTGAAGAAAGACTTCAGGAATCTGATCGATACGGTACGCAGCAAATCGCCTGAAATAACGATCATTGTGTCAGGACCGCTTCCCACGTACCGACTAGGACATGAAAAGTTTAGTCGATTATTCGCGCTAAATGAATGGTTAATGTCATGGTGCAATGAGCAGAAACTGCTCTATGTAAATAATTGGAATCTGTTTTGGGAGCGTCCTAGGCTTTACCGTGCTGATGGCTTACACCCAAGCAGATTCGGATCGGATCTTCTGTCAGATAACATCTCCAAAATGTTAAATACCTTTTGACTAGTAACCAAAAGTCCAAATCATAGTCTCTGCTGCACCAATTTAACTGATATAAATACTAGTGTTGAACATTGCATATAAACTGTGTCTATTCCTCGTTTAGTGAGATCAAATAATAAATCTACTGCAGGATCTAGAAAAAATCGAATTGTTATTAAACCAGAAAATGTTGCTATTAGTAATCAAAAACAATTTCTAAAGCTAGGTCTTCTAAACATTAGATCACTCACACCTAAGGCAGTTATTGTAAATGAAATAGTCACAGATAATAGCTTCGATGTACTTTGCCTTACTGAAACCTGGCTTAAACCAAATGATTATTTCGGTCTAAATGAGTCTACTCCATCAGGATACTGTTATAAGCATGAGCCCTGTCTGATTGGTCGTGGCGGCGGTGTTGCAACAATCTATAGATATATTCTCAATGTTACTCAGAAAATGGGCTATAAGTTTATTTCGTTTGAAGTACTTGTACTAAATGTTACGCTCTTAGATGTTCGAAAAACATCCCTATTATCTCTAGCCTTGGCTACCGTATATAGACCGCCTGGGCCTTAAGCTGATTTCCTAAAAGAGTTTGCAGATTTTCTCTCAGACCTATTAGTTAATGTCGATAAAGCATTAATTGTTGGAGACTTTAATATCCACGTAGATAATTCAAATGATGCGTTAGGGGCTGCGTTTACAGATTTATTAAACTCCTTTGGGGTCAAGCAAAACGTTACCAGACCAACTCATCGTTTTAATCATACACTCGATTTAATGATATCACATGGAACCGATCCAACCGATATAGATATCATTCCACAAAGTGACGATGTCACTGACCATTACATGGTAACTTACATATTACGTACTCCTGTAATATATCATGCTGCGCCGCATTATCGATTAGGCAGAACAATCCTTCCATCCACCATAGATAATTTTTCAAATTGCTTATCTGATTTGTCTCAGCTGCTCAGTGAACCCAAACAAACAGATGAACTTGAGGAATTAACTAGCACTATGAGCACCATTCTCTCTGGAACATTGGATATTGTTGCACCCATTAGATTAAAAAAGGTCAGAGAGAAAAGTAAAGCACCATGGTACAACAATACTACGCATGTTCTAAAGAGAGAAACCCGTAATTTAGAGCGTAAATGAAAAAAAAACTAACTGTAACGACACTGACAGTCTATCTGGCCAGATGCTCTGAATTAGCGAATCCTGATTGTTTCTCTCATGCTAAAACACATATAAGCATATACAAGCCCTAAATGACTAGCTTTCTGACACAATGACTACAAGTGTCTACAAGGAGGGCCTGGTTAATGTTTCACACGACTTAATGAAATCAACGAACAGGCCCCGGTTTGTTTCTCAAACTATCACGTGCTGCGACCACAATTCCCCTACTGTGCCTAACGTTTGTTCTTTGTGAACCGACGGCAAAGGACAAAGACTGATTCCATTCATTGTCAAAAAATTAACTTATATGACTCCTCAGGCTACAAAACTACTTATACAAAACTACTTTTGTCTCTGAGAATGCCATTTTCCAATCAAACCCCCAACCCCTCACGTGGTACACCACCACGAGATGCAACTGAGGAGACATTCTAACACACACACGCACATTGCCATATATGGACTTCCACGTAGTAAACTTTCATTTTACTAACTATTACAAATTTATAAAGAGTGTTCTGGGTGATTTGCATGTTCACCAGTGTGATATTAGAATAGTTGTGTTTTTGGATTACAGTAAGGTAATCTTAAAGTGCCTTTGTTCAACAAAAGAATGTATCTCTATGTTGATATCTTTGTCGATATTCGTCCTTAGTATTGTTTTAATCCCCTTTGCACGACGAAGGATATTTTTGATAAGAGACTGTGATAAACGTTATGGTTCCATGCGTTTTAATTCCCTGAGCATAATATCATATTTTGCCCTCTCGTGATTCCACACGAGGGTCGGGCTGCATTAACACAGGAATGCTCTAAGAGGATTCGTCCTCCACGAAAAGGGGACGGTACATGGGACACTGATAAAAGCCTAAACCTTCAGTATCCTCTCTCTCTTCTCCCTCCTCCAAAAACTTTGGAAACCCAAGTCCGGACCGGCTTCGGCCTGCTTCTCTTTTCTTCTCTTTTATTTCTTTTTATGTTTTTCTATAGTCTAGTTTTGTTTTCCTATTCGCCTCTGTTCATTCACGAGCTGAATGAACTTAGCCTGAATCATTCCCGGCAACTTCACCTCAAAGAAAGAGACTAGTTGAACCTCCCGCGCTCGCGCTCGCGCTCGCATGGAAGACACAGCACGCGCACGCCTCCCCTCAGACGACTCACGCTGCTCTTAAAGACACGCAGGACCCTGCCTTCCTTCCTCATACAAAGAGAACCATATCCAATGCAAGTATCGATTATTGAATTGAACTTTTAATGTAATTTCTTTGTGGTCTCTCAAGGGTTACTGTCTGTGATTTTTTTTGCCATAGCCTACTGCGATCTCTGATCGCAGATTTTTGCTTTCACTTCCGATCTCATCTCCCATCCTTCTTTCTCTCTCTCATCCGCTCTCTCATCCTTTTATGTCATTCTATCTTTCTCTAATTCTGATAATTTTATTCTCTCTCTCACTGTTATTCGTTATCTTGTATTGTTTAACTGTATTTTATGTACATAGACATATAATCCGTGTGTATTGTGTAGTTTGATATATTCCTTAGTTCGATGTATTAGTCCAATTATTAAATTCCATATGTCCTTGACTGACTCTGTTTTAATTGCCCATGTTACTAAGTCCCTGAAATGTTCGATCTTAGCTATATGCTTTATCTTGGTACGATTTAAGTAACCTAATTTTACAAACACCGAGAGTTGTCTTTTCAAGGCCTGGAAAAGATACTCTTTCTCATGTTTGTAAGAAGGATAATTTTCCCTGAGAGTTAAGTTAATCTTACGTTCAATGTTTGCTGGACAAACAGATTGTTTGATAACTAAATTAATTCCATTAAAGTTATCCCATAACTTCGAGCTGAAATAAGACTATTGATGTATTAATGACGAACCATAACCCGTTATGGTAATCATTCATATATCAATCTAGTTCAGCTGCGATAAATTAATGTAACTGTATTATGCAAAATATTAATCATATTCATGATTAATTATTAAAATTCCCTATAGATCATTTGAGCTAATATTAATATTAATGTACAACCCATTGTTGCTACTGTAGCAACATTGGCTATGAATCATGGCTCATTGAATCAGAACACAAACGCACATTCCTTCTTGCTGTCCCACTCTGAACCCCCGAAGGTAAATCAGTTGTGTTGGCTCCAGTTAGTCTGCAACAAATGGACTTTTACGACATAAATTGCACCTTGGAGGATAAAAAGTCAACACATTCCCTTACCTTTGAATAGTTCTGAATTCCAAACCCCCTTTCCCCTCTCTGGACCACAGAGAGATAACGAAACTTGAAACTTTCTACACACACACACACACACACACACACACACACACACACAAACATCCTCCTATAGAAATATAGTTTTAATGTATGTAACTCAGATTTGGGTTTGACCTTCCTGTATGCATGTTTTATTAATTTGTTTGATCATATAATTATGATTTTCTAGAGGTGTGGTTTTGAAATGTATTCTTTAATCAATAGTGTTTTAGTTAGAGAAGGTTCACTAACATTCTCTGGCAATCCCTTCCCCCCTGTGTTGAACTGTGTTTTATTGCCTAATGGAATGTCCAGCAACAGAGATTTTAGGAGTGGAGCAGAGTTAGTGTTAATCTTTAACCCTACTTAAATCCTACATTTTCTATATGTATAACCATTGAAGAAATATGTAAACCTGGATGTAATTTCTCTTTTCCACGATTGTTCTTCTCTGTGATGGGTTTTTGTATTCTTGTAAACCTTAAAGGAATAATGTTTCAGATGTGCACCCTGTTGCAATCATAGATATGCCATGTGGATCTTTTTAAAAGTCCAATTTTCATTTCCATTTGTAAATGTACATCACATTTTGGGTTAATCTTATTCCTAGATTGTTAGTAGAACTCTTAATGCTTATTTTACAGAATAAGAAGTCATTTCTATGCCGTAGCTTTTAAACATACCAAATGTGGTCTTGAATTGAACCTCCATATACCCGTAGGAAAGATATGGGTACCAAATTATGATAAAATGCATTTTACTGCAGTTATAATTGTTTAAAGTAGAAATGGCATGATCCTAAGACTGTCATAAAACATGCAAATCGAACTCCTAAGTGAGACAAAGGAAATTTCTCCCGCCTGGAATTTCGCGTTCCAATTGGCCCAAGCGCCAGGGAGGAGGGAAATTTCGGTACCCTAGAAAAGCGGTTACACTCCGCGTTCCGTTCAGTTGAGTTCGGTATTTTTCTTTCGTCTTGTTTGTTCCTGCTTGTTCAAACCCTCCTCATCAGGGAGACCATCAATGGCTCCCGTTTAGGGGGCTTTATATTTTATTTTCTTTAAGTCTTTTAGTTTTGTTTCGTCTTCGAACTTCAGCCGACAACTTCAACTCAAAGGAAAAGACTCTTTTGAAAATCCCGCGGCGCGCGCTCCTCTTCATTGAGGACGTGCACGAGCACTGCGTCTGAGGAAATTCCTGGCTCCATGGGACCTAGGGAGTCCTCATCTCCGTTTTATTTTCTTTACTAAGTTTTATTTTCATATTCGTTACTCCCTCCACAAAGGGAACTGAACTCTGAATCATGTTTCTGGCCACTTCACGTTTCAGTGAACCTTTAAACTGCGCGCGAGTCTGCTCGCCCCGAAGACACGAGGAAACACGCCCCGCTCTTAAAGGAGCTCTTCTTCAGCAAATACAAAGAGAACCATACGCAAGTATTTTGATTTGTGATTTGAGTAATCTGATTTCTTGTTGTCTCTCGAGGTTACATTGCCTGTGATTTTGCCATGCTGAGATCATCTCGGTGATCTCTCTCATCCTGAACTTTAGTTTCACTTTCTCCCTTTCATTCTCTCTCTCTCTCTCTCTCTCTCTCTCTCTCTCTCTCTCTCATTTTCATTTTCGTTACTCGTTTAGTCTTGTATTTTGTTTACGTGTCCTGTATATACATATTTACTCGTGTAAACTGTAGTATTTTTGTATTCATTAGTTCAATGTATTAGTCCAATTATTAAAAACCCATTATATCCTAGATTGTCTCTGTATAAGTGTTCATTTTACAAGTCAATGAAACGAAGATCAAGCTACGCTTTACAAATGCGTTACTGTTAAGTAACATTTTATAAGAACAAGAAAGTAATTTTCCATGGCCAGAAAATATAGCTTTCTTCGAATTATAAGAAAGAGATAATTTTGTTGAGAAGTTGATGGAATTAATTTTACGACCAGTTTGCGGGACAAACAACTGTTTAATTAATATATTAATTTCCCTTACAATTACTCTGATTAATTGATCTGAAAGAGGGACATTTTGGTATATTAATGATTGAATTATAATTCATTGTAATTGAACATTGATGTATACGAATAAGTCTAAATTTCAGCTTCAATAATTTATTAATATTGTAAGAATATAGATGAATCAACCCGATTCATAATAATGATTCCCTATAATCATTTGAGCTAAGTCATATTCCTTACACTACATAACTTAGAGGTCTTTAGAATCGCATGGAAAGACAGTATGTCACGTTATAAAAAGGCCCTAAAAGCGGCCAGGGCTGAGCATCTCCGCAAACTAATAGAAAACAACCAAAACAATCCTAGGTTCTTATTTAACACCGTGGCTAGACTAACAAATAAACAGATGTCTCCTGAACAAAATATTCTGTTACAGTTTAGTAGTAATGATTTCATGAAGTTCTTCACTGAGAAAATAGAAAACATCAGAACCATAATTGTAAACATTCAATCCTCAATCGCGCCTTATAATTCAGCCTCAATTATCACCCCGCAAGAACAATTACAGTGCTTTACAACTATAGAACAAAAAGAGTTAAATAAACGTATCACTTCAGTTAAATAAACGTATCACTTCATCTAAAACAACAACATGTTTATTAGATCCTATACCAACTAAACTACTGAAAGAAGTGTTACCTGTAGTAGAAGAGCCTCTCCTCAATATTATTAACTCATCTTTATCTTTAGGTCATGTTTCACGTCGGTGTGTGAATGAGTGAGTGAATGGGTGAATGTGAGGCTATATGTACAGCGCTTTGGTGGCCATAGGTCTGTGAAAGCGCTATATAAATGCAGTCCATTTACCATGTTCCAAGAACATTTAAACTGGCAGTTATAAAACCTCTCATTAAGAAACCACAATTAGATCCACATAATCTAGCAAATTATAGACCCATTTCAAATCTACCTTTTATGTCTAAAATACTAGAAAAAGTTGTGTCCGCCCAACTGGGCTCTTTCTTGCATGAAAATGACATCTATGAAAAGTTTCAGTCAGGATTCAGGCCGCATCATAGCACTGAAACTGCGCTCGTTAAAATCACAAATGATTTACTTTTAGCTTCTGACCAAGGCTGTATCTCAATATTAGTTTTACTTGATCTTAGTGCTGCGTTCGATACTATAGATCACACAATACTCTTAGATCGACTACAAAATTATACTGGTCTTCAAGGACAAGCATTAAGCTGGTTTAGATCGTATTTATCTGACCGCTACCATTTTGTCTATTTAAATGGAGAAAAATCGATCATAACTCCAGTAAACTATGGAGTGCCGCAGGGATCTGTGTTAGGCCCTCTGTTATTTTCAATATATATGCTGCCACTTGGAAATATTATAAGGAAACATGGAATTAGTTTCCATTGTTATGCTGATGACACTCAAATCTATATTTCATCACGGCCAGATGAAAACGCTAAATTATCCAAATTGACAGAGTGTGTTAAAGATATAAAATATTGGATGACGCGCAATTTTCTTTTATTAAATCCAGACAAGACAGAGGTACTAATCATCGGTTCAAAAAACCACCCACAAAACCTCTCACAATACAACTTTAACATAGTAGGATGTCCTGTTACTTTATCCTCTACAGTAAAAGACCTGGGTGTTATATTAGACTGCAACCTGTCTTTTGAAAATCATATTTAATATGTTACAAGAACAGCCTTTTTCCACCTTAGAAACATTGCTAAGCTACGTAATATGCTATCTGTTTCTGATGCAGAAAAGTTAGTTCATGCATTCATGACCTCGAGACTAGATTACTGTAATGCTTATCTCTTGTCCTGCAACCTCAATAAACAAGATACAGTTAGTCCAAAATGCCGCCGCTAGAGTTCTAACTAGATCAAGAAAATATGATCATATAACACCAATTTTATCATCACTAAATTGGTTACCTACACTGAAAAAAATGATTCTGACCCCTTGTAAATTTTACATGTTTTTATCTGGTTAATTTCACTGATCATAATGTGTTATTTAATCCTACTTATTTTTTATTATTAATTTTCAAATTCACTGCTCTTGTTTAAAACAAGTTAATTTCATTCAATTAAAAGTAATTAGAAAAAAATAAGTTTAATTTAATTTCCATATACACTGTAAAATGAATACGCTATATCTACTCAATAAAATTGTGCAGATTACAAGCAATATTATTAATTAAATTTAACACATTAGAATTGAGTAATAATTAATTAAATTAATTCCTTAAAAGTTAACCATTTAACAATTTTTAAACAAAAATATCAGAATAACAGACAGACGTCAAAGATGAATTAAGAACTCTTTATTTTGTATTGCCAACATTGAAGACACCTGATGTTAACAAGCAGAATCACTGAAGGAGAAAACTGTAATGTTACAACCGTAATTTTAAGTTACCATCATGGGGATCAGTGTGTGTTTTAGTTGGGCTCTTTATCCTGAAACCATTAACTTTAGATTTTGTTTGGCTGCTGTACCTGAGTTATAACACCAAGCTGAACAAATAGAAAAGGTGATCTGATGGTGTTGGTTGTGTTTTAACATAATCATTATTTCACAATCATTTGACCTGAAACACTGAAATCGATCACCTCTGAACATAAGCTCATTATTTATTCATGCAGCAATGCATGATGGGAGCCATAAATGAGTTTTGATTGGTGGCACCCAGAATGCACTGCAACATGCTTTATAATTGTCACCATTGTTGAGATTCACAGGCTGATTCTTGAAAAAATTGAGTAAATTCAACTTAAAATAGTTTAGCTAAAATTATTAATATTATTAATCTGAAATTACTTATAAAATATAAGTACAACCAATTTACAAAATATAAGTACACTCAACTTAAAAAATATATCTGGATTTAGATAAATTTATTTCGTGCAACCCCTTGACGTAATAAAATTAAGTAAATTCAACATAACATTTTTTTCAGTGTATAAAGTTCCATATTAATTACAAGGTATTGCTACTGACTTATAAAGCCCTAAACGGCTTAGCTCCAGTCTATTTAACCGATCTTCTATCGCCCTATAATCCATCGCTTCCTTTTCCTTATCAGTTGAATTGAGACCCGAAATACTCTTTTGACTTTGATTTTACAAACAAGTTTCATACATCAATCGATTCTGTTAAATGTGTATTATTTTTGTGTATACTCACAATAAAAACAAAGTTTTGTGCTTTTTGCCAAATAAAGAAAAATAAACACGAAGCGAGTTCTGCCTTCTCTCTGTCAGTGTAGTCCATTCTGAAACGCGTCCGAAAATGAACAATAACTCAGCGAATACTCAGTCAAACAGACATACAGACACACAGGCATGAAGCTTGAATTCTCTTCTTTTAAATCAAGTAATTTATATAAAAAACAAATATTCTCATCTTGTGAAATCTTTATTAAAAGAGAGCGATTCCAGTCGAGCTAATTAGAGCTCATTCAGATGTAATGTGACACCGCCCACGGAGAGCGCGCGCTATTCAAACGCAAATGTCTGAGGCAATCCACGCAAACTGTGAACGCCCCCATATCAGCTCGAGAAACACAAGTTTATTCAGATCATTACTTGTTTACACCGTCTCGCAGCGCTGTGAAGAATAATAATGGAAAATGTACCACAGAAGTGCGGGTATATCGAGGAGTGAGCTGAGGAATACTGTAAGTTTTTTTCCTTCTCACGTGAATCGGGTTTCTGTTTATGAATGAATGAACGGCAGAGATGCGCGCTGTTTACCACAGCTGGCAAAAAGACAGTTTAAATTTAAATCGCGTGTGTGAATGAATGATGATGTTTTAGCAAACTGTATTGCTAAAAAAAAAATGTATATAAAAAATATAAATAAAATTTATATTTGTGTATAAATATATATATATATATATATATATATATATATATATATATATATATGTGTGTGTGTGTGTATATGAAGAGTTCAGATGCAAAAGCCTCTAAATGCCATCTGAAATTTTCTTCTAGAATGATCATTTTTATGAAGCTTGTATATTTAAGTTAGCTATAGGTGACACACCTGAATGAATGGCTCATTAACCCCTTAACGCCCACTGTCGCGAATTTGCAACAAACCCCTTCCATTCAGACTGCAGGCGAGATAGCGTGTGTTTTCCCCCAATGCCTGTTTGTGCACATTCGATACATACCTAGGAACATTTTGCACGCACTGGTTTCTCGTAGGAGCGGTCAGAGTGGGAACTACATCCGGTTCACCGAAGCTAATATTTTGGTTTGCAAAATCCGCATATCAAGGGCGCAAATGTGGAGAAATTGCCCAAAATGAGTTAAGTTGTGCTAAGATAATTGATTGCTTCTATAGCTATGTTATTCATATAGGCTTCATGTGACGAATATTTTTTACGTACTTTGTAGATTTCTGTTTGTAGCAAATTTGCGACATTGGTCCATAACGGCTGGATTGGGCTAATGGCTACATATTATAATAATGCTGTATTTAGATGGTTTCAGCCAAAATTATTTATTTTTTATTTTTTTATTTTTCACAAAAAATAGCATGTTATGATATAACACTATAATAATATATAATGTATGCACTGGAGAAACAAGGAAAGAGTTAAACAGAGTGTAACATGGAATATATAAAAACTACTGTCAATGTTAGGGAGTAGGAGAGTGTTTTGTTTCTTGCTGTTGTCAAGATTCATTAATTTGTCAATTAAAGTTTATAAGTTCTAACAACTTTGTGCCATGACTAAAATCTACATACCTGAGATGGGAAAATGTGTTTTAATAATTTTACCATTTTGTAAAAAAAATTACCCTAAATGCCTGTTGTCGCAAATTTGCAACATACCAAAATTTCTATTTATTTGTTGTGCAAAAGTGAAATTGATAATCTCAACATTATTTACCATCTACTTAAAGGCAAAAACACACATAACATTTTTTTTTATATACAGCTATATAAATTCAGGCGTTAATATGCAGGGGCATTGTCTCATCAGGTGTGAACTACTAAATATGCATGATCGTTTACGCCCCATCCGCATATTGCCTTTCCAAACTAAAAGTGTTTCACAAAACTTAAATCAATGTATCGTTTTATGTGAATGATTAGGCAGGATGATTTTCACATCATTTTGAAGAAAAAACTCTAGGCGACAACATCCATTATATCCAATATACCCACATATTTAGTATGTGTTTTGTGGCCTTATTTCAGAAACTTTCATTTTTAGTTTTTTCAATAACCATGCATAAACATTATTCTCTCAAAAATGAAAACATGTACATACATGTGGCTCACATATCATGGTAGTCCTGTTTGTGCTAAATAGAGTGTAATTTTTTTTTTGCCATTGATATGTTTATAAGCAACTGAAAATAGCACAAATGTCAGGGCATGTCAGAACATCTCAAGGACCCCAAAAACACCCCAGACCTCAGAGGGTTAAAGACGCATCTCTTCAGCCAGGCATTCATATAATACTTTTAATCTTACAGTTAAATCCGACCTCTAGTTCATAAACGCCAGAGGAGAACTGGCCTCTGACTGAGCCTGGGTTCTCCCAAGGTTTTTTTTTCTCCATTAGGTCACCTGATGGAGTTTTTCGGTTCCTTGCCACTGTTGCCTTTGGCTTGCTCAGTTGGGGATATTTGGGGATATTTCATTTAATTAATCAATCAACGATACTATTGATCAGCATTACCAAACGTGGACGTTCCACTAGAAACAAACATTGATGTATTGTTTTAATTTAATACTGTGAAGCTGCTTTGATACAACCTATGTTGTGAAAAGCGCTATATAAATAAACTTGACTTGACTTGACTTGACATATTATATTGGCTTCCAAATAATTTAATATCAAATATGGTATGTTGTATTTAGACCAAGAGAAACCGTTTGATCAGGTTTAGCATGCTTATATATGGAATGTTTTAGAAGCTTTTGTTTTTAATGAGAAGTTTTCAAACATGTGACATTGAGAGACATTTTTAAGTTTAATAGTGTCGTATGTGGACTTTTTTTGGGCAAGCTTCATTGAATTTCCGCAGAGTATTTTATTTTTGCCCAACAAAGAATGGGGCCACGTAGTGCTTCATCTCCAGAGCAAGAGAACATCTCTTTTTATAATGGACCCTAAGTGCTTGGATCTTTTCAAAAATTGTCGTCATTTTATCAGCATCTTTTCAAGATTTCAATCGATCCAAGATGGCGGCGTGCAGCAGTGCAGCGGCTTCTCTAGCTCCCGGTGTTACTGAGATTACTATTTGCATGATTACAGCAATAAAGTTTAGTAGGTCTGAGCTCTTGGAACTGAATGACAACTGGCCTGTTCCATTTATGCTCAAAACGATGTTAGGTAGACTGCAGTTGTTGAGGGCAGTGGCCTGGAGGAACAGACTACTCCACTACAGGGGAAAGAGGAGCCAGTGTACAAGGAAACAGAAGAGGGGAAAAAGAGTGGGGCTGCTTGCTAAGTTAAAGGAGACCAGCAGACCGGCCATCCCATCACTCTTCTTGTCCAATGTTCGAGCTTTGGATAACAAGATGTACTTACTAAAACTGAGACTGTGGCAGAGGGAGATGAGGAATTGCTGTGTCTTTGTATTGACATAGACCTGGCTCCATAGCAACATCCCGGACTCTGTCTGCCAGCTTGAGGGGCGAGTTCTCTTCCGCTCGGACCGAAATCAGCTGTCGGGGAAAACAAGGGGAGGTGGACTCTGCATCTATGTAAACGAAGGTTGGTGCACAAACTGTTCCGTGGCTGATAGCCACTGCTCTGAAGCAGTTGAATACCTGATTATCAAATGTCGGCCACACTACCTCCTACGTGAATTTACAGCAGTGTTTATAGCTGCTGTTTATGTCCCTCCACAAGCTAATGCTAACGCAGCCCTGAAGGAACTGCATGGCACAATCAGCTCCATGCAAAACAAACACCTGGAGGCCCTGTATGTTGTTGCAGGGGACGTTAAACATGTTCACGTGCAAGACATACTCCCCATGTTCCACCAGCACGTCACCATCACCACTAGAGGGGAAAATACACTCGACAAATTGTACACAAACAGACGTGGAACATACAGAGCCTCCCCCGACCCCACCTCGGCGCTTCAGACCACATTTCCATCATGATGGTCCCTGCATATTTCCCCATACTAAATAACGGAAAATCTTTGCAGAAAACCATCACTGTGTGGCCCACTGAAGCCGTCCCAATGCTGCAGGATTGTTTTGACACCACGGACTGGCAGATGTTCAGAGAAGCAGCAACGGAGGGGGACACAGTGAACCTATAGGAATATACTACATCAGTACTGGGCAACATCAAAAAGTGCGTTGAGGATGTTACAATCACCAAAACTGTCATGGTCTCTCACAATCAGAAACCATGGCTGAATGCAGAAGTGCGCCGCCTCCTGAGAGAGCGGGGTGCTGCATTTAGGATGCAGACGCACTGAGGGCAGCCCGACGAGGCCTGGTGACAGGCATAAGGAGGGCAAAATCAAACTATGCTTGGAAAATCAAAGGACACTTTTCCTCAAATGACCCTCAGAGCATATGGAGGGGCATTAACCCTCTGGGGTCGACAAACGTGCCCGCGCGTTTTGCTGGATTTTCATCACATTGTAGCACAATAAACTTAAATTACTCCGTCATTTATGGTCATACAGAAAAAGAAATATAAAAAAAGAATCTGTGATATTTCTACTTTTGTATGTGTCCACTTACAATCAAATCAAAACATTGTGCTTTTGTAAAATAAAGAAAATAAACAGGGTGTGCTTTCTGCCTCCCCGTCGTGGTGAACTTTTTTTTCTTGAGCACGTCTATAAACTGAAACCAAACTCAGCGAATACTTGTCACACATTTATGAGCCATATACCTTTATAAACATTTAAGTGTGTAGTTTTAACACTAGAACTGCCATGGCGGTCATTTTGACCGTTTTGAATTTTATATCTGCAATAACTTTGTTGAAAAAATAAATACAATCCTGCTGGTACCTGACTTTTCCTAAAAGTGTCTGTATTTTCATTTAAAATGTTTTTAATATAAATTACACATAAGGCAAAAAAACAAATGAACATATTTACCTATTTCGGCCATAGACGGTCATATTGACCGCACGGAATTTTGCGGTATTATTATAGGCTATACCAATATACACAACAATAAAATGTGGTTAAAAATACACTAAACATATTCAACAACAAATCATTTAAATGTAATGATATTCAGAACAGAACAAGAATGAAAAAATAACTATAAACAAGCCAAAATGAAATACTTTATAAGCGAAAGTGAAAGTAAGCGGCGTTAGGCTCACGTGCCTTTCTAATTAGAATCAAAATGTTTCAACATTTGCGATGTATTTGGATGGTAAACTATTCTTTATTATAGGCTTTGTACCTCACTCACGTTCCAATATCGATGGAAAAAAAATCATCCTCTTCACACGCACAAAATGGTACGAATTGTAGACCTACTAGGCTACAAACAGAGCAGTGGAATTTTTCTATGTTAGGTTGACTATTTTATTATTATATTTTATTGTGGCTATAATGAACAGGCTGCAATGTCAAGATTGCAATGCTTGAATATGGTTGGTGTGTGTGTGTGTGTGTGTGTCGGCGGGCGCGGGCGCGATCTAACAGTGTAAACATGAAAACATAGGCTACTCCGTCATTTTGTTCAGGACATCTACGGATATTATTTATTTATAAATGTATAATTAAACTTGTTTAAATGTACAGTTTGGTGTTGTTTTGTTTTTAAAAGACATATTAATACAATAAATGCATTAATCTCTCAATTGGGTATTTATCATTAAAGATATAGAGTTTGGAATCTAGCGGTCAAAATGACCGCTTGCGGCAGTTCTAGTAGTTATGGAATTCTGGCACTTCTAGTGTTAAATGATCGGATTCAAACTGAAAACAAATATTCTCTGTTTAAGTAATTTGTATAAAACCAACAAGATGTCCAGCTTCTCAAACGCTTCCTCATTATTTTTAATTTGACCACGCCCACGCGCGCAAAAGAGATTCACATGCAAATCTCCACATGGAACGCAAACGCGCTCGTTACCTCAAAAACAAAGCACGAAAAACTTCACAAGTCTCTGTTTTTCGTCGACTTTGAAAGACGCGCCGTGAGTTTACATTGGATTTACCTCAGAAGAAGAAGAACGCGATTTGAAGACAAGAAAGATGTAAGGTAAGAAATTCTTACATATTAAGTTTGTTATTGTTGCATAAATTTCACATTGCAGTTGAACTGTTGCTAGATATATGGTGAATATTATAATATTTAGACCCGTGCTTACTGTTACTGTGTTTGTGGATATCTGCTCAAACGTAGCTATGTATATGGTAACCGTAATGTTTCATATTTTGGAACGCGATCGCGTTTGAAAAGCAAAACGCACCAAACGGCTTCATGTTTTTACTATTATCTAATTTCATATCATCATAACGAATGGAAACATTTGAAGTAACATATGATAATCAATATATTTTTCTCTAGCTTAGATGTTATTGAAATCTTTTGGAAGATTTATAGGCTGCTATAGGTTATTGTTATTATTATTTTATGCAGCACTGCGCATAGCCTATGCCTACAAGGCACAACAAACCTGGTGTTCATTATATTATATATTGTTGGAAACATTTGTGTGTGTGTGTGTATGTGTGTGTGTATTCTGTGAATTTTAAAAAGCAATTTTAACCAGAAAAATCTAAAATGTATTCCCAAAATCGTGCAGGCGAAATCGTGCATGTTCACTTTTTTTTTTTTTTTTTTTTCAGGGCCCAGATGCCACTGAGTCCTGCTGACTTCAACATTCACATGAGTCTCTGCACATGAACATGGTAAAGTGAAAATCAAACACCTTGGAAATGAAAGGTATGTACAATGTTTTTAGGAATGGCACAAAGGTCTCTGTCTTTGGATCATTGTTTTCAATAAGTGCTTTTTTGTCATTTGTTTTGTATCTTTGGATTATGTTGTGTTGTAAATAGGGGTTGCACGACTACTGATTTCTGCTAGTCGATTTCTTATCAAAACAATACTCGAGTTACTCGACTACTCGTGGTTCATGCTACTGTAAATGAAAATACATTAAATAGCTAGATCTTATCAATAAACATCATAGCCTAATGCAACAATTACATAAGTAAACTCTCAAAACATTATAATTATGACATTTCATTTTAAAATTTTCATGTAACAGTCTAAAGCCAAATAAATAGCCGTTCTTGCCTTTCATTTCAGACGTCTGCTTCTAGGGGCCGTTCACATATCGCGTCTATTTCGCACTCAAGGTCGACATTTCAAATGTAGGCGCGCGGCGAACGCGCTCATAATGGAAGCAACGCGGTGCGCTAGTTTTCCAGGCGGGTTTTTCCTTCTCATCTCCAGAAATATATCTAGTAGTAAAGCTAATGCAAGGGCTAGAAATCAATTAATCCTTTGCTGATACTTCTTCGTCGTCATCATGGAGAGCGCAATTCATGGTTGGTTGCATAGCAACGACAGACGCCATGGGACCGCAAGCGCTTGTAGGAGACAGCGGCACGGCCGCGCTTTCCACACGTTTTTAGACGCAATATGTGAACGGCCTCTTGCAGAGTTGGCCAATTACTATATTTTTGTCATGCCTGATGAAATACTTCCACACATCTGAGGTGTGGTGTCTGTTGGTGACGTTCGCCATTTTTAATTCATTTATGGTTAATGGACGCTCGAGTAGTCGATTGTTTCCGACAGCGTCGACTAGTGGTTGAAGTAGTCGATCTATCGACTACTCGACTAGTCTATGCAAGCCCTAGTTGTAAATAAATCCAAACAATCAAAAAGCCATTCTTTTTTAAATCTCCTCATTCTTTGTGCAAGGTTGCTCAGAATGATAAGGCCTGATGGCTCCTAATAGGGCCGTTAGGGGAGGGTCTTCTCAGGTGTGAAAAGCTTACATATTAATGACGTGATCACACCTCCCGCATAAAGCTTTCTCACAAAAAACACGTCGTACAAATTTTAAATCAATATTTTGTCTTATCTGAATGAGCAGTCAGGGCGATTTTCACATAGTTTTGGAGCAAATATTCTAGGCTACGTGATACAATTCAAAATCAATTCAAAAGTCTTGTGAAGAAATAATCAGTATGGTTTTCATGGCCTTATTTCAGTGAGAATTATTTTTTGTTGTTGTATTTTCACAAACCACGCATAAATGTCATTATCTCAAAACTACAAACTTTTACATACATGCTGCTGATATATTGATTATTGTAGCAGAGTTTGTGCTGAATACAGTGTAATCAGACTTTAGCCATGAAAATGTCACAAGTAACAGAAATAAGCACAAATGTCAAAGCATGTCAGAACACCTCCAGGGCCCAGAAAACAGCTCAGACCCCAGAGGGTTAAATGCGTTACGGACTACAACAAGAAAAATTCAAACTTTTGCCCGGTTAGAGGCATTAAACAACACCACCATGTCCAGGGTCACACCTCCACCGGAGGACCCCCCTCTCAGTCTGACAGCAGCTGAGGTGAGGATGACACTACAGAAAATAAACCCCCGCAAAGCTGCAGGTCCCGATGGAGTCCCGGGTCGGGTCCTGAAGGACTGTGCGTACCAGCTGTCAGATGTCATGATGGATATTTTCAACATCTCACTCTCCCAGGCCACAGTACCAACGTGCTTCAAGACATCTACCATTGTCCCAGTGCCAAAGGCCACCACAGTGTCCTGTCTAAATGACTACCCCCCGATTGCTCTCACACCAATAGCAATGAAGTGCTTTGAGAGGCTGGTTATGTCACACATAAAAAAATCAATCGACATAACAGCTGGTGGAGGTGGATAGACTAGAGCTGTGGTGCAAGGAGAACAACCTCATTCTGAACACGAACAAGACCAAGGAGATGATTGTGGATTTTCGCAAGAAGGGCACTGCACCCCCTTCCCCTCCGCATCGATGGTGCAGCTGTGGAGAGGGTGTCCAGCATCAGATACCTTGGAGTACACATCTCCAAATTATATTTCCTGAGGAAGCTGAAGAAGGCAAAGCTGGACACTAACATCCTCAGCTCCTTCTACAGGTGCGTGGTGGAGAGTACCCTGTCCTCCTGCATCACTGTGTGGTATGGCAGCTGCACAGTGGCAGAAAAAGAGATGCTGCAGAGGGTGGTAAGGTCTGCACAACGGACCATCGGTTGCAACCTACCAGGCCTCTCAGACATTTACACAAGCCAATGCAGGGACAGAGCAACCTGCATCATGAGGGACTCTACTTACCCTGCACATGGACTGTTTTCCCACCTCTCCTCAGGCAGAAGGCTGCGCAGCATCCAGGCAAGGACCACCAGGCTGAAGAACAGTTTCTACCTGAATGCGGTCAGACTAATGAACTCCTCCACACTGCCATGCCTTTGTCTTCTCAAGAATTAGCACTGCACTTAATTTATTTATTAACTTGCTGCTATTTTAATACTGTCTTTGTAAATTATTTTATTTTAATTGGAAATTAAGTATGACAGGGTTTATGAAGGAAATGTTTTTTTTTTATGTTTTTTTTTTTAAGTATTTATTAATCACTGAAGTAGTTGGTCAACACCGAGACCCGAGTTCTTATTTCGTTCCCCTCATCCGTGTAGTGAGAATGACAATAAAGTAAAGTCTATTTTGAAGTTTTTTTTTCCATATTCAAAGGACTGAACATTTTTATTCCATTTTTTGGTTGCTGAGTGAACCCTTAATTTTTAAGGCAAGACTGGATCTGTCTGCGACCAAAACTGTTTACGTGCTAAACTGGGCCTAATTTTAAGAATGTAAAAGCTGTTACTGTAAAACTAGGAATCAGATCTCAGATCTGAGAGTGAAGTTAAAAGAAGTTAAAAAATGATGTTAGAGGATTTATTTTTAGGGACTAATGCCCATGACAGTGAAGATCCTTTTCCGTGTTTGTTAATTCAATCAGAATCAGAATCAGAATCAGAAAGAGCTTTATTGCCAAGTGTGCTTGCACCCACAAGGAATTTTTCTTGGTACTGAAGCTTCCAGTGCACATATACAAATACAAATACAGCAAGAACATAGTAATACAAATTCTAAGAATGAAAATATATAAAAAATAAATAAAAATAGTATAAAAGTAAAAAAGTAGGGTCACAGTTGGGTTTAGTCTGAATAAACACAGATTATGAACATATTCACAGTATTTTGAGTAGTATGAATAATATAGATATCACCTGAATTAGAGAATATTACACTAGACAGTGGGAGTCTAGCGCATGTTACAGATTATAAACATATTTACAGTATTTTGAGTAGTATGAATAATATAG
Organism: Squalius cephalus; assembly: GCF_949319135.1. Lineage (NCBI taxonomy): Eukaryota > Metazoa > Chordata > Actinopteri > Cypriniformes > Leuciscidae > Squalius > Squalius cephalus. The sequence continues at coordinate 6,842,982 of NC_137123.1, forward strand.
ATATAAATATCACCTGAGTTTATTGCACTAGACAGTGGGAGTATTGCACTTACAGGCATATGCTTTGGGGGGCATGTTAAGTGTTCAGAAGGGAAATGGCCTGTGGAAAGAAACTGTTCCTGTGCCTGGAAGTTCTTGTGGCCAGTGATCTGTGTCGCCGTCCTGACGGTAACAGTTCAAACAGGGGATGTCCAGGGTGAGTGGAGTCTGTGATGATTTTACCTGCTCTCTTCCTCACTCTGGAAGAGTACAGGTCCTGGAGGGTTGGCAGGGGGGCACCAATAATCCTCTCTGCAGTCCGGACTGTCCGTTGTAGTCTCCTGATGTCCGATTTGGTAGCTGAACCAAACCAGACAGTGATGGAAGTGCTTAAAACAGACTCAATGACGGCTGAGTAGAACTGGATCAGCAGCTCCTGTGGCAGATTGAACTTCTTCAGCTGGCGAAGGAAGTACAGTCTCTGCTGGGCCTTTTTCACAATGGAGTCAATGTGATTTGCCCACTTCAGGTCCTGGGAGATGGTAGAGCCCAGGAACCTGAATGACTCCACTGCTTCCACAGTGCTGTTCATGATGGTGAGAGGGGGGAGTGCTGGGGTGTTTCTCCTGAAGTCCACGATCATCTCCACTGTTTTGAGTGTGTTCAGCTCAAGGTTGTTATAACTGCACCAGACAGCCAGCTGTTCAACCCCCAGTCTGTAAGCAGACTCGTCACCATTTTGGATGAGACCGATGACAGTGGTGTCGTCTGCAAATTTCAGGAGCTTGACAGAAGGGTCTTTAGAAGTGCAGTCATTAGTGTACAGGGAGAAGAGCAGTGGGGAGAGAACGCACCCTTGGGGGGCGCCAGTGCTAATGGTGAGGGTCCTGGATGTGAGTTTCCCCAGTCTCACTAGCTGCTGCCGGTCCGTCAGGAAGCTGGAGATCCACTGACAGATTGTGGATGGCATGGAGAGCTGAGTCAGTTTGGCTGTGAGAAGATCAGGGATGATGGTATTGAAGGCCGAACTGAAGTCCACAAATAAGATCCGTGCATAAGTCCCAGGTCTGTCAAGATGTTGCAGGATATAGTGCAGTCCCATGTTGACTGCATCATCCACAGACCTGTTTGCTCTGTAAGCAAACTGAAGGGGATCCATCAGGGGTCCGGTGATGTCCTTCAGATAGGCCAACACCAGTCTTTCAAACGACTTCATGACCACAGACGTGAGAGCGACAGGTCTGTAGTCATTAAGTCCAGTGATTTTTGTTTTTTTGGGAACCGGAATGATAGTGGAGCGTTTGAAGCAGCAGGGAACTTCACACTGCTCCAATGATCTGTTGAAGATCTGCGTGAAGACTGGGGCCAGTTGGTCAGCACAGGCTTTTAGACAAGCAGATGAGATGCCGTCTGGGCCTGAAGCTTTCCTAGTCTTCTGTTTTTTGAAGACTCTGCTCACGTCCTCCACACAGACCTTAAGCTCAGGTTGGATGGCAGAAGGGGGGAGGAGAGGGGTTGCAGGAGGTGATGGTGGATGTGTGAAGTGCACATCAGGGCGGGTGTGAGGTGTGAGTCTGGGCTTCTCAAACCTGCAATAGAATGCATTGAGAGTGTCAGCCAGTTGTTGATTCTCCACAGATGGGGGGGATGGTGACTTGTAGTTGGTGATGTTCCTCAGGCCTCTCCAGACTGATGCCGGGTCGTTGGCTGAAAACTGGTTTTTCAGCTTTTCAGAGTAGCTTCTTTTAGCAACTCTGATTTCCTTTGTCAGTTTGTTTCTGGCCTGGTTATACAAGATTTTATCCCCACTTCTGTAAGCATCCTCTTTGGCATGACGAAGCTGTTTGAGTTTCCCAGTAAACCATGGTTTATCATTAGTGAATGATAAGAATGTCCTGGTAGGAATGCATGTATCCTCACAGAAACTGATATATGATGTTACAGTATCTGTGAGCTCATCCAGATCGGTGGCTGCAGCTTCAAAAACAGTCCAATCAGTGCAATCGAAGCAGGCCTGTAGATCCTGCTCTGCTTCGTTGGTCCATCTTTTTACAGTCCTTAATACAGGTTTAGCTGATTTCAGTTTCTGCCTGTAGGTCGGTATAAGATGAACCAAACAGTGATCAGAGAGCCCCAAAGCTGCCCGTGGGACGGAGTGATACGCATTCTTTATCGTGGTGTAACAGTGGTCCAATATATTACTGTCTCTGGTAGGACATGTAACATGCTGTCTGTATTTTGGCAGTTCACGGGAGAGATTTGCTTTGTTAAAATCCCCAAGAATGATTAAAAGAGAGTCTGGGTACCTTTGTTCCATTTCAGCTATATGTTCAGCCAGCTGTTGTAGCGCCGCGCTCACACACGCGTCTGGGGGAATGTAAACATTCGCGAGAATGAATGAGGAAAACTCCCGCGGCGAGTAGAAAGGTTTACAGTTTATGAAATGCGCCTCTAAATTAGGAGAGCACATCTTCTTCAGTGTTGTTACATCTGAACACCAACTTTCGTTAATGTAGAAACACAATCCACCACCTCTCGTTTTCCCCGTTAGTTCCGCGATGCGATCCGCTCGGAACAGCTGGAAGCCCGGCAGATGTAGTGCGTTGTCCGGTATGGCTTCACTCAGCCAGGTTTCAGTGAAGCACAGAGCAGCGGAGTTTAAAAAATCCTTGTTAGTGCGGGTGAGGAGAAGAAGTTCGTCCATTTTGTTAGGAAGAGATCGGAGATTCGCAAGATGAATACTGGGTAGTATTCATTCAATTCAACCAAATGTTAAAGAGTATTCATGGTGTTTCTTTCAACAAAAAAAGTTTTCATCTTTTGATTTTTTTTCATGTGTGGTGAAAGATTTGTATAAAATGTTTTTTTTTCGAGTTTTTGTTTTGTTCTCAAAAAGAGACTGTTTCATGCTTTTATGCAATGCCTCAGACTTAAACCTTTGTTTGTAATGGTGAAAGAATGGTGTAATAATTTTAATGAGTGTTTTTGTCCAGAAACCTTTATTTTTGGCTTGTTGTGAAAGCGTGTTATGCTTCAGTTGTTAAATTTTATTCTTGGGCAGGCTAAAATGGTGATCTACATGAGTAGAAAGATCAAAATAAAAGGAAAAAGAACCAAAAAGCGATGATGATGATGTTATTTTTTGTTTTTAAGTCTTTACTTAGAGCAATACTTTTGACTGATTTTTAGATTTAACAAAGCTATGTGTGATCTTGCTACTTTTGATTTGAAATTGTGTAGTTGTGATGTTTTGTGTACAATTGTGATGATGATTTTTTTTTTTTTAATTTAATTTTGTAAGTTTAAACAAATAACTAATTGTGAAGAGATTTTGTAAATAAAGGTGTTTTTTTTTCAAAATCTCTCTCTCTCCCTCTCTCTCTCACTCACTCACACTCACACTCACACACACACACACACACTAATTTGTTCCTCCTCTCTATGAAATACAGTGTCTGCAGCTCCCTCTATTGACATCTTTATTGAATAAGTTCAGTCCAACACTTAGGCTACATTTATTAATTTAGCAATTAGCAGACACCAACAAATGTATAGATCTTCAAAGAGATTTAGGACAGTTTAGAAAACATAAACATGTCAGAATAAGAATAACTATTTTTCATCAGTTCACCAACACTGATCATCATAACTAGAGACAACGTGCACCATTCAAAAGTAGTATTGTACTGGTTTAACCTGAATATTCGACCACTTGGTGTCAGTATGATCTAATAATGACAGTAGTGTCCATAATGAGAGGACGAGCATTTTCAATAAAATATTACTTCTATAAAAAATATTCAATTAAATATTATAACATTGTACTACCAAAAATGTATATTTATTCATTCAGTTGTTCTGGCAAATACGACTCTTGTGTCAAATATTGCCCTTTTGACCCTTGTTGTGTCAATTTGCATACTTTCTATTCACGTAGTGATTGTCAGAAATAAAACTTTAGGTTTCAAAATGAATCATTACTTTAAATAATCTTAATGCTGTGCTCTTTAAAGGCAATTAAGCCCACATTTGGTCTTAAATTGATTAATTTGAATCACATCATTCATATAAACATATAGACTTTTATGCCAACAGAGTTTATTTGACTGTAGCAGACGATTGGTGAATAAAACAAAAAGGATGGTTAAAAAATCCCAAATAATTGGAAAAATACAACATACAACATATCAAACTGCATACATGAGTCAAATTAATGAGGAAAGAATGGAGAGATTATGATGGGTGTCTTCAGGATTCAGTGTTTTGAGCCAGTTTGTAGAAATCACTGACAGGGGGGCTTGTGGGTAAATTTGTCGTGGCATAAACTGTGTTTAAACCAATGGACACCTGAGCAGAGTCCTGAATTGCTTCATAATAAGCAGAATTTACTTCCTGAAAGGGAAATGTTAATTATATTTTATAACATGATATGTAATTGGAAAATTTTAAAATTACTTTTGCACTTGTACACAATGGTTTTACATAGTTTTGGCAATAATGCATAGCAGAAATCTTGCGAACAGAGAAAGACTGTATGAAGAATGAAACATTACCTCATCGCCGTCTCTTGTGTTCCTCGGATCCGATGAGACTGAAGCTGTGGATGGACCAAATTATTACAGTAAACATTCAGAAGTTGAAACATTTCAGCATCACATTTGGTTTCAGTTCATAAAACCAGAGCATATGTGTTTGTACCTTCTGTCTTTTTCCATCTGCACTTGAACAACACCAAACTCAGTCCTACAGCTAACAACAGAATCAAACACGAACACATCGTACTGATGATGTAGAGATCTGAAAAACACACACATGACAGTAAAAACTGAGATTTGATGCTGCCTTCACATGCTGTCGGAAATCTCCCACTTCTCAAGTTGTGGCTTTTTTGTCAGAAAGATCACACTATAAAAATCAAATTAATTAATAATAAAAAAAAGCATTTAAACCGATTGCCTTTAAAAAACTGAATAAAGTGAAATAGGAATAATATGTTGTACTGATAAATGCTTAGCTAATATATTTAACTTTAGAAGTCAGAGTCACATTTTAAAAGCAAACTATTTATTACTTCCTTCCAATTAATATAAATGAAGTGCCCAACCAACAGGAACACTGAAACATTTTAGGAAAATCAATATTAATTTATGAAGTCAGCTTATGAGATGTTCTTTAAAATTGTATTGTTGTATTGACAATTCAACATTGAAGATGAATTTGGGAAATCGGTGAATGCAAAAATAACTGCAGAAGTGGAGGAAATGAGTGAAAAGTCTGCATCAAAAACTTTTTTTTTCCTTCACAAATTGGCACTCAAACCAATCAGTTAATCTTAACTCGGGTTTTCTGAGTAAAAAAAAAAAAAAAGAAGCATAGTATGTGAATAGTACAGTTTACTGGATTTCAACAATTAAGTTAAGACATTAAATAAAGTTAACTAAAAAAGTGTTAGTTAGAATCACTGTTGGATTTTACAGTGTAGGAATCATGGAGGACATCAGGTTTATTCTTGCCTATTAATTGGCAAAATCTTAAAACCAAAATGATATTTAGCATCCTCTTCATTGACATCCATATAAACAATCACTACGCTATCAATAGTCAGCAGACAATTCTGGAATTTCGGTCAAATACAGGCTATTTTCGCTGTGTATAAAACATACAATATGCTTCAAAAGATTATTCACGTATGTAAATATACACTTTTTTAACGAGAAGGAAAGGCAATGTGGGGGTTGTGGAAAAAACTAATAAAGAATACCATTTACAGCAGCTATCGATCTCCCCTCGTCATGTTTAAAGTTTATGGTCGCCCATCTCGGCGATTTATAAAAATAGCATTACTATAATTCAGATAGTGAATTACAGCAGCATGAGATACAAGAGAAAGTAGGTTGAGATGGGAAATGCAGGCTGATATACAGCAATTTCATGGAGGATGGTGAATGTTGGGAAAATATCCTCGCACTGACCAATCAAAATCAAACTCAGAGGAGGCAGGCATGGCCTCCAAAAAATACTATAGAATGGTAAAGCACCACATCACTTCGCTGTTCTAAACTGTCATTAATCCAAATGCAGAATAATTCTGTGATATTCTGAGGTGTATATGTGTGTTAAATAACTCACCAATCTGGACTGAAGCATCTGTTCTTGATTTTCCATTGTCGCCCACATACAGACGATAGGTCAGACATGAAAATTACACTGTTTAATTGATATTACATGTACATTTAAAGGAACACTCCACCGTTTTTTCATATTAAACTATGTTATTCCCTTAACTAAGACGAGTTGATAGCACAGCTTAGCCCAGTTCATTCATTAGGAACCAAACAGAGATGAAGTTAGAAGCGACCAAACACCTCCACGTTTTCCCTATTTAAATACAGTTACACGACCAAGTATGGTGACACAAAACATGGCGGGTAAAAAGGATAACCATAATGTATGGCGGAATAGCACTTGGGAGCACTTCGACTCGGCGCAGTAAAAAGTCACGTTTTTTCTAATGACAGAAGTGAGAGGGAGAGGATTTTTCAGGAGTGATGATATTACTGCGCCGAGTCGAAGTGCTTCCAAGTGCTATTCTGCCATACATTATAGTTATCCTTTTTACCCGCTTAGAAAAGCGCCACGTTTTATTTTGTGTCACCATAATTGGTCGTGTAACTACTCGTGTAACTGCATTTAAATAGGGAAAATGTGGAGGTGTTTGGTCGCTTCTAACTTCATCTCTGTTTGGATCCTAATGAATGAACTGGGCTAAGCTAAGCTATCAAAGTGTCGCCGCGCGCCAGAGCGATTGAGTGCACGCACTGAGACGAGAGAGGTATGTATCAACTCGTCTTAGTTAAGGGAATAACATAGTTTAATATGAAAAAACTGTGGGGTGTTCCTTTAATGTGTAATTTGTTACTAATTGTTGCTCACCTGAAACATGAAGCTGAATCTCTGTGAGAAGGGGAGTGTAGATAGGATTGTTGATGTATATCCCACAGAAATACACCCCGGCATCACCTCTTCCCACACCAGCAATAGTCACAGTGAAAACGTGTTCCTGTTCGTTTACATTCAGAGAAAACCTACCATTGGTGGACGAACTTCCAAATGCAGTAATAATAGACTCTAATGATCCATTCTGCACTTTGTACAATAGCTTGGGATGATTTTTATATTTTTCTGGATATTTGCAGTGAATGACAGCAGTTCCTCCTAAATAAGCAGTCTGTTCCTCTGATCTCCCACAACACGACTCTGAAAACAAGTGTAACAAATCCTGTTACTGTAAAATTAAGTCTCAGGAACAAACATAAGATGTTAAACCTGAAGCCCTGACAGAGGAGATGAGTAACGTGATAAATAAATATTAATTCTTACCTTGTTTCACACTGAAATCCACCTTCTGAATGGTTTCACTGCCGGCTTGACATCTGTACGTCCCGCTGTCGGTTACGGTCAGGTTTCTAATGAGCACACTGATCATGAAAAGAGATTTATCCTCAATCATAGAGAATCTCTCTTCTGGGATCCATAAATCACTCTTTACTTCTGTCATGGTTGTACATTCACTGCCAGACACTTTGCAAAAGCTTTTTGCACTTTGTTTTGTTTTCTCATTTTTAGTTAAATATACACAATTGATGATCATACTTCCTCCTGTGATGCCAGTCACGCCGTCAGCAGCATCACCCATGTGACCTGTCAATCATATTCAGTTCCTCTTTTAAGAGCCTTACAATCTCAAACTAACAAAAATGTAAAACACATAATAACACAATGCTTGATAAGATCAGAAGTGAAGTCAGAATTGAGAAGGGAAACCACTGAATAAGTTTTGAGGATGATTTATTTATGCCACACGGTGGAAGTCCCACAATAAATGTGCAATAAAAATAAAAATAAAAATATATTTTTTAAAAACTTTACAATATTTCACCAAGATCAGCTATAGGACATAATACACTACAACACTCCGGGATAGCAAACACACAAAACACAATAGACTGAAACGCTACACAGATCTGTGTAAACATGACAGACCATGTTAACATGGCATCAGTGTATGTGCGTGTGTGATATGTGTGTGTGTGCTCAGTTCATGTGTAGTCACAGGCTTACACGTGACAATACTCATGATTTAATATCAGGTGAGTAAATAGTTACAGGCTGAGATACTGTAATTAAAAAACGTCTGACCTTTAATCAGGCAGAGAGTGAAGAAGAGGAAGAAGAGGAAGGTCTTCATAATCATGAATGATACAACTGTGAATCCGCTTGTATTGTTCATCAGTCAGAGACACTGCAAGTTCTTCCTCTATGTCTGATTGTGTTTTTATCTTGTGCTCTTAAAGAGTTTTTTATAAAACAAACAGCTCCACCTCTTCCTTCTCCTTCTTGCTAAACTCTTCTGACTCACTGTGATGAAACACGTCCTGCTGTCACTGACACACAGACACTTAAACCAAAGACCATCTTTCTGTTCTTTTGTCCAGTTAGTCACTGTTAAAGATTCATTACAGTAACCAGCTGGCAACAGTGCTGCCAGTATTGTAAAAAAGCATGGTAAGGTCTAACAGTGTAGAGACTTATTGCAGATGAGCAAACACTCTAAAAAATACATCTTGCAGATGTAAATGGAGACATCATATAGATGTCTCCGAGATGTACTTGTGCTATCAGGGTACTGACGCGGTCTGGAACTGCATTAAAAATAAAGTTCATCCACTCTTTCCTAATGTTAGGATCAGAAGGAAGGCAACTAAATTAAAACTCGAGTTAACTCATTTCATTTGCAGAAATCGACTACCTTAAATTGGACATCTGCAATTTAAAGTCAGCATGAAACGGAAGTTGAGATTGTAATTTTTTCCTTGTTGTGACGTATATCCGAGTGAAACGGCTTCTGAAATTAGAAAAAAATGTAGGGCGGGGCTTGATTTCGTCCTTCGGGAATTGATTGGATCGTTGGAGGTTGGGCGTTGCAAACAAAATGGAGGCAGATTTGAATGCCAGTTTACATTCAGTTGTAAACATTCCCCACTGTTACCCTCCCATGAAGGATTTTTTATTGAGGAGCCCGGCGACGAGAACGAGGACGAGCAGCTAAATTTTCAGGCAGGAATCAGCCCATATTTATATGAGCCTCCCGCGAACCAAGATGAGCGGTGCAGAAACGAGACAGACACCGATAGCCGCACCCCTCATCGGCTCTGGCCGCACCCTTTCGCCATGGCACGTGACCGAAAGAGAAGAGAGGTCGTTTCGAGGGGGGAGGGAAGGGTAATGTATTTGATTAAAGATTATAAGGGTACATGAATTTTAAAAAAATAATGAAGTGCACAGATAAATCATTTATAATAAACACTACAATATTACATATAAAAAGATTTGTCAAATTTGATTTCATGCCGACTTTAAACTCATATTTGATATGTGCTTATATTGTGAGCATATTATCTCTCTGAACTTATTTCATTTGAGTCCAATGAAAAATATCTTAAATAATGAGATTTCCACTGGACCAGCAACTACACAGTCACCGCCTGTTAAATAAAGCAACATGCAGCAAATCATCAATGTTTGTAGATCTTCTCCTGGACTGAAGCACAGGCTCTACTCTTCTGCACAATGGTGACCCAAAAAAATACATTTTACAGTAAAACTACTGGCAACAGTGTATATTATTATTTATTTATTTGTATAGTGTATATAACCCGATTCTGTGCAAGTATCTTTAAATGATAATGAGCAACTGCTCACTATCCATTAAAAATACAAAAGGCTTGAATATTGAGAGTGTTTAGGCTTTTTGAGGATTAAAAAAAATGGAAAAGGAGTGAACTTTCATTGTATGGTGGTTGTGTCCACACACTGCAAAGATGTATTAATATGAAAACACCATATTAAAGTGGAGTTAGCATCCGATGACCCCTTTAACAAGCAGAAGTTAGTGCGCGTGCACATGAAGGGGGGTGTGGGGGGTGGAGGAGAGAGAAGCATGAAGAGGGAACTTAGCTAGAGGAGAGATGTCCTAGACAACAACAAGGACTAATGTTAAAAATGTATATTCTTGAGAATTTTGATATGGCCGACACACGACCAAAAAGAGACAACGTTCCGATGAACAAATAACAAAGAATAGGGAAAAGGAGAAGGAACGCGCAAGTCCCGAATTTACATTGGAAAAGCCTTCGAAAGGTAGCGAGAACTCCACCGGCAGAAGGGCTTCCCATCCCACATTTAGGTGGCTCTGTTTTTGCTGGACAGGTGGGCAAATCCAGCCTGGCATTCATGACTGTTTCTGGAAGCATGGAAGGGAGGGGGAGGGGGAGGGGACAAGATGAGAAGGAGAGAGGGTCGAGCTAGCCTCCGTTTTGTTTGACAATACTTTGAACGTCAACAAGAAGTGACGTCACCCAGCATTGCTTAGAGCACCTTTAACATCAGTTTTTTCTCTTGCTGCTTTAACTGTGTTTTTGCAATCCACATTTGCCACACATACACACATTCACACACTCCAACGAGTTCCAACAGCAATTATTTATAATGAAGGATTTTTTTTAAACACATCTATCAGGGTATTGTAAATTACCTCTTTAGTTGTGATGTTCTATCCAGCCCACTAGGGGGACTCGAGGAGTACAGAATGCTAAAGTTACAAGCAAATAACGGGTTCCTTATGTAAACAAGATGAAGACAGTATTGTTGTTCCATGCGGCTCTTCAATAAACATAATAGAGACGATTAATGCCTCCTTGCAAATGCATATAAGACAACATCATACAGGAAAAAAAAAAAAAAAAACAGAGCAACGGTGTCATTTAGACACACACAGATATATGTATAAAAAAATCAGCACATGAATCTCAACAATGGTGTCACAGGTTAACTTGTTCTCTTTAGAAACTTAGACTTACAAACATACAACCATATCACTTGTACTGTGCATTGCCAGCAAACAACTAACATCTGTGTACACATCAGGAAGGTGTTATGGAGTTTTTGTTTATTTAGTCTAAAGTTTGTTACTGCTACATATTATTATACTTTTCAACTCTATTTATTTTCTTAAAATTCATCATTATTTTCATAAGTTTGTCATTATTAATGTGATATTTACCATTTATTTTTCTGCACATTTTCCACAAACCTTATTGCAGTCTTGCCGGTTCACACTCTGTATAACCAAACCCATTACATCTAGGTTAAAGTCATAGACAGTAAAAGAAATGGACACAGCGACCCCATTGGATTCAACGGAGACAAAGTGAAGTCAATTAGAAACTCTTACTTCCTGGGGGTCGAGCGACTGCGCAGACTCAAACTGAGCTTGACGACGTAGATGTGACGTGAACAACCCGTCTGTTTTCTAGTAGCTGTGCCAAAAGAAATCTGAATCATTCCCTTCTGAAACTTGCAGAGACGGAGAGTGTGAGTAGGAGGTGTCCATGAGCAGGAGCAGGAGCAACTTTTGCTAAGTATTCTGATTAATTATATTGTCATTTTGCCTCCACGCCTCCCGATTGCCCGCGAGCTTCTCCTCCTGTCCATACGGTAATCTCTCTACTGTGCGACAGAGAGTCGCGGGTTATGACGCAATCGTTAGCCTATTTTTACAAAAATTGCTTCTACGGGACCATATAACGTAAGATACAAGGTAATGGAGCCTTTTATACATTTTCGTGTTTCTTTAGAAATAAACAATGGACAAATGGAGTCTTTAAACGCCTCAGATGTAAAGTTATTCGCTGTCAAAGTGACGCCAAAATGAATGGGAGTCAATGGGATGCTAACAGCAGGTGGGGGTCCGCTAGCCAATGGCGGCGCCCGGGGAAACTTCAAAATAATAGAAAACCCTGCCCCCCTGGTTAAAGTGCTTTTTAAAGCAACAGTCATATCACTTCCTGTGGAAGCTACCATTTTGGTGTGATGTCAGAGGGGGAGAATTTAGGAACATTCAATTTGTTGTTAAACTATTTTCCTGTTAATGGTTGATGTACTAGCTGTTTGGAAGTTTAAGTCTGGTTGTGTTGGGGTTTTATAGTATTTAATTTGATTGTTACAAACTTTTTAGTTTGTTCCTGCTGTAGGTGGGGCTTCAGTCTATAGGCTTGCTGGCTGAAAGGATTTCAGTTCTGTGGACTCAGTAGGGATGGACAAATGAAGCCTCATGAAGCACTGATGCTTTCCCCTGATTGTTCAGGGAATAGATTTAAATCTTCGAGAGTGTTGAGCACAGCGGCATCTGGTGTTAAGCAAACAATAAAGCAGCCAAAACTCTGTGAAAGCAGCAGGACGAAGCAGCCACCACGCGGTCCCTAGTTAGTTTCATGTTACATGCACAAATAAAAGCCTAACATTGTGTGTATGTGTTACATTTCTCTCTGTGATAAATTAATTCAACCATTAAACTGTGGCATTTAATGCCAGTATGAATTTCAATATGATGAAATAGAAGAATAATGTACACATATATGAATTGCACATGGCAAATATTTTATTTTCCTTAAATAATTTGTATTCTTCATATTTATTGTGACTGGGTATTTAAAAATGTAATTAAATAAGTGTGAATGAAAACTTAATTGTAAAGTAAGATCTGGTGGTTCGAACATTCTGACATGCAAAATGAACCGTGCACGTGATTGGACAGAAAGTGAGGCTTTGTTTGTCATTGGTCATGTGATTTCTATCTATCTATCGATCTATCGATCTATCTATCTATCTATCTATCAGCTTGCAGGATTATATATATTTATCAAGAGAACACATTTCAAGAGTACTGCATTTCTAGTGCTAAGCCGGTCGGCAAGGCTGCCAAGGCACACATAGATAGTAAAACATGCGATCCCATGAAGAAGAAAAGAAACAGTACGTCTTGGTGATAGATCTGCTTGTTTTTGGGGGGGTTTGTTTCTATCCCTTCCTGTCAATGGCATCATTGTCATTGCTGATGCTGCGCTTGTTTTCTCACTCGACAGCACATGTACTTATATTGTCTGTTTCTTTCATTACCCTGTGCAACTGTGTAGGGGGAAACTTTGCTTTACAGTGTATAGCAATAGTCTTCTTTCCAGCTGTTGCACAACAGCGTTATTGGTATTGGGTGTACAACCTGTAAATGATCTGTTTGTGTTTGTGTTGCTTTGTTGGGTGGTTAATTGATGTATGTGACGTGCAGCAGCAGCAGCGTAGCAGATCTATTCCCCCAAGACCAAATACATTAACATTACCATATCCATTACCATGCCAATCTCTATTAGCATACCAATCTCCCGAGAGTTGTCATGACACAATGGCAGTTAAATTAAATGGCAGCTGAGTGAATTAATGCAGTCAGTTTCTACAAATGAAATGAGTTAACTCGAGTTTTAAATTAGTGCATTTATTTTTACACACTGTAAAATACGGTAAAGAACTTTAAGATTAACTGAATTACTGGCAACTTTTTACCAATATGTTAACGTAAATTTTCAGGACAATTTTTTACAATGTATGCTTCACTTGCAATCCAGTATAACATCTAATCTGTCCATTAAACTACAGAATATAAGTATCTCATTAAACATTTAGCTTTAAAAATGAATACATTTAATATATTTCTGATCCATAGTTCTGTATGTCAGCTGTAAACATATCAAGACCAAATATAACACTGCTGAAGTACTGATAATCACAATACAAAAAGACCAAATAATCAAGTCATGAAGATGAATCCAGTCTTGTGAATAGAAAAAACAAAACGAGATTGGTGAGGAATCATTTTCAGTAAAACAATGTAAATTATGAGAAGGATGAAGATTTCTCTTGGCTTTTAATATGCTTATGAACGTTTATTATATATTAGGCTGATTAGTTAAAATGAAGTCATTTGTGTTGTGGTGTTGGTTGAGGAAACACAGCTGATGTAAATCACTGTTGTTTCTGTGTCCTTGTCCTCTGGATTACAGTGACGTCCAGTGTCTTTGATCTACAGTCGCAGGAAACTTCAGTTAGTTAACAGACCCCTCAAAGATCTCAATCTGTTTTTCAGGTTTACAGAGTTTAACACAAGATTATGATCATTCACACACCAGCTGCTGGAGATTCAATATCATTACAGAGTCGAGCAAGAAATAAAAATCCTCAAATAGTTTGTGCTGACTCACCTGTTCATAAATCACTGGATTAAACACTACAGTGGTGGACGACTGATTCAACTGTTCATAAATCACTGGATTAAACACTACAGTGGTGGACGACTGACTCGCCTGTTCATAAATCACTGGATTAAACACTACAGTGGTGGACGACTGACTCGCCTGTTCATAAATCACTGGATTAAACACTACAGTGGTGGACGACTGATTCAACTGTTCATAAATCACTGGATTAAACACTACAGTGGTGGACGACTGATTCACCTGTTCATAAATCACTGGATTAAACACTACAGTGGTGGACGACTGACTCGCCTGTTCATAAATCACTGGATTAAACACTACAGTGGTGGACGACTGACTCGCCTGTTCATAAATCACTGGATTAAACACTACAGTGGTGGACGACTGACTCGCCTGTTCATAAATCACTGGATTAAACACTACAGTGGTGGACGACTGACTCGCCTGTTCATAAATCACTGGATTAAACACTACAGTGGTGGACGACTGACTCGCCTGTTCATAAATCACTGGATTAAACACTACAGTGGTGGACGACTGACTCACCTGTTCATAAATCACTGGATTAAACACTACAGTGGTGGACGACTGACTCAACTGTTCATAAATCACTGGATTAAACACTACAGTGGTGGACGACTGATTCAACTGTTCATAAATCACTGGATTAAACACTACAGTGGTGGACGACTGATTCACCTGTTCATAAATCACTGGATTAAACACTACAGTGGTGGACGACTGACTCACCTGTTCATAAATCACTGGATTAAACACTACAGTGGTGGACGACTGATTCAACTGTTCATAAATCACTGGATTAAACACTACAGTGGTGGACGACTGACTCACCTGTTCATAAATCACTGGATTAAACACTACAGTGGTGGACGACTGATTCAACTGTTCATAAATCACTGGATTAAACACTACAGTGGTGGACGACTGACTCACCTGTTCATAAATCACTGGATTAAACACTACAGTGGTGGACGACTGACTCACCTGTTCATAAATCACTGGATTAAACACTACAGTGGTGGACGACTGACTCGCCTGTTCATAAATCACTGGATTAAACACTACAGTGGTGGACGACTGACTCACCTGTTCATAAATCACTGGATTAAACACTACAGTGGTGGACGACTGACTCACCTGTTCATAAATCACTGGATTAAACACTACAGTGGTGGACGACTGACTCGCCTGTTCATAAATCACTGGATTAAACACTACAGTGGTGGACGACTGACTCAACTGTTCATAAATCACTGGATTAAACACTACAGTGGTGGACGACTGACTCACCTGTTCATAAATCACTGGATTAAACACTACAGTGGTGGACGACTGACTCACCTGTTCATAAATCACTGGATTAAACACTACAGTGGTGGACGACTGACTCACCTGTTCATAAATCACTGGATTAAACACTACAGTGGTGGACGACTGACTCGCCTGTTCATAAATCACTGGATTAAACACTACAGTGGTGGACGACTGACTCACCTGTTCATAAATCACTGGATTAAACACTACAGTGGTGGACGACTGACTCGCCTGTTCATAAATCACTGGATTAAACACTACAGTGGTGGACGACTGATTCAACTGTTCATAAATCACTGGATTAAACACTACAGTGGTGGACGACTGACTCACCTGTTCATAAATCACTGGATTAAACACTACAGTGGTGGACGACTGACTCGCCTGTTCATAAATCACTGGATTAAACACTACAGTGGTGGACGACTGACTCACCTGTTCATAAATCACTGGATTAAACACTACAGTGGTGGACGACTGACTCACCTGTTCATAAATCACTGGATTAAACACTACAGTGGTGGACGACTGACTCACCTGTTCATAAATCACTGGATTAAACACTACAGTGGTGGACGACTGACTCGCCTGTTCATAAATCACTGGATTAAACACTACAGTGGTGGACGACTGACTCACCTGTTCATAAATCACTGGATTAAACACTACAGTGGTGGACGACTGACTCGCCTGTTCATAAATCACTGGATTAAACACTACAGTGGTGGACGACTGATTCAACTGTTCATAAATCACTGGATTAAACACTACAGTGGTGGACGACTGACTCACCTGTTCATAAATCACTGGATTAAACACTACAGTGGTGGACGACTGACTCGCCTGTTCATAAATCACTGGATTAAACACTACAGTGGTGGACGACTGACTCGCCTGTTCATAAATCACTGGATTAAACACTACAGTGGTGGACGACTGATTCAACTGTTCATAAATCACTGGATTAAACACTACAGTGGTGGACGACTGATTCAACTGTTCATAAATCACTGGATTAAACACTACAGTGGTGGACGACTGACTAACCTGTTCATAAATCACTGGATTAAACACTACAGTGGTGGACGACTGACTCACCTGTTCATAAATCACTGGATTAAACACTACAGTGGTGGACGACTGATTCACCTGTTCATAAATCACTGGATTAAACACTACAGTGGTGGACGACTGATTCAACTGTTCATAAATCACTGGATTAAACACTACAGTGGTGGACGACTGACTCACCTGTTCATAAATCACTGGATTAAACACTACAGTGGTGGACGACTGATTCAACTGTTCATAAATCACTGGATTAAACACTACAGTGGTGGACGACTGACTCACCTGTTCATACAGTAAATCACTGGATTAAACACTACAGTGGTGGACGACTGACTCGCCTGTTCATAAATCACTGGATTAAACACTACAGTGGTGGACGACTGACTCACCTGTTCATAAATCACTGGATTAAACACTACAGTGGTGGACGACTGACTCGCCTGTTCATAAATCACTGGATTAAACACTACAGTGGTGGACGACTGATTCAACTGTTCATAAATCACTGGATTAAACACTACAGTGGTGGACGACTGACTCACCTGTTCATAAATCACTGGATTAAACACTACAGTGGTGGACGACTGACTCGCCTGTTCATAAATCACTGGATTAAACACTACAGTGGTGGACGACTGACTCACCTGTTCATAAATCACTGGATTAAACACTACAGTGGTGGACGACTGACTCACCTGTTCATAAATCACTGGATTAAACACTACAGTGGTGGACGACTGACTCGCCTGTTCATAAATCACTGGATTAAACACTACAGTGGTGGACGACTGACTCGCCTGTTCATAAATCACTGGATTAAACACTACAGTGGTGGACGACTGATTCAACTGTTCATAAATCACTGGATTAAACACTACAGTGGTGGACGACTGACTCACCTGTTCATAAATCACTGGATTAAACACTACAGTGGTGGACGACTGATTCACCTGTTCATAAATCACTGGATTAAACACTACAGTGGTGGACGACTGATTCAACTGTTCATAAATCACTGGATTAAACACTACAGTGGTGGACGACTGACTCAACTGTTCATAAATCACTGGATTAAACACTACAGTGGTGGACGACTGACTCGCCTGTTCATAAATCACTGGATTAAACACTACAGTGGTGGACGACTGACTCACCTGTTCATAAAACACTGGATTAAACACTACAGTGGTGGACGACTGACTCACCTGTTCATAAATCACTGGATTAAACACTACAGTGGTGGACGACTGACTCACCTGTTCATAAATCACTGGATTAAACACTACAGTGGTGGACGACTGATTCAACTGTTCATAAATCACTGGATTAAACACTACAGTGGTGGACGACTGACTCACCTGTTCATACAGTAAATCACTGGATTAAACACTACAGTGGTGGACGACTGACTCGCCTGTTCATAAATCACTGGATTAAACACTACAGTGGTGGACGACTGATTCAACTGTTCATAAATCACTGGATTAAACACTACAGTGGTGGACGACTGATTCAACTGTTCATAAATCACTGGATTAAACACTACAGTGGTGGACGACTGACTCACCTGTTCATAAATCACTGGATTAAACACTACAGTGGTGGACGACTGATTCAACTGTTCATAAATCACTGGATTAAACACTACAGTGGTGGACGACTGATTCAACTGTTCATAAATCACTGGATTAAACACTACAGTGGTGGACGACTGACTCACCTGTTCATAAATCACTGGATTAAACACTACAGTGGTGGACGACTGACTCGCCTGTTCATAAATCACTGGATTAAACACTACAGTGGTGGACGACTGATTCAACTGTTCATAAATCACTGGATTAAACACTACAGTGGTGGACGACTGACTCAACTGTTCATAAATCACTGGATTAAACACTACAGTGGTGGACGACTGATTCAACTGTTCATAAATCACTGGATTAAACACTACAGTGGTGGACGACTGACTCACCTGTTCATAAATCACTGGATTAAACACTACAGTGGTGGACGACTGACTCGCCTGTTCATAAATCACTGGATTAAACACTACAGTGGTGGACGACTGACTCACCTGTTCATAAATCACTGGATTAAACACTACAGTGGTGGACGACTGACTCACCTGTTCATAAATCACTGGATTAAACACTACAGTGGTGGACGACTGACTCACCTGTTCATAAATCACTGGATTAAACACTACAGTGGTGGACGACTGACTCACCTGTTCATAAATCACTGGATTAAACACTACAGTGGTGGACGACTGACTCACCTGTTCATAAATCACTGGATTAAACACTACAGTGGTGGACGACTGATTCAACTGTTCATAAATCACTGGATTAAACACTACAGTGGTGGACGACTGACTCACCTGTTCATAAATCACTGGATTAAACACTACAGTGGTGGACGACTGACTCACCTGTTCATAAATCACTGGATTAAACACTACAGTGGTGGACGACTGACTCACCTGTTCATAAATCACTGGATTAAACACTACAGTGGTGGACGACTGACTCACCTGTTCATAAATCACTGGATTAAACACTACAGTGGTGGACGACTGACTCACCTGTTCATAAATCACTGGATTAAACACTACAGTGGTGGACGACTGACTCACCTGTTCATAAATCACTGGATTAAACACTACAGTGGTGGACGACTGACTCGCCTGTTCATAAATCACTGGATTAAACACTACAGTGGTGGACGACTGACTCACCTGTTCATAAATCACTGGATTAAACACTACAGTGGTGGACGACTGACTCGCCTGTTCATAAATCACTGGATTAAACACTACAGTGGTGGACGACTGACTCACCTGTTCATAAATCACTGGATTAAACACTACAGTGGTGGACGACTGACTCACCTGTTCATAAATCACTGGATTAAACACTACAGTGGTGGACGACTGACTCACCTGTTCATAAATCACTGGATTAAACACTACAGTGGTGGACGACTGACTCACCTGTTCATAAATCACTGGATTAAACACTACAGTGGTGGACGACTGACTCGCCTGTTCATAAATCACTGGATTAAACACTACAGTGGTGGACGACTGACTCACCTGTTCATAAATCACTGGATTAAACACTACAGTGGTGGACGACTGACTCAACTGTTCATAAATCACTGGATTAAACACTACAGTGGTGGACGACTGACTCACCTGTTCATAAATCACTGGATTAAACACTACAGTGGTGGACGACTGACTCACCTGTTCATAAATCACTGGATTAAACACTACAGTGGTGGACGACTGACTCACCTGTTCATAAATCACTGGATTAAACACTACAGTGGTGGACGACTGATTCAACTGTTCATAAATCACTGGATTAAACACTACAGTGGTGGACGACTGACTCGCCTGTTCATAAATCACTGGATTAAACACTACAGTGGTGGACGACTGACTCAACTGTTCATAAATCACTGGATTAAACACTACAGTGGTGGACGACTGACTCGCCTGTTCATAAATCACTGGATTAAACACTACAGTGGTGGACGACTGATTCAACTGTTCATAAATCACTGGATTAAACACTACAGTGGTGGACGACTGACTCGCCTGTTCATAAATCACTGGATTAAACACTACAGTGGTGGACGACTGATTCACCTGTTCATAAATCACTGGATTAAACACTACAGTGGTGGACGACTGACTCACCTGTTCATAAATCACTGGATTAAACACTACAGTGGTGGACGACTGACTCACCTGTTCATAAATCACTGGATTAAACACTACAGTGGTGGACGACTGATTCAACTGTTCATAAATCACTGGATTAAACACTACAGTGGTGGACGACTGACTCACCTGTTCATAAATCACTGGATTAAACACTACAGTGGTGGACGACTGACTCACCTGTTCATAAATCACTGGATTAAACACTACAGTGGTGGACGACTGACTCACCTGTTCATAAATCACTGGATTAAACACTACAGTGGTGGACGACTGATTCACCTGTTCATAAATCACTGGATTAAACACTACAGTGGTGGACGACTGACTCACCTGTTCATAAATCACTGGATTAAACACTACAGTGGTGGACGACTGACTCACCTGTTCATAAATCACTGGATTAAACACTACAGTGGTGGACGACTGACTCACCTGTTCATAAATCACTGGATTAAACACTACAGTGGTGGACGACTGACTCACCTGTTCATAAATCACTGGATTAAACACTACAGTGGTGGACGACTGACTCACCTGTTCATAAATCACTGGATTAAACACTACAGTGGTGGACGACTGACTCACCTGTTCATAAATCACTGGATTAAACACTACAGTGGTGGACGACTGACTCACCTGTTCATAAATCACTGGATTAAACACTACAGTGGTGGACGACTGACTCACCTGTTCATAAATCACTGGATTAAACACTACAGTGGTGGACGACTGACTCAACTGTACATAAATCACTGGATTAAACCCTACAGTGGTGGACGACTGACTCACCTGTTCATAAATCACTGGATTAAACACTACAGTGGTGGACGACTGACTCACCTGTTCATAAATCACTGGATTAAACACTACAGTGGTGGACGACTGACTAACCTGTTCATAAATCACTGGATTAAACACTACAGTGGTGGACGACTGACTCGCCTGTTCATAAATCACTGGATTAAACACTACAGTGGTGGACGACTGACTCAACTGTTCATAAATCACTGGATTAAACACTACAGTGGTGGACGACTGACTCGCCTGTTCATAAATCACTGGATTAAACACTACAGTGGTGGACGACTGATTCAACTGTTCATAAATCACTGGATTAAACACTACAGTGGTGGACGACTGACTCACCTGTTCATAAATCACTGGATTAAACACTACAGTGGTGGACGACTGACTCACCTGTTCATAAATCACTGGATTAAACACTACAGTGGTGGACGACTGACTCACCTGTTCATAAATCACTGGATTAAACACTACAGTGGTGGACGACTGATTCACCTGTTCATAAATCACTGGATTAAACACTACAGTGGTGGACGACTGACTCAACTGTTCATAAATCACTGGATTAAACACTACAGTGGTGGACGACTGACTCACCTGTTCATAAATCACTGGATTAAACACTACAGTGGTGGACGACTGATTCAACTGTTCATAAATCACTGGATTAAACACTACAGTGGTGGACGACTGACTCAACTGTTCATAAATCACTGGATTAAACACTACAGTGGTGGACGACTGATTCAACTGTTCATAAATCACTGGATTAAACACTACAGTGGTGGACGACTGATTCAACTGTTCATAAATCACTGGATTAAACACTACAGTGGTGGACGACTGACTCACCTGTTCATAAATCACTGGATTAAACACTACAGTGGTGGACGACTGACTCAACTGTTCATAAATCACTGGATTAAACACTACAGTGGTGGACGACTGATTCAACTGTTCATAAATCACTGGATTAAACACTACAGTGGTGGACGACTGATTCAACTGTTCATAAATCACTGGATTAAACACTACAGTGGTGGACGACTGACTCACCTGTTCATAAATCACTGGATTAAACACTACAGTGGTGGACGACTGATTCAACTGTTCATAAATCACTGGATTAAACACTACAGTGGTGGACGACTGACTCACCTGTTCATAAATCACTGGATTAAACACTACAGTGGTGGACGACTGACTCGCCTGTTCATAAATCACTGGATTAAACACTACAGTGGTGGACGACTGATTCAACTGTTCATAAATCACTGGATTAAACACTACAGTGGTGGACGACTGACTCACCTGTTCATAAAACACTGGATTAAACACTACAGTGGTGGACGACTGACTCGCCTGTTCATAAATCACTGGATTAAACACTACAGTGGTGGACGACTGATTCACCTGTTCATAAATCACTGGATTAAACACTACAGCGGTGGACGACTGATTCAACTGTTCATAAATCACTGGATTAAACACTACAGTGGTGGACGACTGATTCAACTGTTCATAAAACACTGGATTAAACACTACAGTGGTGGACGACTGACTCACCTGTTCATAAATCACTGGATTAAACACTACAGTGGTGGACGACTGACTCAACTGTTCATAAATCACTGGATTAAACACTACAGTGGTGGACGACTGACTCGCCTGTTCATAAATCACTGGATTAAACACTACAGTGGTGGACGACTGACTCGCCTGTTCATAAATCACTGGATTAAACACTACAGTGGTGGACGACTGACTCACCTGTTCATAAATCACTGGATTAAACACTACAGTGGTGGACGACTGACTCACCTGTTCATAAATCACTGGATTAAACACTACAGTGGTGGACGACTGACTCACCTGTTCATAAATCACTGGATTAAACACTACAGTGGTGGACGACTGATTCAACTGTTCATAAATCACTGGATTAAACACTACAGTGGTGGACGACTGACTCGCCTGTTCATAAATCACTGGATTAAACACTACAGTGGTGGACGACTGACTCACCTGTTCATAAATCACTGGATTAAACACTACAGTGGTGGACGACTGACTCACCTGTTCATAAATCACTGGATTAAACACTACAGTGGTGGACGACTGACTCACCTGTTCATAAATCACTGGATTAAACACAACAGTGGTGGACGGCGACAGACCTGAGCAATAGATCAACATTACAGTCTTACTCAGATTACTGCTTCAAAACTCTTTATAATTTAATCCAGATAAAATCATCCCAAACCAAATTTTAAGGTTATTTTCAGTGTTTTGTTGTATGCTCAAAATGCAAAACATTAGAGAAAAGGACTGTGTTTAGTGTACAATATTACCTTTAGTCTTTTTCATTCGCACAGCCACTATAATCAGTGGAACTGCTATCAGGAGTAAAACTAAAGTCTCTGCAGTGACGATAATCAAAAATGAACCTGGAAAACACAAGAGAGAAACACTGTCTGGTAAAAGAAAGAGAATTTCCAAAAATTCAGAATAGAAACTGAATAATAAGAGGCATATGAAGATTACTTATAATTCATCTTACTATGACAACGACTTGTCAGAATTTTCACTTCCTGTTCAAATTGTCAGTATCTATGTTTCCATCAACCTTTTTGTGTGCACATTTTGGGATATCACATAAAAAACACTGGATGGAAATGCCAAGATGCACATAAATTGTTCAAATGTGCATAAAAAAACACAATTGAGGAGGATAGATTTTGTATCCGATTAAAAGACATGCATATAAACTGTATAAGATGGAAACACTTTTATCAAATAAATTCCTCGATGTGCATCAAAAACGACATGTGACTCGATGGGACGGCATAACTGGATTAACCAGCGGACCGATCTCGTTGCACAGCATCTGATATTTTGTTTTGCTCATTCTGCGTCTTGCTGGATGGAAACTGTGGTCATCCTGTGACCCCTGCAGCGCTACAGACCTGGCCCTGCATGCCACGAAGGCCACCGCCCAGGCCACTGAACAAGCCATGGCCAGCCTAGTGGTGCTGGGGCGCCACTTATGGCTTAATCTGACTGAAATCAAGGACGCAGACAGAGCTGTCTTCCTCGATTCTCCAGTCTCCACCACTGGCCTCTTTGAACTCACAGTAGACGGCTTCGCTGAGCGCTTCACGGTGGCACAGAAGTCTTCGCAGGCAATGCACCACTTACTGCCAAATCGCTCCAGCTCTGCAGCACAGAGTCGTCCGAGCCAAGCCAGCGCCTTGCGACCACTCAGCCACAGCCAGCGCGTGAGCATCGACAGCACCCTCACGAGTCTAAATGCTACCCTCCTAAGCATCAGGGACCCGAGCTTAAGATTTCCTGTGAAGTACGGCTGGTGCTTTTCTTTCTACTAGAGTTGCTGCATGCGGGACGCAACCCCTCCACGCGCAAAGTCTATGTGGCGGCCATAGCAGCGCACCACGCTCCTGTGACCGGCCAATTTTTGGGTAGAAGCAACCTGATTGTTCACTTCCTGAAAGGGGCAAGAAGGCTCAACCCGCCTCGTCCTCTTACCATACCCTCTTGGGACCTATCGATGTTCAAAGGGCCCCCGATCGAACTGCACTCCTGCTAGCATTAGCATCGGTCAAGCGAGTGGGTGATTTGCAAGCACTCTCCGGCAGCGCTTCCTGACTTGAGTTTGGGCCTATCGTCTCCAAAGTTGTTCTCAAGCCAAGGCACGGCTACTTAGCCAAGCTGCTCTCTACTCCGTTCAGAGCACAAGTTATTTCGGCACTTGGTGTTTTAAGCCCACAACAGCGCTTCCAGGCAGCGAGGGGATGGGTAGGTTTAAGTTTGAGGGTAGGGTTAGCTGCCTCTAAGGAGCCATTGGGGGCTTAAAACACCATCGAGCAGTTATTTCACTGTCTGCACTTCAACCCTTCAGAAGACGAGCGACAACTGCACTTACGCTGCCTCATGGAGGACAGCGAATGTTAGGAAAATATCCTCTCATGAGAGATGTCTGCTTGATACCTAGACTGTTAGATTCTGTACGAGCTGTGTATTTATTAATTAATTTTAAGCTAATTGCATTATGCTAATCTTTTATGTATTACACTCACCATTCAAATATTAAGCTTTTCTGAGCTCTTGCTGAACAATCTTACGTTCATGATGATAAAATTATCATCTGGGCATATTTTTCTCGTGTTTATTTCTGCTGTTTCAAATGTGCAAATTAAATACACATTTACAGCAATCAGAGAAAACTAATGTTAAAGAGTCAAGGGTCAAGAGCCCAAATAAAGCTGACACTAATCACGATTCTGGTGACTTTAAATCAGGGGTGGGGAACGTTGATCCTGGAGGGCCATTGTCCTGCAGAGTTTAGCTCCAACCCTAATCAAACACCTAATCAAACACACCTGAAGCTAATCAATGTCTTCAGGATTACTGAAGTTGCAGGCAGCCAAATGTTTTATTCAGGGTTGGAGCTAAACTCTGCAGGACAATGGCCCTCCAGGATCAACGTTCCCCACCCCTGCTTTAAATGAAACATTCAATGAATCATCAACACCAAAACCTGTTCATTCTCAATAAGAGCTTCTGTAGAGTCTGACAGAAATAAAGTTAATCTGGTTATTAATAACAAGTGAAAGCAGCATTTGAAAAAGACATTGAAAAAGAGGCATGATGTGATTGGCTGAAAAAAACAACCGTTATTCTTTAAGTTTTCATGAATTAAGATTTAATTTATTTATTTGAATATATTGCTTTATTTATTTTAGAGCATTTTATGGGATGCCATATAAAATATACCTATATTTTTTTTCATAAACACAAGCTCTCCTCCACCCAGTGCTATTCTATCCAGAGTTACATTTTAACACACATTGTGTGTTAAAAATATACACAACATGTGTCAAAATGCCATCAACACATCTTGTGTGTTGTTTTTTAACACATCTCTTTTTAGAGTGATCTGACAAATCAAAATCAGAGGTAAATCATCAGAGGAGACAGGCAGAGCCTCCTAAAAACACTATAAAATGAACGTATTTTAATCATTATTCAGACCATTATGATGATGATGATGACCAGCCACCACTGACCAGACTAGAATATTTCAAAGAGCTAGGGATGTTGTATTTGGTCAGCCAGCATCATCACATTATCTGCACATCACTTCCAATTTGCTGTTCTAAACTGTGATATTCTGAGGGACATATATGTATGTTAAAGTACTCACCAGACTGGACTGAAGCCATTTGTTCTTGATTTCCCATTGTCGCCCACATACAGAAAATAGGTCAGACATCAAAATGACACTGTTTAATTGACATTACATGTACATTTAATGTGTAATTTGTTGTTAATTGTTGCTCACCTGAAACATGAAGCTGAATCTCTGTGAGAAGGGGAATGTAGATAGGATTGTTGATGTATATCCCACAGAAATACACCCCGGCATCACGTCTTCTCACACCAGCAATAGTCACAGTGAAAACATGTTCCTGTTCAGTTACATTCAGAGAAAACCTCCCATCTATGGCCGAATTTCCAAATGCAGTAATAATAGACTCTAATGATCCATTCTGCACTTTGAACAATAGCTTGCCATGACTTTTATATTCTTCTGGATATTTGCAGTGAATGACAGCAGTTCCTCCTAAATAAGCAGTCTGTTCCTCTGATCTCCCACAACACGACTCTGAAAACAAGTGTAACAAATCCTGTTACTGTAAAATTAAGTCTCAGGAATAAACATAAGATGTTAAACCTGAAGCCCTGACTGAGGAATTGAGTAACATGGTAAATAAATATTAATTCTTACCTTGTTTCACATTGAAATCCACCATCTGAATGGTTTCACTGCCGGCTTGGCATCTGTACGTCCCGTTGTCGGTTACGGTCAGGTTTCTAATGAGCACACTGATCATGAAAAGAGATTTATCCTCAATCATAGAGAATCTCTCTTCTGGGATCCATAAATCACTCTTTACTTCTGTCATGGTTGTACATTCACTGCCAGACACTTTGCAAAAGCTTTTTGCACTTTGTTTTGTTTTCTCATTTTTAGTTAAATATACACAATTGATGATCATACTTCCTCCTGTGATGCCAGTCACGCCGTCAGCAGCATCACCCATGTGACCTGTCAATCATATTCAGTTCCTCTTTTAAGAGCCTTACAATCTTATACTAACAAAAATGTAAAAATTCACAAATAAAAACAGGGAAAACACATAATAACACAATGCTTGATAAGATTGCACTGGCAGATTTGACAAGGGAAACCGCTGGATAAGTTTTGAGGATGATATTTATTTATTTTTTTGACACACGGTGGAAGTCCCACAATAATTGTGCAATAAAAATAAAATGAACAAAACAAAAAACTGTACAATTTTTAAAACAAGATCAAAAAAGATCTGATCTGCGTATAGGCAAGCTCAAACCACATATTATAACCCACACTCACACAAATACTACACTGTGCTTCTTTTATAGGCTTGACTCCTCCCTCTGGATCATACCACTCTAAAGGCAAGGACACTTTACATAAATCACACATATATATGGTTCCACAGGCTTAGACGTGACAATACTCATGATTTAATATCAGGTGAGTAAATAGTTACAGGCTGAGATACTGTAATTAAAAACGTCTGACCTTTAATCAGGCAGATAGTGAAGAAGAGGAAGAAGAGGAAGGTCTCCATAATCACGAATGGTACAACTGTGAATGCGCTTGTATTGTTCATCAGTCAGAGACACTGCAAGTTGTCTCCGTTGCGTCTGATTTTGTGTTTTTATCTTGTGCTCTTAAATAGTTTCTTATAAAACAAACAGCTCCACCTCTTCCTTCTCCTCCTTGCTAAACTCTTCTGACTCACTGTGATGAAACACGTCCTGCTGTCACTGACACACAGACACTTAAACCAAAGACCATCTTTCTGTTCTTTTGTCTTGTGAGCAGGTTTAAAGCTTCTGCCAAACAAATTAGCACACATTTATATATATATATATAGTCTGAAGAGCATAAAAACACTGACGCTTGAATCCAAATGTGTCTTGAAATCAGTCTGTTTTTTCAGGATTGCCACTGTTCATTGGCTGTTACCTAATAAATAATTGTCAAACCAGAAAACTGGAGACTGTTCAAAACAACATGTTTAATGTTTAAACAGAAGTGCAGTATAAAAACTATAATAATCAGTAGTCAAACACTGACTGGTTAAAGGTGATTCTGCAGGTTAATTTCCCTGTAAGATGATCACTCTGAATATAAAACACCCTGATCATTGATAAACAGAGACCTGTATGACACACACACACACACACACACACACACACACACACACACACTCATTTGCTGCTCCTCTATATGAAATGCAGTGTCTGCAGCTCCCTCTATTGACATCTTCATTGAATAAATTCAGTCCAACACTTACATTATGTATATAAAATGTATAATACAGACATGATAAGAACAAGGAGAATGATTCAATCAGCATACATTAATATCTCAGTCTCATAACTGATATGGCATCTAACAACACTGCTTTATTTCACATGGTCCTTCTGAGACATATCTGAACATGAACAGTGTAATTAGAACATATAAATAAACAGTTGCAGTAAGAAAAAATCATAATGAAAATAAATCTGTAAGTGGTTAATTACACCCTGCACTGCGTTTGTCATTTCTACACGCTTTTGTTTTATCTACAGTTTCTGTTACCTGAAGAGTTCTGTTACCTAGAGTCTTAAGTGCTTACATAATTTCAGGAGTCACTGTACACATTAAAATGTCACTGTAATAATGACCAGCTTCCATAAAAAGCAATACAATCCAGTAATAATCTCACTGAACTAGTTGAGTCTCGTGCGGTGACTGACGGTGGTGTACAGCTCCTCGTTATTGAACGTGACTTTAGCGTCACTGAGAGACTCTTCATGCTTCTTCTTCTTCTGGAAACGGACAGACGCGTACAGGAGCCCATCATCAGAGGGGTTTGTGGGTAACTGGACTGTGGAATACAGCGTGTGGTTTGGATCAGAAGAGTCTGTGGAAAGTTTAGCGTTGGAATATAACACATCGTCCCCTGTTCCTGAGACTAAGCGCTGTCTGACGTCTCTGATATTCTCATATTCACACACAGCCTGAGGCGCCTGAGAACAGACAAGAGATAACAACTAGATTCAGTTCAGGAAATAACAGGCAGATTCACAGAGAGAGGGTTCTCCAAAATCACTAATATAATGGAAATAAACATTCACCACATCTATTTTCTAAATGCATGTTATTGATTCATTCATGCATATGATTCATATTTCATTTTTTTGCAGTGGATTCAGTTCCACATCCATTTCTGAGTGACACGCCCACATCTCAACATCCAATCAACAACGACGGACAGAAGCAAGTCTCCACCCCCTCATTTTTATTTAATAAATCATTTCGCTCAGATGAACGCAATATATAAGTAAAAATTTGTCACTACTTCTGTTTCATCACGACTTTAAATACTTTTTTTTTTTGCTTATAATAATAAAATAATTTTTTTTTTGTTTATTATTATTTTTTTATTGTGTATTATCACAATTTTCCATTTATTTTCACCCTTGAACATCTGAATGTCGGGTCACTGCTGTTGTGGTGGATTTTTAATAAATAAGATAGTAAAGTAATTTTTTTAGAGTTAAACTTCAAAACCTGAATTTAACCTGTTAAACTTTTAACCTGACTTCTCCTTTGGGTCTAACATTATGACAAACTTTTACCAGACTTTCTTTTGGGTCTAACATTATGACAAACTTTTACCAGACTTTCTTTTGGGTCTAACATTATGACAAACTTTTACCTGACTTCCTCGTCTAGGTCTAACAATATAACAAACTAAATCTTACTTCTTCTTCTTTTAGGTCTTACTAACTTTTGATAAAGGTTGAACACAATGCAGGCAAAGAACAGAACGTTTTGGTGACATTGTGTTCAACCTTTATCAAAAGTTAGCATAAATTGACAGACAGACTTTAGCAAATGTCCTTTGAGTTCTTTATTTACGGCCAGGAGAGTACTCAAGCAATTCTCAGCGAATCTCACCCAAGCAAAATAACTCAAAGGACATTTGCTAAAGTCTGTCTGTCAATTTCTGCTGCGCAGCAAGTGAGTTAGATTAACAAGGTAGAATAGGACAGGGAATGTCGATTGGAGACAACCCAGATAGTTAGGTTTAGGGAAAAAATCTACGACACTGTCACTCACATGTTCTGCATCTCATATAGTTCTAGTTCTGCTTCATGTGCAAAATACAGTCAGCAAACTGTTCAATAGACAAGAAACTAAACGCCCCTCACCTTTCCGCTGCTCATCTCTGTCCCGTCTGTGGAAGGGTGCTGATCTGTGGAATAACAAGAGGAAAAGCCTTATTTCTAAAGCGCTTTATACAATTCAGACTGTTTCAAAGCAGCTTCACAGTAATAGACAGGACAATAACGGTGTTAATGTTGCAAAGCTCTTCAGTTACGAAAAATACAATTTCATCTGTAATGCAGCTCTAAACAGACAATAGTGTCACTTTTCAGGTCAATTTAGTTCAATTCTATTTCAATAATAATGTCAGTGTTGGAAAGTGCATCAGTTATGAGACAAACTCAATTCAACCACACACCAGCACAAAAGAGGATACATGTGTCATTATTCAGCTCAATTTAGTTACTGAATATTACTGAATATAAGAAAAACAAAATGATTAAACAAGAAAAATCATAATCAAGTGGAAATCATGATAAGATAAAAAAATACAGGAAGGCCAGTTTCAAGAAAGAAATTATCTTTTTTTTTTTTTTTGACCTTTTCAAAACAGGATTTTTTTAAAATCTAAATAGTTACAAATACCTTTTCCATGAAATCAGGTGACAACTGGCATAAACTGCTAATGTAATTTGAATTCACAATCGCAGGGAAAATGTAAAACAGTATCAGGTCACACAAGGCCAGCAGACCATTAAATCATGTGTGTGTTTGCGTGTGTGCGGTACTCACCTCGTGTCTTGATGTATCCTAATTTGTATAATAACAGGACTGACGCTCCGATCAGCAGTAAAGACACACAAACGCAAGAGATGACGATTCTGTCAGACAAATCTGGAGAACAAGTAGACGTGAACAGTTTAATCTCAATCAGAATCAATCTCTAAACCACCATTTTTCATAAACACACACACACACAAACACAGACATATATATATATATATATATATATATATATATATATATATATATATATATATATATATATATATATATATATAATAGTTTAGCTTTAGTTTTGGTGTAATGTAATATCATTTGCATCTGTGAATTTCCTAAAATCTATTTGTGGCTGTTCAGTTCTCTCACTTCTGCTTTCAACCTGAGGAAATCACAAACCACCAACCTCTTGCTCAACCATGCAATCTCTACATTTAATCTCAAAATCTACCACTTTTTGTGAGGTCAAAACCATCACTTTTGCTAATCACCTTAATATAGAAACAGCGTAGTTCAGGTTGAGCCCCATTTGCAGTTTTAATGTTCATCAGAATTTGTGGCTGAAAAATAATTTTGACTCGTCCCTAATTTTCTTTGAGGTTGAGGTCACAACAAGACTCATAGAATATAAAAGTTTGGATGGTTTAAATGCAAAAATGTGAAGCTTACGATTTTATAAAAGCACTTAAATTAATGCATCTGTTAAATTTTGTGTATTATTTGAAATGTACAACTAAAAAATAATTGTAACACATATTGTGTATGTGGCTGTACTTTCCAATTTTAATGTTACAGCACTCAAAAGTATTTTATAACATTCAACTTTTTACCAAAACGTGTAGTGTGTGGTGTTAGATAAAAAAAACTAAAATCAATTATAATCGGCTGCATGACAATCTACTTCGACAAAAGGAAATACTTACTCTTCTTGACTTCTAGATTCACTTTGGTGATGATGTGAGCTCCACACCAGTATATCCCAGAATCCTCTTCTCTCAGATCAGTGATGTTTACGGTAAAGACTCCAGTAGAAGCTTCATCACTGAAAGAGAATCGATCATCTCTGATCATCTCCAATGAAACTCCATCCTTCACACACATGGAGGGTTCATGTGCTTTGCAGAAGCATTTCTGATGTTCATCATGATGTTTGCACTGGATTGACACGTCGTCTCCTTCATACTTAGTCAAGTTCAGCTCTGGAAATATTAGAAATATGAGAACATCAATTCACAGCCATAGTTTCACATATTCAGATGTATAAACCTTCCTCACCCTCGTTCATGATGACGATCAGATGAGTGTAAAGATAATTCACGTCTCTCTCTAATGTCACTGCACACCAGTATTTCCCAGCATCCTCTGCTGTCAGTCCAGTGATGGTCCCAGTGAAGACACTTGCAGTGACGTCATCATTCAGAGTCAATCTGTCAGTCTTGGTCTCTTTCTCTTCTCTCACAGTCTCATTGAGAGTATTTCTATCTCTAGTGGAGCACTTCCCCTTACAGAGAGACTTTGACTTTGATTTATAGATTGAATCATAAGGGCAGAAGATCTCAGCAGATTCTCCTTCACGTCTCACTACTGGAGCCACTGCAAACAAACAAATATGTGTTAATTTAACACAAATGATGCTGAATTATCAATACCATAAATCTCATATAAGCTGCAAATGCCTGGAGGCCAAGGCAGAGCCTCAGTGATGACCAGTTGAGGTAAGAATGATGGTCCTAGGTCGAGCTAAGGGAGCGAGAAGCCAAGGTGGAGCCGAGTGGTCGACAGGCCTAGTGACAGGCTCGTGGCCTGAAGTGGAGCCAGGGTATCCACGCACCAAGGCGAAGCTGGAGACTAGAAAGCCAGGGGCGTCCAGCCCTGTAATTGCTGAGGTAGAGCACAGGCTGCAGCCGTGGGGATCTCACACGGACCTGTTTGAAGGGCGTAAGAAAGTTCTCTTCACTTCTTCCGCAAGCTCTGCTGTCTGTATGCCTGAAGTGGAAGCCTGCCCGGCAGCTTCTTCCATGGGAAATGAGGACTCGTTGCTCACTTATGATTTTGAATACATAGAAAGTGTGGTGTAAATAGAGACAGATATTTATAAAAGATCTGTTTCCTGGTCCATACAGCAAAACACAGAATACGTTGAGCTAGTGGAGCTTATGACTCGTTCTACAGCCAGACTGAGTTTGGAATGGTCCGGCTTGAAATGCAAGATCGCAGACAGTCCATTAGACGAGCAATATCTGCAAAGTCAAGCCGCTGTTAGTGAGGCCAGCAGGGGGTGCTCACCCTGTGGTCTATGTGGGTCCTAATGCCCGAGTATACTGACGGGGACACTATAGTGAAACAAGAACTCCCAAATAATCTGAGCTCTCTGCGTGATCAAGTTCCTGGAGAGAGGAGCAGAAGCCGAGTGTAGCTGCCCGAGTCCCCCTCCGAGGAGTGGTGACCAGAGGCACCATAACTGGAGGAAGCCGCTCTCAGATCCGAGGGCTTTGGGTGCTCCAAAAAAAAAAGAGGAGAATATTTAAATGGGGCCACTGGCTGAACTTTTGCCCTTTTTTGATTTTTTTCTTCTGTTTTTATCCTCCCTATTTCCTTCCTCCCCTATTTCCTTCCTCCTGGGGTACAATAATTGTTTTTAGAGGAGGATAAAATTCTCCTCCCTTCCCCTCAAAGGAGGGTGTGAGGTACAGTATGTTGTTTTTAGAGGAGAGTGAAAACGTCTTATTTTAGGGGAAAGTAATCGTATCCCTCCCCCTCTGATGAGGCTGTTGGGGTACAAAGTTCTGTTTTTAGAGGAGAATAGTAGTTTTTCTCCAAGCAGCGAACTGCTCGTGAAGGAGATTAATAACCTCCTCCCTCCCCCTCTGAGAAGAGTGTGGGGTACAACATGTTGTTTTTAGAGGAGAATAGTAGTTTTCCTCTGAGCAGCGAACTGCTTGTGAAGGAGATTAATAACCTCCTTCCTCCCCCTCTGAGAAGAGTGTGGGGTACAACATGTTGTTTTTAGAGGAAAGTGACTCATTGTCTTGTCTCAGAGGAAAATAGATGTTCCTCGCTCCCCCTCTGAAGAGGGTGTGGGGTACAAAAAGTTGTTTAAAAAAGACATAATATAATCTACTCCCTTTACCTGAGTAGGTGAATAATAATGTTGTTTTTAGAGGAAAATTAAAGTCTCTGACAGAAGATTGTTATTAGAGAAGAATAAACTATGGATGACTGGCGTAAGGTCGAGCCGGCACTGTGTGTTTGGCTCCCTAATAATATATTCAGAAGTCGAGCTTGGTAGATGTTTGAGATGACTATATCTATGATAGTTATTCTCGCTTCGCTGTCACCTTGTCCAGGTATCTGGGTATTAATTAAGGTTACGCTCCTTCCCATTGCTCCAGTTATGGTGTAATTGTAAGATGTGGCTGGTAGCTCTGCCCGAAGGGGTCTTGACTCTCCTTGAGTGTGGCTCGGACTAGCCGCCATAGAAGTCTTCAGGGCCTTTCCTAACATACTCTAGATTACTGGGAGCATTGTGCAAGGTTTACTGGGAGCATTTTTTGTAGATTTAAGTTTATCCTAAGCAAATACAGTTTGACTCTATGCCATTTAACAGATCGTTACATCTTGACTTGCCACTGTTATTTACTACAATGAAATCATCTGAATTCACTCACTGAAGAGGTTGAGCTGAATTTTGGTGGTCAGGGAGATGAAAGTCAAATGTGTGTCTCTGGTTTCTGCTCCACACCAGTAAACTCCAGCATCTCTCACGCTCACATTACTGATGCTCACTGTAAAAACTCTCTCTTCATTTCTCTCAGATGAAGGACTCATTTCTGTCACTGCAGATGTGCTGATGTTTTGACAGATGTGATCATCATCCTCTTTGCAGAAATGAACTTTATGTTCCTCTGGGATCTGACATGTGATGTTGACTTCTTCACCAAGATGAGCAGATTCAGTCTTCGTCTTTGGATATTTAACATCTAAGCCAAGAGAAATTACATTAAACATTGTAACAGACATTTTACGTATGCCAGATAAAGTTTTTCTGGTTCCTCACCGTCTCTGACTTCCAGCTGAAGTTCAGTGAAGCTCTCAGTATAGTGAGACACATTCACTCCACATCTGTATGTTCCTGCATCTGCAGCTTTCAGCTCTCTAAAAAACACCATCAAGACTCCTGCTCTGGTGTCGTCATATAAAGAAACATCTCCATTCTCCATCCATTTATCCTGAACTCCTGGATTCTTCCTCTCTGAACATCCATCTGATTCTTTACAGAAGTATTTTGGCTTGGTTTTGTGTTGAGGATGTTCACACTTGATCATCATACGACCTCCTGAGTGACCAGTCGCTCTAGAAACGCCCACTTTAGCTGTCAATCAGATATTTTGTTCATTTATAATACACCTTATGAACTCAACATCCATCTCACTGTAACTACAGAAATGTTTGATGACTACATTGTTTCTAATATATCTGAATTCACTCACTGAAGAGGTTGAGCTGAATTTTGGTGGTCAGGGAGATGAAAGTCAAATGTGTGTCTCTGGTTTCTGCTCCACACCAGTAAACTCCAGCATCTCTCACGCTCACATTACTGATGCTCACTGTAAAAACTCTCTCTTCATTTCTCTCAGATGAAGGACTCATTTCTGTCACTGCAGATGTGCTGATGTTTTGACAGATGTGATCATCATCCTCTTTGCAGAAATGAACTTTATGTTCCTCTGGGATCTGACAGGTTATGCTGACTTCTTTACCATGAAGAGCAGATTCAGTCTTCGTCTTTGGATATTTAACATCTAAGCCAAGAGAAATTACATTAAACATTGTAACAGACATTTTACGTATGCCAGATAAAGTATTTCCAGTTTCTCACCGTCTCTGACGTCCAGCTGAAGTTCAGTGAAGCTCTCAGTATAGTGAGACATATTCACTCCACATCTGTATGTTCCTGCATCTGCAGCTTTCAGCTCTCTAAAAAACACCATCAAGACTCCTGCTCTGGTGTCGTCATATAAAGAAACATCTCCATTCTCCATCCATTTATCCTGAACTCCTGGATTCTTCCTCTCTGAACATCCATCTGATTCTTTACAGATGTATTTTGGCTTGGTTTTGTGTTGAGGATGTTCACACTTGATCATCATACGACCTCCTGAGCAGCCAGTCCCTCTAGACACGCCCACTTTAGCTGTCAATCACAGCATCATACCTAATCAATTATTCATGAACAAAGACCTCAAAAAACATGTACTGTATAA
The DNA here is from genome assembly GCF_949319135.1 of Squalius cephalus. Taxonomy (NCBI): domain Eukaryota; kingdom Metazoa; phylum Chordata; class Actinopteri; order Cypriniformes; family Leuciscidae; genus Squalius; species Squalius cephalus. The sequence goes on from NC_137123.1 coordinate 6,879,351, forward strand.
CAGATTTGATTGAGTTTGTTCTACTTACTAATAATATATAGATGAACAGTATTAATAATGGAGTAACTGTATGAGTGACTGTAGGCTGAAACTCCACATACATAAACTCCTCCATCATCTGGAGTCACAGCAGTAATTCTCACAGTGAAGAAGTTGTTATTCCAGTCATTCTGAATGATGACTCGTTTTTTCTTATCCCATGTGTTAGTAGTGGAGATCACCTCGTCAATAATGTTATTTTTGGTTTTGAATATGGTTTTCCCATCATCCCTTTGATTCCAAGAATATTTACAGCTGAAATCAGCAGTTTCTCCACTGTTTGCATTCACTGTCTTTGACGCTCCACAACACGAATCTGTCAACATTCAAAGTCTTTGTTTATAAGCTGAAAAAAAAACAAAAAACAAAAAAAAAAACCTGAAACAAGGAAAACAGTGACAAATTGATTATTTGTTCTACTCACTCATTATATGAAGATGAACAGTATTAATAATGGAGTAACTGTACGAGTCTCTGTTGATCCAAACTCCACATAAATAAACTCCTCCATCATCTGGAGTCACAGCAGTAATTCTCACAGTCATGAGTTTATTTTGTCTGTCATCAGAAATACTGAATCTTTCTTTCTTATTCCATGTATCAGTGGCATGTATCAACTGTTCAATAGAGTCTTTTCCTTTTTTGAATATGATCTTGGGATCATTAATGTGATTCTGTGAATATTCACAGCTGAAGTTTGCAGTTTCTCCAATATTCACCATCACTCTCTTTGACTCTTTACAGCAGGAATCTGTAATTAACAAAACGAAGAAATATATTTCACTTAAATAAAATGTTTGAAATGATCAACAGTTTTACAAAACAAAACCTTTAATCTTAAAATGACTGACCTTCTTCCACCTTCAAAGTCATATCAATGTACTGCTGCCCAAAAACTCTAATCCGGTATCTTCCAGCATCTTGTTGAATTAAATCTCTGATGTAGATCATGAGTTTTCCCTCATTGTTTTTAAACAGTGTGAATCGTCCTGCATTAATCCATTTATCATATGTCCAATCATTTATTATTGTTCTCCACTCATCAGGAGATTTGAGATAATATTTTTTAGATAATTTGGCCATATATTTAGTGGAGTAACTGTACCATGTTTCCCCAGAATCAACAAGAAGACTTCCTCCAGAATATCCAGTGACATTGACGCATCTCACTGCACCTGTCAATCAGATTGATACTGTGATCAGAAACCTCATGAACAGAAAACAGCATCATTACTGCAGTGATGAAAGAGAAAAGCTCTGACCTGAGATCAGGGAGAAAGTGAAGAAGATGAGGAGGATCTTCATTGTGAGTTGAGTTCAGTCTTCTTTATGCTGAATGTTCTCTGTGTGAATCTCTCTGTCTCTACATCTGTCTGCTTTAGTTCCTTCCTCTTTCTTCAGCTCTTTATCAGTAATGATCAGCTTTACTGGCTCCTCCCACCATCAGCACTGACTGAATATTACATTAATCACACTGAAAGAGCGCCACCTAGTGGAGGATACAGTGTCTGATACTGAGAGCTCATACAACAGGGGTCATTGGCATCAGGCCAAAAAATGTTTTCGCCACTAGAAGGTGGCCAGAACATAGTCAAAGGATAATTTAAGAAATGAATTGATGAAAAATGCAACTAGAATTGCCTGTGACAGACTGGTACAGTGCCTTTTGTAACGGGTAGAGAGCTGTTACTCTGTGTTAAATCCTGTAGTAGGACAGTCATCAACAAAAAGTCACATTTGTGTGGCGGTGACCTAGTTTACACTGGATAAATAAATAAAGCAGTAGTGACACTGCCAACCGTTCCGTATAATATGGAATCGTCCCGTATTTAAGGCATCAATGAAGCGTCCCGTATGAAAGCCATACGGAACGCAGTTTGTCCCGTATTTTCAGGCATACGATCTAAATTAAGAATTAACCATTTCTTTAAGACAAATCTTTGTTTGATTTGCAAACATAGCCTTTCGCGGAAGGCTTTAAGACCCAGCAGAATCCTCTCCCGGCTGTCGCTCCCGCTTCACAGCCATCGGGACTCGCGCTAACGGCAAATCCATTCTTTCACTGTCCGCTTTTGATTCCGGCTAATCAGTTTGGGCGACTACAAACAACGTGATTATTGTTCATGAGTCCAACATTCAGCAACGCAAGAAAACATGCAGCCTACCTGAGGGAAGACGTTATCAAAAATCTTTCACTATTGTAAGTTAAAGGTATAGTGGAGGATTTTCCCGAATTTTAGAAAAGAACCGTCTCCACTTTTTGAAAAAATGCACGAGCCTAGTTCTCCTCGTGCACGCTCTGTTTACAAGTTGCTGTCGGCATGGCTCATACAAGCCTACTTTCCAAAAGAAGATTTGCACTTTTTCCACTATGTTAGACTCGCCGAAAATCTAAGTACGACGGCCAGAATGATTGACAACTAGGAGGACCAATAGTCTTGATGATAACAATAGTCTATACCTTTAATGTTAAATAGAGAGAAACATTTTACATTAAAGTAACTTGTACCGTAGTAGGCTACTTTGGACCTCGTTACTGAAACACAAAATAACCAATGAAATCTCAAGCACCAAAAGCAGCACATACTAATCATCTAAGTTCTCTTTATCTGGAAAGTATGCACTTTTCATTTATTCATACATGGTTGCAAAAATATTTATGGCCTAGTTCAAAATTTTAAGTGACATTGTTTAAATGTTTTTTATTTTTATTTTTTTTTTTTGAAAGACGTTTAATTATTATGCTTTTAAATTTGATGCCATCTGTAGGCCTATCTTCCTGACCAAAAAAAAAAAAAAAAAAAACTTTTATGTTTTCGTTTTGAATAGAGGTTGATGAGTACAGTAATATTCGTTGGTATAGCTAAATATTGAAAAAAAGGTCAAATTAAAAAAATTGAACATGGAGCCACATTATTTCTATGGGACTGAACCATATAGGGCCTTTAAAATGAAGATTACAAAAGAAAAGTTTATTAAGAATGAGAATATAGAAGGATATTATCTTTATTACTTTTATAGTTACAGGCACACAAACTTAATTGTGTTGATAGAAAAAAAAACAAGATACATTTCTAGTTTCAACATTATTTGTTCTTCAGAAAATGTGCGATTATTGAAAATGTAAACTAATTTACTCATGGAGCCACTTTAACATCCTTATATTGGGACTTAAAATTAACCATATTCGGCCTTAAAAATTAAGAAACCAAAAGAAAAGTTTGTTAAGAATTAGAATCTAAAAGGATATTAAGATAGTTTTAATATGAGTTGCAGGCATGTGTAACGGGACTGTAAGTCTTGTCTCGTTGGGGGAAAATTAGAACACTACCCTGGGAGACTTAAAAGCAAAAGGATCTTAGTCCCTGCTCCACTGCTTTGAGCCTCCGTTAGTGTTGTCACGATACTAGAATTTCTAACTTCGATACGATACCTTGAAAAATATCGATATTCGATACCATTTTCGATACCACGGAGAAAAAAACTGTCACAATATTAAGGTTTTTTTTTTTTTTTTTAAAGCTAAATATAACAAGTTTAGAACATGACAATGAGGTATATTTTACATGAGCGAAAACAATGCTCACTGGATCGACATGTAGTCAAGTCAAGTCACCTTTATTTACATAGTGCTTTTAACAATACATATTGTGTCAAATCACTTAACAGTATCAAATTGGAGGATATTTGTCAGTAATGTATAATAATAAGATTAAACATTAAATTTTCAAAGGCATTTCATTATTGAATTCAGAGATGTCATTGTCTAGCTCAGTTTAGTTTAATTAGTAACTATCTGTGTTATCAAATTGATGATAATCGCTAATGAAGGCAAATTGCAGAATTAAATAATATTTTTTTGAATAAAGTTACATAAGCACAAGTTAATTTACATTTGACCACAGTTAAAATATTTACTTGTCTAAGATTCCTCAGTCAGATCATATTAACTTTAAGAATTACGGTGAAAAAACGAGACAACACACACTCATATCAACAACAATACTAGGCCATCTTGGTTAATGTTTCAGAAATGTTAAAATGAGAAGAGTTACCAACCTCTCGAAATTATTTATATAGATCCGGGTGTCGGTATCACACCTAACGTGTTTTTCAGGTTCTAAAACGCGAGGCACACAGCACCCATCACACAGAACGAGCTAGGCAACCACTGAAACAGCTGTCCTGTCAGTCAAGTAAACGTCAAATCAGCCTTTTATTAACTTTATTTACTTTCTGTTAACATTGTGGTAGTTACGTTAACATTGTGGTTCGTGAAGTCGTTAAGCTCCTGGTAACCCGCGAGTCGCAAAAGCACCACAAGTTTATCCTCCATCATCGCACTCTCCGGGCGTTCAAGCAACTAACTTTCATCACTAAAACGGAAGGCCCGCGAGGCGCATAAACATCGCGCAGAACGCTCGCTGGAAACCAATTGAAAATAGGCGCCTCTCACTGCAAAAAACGCATCAGGTTTGATCGGCCCCATTCACTTCACTTTTGCTATTTAACCAGAGCGAATGAGACGAGTGCACGTGTGGTGTTTGTTAACGCGCCTTTGGAGAGAAGTGAAAGTGACAGCTCGGCTAGTATCGATACTTCGGGAAATTAATATTGGTACCGTTCAGATATTTCAGTATCGATATTTATCGAAATATCGATATTTTTGACAACACTAGCCTCAGTATGAAATATGTTATGAGTATATGTTTTACCTTACACTATTTTATACTACAGGAATAGGTAGTGTAGGCATCAGGTGAGTAGGTCGACACGGTGGCTTCCTGAAGTGAATGTGGTGAAAAATAAATTGAAATTCACATCCCCACCCACCTAATCCTAATAGTGTAAGTGAGACGCCCCTACCCCAAGGTAAGTTCAAAAATAACTGTCAAATGTCTTAATTTGATCAATTGGTAATTTATTTCTCCTTCCCTAAGTAAATTATATTTCTGCTGGAAGGATCTGTTTCAATGGAATAAAATAACAAAAAGTAACAAAAAAATAAATAAATAAAAATAAACAGTTTTAAATTCCTTGTTTTCTTGAAAGACCATCAAATGGTTAACACTTTCAAAACAAACCTCTTTTAACACCTCAAAAGTGTTTCCCAAAATTAATGTCAGTATAGGGCACAAACTTATTAACAGACAACACTGGATGTAATGGTAAATGGACTGCATTTATATAGCGCTTTCACAGACCTATGGCCACCAAAGCGCTTTACATAGCCTCACATTCACCCATTCACTCACTCATTCATACAACGACGGCGGTGTCAGCCATGCAAGGCGCCATCCAGCTCATCGGGAGCAGCTGGTGTTTGGTGTCTTGCTCATGGACACCTCGACACTTGGTCAGGTGGAACCGGGGACTGAACCACCAACCTTTCGGTTTGTAGACAACCTACATGAACCACTGAGCCACTGCCGCCCCTGTAGATGTAGATGACTCTTATAGTTCAATCCAAATGATTCACTTCATAAACTCACTCCACCCAAATGACTCACTTCATAAACTCACTCCACCCAAATGACTCACTTCATAAACTCACTCCACCCAAATGATTCACTTCATAAACTCACTCCACCCAAAACGACTCACTTCAAATAACTCATTTCGAATATGTATAACCTTGAAATCACTTATTAAACGATTCTCTTATGAATCAATTTTATGATTCAGTTTCCAAACAACTGTTATCACAACCACAGTTCAAATTGACAGTTGAAACCCTCAGTTTGTTCAAACACTCAGTTCGGTTCACACTATATCAGTGAAGTGTTTGTGTGTGTGTGTGTGTGTGTATCGAACTGTTGTACCAGTCTGTGGCAACGACAACTTTGATGTGATGACCAGTGGCGTAACTTTGTTTTAAAAAGTGGGTGGGACGGGGGGGGGGGGACACAATGATTAATCATAAAACATATGTACAATAACATTAAGATGTCCAGCAATCGATTTAAATAGTACATTGATTAGGTTTAAGTGGTCGTTCAATGAGGCCTATTATATGTTGATCCGACTATTTTAAGCGTGTATTTAAGTGGTCCAGGGATAGAACTTTTGCCAAGCGTGTCAAAGGTTCAGGGTTCTAATCCGCACTCGTATAGTTTTTTTTTTTTTTTTTTTCATAAAACCGATTATGTTTTTCAGTGGTTGTATATCAGGCAGGGACACTTTGTGTGCTTTTTGTTTTCGAATTTCACCGCGGATTGAAGCGCGCGTCCGAGTGAAGGCTGTGCGCGAGCCTGAAACAAACATAGTATCCGCGCCACTGATCGCAACGAGCACTTTGATCAGTTGATTTAAAGGTCCCGTATTATGCCCCTTTTCACAAGATGTAAAATAAGTCTCTGATGTCCCCAGAGTGTGTATGTGAAGTTTCAGCTCAAAATACCCAACAGATCATTTTTTACAGCATGTTTAAATTGACATTTTTTGGGGCTCAGAAATACGAGCTGTTTTAGTGTGTGCCCTTTAAATGCAAATGAGCTGCTGCTGGACGGCACAGGGGGCGGAGCTTCATGAGCTCGCGCTCAGTCTCTCAGGACTATTTCATCTCACGGAATGATGATAATATCAGAAACTCTCAGTAACAGCGTTCATTTCGAGTCGGACAATAATGCCTACAGAGTCAGAGTGCTGTATAGAGATGAAACAGGTATAGTTTAGTAGTTTAATTACGGTTATAACGTATTTGTCATCTGCTTGTATGTATCCATTATTTATTAATAGCCTACAAGTCTGCTGTCTGAATGATGATCAAACATATACTGATGAGTTTAATAAAGTTTATTGTACATCACACAAAAGATGAAGCGTCAGTTTTCAGAAAATCACCGTAAGAGCTGAGTAAACACAGTAAGTTCAAGTGCGCAGTTGAGGGAGCATTCCTGTGGGCGGAGGTTAGTCAAAACACGGTTCTAGTGACATCATTAAAGAAGGAAGTAGAGGGATGTAGTCCAAACGGGCCGTTCGATGTAGTCAACTTCTGTTAAATAAAATATCTCGCTTGGCATTGAACTTTGAGCTTTATAATTTTACAGATATTATTTATACTCTAACAACAACATTACACACTAACTAAAGTTTGAAACATGGGATCACGAAGAACGGGACCTTTAAAAAACGACACATTTCAGCGCTAGATCACCTCTTATTTAAAAAACGAACGAAATGAATGCTCTGCTAGTTAACTGGAGATGTTTTGTTTATTTGTATTGGTACATTCGTGCCGCGAGATGTTTCAAAAGTGGTGGGGACAATATCGACCTTAGAAAATAGTGGTGGGGACATGTCCCACCCGTCCCACCCGCAAATTACGCCTATGGTCCATAAACTGTTGGAGCGAGAGACAATTTTTTTTTTTTTTTTTTGGGTGAATCATTTAAGTGCACTTGTTAGTGCGCGAGGATGCGTCTGTGAGCTGAACGATCGGTTTTGAAGGAGTGATTCGTTTTTGTTTGTTTTTTTAGAGACTGACGATCGTCCATGATCAAGATTTGTTTTTGAGAGACATTTTTGTGTGTGATTAAGATCATTCGATCTATGCGTGCCGCGTGCGAGCTGGGCTGAGCTGCGCCATTTTGTTCCAGAAAGTTCCTGAGTTTTTCCTGGGCCGCGCTGAAACTTTTCTGTGTTTTTTTTGTTGTTGTTGTTGTTTATTACCCTGCCATCCTTTCGACATCTTACTGTCTTGTCTCAGCTGTTCATTAAGTTATCGCAAGTCATCGCAATTCGCCACAAGTCGCCGCAAGTCATCACAAGTCATCATGGACCACTCAGAAAAACAGTAGGACGCTCAAAAATTCTTACAGTCAGAATAACGCCAAAAACAACAGTGTTCCGCACGAAACTCACGGCTCCAGCAACTATCTCTTGTGCTCTCAGCCAGTCTCCAACACCGTTCTCTGTCCGATGACGCAATCAGCCGAACTTCTGTTTTAACTACGTGCAGTCTCACACAACAATGTTACTGTTAGAGTTGTGACGTTCGCGAACGAACCGATTCTTTTGAACGGCTCATAAACATGAACGATGGGAGCCGAGTCGCGGCTGGAGGGGAGCCGTTCTTTCTGTCGTTCTTTTTTTCCTATGCGTGTTTCACACAGATGCACACAAATTAGCTCCTCCGCGAGACAGAACAGTTATAGGGGGAGGGGCGCACCCAGCGCAGGGGTGCTACTGCCTAACAGCATGATGATAGTTGTGCACGCATCCTTCACGCGAATACTCCAGTGGAAAAAAACCCTGCGTGCCTCTGTCATTGGGTAGGAGCGGAGCCATGACTTGTGCACGCTGCCGTCACATGCTTACTCCAGTTAAAAAAACAAAACAAAAAAAAAACACGTGCGAGTGCCTCTCTGTCTCAGTGCCAACGTCGTTCGAAGGAAGAAGACACACACGTGACACGTCTGAAAATGAGCCAGAGGAAAAGGAGCAGCATTTGGGTACACTTTTCTCGCGAAGAAAACAGTAAGGCTGAATGCAGCATTTGTCAAAAAGTCATTTCATTTAAGTCTGGGTCAACAAATAATTTACACAGGCATTTGAAGACTCAAATACTCTTATTTGTGAGTAGGTATTGTATGAATAACATAAGTCAACGTAGCTTATACACACACTTTGTACTAAAGGTAAATCCAAAATAGTGATGTCACTGTCTAAGCAGAGGGATGTTGTGCAACCCTATGGAAAATAGTCCACACATGACAAATGAGGTAATATTCAATATTTCAGAATAATTCAAACTCAGATATTGGTGTGTGATATCTGAGTTTTAATTATTTGACTACAAATCTCACCTCATCATTCCTCCCAGTGATTATTTCCAGGATAAACTGAGATGCCCCCAAGCTGGCTTCTTAAAACTGACTAAATATTTAAAAAGAGCCAAAAGAGCCGTTCTTTTGAACGGCTCTTTGAAAGGAACGGATCGCCAAGATCCGGATCCCCTCAAAGAGCCATAAATCCCATCACTAATGGCTAAAGTCAACCAATTCGCTAGTTGCACGTGGCCGCCATTTTGGATTTCGGATCAGTGAGGGTATGCTAAGACACTTCCGGTTTCGCATTACGTCCGGTGCAGGGAGCCGGAGAAAGACGAAATTTATCTTTTATAGTTGTTTATAGAATCAATTATCACTTAAAGTACTACTAAGATCCATATTACTATCACACGAGCCAATGGCAATTAAATGCACGGACGCATAGTCAGATTAATGAACGAAACACAACTGTTCACGAACAGAAGATTGTATTTGACTCATGCTGCATGCACATACGCAATGACAATTATGCCTACTGTAAATATAGAGTTACAACTACGACTAGAGTTGTTTACATAAAATGCACCGTGAACATCCACATGTTTGCCCTGTGATCGGCTACAATTCGCTCCGTGCACGGCAACCGTTGTTCGAACTTGAGTGTGTGGGCCAGTACTTCCAGTGAAAACTACGGTGATCTGACAGCGAGAGCGAGAGACAACAGCGACCAAGTTCCATTACCACAGAGATATTTTTTTCACAAGGAGTGTTTTTAGGATTCAAGAGAGGTGACTTGCCTTTCAGAGGACAGCCTCAGCACTTAAAGGGGCATTTATCACCCATTTGAACATTGTTTTTTATTTAAAGTGGGTCATATATGTAGTCGAAATGTAAAATAAATTTTGAATTTGGTGCCTTTGTGACCGAGTAAAGACAAAAATTAACTTCAGGACGCATTTGTATGAAAGACAACAACTCCCAAAATGCACCACATTGCACAGCTCCGCAAGCCACTCCCACTAATCCAGAAAGCGCATATCTGCCTATAAGAGAAATCACTCTTCCGTCTACAAGGCTAGCTACCACCAGAGCTTGAAATTCATTTCACACAAAATGTCTAGTTAGTTGGCGAACTTATTAGTGCATTACTCCTTGTTTGTATTTCTTTCGAAAAGGTGAATTATTGCATGGTACCTGGATGTTCAGTCAGAACATATGCGGTGCGAAACTAGGATAGTTCTCAACACAAACGTCCGTGTCCTCGTCTGATTCAGAGATTTCGTCCAGGAGAAATTGTCATCGTTGAAATTCTTTGCCGCAGACGGACTCTATCTCTGTGTTCGTAGTTGCATAGTGAGATCACCGGCGCCACCAGTCCGCCCTAACTCGAGCCAGTCCGGGCTCCTCGTCCGCGGCAGGCAGGTCTTCTGCCTCGGCTGCTCTTCGCTATAATGCGGCTTGTAAAGGTAGCCACAAACACCTGATTCAAGCATCAGACTTCCGAAATCCTCTTCTTCTATATCATATTGAGCACTCTCCTCCGCTATTGTCATAACTTTACATCTGTCTCCACAGCGCCTGTTAGCTTAGCTTCAAACAAGATGGAGGATATTGCTTTCAGTTTCAGAGACTAAAGTCCCACCCACTGATCTGTAATAGGTCTGTAGCGTGAGCGGGTCCCGCCCCCTGGGAAAGATGAGGAACTAGTGCTAGTAGTCTCAACAGAAATCCCCCCCTCTTACACTTCCTCCTACAATGACGTCAAATGACGATTTTTGCGTCATTATAGGAGGAAGTGTAAGAGGTAAATAACGGATTTCTCCCGTCTCAGGGGAAAATGCGAGAATGTTGCACGACCATTCAATAGTATGACTGGGTTTCTAACAATGCAAAGCTTAATGCAAATGGGTGGAGTGTCCCTTTAATCGTTGTGTGCCGGTACCATTTCGTCACGTTACAACAGAAGTCAGCTTTCATGCGGTCCCCGTTGACGCTGCGGGACGGGCTGCGTATATACAGAAGATCCGGAGGGATGACTTCAACCCGACCACATTTTTAAATGCATATCATTTTCAGTGTATTTCACCTGTGCGTTTCTATGCTTTCTATTACTGCATTTATTTGTGCAAGTGAGATGAGTAAAGATCTGTTCCATAAATAATAATAATAATATGTCTGGTGTTTATAAGCAGCACATGTATTGTGTAAAATATACACAAACTTACCTATATTAAATTGTTTGTGGTACCTACCGTAAAAATGAAAATGTAAAATATGTGATGATAATATTGATCGAGCAATTGATGTAAGAAAGTAAAAGATATGAGCAGAATTGAGAAAACAGTATTTATGGAGATAAATTGTAGCCGATCACAGGGCAAACATGTGGATGTTCACGGTACATTTTATGTAAACAACTCTAGTCGTAGTTGTAACTCTATATTTACAGTAGGCATAACTGTCATTGCGTATGTGCATGCAGCATGAGTCAAATACAATCTTCTGTTCGTGAACAGTTGTGTTTCGTTCATTAATCTGACTATGCGTCCGTGCATTTAATTGCCATTGGCTCGTGTGATAGTAATATGGATCTTAGTAGTATTTTAAGTGATAATTGATTCTATAAACAACTATAAAAGATAAATTTCGTCTTTCTCCGGCTCCCTGCACCGGGCGTAATGCCAAACCGGAAGTGTCTTAGCATACCCTCACTGATCCGAAATCCAAAATGGCGGCCACGTGCAACTAGCGAATAGACCTAACAATCTCTGTAAAAGTAAAATAATGCTGCAGTTTTAAAGTCATTTTAACCCCCCTGTAATCTGACTCCAAATCTTAGGTGACAATTGTCATTTTGAATTTTACAAAACTGTAAATTACTCAGTAAATAGACATCCATCACATGTAGCCTAATATTTTGGCTTTCTTCAGAATATTTTCTTTTAACAAAATCTCAAATTTGAGCCGGGAAAGTTTCTGAAATTTGGTTGATTTTTTTTAAATGACCCAAATGTGTTTGTCTGAGAACCTTTATACATCTTTTGTACACATATTTAACTGCAGATGCTGAAATGATATGCACTGTGTGGTACAGTAGCCTACAAATATTTAGGGTGTCCCTTGTTCTGTCCCTTATTTTCCTATGAAGAACCACGATTATCCCTTATTTTCCTTTCCATAAGTTGGCAACCCTACGTAACCTGGCAAGTATCTTCATTCACCAACTTGCAACACAGACCGCCTTGCTAAAACACACATATGTGGAATGGATAAAAATAACTAAAAAATAAAAGAGCCCATTAATGGCATGTTTGAGTCATGCTCTTAACGAACTGTGTTTTATTTCTTCTTTCCATACTGTGAATAATAAATGTGTTTCATTTTAATTTTCTTGTTACGCAATGAAGCCTAACTTATTGTAATAATTATTTGACATAGCCTACTTTTACTCTCAGAATTATTCCTTGGCATCCTCACATACTAAACTGCATCTTTTTTATTGTTTGCGTGCTGGAGGTACGCTATTACGTCGTGTGATGTTAACATCAACATGTAAACTTTGAAATGCAAAAAATAAAAAAAAATGCATCTGATACTTTGGGTTCTTAACATTTTTATCACTTGTAAGAAACATTAACATCTTTTTTAGGAGGAAACAGACCAGGGGCCTCATTTATAAAACTGTGCGTAGGAACCTTACTAAAAGTGTACGTGCGCCCGGAAGCCAAAAATGGCGTACGCAAAAAAATATTCAGACTTATAAAACCGTGCGTACGCCAGAACCTGCGCAGAATTCACTTTATAAATCCCAGTCAGCGGAAGATTGTGCGTACATGCGTCTCCTCCCCGAAATAACCATATATGGAGCTTACAACACCTAGTTTTATTATGCAGATCCTCATCTACATATCATTTGCATATGATTATTCAATATGAATAATCATATGCAAATGATATAAACGGTACAAGAAACATTACATTAATACAAATCAAGTAGTTGTCTATCCTTGCCTTGTTTTTGAATAGCCTACATAAATCAAATAGTGTAAAATACATTTCAGAGAAAGTTTTTCTCAATCTTTTCCACTTGCCGAATTGTATTTTTAATTGATTTATATTTTTAATGGAAACAGATAGGCCTTGGGCATTATTTGCACGAAACTATTTTCTCAGACAATCTGGTATTATCATGATAAGCAATTATCTCTGTGGTTAAAACATTAAAGCACGCCACAGGAAAAGTGTTCAAAAACAATCGCATCCACAACAAATATTTCTAATGATTGAATTTAAAAAAATGTTGTAACTTCAGTAATGATTTCATGTTTAAGTGTTTAACTCCATTAATTTGAATGGCATATTTAATATAAATGTTTATATCAGAAGTATTTTATTTATTTAAACTGTTATTTGCGTCAGTTTCACTAAACGGCTCAACGCGCTCGCTGCCACGGACATTTAAGAAGGAATGGATATTTGCTTCAAGTGACAGGCTTGGTGATTGAAATTGTATTTGTATAATCTTTCTGTATATGTTTAATTTTCTTTAGATTTTCTGTATAAAAGTGACCAAAAATACATTTAACTCCAGCTCACCATCGGTGTCGCCAAAGTGCTCCATCTCCAAAACGTTCGTACGCATGGGTCAGAGTTTGCGTGCAGGTGCGCAAATTTTCCCGTCAAGTTTTTCTTTATAAATCCCACCTTTTGCGCATGAACTGGCGTACGCATGTTTTCAGCCCCGTTTTGTGCGTACGCAAGCTTTATAAATGAGGCCCCAGATCTGGATTTGTATGGATACTTTATGCATAAAGACAATAATAATATCAACGTTTGATGTGGATACAGCAAATTAACAACATTTACGAAAACACATAATTTGAAGTTATTCAGACAAAAACAATCAGGTGATATAGTTTTCAGCAGCAGCAGATACTTATTTTACATCTTGTGAAAAGGGCATTATACCACCCATTTAAACCTCATTGCCTCTGGCATGTATGTTGTCATGCCATATTTGAATGTCCAATATAAATAAGAATTAAAGGTTTTATGTGCCATCCTGGATGAGATACTCCGAGTCAGATAGAGTCAGTAATACAGCCTGGAAGAGCTAATATATATATATATATATATATATATATATATATATATATATATATATATATATATATATTTTATATTACACAAATTCACAGCATCTTCATATGGAGAGAAAAGTTTGTGTCTTTTAGTACTAAAAAACATTTCCTGTTTTTATCACACCTGTTTTTGGTTTGACCGAGGGAATATACAGTAAATAGAGCAAAAGAAAACCACAAGCTGCCGAACATCTCATGTTGATGATCTTTATCACACTGACCTCAGCATCAAACCACCCTGCAAACACAAACAGGACTGAGACACAAGCAAGTGTCTTTAACCTAGTAAAAATACTATAATACAGTAAACCTGGAGATGCTGCTTGTTTTATTAACATAATATTCCTAACTTAAACAATACAAAGGTATTACATTCAAAACACAGACACACTGTTCCCTTTCAAAAGCTACAATCGAAGCTGCACTGATCAGCGCATTGGGAACGTCTTTAACGTGACCAGCTGTGAATATATGTGAAATTGACCAGGAGCTTTTATAGCCTTGGGCGGTGACGTCATCGGAGCGCGTGCGCGTCACGAGGCTATACATAGATGAGCCACAGCTGCATCGACAGGTCTTTTGTCTTCAGACCATACTGTGTGCTTCTTAAGCTCTCAAAAACTCTCTATTTCCTCTGATAGGAGTTATCTCTCTCTTTATCCTCTACACTCTGTCTGACAAGTGAAAGGAAAAGAAACAAAAAAAAGAAAAGAAAATGAGTGATTTAAAAAAAACAACGTGTGTGCCTCCGTGTTCACGTCCTATGGCTGAATCAGATACACAATGCTGTTTTTGTTTGTTTGGGGAAAGAGCATGCTGCCCTTAGCCTGCGAAAACCCAGACTACTTCCGGCAAATTTAGATTTGCTCTGCAAGTAGTCTGGCAAAGAGCTCATTCAAGCCCATTTCTAATCCGTCGAAATCGCGGCACCAATCAGAAACGTTGAGGCGGGCTTTACACAATGACGATCGCTCTGATTGGTTTTAGGTCTATCCAATTGCACCTAGAGGCATTTGAGCGATGTCCATTGGTGAAGCCACCAACTTTTAAATGCATTATTATATTTATTATTATATTATATAACATTTAACATTCCCCCAAAAGGAAGTATTCAAATTGGTACCCCTTTAAAGAGACTTTAGCAGCGTGAAAGCTACTGCCGGGTATCTCTCTTTGCGTCCTAAAGACAGTAAAAAGGAATACGTTGCCCTCCTCGTTTTAACGCCGTGGTTCCCACTACCGTGAAACAGGAGTAGGCGCATCTGCTGTCACAAAAGAAGAAATGGGGGACTGCCTTCGTTTTTAGATCTTTGAGGCTTGAACCGTTCTGTCAGAACGCTCCAGTTCAAGATGCTAACTATCAAGAAGATTATGTTGCAAATTCAACATCGCGATTGGTTCTTCATGGCTGATCTGGGATATGATCAACACAGGAAGTTGCTTGAGGTTTGCTTTGATGGGCGAAGCTTACCAATACAGGGTCCTTCCATTCGACCTAGCCATGTTACATAGATGATTGGCTGATACTGGCCCAGAAGAGCGTTCTCTCTCCTGCCCAGAGGGTAATGTGCTTGGGGGTTAACCCCCTGAGGTCGGCGGTATCGCCGGCGATACCAGGTCGCTTTTTTTTTTATCAGTGTAAAAGAAACTCATAAATACTCTGTTGACTTTGATTTTCCATAGGAGTTTCATACATCAATCGATTCTGTTAAATGTGTATTATTTTTGTGTATACTCACAATAAAAACAAAGTGTTGTGCTTTTTGCCAAATAAAGAAAAATAAACACGAAGCGAGTTCTGCCTTCTCTCTGTCAGTGTAGTCCATTCTGAAACGCGTCCGAAAATGAACTGTAACTCAGCGAATACTCAGTCAAACAGACATACAGACACGCAGGCATGAAGCTTGAATTCTCTTCTTTTAAATGAAGTAATTTATATAAAAAACAAATATTCTCAGTTCATGTAATCTGTAAGAAAAGAGCAAGATGTCAGTCGTTCTCATCTCATCTAATTACTTGTAATGTGACTCCGCCCTCGGAGAGCGTGCGCTATTCAAACGCAAATGACTGAGGCAATCCGTGCAAACTGTGAACGCCCCCATATCAGCTCGAGAATACAAGTTGAATCAGATCATTGTAGCCTACTTGTTTACACCGTCTCGCAGCGCTGTGAGGAATAATAATAATGGAAAATGTACCTCAGAAGTGCGGGTATATCGAGGAGCGAGCTGAGGAATGCTGTAGTAAGATTTTTTCCTTCTCACGTGAATCGGGTTTCTGTTTATGAATGAATGAACGGCAGAGATGCGCGCTGTTTACCACAGCTTACAAAAAGACAGTTTAAATTTAAATCGCGTGTGTGAATGAATGATGATGTTTTAGCAAACTGTATTGCTATACTGAGATGAGTAAAAATCGACTGAAATATGTTGAAATAAAGTGTCTAGGTTTTGACATAAATGCAAATATAAATGTAATTTTACAAAATATTATCGATTTTCAAATACTGCTGTATTGAATGAACAGCTTTTAGCAAACTCTATTGCTATACTGAGATGAGGAAAAATATCAAAAATTATCAAAAATAAAGTCATCAAATAATACGTTTTGTATACTTTAGTTTTTAAAAAGAAAGATTACACTTGAATTGTTGTTGTAATTGTAACCTTTTTAATAAAAAATATATATTTATAAGGTAGATGTAAACAAGTAAATATATTTTTTTTCTTTAAATAATTTGTATTGTGTTTTATTAGTGACAAATTTGGGGAGAGGATAAATATTCCAAAACTGAAAATACAGTATGAGAATTAACTGCACAATTACTAGACATGTTTACCTTGGATATTATACAATTTGCAAGCACAATTTGTGAAAAAAAAAAAAAAAAAATTGTGATGCCTCCAACTGTGAACCAATTTGGTAGTGTATATATATATATATATATATATATATATATATATATATATATATATATATATATATATATATATATATGTGTGTGTGTGTGTATATATATGAAGAGTTCAGATGCAAAAGCCTCTAAATGCCATCTGAAATTTTCTTCTAGAATGATAATTTTTATGAAGCTTGTATATTTAAGTTAGCTATAGGTGACACACCTGAATGAATGGCTCATTAAGTATGCAGGGGCATTGTCTAATCAGGTGTGAACTACTAAATATGCATGATCGTTTACGCCCCATCCGCATATTGGCTTTCCAAACTAAAAGTGTTTAACAAAACTTAAATCAATGTATCGTTTTATGTGAATGATTAGGCAGGATGATTTTCACATCATTTTGAAGAAAAAACTCTAGGCGACGACATATATGTCTTATTGACATATATTTAGTATGTGTTTTGTGGCCTTATTTCAGAAACTTTCATTTTTAGTTTTTTCAATAACCATACATAAACATTATTCTCTCAAAAATGAAAACATGTACATACATGTGGCTCAAATATCATGGTAGTCCTCACACTTCTCCCCAAGCGGGGGGTGCCCCCCTACAGCATGTTTGTGATGTGGCAGGCTGGTCCTCTCCGCACACATTCATAAGATTCTATAGTTTGGATGTTCACGCCACATCCTTGAGTCGACATCACAAGCTCATGCCTGAGACCTTCTTGCGTTCTTGTGAGCACACACTACATAACCGTAAGGGGTCCAGACACCTTCAAGCACGGCGGCGTGGGTATTCTCGTTCCTAATGCGCTGAGCAGCGCAGCATCGATTGTAGCTTTTGAAAGGGAACGTCTGGGGTTACTTGACTGTAACCCTGTTCCCTGAAGTGGAATGAAATGCTGCGCTGTATTGCAGTGCTGAAGATGCCCCAGGACTGCTCTTCAGACAAAATATACTGCCGATGCAGCTGTGGCTCATCTATTTATAGCCTTGCGGTGCACATGCGCTCCTCTGAAGTCACCACCCAAGGCTATAAAAGTTCCTGTTTAATTTCATTGACGTGTTGCACATATATTCACAGCTGGTGACGTTAAAGACGTTCCCAATGCGCTGATCAGTGCAGCATCAACTGTAGCTTTTAAAAGGGAACAGGGTTACAGTCAAGTAACCCGAGACGTTTCATTGACTTGTGGACTCATTGTTTTCATTTAGTTTGATCTGTTTTTAAAATAGAAAAACTCTCAAATCACACAAATCATTTGTTGATCATACATCATTTTTTTGTCTTTTCCTCAATTCATCACCTTAAATGTTGAAGGTGAATTACTGAATGATCAGCTGTCTTTATTGTCTTCTGTTCATCTTCTGTCTCTCTGTTCAGTCTCATGTGTCTCTCTGTGGGTTTCCTGAGTAAGTGTGTTTAATTAAACTGAACTGAGACCCTCAACCTTCACATGTTTTCTGTGGCTTTGAGCAGGACGGAAAAAACTGCCTGTTCATCACACAAACACACAAAAAACACATTCAGCGTTCATGGTGTTAGATTATATGTGAATATTTAGATCAGCCCTGAGATGATACAAAATATAATTTATAAAATAAAATAAAATCATTCAGATCATAGATTTTCTCCTTTGCAGAGTATAGCCCTTTTACACTCATAATAATAATAATAATAATAAGGTATTTCTGGATATATTTCTTTAGACTAAAGTGTCTCATGATTTAAAAGACTGTACAGAACAAACCAAACATCTGGTTGACACTAAATTAAGGATTATAACGACATTTTCTGTGAGTGTAAACAAATGTAAATTACTGTTTTTTTTTTTGTTTTTGTTTTTTAATAATGGTGGTAATGTGTGATAATCTGGTAAAGATTGATTGATTGGTAAAGTGAATCTTGTTTCTTACTGAAGGGGACTGAAGCTTCACTGAGAGACTCTTCATGCTTCTGGAAACTGACAGACGCGTACAGGAGCTCATCAGAGAGGATTGTGGGTAGTTCATCATGACTGTTAATCTGAGCTGATCCAGGATCTGTGAGAGAATCACGTCTGCTGTCTGCACATGATGACTGAACAGGAAAAATAGAGAGGAAAAAGTACATTAACATGACAAAACACAATACACACACACACACACACACACACTGTGACTCACCAATGTATTTTTCTCCCTCTTTCTCTTTTCTGATGTCGAGGTTCTTCCTAATTACCCAAAACAAAATGAATCAATTAGTAAAACATAGAGCAACTAGATCAAACTGGAGACGAACAGCAGCATCTGAGACAGAAACTCATTGAGATTTTACTGTTGCTCATTGAAGCAGAACAGAGAAACTCAGATAACTTTATTAATTTGTTTCAACGGATAATAAATGATCAAACCTCGTATCATGTGTCTTAATTTACACACAGTCAGAGTGAATCCACCAATCAGCAGCAGACTCACACACACACAAATAATGATGATCATGGAGAAACCTGAAAGTAAAACACACAAACATATCCCAGAGATGAATAACACAAATATAATAACATTTTCAGCCCAAACATGAACGTCTGTTTTAACACTTATGAATTTTAAATACATTTTACTGAAGACTGAGTAAAAACACACTTAACAGATTTCTGTCTTAATGTTTGATCTGTGAACTCTGTCATAAAGGAACTACTGTAGCTTTGCAGTAACATGAGTGTATTTCAGTCTCTCGTCTGCAGATCTGCACGTTCTGCTTCATCTCTGTTTCTGTTTCTGTCTCTGTCGAGTCTCGCTGTGGGTTTCTGAATAAAGACTGTAATTCTTCACAGCCAAATTAAACTGAGACTCTGAACCTTCAGCTCATTTCTGTGGTTTTGATCTGGTATTAAAAAAAACCTGTTCATCACAAACACAGTGAGAAAAAATAACAACATACTGCATGCAAACACAGACAATATGCACAGGATTATTTCTCAGAGCTCCTGTAAGTTAATATTATTTTTAATTTAACTTTTTTTTTTTGTAGTGAGAAGTTATTAATATCTTACAGTTCAGTTAGTGCCAGTGGATGGACATCGATTCAGTGACTTCTCTGAGTTTGTTCACTGAATTATTCAAATCGCACGCTTTGGTTTGTGAGTCTTTTAAACGATTCTTTATTATGACTGGCTTGTAAGAGTCACTTGTTCTTGAATCTGACTATACTAGTTGCACTGTATGTTCTTGATTTACTCAAATGAATCGCTTCATAAGAGTCATTTGTTCATGAATCGGACAACACTGTGTGCATATTTTAAATAGCATAAAACCAAACGATGGAGTGGAAATGCTTTTTCTTTCCCCTCCCCTCAAATCGGTAGACTTGCCCATAACCGATTGTTAAAGTGTTGATATGATAGAAGATACAAATAAAAGAAACTGTCTTACCTTTGTTTATGCTTAAATGCACTTTAGTGAAGATGTGTGATTCTCCTCCTCCTTCATATCTCACTACTGGAGCCACTGCAAACAAACAAACACAGACATTTAAAGGAATAGGGAATGAAGATTCTGTCATCATTTACTCACTCTCAAGCAGACAGTTGATGGACCCCACTGACTTCCATAGTATTGTTTTACCTATAAGTCAATGGGGTCCATCATCTGTCTGGTTGCTGACATTTTTCAAAATAACTTCCTTTGTGTTCAGCAGAAGAAAGACATTTATACAGGTTTAGAACAACCTGAGGGAGAGTAAATGATGACATAATTTTCATTTTTAAGTGAACTATTAAAGCATCACTAAGGAACTCTTCGGTCCCCCTACAGGTTGGAAGTGGAATTGTCCATTACCGCTGTTGTAAATAATTTAGCCTACCGCAGCTTACAGTCGCACACACGCTCGCTGTTTATCCAGCAGCGGCTCTGGAATGAACGATGTCCACAGACAAGGTAGAGTATGATGCATGATTTCATGAAAGTATGATGTATTGCGACGTCAGAAATGAAGAAAAACTAAATAATGTCTATTGTAACGCTTGCCGTAAAGCAAGTCAAATTTGTAGTCTTATTCGAATTACAGAAACGCTATTCGATCTGGCAAACTTGCATAGTGCTGTTATAGCAGATATAGGGCTGCAAAGCGAATCCAGAAGTGCTGTTCACCCTGTTACGACTGATACGATTATTTTGAGGTAAAAAAAGTTCTTTAGTGTTGCTTTAATTTCACACATTTGATTCTGAATATACTGTATTTACTACAATGAAATCATCTGAATTCACTCACTGAAGAGGTCGAGCTGAATTTTGGTGGTCAGGGAGATGAAAGTCAAATGTGTGTCTCTGGTTTCTGCTCCACACCAGTAAACTCCAGCATCTCTCACGCTCACATTACTGATTCTCACTGTAAAAACTCTCTCTTCATTTCTCTCAGATGAAGGACTCATTTCTGTCACTGCAGATGTGCTGATGTTCTGACAGATGTGATCATCATCCTCTTTGCAGAAATGAACTTCATGTTCCTCTGGGATCTGACAGGTGATGTTGACTTCTTCACCAAGATGAGCAGATTCAGTCACAAACGTTACATCTGCAATCAAAGAGAAATTGCATAAAATCTGAACCAATTCTTTGAACATGCAATATAAAGTATTTCAGGTTCCTCACCGTCTCTGACGTCCAGCTGAAGTTCAGTGAAGCTCTCAGTATAGTGAGACACATTCACTCCACATCTGTATGTTCCTGCATCTGCAGCTTTCAGCTCTCTAAAAAACACCATCAAGACTCCTGCTCTGGTGTCGTCATATAAAGAAACATCTCCATTCTTCATCCATTCATCCTGAACTCCTGGATTCTTCCTCTCTGAACATCCATCTGGTTCTTTACAGATGTATTTTGGCTTGGTTTTGTGTTGAGGATGTTCACACTTGATCATCATACGACCTCCTGAGTGGCCAGTCGCTCTAGATACGCCCACTTTAGCTGTCAATCACAAATATCATTAAACTTCAAAGACAAATAATATCATTATAGTTTGATATATTATATATTACATACTTATATTTTCACAGTTTACATATTGCATGTTACAGTATGTAATAATGTTTTGTTTTTTGTTTTTTTACCAGATTTGATTGAGTTTGTTCAACTTACTAATAATACATAAATGAACAGTATTAATAATGGAGTAACTGTACGAGTGTCTGTTGATCCAAACTCCACATAAATAAACTCCTCCATCATCTGGAGTCACAGCAGTAATTCTCACACTGAAGAGGTTTTTATGTCTGTCATCAGAAACACTGAATCTTTCGGTCTTCTTCGAGGTGCTGTAAATCGTCTCAATTGAGTCTTTTCCTTCTTTGAATATGATCTTGGGATCATTAATATGATTCTGTGAATATTCACAGCTGAAGGTTGCAGTTTCTCCAATATTCACCATCACTCTCTTTGACACTTTACAACAGGAATCTGTAATTCACATAATAAATCTATTTTATGAATATAGAAACTTTGAAATAGTTTTACGATACAAAGACTTCTTAAAATGACTGACCTTCTTCCACATTCAAAGTCATATATTTACGCCACTTGTGAAGGACTTCAATTGCGTATCTTCCAGCATCATGTTGGTTCAGTTCTCTGATGTAGATCATGAGTTTTCCCTCATTGTTTTTAAACAGTGTGAATCGTCCTTCATTAATCCATTTATCATGTTTCTTATCATTTATTATTGTTCTCCACTCAGGAAATTTGGCCATATATTTAGCAGAGTTACTGAACCAAAGTTTTCCAGAATCAACAAGAAGACTTCCTCCAGAAAATCCAGTGACACTGACGCATCTCACTGCACCTGTCAATCAGATTGATACTGTGATCAGAAACCTCATGAACAGAAAA
Organism: Squalius cephalus; assembly: GCF_949319135.1. Taxonomy (NCBI): domain Eukaryota; kingdom Metazoa; phylum Chordata; class Actinopteri; order Cypriniformes; family Leuciscidae; genus Squalius; species Squalius cephalus. The sequence continues at coordinate 6,902,072 of NC_137123.1, forward strand.
CAGCATCATTACTGCAGTGATGAAAGAGAAAAGCTCTGACCTGAGATCAGGGAGAAAGTGAAGAAGATGAGGAGGATCTTCATTGTGAGTTGAGTTCAGTCTTCTTTATGCTGAATGTTCTCTGTGTGAATCTCTCTGTCTCTACATCTGTCTGCTTTAGTTCCTTCCTCTTTCTTCAGCTCTTTATCAGTAATGATCAGCTTTACTGGCTCCTCCCACCATCAGCACTGACTGAATATTACATTAATCACACTGAAAGAGCGCCACCTAGTGGAGGATACAGTGTATGATACTGAGAGCTCATACAGGCTTCATCTTCTCTATAGAAGGACAAATGACACTGTTCTGGATTATATAAATATTCCTCTAGAGGGCGACAGTAAAATGTACATGTAAATTCACTCCATAGACTAGAGCCTGTATAAAACACACTTAGAAATGAAAAAAATGCACATTTTTGCCTCTAGATGGAGCCAGGGATTTTAATAACGCTTCTGATTGTGATTAGGTGCTACAAAACGAAAACCATGAACAGGAAATCACAAACACTAAATGAGATCACACAGCTTACAAGAAGAAACTTAAAAGCATAAAAATAAAACACTGTAAATTCATGTTTACAAACTAGACTAAGTTGGTGTCTCACATGATCTTTTTACAAACTATACAGTTCAATGTCTTTCCTTACATTAATTCCTAAATGATCACAAAATAATCGTGTGCATCCTGCTTATTAATTCTGAGAGGAGTGTGTTTAATAAAGCAGCATTTGGGATACATTAATTATTCCTCATTTTTCCATTAAAACCTGGCAACCACTCCATTGCATTGTGGGGCGAGTTTTGAATGAACATGCAGTGTTCACTCTTCTGAAAATGTACAAATCTAGTTTAATATACTGTTAGAAGTTGGTCATTTTGACATCCCAGCACATTATAGAGAATGGTGATTAATAGTATAGTTTACACTACAGTAATGTATGCTCATTGTTTATCATAGCCATTTAACAGTGTTGTTTGAGTTTGTAAAGATATTGATAGTAATTCAAGACGTTTAGCACAACCTTTAGTAACATCTCTGCTATGGAGCTACAATAAGTTCAATAAAAACAGTCCATACGCTTCGTCCTCTATAACTGCAAGTCTACAGAAAACATAAATCGACTCTGTGTGCGGAATGGCTGTAAATTTAATTAATTAAAAATGTTCCTCTCTCTGATCTGTCAGTTCAAATTTCAATTCATTTTATTCAAAAGAACACACAGCGCCATATAAGGAGAAAAGGGAGGAGTCAAAACGGTGTTTAAACCTCATTGGCTCTTGCATGTATGTTGTTGTGCCAGATTTGAATATGTAGGTTCTTTGTGCCAATGTAGATGACAGTACAGATACAAAAACTACTTTTGATTTCCCTTTTCAAATACTGATGTATTATTTCAGGTCTTCCAATTACCGATTAATTACTACATGAAAACTATATGAAGTGCAGCAGAGAGCAAAGGGCTTTAAAAGGGTTCGGCTTTTAACATATACCTATTTCATAATAAAGCACACTGACTGATTTATGACTGCAGTCAGTTAGACTGTTTGCTTAACAGTTTGAGCTTTATCAATTATAAACAAGATTTTTATTTTCCATACATTGCACAAATTACAGTGTCTTTGTATAGAGTGGAGATAAATCTTTAACCATTGGTAATGGAAAATTATATCCTGTTTTTATCACACCTGTAGGCGGCTGAAGGGCTTCTTGGTTTGACCTAAAGAAAATAAATAGAGCAAAAGAAACCACAAGCTGAAGAACATCTCATGATGTAGATCTTTATCACACTGACCACAGTATCAAACCACCCTGCAAACACAAAGCACTGAGACTCTTACAAGCAAGTCTCTTTGTCTTAGTAAAAATACTGTTAAAAAAGTTAACATTTTCTGAAATTACACCCCTATATATTTTTTAGAAAAAATAATGAAATCAAATTTCTGTTTTTTTATTTGAAAGATTGTAGTAAAATGTTCAAACACAACTATACAGACTCATCATTTCATGGTTTATCAACTGTTTGCTGTCTTATGATGATGATCTCACACAAAATATCACAAATGGGCACATTTAATGTAATATTAAACAATATTATTGATCTGCCTGCATTGACACCATTATATATAAATCTCTAGATGTTGCTTGTTTAAAGTGGTATCGACATCAATGTATTATGTTAACACAGTAAATGTTGAAGGTGAATTACTGAATGATCAGCTGTTAGTCTTTATTGTCTTCTGTTCATCTTCAGTCTCTCTGTTCAGTCTCATGTGTCTCTCTGTGGGTTTCCTGAGTAAGTGTGTTAAATTAAACTGAACTGAGACCCTCAACCTTCACATGTTTTCTGTGGCTTCGAGCTGGATGGAAAAAACTGTCTGTTCATCACACAAACACAAAAACACCTCCAGGCTCGTGAGAAACTTTCTGACAACATAACGATCTCAGAATAAAATATCATTTTCAGATCCTTGAATATCACAATGACGAGTCTAAAATTTGGAGAATTAAACAAGAAATTATAGTAAAAAATAATATATATATTTTTCAGTGAATTAAAATATGATTCTACAATAAAAGTATCAGCAGCTGCAAAATCAGAAAAATAAACTAAAACAAACAGAACAAGACTGAACTAAAAACAACATCAGCAAAAGTATAGAATCAGTGAGTTAAAGTTTATAAAAATAAACTTTTAAATGTGCTAAAATAATGATGTTAGGAAAAAAATATCTTTCTCATAATCTCTCTGTAGTATCTCATCAATGTACAAATCTAATTCAGAGAGATGAGAAAGAGAAAACTGTTATTTAACAGCTTTGAACAGATTATCATGTTTCATGCGTCTCATCATAAAGGTGTTTTAAACTTGTGTCTGTTTAAGAGCTGCTATTAAAGAGGTTTTATGTGTCAAAAGCTGCATTTAAAATGTCTGCATCTGGAGTGGAAACTTTATAATATTTTCTAGAAGTGTCACTCAGGGGTTTTACGTCCTGTCTTCAACACTGAACTTTAAACCAAAAATCTGTTTATGGACTGTACACAGACTTTTGAAATGAACTGTGAGCACAAACAAATGTAAAGTAAAAAAGTATACATGTGACCCGTGCTGGAAAAATGAGTCGCAATGCGCAAATATTCACAAATGAGTTACTGTTATTTTCACCTAGCCATCCTTTAAAATCTAGCCTGACTACGTCAGACTTCCTACTTCCGCTCAATTTCATTTCGCTTCTGTAGTCAGTCTGAGATAGCAGCTTATCTTTCAGTTTTCCATTGGCCTTTGGACGGCTGGGCCAATCAACGAACAGAGGGTGGGCTGAGAGCCGTGACGTAGACACTGATTTTACCGTGGATGCGTAGATTTACTTCACATAATCTGCAAAAGTCGTTCACAGCCATGTTCACTCCGGTATTTCGCTCGATGGTTTTGTTTTCGCATCATACATGTGTTTACAGTGGAAGTTAGATGCGCATGCGCATAACACACGCCATAACCAAACGTTATGTGATTGGCTTTACGGGTAACCAATGATTTTAAACTTCAGACAAGCGCCCCCTAGCAAGAGAGAAAACACTTCTCTATTATGCCATTCCAGACTCTGTCTACGAAGCAAAGTGAAGTAGCAGAGTTTGGTATTACCAGGCTATTTAAAATCCCTAATAACACCAAATTTGGCACACATCAAGTCAAGACCAAATATACACGATATTGCCAAAATAATTGGGACACCCCTCAAAATAACTGAATTCAGGTGTTCCAATCACTTCCATGGCCACCACAGTTGTATAAAATAAAGCACCTATACCCACATAGCAACATTGTTACGTCCCAGATCCGGCCCACATCTGGCACACGTCGTGGAAAGATGATCTGGCCCACATGCAGCGTGGAATGACGGCCCTTGGGCGGACCACTCCTGTTTGCCAGATCTGGGCCACAAGCAGGCCATAGCAATGCCACATGTCTGGACCTTATCTGAGCCACAAAACCTGTGTATATTAAATATGGAGTCATCTCAGCCTTAATAAGCCTGTTAACAAGCAGAATCACTGAAGGAAAGAAGAGAACAGAAAAAGAGACGAGCAGAAACACAAGAACTACAACTGACTTCAGACACAGCCTCAGATGAAATCAACTGAAGAGAAAAGAAGACATTAAATCTGTGAAGATCTCAGCAGAGGAGGATTAAACAACTCCACAAACAGCATTACCAGCTTCACTTATTACTAACCAGACTGAGGTTATTTCTGTCAGACGTCTACAAAGTTGTTATTAAAAATTAAAATGGGTTTAACTCTAATCTGTTTAATTTGAAGTCACCATAACGATGATTAGTGTTTCCAATAGTTGGACTCTTAACTCTTATTATATCTTTTGTCTTTTTTGGCCACTGTGACACAGTGTAGTGTGAGGCCTACTGCCTGATAGCCAGTCAGTTTAGCTGTTTAGTTGCCCATCCTTGGGAACTCGGCCTCAGGGAGGCCTGGTGAGGCCTACTACCTGATAGCCGGTCAGGATAGCTGTCCAGTTGCTTATCCTTGGGAACTCGCCAGCCAATTTACCCATACTGCTGGGGACTCACCTTCAAGGAGGCTTAATAGGGCCTACTAGCTGATAGCAAGTCTATTCTGCTTCGAAAACAACATAGTTGTTAACAACATAGCAGCTATAAAGTATGTCCCACAATGTAGGTGACTCTCTTCCAAGGAGGCCTGTTAAGGCCTAATACTCGTAAGTGAGTCTACTTCCCAAACTACCAAGTCCAACCACCTGAAGTAAGCTGGCCTAAAGAGCCCTTTTTGGTGGCTGCCCATCAAGGAGGCCTGCTTACGGCCTTCTACCTGACAGCGCAGCCTTCGTTGGCAGATAAGCTGTTTACACACCGCCCATGGCAGTGTACTCAGCAAAAGCGCAACACCCTTACCCCCCTGGGGTCGGCGCGATAGGCTCACTTTTTTTCTTATCAGTGCAAAAGAGACTCAAAATACTGATTTTGATCATTCGATCCTGTTAAGTATCTATTTTTTTTGTATACTAATAATAAAAACAGTGTTGTGCTTTTTGCCAAATAAAGAAAAATAAACATGATGCGAGTTCTGCTTTCTCTCTGTCAGTGAAGTCAATTCTGAAACGCGTTCGAAAATGAACCATAACTCAGCGAATACTCAGTCAAACAGGCATACAGACACACCGGCATGAAGCTTGAATTCTCTTCTTTTAAATGAAATAATTTTCTCAGTTTATGTAATCTGTATGAAAAGAGAGAGATGTCAGTCGTTCTCATCTCAGCTCATATAGCTCTATAGCTCATTAAGTTTTAATGTGACCCCCACCCACGGAGAGCGCGCGCTATTCAAACGCAAATGATCTGAGGCAATCCAAGCAAACGTGTCAACGCCCACATCAGCTGGATAACACACACTGCGAGTTTAATCAGACTCATGTACTTTATGACGCTGTGAGGAATAATACTATCTTAATAATAATCCTGGGGAAAAGTGCTGGTAGTTTCATTTCGAGGAGCAATGGATCCAGCTGAAGAATAGGTAAGTTATTTATTCTTAAGTGCTTTGTTCTAATCGCAATATCAAATAGTGTCTGTAAACCGCAAAACGACAGACTGTTTAAATATGAATCGCGTTTCTTTGTGTGAATGAATGAACAGCTTTTACCAAACTATATTGCTATAATGAGATGAGTAAAAATCGACTGAAATATGTTGAAATAAAACGTCTTTGTATAAGCAACGTATTAAACTGCAAATTAACATTTATATTCCCTAATATATCATAAAAACGATATGTTACAGACGAAATATGAAAGACAACATTTTGTTGACTAGTTTTGGATAGATTATAAAGTTTTTACTGTAAAATAGACTACTGCCACATTAAATAAGCTTTTGTTTTGCAATTTCTGTGCATATGTTTATATATATAGTATTTTTGTCAAAAATAAAGTAATCAACTAAGATGTTATTATAGTGTTTGTTCCAATGTAGGCTATATTCAAACTAATTAATCCTTAACTTTGAAATACGTATGATAAAATGTAGGCCTATGTTTTATTTTTTACAAAGAAAGATTACACTTGAAATATTGTTAAAATTGTAATTGTTGTTGTAATTGTAACCTTTTTAATAAAATAGCAAAACATATATTTACAAGGTAGATGTAAACAAAATCTTAAAAGGTCAATATAAGCCTTCTCTTTAAATTATTTTTATTGTGTTTTATTAATGACACATTTGGGTAGAGAATATATTCCAAAACTTTCTGAAAATACAGTATGAGAACAATTAACTGCACAATTACTAAATGTTTACCTTTGATATTATATAATTTGCAAGCATACACAATTTGTGGAAAAAGAAAAAAAATTCAAGATGTTTCAAACTCTAAACCAATTCTGTAGTATATATATATATATATATATATATATATATATATATATATATATATATATATATATATAAAGCCTATTTTTTTGGGCAATTTGAGTTTATGCATTTTACTCCTTAGACCAGGAACTTCCACTTGTTCTGCTAGACCTCTATGGACTAGACTAAGGACTACACTTGCCCCCTGGGAGATGTGTGTGCACTCATTCAGTGCACTGAAGATGGGCTGTACTTTGTAGAAAGGGTTGTTCACAATTGTGACTGGTGGGATTAAACGGGCTACTGTACCACACAGATCTAATATAATGTTACACATCAGATCACGCTCTGTCTGAGGGCCCTATCTTGTACCCAGCACAATTGACTTTGTACACCGACGCATGTTTCATTTCTATTTTCCATCCGACGCACAGCGGACTTTCCCCTCGACAGACGCACGACGGTAAAATTAGGGAATGAACTTCCCTGGTGCTATTTTGCAGTTTCAGAAAACAATTCTGCCACAGACCAGGAAAAACCTAATCTAAAGTCAGTGGCGCGTTCAGATGCTATTTTAAGGGCGCATGCTTGGCCATAATGTAGATTGTGCACAACGCGCATACACTTTGCTTCTCTCATCTACACACAGATGCAGCAGTTCACATTTTTGTAAACCATACATAATTACAAGGAAAAATATTCCACATGAGGGAAATCATTGTGGTGTCTATGAAGATGTGAAAAAATAGGCATAAATCTAGCTTACACATTTACCCAAATTATTATACGCCTGTTTAACCGAAGCTAATTTGGGTGGGTTTCTCCATCCCCAATGTCACTTCTCTGTGTTTTACGGCCCTGACGAGAACGGCGGTCTCCTCGGCTGTGAACCGCTCCTGGCAAATCCGCTGTTATAATAGCAATCCGCCATGGAACACGTGCGCCTGCTCTTAAAGGGAATGTGAGATGACGCTCTGATTGGTTTATTTCACGTTACGCCCAAACCACACCTATGAGTAATGAAGCTACTTCAGACCAACCCATTTTAGATTTGCGTCGGGTGCAAGAGTCATTTATCCCGCCGGTATAATAGCAATCAGAGCGCTGTCAATCACTGCTTGATTTGCGATTCGCAAAGCAGAATCACAGATCCGCATTTTTCAAACAGTAGGAGAGAGAGACACCTCGACAGACACGTCACTGTATATGGTATACACATTCAATTACAGTATATATTTTGAAATAGCACACCGTATGTTAGTCTGATTTCTTTCATGTGTGACTGATCAAGCTATTGTATGTCGCCAGTAGGCTAACGTTATTAGCTAACGTATCTTCGGCAGACTACTGAATAAAGATGACTTGTCAGTGTTATTCAGCGGCAGCGCACTCCACCACATAAATATAAAATAGATAAATATTACTTTATCTGTTGTTTTAAAGACTTAAGGCACAATAATCTTTTTCCAAAAAAGCTGTGGTGTGGTAAACATTAAAATGTGAGAATGTCATAGCTACATGCAACTCTGTGTACTTTACTTGGGTTTTACATGGGTTTTTGTTTATCTTTAGACAGAATTTAGTGTGTGGTTGGAGTTGAGAATGAAAAGAGGACAGAGTCAGACACAGCAACAGGACATCCAAGGTTTCTTTAAGAAGAAACCATGTCAGAGACAGATTTCATGCAGAGAACGTTCACCGACACACACACACACACACACACACACACACACACACACACACACACACATTCAATGTTTGTGTTGAGAATAAAGCATGTTAAATGACTAATTAATGCCTATGTGATGTTTTTTATTTATTAAAACAAAACTGTGTGGTCCAATCCATGCAAAATACAAAATGATTTTCAGGTTCTTGTGCAGTGCCACATTTAATAACATCTATATTAGGATACTGGGCATTGCAAATATTTTTGAAATCGTGCTTAATATTTTCTAAACAAGTATTTATTTCCAGTTGAATTATCTGATTTCCCATCACACTGGTTCTTGGTTCCCCCTGTGCCATTTATAAAATCCTGATATCGCCCCTGCTCTGATCTCTGTTATAAGTGAGTTAGTTGAGTCTCATGCAGTGATTGACCATGGCGTAATCAGAGTAAAGCTCGTTCTTACTGACAGTGACTGAAGCTTCACTGAGAGACTCTTCATGCTTCTGGAAACTGACAGACGTGTACAGGAGCTCATCAGAGGGGATTGTGGGTAGTTCACCATGACTGTTAATCTGAGCTGATCCAGGATCTGTGAGAGAATCACGTCTGCTGTCTGCACATGATGACTGAACATGGAAAATAGAAAGAAAATGGATAAAAAAAAGAAAGAAAACATTGCAGTAGCTATGTGCAAACACACAAACACACACAGTGTAACTCACCATTATATTTTTGTCTGATGTTAAGGCTTTTCCTAATTAACCCAAAACAAAAAAATAAATCAATTGATAAGACAAAGACAACCGAGATCAACATCAAATGAAAGTAAGATTGAAGCATAGCTCAGAAAAACAAAAGGTGTGTAACTGTGTGTGTGTGTCACCTTGTCTCTTGTGTCTTAATTTACACACAGTCAGAGTGAATCCACCAATCAGCAGCAGAATCACACACACACAAATAATGATGATCATGGAGAAACCTGAAAATAAAACACACAAACACAGTGTTAATTAAAGTCAAGTTACACAGATTTACTTTGAGACAGAGACTTTATCTTTGATCTATAGACTGAATAAAAAAACAAAACAAAAAAACAGCGTGTGGACAACATAAAAAGTTTCACTAAATGTCTTTGTTGTGTATGGAGCCCCTAAAGAGACATGGTCATGGAAAGTTTCGCAAGCAAACGCAAAGTTTATCAAGGGAACGCAAAACCATTTGTTAGAAAACACAAAAACATTGGCATAAAATTGTATTCCCATCTCATATTTTTTTCCCCATGTCCCATAAGCTCTGATCCAATAATTGCAATTAACTTTGTGCCTAATTTTTAATAAGAAACTAATTCTGTCAATTGCATCAAGTTGTAACATGACAGATCGCTGTAGCCCCCTTAGTTCAAGCGGAAGCACATGAACCGATCATACCTTTTTCATATTTTTTTTCCTATTTACAGAAACACAAAATGTGTGTAAATACATATGTTACAACATACTGAAATGTTTCATGTCACACATAATTGCTTGATCAGTGTTTCAACTGTGGAAAGACACCAATAAAAAGCTTGACACGTAACGTTACCTCAGAAAAGTCATTCACTGACTTTAGAAAAAACATCTCTAGAGAGGAGTTTTTTTTTTTTTTTTTAATGAAGCAATAAATAATTAAATTAATACCATGTACTCTGTATTATTATACACTCAAAAGTATTTATTGATTCAAACCACAGTAAAAAATAAAAATAAAAAAAATAAAATAAAATAACCCACCATTACTGAAGAGGTTGAGCTGAATTTTGGTGGTCAGGGAGATGAAAGTCAAATGTGTGTCTCTGGTTTCTGCTCCACACCAGTAAACTCCAGCATCTCTCACGCTCACATTACTGATGCTCACTGTAAAAACTCTCTCTTCATTTCTCTCAGATGAAGGACTCATTTCTGTCACTGCAGATGTGCTGATGTTTTGACAGATGTGATCATCATCCTCTTTGCAGAAATGAACTTTATGTTCCTCTGGGATCTGACAGGTGATGTTGACTTCTTCACCAAGATGAGCAGATTCAGTCTTCGTCTTTGGATATTTTCCATCTATATATATATATACACAATTAGATAAACATCAGAACAAATACTGGATATGAGATAAAGTATTTCTGGTTCCTCACCGTCTCTGATGTCCAGCTGAAGTTCAGTGAAGCTCTCAGTATAGTGAGACACATTCACTCCACATCTGTATGTTCCTGCATCTGCAGCTTTCAGCTCTCTAAAAAACACCATCAAGACTCCTGCTCTGGTGTCGTCATATAAAGAAACATCTCCATTCTCCATCCATTCATCCTGAACTCCTGGATTCTTCCTCTCTGAACATCCATCTGATTCTTTACAGATGTATTTTGGCTTGGTTTTGTGTTGAAGATGTTCACACTTGATCATCATACGACCTCCTGAGTGACCAGTCGCTCTAGACACGCCCACTTTATACTTATCAATAATATGTAGATGAACAGTATTAATTATGGAGTAACTGTACGGGTGACTGTAGTCCAAAACTCCACATAAATAAACTCCTCCATCATCTGGAGTCACAGTAGAAATTATCACAGTCATGAGTTTATTATGACTATTATAAGACACACTGAATCTTTCTTTCTGAGTCCAGGTGTCAGTAGTGAAGATAATCTCATCAATGATGTTATTTTCTGTTTTGAATAAGATCTTTCTAGCATCCCTTTGATTCCAAGAATATTCACAGCTGAAAGCAGCAGTTTTCCCACTGTTTACATTCACTGTTTTTGACGCTCCGCAACACGAATCTGTCAACATTCAACGTTTTATTTGTTAACTAGGAGAACTACATACAAATATGAAACAAAGAAAACATTGAACATTGACAAATGGATTAGACTAGTTTGTACTACTCACCCATAATATGAAGATGAACAGTGTTAATAATGAAGTAACTGTACGAGTGACTGTAGATCCAAACTCCACATAAATAAACTCCTCCATCATCTGGAGTCACAGCAGTAATTCTCACAGTGAAGAGGTTTTTATGTCTGTCATCAGAAACACTGAATCTTTCGGTCTTCTTCGAGGTGCTGTAAATCATCTCAATAGAGTCTTTTCCTTCTTTGAATATGATCTTGGGATCATTAATATGATTCTGTGAATATTCACAGCTGAAGGTTACAGTTTCTCCAATATTCACCATCACTCTCTTTGACACGTTACAACATGAATCTGTCATTCACAAAACAGAAATATATTTTGTCAAGCTTTTTAATGATCAGTAATTTTTTTTTTATTGTAAATTGACTGACCTTCTTCCACATTCAAGGTCATATCAATGTACCAGTCGCTATGATACCAAATCTGGTATCTTCCAGCATCATGTTGAATTAAATCTCTGATGTAGATCATGAGTTTTCCCTCATTGTTTTTAAACAGTGTGAATCGTCCTTCCTTAATCCATTTATCATGTTTCTTATAATGTATTTTTGTTCTAAACTCGGGTAATTTGGCCATATATTTAGCAGAGTTACTGAACCAAGTCTTCTGTGAATCAACAAGAAGACTTCCTCCAGAATATCCAGTGACACTGACGCATCTCACTGCACCTGTCAATCAGATTGATACTGTGATCAGAAACCTCATGAACAGAAAACAGCATCATTACTGCAGTGATGAAAGAGAAAAGCTCTGACCTGAGATCAGGGAGAAAGTGAAGAAGATGAGGAGGATCTTCATTGTGAGTTGAGTTCAGTCTTCTTTATGCTGAATGTTCTCTGTGTGAATCTCTCTGTCTCTACATCTGTCTGCTTTAGTTCCTTCCTCTTTCTTCAGCTCTTTATCAGTAATGATCAGCTTTACTGGCTCCTCCCACCATCAGCACTGACTGAATATTACATTAATCACACTGAAAGAGCGCCACCTAGTGGAGGTTACAGTGTCTGAGACTAAATAATTTGGCATCACCGATTTGTGAGTGTAGCCATGCATATGTATATTACAGGGTTGTAAATAGTGTATGCTATGTGTGTCTTTTTTAGACTGTCATAATGAGATTAACTTTCCCTGTCCCTATGTGTGTGAAGCTATGTGGATCTGTCAGTGTGAAGATGGACAATACATCTTTAGTGAAGTGACACTTTTGGACTCTCCACCATCTTTTTCTTCTTATGATGTGTAGTGTTCAGCCTGGATAGACTTGATCTATTCCAGGTGATGAAGCCTTGAGGGTGTAGTGATGGAGGTGTGTGTTCAGAGTTCATGTCTAGGAGATGGGTGGAGTCTAATCTATAACAATTATGTTGCATAATTTAGTTCTAGTTCTACACTGGGATCTTATGCAGTGGTGTGCTACTGTGAAATGTGAACGTCCTCTTGGGTCTTCACACCTATCTCCAGCATCTCAGGTTATGGAGCAATACCACTGTTTTGGCTTGATGCAAGTGGGACCGAACACCTCCCTGGCATCTGTTCTCCAAGGAATTGTAGTCGTCAACCTGAGATAGAAGCAAATGCAGAGAGAACCACGGTTTATTCTGACGTTTTTAAAGGCATCAAATTTAGACGTGGAGTCATTTTAATTGTTATCTATTACAATTTTAATCCCAGATGTCATACAAGCTGAGTTTCATTGGCCAGATCTGAATTACTGCTGTTGTTTCAGTGCAGTGTGTGACACCTAAAGCTGATCTTGCAGTTGAGCCTTCACAGTCCGCTGTGTCATGAGCATTAGAGACCCCAGTTCTGCTGGGGAAGTTTTTATCACTCATATTGTCATGAGTTCCAATGGGTTGATGCCCATGGCTTTACTTCAAGTTGCTGTCATTACAGCCAGACCTGTGGGCAGAAATGAGTTCACCCATGTCAATAAGCAGAATCACCAAAGGAGAAAAATCACAATTTTAAAGTCACCATTATGATTATCAGTGTTTGCTTTAGTTGGGCTCTTGACCCTTGACCTTTTAATTTTGGATATTGTTTGGGCTGTTGTAACAGAGTTATAACAGCCAGACAAGCGAAGAGAAAAGGTTATCTGATTATGTTGGTTGTGTTTTGACATTAGATATTTCATTTTTGATTAACCTTATTGACTACAGCATCACTGTGATTCTACAGCATAAGATCCAGCTTTTCAATATAATTCTAAGGATTTCTTAAAAGTTGCTCTGATAAAAAAAAAAAAAAAAAAAAATATATATATATATATATATATATATATATATATATATAGTAGGGTGGTCCTTATCAAGTCCATTTTTTTTTTTTTTTTTTTTTGTTGCAAAATGGTAGTGTCTTAACCTTTTAAACTGTTCCTCTTAACTTCAAAATTAGAAATATGCAAAAATGTTGACAAAAAAATGATATCTAGAGGTAGCTCAATCATGTGGAAGATTGCCTATGTTAAGCTGTGTGGCGTTATTGTGATATGCAAGTAATATTAAAAGTTGCTGCAAATGAACTACATTTTATTGAAATCAGAGGCTCTGATTCAAGAATACAGTGGCTATCTCACACACTCTGAAGAACAACTGCAGTTTCTCCTTCATGTGGTGGAAGATCACCGGCGGATCTATCCAGACTGCAAAAAGTCAACACTGGCTGCTGAGCATCAGAAATGAGGGATTGTTGAAAACTTTGTGCTTTTTTGAGATTGTTGTCGTCGTTGTCATGTCAGTGCACTGTAAAAAAGAATACATTGATTTTATTAATATCTAATTAATAAAAATGAGGCAACAGATTACAAGCAATATTATTAATTAAATTTAACAAATTAGAATTGAGTAATAATTAATCAAATGAATTCCTTAAAAGTTAACCATTTAAAATGAGTAAAATGTACAAAATATCTTTTATTGCCAACATTGAAGACACCTGGTGTTAACAAGCAGAATCACTGAAGGAGAAACCCATAATTAAAGTCACCATTGTGGAGATCAGTGTGTGTTTTAGTTGGGCTCTTGACCTTAAATTATTAACTTTAAGTTTTGTTCGGCTGCTGTACATGAGTTATAACAGCCAGATGAACAAAGAGAAAAGGTGATCTGATGGTGTTGGTTGTGTTTTAACATAATCATTATTTCACAATCATTAGACCTGAATCACTGAACCTCATATAGAGTCCAATTTATGAGTTAAGTTTACTTTATTAATTACAGAAGTATAATATTTTAAGCTTTTTCAATGAAATTCAAATGATCAAATCAATAATAAAAAATAAACAAATAAATAAATATATATGTTTTTTTTTTTTTATTATAGGCACACATAGACATCAAGATTTTGCGTATGAATCTCAGCAATGGTGACAGACAGATCACCTCTGAACATAAGCTCATTATTTATTCATGCAGCAGTGCATGATGGGAGCCATGAATGAGTTTTGATTGGTGGCACCCAGAATGCACTGCAACATGCTTTATTATTGTCACCATTGTTGAGAATCACAGGCTGATTCTTGATGTCAGTGTGTCTCCTTTTTATGTCAGAGAAACTTTTCAGAAATTATTTGCCTTACATTGTAAAAGTTAAAAAATATTATGCCGTAAAAGGCCAGTGGTGCTATAATTAATAAAGTAATTAATAAAGTAAACCTAACTCATAAATTGGACTCTATATGAGTTCAGTGATTCAGGTCTAATGATTGTGAAATAATGATTATGTTAAAACACAACCAACACCATCAGATCACCTTTTCTATTTGTTCATCTGGCTGTTATAACTCATGTACAGCAGCCAAACAAAACTTAAAGTTAATAATTTAAGGTCAAGAGCCCAACTAAAACACACACTGATCTCCACAATGGTGACTTTAATTATGGTTTTCTCCTTCAGTGATTCTGCTTGTTAACACCAGGTGTCTTCAATGTTGGCAATAAAAGATATTTTGTACATTTTACTCATTTTAAATGGTTAACTTTTAAGGAATTCATTTGATTAATTATTACTCAATTCTAATTTGTTAAATTTAATTAATAATATTGCTTGTAATCTGTTGCCTCATTTTTATTAATTAGATATCAATAAAATCAATGTATTCTTTTTTACAGTGCTCGGCGTGATCATTGACTGCTTTCATTGCATGGTTGCCTGTGCCTCCTGATAATCTGCTTGTTTCGGCCAAAGTTCCGGGTCAATTTCAAGGAACGTAATGTAATTTTTTAAACCAAAAAATGTGCTCTAAACCCAAACAATAACCAAGGTGATCATCAATAGAAATATGTGAAGAGTTCAGATGCAAAAGCCTCTAAGTGCCATCTGAAATTTTCTTCTAGAATGATCATTTTTATCAAGCTTGTATATTTAAGTTCAGTAATTTCACTTAAATGGCAATGAAAATTACCTATGAATTGTCATTTAAGTGAAATTACTGAACTTAAATATACAAGCTTGATAAAAATGATCATTCTAGAAGAAAATTTCAGATGGCACTTAGAGGCTTTTGCATCTGAACTCTTCATGTATTGATTCCACCAGGAAAGGTAAATCTGCTAAACCGGGTCATGGATGGATTAATTTGGATTTAGTTTCTACAATAAGTACACTGAGATGTGTATCTAAAATACATATTTAGGAATATATGGTGCATTAGATGCTTTTATGGAGATTGTTTTGGAATTTTACTAGCCAGGTACAATACCAAATCAAATGATCTGTTTTTACGAAAATCATCAAAATCGCAGAAAGTTTAAAGCTATTGAGCTACCAGTAATTATTATGTTACTGCCATAAAAATTGGCATGCTGTATTTTCTTATATAAAGGAACAATTTGAAGGGTTAAGAGCATGACAATTGGATACTTTAAAAATAAGGACCACCCTAATATATACACAGCAAAATCCCCAGTGTTAAATTAACACTCCTCAGTGTTCATATGTGTCCACACTACAGGGTGTTAAAAATTAACACTGAAGCAGTGTTGAAGTTAATGAGATAATTAAGTTAACACTGAAGCAGTGTTGAAGTTAATGAGATAATTAAGTGATTAATTAAGTGATGATTGGCCATTAGTGGTGACACCTGATGATAACAAGCAGACTCACTGAAGGAAAGAGAAACAAGAACAGAAAAAAGTGAAACACAAGAACTACTGACTTCGAGCCATTATTGCACTTATTATTTTACCAGTTTGACTTTATTTCTGTCATACATCTACACACAGTCTTATTTAGATTTAACAGAAGTTTAGATGGTAATGTTTTATGGAATGTTTTGTTTCATGTCACCATTATGGTGGTCAGTGGTTGCTTTAGTTGGGCTCTTGACACTTTATTATTTAACATTAGTATTTCTCTGGCTGCTCCAACTCTGTGCTTATAAAGCATATGTGTTGTGGCAAGAGATACTATGACTTTGGCTGTGTTTCCTGAAAACATCGCAAGCCTAATTTGATCGTACAGACCATTTATTGCAGTTGGTCTGTGATCAAGTTAAGTTTAAGATGCTTTTGGAAATTCAGCCCTGGTTATGTTTCAATTATGAAATTAGTAGTGACCTGATTCAATTATGTCACCCAGCATCATAAACTGATTATCTACTTGTTTTATTAATTTTTCACTACAGTAGTTACTTCCAGCAATATTTTAAAGATCTGAAAGATTTAAAATCACACACAGACATCAAGAATCTACATATGAATCTCAACAATGGTGACAATCAAACAAATGCTTAATGTTGCAGTGCATGATGGGAGCCACCAATCAGAATGCATCAATGGCTGACATCATGCATTGCAGAATGAATAAATTATGCAGCTGAATTGTCCTGTAATTTTCATTGTTTTTTCTGTTGGCTTTTATTTTGCTATTGTTTTGTTCTGACTTTAGTAGCTTGTTTTGTGATGTTCATAGTTGATCTGTTTGTCACTAGTTTGTTTATTGTCACCATTGTTGAGATTCATATGCTGATTCTTGATGTCTGTGTGTTTAAACACAATCACTTCTTTGCTCAAAGTATTTTCAAAATTGTTCATATTGCTGTTGGATCTCAAACTGTAGAATCTCAGAGCTACAATCACCAATACTAAAACAAGACATCAAGCACATACTCAAAGATTTAGACTCTGAATGACATCAGTGAATCAGGACACTACATGATAATGTTTTTATCATCAAAACATATTGTGAGCAGGTCATGTTTTCTCTTGCAGTAACAAATGTGCTTTATAAACACAGAGTTGTAGCAACCAGAGAAAAACTAATTTTAAAAAATGAAAAGTGTCAAGAGCCCAACTAAAGCAAACACTGACCACCAAAATGGTAACTTGAAAAGAAAAATTCCATAAAATATTACCGTCTAAACTTCTGTTGAATCTCAAGAACTTTTGTCGATGTAGAAAAGAAAATAAAGTAATAAAAGTCAGTTTGACAGAAATAAAGTCAAACTGGTAATAATAAGTGCAACAATGTGTAATGACTCGAAGTCAGTAGTTCTTGTGTTTCTCTTTTTTCTGTTATTGTTTTTTCTCTTTCCGTCAATGATTCTGCTTATTAACATCAGGTGTCACCACTAATGGCCAATCATCACTTAATTAATCACTTAATTATTGCATTAACTTCAACACTGCTTCAGTGTTAACTTAATTATCTCATTAACTTCAACACTGCTTCAGTGTTAATTTTTAACACCCTGTAGTGTGGACACATATGTACACTGAGGAGTGTTAATTTAACACTGGGGATTTTGCTGTGTAGATATTTAGACACACAGTGATGACCATCAAAAAGCATTTTGCAATGCATTTTACGTGCCACTTATCAAAACTCATTCATGGTTCCCATCATTGTCTTAGTAATTTCCTTTATTCTTACTATTTTTTTTTTTTTTTTTTTTTTTTTTTACTTGTTTTCTAATGTTCAGAGTTGATCTGTTTATCTGAATATGCTGTTTGTCACCGTTGTTGAGATTCATACGCTGATAATTACTGTTCTCAGTTGATTTTGTGGCATATTGAACATTGTCAAAAAACACATATTTTTCGGCAAGCTCTGCAACCAGTAAAATTATCTTAATGTTCAAGACAAAACAAATCTTACCTGTTTAAATACTGAGACTTTAGTGATGATGTGAGATCCACACCAGTATTTCCCAGAATCCTCTTCTCTCAGATCAGTGATGTTTACAGTAAAGACTCCAGTAGTAACATATACATTAGGACTCTCAGTCAACCAACAAGGCAGATTCAATGCAAACGATTACAACAAAACAATTCAAAGTAAAAGGTTAACATAACGACAATGCCAAAAAAAAAAAAAAAAAAGATCCATACAACCACCATAATTGATACATCAGATGCATAATCGACTCCTCAGATCATCAGAGGATCATCAGCTGACGTCTGAGTCTGATTGATGCTTCTGTCACTTTAACAGGCAGTTCTGGATTCAGCACCACGGACAGCAGCTGTCAATCAAACTTCAGCATCACTGATAACAGATTAACTACACACACTGGACAAAGAGGGAATGCTGAGACTTCAGTTTATCTGCTTCCTTTCCTTCTTCTCTACATGCAATGCATCTTATTTTGCATCTACTCTATCAACTACCATACCATAAACCTTTACAATACCTAAAACCAAGACACTGTGTTTAACAGTCATTAACACATGTTTGCCGCTAGATGGAGCCAGAGGTTTGAATAAGACATTTGTGTTTGTGTTTACAGTCTCAGTTGATGCTCTTAAACAATCTTTTCACAGACTACTAGTTCAGTGCCGTTGTTGTCTCTACTTAAATGATACTCTCTGTAGATTTAAAGTTAACTTCACTTGTATTATAGAAGCAGGAAACATTTGCTCGTACTCGTCACAGAAGTCAGTCAAAACCGTGTTGGCTCCTGTTTCCTATGGTATTACACTTGTTAAACCTTTATCTTGTGTTTAACCATAAATGACAGACAAGATGGTAAGAAAACTGTTCCTCCCGTTATTCCCTTTGCCCAAACCTGTTCGAGTTCAATCTTGTGTCACAACAAGTGTGCGCAACCATTAAAGAAATAGAACAGAAATTATACATCAGAAAACATGGTAAAATAATACTGAAATATATATAAACACAGGCAAAATCTGAATTGACTCTCAAAGAAAGTGACTTTCAGTTATTACTTGATAAATCAACACTTTAAGCAAACAATAATAATATACACATTATTGACATCTAAAATAGGCTATTACACAGCAAAAAGTCCAGTGTTAAATTAACTCTCCTGGGAGTTTATATGGCTCCAGAGTCAGTGTTAAAATATGAGTGTTAAATTAACACTCAAGAGTGTTAAAGTTAATGAGCTCATTAAGTGATTAATTGAGTGATAATTGACCAATATTGAAGACACCTGATGTTAACAAGCAGAATCACCAAAGGAGAAAATCTATTTTTTTAAGACACCGTTATGGAGATCAGTGTTTGCTTTAGTTGGGCTCTTGACCCATAAACTGTAAACATAAGATTATTTTTCGCTGTTGTATCTGAGTTATAACGGCCAGATGAACAAAGAGAAAGTTGATCAGGTTTTGTTGGTTATGTTTTGACGTAATCATAATTTCACCTGAATCACTGAACTCATTTAAAGTCTAATCTCTGACTTAAATGTATATTGTTGATTACAGCATCACTGTGATTCTACAGCATAATATCTTTTTTTCTAACTAGTGTAAAGGATTTTGTAAAAGTTGTTCTGATAAAAATAAAATCTTTCTTTTAGGCACACACAGACCAAGATCAATAATCAGTGTATGAATCTCAACTATGGTGACAAACAGAATATTCAATTAAGAAAAGGAAATTAGTAAGACAATTCAGATCATAATTTATTCATACCGCAATGCATGATGGGAGCCATGAATGAGTTTTGATTGGTGGCACCCAGAATGCACTGCAAACATGCTTTATTATTGTCACCATTGTTGAGATTCACAGGCTGATTCTTGATGCCAGTGAGTCTAAATAAAGTAATTTTCTAAGTATTTTAATCAGAACATTTTTTAATAAATATTTTGGATTATATTGATAATGATAAAAATAATTTGCTGTAGAATCACAGGCTACTGTAATCAACAAGGTAAGCCTGACTCTCTAAATGAGAGTTGATATTCAGGTCAAATTATGATTATCAAATCATAACCAACACCACCTGATCACCTTTGTTCTTTGTTCATCTGAGAGTTATAACTCAGATACAACAGCCAAACAAGATCTAAAGCTAATGATTTAAGGGTCAAGAGCCCAACTAAAGCAAACTCTGATCACCATAACGGTGTCTTAAAAAATTCGATTTTCTCCTTCAGTTATTCTGCTTGCTAACATCAGGTGTCTTCAATAATGGTCAATCATCACTCAATTAATCACTTAATTAGCTCATTACCTTTAACACTCTTGAGTGTTAATTTAACACTCATATTTTAACACTGACTCTGGAGCCATATAAACTCCCAGGAGAGTTAATTTAACACTGGACTTTTTGCTGTGTACACTCTTCCTAAAGTAATAATAATGATAAAAAAACTTTATTTTATCTCATAATTTATACACATAGCCTAGTTTGATATAGGCCTACTGTCATTTTGTGTAATTTTAATATTTAATTTTTGAAGTTTCAGAGTACAATACAACTTTGTCACAACAAATGTTTAATATAGTACTGTATATATTGTATAATGAGGCATTTCATCATTTATCGGTCATTTAACAGTGTTTCTTGAATTTGTGAAGATACTGTGACATTCACGAGCCTCAGCGCAAATAAAATGCCATAAAATCACATTTAAAAAAAAATCAAATAAAGTACCACAAAAGTAAATCATACGCTTCATGGTGCGTAATTCAAGTCTTCTAAAGACATACAACAGCTTTATGTAAAAAAACAGGTCTAAATTTATTAGATTTTTCATATTCCTCTCTCTGATCTGCTCATATGATGATTCACCAGTCAACTTTGTTTACATTCAAACAGACTATCAGCGCCATATAAGGAGAAAAGGGAGGAGTTGAAACTGCACCTTAACCTCATTGGCTCTCACGTCTTTGTCGTTCCATATTTGAATATTCAGAATCTATAATAAGAACTGAAGGCTTTATATGCAACCGTGGGTGAAATAGATCAAGTCACACGAAAACCAGATGCAAATAGGCATTATTTATTCAGACTGTTGTTTACAGACAATGTTTACATTAAATTATATTCCAACATAAAAATAATTTTAGATAACCTGACTAAAACTTATTGGAGAAAGAGCATGTTAATGTTATACCTAATTGTTATAATTGTTCATACAACAAACAAATTCACATCATCTTTTTTTGGAGTGGAAAGTTTGTGCCCATCGTTAATTACACTTTTTTTTTTATCACACCTGCAGGCGTGAACAACTCAGTACATAAGAGCAAAAGAAAACCACAAGCTGAAGAGCATTTCTTGCTGTTGATTTAAAGCAATCTATAAAGCAAGTCTCTTTATCCTAGAACCTTTATCATAATCATTAATTGCTAACGGAATCCAAATTGTGTTTGTTCTTTAAAATATTCTTCCAATTTTCCCCCAAAAAAACACCTGCATTCGTGAAATATTTCTTTTTTTAAAAGACCACAAACAAACATGTAAATGCCCAGAGTCAAGAGCCCAACTAAAGCAAAGACTGGGTTGCCACAACGTTGAGTACAAACCAAACTATTATTAATAAGAACTTCTGTAGACGTGTGACAGAAATAAAGTCAGTCTGGTTAGTAATAAGTGAAGCTGGTAAGGCTGTTTGTGGAGTTGTTTAATCCTCCTCTGCTGAGATCTTCACAGATTTAATGTCTTCTTTTCTCTTCAGTTGATTTCATCTAAGACTGTGACTGAAGTCAGTTGTAGTCCTTGTGTTTCTCTCTCCTTCAGTGATTCTGCTTGTTAACATCAGGTATCTTCAATAAAACTCAATCATCACTTAATTAATCACTCAATTATCTCATTAACTTTAACACTGCTTCAGTGAAACTTATAACACTCTGAGTGTGGACTCATATAAACACTGATCAGTGTAATTTAACGCTGGGAAATTTGCTGTGAATCTTCTTGTATTGAGCTGCTGCTATTGAGCTGCTGTTAAAGAGGCGCCAAGAGCTGCATTTAAAATACACATCTTTGCATTTGGAGTGGAAACTTTACATTTCGTTTTGTGTCACTTCAGGTTTGTATTTCCTGTTTTTATCACACATAAACTGAGATGAACTGAGACAAACTCTTAATGCACACCAATCAACATCTGACACATTTTGAACGTGTGAAAGAAGCAACATGTTCGGCAGTGGAAACTTTAAAGTGTCTCATGATTTAACAGACTGAATGACCCTGGCCAATAAAACATTACACTAAACTATGGATTATAAGGAGAATTTTATCAGCTAACTGTAAACATAAGCAAATACTGGTCTGGTGTAATGTGTGCTGATCTGTGATCTCTGTTATAAATGAGTTAGTTGAGTCTTGTGTGGTAAATGACCGTGGCGTAATCAGAGTAAAGCTCGTTCTTACTGACAGTGACTGAAGCTTCACTGAGAGACTCTTCATGCTTCTGGAAACTGACAGACGCGTACAGGAGCTCATCAGAGAGGATTGTGGGTAGTTCATCATGACTGTTAATCTGAGATGATCCAGGATCTGAGAGATAATCAGATCAACATAAAGTGTTAAACTGGAGACGAACAGCAGCATCTGAGACAGAAACTCATTGAGATTTTACTGTTGCAGATTGAAGCAGCTCAGAGACACTCAAATAACTAATTATTCATTTGTATCAACAGAATAAAATAAATGAACAGAATAAATGATCAAACCTCGTCTCTAGTGTCTTAATTTACACACAGTCAGAGTGAATCCACCAATCAGCAGCAGACTCACACACACACAAATAATGATGATCATGGAGAAACCTGAAAATAAAACACAAAGGCACTAAAGAGAAATCTAGAGAAACACAAATAACTTAATATCTACACAAATATTCAAATTTATTAAAATAACTTTCAGCACTTTTCTATGTAACATAAATGTCTGTTTTAACATTTATGGGTTGTAAATACATTTTAAACAAGTGTGAGTAAAAACATTATAAAATATAGCAGCAATTACCAGGATTCAACTCTTTAAGCACATGCGTAAAAAGGTATTTTGTTTTCTTTAGCAATCCTGTAACCACCTATCATGGAAAGCATTTACAGCCAATATAGGCAATTTACTGAAGAAATACATCGTTTTTAAAGGTTTTGAACAGGTATACCGCCACCTAAGAGTGGTATAAGTTTGCATAAATGTAAAAGTGTGCATGCTTCTTTATCTCTTAAGTCGCATCATGTGCTCACCTAATGACACAAAGTTCTGAGCTTTCATTTAGGAAAGAGGCTTTTGGGTATACTTGACCATGCCCATTATCTGCATGAACCTGCTATGGTTGAGTGGAAAAAAACTTCCCGTTCACAAAAGTAGATTTCTGAAATAAACTAAATTTTTAACTAACGATTCGATTGACAGCGGCGGTCCTGAAGGCAAAGTTGTTCAGAATGAGTTCTACCATATGGTATGACTGTCGTGGACATTGAATAATAAACAGACCTTAACGCACCTGAAAAACACGAAGACGCTTTTAGAACAGAAAGCTGATTTCTGAAAAGGTTTCAGCGCTACGCTTCCCTAAACACCCCACACACTCAGCCACTTTTCCTGTTTTTGTAAACACTGTTACAAAGGCCACAATCTCACATAAAAAGTCAAGATGCCCAACTAAAGGAAACACTGATCACCATAATGATCACCAAACATTTTCAGCAAACCATCAACATCTAAAGCTCTGTTAATTCTCTATAAGAGCATTTGTAGACGTCTGACAGAAATAAAGTCAGTCTGGTTAGTAATAAGTGAAGCTGGTAATGCTGTTTGTGGAGTTGTTTAATCCTCCTCTGCTGAGATCTTCACAGATTTAATGTCTTCTTTTCTCTTCAGTTGATTTCATCTAAGGCTGTGACTGAAGTCAGTTTTAGTTCTTGTGTTTCTCTTTCCTTCAGTGATTCTGCTTGTTAACAGCAGGTGTTCATAATTAATGCTCAGTCATCAGTTAATTAATCACTTAATTATCTCATCAACTTTAACACTGATTCAGAGTTACTTTAACACTCTGTAGAGTGGGACCTTATGTGCTCTGAGCAGTGTTGATTTAACTCTGGGGATTTCGCTGTGTTACTAGTAGCGAAACAGTAGTTTGTTAATCTCTGCATACTTACACATAACTACATTCTACTTTATATGCCTCTGTTGAGTTTCATGTGTCTCAGCCATAGTTTCACATATTCAGATGTATAAACCTTCCTCACCCTCGTTCATGATGACGATCAGATGAGTGTAAAGATAATTCACGTCTCTCTCTAATGTCACTGCACACCAGTATTTCCCAGCATCCTCTGCTGTCAGTCCAGTGATGGTCCCAGTGAAGACACTTGCAGTGACGTCATCATTCAGAGTCAATCTGTCAGTCTTGGTCTCTTTCTCTTCTCTCACAGTCTCATTGAGAGTATTTCTATCTCTAGTGGAGCACTTCCCCTTACAGAGAGACTTTGACTTTGATTTATAGATTGAATCATAAGGGCAGAAGATCTCAGCAGATTCTCCTTCACGTCTCACTACTGGAGCCACTGCAAACAAACACAGACATTTAACACACATGATTCTGAATATTTCTGTATTTACTACAATGAAATCATCTGAATTCACTTACTGAAGAGGTCGAGCTGAATTTTGATGGCCAGGGAGATGAAAGTCAAATGTGTGTCTCTGGTTTCTGCTCCACACCAGTAAACTCCAGCATCTCTCACGCTCACATTACTGATGCTCACTGTAAAAACTCTCTCTTCATTTCTCTCAGATGAAGGACTCATTTCTGTCACTGCAGATGTGCTGATGTTCTGACAGATGTGATCATCATCCTCTTTGCAGAAATGAACTTTAAGTTCCTCTGGGATCTGACAGGTGATGTTGACTTCTTCACCAAGATGAGCAGATTCAGTCTCCATCTTTGGATATTTAACATCTAAGCCAAGAGAAATTACACTAAACATTGTAACAGACATTTTACGTATGCCAGATAAAGTATTTCTGGTTCCTCACCGTCTCTGACGTCCAGCTGAAGTTCAGTGAAGCTCTCAGTATAGTGAGACACATTCACTCCACATCTGTATGTTCCTGCATCTGCAGCTTTCAGCTCTCTAAAAAACACCATCAAGACTCCTGCTCTGGTGTCGTCATATAAAGAAACATCTCCATTCTTCATCCATTCATCGTGAACTCCTGGATTCTTCCTCTCTGAACATCCATCTGATTCTTTACAGATGTATTTTGGCTTGGTTTTGTGTTGAGGATGTTCACACTTGATCATCATACGACCTCCTGAGTGACCAGTCGCTCTAGACACGCCCACTTTAGCTGTCAATCACAGCATCATACCTAATCAATTATTCATGAACAAAGACCTCAAAAAACATGTATACCAGATTTGACTGAGTTTGTTCTACTTACTAATAACATGCAGATGAACAGTATTAATAATGGAGTAACTGTATGAGTGACTGTAGGCTGAAACTCCACATACATAAACTCCTCCATCATCTGGAGTCACAGCAGTAATTCTCACAGTGAAGAAGTAGTTATGCCAGTCATTACGAATGCTGACTCTTTTTTTCTTATCCCATGTGTTAGTAGTAGTGATCACCTCGTCAATAATGTTATTTTTGGTTTTGAATATGGTTTTCCCATCATCCCTTTGATTCCAAGAATATTTACAGCTAATATCAGCAGTTTCTCCACTGTTTGCATTCACTGTCTTTGATGCTCCACAACATGAATCTGTCAACATTCAAAGTCTTTGTTTATAAGCTGAAAAAAAAAAAAAAAAAAAAACTGAAACAAGGAAACCAGTGACAAATTGCTTATTTGCTCTACTCACTCATTATATGAAGATGAACAGTATTAATAATGGAGTAACTGTACGAGTCTCTGTTGATCCAAACTCCACATAAATAAACTCCTCCATCATCTGGAGTCACAGCAGTAATTCTCACAGTCATGAGTTTATTTTGTCTGTCATCAGAAATACTGAATCTTTCTTTATTATTCCATGTATCAGTGGCATGTATCAACTCTTCAATTGAGTCTTTTCCTTCTTTGAATATGATCTTGGGATCATTAATATGATCCTGTGAATATTCACAGCTGAAGGTTGCAGTTTCTCCAAAATTCACCATCACTCTCTTTGACTCTTTACAACATGAATCTGTCATTCACAAAATGAAGAAATATCACTTACATAAAAGGTTTGACATGATCAACAGTTTTACTACACAAAAACTTTAATCTTAAAATGACTGACCTTCTTCCACCTTCAAAGTCATATAAATGTACTGCTGCCCAATAACTCTAATCCGGTATGTTCCAGCATCATGTTGAATTAAATCTCTGATGTAGATCATGAGTTTTCCCTTATTGTTTTTAAACAGTGTGAATCGTCCTTCCTTAATCCATTTATTATGTTTCTTATAATTTATTATTGGTCTCCATTCAGGTAATTTGGGATAATCATTTTTAGGTAATTTGGTCATATATTTACCAGAGTAACTGAACCAAGTCTTCTGTGAATCAACAAGAAGACTTCCTCCAGAATATCCAGTGACACTGACGCATCTCACTGCACCTGTCAATCAGATTGATACTGTGATCAGAAACCTCATGAACAGAAAACAGCATCATTACTGCAGTGATGAAAGAGAAAAGCTCTGACCTGAGATCAGGGAGAAAGTGAAGAAGATGAGGAGGATCTTCATTGTGAGTTGAGTTCAGTCTTCTTTATGCTGAATGTTCTCTGTGTGAATCTCTCTGTCTCTACATCTGTCTGCTTTAGTTCCTTCCTCTTTCTTCAGCTCTTTATCAGTAATGATCAGCTTTACTGGCTCCTCCCACCATCAGCACTGACTGAATATTACATTAATCACACTGAAAGAGCGCCACCTAGTGGAGGTTACAGTGTCTGATACTGAGAGCTCATACAGGCTTCATCTTCTCTATAGAAGGACGAATGACACTGAACATAATTAATCTGCATTATTCAAATCTTCCTCTAGAGGGCGACAGTATATTTATGTAAGGTGTCTACATGTGTCTATGTAAACTTACAAGGGTCAGTGCAACCGCAGACATTTATACAGCGATTATAAGAAAAATTATATTTCTTTTCTTTTCTTTTTTCCTTTTTTCTCATCTATGTTTTATCTTGCATATAAAATATAATATTTTTTATGAAAAAAAATACTTTAATGATGATCTAAATTAAATATACGTGGCTTCTGGATATTGATCTAGGTGTTAGAGGCTGATTTCTGCTGGTTAGAAAAAGGCCTGTATGATTTAGTTATTGGAATAGTGTTGTGACCATATATATCCAGCAGAGGGCCATAGAGATCCATATTTTGTTTTTGTTTTTCTGGATGTGACCAACTGCTTCAATCAAAACGTGTTTGATATACACTAAAACACACACACACAAAAAAAAAAACGTTATTTAAATTTTTTTTTTTTAAATAAAACCAATAGCAATAAGCAGAACTGTGTGTTTGTGCGTGTGTGCATCAGTGCATGTGTGTTTTTGTGTGTTTGTTAAATTATAGAAACAACATATAGTTCAAAATATACCACAAAGCATAATTCACACATCAGGAAATGTTGAGATACAAAGGCTGATCAACTCAGAGAACATCTTGAGTGAATTCATGTCTTTATTACACAACGTTATCTTCCTGTGTCTCTGGGAATTTGAAAATGCATCTGATACTTTTGTTTTGACATTTATACTTTGAGGTTTTGACATCTCTATCAGCTGTAAGAAACAGACATGACCTGCAGGATAAATACATTATGCCTATAAAAATAATATCATACATTTACATTTTTCTAAATACAACTGTTGTCATATGAACTTCCATAAGTTGTGTAACTTGTTTTGCTCTAAGAAGTCTTCAGATGTCTCCAGATCTGAACATCTCATTCAGAGGATCATCAGCTGAAGTCTGAGTCTGATTGATGCTTCTGTCACTTTAACAGGCAGTTCTGGATTCAGCACCACGGACAGCAGCTGTCAATCAGTAACACACAATAATGAACCTCATTGTTCTCGCACGTCAAGCAAACTTGCTTGAGCTTCCATTTACCACAACTGATGTGTGAGTTTATAAATGTTTATATGTGAATAAGAGCCTAAATTAAATCTGTTCATCAAAGTGATCGAGTCTCTTCATTTTTTTTTTAATAAGCTCAATTCATATGGATTAGTTTTACGATCTCTTTATTAACTTTATGAAGCATCAAATTGTTAGTGGCATATGTCAATGGAGAGACAGAAATTATGTACCAGATACATGTCAGATACATGTTCAATGAGTCGATATATACATCAAATATTCTGCCAGTGTTTCATTCCTCCAGATTGACTCTTTAATTTCAAAATCAGAGTCATTTATAATTCATCAAAACAGAACCAAAGAATAAGAAACAAGCACCTAATCTATCAACTACATACCATAACCTGCACAAAGATCATTTTCTAAAACCAAGACATTTAACAGCCGTTAATACATATTTACCACTAGATGGAGCCAGAATTTGAATAAGACATTTGTGCTTGTGTTTACACTCTCAGATGCTCTGATGCTCTCAAAGAATATTTTCAGACCATTTGTTGTCTCTACTTAAATGTTACTAAGGAATCTCTGAAAGGTTGTAGTGTGGATAATAAACCTATAAGTTCTGCATGCAGTATTAACATTTCTTTCAGAAAATGTGCATATAGTTGGATATAGGCCTAATGTTCGAGTCATTATATTTCACAAGATTTTAAAGTATAATGTTTAATATACTTATTACTGCTAGCAACTCAAGCAATTAATGTGCCACTGCAGTCGAGGTCCTGTCCAGGAACCAGAGGCTGTGTGCCCGTGGCATACAACACCCCAGCTCGTGTTGGAGGCATCTGTTGAGACAACAGCATACCTGGACACTTGTTCTAGGGGCACTCCGGCCTGTAGAAAGGCAAGGTCTGATCACGGGCTGAAAGCTCGGCGACAAACCGGTGTGATTGCCACCCAATGTGTGCCACCCAGTGTGTGCCACGGTGCCTGCCCATCTCGGGACTGGGCCGTGTAGCCAGTGCTGAAGCGGCCTCCACTCCCCCGGGAGCATAAGCTGTCGTGAGAGTGTGTCGGCTGCACGATTGAGCTCGCCAGCCAGCCAGTGCTGAAGTGGTCTCACATGAAGCAATCTGAGTGGCGTGAGCGCAGCTGCGGATGCCATATGCCCCAGGAGCCTCTGAAAGAATATCAGTGGAACCTCTGTCCTGCCCCTGAACAAATTCAAGCAGTTCAGCACTGACTGGGTGCTCTCGCTCGTGAGACGCGCTGTCATGTTGACCAAGTCCAAGTCCATACCAAGAAAAGAGATTGTCTGCACAGGGAAGAGTTTGCTCTTTTCCAGTTTCAAGGTCTGAAGCCCCAGCTGGCTGAAGTGCTTGAGCACCAGATCCCTGTGCTCGCACAACTGATCTCGCAAGTAGGCCTGAATGAGCCAGTCATTGAGATAGTTGAGGATGCGAATACCCACCTCCCAATCTCTGCACGCAGGACAGGAGCATCCACTGAGGTAAACCCGGGTGAACTGAATCACATAGACGAGTCTGTTCGTCCAAATGAGCCTGGCCTGGGAGATGGTGGAGTCAAGAAAGCAAAATTTGCCAGCCAAAGAAGATCTCTTTCAGCCAGAGATGGCGCTCCTGGACCACTAACATGGACATCGACTGCCCAAGGGACTACGCAGTGACTTTTGTCACCTAAAGAGCGAGGTCCATCGCTGTGCAGCTCCTGCATCAACCCTGAGTCAAGTCAAGTCAAATTTATAGAGCACAAGTTTAACAGAACTGTAGTTGATCAAAAGTGCTTTACAATACAATAAAATAAATCAATAAAAATAAAATAAAGAGAAAAGGAGTAAAAAAGAAGAAAGAATTGGAGATAATTTAGGAACAAAATCATTCAAGGAATATACATACATTCATACATAACATATAACACCAAGTAATTTAAAATACATACAACATCACTCGAACGCAAGACAGCAAAAATAGGTCTTTAAACTGGATTTAAAATCATCCAGTGATGGAGAGGCCCTGATGTTTAAAGGTAAACTGTTCCAGAGCTTTGGGGCGACTACAGAGAAAGCTCGATCACCTTCTGATTTAAAACGAGAATGAGGGACAGATTAAAGAAACTGATCACAAGATCTTTGTGACCTAGTCTCTGTTTGGCCTAATAAGGAATTACAATTACAAGGTATTTACTAGAAAGAAAGTTTTTCACTTTTGCTATGGATCGGAGTTGAAAAAAGCTACTCTTTACAACTGCATTTACATGCTTGCCAAAAAAGAGAAGAGGATCAAAATAGACTCCAAGATTTTATTCACAATTGTGTAGTTACTTAACTTAACTGTGTTTTAAGAGTTGTTGGTAGCAGCAGGACCCAGTAGAAGCACTTCGGTTTTATTTTCATACAGTTGCAGTGAGTTATTTGTCATCCAGGTCTGGACTTCATCAAGGCATGTGAAGAGATTATCTAATGAAAAGTAATTTCATGGTTTGATTGGAAGATATAGTTGGAGGTCTTCAGCGTAACAGTGATAGTTTATGTTATTGTGGTGAAGTGAGTGACTCGTTGCCACGTCACCCTCATTACATATATGGCCAATAGGGTTCTGTCCCTTGGTGTATATAGACTCTTTGGATGCTCCCTGGGATACGTCATTGAAAGCCCGCCCCTTTGTCATTCATTCCAGGAGACCGCGGAGGTATGTGTGTCAGCCGTGCAGCCGGTTGTTTTGATGTTAGTATTAAGTGATGTTTCATTGTGCCTTCATCAGTATCTGTTTAGTGTGACACTCGGCCATCGAGGCTGTGCGCGTTCTCGTGGCGGCACCCACATTGTGGTAAGTTCTAATGTTAGTTTTTAACTTTTTGTGTAGTTCGTTTGTTTGAGCGACCTGCAATGCGTTTTAGTGTGGCGTGCCTTCGGTCTCCCATTGGTGTGACGTTGTAACAACATTGGCTATCGAATCATTCGTCGTTGGTTTGAATTAACAAATTCAAATACTCTGTGTTGCTAAAAACATTTCTTCCTGAATACAAAAGCTGGTGCACTTTGAACTCGTGAGTGCAAATCATGCTTCGGCTCCAGTTAGTCGGCGACAAATGGACTTTTACGACACTAATTGCACCTCAGAGACATTCCAAACCCCCCCTTTCCCCTCTCTGGACCACAGAGAGATAACGAAACTTGAAACTTTCTACACACAGACACACACACACACACACACACAAACATCCTCCTATAGAAATATAGTTTTTGTATTCTTGTAAACCTTAAAGGAATAATGTTTCAGATGTGCACCCTGTTGCAATCATAGATATGCCATGTGGATCTTTTTAAAAGTCCAATTTTCATTTCCATTTGTAAATGTACATCACATTTTGGGTTAATCTTATTCCTAGATTGTAAGTAGAACTCTTAATGCTTATTTTACAGAATAAGAAGTCATTTCTATGCCGTAGCTTTTAAACATACCAAATGTGGTCTTGAATTGAACCTCCATATACCCGTAGGAAAGATATGGGTACCAAATTATGATAAAATGCATTTTACTGCAGTTATAATTGTTTAAAGTAGAAATGGCATGATCCTAAGACTGTCATAAAACATGCAAATCGAACTCCTAAGTGAGACAAAGGAAATTTCTCCCGCCTGGAATTTCGCGTTCCAATTGGCCCAAGCGCCAGGGAGGAGGAATTTTTCGCTACCCTAGAAAAACGGTTACACTCGGCGTTCAGTTGAGTTGAGTTCGGTATTTTCTTTCGTCTTGTTTGTTCCTGCTTGTTCGAACCCTCCTCATCAGGGAGACCATCAATGGCTCCCGTTTAGGGGGGCTTTATATTTTATTTTCTTTAAGTCTTTTAGTTTTGTTTCGTCTTCGAACTTCAGCCGACAACTTCAACTCAAAGTGAACCTTTAAACTGCGCGCGAGTCTGCTCGCCCCGAAGACACGAGGAAACACGCCCCGCTCTTAAAGGAGCTCTTCTTCAGCAAATACAAAGAGAACCATGTGCCATGCAAGTATCGATTATTGAATTGAACTTACAATGTGATTTCTTTGTTGTCTCTTACGGGTTACTGTCTGTGATTTTGCCATGCTGAGATCATCTCGGTGATCTCTCTCGTCCTGAAACTTTAGTTTCACTTTCTCCCTTCCTCTCCCTCTCTCATCTGTTATCCGTTTAGTCTTGTATTTTGTTTACGTGTCCTGTACATACATATTTACTCGTGTAAATTGTAGAACTTGTATTCCTTAGTTCGATGTAGTATTAGTCCAATTATTAAATTCCATATGCCCTTGACTGACTCTGATTTAATTGCCCATGTTACTTAGTCCCTGAAATGTTCGATCTTAGCTATATGCTTTATCTTGGTAGGCTACGATTTAAGTAACCTAATTTTAGTCTACAAACACCGAGAGTGTCTTTTCAAGGCCTGGAAAAGATACTCTTTCTCGTGTTTGTAAGAAGGATAATTTTCCTTGAGAGTTAAGTTAATCTTACCTTCATGTTTGCTGGACAAACAGATTGTTTGATAACTAAATTAATTCCATTAAAGTTATCCCATAACTTCGAGCTGAAATAAGAACAATTGATGTATTAATGACGAACCATAGCCCGTTATGGTAATCGTTCATATATCAATCTAGTTCAGCTGCGATAAATTAATGTAACTGTAACATACAAAATATTAATCATATTCATGATTAATTATTCAAATTCCCTATAGATCATTTGAGCTAATATTAATATTAATGTACAACCCATTGTTGCTACAGACGTCTCCTCATAGCTGCGTCGGAGTATCAGCTGTTTGACTCGCTAACATCAGATGACTGTCATATGATTTCCGTGTGCCTGTGATTGTGTGTGTGCGCACGCCGAAATTTAAATCACATTTACGATCGTTTCTTTTAATCTGCAACTGTTTTTAATTAGATAGTTAATGAATATTTGTGTTTAGGAGTTCTCTTTTGCCCGTGTTAAAGCCAGGCTGAGCA
Organism: Squalius cephalus; assembly: GCF_949319135.1. Taxonomy (NCBI): domain Eukaryota; kingdom Metazoa; phylum Chordata; class Actinopteri; order Cypriniformes; family Leuciscidae; genus Squalius; species Squalius cephalus. The sequence goes on from NC_137123.1 coordinate 6,935,370, forward strand.
GCTACTTTAACAACTTGCTGTCAGCAATCCATGCTTCATTGAGCCACGTCTGCTGCTTTGTGGAAGCCGAATATTACTGCTGGACTCCACTTTATCTATTGCTCAGGCAATTTATTTGTTCTTTCGGGCTCAAGTGGGCCAGAAGGATTACTTTATTTGGTCTCATAATTTCGTGTTTTTTTTTGTTTATGTCGTATGAATGTGGCTGGTTTTGTTACCAGTCCTTAGCCGCATGATCATCACTGTTATAACTGTGATTTATTACATGGAGTGATAATTAGCCTACCAAACTGGTCCCATCATCTGTGTAGGTTGGACTGATTGTGTGATTTTTGTGTGGTGACCGTTTGAATGGTTTATATTTATTTTCTTTGTCTTTATTATAGATGACCATTTCTTATAACTTGATTTTTGTTTTCATTATTTGTCTCATTGTGATTTGGTTTATCTCTAATCATCTCTATATTTATTTCTTTTCTGTATTCTGCAGGAGCTGGGTTTTCCTGGAGGCAGGCTGGTGGTTTTAGCTGCAGGCCTTCACCCTAAGTAGGGGTTATAAGTGTGGTGTGATTTTTAATCACTATTTTGTAGTGGAGTGATTCTTCAAAGTGTGTCTGATTGCCATATGCAGCTATAGCTAGCCTGCTTCTCTGTGGTCTCAGCCCCTGCAGTGATCATATTCTTTTTGTTTTGGTTGCCTTTTGATTACGAAATGACACAATTGATTGTGTTATTTGTTTAATTGCTTTCTTTAATAAAAATTGCCTGTTTCAATGTGAACTCACGTCTCTTGCCTCTCCTGAGTAAACGGACTTGTGTCCTATTTATTAGATTATTTCCCCGGTAATTCGGGGTGGCGTAGTCACTACTAGATGGCCACGTATTGCTACATTATATTTCTGGAATATTGAGCCTAAAGATAGCATGTAGAAGGAAAACAAAAGAGGGCCAAGAATGGATCCCTGTGGAACACCACAATGGATCTGCGCAGAGGGTGAAGTGAATGACCCGATATTTTCAGAGAAGGTCCTCCCCTTTAAGTATGAGGTGAACCACTGTAAAGCTAGGCCCTCGACTCCAACAACACACTCAAGTATTTTCAGAAGAATATTATGATCAATAGTGTCAAATAGAGGGTCAGAACTACCCTCGTGCAGCTCTTTGAGTGCTTTGGCCTGATATACCTGCAGGAGGGCCATAGAGTGCAAGGTGGAGAAGCCCTGTCCAGCAGCGATGTAAGCCTTAACATGGCCGGGAACTTACAGACCTTGGATGGGAGACATGGGCAACCACGCCAGGCAGCAACACTTTGCAGGCATAATTGCATCGCAACTTCACACTCCACCTGGGGGATCTCCATGTGCCCTAAGGCCGCCCCACCATCGAGGGTAGTGAGAGCGTAGGAGGCAGTGGAGCAGTTTCAGGCAGAAAAAAGTGCCTTCCACGACTTCAGCCCCACCCTGAGGAACCGAATTTTACCAAGTGGCTAATTCGTACAAATTCATACGACCTCACTTGTACGAATTTGTTAAATTATTCCTAAATTGTACATATTTTACGAGTTGCCCAATTTGTACGAATTCGTACGAATGACCTCATCTTCTGTTTCTCTGTTCAGTCTCATGTGTCTCTCTGTGGGTTTCCTGAGTAAGTGTGTTTAATTAAACTGAACTGAGAACCTCAACCTTCACATGTTTTCTGTGGCTTTGAGCAGGACGGAAAAAACTAGATTCAGTCAATGCCATCCCATGACAATTCACTATATTTGACATTTCAAATATAATATAAAATAAATAAATAATAATCTCTCTGTAGAAATAATAGATTCTACAGCTTTAACAGTTGTGGGTAATAAATAAGAAACAATAACAAAATTATATATATAACATTATATATATACACAAAAAGTCTCTTGTATGTACAAATCTAAAGCAGATCAAACACAATCAATATTCAGAGAGATAAGAAAGAGAAAACAGTAAACCAAACCAAGCTGCTATTAAAGAACCTTTATTAACAAACGTGTCTCTGCATTTGGACTGGAAACTTGACAGTATTTTCTAGAAGTGTCACTTAGGTGATGTATTTCCTGTTTTATTCACACCCTCAGATAAACTGAGATGACAAACTCTTTACACACACCAATAAACCTCTGACACAACTGCTATTTTAAACATGTGAAAGAAGAAACATGAGCAGAATTTATAAAGTGTCTCACAATTCAACAGTCTGAACTGAACGACCCTGTCAATTAAACATCTCTTTAACACTAAATTATGGATTAATTACATTTTCATTTAAACCTTGAACATAAGCGTAAATACAAAAAATATATACATCATAGTCTATTTGTTTAAATACTGGTGTAATGTGTGCTGATCTGTGATCTGTTATAGGTCAGTTAGTTGAGTCTCATGCGGTGATTGACCGTGGCGTAATCAGAGTAAAGCTCGTTCTTACTGACAGTGACTGAAGCTTCACTGAGAGACTCTTCATGCTTCTGGAAACTGACAGACGCGTACAGGAGCTCATCAGAGAGGATTGTGGGTAACTGTGCAGTAGACTGAACTGAAGTGTGTGTGTGTGCGTCACCTCGTCTCTCTTGTCTTAATTTACACACAGTCAGAGTGAATCCACCAATCAGCAGCAGAATCACACACACACAAATAATGATGATCATGGAGGAATCTGAAAATAAAACACAAACACATACTAGTGTTAATTAACATTAACACTTTAGGAAATATGTTTGATTGACTATTGATTGATCGAATGAAACTAAATTATGGGAAAAATTTGCACATTTGAATCCCTCTTCTGCAGTCTTACACATACAATATGTTCTTCATAATATTAATTCATTTATAATATAATTAATATAATTCAAAATATAATTCATTTTATAATATTTCTCTTTTAATTTATTTTATAACTGTTTTACTTTTTCTTGCTTTTGTGATTATTTTAATTCCTTTCTGTAAACACGTTGAATTGCCATAGTGTATGAAATGTGCAATATAAATAAACTTGCCTTGCCTCTGAGTCTCATGTGTCTCACTGTGGGTTTCCTGAATAAAGACCGTTAATGATTCAGAGCTAAACTAAACTGAGACTCTGAACCTTCAGCTCATTTCTGTGGTTTTGGCGTGAAATGAAAACACTCTATTCACCACAAACACTAAACACCTCCTGCACTCATGAGCAATGCCACAAAATGAGCTAAATAGAGGAATTGTATGAAATTATTGTATATGAGATTACCAGGAATCACGAAAACACACAAACTGAGCGAATGCCAGAAAATAGTGTTCATATTTGACAATGCAAATAAAATAAACTCTCTTACCTTTATTCTTATCATTGTTGACGTTTAAATGCACTTTAGTGATGATGTGAGATCCACACCAGTATATCCCAGAATCCTCTTCTCTCAGATCAGTGATGTTTACAGTAAAGACTCCAGTAGAAGCTTCATCACTGAAAGAGAATCGATCATCTCTGATCGTCTCCAATGAAACTCCATCCTTCACACACATGGAGGGTTCATGTGCTTTGCAGAAGCATTTCTGATGTTCATCATGATGTTTGCACTGGATTGACACGTCGTCTCCTTCATACTTAGTCAAGTTCAGCTCTGGAAATATTAGAAATATAAGAACATCAATTCACAGTCATAGTTTCACATATTCAGATGTATAAACCTTCCTCACCCTCGTTCATGATGACGATCAGATGAGTGTAAAGATAATTCACGTCTCTCTCTAATGTCACTGCACACCAGTATTTCCCAGCATCCTCTGCTGTCAGTCCAGTGATGGTCCCAGTGAAGACACTTGCAGTGACGTCATCATTCAGAGTCAATCTGTCAGTCTTGGTCTCTTTCTCTTCTCTCACAGTCTCATTGAGAGTATTTCTATCTCTAGTGGAGCACTTCCCCTTACAGAGAGACTTTGACTTTGATTTATAGATTGAATCATAAGGGCAGAAGATCTCAGCAGATTCTCCTTCACGTCTCACTACTGGAGCCACTGCAAACAAACACAGACATTTAACACACATGATTCTGAATATACTGTATTTACAGCACTGAAATCATCTGAATTCACTCACTGAAGAGGTCGAGCTGAATTTTGGTGGTCAGGGAGATGAAAGTCAAATGTGTGTCTCTGGTTTCTGCTCCACACCAGTAAACTCCAGCATCTCTCACGCTCACATTACTGATGCTCACTGTAAAAACTCTCTCTTCATTTCTCTCAGATGAAGGACTCATTTCTGTCACTGCAGATGTGCTGATGTTCTGACAGATGTGATCATCATCCTCTTTGCAGAAATGAACTTTATGTTCCTCTGGGATCTGACAGGTGATGCTGACTTCTTCACCAAGATGAGCAGATTCATTCACAAATGTTGCATCTGTAATCCAAAATAAATTGCATAAAATCTGAACCAATACTTTGAACATGCAAGATAAAGTATTTCTGGTTCCTCACCGTCTCTGACGTCCAGCTGAAGTTCAGTGAAGCTCTCAGTATAGTGAGACACATTCACTCCACATCTGTATGTTCCTGCATCTGCAGCTTTCAGCTCTCTAAAAAACACCATCAAGACTCCTGCTCTGGTGTCGTCATATAAAGAAACATCTCCATTCTCCATCCATTCATCCTGAACTCCTGGATTCTTCCTCTCTGAACATCCATCTGATTCTTTACAGATGTATTTTGGCTTGGTTTTGTGTTGAGGATGTTCACACTTGATCATCATACGACCTCCTGAGTGACCAGTCGCTCTAGACACGCCCACTTTAGCTGTCAATCACAAATATCACTTCTAATAAATTCTGCCGCAAACACAGATTGTAGAAACTTAAAACATGTAGTTGATTAACAGTTGTTTAACTTACTAATAACATGCAGATGAACAGTATTAATAATGGAGTAACTGTATGAGTGACTGTAGACTGAAACTCCACATAAATAAACTCCTCCATCATCTGGAGTCACAGCAGAAATGATCACAGTCATGAATTGTTGATCTTTACTATCAGTCATACTGAACCTCTTGTTCTTTTTCCATGTGCTGTTTATAATCTCATCGATAGAGTCTTTTTCTTCTTTAAAGATCCTCTTGGCATCATGAATATGATTCTGTGAATATTCACAACTGAAAATGGCAGTTCTTCCCTTCTTCACTTCCACTCTCTTTGCCATGTTACAGCATGGATCTGTCATTTACACACAATAGAGCATTTCTTTAATAATGTGCATTTGAGATATTTTGTTTAGTAGTTTAGAGAAGGGTGCTGGGCTGAACATGCGGTTAACTGGGATGACCACATCCTCTTAAAACAACTATTTCTAAATCAACTCAAATGTCCATGATCTGGGCTGCAAACACACTTCAAAATAGCGGTGGGGATTCTCCCAAGGGGAAGAGCTTATGGAAGTTTGCAAGTGTATGTCTAAATGTGGAGTTGAGTGCAGCCCTGCCTTAGCTCTCTATAGTCGTCACACATTCTATTAGGGATGAGTTACGATTTTTGATGATTCGATTAGTTGATTTAATTTCGAATAGGTTGTGCAATTATTGTCTAAAGAAAATCCCCATGTTTTCGGTGCTGATGCGGTGGTGACATGTTCATGTAACCAGAGGGTAGCACTGCCAATAACGCACCTAAAAGCTGTCAATCAACTCTCAGACAACAGAAGAAGAACACATCGTCTCACACCAGAGCATGTAAGCGGAGTGGTAATATTTCCTCCAGAGCAGAGAGTTCAATAAAGCACAAAACATCAGCCAAAAGAGGATTTTTGTCAGCTAAGTTAACTGGTTTAGTTCTCATGTCTTAACGCAGTTAATGCATTAAATTATCTCACAGTGAACAATGCTATTTTTACAGCATTTATACAACTAGATTAATATTAGTTTCTACATATACTTCCAGAAATACAATTTCAAAATGTATAAATTAGCATCTTCCTTTATTAATCAATGGATGATCTTGTTTGTTATTCTCTATTATTGTATTCCATCATTCTCCATGGATGATTTGTTTTTGCAGATATTGATTGTTATTGGAAAAAGACCTTCCAGAATCAACAAGACTTCCTCCAGAATATCCAGTGACACTAAAGCATCCCACTCAACAGACAAATCATCTTTTCATTTGTTGAGTTTCATATTTTTCAATAGTGTTTTAATTGATTAAATCATCAATTACAGAAGAAGCAGTAATTTGTCAGTTATTAAAACAGACATGTTGATCAATGCAGAAATGTTCTCCATAAACACCTGCAAAAGCTGATAAAACACCAACTTAAAGAAAGTCAAGGGTCAAGAGCCCAACTAAAGCAAACACCGATCTCCATGATGGTGACCTCAAACAAAACATTTTCAATAAGACATCAATATCTAAACCTCTGTTAATTCTCAATAACATCTTCTGTAGACGTGTGACAGAAATAAAGTCAGTCTGGTTAGTAATAAGTGAAGCTGGTAATGCTGTTTGTGGAGATGTTTAATCAGATCTTGAGAGAGTTAATGTCTTTTATCTTCAGTTCATCTAAGGCTGTGTCTGAATAAAGTTGTAGTTTGTGTTCTTATTACTCTTTTGAAAGATGATTGAAAGAATGTTTCAGGAACATCACACTGACCTTTAAATAACATTCTAGTAACATTAAGGAAAATGGACATTTTATGTTCTTGGAATGTTAGAAATCAATGTTCCTATAATGTTGAATTTTAAATCAAAATTAAGTTGAAAGAATGTTTGAGGAACATTATACCTTTTAAAACATGTTCCTCTAACATCAAGAAAACAGCATCATTACTGCAGTGATGAAAGAGAAAAGCTCTGACCTGAGATCAGGGAGAAAGTGAAGAAGATGAGGAGGATCTTCATTGTGAGTTGAGTTCAGTCTTCTTTATGCTGAATGTTCTCTGTGTGAATCTCTCTGTCTCTACATCTGTCTGCTTTAGTTCCTTCCTCTTTCTTCAGCTCTTTATCAGTAATGATCAGCTTTACTGGCTCCTCCCACCATCAGCACTGACTGAATATTACATTAATCACACTGAAAGAGCGCCACCTAGTGGAGGATACAGTGTCTGATACTGAGAGCTCATACAGGCTTCATCTTCTCTATAGAAGGACAAATGACACTGAACATAATTAATCTGCATTATTCAAATCTTCCTCTAGAGGGCGACAGTATATTTATGTACAGTGTCTACATGTGTCTATAGGTGTCTACTTACAAGGGTCAGTGCGACAGCAAACATTTATAGAGCGACTGTAAGAAAAATTATATTTCTTTTCTTTTTTTTTTTTTTCTCTATGTTTTGGAAGACATGAAGTTTTTTTTTTTATTAACCAATTTACCACAGAATTCCTCAAGTACACCATTAGCTTGCATATAAATATAATATTTTTATGAAAAAAAATCACTTTAATGATGATCTAAATTAAATATGAGTGGCTTCTGGATATTGATCTAGGTCAGGGATGGGCAACTTAGGTCCTGGAGGGCCACTGTCCTACAGAGTTTAGCTCCAACCCTGAAAAAATCACCTGCCTGTAACTTTCTAGTAATCCTGAGGACTTTGAGCTTGTTCAGGTGTGTTTGATTAGGGTTGAAGCAAAACTCTGAAGGACAGTGGCCCTCCAGGACCGAAGTTGCCCATCCTTGATCTTGGTGTTAGAGGCTGATTTCTGCTGGTCAGAAAAAGGCCTGTATGATTTAGTTATAGAAATAGTGTTGTGACCATATATATCCAGCAGAGGGCCATAGAGATCCATCATTGTTTTTCTTTTTTTTCTTTTCTGGATGTGACCAACTGCTTCTATCAAAACGTTTTTGATATACACTAAAACACACACACACACACACACACACACACACACAAACTTTAAAGAGGTTGTATTCACAAAACATTTTATTAGATCAACCAAATGTAAAAAGTGATTAAGTTTAGAATAATACATTATTTTTAAAATTATGTAAATAAAACCAATAGCAATAAGCAGAACTGTGTGTTTGTGCGTGTGTGCATCAGTGCATGTGTGTTTTTGTGTGTTTGTTATATTATAGAAACAACATATAGTTCAAAATATACCACAAAACATAATTCACACATCAGGAAATGTTGAGATACAAAGGCTGATCAACTCAGAGAACATCTTGAGTGAATTCATGTCTTTATTATCAGTATTAATCAGTAACACACGATAATGAACCTCATTGTTCTCGCACGTCAAGCTAACTTGCTTGAGCTTCCATTTACTACAACTGATGTGTGAGTTTATAAACGTTTATAAGTGAATAAAAGCCTAAATTAAATCTGTTCATCATATAAAGTGATCGAGTCTCTTACAATTTTTTACTAAACCGCTCAATTCATATGAATTAGTTTTACGATCTCTTTATTAACTTTTTGAAGCATCACAGTGTTAGTGGCATATGTCAATGGAGAGACAGAAATCGCTCAGATTTTAGTTAAAATATTTTCATTTGTGTTCTAAAATGAACGAAAGTCTTTCCGGTGTGGAACGACATGAGGGTGAGTAATTAATGACAGAATTTTCCTTTTTGGGTGAAATAACCCTTTTAAATACACAAACTGGAGAAACATTGAAATGCTGAGACTTGTTTTCATCTACTTCCATTGCTGCATCAAATCTTCCCCTAGAGGGTGAAAGTATAATTTTCATGTAAGTTCACTCCCTAGAGCCTGTATAAAAAAACATTGAAATGCAAAAAAAAATAAAAAAAAATAAATAAAATTGGGGGTTCTTACCATTTTTATCACTTGTAAGAAACATTAACATATTTTTAGGAGGACACATACCACATCTGGATTTGTTTGGATACTGTATGCATAAAGACAATAATAATATGAAGGTTTGATGTGGATTCAGCAGCTCGGACAGCAGCTGTCACAGGAACATCAGCATCACTGATGACAGCTGAACTTGAGTTCTGTGTCAACTACCACACAACACAATTACATAAAACCAAGAAATGTCATGTTTAGTCATTGGAATTACAATAACAATAGAACATGAACTTCTATCTGCCACTAGATGGAGCCAGAGGGTTCAATAAGAGCACTGTGTGTGTGTTTACTGGAGGTGCTGTACATCTATAATAATGCAATGGTGAACATCACAAACACTAGAGAGATTCTCCAGAGGTTTTCACAGCATCTTTTCATAGACTTTAAATGGGGGGTGAAATGCTCATTTTCACTCAATCTCCTGTTAATCTTGAGTACCTATAGAGTAGTATTGCATCCTTCATATCTCCAAAAAGTCTTTAGTTTTATTATATTTATAAAAGAAAGATAGGCTGTACCGAGTCTTTCCGGAAAAAAACGAGCGGCTGGAGGCGGGCCGTGTGGGCGAAGCTAAAGCTGTGCTAACGCGCCGAGCTAACAACACAGAGACATTTGAAGCAGTTTTACTCACCGCCTGCGACCGCGAACCTTTATCATTGTGACTGCTCGATCCTTAAGCATTAGACGATCTGCAAATCCGTCGATCTGGGCTTTGTTTATAAAACAATCATCGTCGAAATGCAGGGAACAAACAGTCTTGCACAAAAACAAACTCCATCCACTGGTCCCTTAATGCTGGGTTCTTTAGGAATCTGTGCAGGGTTGTCTTGCCCTGGCAACCAAAAACCCACTTCTTTGGTGACATTGACTTCCAAAAGCTGAGCAGAGCGCTTTGATGAGGTAACGTACTGCTTTCGCTCTCTTCTCTCTCTGTCTGGTCTACGAGTGCGCGCGCGCCCGCAGAGAAGTGCCCTTAGGACCCATATAAGGAAATTCCGCCCCAGCTGACGTCACGAAGACCCATTCTCGGAAAAAACTTTCCGAAACTTGTGACAAACCGGAAGGACAATTTTTGGCACAGAAATTAATTTTTGAAACTTTGTCCATGTTTAGCATGGGAATCCAACTCTTTAACAGTGTAAAAAAAACTCAGTATGCATGAAATAGCATTTCACCCCCCCCCCCCCCTTTAAAAAAGTTCAATGCCTTTATTGTCTCCTTAAATCACACTATCCCTCAATGAATTTGATATGTTTTATATTCTGAAAGGCTGCAGTTTGATTAGTAAAACTACATTTGATATAAACCGATTGTACGTTTACCCAATTTTACCATGAAGAACTGGCAACCACTCCATTGCATTGTGGGAGAGTTTTGCACAAGCACATTATTCTCACTATGTATACACTGCATACTTAGGCATGTCTATAATTTATCTTAGTTAGATGTTGTTTGAGTTTGTAAAGATATTTTAGTGATTCGCGAGCCTCAGCGCAACCGTCATCCTTACGCTTCGTTGTGTGCAATCGCAAGTCTTCTGAAGACATAAAACAGATCTGTGTGAAGAACATTTCTAAATTTAACTGATTAATCACAGAAAATCTTCCTTCTCTCTGAACTGCCTGTTCACATGACGATCCATATAAGGATAAAGGGGAGGAGTCAAAACTGTGCTTAAACCTCATTGGCTCTGGCGTGTATGTTGTTGTTATATTTGAATATTTACAATATAAATAAGAACTGAAGGTTGGATGTGCCAACTGTGGAGGAGATTCTCAGATTCAGAGTCAGTAACAGAGTCAGACGCACATGTAAATGCTACTCATCACTTCATCCACCGCGTACGATAATGAAGCTGTTTTTTAAAGGTCCCGTTCTTCGTGATCCCATGTTTCAAACTTTAGTTAGTGTGTAATGTTGCTGTTAGAGCATAAATAATATCTGTAAAATTATAAAGCTCAAAGTTCAATGCCAGGCGAGATATTTTATTTAACAGAAGTCGCCTACAATGAACGGCTCGTTTGGACTACATCCCTCTACTTCCTGCTTTAATGACGTCACTAGAACCGTTTCTTGACTAACCTCCGCCCACAGGAATGCTCCCTCATCTCTACCGAAATTTGTTTATGTACTTGCGCATTTCTAATAACTTACTGTGTTTACTCAGCTCTTACGGTGATTTTCTGAAGTAAAACTGACGCTTCATCTTTTGTGTGATGTACAAGAAACTTTATTAAACTCATCAGTATATGTTTGATCATCGTTTAGACAGCAGACTTGTAGGCTGTTAATAATGGATACATACAAGCAGATGACAAATACGTTATAATAACCGTAATTAAACTACTAAACCATACCTGTTTCATCTCTATACAGCACTCTGACTCTGTAGGCATTATTGTCCGACTCGAAATGAACGCCGTTACTGAGAGTTTCTGATATTATCATCATTCCGTGAGATGAAATTATCCTGAGAGACTGAGCGCGAGCTCATGAAGCTCCGCCCCCTGGGTCGTCCAGCAGCAGCTTATTTGCATTTAAAGGGCACACACTAAAACAGCGCGTTTTTCTGAGCCTCAAAAAATGACAATTTAAACATGCTGTAAAAAATGATCTGTTGGGTATTTTGAGCTGAAACTTCACATACACACTCTGGGGACATCAGAGACTTATTTTACATCTTGTGAAAAGGGGCATAATACGGGACCTTTAACTCCATTAACTCCTGCTGGTAGATGTCATATTTACTCCATTAACCCCTGCTGGTAGATGTCATATTAAAGGTCCCGTTCTTCGTGATCCCATGTTTCAAACTTTAGTTAGTGTGTAATGTTGTTGTTAGAGTATAAATAATATCTGTAAAATTATAATGCTCAAAGTTCAATGCCAAGCGAGATATTTTATTTAACAGAAGTCGACTACAATGAACGGCTCGTTTGGACTACATCCCTCTACTTCCTGCTTTAATGACGTCACTAGAACCGTTTTTTGACTAACCTCCGCCCACAGGAATGCTCCCTCAACTCTACCGAAATTCGTTTATGTACTTGTCACGGGTGACAAAAGCGCTATCGAGCGGAACCCCCCTCATGAGCCATGCGTTTCCAGGGGGAACGATTTGTGGGCAACACATCCTACTCCGGTTCCGGGAGTGGTGGGAATTTTGCCCGGCCTGATTGACGCTGATGCACTGCAGGTGCGAGAGAGAGAGACACAGCCTCCACATAGGCTTTCCGCCTGACAAATCAAAGATAAAAGAGCCATTGAGAGAAGCATGGTGGTTGTTCTTGTTCGTCGTGGTCGTTGTTGGTTCGTGGAAGTGATCGGGGTGAGAAGGTCTCCTGTTGAAGTGGTCTATATTGAGAGTTAAAATCGGCTGTGGTGAAGCCTCGTTGGGGAAGACCTGCACATTGAAGTCTGCTGGACTGATTGAATGATTGGATCTGTGCTGAGGAAAGGAAGAGAAAGATAAGTGAACTGATTTCATTTTACAAACAATTGAAAAGCTTGAAGAGGATGCAGAGAACGTAGATCTGACGGTTGGGAAAGTTATGTGGTTCAGAGTGTGTTGAAGAGGAACCAAAGATCGAGTATCCTTCACGGGAGTGTAATGAAAGGATTGAGGTCTCTGATCAGCCTTATTGTGTGAGTGAATTGCAGTGCTTTTGCCTTATTGATACACATTAATGCATTGCTGTGGATTTGAAGTGAACACATGTGCGGTGTGCTTTTGCTGAGAAGTAGCTTCAACTTCTGCACGCGCCTTTGTGAAAAGTGATGATATCTGCTCTCTGCTCTGCTCTCTGCTATTAACCTTTTCTCTGCCTGAGCCCGGTGAGTGTACAGATACACTGGTGAAGTACTATTAAACTCTTCTCTGCTGAGCCCTGTGAGTGTACAGACATACTGGTGAAGTGCCATCAACCTTTTCTCTGCCTGAGCCCGGTGAGTGTACAGACATACTGGTGAAGTGCCATCAACCTCTTCTCTGCCTGAGCTCTGCAGCATTACTGGTGAAAAGAGTTTCTGAATCATTGTCCCATCACTGTACACCGACGAAAGTATCCTGTACTGAGAAGAACTCTTATCCTTTCTGCTCAATGTCTGAGTCTGGAAGTACGCAGCATCACTGGTGAAGTAAGCTTTTAAGCCACTGACTCATTATTGTGCACCGACGAAAGTATCCTGTACTGAGAAGAATCCTTACCTTTCTACTCAATGTCTGAGTCTGGAAGTACGCAGCATCGCTGGTGAGCCACTGACTCATTATTGTGCACCGACGAAAGTATCCTGTACTGAGAAGAATCCTTACCTTTCTACTTACTGTACAAGTCTTGAAGTCTGCAGCCTTACTGGTGAAAAGAGTTTCTGAATCATTGTCCCATCACACTGTGCGCCGACGAAAGTATCCTGTAATGAGAAGAATCCTTACCTTCCTACTTACCGTTGATCCCCGAAGAATGCAGCATCGCTGGTAAAGTAAGCTTTTAAACCACTCTCACTATTGTGCACCGACGAAAGTACTTTGTACTGAGAAGAATCCTTACCTTCCTACTTACTGACCGAGTCCTGAGGAAGACAGCATTGCTGACGAAGTAAGCTCTTGAGTCATTGTCCCTCTACTGTGCACCGACGAGAGTTCCCCATGACGACGAAGGCCTAGAAGACATTGAATTCAATTAAGATTTGTGCCCTTTTTATATCTTGTGCTAAATAAAGATTATTATTATTCTTTGGAACTTATCTTGTGTCTGTGTCGTCCATCTGTTGCGGACCTGTGGTGTCGGCTCCTCGCGGTGGTGTGGTGTTTTCAAGTCCGGGGCGGCGGGTCATCCATCCGAGGTCCGCCCCGGTGACATACTTGCGCACTTCTAATAACTTACTGTGTTTACTCAGCTCTTACGGTGATTTTCTGAAGTAAAACTGACGCTTCATCTTTTGTGTGATGTACAATAAACTTTATTAAACTCATCAGTATATGTTTGATCATTATTCAGACAGCAGACTTGTAGGCTATTAATAAATAATGGATACATACAAGCAGATGACAAATACGTTATAATAACCGTAATTAAACTACTAAACTATACCTGTTCCATATCCATACAGCACTCTGACTCTGTAGGCATTATTGTCCGACTCGAAATGAACACCGTTACTGAGAGTTTCTGATATTATCATCATTCCGTGAGGTGAAATTGTCCTGACAGACTGACCCCGGATTTCCACCAACTGCGGAACGGCTGCGGATCGGCTCCGCTGCGTGTCGGCTCCGTACTCCGTCGTCCGTTCAATACCCACCAGGTCCGGATTTGTTGCGGAACGGCTGTGTCCATGACTGACAGCTGAAGTCACGAGGACCCACGAGATCTCGCTAATTCACGTATGATCGCGCGATATATAGTTTCTATAAACAGAACGTTATGAGGAATGGTATATTATGACGTTTTCAAGGTGTAGTGTAGGGAAATATGATCCGCCATGATCACGGTGTATTTTATTTAGAAAATTAACCGGATCTTTTATTTTGTTTTGGTTTGTTCTGTTTTTTTGCTCGACTTCCTGTCCTGCGCACTCTGCCCTGTAGTGCTGCGGAGCTCTCCGGCATCCGGCAAAAATAGAAGCTCTGCGTATCTGCTCCGGAGGGCTGCGGATCGCCAGAGTCGGAACGCAGCCGTTCCGCAGTCAGTGAAAATACACACATTGACTTTAATGGAAACCTATTGACTCCACAGCCGTTCCGCAGTTGGTGGAAATTGGGGGTGAGCGCGAGCTCGTGAGGCTCCGCCCCCTGTGCCGTGCAGCAGCACCTCATTTGCATTTAAAGGGCACACACTAAAACAGCGCGTTTTTCTGTGCCCCAAAAAATGACAATTTAAACATGCTGTAAAAAATGATCTGTTGGGTATTTTGAGCTGAAACTTCACATACACACTCTGGGGACATCAGAGACTTATTTTACGTCTTGTGAAAAGGGGCATAATCACGGAATAGAGGCGAACACCGACGTAAAACAAGTGAGGTTGAGAAGTTTGACTTTTACCATTTGACAAATATGCAACTTATTAGCTAAAATAGTGTTATGAGTCGGTGTCGTGGAAGTGGTGGCAAACACTGAGTGACAACGAGAGAAGATCCAAGTGCAGTTTATAACACAATCCAAAGTCGTGGTCCACTAAGCAGGCAGAAGGTCAGAGAACAGAAATCAGTCCAAACAAACAAATCCAGAGAGCAAGACATGAACGAGAAATCCAGGACACGGCAGAATTCAAAAACCAGGAAAATAGAAAACAGAAAACGCTCAGTAATGCAGTGAACCACGATACAAGACTTCACGATGAGACAAACAACAGAACAGGGTTATATAGGAAGAGACACATGGATAAAGAGGTGATGGGAAACAGCTGCACATGATTACACAGATGACAGACAAAGCATTGTGGGAAATGATGTGTGTAGAGTCAGTGGTAAGAGCGCCCTCTGCTGGCGTTCAAGAGCACTCGCAGCTTAACGCCAAATAGTGTGAGAAATAGTTTTGAGCCTCTGCTTCCTCTATTATTTCAGATAACCTGGAAGAGCTGAGATATAACAATATTTATTTTTTCATATATTACAAATATATTTTAAATTAATTAATAAGTCATATATTAAAAATTGTGAAATCACACAAATCATTTGTTGATCATAAACGTTTTTACAGTCTTTTCCTCAATTCATCACTTTCAGTAAATGTTGTAGGTGAATTACTGAATGATCAGCTGTTAGTCTTTATTATCTTCTGTTCATCTTGTGTCTCTCTGTTCAGTCTCATGTGTCTCTCTGTGGGTTTCCTGAGTAAGTGTGTTTAATTAAACTGAACTGAGACCCTCAACCTTCATATGTTTTCTGTGGCTTTGAGCTGGACGGAAAAAACTGTCTGTTCATCACACAAACACACACACAAACACCTCCAGTGTTCATGAGAAACTTTAAGACTAAAAATGGGCTTTCTTTGCAACAATAATGTGTTTTGGGAAACACTGTTAAAAGACCATAAATTAACATAAAAAGTCAAGAGACAAAGTACCCAACTAAAGGCAACACTGTTCACTATAATGGTGATGTTTTTGATGGAGCTTTTAACACATCAACATCTAAACTGTTAATTCTCAATAAGATCTTCTGTAGACGTCTGCCAGAAATAAAGTCAGTCTGGTCAGTAATAAGTGAAGCTGGTAATGCTGTTTGTGGAGTTGTTTAATCTTCACAGAGTGGGATCATATGTTCTCTGAGCAGTGTTGATTTAACTCTGGGGATTTTTCTGTGTGGATTATAAAGCTTGGAAGAGCCAGAATATTCTTTAATAATCGATTGTGTTTGGTTGAAAGAAGTAAGTCATATACACCTCGGATGACTTGAGGGTGAGTAAATTATGGAATAATTTTCATTTTTGGGTGAACTAACCCTTTTATAAATAATCTTTCTCATGATCTCCCTGTAACTAGTATCTCGTGTACAAACCTAAAGCAGATCAAAGAAAAGAATCAATATTCAGAGAGATGAGAAAGAGTCCTTTAACAGCTTTGAACATATTCTCATGTTTCATGCGTCTCATCATAAAGGTGTTTTAAACTTGTGTCCGTTTAAGAGCTGCTATTAAAGAGGTTTTATGTGTCAAACGATGCATTTAAATGTACGTGTCTCTGCATTTGGAGTGGAAACTTCACAGTATTTTCTAGAAGCATCACTTAGGTGTTGTGTTTCCTGTTTTATTCACACCCTCAGATAAACTGAGATGACAAACTCTTTACACACACCAATAAACCTCTGACACAACTGCTATTTTAAACATGTGAAAGAAGAAACATGAGCAGTAGAACTTTAAAGTGTGTCATGATTCAACAGTCTTGATCAATAAAACGATTGTATCAATGAATTGTAAACATAAGCAAATACTGGTGTAATGTGTGCTGATCTGTGATCTGTTATAAGCGAGTTAGTTGAGTCTCATGCGGTGATTGACCGTGGCGTAATCAGAGTAAAGCTCGTTCTTACTGACAGTGACTGAAGCTTCACTGAGAGACTCTTCGTGCTTCTGGAAACTGACAGACGCGTACAGGAGCCCAGCAGAGGGGATTGTGGGTAGTTCATCATGACTGTTAATCTGAGCTGATCCAGGATCTGAGAGAGAATCACGTCTGCTGTCTGCACATGATGACTGAACAGGAAAAATAGAGAGAAAATGTACAACAAAAGGAGAAAACATCACATAAGCACAACATATGTACAAACACACACACACACATACACACACACACACACACACACACACACTGTGACTCACCAATGTATTTTTCTCCCTCTTTCTCTTTTCTGATGTCGAGGTTCTTCCTAATTACCCAAAACAAAATGAATCAATTAGTAAAACATAGAGCAACTAGATCAAACTGGAGATGAACAGCAGCATCTGAGACAGAAACTCAGTGAGATTTTACTGTTGCTCATTGAAGCAGAACAGAGACACTCAAATAACTTTAATTATTCATTTGTTTCAACAGATAATAAATGATCAAACCTCGTCTCTTGTGTCTTAATTTACACACAGTCAGAGTGAATCCACCAATCAGCAGCAGACTCACACACACACAAATAATGATGATCATGGAGAAACCTGAAAATAAAGCACAAACACACACACACAGAGTGCTTATTAGAGAACAACTAAGAGATACACATGAATGAAATATTAAAATTTATACTGTTCATTTTCAGCCCTTTTCTATCCGGCATAAATGCATGTTTTACACTTATGGGTTATTAAACATTGTTTTAAAGTGTGAGTAAAAACATTTTATATTAATTCAATATTTATAGAACTCTGTTTGCAATGTTTGTCATAAAGGAACTTGTTTAGTATTGTAAATGTTCATGCTTCACATTTCAACTATTATTATTTTTTATGAACCTGAATTATTCTGCAGTAACAAGAGTGTATTTTAGTCTCTTCTGCAGACTTACACATAAAACATGTTCTTCTTCATTTCTCTGTTGAGTTTTGTGTTTCTTACTGAGACTCTGAACCTTCAGCTCATTTTTGTGGTTTTGAGCTGGTCTGAGAACAGCCTGTTCATCACAAACACTAAACACTTCCTGCATTGTAATGTTGCTTTATGTTTTTATTTGTTGAGTGTCACTGTTAATGTCAAATATTAATGTCAGTGCATCATTAGATGATGCTTATAAGAAAATAATATCTAGTGTTGCAAGTCAAGATGATGTCACTGTCATTATTCCCCTTGTGTGGACTTGAGAATTTTTTATTGATTTGGCCCTGTTGCTGAGCGGCTCAACCTTTACTTTACCTTGACAAACTTAAAATCAGCCAATTATATTATTTCATTTTCTAGATTATCATAGTTTTAAGTTTTCATTTGTCACACTTCTGACTTGGCTACACAGAAAAATCAACTCTGCTCAGAGCACATAAGGTCCCACTCTAAAGAGTGTTAAAGTAACTCTTAATCAGAGTTAAGTTAATGAAGTTTTTAATTAAGTGATTATTAAGTGATGATGGAGCATTAGTGATGAACACCTGCTGTTAACAAGCAGAATCACTGAAGGAAAGAGAAACACACGAACTAAAACTGACTTCAGACACAGTCTTAGATAAAAAATCCTGGTTACAGTAATTTATTGTAAAATAATACTCTTTAATCTCTTTAAGTTATAAAGTGAATAACTGGTGAGCGTCTTTTTGTCTCATCACATTGATGCACCACTGCTGAAAGGCGGTCCACTGCTAGCAATCATATTTATTCATATATTTTTACACCATAATACAATGGTGTGGTTCAGAGTCCTGCACGGGTCCTGTTTGGTAAACCTGCAGTACTTAACAGAGCACTGACCCATTATCTGACAGCAGCCCTGATTTTAATTCCAACCCGACCCTTTGACCTAAAGTTTGATACGGAGCAGGGCAGCAATCTCTCGGGAGCCACACCTGTGGATTCTTAGACCTGGTGTGCCTCACAAACTTTACGCTGAGCGTCTTTTCCACAAAAGCCTCAACACGCAAACAACCTTTCCAGTGTGGGCCCTTGAGAGAATTTCCCGTAGACCATCTGCTCCTCCGATGAGGACATCGCCAGCCCCGCTCCAAATCCAGAGTCTAGAGAGCCCATCCCTGCAAGCTGCACAGAAGTTACGCTAGAGCTCAACGCAAACTGTGGAGATCGGCCTGCAGCGATGAACAAGCCAGACAGAATCTGTGCCAAACATCGCCCCGGAGCAGGAGTCACACGGAGAGTCTGACCAGGTGTGTGAACCTGCAACCCTGCCACTGTGGATGACTATGGCCTGGACTCTGGAAACTGTTTGGAACTTTTTGAAAAGATAATCTCCTGCCCCCACTGATCCTGCCCAGCCTAGAGTTCCCTATGTTTCCTGAGTGCCCAGCCTCCCTCTCCCACCTCCTCTTCCCAAATAAGCCAGTTCCACAGGCCTGCCTCCGCTGCTTCTCTTCAGACACTCTGCATCTCCTCCTACACATCTCGGTGAGGATCTGCCTCGGCTCCGACTCCAGCCTCTGAACTGGGTTCCTAATGACCTCCTACCCTTCTATAGGGAGGAGTTATTCCAACACCTTCTGCCTCTGATGACTTCCAGTGTCCCTCCGACCCCTTAATGGAGTGGAGTTATCACCAACTGTCTGTCCCTGATGGCTTTCAGTAATACACTAGCCTGCATTCAAGAGCCTGGTGTCCCGCACTCACGTCTGAGTGTGTGCGTAAACTCACCATCTCACTTCACAATTCTCTCAACTCTTCTAACCAGAAAGTCCTAACCAAAATATTATTTAAAAATGTTTAATCAATTAAAAAATCAGTTTTGAAAGAATGATTCAATGACTCGCTCATAAAGAATTTGAGCAAATCTCTTGAATGAATTATTCAATGAAAAACACATTCATCTGTAGCCACCTAGCAGCATCATAATGCAATTGATACAATTGTTATTTAAAGCGACAAGTTACTTTTAAAAGGTGGTTTGCTCTATTTTGATGGCTACTGTAGGCATCAGTGTTTTATGTGAACTATAAAGTATAAAAGAGCACTCCCTTTATAATGACTGAAGCTGTCAATCACTTCAGTTGCAGCGTGATTGTCTACAATGCTTTCACAGTCTTCAGACTACAGAGCGTGAACATAAATAAGCACAGGACCATTTGAAAGCAGCTGCCTATCAGTGGATACTGAATTTAATCCAAATAGTCTTGGCTATCAGATATTTACATAAGACGATGCTTTTTCTTAATGTGTTTTCTTAGTGGCCCCCATTGCCATATCTGTAGATCCAGCCCAATTCTTCAAGTGTTGATATATTAACTTTTAAATCTGGCTCAAAGATTTCACAAACTTCAACCTCACCCTTTTTAACAGTGAGAGTGACTTTAGTGGTGATGTGAGATCCACACCAGTATATCCCAGAATCCTCTTCTCTCAGATCAGTGATGTTTACAGTAAAGACTCCAGTAGAAGCTTCATCACTGAAAGAGAATCGATCATCTCTGATCGTCTCCAATGAAACTCCATCCTTCACACACATGGAGGGTTCATGTGCTTTGCAGAAGCATTTCTGATGTTCATCATGATGTTTGCACTGGATTGACACGTCGTCTCCTTCATACTTAGTCACGTTCAGCTCTGGAAATATTAGAAATATAAGAACATCAATTCACAGCCATAGTTTCACATATTCAGATGTATAAACCTTCCTCACCCTCGTTCATGATGACGATCAGATGAGTGTAAAGATAATTCACGTCTCTCTCTAATGTCACTGCACACCAGTATTTCCCAGCATCCTCTGCTGTCAGTCCAGTGATGGTCCCAGTGAAGACACTTGCAGTGACGTCATCATTCAGAGTCAATCTGTCAGTCTTGGTCTCTTTCTCTTCTCTCACAGTCTCATTGAGAGTATTTCTATCTCTAGTGGAGCACTTCCCCTTACAGAGAGACTTTGACTTTGATTTATAGATTGAATCATAAGGGCAGAAGATCTCAGCAGATTCTCCTTCACTTCTCACTACTGGAGCCACTGCAAACAAACACAGACATTTAACACACATGATTCTGAATATACTGTATTTACTTCAATGATGAATCATCTGAATTCACTCACTGAAGAGGTTGAGCTGAATTTTGGTGGTCAGGGAGATGAAAGTCAAATGTGTGTCTCTGGTTTCTGCTCCACACCAGTAAACTCCAGCATCTCTCACGCTCACATTACTGATGCTCACTGTAAAAACTCTCTCTTCATTTCTCTCAGATGAAGGACTCATTTCTGTCACTGCAGATGTGCTGATGTTTTGATAGATGTGATCATCATCCTCTTTGCAGAAATGAACTTTATGTTCCTCTGGGATCTGACAGGTGATGTTGACTTCTTCACCAAGATGAGCAGATTCAGACTCCATCTTTGGATATTTTGCACCTTTAAACCAGGACAAATTTACATAAAGATCAGAACAAAAACGTATAACTTATAGATGATAAAGTATATCCGGTTCCTCACCGTCTCTGACGAGCAGCTGAAGTTCAGTGAAGCTCTCAGTATAGTGAGACACATTCACTCCACATCTGTATGTTCCTGCATCTGCAGCTTTCAGCTCTCTAAAAAACACCATCAAGACTCCTGCTCTGGTGTCGTCATATAAAGAAACATCTCCATTCTCCATCCATTCATCCTGAACTCCTGGATTCTTCCTCTCTGAACATCCATCTGGTTCTTTACAGATGTATTTTGGCTTGGTTTTGTGTTGAGGATGTTCACACTTGATCATCATACGACCTCCTGAGTGACCAGTCACTCTAGACACGCCCACTTTAGCTGTCAATCACAAATATCTGACTGAATCAGTGTCTTCATCAAATGTGACATGTAGAAAATACTGAAGAAGAAAACACTGACTATGTGAACTTACTAGATGGTATTGATAGTATGAACTACTCACCCATGATGTGCAGATGAACAGTATTAATAATGAAGTAACTGTACGAGCCTCTGTAGATCCAAACTCCACATAAATAAACTCCTCCATCATCTGGAGTCACAGCAGAAATTCTCACATTGAAGAAGTTTTTATGTTTGTCATCAGAAATACTGAATCTTTCGGTCTTCTTCGAGGTGCCGTAGATCGTCTCAATAGAGTCTTTTCCTTCTTTGAATATGATCTTGGGATCATTAATATGATTCTGCGAATATTCACAGCTGAAGGTTGCAGTTTCTCCAATATTCACCATCACTCTCTTTGACACTTTACAACATGAATCTGTAATTAAGAAAAAAAAAAAAAAATAGAAAAGAAATATATTTCACATATTATATAAAAGCTTTGAAATTTTCCACAGTTTTACTAAACAAAAACTTTAATCTTAATATGACTGACCTTCTTCCACATTCAAAGTTATATCAATGTACCACTGGCCTTCAACTGTAATCCAGTATCTTCCAGCATCATGTTGGTTCAGTTCTCTGATGTAGATAATGAGTTTTCCCTCTTTGTTTTTAAACAGTGTGAATCGTCCTTCATTAATCCATTTATCATGTGTCCTATAATGTATTATTGTTCTCCACCCAGGTAATTTGGCCATATATTTAGCAGAGTATTTGAACCAAAGTTCCCCAGAATCAACAAGAAGACTTCCTCCAGAATATCCAGTGACACTGACGCATCTTACTGCACCTGTCAATCAGATTGATACTGTGATCAGAAACCTCATGAACAGAAAACAGCATCATTACTGCAGTGATGAAAGAGAAAAGCTCTGACCTGAGATCAGGGAGAAAGTGAAGAAGATGAGGAGGATCTTCATTGTGAGTTGAGTTCAGTCTTCTTTATGCTGAATGTTCTCTGTGTGAATCTCTCTGTCTCTACATCTGTCTGCTTTAGTTCCTTCCTCTTTCTTCAGCTCTTTATCAGTAATGATCAGCTTTACTGGCTCCTCCCACCATCAGCACTGACTGAATATTACATTAATCACACTGAAAGAGCGCCACCTAGTGGAGGTTACAGTGTCTGATACTGAGAGCTCATACAGGCTTCATCTCCTCTACAGAAGAACAAATGACACTGAACATAATTAATCTACATTATTCAAATCTTCCTCTAGAGGGCGACAGTATAATCTACATGCAATGTGTCTATAGGTGGTCTCAGTAAACAAGACACTTTCAAGATTAAAATGAATTAAAATAAAAGGTTAAAACAACAAAGCATAATGAAAATTATAAAAATGCAAGATATAGTGCATAATATACCACATACAACTGACATAATCCGTACATCAGGATATGTTGAGTTACAAAGGCTGATTCACTCTCTACAGAAACATCTTGATTGATTTCATGTCTTTATGAAACAGCTTCATCTTCCTGAGACTCTGGAAAAAAATGCATTGTATACTCTGGTTTTTGACATCTTTATCAGCAGTCTAGTCAAGTCAGCTTTATTTATAAAGCAAGTTATGCAGTTCAGATTGTTTCAAAGCAGCTTTACAGGGATCATAATGGAAAATAGGAAAATGCTGTTAGAAATTTTAACATTTTTTAGGAGCACAGTAAATTCCCCGATGTTAAATTTACATCGCTCAGTGTTCATATGGGAACCACCAGCAGGGTATTAAAAAAACACTGAAGCAGTGTTAGAGTTAATGAGATGCTTAAGTGATTAATTGAGTGATGATTGAGCATTAGTGATGAACACCTGATGATAACAAGCAGAATCACTGAAGGAAAGAGAAGCAACAAGAACTACAACTGACTTCCAGCCTTAGTCTTAGCGGCTGTTTACTCGACACCATTTACATGACAACAGCGTTTTGTTTTTCTGAAAATGCAAACTTCTGACTGCACACCAGTCAATCTCGAGAATCTCTAATGGTGACCAAACATTTTCAATAAAACATCAACATCTAAACCTCTGTTAACTCTCAAAAAGAACTGTACTTCTGTCATAACTCTCGGAGTGATTGGCATGGTAATGGATATGACAATGTTAATATGTTTGGCCTTAGTGGAATAGATCTGCTTCACTGCTTCTGCTGTAAAGAGACTTGCTACTGCCCATACACACACAACACACTGCCTTCCTGAATTAACGCTGCGCTCAGTTTATGACTGCATTTGGTTTATTAGCAAAAATTGTTTTGAGATTCCACTTCCCTCTTGCAAATATTACAGATGACCTGATTAAATCATTTTGAAGGGAGAGCTGGGATATATTATAAATATTTATACTTTTTATTTTTCATATATTAAACAAATGCACATTATGCTTTATGGAGTGGAAAGTCTGTGCCCATCGATACTGAGATAAACATCCTGTTCTTATCATATACAGGAGGCTGAAGGGTTTCTGGGTTTGACCCACAGAAGATAAATAGAGCAAAAGAAAACCACAAGCTGAAGAACATCTCATGCCGTTGATCTTTAACTGACCACAGTTTTAAACAACCCTGCAAACACAAAGACATTTACAAACAAGTCTCTTTATCTAAGTAAAGAAAAAATACTGGGCTAAAGATAATATTTCTGAAATACACACTTTTGATTTTTACTAACAAAAAGTCGACGTGTCAACTGATTGGGATCACGTTTAGGGAGCCTGTCATCTTCGAGTATTGTTTAAATGAGCCAATGTACATTGGCATGCATGAATTGCATCTCACGCTCCGCCTCGCAGCGCGGGTATAAACACGGAAGCGGATGCACACACCACTTGTCTTTCACGATCGGCGTCGATGTCTCTGAAGAGTGCAGTAGTTTTCAACGAGCGAGTGTGTCGGTGTTCTTCTAGGAGTGAGTGCAGCGGTGATCGCGAGCTTTGAGCTCTCAACTGCTGTTTTAACAGCATCAAGTTTTTGTGTTTGTTGATGGCTGGTTAGAGGGCGGAAGAGTGAGTGCTTCACTGTTTCAGTTCACTGTGTTGCCGTGGTCATTCCCCTGTGTGCTCCGGCACTGGTGATGGGTCCCATTTCCTGAAAGAGCAACACGGGTGCGTTTGCATCTTAAAAAAAAAAAAAGGATGCCGTCCCCCCTGATCGGTCTGGCTCAGCCTGGTTGATATGGCGGATGCGGACATGGTTTGGTTCCTGGTCTCCCCAATTTCCCATTGGGCTGATCGGCGACGAGTTGGAGAGCTGCGCCCAACAGTTCTCTGCCGCCCAAGCGCAGACGGAGGCCATCCGGCACATCCTGCCCCGGCGGCTCGCTGCTGCCTCCACCCTGCTGCCGGTGGCAGTTCCTCCGCCTGCTCATCGCCAAGGGCGTCCCCCTGCCGCCGCTACCACTGGGCCTCTGCAGCAGCCTCCAGCCAGGCCTCAGCATAGAGCCAGCCGCAGTAGGGACGCCCAGCCCGCTGCCTGGTGACAAGCGATAGCGAAAGCATTCCTGAGCAGGCCTCTCAGGGATGGAGGAGGATGCTCTTGGAGTTGGTCACCGATCCACTCCCTCCCCCTGGTGGAGGGCCGGGTGGAGTCTTTGTTTGTGTGTGTCTGTTCTGCCGCTAGCTCCCAAAACAGCGGAGCTGGCGGTACCCACACTTCAAAGAAAGAGCAGTTCCTCTGTTCCTGAGTCCCAAGAGGGCCAGTCTGGCGGTGTGCGACCCTGTAAAGCCTTGCACCCCTCAGCTACCTCTTGTGTCACCAGTCAGTTAGTGCAGTTCGAGGACCCGGTCACGCTAACAAGCATAACAAGAAATCGAGCTAACGACACACCTGAAACCAACATGAAAAACTACAAGAGGACTACAAAGATGGCAGACAGAACAGGAAACAGGAAGTATAACAAAGTCCAAGGACAAACATTGAACAAAGGCCATGATTAATAACAGTACAATAAGATTATTTTGTATTACAAGTTTTCTGAAATGGTATGTTTAAATATGCAAATGGAGTATTTTATAGGAGCATTTCTAAAACAGAAATCTGAACATTAGAACTCTTGTTTATTTTTGTTCACATATTAAAGTTTTTTTTAAAGAGGGTGTTTTGGATTTCTCTTTTATTATCACTCCATAAATCATAAAACACTGTCAGCATCCAGAGAAAAACAGCTGAGCATATGTTCAAGAGTAAAATGTGAGTCTGATCTCCTGCTGGTGGAAGAGAGTCGTTCAGGTGTTCAGCACCACGGACAGAGATTCTTCAGAGATTCATCACCATACACAAACACATTCACAGTCTGTCCTGATGATCTTCTGTCATCATCAACATCAAATTACACTTCACAAATGTCTTATGATGCTGGATAAGTGACCTTCAAGGCAACATTACATACATCAACAAATCATAAATCAGTTTATTTGAACAGATGAGACTTCTGTAGTGAGCAGATATTTATAAAAGCAATAAGTCCCATGAAGCTGGTTCTTTACAGATGTATTTTGGCTTGGTTTTGTATTGAGGATGTTCATACTTGATCATCATACGACCTCCTGAGTGACCAGTCACTCTAGACACGCCCACTTTAGCTGTCCATTATGTGCATTATAAACAGTATTAATAATGGAGTAACTGTACAAATAACTGTAATTTTCACAATTATGAGTTTCTGTTCAGTCACAGGATGTTTGACTTTTTTTATGCTGAATGTTCTCTATGTGCAAGAGGGCTGTTAGGCCCCCTTGCACATAGAGGGTTTTTAAAGTATGACATCATATTGACCTCCTTTGACTCAGTATATCAGCCTGCATTTCCCATCTCAACCTACTTTCTCTTGTATCTCATGCTGCTGTAATTCACTATCTGAATTATCGTAATGCTATTTTTATAAATCGCCGAGATGGGCGACCATAAACTTTAAACATGACGAGGGGAGATCGATAGCTGCTGTAAATGGTATTCTTTATTAGTTTTTTCCACAACCGCCACATTGCCTTTCCTTCTCGTTAAAAAAGTGTATATTTACATACGTGAATAATCTTTTGAAGCATATTGTATGTTTTATACACAGCGAAAATAGCCTGTATTTGACCGAAATTCCAGAATTGTCTGCTGACTATTGATAGCATAGTGATTGTTTATATGGATGTCAATGAAGAGGATGCTAAATATCATTTTGGTTTTAAGATTTTGCCAATTAATAGGCAAGAATAAACCTGATGTCCTCCATGATTCCTACACTGTAAAATCCAACAGTGATTCTAACTAACACTTTTTTAGTTAACTTTATTTAATGTCTTAACTTAATTGTTGAAATCCAGTAAACTGTACTATTCACATACTATGCTTCTTTTTTTTTTTTTTTACTCAGAAAACCCGAGTTAAGATTAACTGATTGGTTTGAGTGCCATTTTGTGAAGGAAAAAAAAAGTTTTTGATGCAGACTTTTCACTCATTTCCTCCACTTCTGCAGTTATTTTTGCATTCACCGATTTCCCAAATTCATCTTCAATGTTGAATTGTCAATACAACAATACAATTTTAAAGAACATCTCATAAGCTGACTTCATAAATTAATATTGATTTTCCTAAAATGTTTCAGTGTTCCCGTTGGTTGGGCACTTCATTTATATTAATTGGAAGGAAGTAATAAATAGTTTGCTTTTAAAATGTGACTCTGACTTCTAAAGTTAAATATATTAGCTAAGCATTTATCAGTACAACATATTATTCCTATTTCACTTTATTCAGTTTTTTAAAGGCAATCGGTTTAAATGCTTTTTTTTATTATTATTAATTAATTTGATTTTTATAGTGTGATCTTTCTGACAAAAAAGCCACAACTGTAGAAGTGGGAGATTTCCGACAGCATGTGAAGGCAGCATCAAATCTCAGTTTTTACTGTCATGTGTGTGTTTTTCAGATCTCTACATCATCAGTACGGTGTGTTCGTGTTTGATTCTGTTGTTAGCTGTAGGACTGAGTTTGGTGTTGTTCAAGTGCAGATGGAAAAAGACAGAAGGTACAAACACAAATGCTCTGGTTTTATGAACTGAAACCAAATGTGATGCTGAAATGTTTCAACTTCTGAATGTTTACTGTAATAATTTGGTCCATCCACAGCTTCAGTCTCATCGGATCCGAGGAACACAAGAGACGGCGATGAGGTAATGTTTCATTCTTCATACAGTCTTTCTCTGTTCTCTGTTTCTCTGCCAAAACTATGTAAAACCATTGTGTACAAGTGCAAAAGTAATTTTAAAATTTTCCAATTACATATCATGTTATAAAATATAATTAACATTTCCCTTTCAGGAAGTAAATTCTGCTTATTATGAAGCAATTCAGGACTCTGCTCAGGTGTCCATTGGTTTAAACACAGTTTATGCCACGACAAATTTACCCACAAGCCCCCCTGTCAGTGATTTCTACACACTGGCTCAAAACACTGAATCCTGAAGACACCCATCATAATCTCTCCATTCTTTCCTCATTAATTTGACTCATGTATGCAGTTTGATATGTTGTATGTTGTATTTTTCCAATTATTTGGGATTTTTTAACCATCCTTTTTGTTTTATTCACCAATCGTCTGCTACAGTCATATAAACTCTGTTGGCATACAAGTCTATGGGCCCTATTTTAACGATCTGAAACGCAAGTGTCAAAGCGCAAAGCGCAAGTAACTTTGTGGGCGGGTCTTGGCACTGTTGCTATTTTCCCGGCGGGATAAATGACTCTTGCGCCAGGCGCAAATCTAAAATGGGTTGGTCTGAAGTAGCTTCATTATTCATAGGTGTGGTTTGGGCGTAACGTGAAATAAACCAATCAGAGCGTCATCTCACATTCCCTTTAAGAGCAGGCGCGCTTGTTCTAAAGCGGACTCCTATTATAACGGCGGATTTGCCAGACGCACGCGAGGAGCGGTTCACAGCCGAGGAGAGCAACGCTCTCGTCAGGGACGTTGGGGATGGAGAAACCCACCAAAATTAACTTCGGTTAAAAAGGCGTATGATAATTTGGGTAAATGTGTAAGCTAGATGTATGCTTTTATAATAAATTGTATATCTATCTATCTATCTATCTATCGTAATAATGTATAATTTGCAAAAATGAAAACTGCTGCTTCTGTGTAGATGAGAGAATCAAAGTGTATGCGCGTTGTGCACACGCTACATTGATTATGGCCAAGCATGCGCCCTTAAAATAGCATATGAATAACATGCGCAACGCACCACTGACTTTAAACCATTTTTTCCTGGTTAGTGGCGCAACTGTTTTCTAAACCTGCAAAATAGCATGAAGGAACGTTTGCGCTGGAACACGCCTCCTTTTTTGCGCTGAACCGCCCAGGGAGCGCAAGTTCATTCCCTAGTTTAGCGACGTGCTTCTGTGGAGGAAAAAACGCGCTTTGCGCGGGTGCAAAATAGGAATGATACATGCGTCGGTGTACAAAGTCAATTGCGCTGGGTGCAAGATAGGGCCCTATATGTTTATATGAATGATGTGATTCAAATTAATCAATTTAAAACCAAATGTGGGCTTAATTGCCTTAAAGAGCACAGCATTAAGATTATTTAAAGTAATGATTCATTTTGAAACCTAAAGTTTTATTTCTGACAATCACTATGTGAATAGAAAGTATGCAAATTGACACAACAAGGGTCAAAAGGGCAATATTTGACACAAGAGTCGTATTTGCCAGAACAACTGAATGAATAAATATACATTTTTGGTATTACAATGTTATAATATTTAATAGAATATTTTTTATAGAAGTAATATTTTATTGAAAATGCTCGTCCTCTCATTATGGACACTAATGTCATTATTAGATCATACTGACACCAAGTGGTCGAATATTCAGGTTAAACCAGTACAATACTTTTGAATGGTGCACGTTGTCTTGACACTTCAGGACTGCGTTGTCGTAGAGTCCAGGCGGACTGTGTGAACTCAGCATACGTTTTGTTCTCACTTCTCCTCTCACTAAGGAGGAAACTGCATTCATGGCCATATTTAGAGTTTCACTAGAAGTGACACAATATGGTCACTGTGAAAATGAAAAGCATAGAAGAACTCATATTATAAAACCTTTAGAGATAAGGATGAAACTTCAGTATTCTATTACTCTGTTAGTGCGCGGATGAGGAGGAGGGAGTTTTGTTTTGTTTTTGTTTTTGTTTCCGTTTTGTTTGACAATACTTTAAACATCATCAACAAGAAGTGACTTCACCCAACATCACTTTAAAAAGAGAAATTTGCTAAAAATGAACCTAATTAAACTGTTCCTTGCACATACTGTACGCCCTTGTGAAAAAGAAGTGTGCTTAATTGTATTGAAAGCATACTTTTTGTGTGCTTAAAATAATAAAAGTATACTTTTTGAAAAGTGCACTTGCAGATAATATAATAAAATTAAAATTAAAGACCACTTATGTGTACTTAAAGGGAATACACTTTAATGACAATATTTATTAACACACTTAAGTGCACTTTTTACAAATGCACTTTGTAATAATATCTAATTAAGTTTAACTTAAAGTAAGTACACTTTCATCACAATATTTATAAACACACTTAAGTGTATTTTTAAAAATGCACTTTGTAATAATGTCTAAAGCTTAACTTAAAGAAAGTACACTTTCATCACAATATTTATAAACACACTTAAGTAAAATTTTTACAAATGCACTTTGTAATAATATCTACTGTAATTAAGTTTAATTTAAAGTAAGTACACTTTCATCACAATATTTTTATGTATGTATCACTTTTTATGAATGCACTTTGTAATAATATCTAATTAAGTTTAACTTAAAGTAAGTACGCTTTCATCACAATATTTATAAACACACTTAAGTGCATTTTTAAAAAATGCACTTTGTAACAATGTCTAATTAAGCTTAACTAAAAGAAAGTACACTTTCATCACAATATTTATAAACACACTTAAGTGCACTTTTTACAAATGCACTTTTTAATAATGTCTAATTAAATGTTACTTAAAGAAAGAACACTTTCATGACAATATTTATAAACATACTTAAGTGCATGTTTTAAAAACTGCACTTTGTAATGTCTACTAAGTTTTACTTAAACATACATTTTAAATAATTATGATTTATAACACATTTTTAAACACACATTTAATTGTATTAATTGCGAGCAAAAGTTAAACAAATGTAAACAAAATGAATTTGCATTTAAATTCAGTTAAAATACATTTAATTTTAATCACACTACACTACATTGAAAAAAAGATTGACTTTTAGTTAGGTTAATGAAAGTTTTGTGAACTTACAGAGTTTAACAACACAATGAGTTAGAACAACTTCAACTTAAACAGAAAAGCTGAAATAACATTTAACCATGCATGATATATGAATGTTGTTTAATGCGCATGCGCGAGAAATACTACGTCATTATGACGCACTACTTCACTAGAGTTTGAAAAATGCGCTATGTTTTGCGATCCGTTTGCGATGCGTGATGATACTGAAGCTAGCCAAACAAGAGAACAAAAGGAGCACCACGTTTGGATGTTTGTTTGCAGATGAGAGTTATGCTGCAAATAATCAGTCAAGTAAGTATATCTTGATGCTTTCTTTAGTTATTTTTTTTTCACCGTAACATGTGCATTTTAATCGCAGATATTATAAACTCAATAGACTCGGGAGGTGAATTAATCATGTTTTCAATAATTTAGACAGTAATAATTTCAATAATCTCGCCACTCTCGTCCCCCTCTGTCGCCAGACCCCTGCCAGAGCACGCCCCTGTGGGACGCTGGTCCTCCCCTGGGAGCTCGTCTGGGCCTTCGGGTCAACTGGGAGAAGAGCAAACTCTGCCCAGTGCAGAGAATCTCTTTTCTCGGTATGGAAATCGACTCGGTTGCCATGTGCGCGCAGCTTACGAGCGAGCGCGCGCAGTCACTGCTGACTTGCCTTCGTCAGTTCGAGGGCAAGAGTGTGGTTCCACTGAAACTATTTCAGAGGCTCTTGGGGCATGTGGCATCCGCAGCCGCAGTCACGCCGCTCGGATTGCTTCATATGAGACCACTTCAGCTTTGGCTTCGCGATCAAGTCCCGAGGTGGGCATGGCATCACGGCACGCTCCGAGTTCCAGTGACTCAGACCTGCCGTCAGACCTTCACCCCGTGGTCGAACCTCAGCTTTCTTCGGGCCGGAGTGCCCTTGGAACGAGTTTCCAGGCATGTTGTTGTGTCAACAGATGCCTCCACCACGGGTTGGGGCGCCATGTGCAATGGTCATGCTGCCGCGGGCTCCTGGACAGGACCCCAACGCTTTTGGCATGTCAATTGCCTCGAGTTGCTGGCTGTACGTCTTGCCCTGCACCGCTTCCGTACGTTGCTCAGGGGTCAACACGTACTAGTCTGATCAGACAACACCGCGACAGTAGCGTACATCAACCGTTAGGGTGGTCTACGCTCTCGCCGTATGTCGCAACTCGCCCGCCACCTCCTCTTATGGAGTCAGAAGCATCTGAGGTCGCTTCGAGCCATTTATATCCCGGGAGACCTGAACCAGGCGGCCGACGAGCTGTCTCGGCTTCGGCCTATCGCTGGAGAATGGAGACTCCATCCCCAGACGGTCCAGCTGATCTGGGACCAGTTCGGGGACGCACAGGTAGACCTGTTTGCCTCCCACGACTCGTCCCACTGCGACCTGTTTTATTCCCTGACCGAGGGCACGCTCGGCACGGATGCTCTGGCGCACAGCTGGCCGCGGGGCCTCCGCAAGTATGCGTTTCCCCCAGTGAGCCTTCTTGCGCAGACTTTGCGCAAGATCAGGGAGGACGAGGAGCAGGTCATATTGGTTGCCCCGTATTGGCACAACCGCACCTGGTTCCCAGAACTAGTACTCCTCGTGACAGCACCTCCCTGGCCAATTCCTCTGAGGAAGGACCTGCTTTCTCAGGGACGGGGCACCTTATGGCACCCTCGTCCCAATCTTTGGAACCTCCACGTGTGGCTCCTGGACGGGATGAGGTAGGTTTGAGTACCCTACCACCAGCGGTGGTGGCTACCATCACTTCCGCTAGAGCATCGTCCACGAGACATGCCTATGCGCTGAAGTGGAACCTCTTCGTCAACTGGTGTTCTTCTAAACATCAAGAACCCACAAAATGCCCGATCAGTATCGTGCTTTCCTTCCTGCAAGAAGGGTTGGAGCGAAGGCTGTCTCCCTCCACCCTGAAAGTGTATGTTGCCGCCATTGCCGCACATCACAACGCAGTTGATGGTAAGTCCTGAAAGCACGACCTGATCATCAGGTTCCTGAGGGGAGCGAGGAGACTGAATCATTGCATTGGCCTCCATCAAGAGGGTAGGGGACCTGTAGGCATTTTTGGTTGACGAAGCGTGCCTGGAATTCGGACCGGCTAACTCTCACGTGATCCTGAGACCCCGGCCTGGATATGTGCCCAAGGTTCCCACCACTCCCTTTCGAGATCAGGTGGTGAACCTGCAAGCGCTGCCCTCGGAGGAGGCAGACCCAGCCTTGGCAGTGCTCTGTCCAGTTCGCGCACTCCGTGCTTACGTAGACAGAACGCAGTGTTTCAGGACCTCAGATCAGCTCTTTGTCTGTCATGGTGGGAAGCTGAAGGGAAAGGCTCTCTCCAAGCAAAGGTTGTCTCACTGGATAGTGGACGCCATTGCTCTGGCTTACCAGCAGAAAGGTCGACCATGCCCCCTTGGTGTGACGGCCCACTCCATCCGGAGTGTGGCATCCTCTTGGGCTCTAGCGCATGGCGCCTCGCTAACAGACATCTGCAGAGCTGCAGGCTGGGCGACACCTAACACATTCGCGAGATTCTACAATCTCCGAGTGGAGCCAGTTTCTTCTCATGTACTCGCTTCAACTAGCCGGTACTAGATTCTGCTCAGGTGTCTTCGCTTGCTCGCCATTCCTCTCCACGGACGGGATACGTGCGATATTCTCCTCAGGTGAGCCTAATAAGCCCTGAGTCTCCTCCAGCACTGACGACGTCAACGCCAGAGTTATGCCACCGGCAGCTTTCGCGCTTGGCTAGGTGCCTCCATGTGCATGGTTCCCCCTCTGGGCGACCCCCACATGTGTATTCCACTGTAAGCCTCTCTGAGCATGTGTCTTTCCCTTGGCAAGCCACCTTGCCACCCCTGGGGTTGAAATATTCCACCTGCGGCTGGACACCCCAGTGATTCTCCATATGCAGCCCCCCGGGGTCATATGTGTATTCTAAGTCCCCCCCTTCGGGCTGGGCATAATTGCATATTTCCACTGGGATATGCTTCCCAGTGTACCTTGGTATTCCTGTGTTAAGTAGGACTCCTTCGTCCATGCTAGTCTCACGACAGGGAGCTCAGACTTACGCAGGGCACTGGAAGACAGTCGAGAGGTGGCGTGATTACACTGGGAACCCCATTCGTCGTCATCCGACGTAACTCGGAGTGACTACGAAAGGGAACGTCTCGGTTACATATGTAACCCTCGTTCACTGAGTAGGGAACGGAGACGTTGCGTCTCCCTGCCACTTCCGCTGTACCGCTGGAACGCCTGAGTTCAGTCTTGGCTCCTCAGCGAAGACATATCTGCATGTTGCCAGCGCACTTCCTTATATACCCCCAGGGTGGGGCGGAGATACGCTATGCAAATTCCGCAGACCCATGGCATTTCATTGCCATTGGCTCATTTTATATACTCGAAGATGATAGGCTTTCTAAGCGAAACCCCATTCGTCGTCATCCGACGTAACGTCTCCATTCCCTACTCAGGGAACGAGGGTTACATATGTAACCGAGACGTTCTGTAGACAAAATAGAGGATTTTTTAAAACCCCTTAAACAAAATATAGCTTGTATTGATGAAGATTTTAAAGCTCTTTGTGATAAGGAGGTATCCATTTTAGAGATAAGAACAGCTATAAAAAAAACTTAAATTTAACAAGTCCCCCGGTAATGATGGCTTAACTGCTGAATTTTTTAAAACATTTCAAGACGATCTAGTTGAATTTCTGTTAATGGTCTTTAAAGAATCTATTGATCAGGAAGCTTTGCCACCCTCCATGACACAATGTCTAATATCCTTGATTCCAAAGCCTGATAAAGACCTATTGTCACTAGATAATTGGCGACCTATTACATTAATTAATAATGATAGTATAATTATTGCTTCCATATTTGCTTAAAGGTTAAAGTTAGGATTATAATTTATTATTGATGAGGGGCAGTCAGGTTTTATAAAAGGTAGACATATTTGTAATATTAGACTTGTATTAGATCTTATAGATTATAATGAAATTATTAACGAAAATAGTTGTATTCTGTTTGTCGATTTTTACAAGGCCTTCGATACAATTGAACATGACTTTATTTTTAAAACTCTTAAATTTTTCGGTTTTGGGGACAAATTTCAAAAAGTAGGCTAATTAGAACCCTATATAATAAGATTAATAGCTCTGTAAAATTGGCATATGGAACTTCTCATAGATTCGAAATTAAAAGGGGTATTCGACAGGGCTGCCCTATTAGTCCATTGCTTTTTTTGTTGGTTACACAAATTATGGCCATATGGAACAACAGATGTATAAGGGTTAGAAACAAATCAATATTTTTTGAAAATTGGTTTGAAAAGGGAATTATTTGGGTTAAGCAGTTGATCAAAAATGATGGTGTTTTATACAATTATAATGAGTTTGTTCATATTTATAACTTTTCAGTTGATCCTGTCCAATATTTTTTGGTTTTACATGCAATTCCCAAGGAAATTTTGAGATTATTAGAAGGTCATAATAATTGTTCTCTACAAACAACAGTAGAAGAATTTACCTCTTGTATTAAGTTGCAGGGTAAGGATTTCACAAGTTCTGGATGTAATCATATTTTTTTGCGGTCCCTTCTTCAATCTAAATGTATACTTGCTGTTACTACTCACTGGAATTCTTTATTTAAGAAACATATTGAGTGGGATAAAGTTTGGATGTCACCTCATAAGTATTGCATTACAAACAAAGTGAAAGAGGTTTCATATAACATTTTCCATCGAATTTACCCAGTTAAGTCACTTGTGGTACAGCGTTTTAAAGTGAACATTGAAGATATTTGTGCTTTTTGTAAAATTACCCCTGAGACTATTAAAGGGATACTTCACCTCTGGGAAGATGAATGTGTATTTAAAATAGGTCATTTAAGTAGAAGAAATGTGAAGAAATTTTTGAATTTGGAGCTTTCTAGACTGAGAAAAGCCAGAAAATGTATTT
Source organism: Squalius cephalus (assembly GCF_949319135.1). Classification (NCBI taxonomy): domain Eukaryota; kingdom Metazoa; phylum Chordata; class Actinopteri; order Cypriniformes; family Leuciscidae; genus Squalius; species Squalius cephalus. The sequence continues at coordinate 6,971,381 of NC_137123.1, forward strand.
TTGGCTTATGTGGATGAAAGACAACAACTCCCAGAATGCACTTGCTTCGCTGCCTTAGGAGGCCACGCCTACCGGTAAGAGTGCGCAGTTGTAAACAACAAAGCTAGCCTACGTGATGAGTTTGCGAGGGATTTAGAGATCGTACAAAATGTCCGGGATTCGGCTTTTGCGTTCTACAGTCTCCATTCATCATGCTTACTGTGGCGAGCAGGACGAGGCTGACGGCCGCGGGAGAACAGCGCGAGGGCGGTGGCGTCATTGAGACGCGCCGGGTCTCGCATCTCTCACGGAGGAGCGGGAATTTTTCTTAGCAATGGTAAAACGCACATCAACCGATCACTTGTTTAGCGTTCATGTAAACACTACATTCACATTCACCAATCAGAATGAATTCAGTTAGATTGAAAGGTGTGCATGTAAACAATGAATGGCGACCGCAGAAAGCAAAAGCTGAATCCCGTACATTTTGAACGATCTCGCCCGCCGGACAAGTCCGGGGAAAGGAGGATGGTTACTTACTCAGCTTTCTCCTACTATTCAGCTTTCTCCACAGAACAAGAGCCTGCTAGCTTAGCTTCCAAAGAAAGAGGCTGACAGTGACACCACTGTGTACATTCTGTGAGTGAGATCCCACCCTGTATGGGCGGGCTGAAAACATGCGGAACAACGCCATCTACTGGCTGTAGTCTTTAGCCTCTGTCCAGAAAATCCTCCGATGACGCAAAATGACGATTTTTGCGTCATCGGAGGATTTTTTCCAGACAAAAAATACATAAATCTCTCCTCTCAGGGGGATATGAGGGTGGAAAGCATGGTATTTTGAAAATACTACAGGTTTTCTACTAATACAAAGCTTAATGCTAAATCCTGAAGTAACCCTTTAAGCATTTATTTTGGGAGTGTCCCAAGACCCAAATGTTTTGGAAAGAACTTAGTAATTACTTGCAAAGTAAAGTTAGGATTCTTGTTAACTTTGAAGAAATTGATGTTATGTTAAAATGTTTTTCATTTGAGGGTGATACAAATCTTTTGTTTATATTTGATTTAATTGTTATAATTTCCTGTTACTATATTCATAAGGTCAAATGGAATGGAAAGATACCAAATTTTGAACATTTTAAAATTGATGTTAAGATATATTTAGAAACTATATCCAAAAGTAAAAAACCTGAAAGCTATGAAAACTACACAGCTGTTTGACAAGTACAAGCTTTTTTTGTAAAAAGCCTTTCTTTTTTTTTCTTTTTTCTCTCTTATTTATTCTCTACCCCTGACATGTATGGTTATGTGTACTCTTGTATGTAAAATGTTTTGTTATTATTGTAATTCAATAAAAAATAAATTAAAAAAAAATATCTGTTCCTCTCTGATCACTTCAGTCTGATAAACCTGCTCTCTGCTGCCCCTGCTGGACTGGAGCAAATATAGCCTTAGTGCAACAAACAGATGCACAAGAATGAAATATGAACAATTATGACAATTTACTATAATAATAATGGCTATTGACCATTTTATTTCAGAGTGAAATCAATACAACTCAAAAGCAGTTTCACAGACACACAATATCAGAATAACAGTCACGACCACATCAGAGGTTTGTCCCAGATCACCCTCATGCACATCGTGAGAAACAGGATATTGTGAGTTTATTATAGCAATGAGAAAATAATGACAATTTTACATTTCACTTCTAACAAATTCAGATGAAGATCAGATGGCAGGTTTTTTTTTTTTGTTTTTTTACGACAGAAACCTCAATTAGAAATTACACATTCACAATAAGAATGATTCACTAAAATCGTAGAAGCAAAAGCACAACAAGACTGGATGAAACTTATTTCTCACAAATACATTTCATCATATATGAGCATGACAGATCATTCCAGTTGTTCACAGGATCTTTTGTAGGATTCAGTTCAATGCAGTCCTCATTTGTACCTTGATAGCTATTCGGTTCACCTTTGTACCAATACCTGAATAAAATGTGTCAGATTTTCAGTTATTCAGGACCCCAGATGTTCAATACAAGTTTTTATCCATTCAGACAACAATAAATGAGGTGATGATAGAATGTTTGTTTAACGTTATCTGGTCTTTGATAATGTTCTCAAAAGGTTAGCACAAAAACATTATTTATACATTGTTTGTAGAAGTTTTTTTTATAAATGTTCTTATAATGTTGGGAGAAAACGTTCTTAGAACAACATTATTGTAACGTCCTTTAAACATTAGAATGACAACAAGCTTCAGATGAATGAGGTTAAATTGCTCTTTTAAAAGAACATCCTTGGAAAGTGGGAACGTTTTGTAGCCTGTCCCATTATCGTTCCTTACTTTTCTCTTAAATATATATAAAGTTTATGCGCAAGTGTTAGAATTAAACACTTTCAAAACAATGTTCATGAAATCACTATATATTGTCATTTGTATTTGATGAATATTCTCATAATGTCGGCAGAAAACAATCTTTGAACAACATTCTTTGAATGTCCTTTAAATATTAATGATCAATACATTTCTGGATTAAAGTCAGACACTTCACAGTAAAATCCCCTGTGTTTCATTAACAGCGCTCAGTGTGAGCATTAGTTTTGACACCTGAAGTTAATGTTTAAAATTACTAAAGGAAAGAGGAACAAACATTTGAATCCACCATTGTGCTGATCAGTGTTTACTGTAGTTGGGTTATTGAACCTTGATGATAGTCTTATCAGTTTTTCCTCTGGCTCCAGTATCAGTGTGTATAGAAACACAATTAGGCTACTGTGTCAGATGATGATGACTGTAAATGTATGGTGGACGACCGGAGCAAACACTAATCACCGTAATGGTCAATAATTCTCAATAAGAACTTCTGTAGACATCTGACAGACAGAAATAAAGTCAGTCAGTAAAAAGTGAAGCTGGTAATGCTGTTTGTGGAGTTGTTTAATCCTCCTCTGCTGAGATCTTGAGAGGAGTAATGTATTTTATCTTCAGTCAGTTGTAGGTTTTTTTTTTTTGTTGTTGTTTTGTTCTTGTTTCTCTTTTCTTTAGTGATTCTGGTTGTTAACAGCAGAAGTTCAAATGTTTGAAATAATGTTTTAGGAACATCTAACTAACCTTTAAATAACGCTCTATTAACATTCACAAAACTTGACATTTTATGTTCTTAGATTGTTACAAATCAACATTCCTAGAATGTTAAGTTGTTAATACAAATTAAGTTGAAGAATGTTTCAAGAACATCATCAAGAACTGCCCAGTTTTAACTTTTCCATAACCAAAACCAACTGTTTGGAAAACATTCACAATTTTTAGCTGGGACAACAGCAGAGTAGTTCAGAAGTTAAAGTGAAGAAAAGCAAAAGAGAGAAGAATTTATCCATACAAATTTAAAAAAAAAAAAATGTATTATTATTGTGGCTGTTGTCGTGATTGTGTTTATGGCCCAGTCAACACATTGATCTCACAGTGATCTCTTCATGACCACACTGTGAGTTCACAGTGAGCTAAAAGTGTAACCTCACAGCACACTCACTGTGTGCTCATATTATGGCCACAATGTGAGTCACCCCAGCTAGAAATGTTATTGGACATGGACTCCAACATCGCTCAGACATAAAACTTTACATAGTTATGTACACACTGTTGGATGTCATGCTGTAGGAACATTACTACACTGTTAGACCTTACCAGGTTTTTTTACAGTAATACTGGCAACACTCAAAATGACTTTTCTCTCATACTCCAAGTCCGAAATCTCCACTTCAGTAGCACCTATACACCAAACTTTCCAGTCTTGTACCTAGTTATGAAGACATTTACAGAGGGATTTGTAAATATATTATTCCTAGCCTGATTTATATAACATTTTATTCCAAAACTGGCGAAAATCTTTTTTTTTAAGGCTATTGACAGTATATTCTGATTTACAGGATAACAAAAGTAGATATCCATTAATTCCTCTGTAATTTTTTCCCCATCTAATATGTGAACACAATAAAACATTTTTTTTTTTTTAACCTGGCTTTATCCAATTTTTTATCCAAGTTGGATCTTTATCCAAGTTTTTATATATATATATATATATGCAAATTAGTCCATATTTAATTAGATATTGCCTAATTTGCATATTTAAACATTAAATTACAGACAACTTGTAATACTCATCTTATTTGTAATACTCATATTATACTCATCTTTTCTCATCTTAATGTAGGTAATCAACTGGGAAAGTTTCATAGTGATATCTGCTAGTTAAAAATTTTACCCTATTCACCTGTAGTGTCTCGCTTTAAGAATGTGGCTCCCGCAGCGTTCCCTCCCTCAGGTCGGGCACGCTTTCCCAGTGTTATCCAATAATCTCACTGTATGGGTTATCACGGAACAGCAGTGACGGATACTGTCGGTGTAAGCCAGGGTTCCTCAATTGGTTTTTACCAAGGGCCAAATTCTGCCGACAATACAAAGCCAAGGGCCACCGATCAAAATGTTATGACCTTAATGTTTGCTCTTCTGCTATTATTGTTGTTGTTGTTGTTTTGTTAAAAGAGTCACAAATCACAATATAATTATTCTGATTTGATTTATTTTTATTTATTATTTTTCTCATTAGTCTGTTTTATTCAAGCACTTATCAGCATTTTTGTATTCAGATAAAGAAAACTAAAGAACTTTGCATGGTGGATATTAAAAACAAATGAACAAATGACAACTCTGGATCTCCATGTCCGGAAATGTCATCATCCGTGAACAGCTTTTTGGCCTTGTTTGCCAGGTTCCAAGCCACACGTAAGGATAATGCGGTGGCATTCTCCTGTATGGGTGTGGTTTTATAAATAACAGCAACTGATTGCTTGTAAGCTGCTACCAATTGTGTTACCTTCTGTTTGTGACTCTCAAAATGTTCAGGAAAATTGCTGTTAAAATTGCAGTGCAATGAGTTGAAATGGCGTTTGATATTATCAGCCCTATGCCTGGTTCAGATTACACGATTTTTTTGTCTGTTACGATAGTCACTGTGTCAGATGTCACACGATTTTGATCTTGTCATGTTGTGGACAAGAAACATGTCAGACTACACATTGTTTTCCGACCAGTCATCGCGAGCCGTCTCACTCTCACACACTCATTCACTCGCACATATACACTAGCTCACTCACATACATGCACTCACACACGCACGCACTCACTCACTAACACACACACACACACACGCACTCACACACGCACTCACTCACATAAGTTACACGCACTCACACTCTCTCTCTCTCTCTCTCTCTCTCTCTCTCTCTCTCTCTCTCTCTCACACACACACACACACACACTCGCGAACACACACTCTCACTCACTCTCCCTCACTCACTCACTCACTCGCGCGCCGTCGTCGTGGAGGACCGTTAAAAAATTAAACATGCTAGTCTTTTGATTGTTCAGTCCATTCAGATTTGAATCGTCTATTTTCTGTGTCCACTTTTCTTAACACTTGCCATATTTTCGATGTGCGCGAATGCTGTCAGATACAGCGTTTGAATTTTAACGCCAGTGACGTGCTTACGCTGATGTTACCATGACAACCTTGAAATAAGCGCGGGCCAAACATTTTTCTCTCACGGGCCGGATGTGGCCCGCGGGCCGCCTATTGAGGAACCCTGGTGTAAGCCCTCTCCTATCGTCCTTCCAGGCAAGAAGGGGTGGAGGCTTACACAGGGCGCTGGATGGGGTGCAGCAGCTGTGGCGCTTTTGGTAGTGATTCCTATTCGTTGGTCACCACGACTTGCGTCATAGTGACAGGATGATATGGAACGTCTCGGTTACATATGGTAACCCTCGTTCCCTGAGGGAGGGAACGGAGACGTACGTCCCGTCGCCACATCTGCTTCTGCCCGCCGGGGCGACCAGCTTTTCAGGCTTGGCTCCTCAGCAAAAAACTGAAGTGCAATCATGCACGCCATGTGTATTGGCTTGTTTTAGTTTCACTCGAAGTAGATTGGCCTCGCTAGCAAGATTCCTATTCGTCGGTCATCACGACATACGTCTCCGTTACCATATGTAACCGAGACGTTGCTGACGTTGTGACCACGTGGTGACATCACTGCAAGATCAACGTGTTGACTGGGCGAAGAGCTGAGTCTAATTTATAAAGTTTGTGATTATCTCATTTTTGAATGAGAATTTAAAGGATTTAACCCCCTGAGGTCGGCTATCGCGCCGGTGCGATAGGCTCGTTTTTTTTCGTATGAGTGCAAAAAAAAAATATTAATTTTTATCTTATATGCTTATGTTATACATCAATCGATCCTGTTTAGTGTGTATTTTTTTTGTGTATGCTCATAATAAAAACAAAGTGTTGTGCTTTTCGCCAAATAAAGAAAAATAAACATGATGCGAGTTCTGCCTACTCTCCGTCAGTGAAGTCAATTCTGAAACGCGTCCGAAAATGAACTGTAACTCAGCGAATACTCAGTCAAACAGGCATACAGTCACACAGGCATGAAGCTTGAATTATCTTCTTTCAAATGAAGTAATTTTTATAAAAAACAAATATTCACAGTTTATATAATATGTATGTAAAGAGAGAGATGTCAGTCGTTCTCATCTCAGCTAATTAAGTTTTAATGTGACTCCGCCTACGGAGACCGCGCTATTCAAACGTAAATGTGAGGCGATCCATACAAACCTGTGAAACGCCCACATCCGCTGGATAAGGCCGGTGAAACACTGGATGCGTGGCGTAAGCGTCTCAGCTGCGTGGCGTGTCCGTTTTTATTTCGGCTCCCATCCATGTTAACAGTTTAGAGTTTGCATACTGCCTGTGTGAGACGCGCGTCTCAGGCGCGGCACGAGCCGCGTGGAAAACGCGTGCATTCTAGAAATAGAACCGACGCCTATTGGAAAACGCGTGCATTCTAGAAATAGAACCGACGCCTATTTTTCACGTGACACGCAAGCGTCTTGGAAGCGTTTCCATGCAAAATTGAATAGGAAAATCTGTTTATTTGTCATTTTGACACGAATACATATTAATAAATGTCCTTTTGATGTTTAAAAGTGTCTAGGTTTTGACATAAATGCAAATATAAATGTAATTTTACAAAATATGATCGATTTTCAAATACTGCTGTATTGAATGAACAGCTTTTAGCAAACTCTATTGCTATACTGAGATGAGGAATATATACTGTATGTGTTTTGTCAAAAATAAAGTCATCAACTAACTAATGAATCCTTTACTTTGAAATACGTATGATAAAATGTATACTTTAGTTTTGAAAGACGTTGACTAGTTTTGAAAAGATTATAAAGTATGTATGTGCATGCATATATATATATGTGTGTGTGTATATATGAAGAGTTCAGATGCAAAAGCCTCTAAATGCCATCTGAAATTTTCTCCTAGAATGATCATTTTTATGAAGCTTGTATATTTAAGTTAGCTATAGGTGACACGTCACCTGAATGAATGGCTCATTAAGTATGCAGGGACGTAGTCTCACCAGGTGTGAACTACTACATATGCATGATGCTGTTGGAGCGTTTACGCCCCATCCGCATATTGGCTTTCCAAACTAAAAGTGTTTCACAAAACTAAAATCAATGTATCGTTTTTTTGTGGATGATTAGGCAGGATGATTTTCATATCATTTTGAAGAAAAAACACTAGGCGATGAAATCCATTAGTCAAAAGTCTTATTGCCACATATTTAGTATGTGTTTTGTGGCCTTATTTCAGAAACTTTAGTTTTTAGTTTTTTCAATAACCACGCATAAACATTATTCTCTCAAAAATGCAGACATGTACATTCTTGTTGCTCACATATTATGGTAGCCCTGTTTGTGCTAAATAGTGTGTAATTTTTTTTTGCCATTAATATGTTTATAAGCAACTGAAAAAAGCACAAATGTCAGGGCATGTCAGAACATCTCAAGGACCCCAAAAACACCCCAGACCCCAGAGGGTTAACAAATGTATCCAAAGTGTTTCTCTGAGATGATGAAACCTATTTCTCACAAACAATTTTTTTCCTATCTGAGCATGCCAGTTGTTCAGGCTGGTGTTTGTAGGATACAGTACAATACACTCATTGTCACCATGGCTATTTGGCTGACCTTTGGACCAAAACCTAAATAAAATTAGTTGGATTTCCCATTATTCAGAACCACAAAACTTTTCAATCTATCTAGATGTATGGTCTTAATTTTAAAATAAGAAATAAATACACATGATTTTCTGTGAGTGTTTTTATCACTTACCCTTGATTCAGTGGTGAATTATCCACCCATTTCATGATCCCCTCAGTCTCAGAGTCAGACAAACCAATCCACATTCTCTCCTTAACTAATGAAGTTATGATCCTCTTTGTGAATAAAAACAGGAGTAAGTGTGATTCCTCATTAACTAAAACTAGCAGTCACTCACTCAAACTCACCTGCTTCTCTTCAGTGTTGATAATGATCAAATCAGCTCCTCGATCTCTGCAGAACTGCCTGCTCTCAGACCAGCTCTTCCGCTCATCAGATATATATAAAAAACAGCCATTTCCTTTCAATAAACACAAACACTTTGCTCAGTATTTGTGTTGTAAAGTGCAAATAAACATATAAATACATTTGTACTAACCTCGTTCAGATAACTTACTTAGTTCAGCCTCCAACTCCAGTTTCTTCTGACTCAAAGAGCTGAAGTTGCTCTTCAGTTGGTCTTTTTCAGTCATTAGATCAGTGTAATTGTCCTGTAAGCTGATGATAGTGTGATTGAACTCTTCAACTGTGTTCTTGTAACTCTTTAACAGGTCTCTCTCTGCTGTGATGGTGATGTACAGTGTGATGAAGACCAGCAGAAGAACACAAATGAGCCCGAGACACACTGTCATCAACACCAAACACCTGCTTCCTCCTGACAAACAGAGACAAAACACACACATATCAGTAAATAGCAATTCACTCTATATTATTATTATTATTATTATTATTATTATTATTATTATTATTATTATTATTATTGTCCACCTTAGTGGAAATTTGTCTTTGACTTCTCTGAACAGAAATACATCGATGACACCACATTTAAACTTACATTAAAATACACACAGTTAAGAGTACGATACTACCACCGTCAACATACAACAATGGAAAACAGCGCAGCCAATTAAAATAAAGAAGGTTTACTGGCCCCTTTTGGTTTCGTTTGTATTATAAGTTATTTTGTTTTAGTCACGTTAATTTCCAATTTAACAGTCTGAAACCAGTCCTGCAGTAAAGTGACTTGGCTAAAGTAAGCTTCCTCATGTGCTGCATTATTTTCTGTGAGAAGTCCTACACTCTCAGAAATAGGGGTACAGCAGGAGTCCATTTCTGTCCCCCAAGGTACATATATGTACCTTTTTGAGGGTCAAAAAGGTACATATATGTCCCCAAGCATTAAAAGGTACAAATATATACCGTTTATTTTAAAGGTTAAGGTACAATATCAAAAGACAGCCTCTGCTAAGTAATTTTATTTTATTTTTTGTAAAAAAAAAAAGTTTTTTTTTTTTTTAGGTTTTAATGATACCTTAATCATTTAAGGTAGATTTTAACTTATCACTATATTTGAGTAGCCTTGAAATAAAGGAAATAAAAGTTTTGTAAGTCAATTTACTGATATTAAATCACTATAACACAGCAAAAACTCCAGTGTTAAATGAACTTTCTTGGGAGTTTATTTGGCTCCAGACTCAAGAGTGTTAAAGTGTTAAAATATGAGTGTTAAATTAACAATCAAGAGTGCTAAAGAGTTAATGAGCTAATTAAGTGATTCATTGAGTGATGATTGAGCATTATTGAAGACACCTGATGTTAACAAGCAGAATCACTGAAGGAGAAAATACATTTTTTTAAGACACCGTTATGGTGATCAGTGTTTGCTTTAGTTGGGCTCTTGACCCTTAAACTGTTAACATTAGGTTTTGTTTGGCTGTTGTATCTGAGTTATAATGGCTAGATGAACAAAGAGAAAAGTTGATCAGGTGGTGTTGGTTATGTTTTGACATAATCATAATTTGACATGAATCACTGGACTCATTTAAAGTCTAATCTCTGATTTAAATGTATATTGTTGATTACAGCATCACTGTGATTCTACAGCATAAGGTCCAGAATTTTTGAAATAATCTAAAGGATTTCTTAAAAGTTGATCTGATAAAACAAATCTTTCTTGTAGGCACACACAGACATCAAGAATCAGTGTATGAATCTCAACAATGGTGACAAACAGAATATTCAATTAGGGAAAGGAAATTAGTAAGACAATTCTGATCATAATTTATTCATACCGCAATGCATGATGGGAGCCATTAATGAGTTGTGATTGGTGGCAGCCACTGCAACATGCTTTATTATTGTCACCATTGTTGAGATTCACAGGCTGATTATTGATGTCAGTGTTGCTTCATAAAGTAATTTTCAATGTCTTCTGATCAGAACAACTTTTAAGAATTTTGGGATTATATTGAAAATGCTGAAAATCTTTTGCTGTAGAATCACAGTGCTGCTGTAATCAACAATATACATTTAAGATTAAGATTAGATTCTAAATGAGTTCAGTGATTCAGGTTAAATTATGATTATGTCAAAACATAACCAACACCACCTGATCAACTTTTCTCTTTGTTCATCTGGCAGTTATAACTCAGATACAACAGCCAAACAAAATCTAAAGTTAATGATTTAAGGGTCAAGAGCCCAACTAAAGCAAACACTGATCTCCATAACGGTGTCTTAAAAAATTATATTTTCTCCTTCCGTGATTCTGCTTGTTAACATCAGGTGTCTTCAATAATGCTCAATCATCACTCAATGAATCACTTAATTACATCATTAACTTCAACACTCTTGAGTCTGGAGTCACATAAACTCCCAGGAGAGTTCAATTAACACTGGAGATTTTGCTGTTGGACCTTAAAGGTTACAGGGTTAGTTCACCCAAAAATGAAAATTCTGTCAGTAATTACTCACCCTCATGTTGTTCCAACCATGTAAGTCTTTTGTTCATCTTCGGAACACAAATTAAGATATTTTTGATGAAATCTGACAGAATTCTGACTCTTCCATAGGCTTCCAGAGTGACCGAAACTCGCCGACCCAGAATAGTTATTAAAAACATCGTTAAAATAGTCCAAGTGACTCCAGTGGCTCAATCTTAAGTATATCAAGCGAACACCTCATAGTGTTTTTGCGCTGCGCGTCTGTGTTGCACGTCATCACGCATCACACACATGACCTGCTTCGGCCAATTGTGAGCCTACGTGGTGACGTGCAACACAGACGCGCTACGCAAAAACACTACGAGGCCCAGAGAGAAGGAATTGAATAGTGGAATAAAGTCGGTATTTTTGTTTGTTTTTGCGCACAAAAAGTATTCTCATCGCTTGATATACTTAAGATTGAGCCACTGCAGTCACTTGGACTATTTTAACGATGTTTTTAATAACTATTCTGGGTCGGCGAGTTTCGGTCACTCTGGAAGCCTATGGAAGAGTCAGAATTCTGTCAGATTTCATCAAAAATATCTTAATTTGTGTTCCAAAGATGAACGAAAGACTTACATGGTCGGAACAACATGAGGGTGAGTAATTACTGACAGAATTTTCATTTTTGGGTGAACTAACCCTTTAAGGTACAATATTGGTCGCGACTGAGTGCGTTGTTGTGTTTGGAGCTCCGTCGAATTAATTCAGAAACCTTGTTTTTCTTCTTTACACTCTTTTACAAACGAACTTTTTCATTTTTATAGCGTGTGAACATATCTGGAATACTATTCTCCTTAAAAAACAATCGGATTGCTCTGATATCGCTACATATATCCAACCTTTCGAACTTCCGCTACTAGCCTTAGCCCGCTAGCATTACACGCGTGGTCGCGCCTATCGATCGACTTATTTACACCCGTATCACTGAAAGCTATAATTCGCCATTATAGCACATCTGCTATAATGGCGAATATAACGGATGTGTGTCTAACGTTACCTTTGAGTGCAGGTGAGGACACCTTCGAGCTGCATTCTGTGCAGTTAGAGCTGGAATCCGTGGAGAAGCAGATCCGCGACCTACTAGAGAGACAGGCCGAGCTACGAGATCGACGTTTCGCGCTTGAAACATCACGCGCCGATGCTCACAAGTCAGTGGTTAGTAACCTTTTGACTCCGACCTCGTCTACTCCATGTGTTTCTCTGCCCAGGATGCGATCATCCCTGGTTTCATTCACTCCGGCACCGACACAACAACATGGACCCTGGGTGATTCCACAGCGGAAGACGCGGGCCAGGACCAGAGCTAGGACCTCTCCGCCCCTCCCGGCCTTCGAGATCTCCACCCGGAACCGCTTCTCCCCTCTACGCGAGACGGAATGCGACGCTGTGATCATCGGCAGTTCCATCGTCCGGCATGTCCGTGCTACCATAGGTAAAGGTAAGGTTCGCACTCACTGCTTTCCTGGTGCTCGTGTTCTCGATGTCGCTGCACAGGTTCCCGGGATTCTGAACGGTGACGAGCCCGTCGGAGCTGTCGTGCTGCACGCGGGAACGAACGACATCAGGCTACGGCAGTCGGAGGTTCTGAAGAAGGACTACAGGAGCCTGATCGAGACGGTACGCAGTACATCGCCTGAAACAACGATCATCGTGTCTGGACCGCTTCCCACCTACCGACTAGGACACGAAAGGTTCAGTAGATTATTTGCTCTAAATGAATGGTTAATGTCATGGTGTAATGAACAGAGACTGCTCTTTGTAAATAATTGGAATCTTTTCTGGGAGCGACCTAGGCTCTTCCGTGCTGATGGCCTTCACCCCAGCAGAATCGGAGCGGCTCTTCTGTCGGACAACATCTCCAAGACGCTACACACCATATGACTAGTAAGTCAAAGTCCAAATCACACTCTTTGCTGTCCAAACTTAATTGATATAAGTACCAATGTAGAACATTATATTGAAACTGTGTCTATTCCTCGTTTAGTGAGATCAAATAATAAATCTACTGCAGGATCTAAGAAAAATCTAATTGTGATTAAACCAGAAAATCTCAATATTAGTGAACAAAAACAATTTATAAAGCTAGGTCTTTTAAACATCAGATCGCTTACACCTAAGGCGGTTATTGTAAATGAAATGGTCACAGATAATAGTTTCGATGTACTTTGCCTTACTGAAACCTGGCTTAAACCAAATGATTATTTCGGTCTTAATGAGTCTACTCCTCCTGGATACTGTTACAAGCATGAGCCCCGTCTGATTGGTCGTGGCGGTGGTGTTGCTATAATCTATAAAGATATTCTTACTGTTACTCAGAAAACAGGTCACAGGTTTAATTCGTTTGAAGTACTTGTGCTAAATGTTACTCTCTTAGATGTAAGAAAGAAATCCATATTATCTCTAGCCTTGGCTACTGTATATAGACCGCCAGGGCCTTACGCTGATTTCCTAAAAGAGTTTGCAGACTTTCTCTCAGATCTTTTGGTCAATGTCGATAAAGCATTAATTGTTGGAGATTTTAACATACACGTAGATAATTCAAATGATGCTTTAGGGGCTGCGTTTACAGATTTATTAAACTCCTTTGGGGTCAAGCAAAACGTAACTGGTCCCACTCATCGTCTTAATCATACGCTAGATTTAATTATATCACATGGAGCCGATCCAACCGATATAGATATTATACCGCAAAGTGATGAAGTCACTGACCATTACATGGTCACTTGCATACTACGTACCGCTGAAATGTGTCATGTTGCGCCGCGTTATCGACCAGGCAGAACAATCCTTCCAACAACTACAGATCATTTCTCAAATAGCTTACCTGATCTATCTCAGCTGCTCAGTGAACCCAAACAAACAGATGAACTAGAGGAAATGACTAGCACTATGAGCACCATTTTCTCTAGTACATTAGACATCGTTGCACCAATTAGATTAAAAAAGGTTAGAGAGAAAACTAAAGCACCATGGTACAACAGTGTTACGCATGTTCTAAAGAGAGAAACTCGTAATTTAGAGCGTAAATGGAAACAAACTAATCTAGAGGTCTTTAGAATCGCATGGAAAGACAGTATGTCACGTTATAAAAAGGCCCTAAAAGCAGCCAGGGCTGAGCATCTCCGCAAACTAATAGAAAACAACCAAAATAATCCTAGGTTTTTATTTAACACCGTCGCTAGACTAACAAATAAACAGACGTTACCGGAGCAAAATATTCCGTCACAGTGTAGTAGTAATGATTTTATGAATTTCTTCACTGAGAAAATAGAAAGCATCAGAAACACAATTGTAAATGTACAATCTTTAATGGTGTCTTATGATTCAGCCTCAATTATCACCCCGCAAGAACAATTACAGCGCTTTGCAACTATAGGACAGGAAGAGTTAAATAAACTTATCATTGCATCTAAACCAACAACGTGTTTAATAGATCCAATACCAACTAAACTACTGAAACAAGTGTTACCTGTAGTGGAAGAGCCTCTTCTCAATATTATTAACTCGTCTTTATCCTTAGGTCATGTTCCAAGAATATTCAAGTTGGCAGTTATAAAACCTCTTATTAAGAAACCACAATTAGATCATAATAACCTAGCAAATTACAGACCCATTTCAAATCTTCCATTTATGTCTAAAATACTAGAAAAAGTTGTGTCCGCTCAACTGTGCTCTTTCTTGCAAGAAAATGATATCTATGAAAAGTTTCAGTCTGGATTCAGACCGCATCATAGCACAGAAACTGCGCTCGTTAAAATCACAAATGATTTACTTTTAGCTTCTGACCAAGGCTGTATCTCAATACTAGTTTTACTTGATCTTAGTGCTGCGTTCGATACTATAGATCACACAATACTCTTAGACCGACTACAAAACTACACTGGTGTTCAGGGACAGGCATTAAGCTGGTTCAGATCATACTTATCAGACCGTTACCATTTTGTCTGCGTAAATGGGGAAAAATCGAAGATAACGTCAGTAAACTACGGTGTACCGCAAGGATCTGTGTTAGGCCCTCTACTATTCTCAATATATATGCTGCCACTTGGTAATATTATAAGAAAACATGGAATTAATTTCCACTGTTATGCTGATGACACTCAATTATATATTTCATCACGACCAGATGAAAACGCTAAATTATCTAAATTAACAGAGTGTGTTAAAGATATAAAATACTGGATGACATGTAATTTTCTGCTATTAAATTCAGATAAAACGGAGGTATTACTTATTAGTCCAAAAAACTGCCCACAAAACCTCTTACAATACAACTTTAATTTAGAAGGGTGTCCTGTTACTTTATCCTCTACAGTAAAAGACCTGGGTGTTATATTAGACCGCAACTTGTCTTTTGAAAATCATATTTCATATGTTACAAGAACAGCCTTTTTCCACCTTAGAAACATTGCTAAGCTACGTAACATGCTATCAGTTTCTGATGCAGAAAAGTTAGTTCATGCATTCATGACCTCGAGACTAGATTACTGTAATGCCTTATTAGCTGGTTGTCCTGCATCCTCAATAAACAAGCTACAGTTAGTCCAAAATGCCGCCGCTAGAGTTCTTACTAGATCAAGAAAATACGATCATATAACACCAATTCTGTCGTCTCTACATTGGTTACCTATAAAGTTCCGTATCAATTACAAAGTATTGCTACTGACCTATAAAGCCCTAAATGGTTTAGCTCCCGTGTATTTAACGGAACTTCTATCGCCCTACAATCCATCGCGCTCTTTAAGATCACTAAATTCGAGGCTTCTGGTCATTCCTAGGATATCTAAGTCCACTAAAGGAGGGAGAGCTTTTTCACATTTAGCTCCTAAACTGTGGAATGGCCTTCCTGATATTGTTCGAGGCTCAGACTCGCTGTCCCAGTTTAAAACTAGATTAAAGACGCATCTCTTCAGCCAGGCATTCACATAATACTTACATTTTATACTACAGTTGAATCAGATTGAATGCATTAATATTGCGAACAGCAGCTACGCTAATTATTTCCCATATGCTTTTCTGTTGTTATCTCGGGACGCTAGTCCCGAGGTAAATACAGATCGTCAGCTCCAGTTTGTATCCAGCCTCTCATGGAAACTACAGATTCTCCAACACCCGTGCAGAGACGACTCGGCGCCTGTGAAGAGACGACTCGACGCTGGCGATGTTTATGCCCTAAATCAATACATGATTAACTAACTGTATTTCTCTATGTACATTTCTGAAATGCACTTTCTGTAAAGCTGCTTTGAAACAATATGTATTGTGAAAAGCGCTATACAAATAAATTTGAATTGAATTTAATTTGAATTATTGTACCCTTGAGGGTACAGCCCCAGTGACAAGCCATTGTACCCCTAAATGTACAATTATGTACTTTATTTTCTGAGAGTGTACCAAGGCCATGTAACAGCATATTTAAGTAAACTAACATTGGTGCTGTGCACAGTCATATCATTTATATAAATGGAAAACAACAGAGGTGACAACACACAGCCTTGTGGTGCTCCAGTATTTACAACAAGCTCATCTGAGTAAACATTGTTCATTAAGACTCTCTGAGGGTGGTCAGTTAAGAAACTTCGGTAACACTTTAGAATACTGTATCTTACTTACTGCATAACTTATAAGGAATTATTGAAGAACTAATAGGTAATTCTTCATTAACTAGTTATTCACTACTGTTAACTACTAAGGAAGATGTGTTAACTAATCAGTATGTAAAATAATTTTATGATTGTGTTAAGTAACAGTTAGTTAATCAATAACTAATTAACTCTGTCATACCGCCTGAAGAACTACTATTAATTATCTACTAATTAAGGTTCAAGAAGAATAATTAAGAAGTAACTAATGAACAGTCATACAAACTACATTGAGCTGTGACCTTCCTTATTTACTAATGTTATTAATAGAAGTAGTATTATGAAAATACAATTTTAACAAATGCATACAATGTTAAAGAGGTTTTTACCTGTGGTTTTTTGAGTGTGTTCTGTAAGAAATCAACTTCAGAAAGGAACCCCACTCAACTTACCTCAGATTAGTTTTTTATATTTTATATACCTGTAAAGTACTGTGTGTGTCTGTTTTCCTCAGCATATGCCATTGAGTAAATTCATGTATTTGAGGCAACGACTGAGGGAAACTGAAAGGGAGCTTATTAGTAATTCATAAATAATTGTCAAATAATTCTGCAGGAATTACTTATAACCTGATTAGTAATTAATAAAGAACTATCAAATAATTATCCAGGAATTAGGCTACTTTTAACCTGAAACAGTATTCTAAAGTGAAAATATAGGGAACTTATTAGTAATTAATAAATAATTATTAGATAATTCTTCAGGAATTACTTAGAACCTGATACAGTATTCTAAAGTGAAAATATAGGGAACCCATTAGTAATTAATAAAGAACTATCAAATAATTATCAAGGAATTAGGCTACTTTTAACCTGAAACCGTATTCTAAAGTGAAAATATAGGGAACTTATTAGTAATTAATAAAGAATTATTATATCATTCTTCAGGAATTACTTAGAACCTGATACAGTATTCTAAAGTGAAAATATAGGGAACTCATTAGTAATTAATAAAGAATTACAAGACTGCCGTCCTGCGTTTCACTCATAGCCAAAATATGCTGTTACTGACTCCATAACCTGCCCATAAACAAACAGTGCACAGCTCTAAGAACATATTTTAACATCTGATGTTTTAGGATCTTTAGAAATAAAAACATTTGTTTTATGCAAGGAATCAGGCGTTTCCATCATGCAAAAAAGACAGACTCGTTAGCTAGCTAACTGGCATTGTGTCCTAGTATGTTGCCTTGCATAAAATAACATGATTTACAGCACAGTAATGATTTTATAGATTCAATAAAACGTACACAAACCTGTATTTCGCTGAAGAAATGCACCATATCGGCATTGTATGTTAGTTACTTCTTAGTTATTTTTCTAGTAGATAATTAATAATAGCTCATAGGGAGGTATGACAGAATTCATTAGTTATTGATTAACTATCTGTTACTTAACACAACAATAAAATTATATTACATACTGATTAGTTAACACAACTTCCTTAGTAGTTAACAATAGTGAAGAAGTTGTTAATGAAGAATTACCTATTAGTACTTCAATAATTCCTTATAAGTTATGCAGTAAGTAAGATACAGTATTCTAAAGTGTTACCGAAACTTCTAATCCAGTGAATGAGCCCACCATTCACATTCATCCTATGAAGTTGTTCTAAAAGAATGTCAATTTGCAGAAATCAATAAATCAAAAGAAAAATCAATAAAAAGAACCCGAGCAAGTGATTTTGGTTGTTGCAAATGTTTAGCTATTTGATATACAAGAGTAAGAGTTGTGTCCTCTGTGCCCCTGTGTGACCTATAGGCAAATTGAAGGCGGTCAAGTTGATTCCCAACAGAAGACATAAGATGGGTGCTGACCACTCTCTCCATACACTTAGCTAAGAGTGGAGTGAGTGCCACTGGTCTAAAGTCTCCAAGAGTTATAGCCTTAGAGACTTTAGGCACAGGTATTATTGTGGATTTCTTCCATGAATTTGGAAAAAACACCACAATTCAGCAAAATTTGAAACAGCTGAGTGAGAACCCCTTTAAGCTGTTGAGAGCATGCCTTTAACACCCTTCCTTGGAGGCCATCAAGCCCAGGGGCTTTATTTGGTCTAATTTTAGAGAGACACATGGCCACTTCTTCTTCAGAAAGCTGTATGTTCATAGCTACCAATCTGATCACAGGTAATACTACAGCCTATTTTTGGGTCTCTCACATCGTATCTTCCATGAAGATGTTTAAATCATTAAAAAAATTACCACAATCTGCCACGTTTACAGTTTTTTTTTTCCTTTTTTCCTTCCCTTCCCATTATTGTGTTTAATCCATCCCATGCTTGTTTTGCATTGCCTGTACAGAATCTTTGTTCAGCCTTATTCTTAAAATCGATTTTTTGCTGTAAAAGCTTTATGCTTAAATTCCTTCTCTTTCTCCTTTACTACATCATTTTATCCTCTCAAAAATGCAGCCCTTTTCTCATTCAGACACGTTTTAATATCCTTTGAGAGCCGTTGCTTGTTATTACTAAACACCTGAACTATCTTGGAGGTGATAACAGTTTCTTCACAAAACTTGATATAGCATGTGATTGTGTCTGTCAATTCATGATGATCAGAGCATGCGTCAAAAAACATGTGCCAATCCGTAGAGTCAAAACAATCTCTGAGCTCCTCCTCCCCATCCTCAGTCCATTGACGTACAGTTTTCGGGAGTGTTTTTTCACGCCTGACTTTCTGTCTGTATGTTGGAAGGAGATGAATGATGTTGTGATCTGACTTACCAAGAGGAGGGCGACTCACTGCCTTATATGCATCTGGGATGTTACCGAAGCATTGGTCCAGTATGCGAGTGGGCGTGGTGACATACTGCTGCAGAGTGGGTCGTGTGAATGGATTTTAATTAATCAACTTTAATTAATCAACTAACATTTGTTTTTCTTGCAGGAACAACATTCATATGCTTTTAATGTGTCAAAACTCTTTGGGGAAAAACTTGTGACTTTGAGTGTATGTGTCTATGTGTTATTAATAACAAAAAGGGGAAGTTAAACTAGACAGTCTGTTAGAACAAATTAAGTCATCATTAAAACCTTGTGATAAGTAATCACAAGATCAAAGTTTGCTTTACCTAGTAACAGAGGGGTTTGCAGATGAAGAACCAATGAAATAGTGGGGAAATTATGTAATGCAGCATGAAATTTATGCCATACCTCTATACTATAAAAACTGTTGTATATGTATTTTTCGGTGGGATTCTCAATGGAATTTGTCTGAGATCCTCCGGCCTTGCTTCTTGGGAGAGATTCCCTGAGAACTGCTCGGGAAACTCTCCTGGCCGTGATTAAAGCATTTAAAGGACATTTGCAGGTCTGTTTGTCAATTTATTCCTGCGCAGGAAGCTAGTTTAGGGAAGCAAGTTAGTTAGAAACTTGGCCAGTTGTCGACTGAAGACGCAAGAGCTAGAGTATAAAGGTATTGGGTGTCGATTAGTAGACGCCCCAGTTTAAGGTATTGGGTGTCGATTTGGAGAGGCCCCAGTGAAAGGTATTGGTGTCGATTTGGAGACGCCACAGATATTAAGATCGATTGGGTGTCGATTTGGAGACGCCCCAGATAGTTAGGTTTAGGGAGAAATTCTACCACAGTAGATGAGGTGACAGCTGACATGTGTTGAAATCCCCCAAAATAAAAACCTGATCGGGAGAGAGCAGCATTGAAGCTGTCAGTTATTATTTCCGCAGCTTCTTTATTGTTAGGCCCTGGAACATAGACAAGAATGATGGTGATTTGCCCAAACTCCCGCGGAAGGTAAAACGGCCTGATAGATACAGACAGCAGCTCATAGTCTCTAGTGCACACTCTCTTGAGCACTTTGAATTGTGAGGCCCAAGCACTGTCAATAAACATGCAGAGTCCTCCCCCGATGGATTTTTGAGATGACACCTTATCACAATCTGCTCTTATAACTGTAAATCCCTCCATGTCAATGCATGTGCTGTCCTCTTGAAGCCATGTCTCTGTGAAACAGAGCAAATTACTCCTCCTAAAATCCTCATCAAACCAGAGGCGTGTTGTGATCTCCTCCAGTTTATTATTTAATGATCTGACGTTTGACAGAGTTATGATGGGAAGCGGGTGTCTATTTCCTCGCCTTCTCAACCTGTTACGAACGCCCCCCCTTTTCCAACCTTGGGCTTTTCCATGAGGGGTTGATGATGATACATTATATAAGTCCACATGCAGGCACAGCTTTATTCCGTAGGGCAAGAAGAAAATCCCTCGAGTATGTAATCAATGGCGACGTTCATATCTGGTGTTCACTTCCCTCATTGTTCCCGGCTAGGGCAAAGTTCTCTCTTATGACAGCACATAGAATAAATAAAATCACCACTGCGCGCAAGTAATCCATTTCCATTTTGCTTGACTCAAGGACGTGAACAAAACATAAGTTGACAACACGATTAACACCGAAAATTCACAAAACAAACAAACGAACGGGGAAGCACTGGGTCAGCAGCCGTGCCGCACCCCGGAAGTATGTAAGTTATATAAATGATAGTAAAAGATATAACCTAAAATCAACATTCGAAAGGTTGACTCGACTCTTCGACTCTTTTTAAAGAGTTTTCTTCTGAATGCTCTTTTATAAATGACAATCATCAAAAAATAATGTATGGTAAAATATTCAAACAAGAATATGCAAAAAACAACAAAAAATATATATATTCTGTATTAATACAAACATAAAATGTATTTCATATAAACATTGACATATTGTTCTTAGAAAACAATCATTGAAATTGTATTTCTCAATTCTTCAAACATTATCATCACCATCACTGCTTCAGAATAAAGTTTGTACTTACTGCACTTTTGAGCTTTTCCTTCATCCTGGTGTTGATTTGGTGTTTGAGGTCCAGTTGTATCCTTAGTATCTCTTCTTTCAAAATTAACATAATAGGCGTCTGATTCCATTATTTGCAGTTTCTTACAGTTACAGTAGAGTATGTGTTCACTGATGAGCTTTGGTCTCTGGAATGAGTACGGTTTATTTAAACAGTACTGACCTGGCCATTTTTGCATGAATGCAAAATAAAATGATGACCTAAGACCTTGATTATTTGGAATCTGCTATGAGCTGTTTAATTATTTATTTGTTGCTCTGTTCTATAGGTGTATAGATTTGCTTGGACAGTTGGAGAAAATGTAAACAAAAATATATTACACAAACAAAAAAGATAACAAAACAATAAACTATGAAAAAATAACTAGTTTTCTCACTATTTTTGTCTTTATGTTGTTCTAAACCTATATGAGTTTCTTTCTTCTGTTGAACTAAAAAGAAACCCTGCTGACTGGATGCACAGCCCTGTCCCAAATTGAACTCTATACACTTGGAGTCTTCCTCCGAGTCCACACTTTAGTGACCTAACGCAGCTTTGACTGTCGGGTAGAAGTCTGCTGTGGAGCTCGCTTCAGTTCGAGTTCAGCAAGAGTGTGAATCAAGGGTGCATTTTTACCGCAAAGGGGGAGCTCACAAGCACCCTTCTGAAACCTAAAATGACAAATGGGACACCCTAAGGTAGGGATCGGCAACCTATGGCATGCGTGCCAACAGTGGCGCGTGGAGGGATAGTAAAATAAGACAATAGCTAAAGAGGTTTAAGTATTTAATTTAAATAAAATCCCTCAAACCTACATATGTGTGTACATTTTGAGGTAATAATTCCATATAGGCACAGCCTGTTTTATTAACCCTCTGGTGTCTGAGGTGTTTTCTGGCCCTGGAGGTGTTCTGACATGCTCTGACATTTGTGCTTATTTCTGTTACTTGTGACATTTTCATGGCTAAAGTCTGATTACACTGTATTTAGTACAAACTCTGCTACAATAATATATCAACAGCATGTATGTAAAAGTTTGTAGTTTTGAGATCATGACATTTATGCATGGTTTGTGCAAATACAAAAAAAATAAAAATAATTGTCACTGAGATAAGGTCATGAAACCCCTACTGATTATTTATTCACAAGACTTTTGAAAATTGTATCACGTAGCCTAGAATATTTGCTCCAAAACTATGTGAAAATCATCCTGACTGCTCATTCAGATAAGACAATATATTGATTTAAAAACTGTAAGACGTGTTTTGTGTAAGAAAGCTTTATGTGAAGAGGCGTAAACACATCATTAATATGTATGGTTTTCACACCTGAGAAAGACAAAGACACTCCCCTAATGGCCCTATTAGGAGTGATCAGGCCCTGTCATTCTGAGCAACCTTGCACAAAGAATGAGGATATTTAAAAAATAATGGCTTTTTGATTGTTTGGATTTATTTACAACACAACATAATCCAAAGATACACAACAAATGACAAAAAAGCACATTATTGAAAAAAATGATCCAAAGACAGAGACCTTTGTGCCATTCCTAAAAACATTGTACACACCTTTCATTTCCAAAGTGTTTGATTTTCACTTTACCATGTTCATGTACAGAGACTTATGTGAATGTTGAAGTCAGCAGGACTCGGTGGCATCTGGTCCCTGTATAAAAAATAAATAAAACAAAACTGTGAACATGCTGATATCAAGAGAAACTATAGGGCAGTACGGTTAAAATGTTTTTTGTTTTTTTTTCACAGAATTCACAGAATACACACACAAATGTTTCCAACAATATATAATGAACACCATTGTTGTGCCTTGTAGGCATAAGCTACGCTCAGTGCTACATAAAATAATAATAATAATAACAATAACCTATGGCAGCCTATAAATCTTTCAAACGAATCACTTCAGTAACAACTGCTAGAAAAAAAAATATTGATTATCATGTTACTTCAAATGTTTCCATTCGTTATGATGATATAATATGAAAAATTCAAACACAGCTCGCTCCAAAATATGTTACATTCAAACACAGCGCGCTCCAAAATATGAAACATTATAGTTACCATATTATACATTGTAAGAACAATGGGTCGTACATTAATATTAATATTAGCTCAAATGATCTATAGGGAATTTTAATAATTAATCATGAATATGATTAATATTTTGTATGTTACAGTTACATTAATTTATCGCAGCTGAACTAGATTGATATATGAACGATTACCATAACGGGTTATGGTTCGTCATTAATACATCAATTGTTCTTATTTCAGCTCGAAGTTATGGGATAACTTTAATGGAATTAATTTAGTTATCAAACAATCTGTTTGTCCAGCGAACAGATTGTACGTAAGATTAAATTAACTCTCAAGGAAAATTATCCTTCTTACAAACACGAGAAAGAGTATCTTTTCCAGGCCTTGAAAAGACACTCTCGGTGTTTGTAGACTAAAATTAGGTTACTTAAATCGTAGCCAAGGTAAAGCATATAGCTAAGATCGAACATTTCAGGGACTAAGTAACATGGGCAATTAAAACAGAGTCAGTCAAGGACATATGGAATTTAATAATTAGACTAATACTACATCGAAACTACGAGTATACACAGAGTAAATACATATTTACAACAGAAACATACGGATGAAAACATTACAAGACCAAACGGATAACAGATGAGATAGGGAGAGGATGAAAGGGAGAAAGTGAAACTAAAGTTCAGGATGAGAGAGATCACCGAGATGCTCTCTCTCATCGCAAAAACACAGGTAACCTTTTGAGAGACAGCAAGGAATCAAATCACATTAAAAGTTCAATAAACTTATCTTGCAAAATGGTTCTCTTTGTTGCTGAAGAACGCAGAGTTCATGCGTGTGTCCTAAGACCATCGTGCGTGTGTTTCTTTAAGAAAGCCGGGCTCGCGCTCTTGTGTCTTCTGGTGAGCGCGGTAGCGGGGTTTTCGAAAGAGTCTTTCTCTCTGAGTTGAAGTTGTCTGCTGCTTTTGCTTCATGGAGTCCGAAGGACGAAAATAAAGAAAAGACTTAAAGAAAATTGAAAACGCTCCCAAAGGGAGCCATAAGGTCTTCTCGCTGACGAGGCGGGTTCGTGAAAGTGCAGGAACAAAAACAAGACGAAAGGAAATACAGAACAGAACTGAACGGAACGCGGAGTGTAACCGCTTTTCTAGGGCACAGGAATTTCACTCCTCCTGGGGCTTGAGCCAATTGGAATGCGAAATTCCAGGCGGGAGAAAAGTTCTTTGTCTCACTATGAGTTTGATTTGCATGTTTTATGGCAGTCTTAGGATCATGCCATTTCTACGTTAAACAATTATAACTGCAGTAAAATGCATTTTATCATAATTTGGTATCCATATCTTTCCTACGGGTATATGGAGGTTTAATTCAAGACCAAATTTGGTATGTTTAAAAGCTACGGCCTAGAAGTACCTTCTTACTCTGTAAGATAAGTATTAAAAGTTCGATTAACAAACTGGGAATAAGACTAACCTAAAATGTGATGTGCATTTACAAGTGGGAATGAAAATTAGACTTTTTTTTAAAAAGATCCACATGGCATATCTATGATTGCAACGGTGCACATCTGAAACATTATTCCTTTAAGGTTTACAAGAATACAACAACCCATCACAGAGAAGAACAATCGTGGAAAAGAGAAATTACATTCAGGTTTACATATTTCTTCAATGGTTATACATATAGAAAATGTAGGATTTAAGTAGGGTTAAAGATTAACACTGCTCCACTCCTAAAATCTTTGTTGCTGGACATTCCTTTAGGCAATAAAACAGCAAAGTGGGGGGAAGGCAATTGCCAGAGAATATTGTTGAACATTCTCTAACTAAAACACTTCAAGATTAAAGAATACATTTCAAAACCACACCTCTATTATAAAGCCAAATTAAATCACACATGCCTAATGTAATTGTACATAAATTAAAGTATATTCTATCCTAATTTAAACACAAAGGGATGTTTGTGTGTGTTTGTGTGTGTGTAGAAAGTTTCAAGTTTCGTTATCTCTCTGTGGTCCAGAGAGGGGAAAGGGGGGTTCGGAATGTCTCTGAGGTGAAATTAGTGTCGTAAAAGTCAATTGGCCGACTAGCTGGAGCCAAAGCAACTGATTTACCTTCGGGGGTTCAGAGTGGGACAGCAAGAAGGAATGTGCGTTTATGTTCTGTTGCAACACATTCTCACACCCAAGGCGTCACTTTTTAACACTTTCAACCATGCTTCAATATCTGACGCTCAAAGCGCCCCCTAGCGTCCATATGTGACGCTTCGGTTATGGGTAGCTTTAGGCGTCATGTAACTGACGCTTTCGGAAGCGTCAATATTCGACGCACAAAGCGCCCCCTAGCGTCCATATGTGACGCTTCGGTTGGGTAGGTTTAGGTCTGTGGTAGGGTTATGCGTCTCAAATGGACGCTAAAGGCTGCTTTGAGCGTCAGATATTGAAGCATGGTTGAAAGTGTTAAAAAGTGACGCCTTGGGTATGAGAACGGGCTGTCTGTTTCAATGAGCCATGATTCATAGCCAATGTGGCTACAACATCTACGTTTGAGCAGATATCCACAAACAGTATTTAACAGTAAACACAGGTCTAAATATTATAATATTCACCATATATCTAGCAACAGTTCAACTGCAATGTGACGTTTATGCAACAATAATATTCAACTAATATAATTAAGAATTTCTTACCTTACATCTTTCTTGTCTTCAAATCGCGTTCTTCTTCTTCTGAGGTAAATCCAATGTAAGCTCACGGGGTGTCTTCCAAACTCGACGAAAAGCAGAGACTGATGAAGTTTGGTGCTTTGTTTTTGAGGTAACGAGCACGTTCGTGTTCCATGTGGTGATTTGCATGTGAATATCTTTTGCGCGTGTGGGCGTGGTCAAATTAAAAATAATGAGCAAGCGTTTGAGAAGCTGGACATCTTGTTGGTTTTATACAAATTACTTAAACAGAGAATATTTGTTTTCAGTTTGAATCTGATCATTTAAAAGTGCACACTTAAATGATTATAAAGATATATGGCTCATAAATGTGTGACAAGTATTCGCTGAGTTTTGTTTCAGTTTATAGACGTGCTCAAGAAAAAAAAGTTCCCCGCGACGGAGAGGCAGAAAGCACACCCTGTTTAGCACAATGTTTTGATTTGATTGTAAGTGGACACATATAAAAGTAGAAATATCACAGATTCTTTTTTCATATTTCTTTTTTCTGTGTGACCACAAATGACGGAGTAATTTAAGTTTATTGTGCTACAATGTGAAGAAAATCCAGCAAAACGCGCCTGCGCGTTTGCCGACCTCAGAGGGTTAACCCTCTGGGGTCTAAGGTGTTTTTGGGGTCCTTGAGATGTTCTGACATGCCCTGACATTTGTGCTTTTTTCAGTTGCTTATAAACATATGAATGGCAAAGGTGTAATTACACTCTATTTAGCACAAACAGGGCTACCATAATATGTGAGCAACATGTATGTGCATGTTTGTATTTTTGAGAAAATAATGTTTATGCATGGTTATTGAAAAAATAAAAAAATAAAATTTCTGAAATAAGGCCACAAAACACATACTAAATATGTGTCCACAATACTTTTGACTAATGTATGTCGTCGCTGTAGCCGCATTAGGTATTGAACATTAGCTCAAATGATCTATAGGGAATTTTAATAATTAATCAGGAATATGATTAATATCGCATATTACAGTTACATTAAATTATTGAAGCTGAAAATAGATCAATTGTATATATGAATGATCACCACAACGGGTTATGGTTCATCATTAATATATCAATAGTCTTATTACAGATCGATGGTATGAGATAACTTTAATGGAATTAATTCAGCTATCGAACAATCTGTTTGTCCAGCAAACGGCCGTAAGATTAACTTATCAACTTCTCAATAAAGTTATCACTTCTTATAATTCCAGGACAATTAGTTTCTGGCCATGGAAACCATTCTCCTGACGAACCTTACCAAACGAACACGAATTAATAGAGGATGAGAGAGAGATCAGAAAATGAGAGAAAGAGTGAGAGAGGAATGAACGAGAGAAAGTGAAAGCAAAATGTCAGGATGACAATTTTCACAGTTAACTCGTGAGAGACACCGAGGAATCAAATCACCTTGAGCAGGGACAGACAACCTTAAACGAATTAAAAGCTCGATTAAGCTCGATTATACTTGCATATAGTCTGTTGTGTTGCTGAGGCAAGAAAACGCGTGTATGGGCCTTTTGGAGCTGGGCGTCATTCTCGGGCTTCCGGAGTAAACGGAGTTTGCAGGAAGTTTAAGTCTACTCAAAGTTAAAGTTGCCGGCTGTTCACTTCACTGAACGTAGAAAAGGTCCGAAGACGAAAATAAAGACAGAGAATAAAGAAAAGAAAAGAAAGGTCGGGAGTGACGCGGAGGTGCGCGTCCGAAGACGGTGACCGAAGCCTGTCCGAAGTTGGTGTTTTCCCGAAGTTTGACCGAAGAGAGAGAGAAACGGGTAAATTACGTCTTTTGAGGGAATCCCGTCCACGCCCCTTTTTGCGGGGAGGGCAAATCATCTCCCGAGATTTTCGAGCGGGAAGAAGTTCCTTTGTCCTGTGTGGGACGCCCACTGGAATGAGTCATGAGGAGATTGGATTGAGCCGTTCGGCTCCAGAAATATGAAATGTGTAAAACAATGCACGTTACTGCATTCTGCTATCGGAATTCGACTCCGTTAGATTGAGAGAATTACAGAGATATCAAACACGTCATATGAAGATTATAGGAATACAAAGTTACATAAGATATGCATATTATACGCATTTAAAGTTTGATTAACACACAATAAAATTGTAGATACTTCCAGTGTGACATGTGAAGACATCTAAGCACAAAAGGAATACATTTAATACATTTAAAGGTACTTTTCTCTGAAAAGGTCCATGGATGGTGTTTGTGTGTGTGTGTGTGTGTGTGAGGTGACTTCTCAGTCTCCCCGGGGGTTGTAAAGTGTTATCCTATAGCAGGGGGTCGGGTTACAAGACCATGATTCTATTTGAGAACATTAATTAGGAGAAACACTTCCAAGTTACAAATCAGAAAATCATAACTATCGCATAAAAGGGCTAACCAAACATGCAGGCCTTAATACATCATCTTAGATTCTGAATCACTTGTATTCTGAATTAAATGCAAGGTACGTTTTTGTGTGTGTTTGGAATGTCTGTGTGTGATTGGAATGTCACGTAGAAAGTCCATTATCTCTCTGGCTGAGAGAGATGCTGTTGCATTGCAAACTCGTTTGAAGCTTGCGAAGCTAGGAGAACGTCCTGCGTCGTGTTTGTCTGTTAACACTCTGAGGTGCCATAAAGTGTCAGAAAGCAATCTAAACCCAGATCTGGTGGCTCCATGCCAGTAATTTAGATGCTCGAGAGTCAGGAGGTTAAAAGCTTTAGTAAGCTTAGCAAAGAATGTTTTTTAGAAGAAATGTGCTTAGAAAACACAGAGAGTCGAATTTGTTAATTCAGAACAAATGAAAGAATGATTCATAGCCCAGACGCAACATCGCCTAGAGTTTTTTCTTCAAAATGATGTGAAAATCATCCTGCCTAATCATTCACATAAAACAATACATTTATTTAAATTTTGTAAGACACTTTTTGTCGTAAACGATCCAATGACACCATCATGAATATAGAGTGGTTCACACCTGAGGAGACAATGGCTCGCATACATAATGAGCCATTCATTCAGGTGTGTCACTGAGCCACAGGAAATAATGCAAGGACAATATATATATATATATATATATATATATATATATATATATATATATATATTAATCTTCCACTGACAAAACTGGTTTACTCACAGCATAAATGCTAGAATAGAGGTTATGCGTGTGACGTCACCGGCCGGAGTGAATGCAGTTACACTAAGCTCACTAAGTGGCAAAAAGACTGAGCGGCAGCATTTTTTTTTCAGCATAAATGCCGCGAAAAACACAAAGCACATCTAAAATGGAAAAGAACTTTGAGATTGACAGTACAACTAGATTTGAGAAGAAAGCCGAGGTATATTTTTACAGACTGTCGAAAGCTACAGAACAGAGAAGCAAATGGATCGCTTTACTTCATTATCATTTGTGTCAATATGCTGAATTTTGGTGTAAAATCATATCATATATATTGTATTGACAACTCAATTAAATATTTACCATCGTATATTCTGAATAATTGTACATTTAATTAACTGAAATAATCGTTGAAACCGTATATAAATGTCAGAAAACAGGATTCCTGACTGCATGTCAATATACATGGATCACTGGATCTTTGATAAGTTGTTAGGAACACTATATCAAGTACAACTTTTAATTTAAACTGATAATCCTTTGTTTTACTCATGTTTTCACAGTTTCCCTGTTAACTCCAGTCACGCTGCAGCTCTTTAGCCACTCAGTCTGACTTAGGGGGGCGTGTTCCGGCAGGAAAGTGATGTCAGTGCATACCCGGCAGACGCTTTTATCCAAAGTGACTTACATTGCATTTCAAGGTACACATTTTACATTCTTATCAGTTTTTGCTTTCCCCAGGAAATTACCTTTTTCTTTAGTTTTTGCCATGTGAATGACAGTGCTGTGACTTCGACTCAGTTTAAAAGGTTAAAAATAACATTTAAATACTTATGCTTAATAATTTAACATCTTATTTAAAATAATATGAACTATTTTTCACTATTTTATATGTATTATTTATCTATGTAAGGCAGTAGTTTGTGGCGTCCACAAGATGACCCTATATCGCTGATGTATTAGAATAAAATACTTATACTTAATAATTTAACATCTTATTTAATTTATTTTATATGGTTTATTTATCTGCAATGCTTTTTATTTCTTAAAAACTAATTTGTAACATTTTCGTTTTTTCACAAAGACCTTGTAAACTGTAAAACGTCTCAAAGAGCGCACTGTGGACTTTAACCAGATAGACGCATAAAGACCGCCCCATTATGGTATGTCAAGTCAAGTATATTTGTATAGCGCTTTTCACAATACAGATTATATCAAAGCAGCTTCACAGTATTAAATTAAAATAATACAACAAGGCTTGTTTCTAGTGGAATTTATTGATTGATAAAATTAAATTAAATTTCCCCAAAATATCCCCAACCGAGCAAGCCAAAGGCAACAGTGGCAAGGAACCGAAAAACTCCATCAAGTGACCTAATGGTGACCTAAAACTCCATCAGGTGACCTAATGGAGAAAAAAAAAACCTTGGGAGAACCCAGGGTCAGTCGGGAGCCAGTTCTCCTCTGGCGTTTATGAACTAGAGACCGAATTTAACTGAAAGATTAAAAATATTATATGAATGCCTGGCTGAAGAGATGCGTCTTTAATCTAGTTTTAAACTGGGAGAGCGAGTCTGAGCAACGAACAGTATCAGGAAGACTATTCCAGAGTTTTGGAGCTAAATGTGAAAATGCTCTCCCTCATATCTCTTCAAAGTAAGTCATTAGTCTATCTATCTATCTATCTATCTATCTATCTATCTTGTTCATCTCATTTACAGTGTCAGATCTGAATATTGTGCTGTTGGGCTCGAATGGAGCAGGAAAGAGTGCGTCAGGAAACACCATCCTGGGTGGAGAGAGAAAGAGTCTGAGACCAAGATTTGTACACTGGCACATACAGAGGTGGATGGACGAACAATCAATGTCATCAACACTGTAGGACTCTCTGATACAGTCATAAGAGGCGTTCAGAGCAAAATCGAGTAGATATTTGACTGTACACATCATGGTGTTGATGTGTTTCTGCTGGTGATCAAAGTGGGTGTGAAGTTCACAGAACAGGTTGTTACAGCTGTGAAATGGATCCAGGAGAATTTTGGAGAAAAGGTCTTAAAACACACAATAGTGCTCTTTACTCACGGAGATCAGATACAAGGTCTAATAGAAGATTATCTAGGAGAATGTAAAACACTGCGGTCAGTTATTGATCAGTGTTCAGGAGGTTTTCATGTTTTTAACAACAAAGCTAAAGATCGATCTCAGGTCACTGAGCTTCTGGAAAAGATTGAGTCACTGAGGAGAAAGAATGTGACCTATATGGGAGATACAGGCAGCAGGACTATAAGGAGACTCAGAATATTATTCTCAAGAAACTTGTGACTGGAGCAGCTGTAGGAGTGTTAGGAGCAGCAATAGCTGTTTATATGCACTCTAAAAAATAATTTTGTGGCTTAGTAAATATTACAGTGATATTTAACTTGATTAACTTAATACAATCTCTGAATATCATTTACTTGATTGTTTGAATTAAACATACCAAAATAATTGACTAAAAATAGGAGGAGCAACAATAGCTGTTTATATGGGAACAGATCGATTAACCACAGGAGAGACGGCAGCATCAGGAGCACTTCTCAGTGTTTGCTGCTGGACTCGATTTTGTGTGTGAGAAAACACACCCCTAGACAAAAATGTGTAATTGTAAGACGATTAGAACCACAACACATTTGAAATCTAAACATCAGATTCTTCAAAATCAGAACAGCAATGGTGTGTAAAATATGTTTGATGAAAAATATTGTATGTTAAACATTGTATTTATGTTATCACAAGAAAACAAAATGGGCTGGACATTTTGGTTTCACAGATTTCATTAAACTAAATAATTGTAAAAAATAAATAAAAAATGAACCCATATTTTGTGCATTATGTATGTATGGTGCATTAGACTGTTGTAGG
Organism: Squalius cephalus; assembly: GCF_949319135.1. NCBI lineage: Eukaryota > Metazoa > Chordata > Actinopteri > Cypriniformes > Leuciscidae > Squalius > Squalius cephalus. The sequence continues at coordinate 7,003,617 of NC_137123.1, forward strand.
AGTGTGACCTGTAGGTGGTGCTGTCAGAGTGTCATTTTAATGGCTTAGTTTCATCATCACTATAAAGGTTATTTTTTATTTGTGTTCACCTGTCGATCAATTAACGAAAGTCAGGATCTCAGTTTTCCTCCAAATTTAATTAATAAGTTAATCATTTGTCATTTTTGTGGTGGGATATGCACTGATTTATTTTTTATTTTATACATTTTGTTGCACAGTTACTGTTGTCGAGAAACAAGCATTAAAGTCTCTAAACCGAAACACAATTAGTTATGTCAGTTATTTCAAATGTTAATCTTGTTCTCAGAGAGCAATACAAACAAATCCAAATCCAAATTCACTGACTGTGAGTCTAAGCAGTGACTCATACAGACATGAATCACTCTTCAGATGTAGTTCTATGTGTTTGTCCTGTTTGTACAACAGGTTTAAAGTGTGGATTTCATTATCATTTAGTGGAGTGAGTCACAAATCTCATCCCTAATTAAAAGTGGGTTATTGATATTAATAATCTCAAAATCGTCACCGTCAACATTGCCATGATTCAAATCAGATGTTCCAGTTTTTTACTTTTAAAAAAAGATTTCACATGAAGAACTTTTAGACACTATGACAGAATCAAATTAAGACCATGAACACTTAATATATAATATGACAAAAAAAAATCACCAGTGGAGTCAAATAGTTTAATCTGAATAAGATCAGTGATTCGGGTCACTACATGATCTTTATCATCAACAAGCTTTATTATACTGTTTTGTGCAAGCACAGTTACAGTAGACAACAAAACAAACAAACAAAAATATTCTAATGTTAATAAGCTGTCAAACTGCCTAACACAAGTAAACACTGATCACAATACTGGTGACATCAAACTAAACAATTATCTTCAATAAAGCATCATCATCTGAAGCTCTGTTAATCCTCAATAAGAGCTTCAGTGAGTATGGTGAGACTGCAGACCTGGAGCCGGGAGATACGGCACAGGCAGTTTTATGGCCTTGTTGTTCCTGATGCGTCCAGTAGGGGGAGGCTGTACAGTAAACGACACGAATTGAGGCAGGGTTTCTCAAACTCGGTCCTGGAGGGCCACTGTCCTGCACAGTTTAGCTCCAACCCTGATCAAACACACCTGAGCAAGCTAATCAATGTCTTCAGGATCACTAGAAACTCACAGCTAGGTGTGTTTGATCAAGGTTGAGCTAAACTGTGCAGGACAGTGGCCCTCCAGGACCAAGTTTGAGAAACCCTGAGTATGTTAAATAATCTGCTAAAATTATTGTTGTTTAGCAATGATGCAACATTTATTATTTATAAACGATTAGCTAAGGGTAGACATCTATTAATTTCTAAATGTCAATAGATGGGTCTGTTAGATATGGCAATAGATATGGCAATAGATTTCGAGAAACAATAAAAGGACTTGACGGTCAGGTTGATGTTCTGTCTGGCTCAAACTTAGCTAACCACGTGTAGGTTTAGATGCCCCTAGTCTTCTCTTTACCTGCTCTGTCTCACTCCCTTGCAAATTAATTTTCTTTTGAATTTTCTTTTGTTGCCTGTCTTCAGCTTGCGTGAGATGGCCTCTTTTGGTAAGACTCTGTTTACTCCTTGCATTAAAACTTCACATAGTTTCTGGGGGTCAATATTACAGTAGATATTGGAAATGTGTGAACACGCAAAAGACACATTTATAATGGGCATATATGTGTGGACAGTATGTATGTAAATCTCTCTCTCTAAATAAAGAGTTGAACTACACACTCACTCAAATATCTTTTATTATGTCCGACGTAAAAATCACATTAAAAAATTTGGTCCCATATGGTTTGGATGTAGCCTACTGTAGATTTTGGTTTGAGTTGTTTCTTATAAATGAGATGATCTAATTATCTCATTTATATCTTAATTTACATTTTTCTTAAAATAATAAAAAAAAAAATCTATCCAAATTTTGCTTCTTTTTTAATTTTTTTATCAGTGAGCAGGAGCACTTTGACGGGATAGAAAAACAGTTAAAGAAGAGTGGCAAGCCACAGGGGGTCATCATGATTCATAAATAGTGTTAATAAATAACTTTTTGTGAACAACAATATTGTCTCTTTCTTCTAAATGGCCCTTTGAATTTTAGAAAAGGCATACATTGTGTTTGTCTTCATAAAATGCTATGTAGGACATTGTTTAGTAGCTGTATGATGACCAATAGAGAATATTACACCAGATATTTCATCGAGGATCTTTATGATTACACTGTTTGTCTAATGGGCTAAAAATGGTTAATATCTAAATGTAACTTTATATAAATTACACAACAACATATGTCACTCAGTTTCCTGTATATAAAAACCTATGTTGAATATAACTATTCCACAGGTCATATATCATTACTTGTCATCTGATCCAACTGTGCGTGTTATTCATTTTTTAATTCACAAAAACAAATAGTCTTCTGTAGGCTGAGTGAAGAGAGTGAAGCCCAACTCAATATCTACAGATATTTTAATCCGTATTGCAGATCATTCAACTGTCTATTGTTACACTGTAATGTTTATATTTAAATGAACAAAAAACACTTAATTAGTCAAAGTCTATGGACAGGACGGTTATAAATGTGTAAGTTTCGAGCGTCGATTTAATGATTTTATTTTGTCGTATATCCCCCTACTGGACGCCTCAGGAACAACAGGGGCGTAAAACTGCCTGGGCCGTATACACTCACCTAAAGGATTATTAGGAACACCTGTTCAATTTCTCATTAATGCAATTATCTAATCAACCAATCACATGGCAGTTGCTTCAATGCATTTAGGGGTGTGGTCCTGGTCAAGACAATCTCCTGAACTCCAAACTGAATGTCAGAATGGGAAAGAAAGGTGATTTAAGTAATTTTGAGTGTGGCATGGTTGTTGGTGCCAGACGGGCCAGTCTGAGTATTTCACAATCTGCTCAGTTACTGGGATTTTCACGCACAACCATTTCTAGGGTTTACAAAGAAGGGGGTGAAAAGGGAAAAACATCCAGTATGCGGCAGTCCTGTGGGCGAAAATGCCTTGTTGATGCTAGAGGTCAGAGGAGAATGGGCCGACTGATTCAAGCTGATAGAAGAGCAACTTTCACTGAAATAACCACTCATTACAACCGAGGTATGCAGCAAAGCATTTGTGAAGCCACAACACGCACAACCTTGAGGCGGATGGGCTACAACAGCAGAAGACCCCACCGGGTACCACTCATCTCCACTACAAATATGAAAAAGAGGCTACAATTTGCACGAGCTCACCAAAATTGGACAGTTGAAGACTGGAAAAATGTTGCCTGGTCTGATGAGTCTCGATTTCTGTTGAGACATTCAGATGGTAGAGTCAGAATTTGGCGTAAACAGAATGAGAACATGGATCCATCATGCCTTGTTACCACTGTGCAGGCTGGTGGTGGTGGTGTAATGGTGTGGGGGATGTTTTCTTGGCACACTTTAGGCTCCTTAGTGCCAGTTGGGCATTGTTTAAATGCCACGGCCTACCTGAGCATTGTTTCTGACCATGTCCATCCCTTTATGACCACCATGTACCCATCGTCTGATGGCTACTTCCAGCAGGATAATGCACCATGTCACAAAGCTCGAATCATTTCAAATTGGTTTCTTGAACATGACAATGAGTTCACTGTACTAAAATGGCCCCCACAGTCACCAGATCTCAACCCAATAGAGCATCTTTGGGATGTGGTGGAATGGGAGCTTCGTGCCCTGGATGTGCATCCCACAAATCTCCATCAACTGCAAGATGCTATCCTATCAATATGGGCCAACATTTCTAAAGAATGCTTTCAGCACCTTGTTGAATCAATGCCACGTAGAATTAAGGCAGTTCTGAAGGCGAAAGGGGGTCAAACACAGTATTAGTATGGTGTTCCTAATAATCCTTTAGGTAAGTGTATCCAGGGTGCGATTTGCCGGGGGGGATGCGTGGGATTTCCCCCTTTCTGGTCAATGTATCCCTGCCTCTGCCTAATTATTTTTATCCCCGGTGGGGATAAATTTACCCCCCCCCTCAAAGTGATTAGTGCTACTACACTAGTGGCGAGGCGGATCACAAAACCTATCACGGATCCGTGGTTTGTTTAAAGTCAATTAATTTTTATTTTAAAATGCGCTACTTTGACTGGCTCCGCAGCCTCTCTGTAATCACCACTCTGCAGACTTGCTCAATGTCCCGCCCACGGCGCTATATGATTGGTTACACCTCACGAGTAATAGCCTATCAACACTTGCGAGACGGTTGCAGGTCTTTTTTACGCCGCATATTCAGCATATTACTGAAGCGGGAATAAACATCACAATCTGATTATCTGTTTCTATGATGACAAGCAGAGTTAGTGTCCCAAAAGGTTTTTTTGATTACTCACTCACTCTTGAGTGTCTGGCGCGAGTGATTTCGATGTTAAGTCAATGTAAAGACGTGTTTACGCCATAGACAGAAGAAGGTTTACGCGCGTCTAGAGGTCCTGCGGCGCGAAGGCGTTTCGTTTCGCGCGGCGCGGTAGACTCGAAGCCCAAATAGGCGAATTGACTAACACAGATAACGTTATTACTTTAACAGCAGCAGTAAAACTGTTTCTACTGTGATGGTTTATCTTTGCAATCAATCTGTGGTTCAGCAGAGGCTGATATAGGCTAGCCTATAGAAGTAGCCTAAGCGCTGTAATGTGAACTGTCTGTGTGATAGAACAATAACATCCGAAATGGACCACCCAAGACCGACCCTACCCGAGCCCATGCACGTTGTGTCCGAGCCCGGCCCGACACATTAACTGTAATTATGAGCCCGAGCCCGATAAACCTGACCATTGTTTAAAGGGCACCTATTATGCAAAATTCACTTTTACATGGTGTTTGAACATAAATGTGTGTTGGCAGTGTGTGGGCAAAACCACCCTAGAATGATAAAAATCCACCCAGTAGTTTTTTTACTATCTCAATAAATCATAAGCATTGTCTCAGAACACCCTGTTCTAGATTTTCCTCATTGTGACGTAGAAATGAGCTAAGCCCCACCGACGCGGTTTGATTGACATCTGGTTTTGGCATAGACCCCGCCCTCGGTGATCTGTTCTGCACACCATCGCCATATTGTTTCAACGACAGCCGGTAATGTCTCCTAAGAAGTGTAGGTGTTCTGTTGTGGGATGTAAGAATGGACATACTAGTCTTCACTGACATTAGAGCCACTGAAAACGCAGCGGATGGATTTTATTTATGAAGAAAAGGCACCACTTAAACTTCCTAAATACGAGATTCATTTTCTGACTGACTGTTTAGTGAACGAGGGTCAAAGTTAGCTAATCCTCAAGTGTGGATCGTTGCCTACAGTTCGCGATCCAACGTCACCTCCAGAAGAAGTAAGTGTATTTTATCATTTTTGAGCAAATAGTCATTTCAATCGATGTCATGTCAGCCAGTTCAATAACAAATGCATCTAAAGCTATTTATTGTCGTCGTCAAAGGATGTCTCAACAAACAACGTCAGACAGTTTTATGTCACGTACATAATTTTTTGCAGCAATAAAAAATGTCAAATACCTCTATCTCCATAGACAGTATTAACGTCTATCTCCCTGCAGCATTTGTTTTCTGGTTCTGTAACGTTAGCCATCTTCTCATATTTGCCACATAAGCGTGTGTATAAGTTAGTTTCAAAAAATTGCGCGAAAGTTATCACAATTTGTTTGTGTGTGTGTGTGTGTGTGTGTGTGTGTGTGTGTGTGTGTGTGTTGCACATCCATAATTGCAAAGGGGACGCGATTAAAACTCTATAAGTACATAAATGTATCAAATAACCTTTCCGAGACGTTTAGTCCATTCTCATTCGTGTTTATTCTGTGCCGGAGTCTCTTCATCATCTGGGTCCAGCAGGGCGGGGATATGCAGCTCATTTACATTTAAGGTGGTATAGACCAAAAACAGCTCTTTTTAAAACAGGCCCCAAAAATGACATTTTCAAATGGTTATAATAAATTAACTGTGGGGAATTTTGTGCTGAAACTTCACAAATACATTCTGGGGACACCCAAGACCAATATTACATCTTGTAAAAAGGGGCATAATAGGTGCCCTTTAATACGTGGGCCGTTATAACCAGGGGTGGCGCCAGGAAAGTTAAAGATGAAGTTGACCATCATCTCTGTAGTGAACGCGCCTAAATGCATGGATTACATCAGAGAGTTGCCTGTTTCTTTTCGTTTTGAATTTTTTCGTTTAAAGACATTTCTAGCTTTGTTTAGATATAGTTCTTAATATTCTCTGTGAGGCATACACTGAGTTTCGGTTAATTTATGATGAGATGCACTCCAGTTAATGTGCAGTGCAAGTGACCGGGGCGCGCCGGCGCCTCCATGATTATAGCCTATTGTCTGCTATATCTGCTTCTTATTTATTAAATACATGCAATTCGTTGAGGAAAAAAATATTAAAATTAAGATACAATTCATACAAAACGAAATTCACTTTAAAGAAAGGCTTTCTACAAAACAAAACTTAATGAAGTGGTCAAAATCATGTCTGACCCACTCCAAGTCTCCCGATATACTGCATATCTTACTCGTGCTGTTCACTTTTCATAAATCAACATAGATGGAAAAAAATAACATTATAATATTTTAACAAATATGAAACTAAATGAGCTTATTTAATGGCTACAACATAGTAGGCCTACAGAATCTCTATTTGTACAAATTTCTGCACATTCATTTACTACTTCTGAATTTTGCACACACAAGTTGAAAGGCATTTGTTTGTGCATATAAAACATATCTGCAACATTTATCAAGTTCACGGATAATTGTGCGTGCATTTATTAATTTTTATCTTAATGAATAATGCAACAAGGACAAATCATGTAAACTGCCTTGTTTGTTTATTCAGAATGAAATGGATCGCAATTGAATCCGAATGAAGAAACGTTAAAAAAATAAAAAAAAAATAAAAAAAATAAAACGTGAACAATGATGAACACAGAAAATGAACAAGAATGAACTTTGGATGGCCTTGGAGGAGTGGGCCTAGTATTACAACTCTAATTTAATTCAACAAGGTTTTTGAATTTTTTAAACAAAATTAATATTTTTAAAGTTTATTATCCCTGGCCCGGTGTGATGCGTGCGAGTGGAGGAGACGCTGAGCATAACACATGACGTGTTGTATTTTGTAACACAAGCAGTGTTGGTAAGTTACTTTAAAAAAGTAATTAGTTATAGTTACTAGTTACTTCTCACAAAAAGTAACTGGGTTAGTAACTGCATTACATCATTACAAAAGTAACTAATTACCAGGGAAAGTAACTATTAAGTTACTTAAAAAAAAAAAAAAGTTTAAACATAAGAAATTTCTTAAACCCCCAATATGAAATGTTAAATGAATTAAATGGACACTAAATAGAACATCTTATTATTATAAAACATTGTACACTAATCTACACTATTTTAATGTTGCTGTGGGACAATGGAAGAGACACCTATTAACTTAAATATTAAAATATTATCACTACTATAGTGGAACAACAAAACAATAGATGGTTTAGAACTTTTAATATGTATTGCACAGACCACAACTGGCCAACAAAAAAGTCTAAAAATAAATCATGCTTCTTAAGAAATGTACCAAAAATAAATAAATAGTAATAAAAAATATACATACACTAGTGCATATAATTAAAATTATAAAACTCACACACCTTTACAACTGGTAGACATTCTGTATAGCCTACTTGAAGTATTTTTTTCCTCACAATAGTTTAACAAAAAGTGCTCTCAATATAATACTGAACAATGTACCAACATAAATAATAATAATAAAATATAATCTTTTGGGGGTTTATTTTTTATAACCTACAGATAACGTCATCATCAGAGGTTATTTTAGCCAAATTCTAGTCATGTTTGCCGCACGTGTATTTGAACGTTCGAATGTGTTTGAATGTTTGAACGTTCCCTGCAGGTTATTTTGGAGTTTATGTTATATAAACTAATTAAAACATTGAATATGATACCATCATACCAATATGCTACAGAGATTGTTCTAATGCTGAAATGTGTAATTTATTTATAAATAAAGTATTTATGCTCGGACACATTCGGTCTCTCTCGCGCACTATCGAGCGCGTTCTCGGACACACTCGGTCTCTCTCGCGCACTGTTGAGCGCGCTCGCGGCGTTCGCCTCGCTTATGTCCAGTCCGGCGCCTCATAAACACACACACCAGAGAAAAAACTTTGCAGCTCATATGGCTGAGAGAGAGTGTACTCGGATGAAAACCGCTTCAGTGATCTCAATTATAGTAACGCCGCATTTTTATTGACAGTAACGGTAACGGCGTTATAGCGGAGGAAATAGTAATTAGTTTGATTACTCGTTACTGAAAAAAATAACGCCGTTAGTAACGCCGTTTATTTATAACGCCGTTATTCCCATCACTGAACACAAGTGCTCGATCAAGGGCCCGGCCCGGGTCGGGTCAAGTTCGGGCTCAGACAGAGAATCTAAGCTCTGATTTATCTGATCCTGTCCATTAGCTTTGATCCATGTACGGCTTTTCAGAATATCACCAAGTACAAATATTTATGTAATTTTTCAGCGCGAAAACTCTAGCTAGCTGGGAACAATGAAAAGGGTCCAGAGCAGCAAATGCAGTGAATGAAGTTCATGTTCTCATGATTTATTTTTATGAATAAAAATGTTTCAAAACATCCCCCCCTCTGTTTTTTTCACAAATCGCACCCTGAGTGTATCTTTTATTTTTATTTTTTTTATTTAACCTTTATTTAACCAGGTAGGCACATAGAGGACTCATTCTCATTAAAAACGGCGACCTGGCCAAGATAAAGCGTCAAGGTGCAGACAACATACCCACCCAACACGTTTATCTCACAGTGATCTCTCCATATGACCACAATGTGAGTTCACAGTGAGCTAAAAGTGTAACCGCACTGTGCACTCACTGTGTGCTCATATTATGGACACTAGGGCTGGGCGATTTAAATCGCGATATTGTTATGCGCATCTCGTCAGTAAAGCCGGTTCCTTGATTAGTAGTAAATCACCATCACCTGCTTTCAGATGAAGCGGCATTTAGGACTGAGGAGATAATTAAGTGATTAATTTAGTGATGATTGAGCATTATTGAAGACACCTGATGTTAACAAGCAGAATCACTGAAGAAGAAAATCACAAATTGTAAGTTACCATTAAGGTGATGGGTGTTTGCTTTAGTTGGGCTCTAGACCATTATATGTTTACTTCAATATTTACTGTTGTTTGTCTGCTGTTATTGATTTATAACAGTTACATGAACAAAGTAAAATGTTATGTTATAGTGTTGGTTATGTTTTGACATAATCATGCTGTGATCTGAAAAAGGAAACTTATTGAGATAGTTTGGTTTAACTTGTTAGCAGCAGTTTAGTGATTCTTCAGCCTATGATTATCAGTACTTTACTTATAATTCAAAATATTTAATAAACATTTTTCTGATCAATAGACATTCAGATAAATTCATTTAAAACACAGACATCAATAATCAGCCTGTGAATCTCAACAATGGTGACAATAATAAAGCATGTTGCAGTGGCTGACACCAATCACAACTCATTAATGGCTCCCATCATGCATTGCGGTATGAATAAATTATGATCTGAATTGTCTATGTAATTTACTTTTCCTAATTGAATATTCTGCTCCTCACCATTGTTGAGATGCATAGACTGAATCTTGACATCTGTGTGTGCCTAAAAGAATGAATTTTTTTTTTTTTTGAACAACTTTTAAGAAATCCTTTATATTATATAAAAAAATTCTGGGCATTTATGCAGATTCACTAACCAACAACATAAATCAAAGTCAGAAAGAAGGATTTTAATGAGTTCAGTGATCAAGTTCAAATGATGATTGTCATAACATAATCAACATCATCAGATCACTTTATTCTTTGTTCAACTGGTGATTATAATTCAGAAACAACAGCCAAACAAAATCTAAAGTTAATAATATATGGGCCTAGAGCCCAACTAAAGCAACCATTGATCGTCATAACGGTAACTTACAATTTGAGATTTTCTCCTTCAGTGATTCTGCTTGTTAACATCAGGTGACTTCAATAATGTTCAATCATCACAAAATTAATCACTTAATTATCTCATTAACTTCAACACTCTTGAGTGTGGACTCATACACTCCCAGGAGTGTTAATTTAACACTGGAGTTTTTGCTGTGTACAAAGAGCCGTAGTTAACTGACAAGCTGAGCCATATCGCATTAATTATCACTGGCGATACGTCCGTGATATTAATGCGATATGGCTCAGCTTGTCAGTTAACTACGGCTCTTTGTAGTCAATGCCACTCCATCTGAAAGCAGGTGATGGTGATTTACTACTAATCAAGGAACCGACTTTACTGACGAGATGCGCATGACAATATCGCGATTTAAAGCGCCCAGCCCTAAGACCAAAGAGCCCAACTACAGCAAACACTGACCTCTACAATGGTGACCAAACTCTTCAAACAAACTTCAACATGTAAACCTCTTAAACATAATTTCTAAACATCGAAACTTCCCGCTATAACTGTCTAAGAATGTTAGGGGGGATAATGTTCTATCAATGTCATCACTAAACATGTTTGAAATGTTTATAGAGAGTGTTATCCTACCTTTTAGGAGAACATTCTGGTTACAAAAATAAAATTAACTACAGAAAATATTACAAGAACATAACATAATGCTCTCAAAACATTCATAGAACAATAACATTTCTAGCTGGGATGAGCTCATATTGTGGTCATAGTTTGAGCACACAGTGAGAGCGCTGTGCGGTTACACTTTTAGAACACTGTGAACTCAGATTGCAGACGTTGTGACCACATGGTGACATCACTGTGAGATCATAGTGTTGACTGGGTAAAGTTACACATAGAAGACAAAACAGCATAATAGAAGTTACAAACAGTTGTTCAGTCAAAAGTACATCGTACAAAAATAAATAAAATACAACTAGACAGTATTCTTAGTGAATCAATGGTAAAAACAATTTTTACACAATAGTAAAAACAAGATATTTTAAACTGTAAAGTGTAATATGCATTAATTGATCAAAAAAAAAAAAAAAAAAAACTTTTTGCACAAGGGAAAAAATGACAATACTAACATGAACAATGATGTGACAATAGGTTAGTTATTAATCATTTGAAAGTGGATAACGGTACAATTGATTCAAGCCTTAAAGATTTTTGCAGTTCGTTCCAATCGTTAGCTGCAGAAAACTGAAAAGAAAAACGGCCAAAGGAAGTACGGACATTGGTAGTGGTTAATGTGATAAACCTGCTTGATCGCAGATTACGAGAGGGAGAAACTACCAAAATTAGGTTTCTCAAGTAGGTAGGGCCTTTGCCTAGGATAATTTTGTAAATGAAATAGAACCAGTGTCTTTGCCGTCGGATGTGAAGAGAAGGCCAGCCAATGAGTGTGTAGAGGTTACAATGATGAGTGCTAAATGGAGCGTTGGTGGCAAAGCGTATAGCACTGTGATATAATACATCTAGCTTTCTAAGAAGAGTGTTAGAAGCGGATCTGTAAACTACATCACCAAAGTCTAGGATGGGAAGGATAGTCATATTCACAAGAGCATGTTTAGCGGAAGTAGTAAAAGAGGCCCTGTTACGAAAAAGAAAGCCAATCCTGGATCTTATTTTAGATTGGAGTTTGTTAATGTGGGTATGAAAAGAAAGAGAAGAATCTAACCAAATACCAAGGTATTTATAAGTGTCAACAATTTCCAGTACAAAGCCGTCCAGAGTGGAATTTTTTTTTGTATAGGAAGGTGCAGAAAGAGATCGATTGAAGATCATACATTTGGTTTTACTAGAATTTAAAATTAATTGGAGACTGCGAAATGAGTGTTGTATGCTGTTAAAGCTCGCTTGAAGGTTATCTAACACAGTATTCATAGATTGATCTATCGGCTCCAGGTCTGCAGTCTCCCCATAGGCTTCTGTAGACTCTGGAATAAAGTCAGTCTGGTTAGTAATAAGTGGAGCTGGTAATGCTGTTTGAGGAGTTGAGATTGTGATGTATAAAATGTGAACAAGATTGTTCAGTTTGTAAATGTATTTCTCTCTGAAGTTTATTTGATTTCTAAGCTTATGCCTAAAACTGAATACCAAAAACTCTGACATATACATATAATATTGACCTATATATATATAGAACAAAGTAACCAAAGCATCAAATACACAAGAATGTTGATCGCGTGAAAAAAGATCTTATCATTGCAACGCAGTTTCTGCACTCTCACTAATGAGTTCACCAATGCAAACATGAGGTATATAAATACAGTAAGAGCTTCGTTGTGCAGTGTAACAGCGTCATTGATTTCATAACGAGTTTTGGCAAGTGTCCAGATAAACTCACGCTGTGTGATTGACAGCTTGGGCGATTGGAAAGGGATTGTTCTTTGATCGCTTTCTGTATATTAATCACAGTTTAAGTAAGATTACTTTCATCCTACTAAGAGAAACGATGTGAAGTTGATCGCTACTTCCATATTAAATCACTACTTACCGCTTGCTGGAATATAGTTGAAATTGCCCCCTTCGTCAGTATGAAACGCTGAGAGAAGCCTGCTTGATATTATCCCAGGTTAGAAAAACAGTCCGTGGTGAAATGGACAGAGCAAACTAACAACTTCGAATTAAACTTTTGCGGTATCCGATTACAGATAAACATCAACCACGCCTGTTGACATTTCGCCATCAATACGCCTGTATTCCTGTGGGCGGAGGTTAGTCAAAAAACGGTTCTAGTGACGTCATTAAAGAAGGAAGTAGAGGGATGTAGTCCAAACTGAGCGTTCGATGTAGGCGACTTCTGTTAAATAAAATATCTCGCTGTGCATTGAACTTTGAGCTTTATAATTTTACAGATATTATTTATACTCTAACAACAACATTACACACTAACTAAAGTTTGAAACATACGATCACGAAGAACGGGACCTTTAAAAAAAAAAAAAAAAAAGAATCAAGAATCAGTGTATGAATCTCAACAATGGTGACAAAAAGAATATTAAATTAGGAAAAGGAAATTACTAAGACAATTCAGATCATAATTTATTCATACCGCAATGCATGATGGGAGCCATTGATGAGTTTTGATTGTTGGCACCCAGAATGCACTGCAACATGCTTTATTATTGTCACCATTGTTGAGAATCACAGGATGATTCTTGATGTCTGTGTGTCCAAATAAAATACTTTTCAAAGTCTTTTGATAAGAACAACTTTTAAGAAATATTTTTGATTATATTGAAAATGTTGAAAATAATATACTGTAGAATCACAAGCTGCTGTAATCAACAAGGTAACCCTAACTCTCTGAATTAGTTTTGTGATTCAAATCAAAAGATGATTATGTCGCTGTCAGATAGTACACTCAAATATCTGTGGAGTACAACAGTGTTAGCCTCTTCTTACGTCTTAGAACGTGAGAGAAAACTCAGGTAAGTACTGGACATCCAGCGGGTTTAAGTTCACACTTCACACATCAAGACAGTGCATCACATCACTTCATCACTGCAATTCAGCACTCAGTGGGAAATACATAGATGTATATATAGATGGCCGTCGCCCATTTTCTGACCTGGCATTCACATCAGGGAGTCCCATAGACAAGAGAGAGAGGATGGAGATCGATTGGACTACTCACAGTCTCTCACAAACGATCTTACTGTACAGCGATTTCCTTCCTCCGGTTGAGTCAGCGTGCTCTCTCTCCCAAACTCACAGTGCCGCGCCCGTTTGCCAGCCCCACTTCCTCTTCTCCACCGCTCACGCTTCCTCCGAGATACACAGTCCCAAAAACTACCTCCCCTTTGGTCTGTACTCTCTCCTTTTATCCTCCCCTAATGGCAACGTGTCCCAATCGCGGGGCTTCAATCCCCTCTTCTGGGCAGGGTCGTTCCGTCCGGCGGACCCGCCGAAGGCTCACAAAGTGCAGTGTAGGGGGTGCTCTGGTGAGTGGCTTCGCTGTCTTCCAGTGGAAGGGACGAGTCGGGGCTCACGACTGGGAGGAGGCTGCTACAGGACAGTTCAGGTGCGTATTTCGGGTGACATACTCCCTTCTTCTTCCCAGGGGGAGGACGGGTCGGGACTTACGACCGGAGGAACTGTGATGGATCAGTTGAGGTGCGTGTTTCGGGTACGTACTCCTCTTCTTCGCAGCGGGAAGCAGACAGAGGGGTACGACGAGGGGAATTCCTGCGAGCAGTCAGGTGGATAGTCGGGTATGTAATCCCCTTCTTCGTCCGGCGACAAGCAGAGAACTTGGGGCTGAGGAGCTTCACTGCAGAGCAGTCAGGTGAGTGTTCAGGCACGTAATCCTCTTCTTCTACAGGTGACAGACACAGAACTTACGGCTGGAGGGCTTCACTGCGGAGCAGTCAGGTGAGTGTACAGGCACGTAATCCTCTTCTTCTACAGGTGACAGACAGAGAACTTACGGCTGGGGAGCTTCACTGCAGAGCAGTCAGGTGAGTGTTCAGGCACGTAATCCTCTTCTTCTACAGGTGACAGACAGAGAACTTACGGCTGGAGAGCTTCACTGCGGAGCAGTCAGGTGAGTGTTCAGGCACATGATCCTCTTCTTCTACAGGTGACAGACAGAGAACTTACGGCTGGAGGGCTTCACTGCGGAGCAGTCAGGTGAGTGTACAGGCACGTAATCCTCTTCTTCTACAGGTGACAGACAGAGAACTTACGGCTGGAGGGCTTCACTGCGGAGCAGTCAGGTGAGTGTACAGGCACGTAATCCTCTTCTTCTACAGGTGACAGACAGAGAACTTACGGCTGGAGGGCTTCACTGCGGAGCAGTCAGGTGAGTGTTCAGGCACGTAATCCTCTTCTTCTACAGGTGACAGACAGAGAACTTACGGCTGGAGGAATTGACTGCAAAGCAGTCGGTGAGTCTTCAGGTATGAGATCCTCTTGAAGTGCTGGCAGACACAGAGCTTACGGCGGGAGGAGTTCGCTGCAAAGCAGACAGGTGAGTGTTCAGGCACGTAATCCTCTTCTTCTACAGGTGACAGACAGAGAACTTACGGCTGGGGAGCTTCACTGCAAAGCAGTCAGGTGAGTGTTCAGGCACATGATCCTCTTCTTCTACAGGTGACAGACAGAGAACTTACGGCTGGGGAGCTTCACTGCAAAGCAGTCAGGTGAGTGTACAGGCACGTAATCCTCTTCTTCTACAGGTGACAGACAGAGAACTTACGGCTGGGGAGCTTCACTGTGGAGCAGTCAGGTGAGTGTACAGGCACGTAATCCTCTTCTTCTACAGGTGACAGACAGATAACTTACGGCTGGAGGGCTTCACTGCGGAGCAGTCAGGTGAGTGTACAGGCACGTAATCCTCTTCTTCTACAGGTGACAGACAGAGAACTTACGGCTGGAGGGCTTCACTGCGGAGCAGTCAGGTGAGTGTACAGGCACGTAATCCTCTTCTTCTACAGGTGACAGACAGAGAACTTACGGCTGGGGAGCGTCACTGCAAAGCAGTCAGGTGAGTGTACAGGCACGTAATCCTCTTCTTCTACAGGTGACAGACAGAGAACTTACGGCTGGAGGAATTGACTGCAAAGCAGTCGGTGAGTCTTCAAGTATAAAATCCTCTTGAAGGGCTGGCAGACACAGAGCTTACGACAGGGAGAAGTTCGCTGCAAAGCAGACAGGTGAATATACAGGCACGTAATCCTCTTCTTCAGCAATGACAGACAGAGAACTTACGGCTGGAGGAATTTACTGCAAAGCAGTCGGTTAAGCATTCACCTACGTGTCCCTCTTCACAATGGGCTGTCAGATAGTACACTCAAATATCTGTGGAGTACAACAGTGTTAGCCTCTTCTTACGTCTTAGAACGTGAGAGAAAACTCAGGTAAGTACTGGACATCCAGCGGGTTTAACCCTCTGGGGTCTGAGCTGTTTTCTGGGCCCTGGAGGTGTTCTGACATGCTCTGACATTTGTGCTTATTTCTGTTACTTGTGACATTTTCATGGCTAAAGTCTAATTACACTGTATTCAGCACAAACTCTGCTACAATAATATATCAGCAGCATGTATGTAAAAGTTTGTAGTTTTGAGATAATAACATTTATGCGTGGTTTGTGAAAAAACAAAAAACAATTGTCACTGAAATAAGCTCATGAAACCCATACTGATTATTTCTTCACAAGACTTTTGAAAATTGGATGACGTAGCCTAGAATATTTGCTTCAAAACTATGTGAAAATCACCCTGACTGCTCATTCAGAGAAGACAATATATTGATTTAAAATTTTTACGACGTGTTTTGTGTGAAAAAGCCTTATGCGGGAGCTCATTAATATGTAAGCTTTTCTCACCTGAGAAAGACAAAGAACCTCCCCTAACGGCCCTATTAGGAGCTATCAGGCCCTGCCATTCTGAGCAACCTTGCACAATACTGTACATGAGGAGATTTAAAAAAGAATGTCTTTTTGATTGTTTTTAATTTATTTACAACACAACATAATCCAAAGATACACAAATGACAAAAAAACACATTATTTAACACACTGAACTAAAGACAGAGACTTGAACTGTCACACACCTTTGTGCCATTCCTGAAACATAGTACATACCTTTCATTTCCAAGGTGTTTGATTTTTCACTTTAGCATGTTCATGTATGGAGACTTATGTGAATGTTGAAGTCAGCAGGACTTATTCAGTGGCATCTTGTTCCTCTAAAAACAACAACAACAACAAAACAGCTGTGAACATGCTGATATCAAGAGAAACTAGGGCTGCACAATTTGGGGAATACATTTTAGATTTTTCAGGTTAAAATAGCTTTTTAAAATGTACAGAATACACACACACATATACATATACATATATATATATATATATATATATATATATATATATATATATATATATATTAGCCTACTTTTACCATGCTGTGTTTTATTATAGAATATAAAAACATCCTCGTGTCGAACATGTATACAAGCACTGAAAGTTTGCCTACCATTCTAGTTCACATTTCATGTTTCTGTCTATATATACATGTAGGCTACATATATGACATTAGGCTTAGTTCATGTTTTTACTCCAAACTCATTTCATAACATACATTTTAATCTGGCACGACCAGTTTAACATGTCTTACCTTAAAAATCTTCTCATCTTCAAATCGCGTTCTTCTGAGGTAAATCCGAGGTAAATTCAAGGTAAACAGCACAGCACAGCACAGCTTACAGTCTTCCAACTCGATGAAAGCAGAGAGGAGTAAGTTACGAAGTCTCTGCTTCTTTGTTTTGAGGTGATGAGGGCGTTTACCGGTCTGCGTTTCTCCGCATGGATCATTTGCATATCAATCGCTCGTGCGTGCGTGGGTGTGGTCACATTATAGTTAATTAGGACGCGTTTGAGAAACTGTACATGCCGCTGCTTTCGTATGGATTACTTAAAAATATAATATTTGTTTTTTATATAATTTACATACTTTAAAAATAGAGATTCCAAGCGTTGTATAGACATGCGTTTTATGTCTGTGTGACAAACATTCGCTGAGTTACAGGTCATTTTCTGTCGCGTTTCAGAATGAGTTTCACATTGAGAGAGACGGCAGAACGCGCATCATGTTTATTTTCTTTGTTTTACGGAAAACACAACATTTTGTTTTTATTATGAGTGTACACAAATAAAAGAAGACATTTAACAGCTTTGAATGATGTACAACACAAGTATGTAAAATCAACATCAACAGAGTATTTTGCACTGATATAAAAAAAAAACGAGCAGATCACGCCGGCGTGATTGCCGACCTCAGGGGGTTAAGTTCACACTTCACACATCAAGACAGTGCATCACATCACTTCATCACTGCAATTCAGCACTCAGTGGGAAATACATATATAGATAGCCGTCGCCCATTTTCTGACCTGGCATTCACATCAGGGAGTCCCATAGACAAGACAGAGAGGATGGAGATCGATTGGACTACTCACAGTCTCTCACAAACGATCTTACTGTACAGCGATTTCCTTCCTCCGGTTGAGTCAGCGTGCTCTCTCTCCCAAACTCACAGTGCCGCGCCCGTTTGCCAGCCCCACTTCCTCTTCTCCACCGCTCACGCTTCCTCCGAGATACACAGTCCCAAAAACTACCGCCCCTTTGGTCTGTACTCTCTCCTTTTATCCCCCCCTAATGGCGACGTGTCCCAATCGCGGGGCTTCAATCCCCTCGTGCACAGCTGCCGGCGATTTTTGCTAATCACCCCATTCGCGGGGATTTTGCGCTAACCCGGAACTAGCCCGGTGTTCCGTTGTTATGGGTCCGGCGGGAGGCAATCTCGGCGAACATTAGTTCCGCCTTGCAAGGGAAAAAGTTGGAATTTCGTCACCTCGTGACAAAAACATAACCAACAACACCTGATCAGCTTTTCTCTTTGTTCATCTGAGAGTTATAAGTCTGATAGAACAGCCAAACAAAATCTAACGTTATTAGTTTAAGGGTCAAGAGCCCAACTAAAGCCAACACTGATCACAATAATGGCAACTTAAAAAAAGAGATTTTCTCCTTTGGTGATTCTGCTTGTTAACATCAGGTGTCTTCAATAATGATCAATCATCACTCAATCAATCACTAAATTATCTCATTAACTTTAACACTCTTGAGTCTGGAGCCAAATAAACTCCCAGGAGAGTTAATTTAACACTGGAGTTTTTGCTGTGTGAGTTCATGGGTGGAATAAACATGTGGCAGGACTTTTACTTTCTGACCCCTGGACTTTCCACCTCTGCTAATTAGTTCCCTCAATTTATAAATAATGCGCAGAATTTATAAATCGAGGGAACAAATTAATAAATTGTGTGCATGATTTATAAATCGAGGGAACTAATTAGTAAATCATGTGCACTATTTAGCCTACTAGTTTCTTCCTGCATGTCATGTGCAGGGCTCCGTAAGGATCCTTTGGAAGGTAATGTTATTTTTAGTCCTGTTATCCTGTATTGCTCATCTAATTAACTTGCCAGTGGGCGGGCCAAATTTGCAATGATGAAGTAGGCGTTGATCATCTTCTTTGTTTTACTGACAAATGCTTAGTTGATATAGTTCACTTACACAAGAGTTCTAGTACCTAAAAGAAAATGTTACCAAGTCTTTGTGTGGCTCAAGAATGATATTGTCACAAATATAGAGGACCTATACAAATATAGAGGAACATCAACCCAACTAAAACTTTCACAAGGTGTTTGTGACGTAAGTGTTAACAACACAACAACACAAAAAGTCATTATTCAACCAAAAAAAAAAAAAAAAAAAAAAAAAAAAATTATTCTGGAAATCTCATAATTTCAAATATCCATTCATTAAGGACCCAGTGTCACTTTGAGACGTCACGCCGCGAATGTGCGCTCACAATCACAAACGAACCAGTCCTGAAATAGTCAGAGGGAGCAGTGCAACTATTTTACCCTTATGCGGCCGCTCACTGCTGACCCGTAGGTGTAATTTTTTGTAATAGTTGCAGCGTACAACATGCTAAGTCAGGGATAGTCGGAAATCAGAAGGTCTAATGATGTGCCCCATGCTCCATTCATTAGTGCCTTAGGTGTGATCTATCCTGGACAAAGATTTGCGGAAACACCAGACTGCACTTTAACCCTCTGGGGTCTGGGGTGTTTTTGGGGTCCTTGAGATGTTCTGACATGCCCTGACATTTGTGCTTTTTTCAGTTGCTTATAAACATATTAATGGCAAAAAAAAAATTACACACTATTTAGCACAAACAGGGCTACCATAATATGTGAGCAACAAGAATGTACATGTCTGCATTTTTGAGAGAATAATGTTTATGCGTGGTTATTGAAAAAACTAAAAACTAAAGTTTCTGAAATAAGGCCACAAAACACATACTAAATATGTGGCAATAAGACTTTTGACTAATGGATTTCATCGCCTAGTGTTTTTTCTTCAAAATGATATGAAAATCATCCTGCCTAATCATCCACAAAAAAATGATACATTGATTTTAGTTTTGTGAAACACTTTTAGTTTGGAAAGCCAATATGCGGATGGGGCGTAAACGCTCCAACAGCATCATGCATATGTAGTAGTTCACACCTGGTGAGACTACGTCCCTGCATACTTAATGAGCCATTCATTCAGGTGACGTGTCACCTATAGCTAACTTAAATATACAAGCTTCATAAAAATGATCATTCTAGGAGAAAATTTCAGATGGCATTTAGAGGCTTTTGCATCTGAACTCTTCATACACACACACATATATATATGCATGCACATACATACTTTATAATCTTTTCAAAACTAGTCAACGTCTTTCAAAACTAAAGTATACATTTTATCATACGTATTTCAAAGTAAAGGATTCATTAGTTAGTTGATGACTTTATTTTTGACAAAACACATACAGTATATAGCCTATTCCTCATCTCAGTATAGCAATAGAGTTTGCTAAAAGCTGTTCATTCAATACAGCAGTATTTGAAAATCGATCATATTTTGTAAAATTACATTTATATTTGCATTTATGTCAAAACCTAGACACTTTTAAACATCAAAAGGACATTTATTAATATGTATTCGTGTCAAAATGACAAATAAACAGATTTTCCTATTCAATTTTGCATGGAAACGCTTCCAAGACGCTTGCGTGTCGCGTGAAAAATAGGCGTCGGTTCTATTTCTAGAATGCACGCGTTTTCCACGCGGCTCATGCCGCGCCTGAGACGCGCGTCTCACACAGGCAGTATGCAAACTCTAAACTGTTAACATGGATGGGAGCCGAAATAAAAACGGACACGCCACGCAGCTGAGACGCTTACGCCACGCATCCAGTGTTTCACCGGCCTTATCCAGCGGATGTGGGCGTTTCACAGGTTTGTATGGATCGCCTCACATTTGCGTTTGAATAGCGCGGTCTCCGTAGGCGGAGTCACATTAAAACTTAATTAGCTGAGATGAGAACGACTGACATCTCTCTCTTTACATACATATTATATAAACTGTGAATATTTGTTTTTTATAAAAATTACTTCATTTGAAAGAAGATAATTCAAGCTTCATGCCTGTGTGACTGTATGCCTGTTTGACTGAGTATTCGCTGAGTTACAGTTCATTTTCGGACGCGTTTCAGAATTGACTTCACTGATGGAGAGTAGGCAGAACTCGCATCATGTTTATTTTTCTTTATTTGGCGAAAAGCACAACACTTTGTTTTTATTATGAGCATACACAAAAAAAATACACACTAAACAGGATCGATTGATGTATAACACAAGCATATAAGATAAAAATTTATATTTTTTTTTTATTTTTTTTTTGCACTCATACGAAAAAAAACGAGCCTATCGCGCCGGCGCGATAGCCGACCTCAGGGCAGGGGGTTAATCTACTGGAAATAATGATTTCTGAAAAATGCTGAATAAATCAAAATGTAACATTTATTTGTCAGGTAAAATGTATCATGCCAATTACACAAGTGATTAAAATCCAATTCAAAAATAATAAATACATGACATCAATTACTCAAAGATGACTCTAAAAGTAAGCAATGCATTCCTGACAGAGACACACAGTGATGTGCCAGGGCTCTCCAACAGGAAAACACTGAAACAGCACTGTATAGGGGTTATTCCTGGTAAAGGGTCCCAAAGACTGCTCTGTCACCTACCCTTAAATACCCAGACCAGAACAAAAGGGTTATACAAATATTGTTTAGAGTTGTTTTGGGTCAATCCATGTACCCCAGGGGGTAACACCTGGTTTCGAGAGATATCTTGAAGAGACATCACCCAGAGAGGAGAACAGGATTCTCCTAAGTTCTCAATCTTTCTCATTAAACCAATGACTGCAATGAAATTAAGACCATTTTACCAATCGCACTGAGACACTTAAAATGATACCAAACATGAAAAGGAAAAACAATAGATTCACAAGATACATCATATGTGATATATAGATATTCTTAGTGAACTTTCAGTGACTTGAGGAGGGAGAGGAGGGATGAGTTGAAGTCTAACAAGGAGACGAGGAGATAAGTTTGGGCAGGACAATGTCTTGTGCTCTGTCTTTGCTATCTTCTGTCCAGGGGGCATTTTATGGCTTTATTGCAGGGTGAGTTTTGTCTTAGCTGGAAAATCAGTCCTTACAAGGATCAATACACAGCAAAATCCCCAGTGTTAAATTAACACTCCTCAGTGTTTGTATGTGTCCACACTACAGAGTGTTAAAATTAACACTGAAGCAGTGTTGAAGTTAATGAGATAATTAAGTTAACACTGAAGCAGTGTTGAAGTTAATGCAATAATTAAGTGATTAATGAAGTGATGATTGGCCATTAGTGGTGACACCTGATGTTAATAAGCAGAATCACTGACGGAAAGAGAAAAAACAATAACAGAAAAAAGAGAAACACAAGAACTACTGATTTCGAGTCATTACACATTGTTGCACTTATTATTACCAGTTTGACTTTATTTCTGTCATACATCGACAAAAGTTCTTGAGATTCAACAGAAGTTTAGACGGTAATATTTTATGGAAGTTTTCTTTTCAAGTTACCATTATGATGGTCAGTGTTTGCTTTAGTTGGGCTCTTGACACTTTTCATTTTTTAATATTAGTTTTTCACTGGTTGCTACAACTCTGTGTTTATAAAGCACATTTGTTACTGCAAGAGAAAACATGACCTGCTCACAATATGTTTTGATGATAATGATATTATCATCATGTAGTGACCTGATTCACTGATGTGAGAGTCTAAATCTTTGACTATATGCTTGATGTCTTGTTTTAGTATTGGTGGTTGTAGCTCTGAGATTCTACAGTTTGAGATCCAACAGCAATATCAAAAATTTTGAAAATACTTTGAGCAAAGAAGTTATTGTGTTTAAACACACAGACATCAAGAATCAGCATATGAATCTCAACAATGGTGACAATAAACAAACTAGTGACAAACAGATCAACTCTGAACATCACAAAACAAGCTACTAAAGTCAGAACAAAACACGAGCAAAATAAAAGCCAACAGAAAAAAACAATGAAAATTACAGGACAATTCAGCTGCATAATTTATTCATGCTGCAATGCATGATGTCAGCCATTGATGCGTTCTGATTGGTGGCTCCCATCATGCACTGCAACATTAAGCATTTGTTTGATTGTCACCATTAGAGAGAGGTTATAGTGCAGCATATGTCACTTTGAGTGATTTATGACCCTTAAGCCCCGCCCCCTTTTTGACGTGAGAATTTTCCCACGCTTGCCCCGCCCCTTTTCCAGCAGGGGATTTTTTTCCCACGCTTGCTCCGCCCCTTTTGACCGGTGGCTTTTTTTCCCACGCTTGCTCCTCCCATATGGGCGTGAACAGAACCAGGGAGATATTATAAATTAAATTATATATTTAATAATATAAAACGTTGTATAAAAGTTAAAATACACATGTGTTTAGTGTTCTCACACATTTGTAAAATGTTAAAATGTCAATGAAAAGTTTAAATTGCATTATCTTAAAGCTATCAAAATGTATTAGTATTAAGACATTAAACAAATATTAAAACATATCAAGCGCATAAACACATACGTACATTTAAAAAACTGACTTATGTTTTTACAAGTCCGTTTTGTTGAAAGAAGAACAAAAGTTTTTTTTTTATCCGTCTCCAAAGGCTTAGAGCTTTTAACACCAAAAATGACAAAATCCGAAAAAGTGAATAGTTCTATTTTCTAACATACATTTAAAGAAAAAGCTGTACTTTCACAATTACATTGTGTTTAAAGGTTAAAAGTTTAAATTATATTTTCTTAAAGATATCAAAATGTGTTAGTGTTAAAACATCTAAAACAACATTTTAAAGATGTTAAAAGTTTAAATTATATTTTCTTAAAGATATCAAAATGTGTTAGTATTAAAACATCTAAAACAACATTTTAAAGATGTTGAAACATTAATGAAAAAAGTTTAAATTATATTTTCTTAAAG
The DNA here is from genome assembly GCF_949319135.1 of Squalius cephalus. Lineage (NCBI taxonomy): Eukaryota > Metazoa > Chordata > Actinopteri > Cypriniformes > Leuciscidae > Squalius > Squalius cephalus. The sequence continues at coordinate 7,027,690 of NC_137123.1, forward strand.
ATATCAAAATGTGTTAGTATTAAAACATCTAAAACAACATTTTATGTTAAAACATAAATGTTAAAACATTGAAAAAGCAATAATCAGCTCCGGACCGTGGGAATTTCCCATGGTCCCCTTCCCTACAAACACCCCCACCCCTCCCCACTTCTGGTCAGGTCATGTGACCGTGGGAAATTTTCCCACGATCCACATTAAAACATCTAAAACAACATGTATTAAAATTATATCGAACAAATAGTTCTATTTTCTAATACATTTGAAGAAAAGTTGTACATTCACAATTACATAGTGTTTAAAGGTGTATAAAACATTGTTTAAAGTTTAAATTATATTTTCTTAAAGATATCTAAATGTGTTAGTATTAAAACATCTAAAACAACATTTTATGTTAAAACATAAATGTTTAAACACTGAAAATCAATGTTCAGTCATTTACAGAAGAGTATTACGGGTTAAGAGAGTTTTTCATTACAAAAAGATAATTTTTAAAAATGTTGAACCATAATCATTTAACTTTCACACATTATTTATAAAACGTTACATTTTACATAAAGTATCTTTAAAAGTGTATATTTTCTTAAAGATATAAAAAAAATGCGTTAGCATTAAAACGCCTAAAACAACATTTTAAAGATGTTAAAACATTAATGAAAAAGTTTAAATTATATTTTCTTAAAGATATCAAAATGTGATAGTATTAAAACATCTAAAACAACATTTTATGTTAAAACATAAATGTTAAAACATTGAAAAAGCAATATTCACCTCCGGACCGTGGGAATTTCCCATGGTCCCCTTCCCTACAAACATCCCCACCCCTCCCCACTTCTGTATTGTTTAACAGATAACATCATGACAATGTATATTAAAACTTTTTTTAAGAAATGTACAATAAAGACATAATCAGAGATGAGATCAGTGTTTTTTTGTTTTTTGTTTTATTAAAAGAAGACAGATGTCATTTCATTTCATTCATGTATCCATCACTTTTAAAACATTAATGAAATAAGTTAAAATTGCATTTTTCTCTAAAAGAGTTATTAAAAATGAGTTAGCGTTATTTTAAGATGTTAAAAATCAATAATTTACAGAAAAGTAAATGTATCCATCCGCACAGTATTTGTAAAACTGTTACATAAAACACAAACTAGTTTAAAAACATTGTTAAAAAGCCTTACGTTTCACATACCATTTGTTGAAAGAGAGCCAAAAGGTATATCCAAAGGTATATTCCACATCAAATGTATATCGGAAATGTATATCCAAAAGGTATATCCAAGACCAAAGGTTTATCCAACAACAAGGATATATTCATGACCAGAGGTATATCCAAATATATATCCAAAAGGTATATCCAAGACCAAAGGCTTTATCCAACATTAAGGGTATATCCGGATCCATAGGTTTAGAGATTTTATTTCCAAAAGTTGCAAAGTCTCGTGAGGAGCTCAATGAAACACGTCCACATGGTTACATCCCAAAAGTTAGACTGACCTCTGTGACATCTGCCCTGTAGCCACAGGTAGACCACTCCCACCCTAGACCCCTCCCACCCCTAGATACCTCCCACCCCTAGACCCCTCCCACACCATGACCCCTCCTACATCAAGATCCCTCCCAAGCCAACTATGTATTGGTACCAGATCAGTGAGTTGTTTTTAATTAAAGAAGAGTTTTGTTTTCCACATTAATTTAAAACTCTTTAAAAACAATATATGTATGAAGTTAAAATGCAATGGTTCAGTATTCGTACATTTTATGACGTTATCTGAAAAAAGTTTGAATGTGGCCCTTCACATTCAGACTTAGAAAACCGTTCAAAACAACATCAACAAAAAATAATGTGCAATCATTTTAAAACAAGTTCCATATGATACATCACTCATCGTAGGTAGACACATGAATGAGTATAGATCATGTGTAAACCTGAGTCTCAGACCCCCCCTAACACTAAATAACATTTATAAAAAATAAAAGTTGTTTAAAGTTTAAAGTTAATTCATGTTTTAGTTAAGTTATATTCACTAACTTACTGATTTATTCACTCCTTGATAAGATAATCCACCTCACCCAATGGAGAAATCGATCATTGTTTGAGAATGCGTTTTGATGTAAAAAGTAATGAATCTGTTCAAAACTATCTGCTTTTAACTTTAAAACCGTGAAACATAAGCGGTAGGCAAACATTTTCCACACACACATGTAACACTTTCACATACAACTTTAATAATAAAATAACTTTAACTTGTAAAATGACACACCTTTAAAATACAAAGGTGTATAGGCTAGTATTTAAAACGCCAGGCCTATCAGAAAAATGTAAACAAGCTAGAATGTCTTTTTACGTATACAGATTTTAAAACACATACACAAAAAAAAAAAAAAAAAAAAAAAAAAAAAAAAGGTCACCGTTAAATAATTTAAAACAACTTATAGGGTAGAATGCATTTCACAAATGAGTTTTAAAGATACCGGAAAAAGAAATGGTAAATTATATTTTTAAACAATGTTTCAAACGTGAGCATTTAACATATCGAACAACATCAGTTAAAAAATACGTAAAACGAATAGTTTTTAAGCAAAGCTTTTTAACATTACAATTCACTATAAACTTTTGTTTAGTTCTTAGCTAAAATATATCCTTCACTGTCCATGGAAAGCATAACATGAATGTGAAATCCGGTCTGTGAAGCCAAGTATACGTTGGTAAAAAATACTTATTCAAAACAATGTTTTAAATTTTGTACGTTTTATTTAATTTAGTTATTAATTCAGTATTAGATCTTTTTACTTATGTCTCATTGGAGGCCTCCGGATGACACAGATGTGACGTGACATCACAGTGTTTTCATTAAAGAAGACATATGTGCATTAATTACACTCATTACATATTAAACGTTAAAACAACAGTGAAATAAGTTAAAATTGCATTTTCTCTGACATATGTGCATTAATTACACTCATTACATATTAAACGTTAAAACAACAGTGAAATAAGTTAAAATTGCATTTTCTCTAAAAGAGTTATTTTAAGATGTTAAAACATTAAAAATACAACGTTCAGTCATATACAGAAAAGTAAAAACAACTTAAGAGAGTTTTTTTTTCATTTACAAAAAAAAAAAAAAAAAGATCTAACGTCCATACAGTATTTGTTAAACTTTTACATAAAACACAAACTAGTTTAAAAAGCCTTACGTTTTTACATAACCAATTGTTAAAGACTCAGAGTTTAAAAGATATAAAAGTGTTTCCTTGTGCTGGAGCAGAGTAAAAGAATGTCCACTCACTCCAGAGATTTGCCAGGACTGACACTCTGTGAGGGCTGCACAGAGACCCACGCAAACCCCGCCCCTACCACCTCCCACAACAGGTGGCCCGTGGGAAAACCCAACAGCCCCTTTTCACCTCCCAAACAGAAAACACGACTGGTCACTTCAGAGTCCAAGTTGGAAATGACTACTGAAAGACGGGGCAGTGGGTCAAACAGACTCCGCCCCCTAACACACCCCTCTCAAAGCTGAGAGGCCGACAAAAAAACCTCTCAGTTAGGTTATTTATTTTTCTCATATAGTTATTTCTTTTTTTTTTATTCTCTATTTTTACAGACCTAAAATCATGATGCTTCAAAGTATGGATTGGAAGTAAATTACCAAAGACACAAACGACTTCAAACATTTATACAGTAGTGTGTTGCAAAAGCAGAATTCTTCTTTAAATAAAGATTTGCCTTTATTCATGCTTTAATTTCTTTAAAACAGTCTGATGACATGCAATATTTCTGTGGTTAATTGATTAGTAATGTTGCGAGAGGTTTCCTCATACGAGTAAAAACGCTTTAGATGTGTTTGTGACAAACCATTGTACTCACTTAGACCTTTTGAAAAAACATTAATACAACTCTTGCTTTACAAAAACTGGTATTACACTAAAACAAGACACAAAATTGTATATTTCATTTACCCCTACAGTTTTTTCTCAGTTAGGCATATAGTTATTTCTTTTTTATAAATTTTTCTAAAATCATGATGCTTCAAAGTATGGATTGGAAGTAAATTACCAAAGACACAAACGACTTCAAACATTTATACAGTAGTGTGTTGCAAAAGCAGAACTCGATCTACTATGCGTTGGGATAATCCAGACATAGCTTTACTAAAAGAAAATATTATGGAAGTCATTTTAAAACTGTGAGTAGGCTATGGTTCAACATGTAATTATATCATATTTTATATATTAATATCATGGTTCCATGTTGTTTTAATGTTTGTTTGTTTGTTATTAACTAATACCTTTTTTAACTAACACTTCAACATCCTGCACAAATTAAAGAAACGTATGAGCTAAGGATGACTCTGACCCCCAAATAAACGGGTAATGGAGTGCTCACAGTCTACAATATACAGTTAGATATTCTCCTACTTCGTATGTGTGTAAATAGTTGTGCTAAATTCTTTGGGTGTATTTTTTACACATCAACATATTTGTCACACCGTAGCGATGCATCACGGTCTTGTAAAGCCGGACTAACTTTAAAACACCATCTGTGTCACTAAACAACATGGTTAAGCTAATGAATTACAGTTGATACGTGGTATTTTTACGTGAAAGGAGGGAAAGGAATATTGAACATATAAAAATAAAAATATTTTAACCTATCGTCAATTTCAATTGTTAGATAAATCATCTAACAATCAACAGTTATATGTGAAACAATTAGAGTTGGTGTAAATTTGCACATCCAAAAACTGTTGTTACTTGGATGATAAATATCTTCACTTTATAATAGGAAAGTACGGACAGCGCCTTTGACCAATCCTCTACATATGGGGCACTTGCGCAGAGAAGGCGCACATTCTTTGCACACAACTAGGTGACCACAGGGGATGAAGACAATGTTCACTTCCTTATCCATGCAAACTTTGCATGTGCGCTCCTCTTGAAGTCTTCTTAACTGTTCCTCCATAGGCAAGTCTGAAAGATCTTGACTCGGTGATGCAGCTTCATTTGTCTGGGCCATCAGTTCTCTCAGCAGGCAGACATCATTCTTCTTGATCCAGTTGCGGAAGACCTCTGCTGCCACATTTCCTTTCGACAGGACTAACTCAATGAGCTGCCCTGTCTGCTGCTTGACTGTAGTGCAGTTACGAATAATGCCATACTCTTTCTGTGAGATGATGTTCTCCTCTAGAAGATGGTCCATTAAGCTCTGCACACTTTTTAGCTGCTGTGACATGACATGATGATGTTTCTTAAGAAAAGTAAAACCATCTGATGCCATTTCCTCAGCAAGAAGCTCTCGCTCCTCCTCTCTCTTCTCATCTTCTGCACTTAGTAAAACAGACACCAACTCTTGAACGGTTTTGTAATTTTCTCCACTTGCGAGAATTTTGCTTTGAACATTTTGCTTCACCAGGCCACGCTCAAATCCCATCTCTAAAGCAGACTTCACCACAGGATTGTTCATCATCACTGCATCTTCTGAACGGTCTTCTCCAGGACCCAGGTGTACAACAGGTGGAATAACAAACTCTCTTGAGTTGCTGTCTCCATTAGTCAATAGCTGTTCAAATAGTCTTGGAAATCTTGCTTGAATCTGATGAACAAACTCTTGGCCCTTTTCTTGCAACAGGTATTCACACTGTTGCTTTGCCGAGTTAGATACATTGGAAAGCTCGGCTGGAGTTACTGTAGCAAGAGACCAATTTTGAAAGGTGTCAAGGAGTTCCTGTTCCCAACGCATGTCAGGACTGTGACAAGCCGGAGGTCGCTGGTGAGACATATCCCGGTGAGACATATCCAGGTTTAAGTAACCCACCCGCTCCTCCATTTGGCCTGAAACGGATGCCGTGGTGGTCGATGTTACGGGTGTCGCAGGGCTGTAGGATGGCTACGTTGCGAAGCAGGGAAAAGGCAGAGTGGACACGCCCTGTGGTCGCATTTTTATGTCTTCATCCAGAGTTTACCCCTCACCACAAACCTGTCGCCCTCTCACTCTGCCTTTTCCCTGCTTCGCAACGTAGCCATCCTACAGCCCTGCGACACCCGTAACATCGACCACCACGGCATCCGTTTCAGGCCAAATGGAGGAGCGGGTGGGTTACTTAAACCTGGATATGTCTCACCGGGATATGTCTCACCAGCGACCTCCGGCTTGTCACAGTCCTGACATGCGTTGGGAACAGGAACTCCTTGACACCTTTCAAAATTGGTCTCTTGCTACAGTAACTCCAGCCGAGCTTTCCAATGTATCTAACTCGGCAAAGCAACAGTGTGAATACCTGTTGCAAGAAAAGGGCCAAGAGTTTGTTCATCAGATTCAAGCAAGATTTCCAAGACTATTTGAACAGCTATTGACTAATGGAGACAGCAACTCAAGAGAGTTTGTTATTCCACCTGTTGTACACCTGGGTCCTGGAGAAGACCGTTCAGAAGATGCAGTGATGATGAACAATCCTGTGGTGAAGTCTGCTTTAGAGATGGGATTTGAGCGTGGCCTGGTGAAGCAAAATGTTCAAAGCAAAATTCTCGCAAGTGGAGAAAATTACAAAACCGTTCAAGAGTTGGTGTCTGTTTTACTAAGTGCAGAAGATGAGAAGAGAGAGGAGGAGCGAGAGCTTCTTGCTGAGGAAATGGCATCAGATGGTTTTACTTTTCTTAAGAAACATCATCATGTCATGTCACAGCAGCTAAAAAGTGTGCAGAGCTTAATGGACCATCTTCTAGAGGAGAACATCATCTCACAGAAAGAGTATGGCATTATTCGTAACTGCACTACAGTCAAGCAGCAGACAGGGCAGCTCATTGAGTTAGTCCTGTCGAAAGGAAATGTGGCAGCAGAGGTCTTCCGCAACTGGATCAAGAAGAATGATGTCTGCCTGCTGAGAGAACTGATGGCCCAGACAAATGAAGCTGCATCACCGAGTCAAGATCTTTCAGACTTGCCTATGGAGGAACAGTTAAGAAGACTTCAAGAGGAGCGCACATGCAAAGTTTGCATGGATAAGGAAGTGAACATTGTCTTCATCCCCTGTGGTCACCTAGTTGTGTGCAAAGAATGTGCGCCTTCTCTGCGCAAGTGCCCCATATGTAGAGGATTGGTCAAAGGCGCTGTCCGTACTTTCCTATTATAAAGTGAAGATATTTATCATCCAAGTAACAACAGTTTTTGGATGTGCAAATTTACACCAACTCTAATTGTTTCACATATAACTGTTGATTGTTAGATGATTTATCTAACAATTGAAATTGACGATAGGTTAAAATATTTTTATTTTTATATGTTCAATATTCCTTTCCCTCCTTTCACGTAAAAATACCACGTATCAACTGTAATTCATTAGCTTAACCATGTTGTTTAGTGACACAGATGGTGTTTTAAAGTTAGTCCGGCTTTACAAGACCGTGATGCATCGCTACGGTGTGACAAATATGTTGATGTGTAAAAAATACACCCAAAGAATTTAGCACAACTATTTACACACATACGAAGTAGGAGAATATCTAACTGTATATTGTAGACTGTGAGCACTCCATTACCCGTTTATTTGGGGGTCAGAGTCATCCTTAGCTCATACGTTTCTTTAATTTGTGCAGGATGTTGAAGTGTTAGTTAAAAAAGGTATTAGTTAATAACAAACAAACAAACATTAAAACAACATGGAACCATGATATTAATATATAAAATATGATATAATTACATGTTGAACCATAGCCTACTCACAGTTTTAAAATGACTTCCATAATATTTTCTTTTAGTAAAGCTATGTCTGGATTATCCCAACGCATAGTAGATCGAGTTCTGCTTTTGCAACACACTACTGTATAAATGTTTGAAGTCGTTTGTGTCTTTGGTAATTTACTTCCAATCCATACTTTGAAGCATCATGATTTTAGAAAAATTTATAAAAAAGAAATAACTATATGCCTAACTGAGAAAAAACTGTAGGGGTAAATGAAATATACAATTTTGTGTCTTGTTTTAGTGTAATACCAGTTTTTGTAAAGCAAGAGTTGTATTAATGTTTTTTCAAAAGGTCTAAGTGAGTACAATGGTTTGTCACAAACACATCTAAAGCGTTTTTACTCGTATGAGGAAACCTCTCGCAACATTACTAATCAATTAACCACAGAAATATTGCATGTCATCAGACTGTTTTAAAGAAATTAAAGCATGAATAAAGGCAAATCTTTATTTAAAGAAGAATTCTGCTTTTGCAACACACTACTGTATAAATGTTTGAAGTCGTTTGTGTCTTTGGTAATTTACTTCCAATCCATACTTTGAAGCATCATGATTTTAGGTCTGTAAAAATAGAGAATAAAAAAAAAAGAAATAACTATATGAGAAAAATAAATAACCTAACTGAGAGGTTTTTTTGTCGGCCTCTCAGCTTTGAGAGGGGTGTGTTAGGGGGCGGAGTCTGTTTGACCCACTGCCCCGTCTTTCAGTAGTCATTTCCAACTTGGACTCTGAAGTGACCAGTCGTGTTTTCTGTTTGGGAGGTGAAAAGGGGCTGTTGGGTTTTCCCACGGGCCACCTGTTGTGGGAGGTGGTAGGGGCGGGGTTTGCGTGGGTCTCTGTGCAGCCCTCACAGAGTGTCAGTCCTGGCAAATCTCTGGAGTGAGTGGACATTCTTTTACTCTGCTCCAGCACAAGGAAACACTTTTATATCTTTTAAACTCTGAGTCTTTAACAATTGGTTATGTAAAAACGTAAGGCTTTTTAAACTAGTTTGTGTTTTATGTAAAAGTTTAACAAATACTGTATGGACGTTAGATCTTTTTTTTTTTTTTTTTGTAAATGAAAAAAAAACTCTCTTAAGTTGTTTTTACTTTTCTGTATATGACTGAACGTTGTATTTTTAATGTTTTAACATCTTAAAATAACTCTTTTAGAGAAAATGCAATTTTAACTTATTTCACTGTTGTTTTAACGTTTAATATGTAATGAGTGTAATTAATGCACATATGTCAGAGAAAATGCAATTTTAACTTATTTCACTGTTGTTTTAACGTTTAATATGTAATGAGTGTAATTAATGCACATATGTCTTCTTTAATGAAAACACTGTGATGTCACGTCACATCTGTGTCATCCGGAGGCCTCCAATGAGACATAAGTAAAAAGATCTAATACTGAATTAATAACTAAATTAAATAAAACGTACAAAATTTAAAACATTGTTTTGAATAAGTATTTTTTACCAACGTATACTTGGCTTCACAGACCGGATTTCACATTCATGTTATGCTTTCCATGGACAGTGAAGGATATATTTTAGCTAAGAACTAAACAAAAGTTTATAGTGAATTGTAATGTTAAAAAGCTTTGCTTAAAAACTATTCGTTTTACGTATTTTTTAACTGATGTTGTTCGATATGTTAAATGCTCACGTTTGAAACATTGTTTAAAAATATAATTTACCATTTCTTTTTCCGGTATCTTTAAAACTCATTTGTGAAATGCATTCTACCCTATAAGTTGTTTTAAATTATTTAACGGTGACCTTTTTTTTGTTTTTTTTTTTTTTGTTTTTTTTGTGTATGTGTTTTAAAATCTGTATACGTAAAAAGACATTCTAGCTTGTTTACATTTTTCTGATAGGCCTGGCGTTTTAAATACTAGCCTATACACCTTTGTATTTTAAAGGTGTGTCATTTTACAAGTTAAAGTTATTTTATTATTAAAGTTGTATGTGAAAGTGTTACATGTGTGTGTGGAAAATGTTTGCCTACCGCTTATGTTTCACGGTTTTAAAGTTAAAAGCAGATAGTTTTGAACAGATTCATTACTTTTTACATCAAAACGCATTCTCAAACAATGATCGATTTCTCCATTGGGTGAGGTGGATTATCTTATCAAGGAGTGAATAAATCAGTAAGTTAGTGAATATAACTTAACTAAAACATGAATTAACTTTAAACTTTAAACAACTTTTATTTTTTATAAATGTTATTTAGTGTTAGGGGGGGTCTGAGACTCAGGTTTACACATGATCTATACTCATTCATGTGTCTACCTACGATGAGTGATGTATCATATGGAACTTGTTTTAAAATGATTGCACATTATTTTTTGTTGATGTTGTTTTGAACGGTTTTCTAAGTCTGAATGTGAAGGGCCACATTCAAACTTTTTTCAGATAACGTCATAAAATGTACGAATACTGAACCATTGCATTTTAACTTCATACATATATTGTTTTTAAAGAGTTTTAAATTAATGTGGAAAACAAAACTCTTCTTTAATTAAAAACAACTCACTGATCTGGTACCAATACATAGTTGGCTTGGGAGGGATCTTGATGTAGGAGGGGTCATGGTGTGGGAGGGGTCTAGGGGTGGGAGGTATCTAGGGGTGGGAGGGGTCTAGGGTGGGAGTGGTCTACCTGTGGCTACAGGGCAGATGTCACAGAGGTCAGTCTAACTTTTGGGATGTAACCATGTGGACGTGTTTCATTGAGCTCCTCACGAGACTTTGCAACTTTTGGAAATAAAATCTCTAAACCTATGGATCCGGATATACCCTTAATGTTGGATAAAGCCTTTGGTCTTGGATATACCTTTTGGATATATATTTGGATATACCTCTGGTCATGAATATATCCTTGTTGTTGGATAAACCTTTGGTCTTGGATATACCTTTTGGATATACATTTCCGATATACATTTGATGTGGAATATACCTTTGGATATACCTTTTGGCTCTCTTTCAACAAATGGTATGTGAAACGTAAGGCTTTTTAACAATGTTTTTAAACTAGTTTGTGTTTTATGTAACAGTTTTACAAATACTGTGCGGATGGATACATTTACTTTTCTGTAAATTATTGATTTTTAACATCTTAAAATAACGCTAACTCATTTTTAATAACTCTTTTAGAGAAAAATGCAATTTTAACTTATTTCATTAATGTTTTAAAAGTGATGGATACATGAATGAAATGAAATGACATCTGTCTTCTTTTAATAAAACAAAAAACAAAAAAACACTGATCTCATCTCTGATTATGTCTTTATTGTACATTTCTTAAAAAAAGTTTTAATATACATTGTCATGATGTTATCTGTTAAACAATACAGAAGTGGGGAGGGGTGGGGATGTTTGTAGGGAAGGGGACCATGGGAAATTCCCACGGTCCGGAGGTGAATATTGCTTTTTCAATGTTTTAACATTTATGTTTTAACATAAAATGTTGTTTTAGATGTTTTAATACTATCACATTTTGATATCTTTAAGAAAATATAATTTAAACTTTTTCATTAATGTTTTAACATCTTTAAAATGTTGTTTTAGGCGTTTTAATGCTAACGCATTTTTTTTATATCTTTAAGAAAATATACACTTTTAAAGATACTTTATGTAAAATGTAACGTTTTATAAATAATGTGTGAAAGTTAAATGATTATGGTTCAACATTTTTAAAAATTATCTTTTTGTAATGAAAAACTCTCTTAACCCGTAATACTCTTCTGTAAATGACTGAACATTGATTTTCAGTGTTTAAACATTTATGTTTTAACATAAAATGTTGTTTTAGATGTTTTAATACTAACACATTTAGATATCTTTAAGAAAATATAATTTAAACTTTAAACAATGTTTTATACACCTTTAAACACTATGTAATTGTGAATGTACAACTTTTCTTCAAATGTATTAGAAAATAGAACTATTTGTTCGATATAATTTTAATACATGTTGTTTTAGATGTTTTAATGTGGATCGTGGGAAAATTTCCCACGGTCACATGACCTGACCAGAAGTGGGGAGGGGTGGGGGTGTTTGTAGGGAAGGGGACCATGGGAAATTCCCACGGTCCGGAGCTGATTATTGCTTTTTCAATGTTTTAACATTTATGTTTTAACATAAAATGTTGTTTTAGATGTTTTAATACTAACACATTTTGATATCTTTAAGAAAATATAATTTAAACTTTTTTCATTAATGTTTCAACATCTTTAAAATGTTGTTTTAGATGTTTTAATACTAACACATTTTGATATCTTTAAGAAAATATAATTTAAACTTTTAACATCTTTAAAATGTTGTTTTAGATGTTTTAACACTAACACATTTTGATATCTTTAAGAAAATATAATTTAAACTTTTAACCTTTAAACACAATGTAATTGTGAAAGTACAGCTTTTTCTTTAAATGTATGTTAGAAAATAGAACTATTCACTTTTTCGGATTTTGTCATTTTTGGTGTTAAAAGCTCTAAGCCTTTGGAGACGGATAAAAAAAAAACTTTTGTTCTTCTTTCAACAAAACGGACTTGTAAAAACATAAGTCAGTTTTTTAAATGTACGTATGTGTTTATGCGCTTGATATGTTTTAATATTTGTTTAATGTCTTAATACTAATACATTTTGATAGCTTTAAGATAATGCAATTTAAACTTTTCATTGACATTTTAACATTTTACAAATGTGTGAGAACACTAAACACATGTGTATTTTAACTTTTATACAACGTTTTATATTATTAAATATATAATTTAATTTATAATATCTCCCTGGTTCTGTTCACGCCCATATGGGAGGAGCAAGCGTGGGAAAAAAAGCCACCGGTCAAAAGGGGCGGAGCAAGCGTGGGAAAAAAATCCCCTGCTGGAAAAGGGGCGGGGCAAGCGTGGGAAAATTCTCACGTCAAAAAGGGGGCGGGGCTTAAGGGTCATAAATCACTCAAAGTGACATATGCTGCACTATAACCTCTCTCTACCATTGTTGAGATTCATATGTAGATTATTGATGTCTGTGTTTGATTTTAAATCCTTCAGATCTTTAAAACATTGCTGGAAGTAACTACTGTAGTGAAACAATTAATAAAACAATTAGTTAATCAGCTTATAATGCTGGGTAACATCATTGAATCAGGTCACTAGTAATTTCATCATTGAATCATAACCAGGGCTGCATTTCCAAAAGCATCATAAGCCTAACTTGATTGCAGACCAACTGCAACAAATGGTCTATATAATCAAATTAGGCTTTCACAGCCCAAATCATAGTTACTCTTGCCACAACACATATGCTCTATAAACACAGAGTTGGAGCAGCCAGAGAAAAACTAATGTTAAATAATAAAGTGTCAGAGCCCAACTAAAGCAACCACTGACCACCATAATGGTGACATGAAACAAAACATTCCATAAAACATTACCATCTAAACGTCTGTTAAATCTAAATAAGACCGTGTGTAGATGTATGACAGAAATAAAGTCAAACTGGTAAAATAATAAGTGCAATAATGTCTCGAAGTCAGTAGTTCTTGTGTTTCTCTTTTCTGTTCTTGTTTCTCTTTCCTTCAGTGATTCTGCTTGTTATCATCAGGTGTCACCACTAATGGCCAATCATCACTTAATTAATCACTTAATTATCTCATTAACTTCAACACTGCTTCAGTGTTAACTTAATTATCTCATTAACTTCAACACTGCTTCAGTGTTAATTTTTAACACTCTGTAGTGTGGACACATATAAACACTGAGGAGTGTTAATTTAGCACTGGGGATTTTGCTGTGTACGGATTGGCACATGTTTTTTGACGCATGCTCTGATCATCATGAATTGACAGACACAATCACATGCTATATCAAGTTTTGTGAAGAAACTGTTATCACCTCCAAGATAGTTCAGGTGTTTAGTAATAACAAGCCACGGCTCTCAAAGGATATTAAAACGTGTCTGAATGAGAAAAGGGCTGCATTTTTGAGAGGAGAAAATTATGTAGTAAAGGAGAAAGAGAAGGAATTTAAGCATAAAGTTTTTACAGCAAAAAATCGATTTTAAGAATAAGGCTGAACAAAGATTCTGTACAGGCAATGCAAAACAAGCATGGGATGGATTAAACACAATAATGGGAAGGGAAGGAAAAAAGAAAAAAAAAAAAAACTGTAAACGTGGCAGATTGTGGTAAATTTTTTAATGATTTAAACATCTTCATGGAAGATACGATGTGAGAGACCCAAAAATAGGCTGTAGTATTACCTGTGATCAGATTGGGAGCTATGAACATACAGCTTTCTGAAGAAGAAGTGGCCATGTGTCTCTCTAAAATTAGACCAAATAAAGCCCCTGGGCTTGATGGCCTCCAAGGAAGGGTGTTAAAGGCATGCTCTCAACAGCTTAAAGGGGTTCTCACTCAGCTGTTTCAAATTTTGCTGAATTGTGGTGTTTTTTCCAAATTCATGGAAGAAATCCACAATAATACCTGTGCCTAAAGTCTCTAAGGCTATAACTCTTGGAGACTTTAGACCAGTGGCACTCACTCCACTCTTAGCTAAGTGTATGGAGAGAGTGGTCAGCACCCATCTTATGTCTTCTGTTGGGAATCAACTTGACCGCCTTCAATTTGCCTATAGGTCACACAGGGGCACAGAGGACACAACTCTTACTCTTGTATATCAAATAGCTAAACATTTGCAACAACCAAAATCACTTGCTCGGGTTCTTTTTTATTGATTTTTCTTTTGATTTATTGATTTCTGCAAATTGACATTCTTTTAGAACAACTTCATAGGATGAATGTGAATGGTGGGCTCATTCACTGGATTAGAAGTTTCGGTAACACTTTAGAATACTGTATCTTACTTACTGCATAACTTATAAGGAATTATTGAAGTACTAATAGGTAATTCTTCATTAACAACTTCTTCACTATTGTTAACTACTAAGGAAGTTGTGTTAACTAATCAGTATGTAATATAATTTTATTGTTGTGTTAAGTAACAGATAGTTAATCAATAACTAATGAATTCTGTCATACCTCCCTATGAGCTATTATTAATTATCTACTAGAAAAATAACTAAGAAGTAACTAACATACAATGCCGATATGGTGCATTTCTTCAGCGAAATACAGGTTTGTGTACGTTTTATTGAATCTATAAAATCATTACTGTGCTGTAAATCATGTTATTTTATGCAAGGCAACATACTAGGACACAATGTCAGTTAGCTAGCTAACGAGTCTGTCTTTTTTGCATGATGGAAACGCCTGATTCCTTGCATAAAACAAATGTTTTTATTTCTAAAGATCCTAAAACATCAGATGTTAAAATATGTTCTTAGAGCTGTGCACTGTTTGTTTATGGGCAGGTTATGGAGTCAGTAACAGCATATTTTGGCTATGAGTGAAACGCAGGACGGCAGTCTTGTAATTCTTTATTAATTACTAATGAGTTCCCTATATTTTCACTTTAGAATACTGTATCAGGTTAAAAGTAGCCTAATTCCTTGATAATTATTTGATAGTTCTTTATTAATTACTAATGGGTTCCCTATATTTTCACTTTAGAATACTGTATCAGGTTCTAAGTAATTCCTGAAGAATTATCTAATAATTATTTATTAATTACTAATAAGTTCCCTATATTTTCACTTTAAAATACTGTTTCAGGTTAAAAGTAGCCTAATTCCTGGATAATTATTTGATAGTTCTTTATTAATTACTAATCAGGTTATAAGTAATTCCTGCAGAATTATTTGACAATTATTTATGAATTACTAATAAGCTCCCTTTCAGTTTCCCTCAGTCGTTGCCTCAAATACATGAATTTACTCAATGGCATATGCTGAGGAAAACAGACACACACAGTACTTTACAGGTATATAAAATATAAAAAACTAATCTGAGGTAAGTTGAGTGGGGTTCCTTTCTGAAGTTGATTTCTTACAGAACACACTCAAAAAACCACACAGGTAATTGTATTTTCATAATACTACTTCTATTAATAACATTAGTAAATAAGGAAGATCACAACTCAATGTAGTTTGTATGACTGTTCATTATAGTCCATGTGCCAGGGGGGTCCATCGGTATCAACGGGGGGGGCAAATGCTATCATTGTTTTTTGGCAAGGTATACACCCCTAGTATTAGAAAAATCACGATAGCAGTGCAGCGGTGGTAGCGAAATCACTTTTTTGAGCTCATGAAGTTACTAACCCCCTAAAATAAATCTGGTGTATATCTGGTTTAGGCTCATGCTAGGGATATTGTCAATATTCTATAATATGGTGCTTGGTATCGTTGGAAAGGGGACCTTTTAGGCTTTCATTTAAGCCCAGTACTGAATCTGTCTGACAAACACAGAGGTTACATGACTTCTTTAAACCAAAAATAACACACATTTTTCCACAATTTCCGCCTAAACTGTATGCTTTCTTTTATCCCTGTGGCATGAAAGAACACCACGGACACAAAACTCAACAACTTCAATACTCAAGGCACTCTGATGACTCAGAAAATGTATAATATACACATACTATTTATTTATGAGAGCCTTAAATTAGACTTGTGCAGCCAGTCTCATTATGGAACCGGCAGGAATCAATCACTGTAAAAATCTATTATTGGAATGTCTATCCATTATAAAAGTCCATCTCTCCATCATAAAAGTCCATCTCTCCATCATAAAAGTCCATCTCTCCATCATAAAAGTGCATCTATCCATCATAAAAGTGCATCTATCCATTATAAAAGTGCATCTATCCATCATAAAAGTGCATCTATCCATTATAAAAGTGCATCTATCCATTATAAAAGTGCATCTCTTCATCATAAAAGTGCATCTCTCCATCATAAAAGTGCATCTATCCATTATAAAAGAGCATCTGTCCATCATAAAAGTGCATCTATCCATCATAAAAGAGCATATGTCCATCATAAAAGTGCATCTCTTCATCATAAAAGTGCATCTATCCATCATAAATGTGCATCTATCAATTATAAAAGTGCATATATCCATCATAAAAGAGCATATGTCCATCATAAAAGTGCATCTCTTCATCATAAAAGTGCATCTATCCATCATAAAAGTGCATCTATCCATTATAAAAGTGCATCTATCCATCATAAAAGTGCATCTATTCATTATAAAAGAGCATCTGTCCATCATAAAAGTGCATCTATCCATCATAAAAGTCCATCTCTCCATCATAAAAGTCCATCTCTCCATCATAAAAGTGCATCTATCCATCATAAAAGTGCATCTATCCATTATAAAAGTGCATCTATCCATCATAAAAGTGCATCTATCCATTATAAAAGTGCATCTATCCATTATAAAAGTGCATCTCTTCATCATAAAAGTGCATCTCTCCATCATAAAAGTGCATCTATCCATTATAAAAGAGCATCTGTCCATCATAAAAGTGCATCTATCCATCATAAAAGAGCATATGTCCATCATAAAAGTGCATCTCTTCATCATAAAAGTGCATCTATCCATCATAAATGTGCATCTATCAATTATAAAAGTGCATATATCCATCATAAAAGAGCATATGTCCATCATAAAAGTGCATCTCTTCATCATAAAAGTGCATCTATCCATCATAAAAGTGCATCTATCCATTATAAAAGTGCATCTATCCATCATAAAAGTGCATCTATTCATTATAAAAGAGCATCTGTCCATCATAAAAGTGCATCTATCCATCATAAAAGTCCATCTCTCCATCATAAAAGTCCATCTATCCATCATAAAAGTCCATCTATCCATTATAAAAGTACATCTATCCATTATAAAAGAGCATAGATCCATTATAAAAGAGCATCTGTCCATCATAAAAGTGCATCTATCCATTATAAAAGAGCATCTATCCATCAAAAAGTACATCTATCCATTATAAAAGTGCATCTGTCCATTATAAAAGTGCATCTCTTCATCATAAAAGTGCATCTCTCCATCATAAAAGTGCATCTATCCATTATAAAAGAGCATCTGTCCATCATAAAAGTGCATATATCCATCATAAAAGAGCATATGTCCATCATAAAAGTGCATCTCTTCATCATAAAAGTGCATCTATCCATCATAAAAGTGCATCTATCCATCATAAAAGTGCATCTATCCATTATAAAAGTGCATCTCTTCATCATAAAAGTGCATCTCTCCATCATAAAAGAGCATCTGTCCATCATAAAAGTGCATCTATCCATTATAAAAGTGCATCTCTTCATTATAAAAGTGCATCTCTTTATCATAAAAGTGCATGTCTTCATGTTCATTTTATGAAGTATACTTAAGTAATTTTCAAGTATATTTTTTAAGTATACTTTATGTAGTAAGTATACTAATATCAATGTGTACTTGTAGTAAACTTGTGTACTATTTCAATGCTGCTTGGGACTAAATTGGCCCACTTTTAGTATTTTTAGTATTTGTAAGAGTAGTAAACTAAGTACACAACTAGGTTTCTCATTTGTAATGCATCTGTCCTACAAGTGAACTTATAAGTATACTAGTAGTTTACTATTTTAATACAAGTAGTACATTTTTTAGTTTATGAAAGTACAAACTGATGTGTACTCTCAGTAAACTACTAGTTTCGTAGTTTATACTGCAAGTATACTTGTAAGTTTTCTTTAAGTGAACATAACATTATACTTATAGTTTACTATTTATATATTATTTTTGCACTTAAAAATATACCTTTAACTGTACTTTAATTTTAAAAACATTTTATTAGCTTCATGCATCCTTTTTTAATCAACACTTGAATGACAGTAAGTTTCATAAAGAAAGGCAACATTTTAAACAAAAAAGTAGAATTAGAGTAAATTGCTATACACTACCAGTGGACTAGCCTACACAAAAATTCAGATATGCAGAATTAGAAACATATCTGTTTTATATCAATATTCTAATCAATATTTTCAAACAATGTAAGTTTCATAAGACTGTATATGAAAAACTATGTAAAAAAAAAAGTATATTTAATTGACTAAATCAAAAGAGTTAACACAACTACAAGACAAGTATACTTTGAATTCTTAATTATTCTTTTAAGTATATCTGGATCAAAAGATTGAGTTCAAGTACAGGCCAAATATACCTGGGCCCGTATTCATAAAGAATCTTAATGCAATGAGTAGCTCCTAGTGACAAAATTCTAAGAAAATTCTTAGAAATGTGGGCGTTTACTCTTAAAATTAAAGAAAAAATCCCAGTAAAGAAAAAAATAATTCAGAAAGCATCTTAACCCTTAAAAGAGGTCTTAAGGTCAAAATTGTAAGGAGTACGGACGAGGACTTTTCAGAGGCTGAAGAGTTTCTTTAGCAGAGGAGATTTGTAATTTCAAAGTGAAGGCTTAGAATAGACCCTATACTTAAAATCACTCTTTTTTTCCTTTTTGGACAACCAGCCAATCACAGTCTTCAAAAGATTGTGTCATACATAGCAACGGGGTCAGCCCCGCCTCCTCACTAAGATGAAAGTTTTTGTCTTTTCCTTGCTCAGAGTTGCTCTCAGATTGGCCCCAAATCGCTCTTAAGCTAAGACTCCTATGTAAAAGTTTTTAAGCTAAATTAAAGGACAAGTTCGGTATTTTACACTTAAAGCCCTGTTTTCAGATTGTTTCTGATGAAATAGAATGGTTAAGATTGAAATTTGGACACATGCTGCTGCCCAGTTTAAGCCCTGTGCTCTCGTGTGTACGTTGACGTGTCATATTTGAATATTCATAATTTTCAGACGTCACAGTTACGTCACGTGCAGTTGCGCACGCATTGTGGTGGTAGAAAAAAATAGTGTAAGAAGTGAAGAAAAACGGGGAAAATACATGGAATAAGAGGAAAATGTCTTGTGCCTTTGGATATCAGAATCAGAATGCAAAAAAAATAAAAAATAAAAATTATTTTATGGAATATTTAATGGCGTTTACGGTTGAAAGCCATTAAACGGACAGACTGATGAAACCGGCGATGATTAGTCTACTATTAAAGCATGAATTTGATGTACACCATAGGTCTACAATATATTCACATATGCAGTTCATAGGGGACTTAATGTATTAGCCCTACAGTTACAGCATGACATCATTTTTAAATCTATACATCTTATAATATTTGTTGTTTTCTGTCTTCCGTTTTGTATTTCCACAGCATGAAGGTAAGATCTTACAGATTTATTAATGAACCGCTCGTTTTAAAATCTTCCCGGTCTACTGATATTTGTTAAGACATCCGCTTCAAACTTAACAATGCTCATGATAAACTTTAGTTAACTCTACAATAAGTAAATCCACTTCAGCAGATAATTACTCTTCGACAGCGATGCCATAGAAATATACAGAGATATCGCAAAAACGGAAGTTCAAAGACTAAATTATAAAGATGTCTGCTCGCTTGTTTCTCTGGTCACAAGGTCTGTATAATTTTTTTCTCCCAATTCTGACTTTATATTTTGCAATTGAGAGTTTATATCTGTCAATTCCTTCTCTGAATTTTGAGATATAAACTCGAAAATAATGTTTTTAATCTTTTATTACGTGGCTTCCTTAGAGTGCTACTGCAGAACTGTTTTTTTTTCTGCCACAAGGAAAGATCCGCCCACAAAACACGTCACCGTTGTTTCCAAACACCCAGATGTCTATGAGACAGAGTCAGACACAGATGCAAATACGGCTCATTATTAACTCTTTCTTTACTGAGGAGATTTACATGTTTTCATAACAGAATAAATGTGTATGCCTACTGTAAATGTATTAGTGCTACAGAAAAATAAATAAAAAGCAAGTAGATATTTTACAATGCACACTTATTTATGACTGCAGTTTCACTTCCCTCAACAAATGTTTCAGATGACCGGACTAAACCCTTTTGGAGGAAGAGCTGGGATATGTTATAAACATATTTTAATTGTTCATAGATTAAACATTTTTCATATATCAGTGTATTTCATTTATATGTTTTATGGAGTGGGAAGTCTGTGTCTATTGTTGTTAACCCTCTGGGGACCACAAACGCGCCCGCGCGTTTTGCTCGTTTTTTTTTTTTAGCAATGAAAATAAACACTAAATGCTCTGTTAATTTTGATCTTTCATTTTCGTGTAATACATCAATCGATCCTGTTCAGTGTCTATTTTTTTTCTGTATACTCACAATAAAAATAAAGTGTTTTGCTTTTTGACAAATAAAGAAAAATTAACATGATGCGATTTCTGCCTTCTCTCTGTCAGTAAACTCCCATTTGAAACGCGTTCGAAAATGATCTATAACTCCGCGAAAATTCAGTCAAACAGGCAAACAGACCCACGGGCATAAAGCTTGAGATCGCATCTTTTAAATGAAGTAATTTATATAAAAAACAAATATTCTCAGCTTCTGTAATCTGTATAAAAAGAGAGCTACTCCAGTCGACCTCATTACGAGATGATTCAAAGTAATGTGACCACTCCCCGGAGAGCGCGTGCTATTCAAACGCAAATTCTGAGAACTATTTCAGAGCTGTGAAACGTCCACATCAGCTGTAAACAAAGCGCGTCGCGACTCCTCGCGAGTGAGACATTATAGCCTACCTTATGGAGAAAAGATTCTTCAGAACAGTGCTGATGAGGAGCAATATCTCCTGATATGAGGAGCAGATCCCGCTGAGGAGTGAGGTAGGCTGTTTTCTTTTCTCACGTGTGGAATAACGTTATGGAATAACGTTAGTGTAGGCCTATGTAAACCGCAAAAAGATGAATCCCATTTCTATAATATGACTCGCCTTTCTGTGAGATGAATATTTGTAAAGACTGTTTAGCCTAAATATGAATCGCGCGTCTGTGTGTAAAATAATAAACTGCTTTGCTATAGCCTACTGAGATGAGTAAAAATCGACTGGAATATGTTGAAATAAAATGTATTTGTATAAGCAACGTATTAAACTGCAAATTAGCATTTATATGCCCTAATATTTCATAAAAACAACATTACAGTCAGGCGAAGTATGAAAGACAACATTTTGTTGACTAGACTAGGGTACAGTTTTTAGGCTACTGTAGAATATACCGCCACATCAAAAAAGCTTTTGTTTAGCAATTTCTGCTCATATCTAACGTTATATATATATAATATAAAAAATAGTATATATACTATTTTTGTCAAAAATAAAGTCATAGACTAAGATGTTAGATGTTCCAATGTTGGCTATATTCAAACTAATGAATACATATGATAAAATGTAGGCCTATAATCTTTTTTTTTTTTTTTTTTTACAAAGAAAGAGTACACTTGAAATATTGTTGAAATTGTAATTATTGTTGTAATTGTAACATTTTTAATAAAGTAGCACAACATATTTACAAGAGAGATGTAAGCGAAATCTTAAATGGTCAATATAAGTCTTCTTCTAAATACATATTTTGTCCTTGCATTGTGGCTCAGTCAGTGTCACACCTGAATGAATGGGCATTAGGCAGAGTCATTATGCAGAGTGGGTGGGACAAACTACTCCTCCTCCACGCCCCCCTCGCATAATGGCTTTCCAAGCAAAACCTGTTTTACACCATTTAAATCAATGTATTTTTTTTTGTGAACGATAAAGCAAGACTATTTTCACATAATTTTGAAGCTAGAACTCAAAGGGACAACATCCATTAGTCAAAAGTCTTGTGGACACATATTTAATATGTGTTTTGTGGTCTTAATTCAGCAACTTTCATTTTTATTTTTTCCAATAACCACGCATAAACATTATTCTCTTAAAAATACAAACATCTACATACAAGTTGCTCGCATATTATGGTAGCCCTGTTTGTGCTATATAGAGTGAATTTACACCTTAGCCATTAACATGTTTATAAATAACTGAAAAAACCACAAATGTCAAGGCATGTCAGAACATCTCAAGGGCCCCAAAAACACCTTGGTCCCCAGAGGGTTAAAGAGGCACCAAGAGCTGCATTTAAAATACACATCTTTGCATCTGGAGTGGAAACTTTACATTTCGTTTTGTGTCACTTCAGGTTTGTATTTCCTGTTTTTATCACACATAAACTGAGATGAACTGAGACAAACTCTTTATGCACATCAATCAACATCTGACACATTTTGAATGTGTGAAAGAAGCAACATGTTCGGCAGTGGAAACTTTAAAGTGTCTCATGATTTAACAGACTGAATGACCCTGGTCAATAAGACATTATGCTAAACTATGGATTATAAGGAGAATTTTATCAACTAACTGTAAACATAAGCAAATACTGGTCTGGTGTAATGTGTGCTGATCTGTGATCTGTTATAAGTGAGTTAGTTGAGTCTCATGCGGTGATTGACCGTGGCGTAATCAGAGTAAAGCTCGTTCTTACTGACAGTGACTGAAGCTTCACTGAGAGACTCTTCATGCTTCTGGAAACTGACAGATGTGTACAGGAGCTCATCAGAGGGGATTGTGGGTAGTTCATCATGACTCTTAATCTGAGCTGATCCAGGATCTGTGAGAGAATCACATGAATCAGATCAACATCAAGTGTTAAACTGGAGATGAACAGCAGCATCTGAGACAGAAACTCATTGAGATTTTACTGTTGCAGATTGAAGCAGCTCAGAGAAACTCAAATAACTAATTATTCATTTGTATCAACAGAATAAAATAAATGAACAGAATAAATGATCAAACCTCGTCTCTAGTGTCTTAATTTGCACACAGTCAGAGTGAATCCACCAATCAGCAGCAGAATCACACACACACAAATAATGATGATCATGGAGAAACCTGAAAATAAAACACAAAGGCACTAAAGAGAAATCAAGAGAAACACAAATAACTGAATATCTACACAAATATTCAAATTTATTAAAATATCTTTCAGCACTTTTCTATGTAACGTAAATGTCTGTTTTAACATTTATGGGTTGTAAATACATTTTAAACAAGTGTGAGTAAAAACATTATAAAATATAGCAGCAATTACCAGGATTCAAGCACTTTAAGGCCTTTAAGCACATGCATAAAAAGGTATTTTGTTTTCTTTAGCAATCCTGTAACCACCTATCATGGAAAGCATTTACAGCCAATATAGGCAATTTACTGAAGAAATACGTCATTTTTAAAGGGTTTGAACAGGTATACCGCCACCTAAGAGTGGTATAAGTTTGCATAAATGTAAAAGTGTGCATGCTTCTTTATCTCTTAAGTCGCATCATGTGCTCACCTAATGACACAAAGTTCTGAGCTTTCATTTAGGAAGTATAGACATTTTGGTAGACTTGGCCATGCCCATTATCTGCATGAACCTGCTATGGTTGAGTGGAAAAAACTTAGGACAAGTTCACAAAAGTAGATTTCTGAAATAATCTCCAATATTTAACGAACAATTCGATTGATAGTGGCCAGGGGCGGACTGGGACCAAAAAGTGGCCCTGGACTTTCTGGCCCACAGCAGCCCACCACATCCCACATCATATCACATTAACACATTAATGTGCAGAATAATTTTTAACACCACTTATAGCATAAAAATATAACACAATACAAAAATAAATGCTATTTAAACATTTATTGTAAGTAACAACATATATTAGGTCATATTTCTAAAACAAAGGGAAACAAACAGAAGAACATTAAGACACACAACATTATTAATATAAAACTATCAAGACAGAATATCAGCTAGTCAGGGGGAACTAGAGCCGTCTCTTCGCACCAAATGTATAATATGTTAATTTGAAGCATTTCACAGCAGCTACCTCTAATGCTTTTTTTAACGCGTAACTTTTCAGCTCCACCTTTTCTTTTCTTCTCCTTTTCATCCATGGACAATTATAATAATTATATAAATTATTATAAAATAATTATCTGCTTAGAGAAATTTGATGTAACGGATCAATCTCTCTCTCTCAGTTTAAGCCTGGAACACACCAAGCCGACGGTCGGCTGTCCGGCAGTTTTTGTGCGTCGGCCGACTAAGTTTCCTCAGTGTGTTCTGCACCGTTGTCTGAAATTGGTCCTCGTCGGCTTTTTTTCAGCCGATTCAACATGTTGAATCGGCGTCGCACCTTCGGTGAAAGAGGGAACTCTGATTGGCTGCTCAGCTTAGTGAACGAGTCAGTGCACGATAATAATAGCAAAACAGCGAGCAAAGAAGTCAAAACGGTACAGATAGAAGGCTGTTATAATGTCACGTCATCTTACCTGAGTGTTCCTTGGCGAATATTTCAATATTAATGTCACGGGTGACAGAATGCTTGGAAAAGCGGAACCTTTTTTTTCATGTTCCCCGAGGGGATTATTTTGGTGTAGCGCCTCACTCCGGTTCCGGGTGTAGCGGAGGCATTGTCTAACCTAATTACCGCTGATGCACGGCAGGTGTGAGAGAGAGAGGAGCGGCGTTTGCACAGGCTTTTCATTTCACAAGAGCAGGATAAAAGAGCCGTTCAGGGGAGAAGAAGGGAGTCGGTCGAGACAGTGGCTGGTGGTGCAGTTGCTGGTCGATGTTCAATTGATCAGTCGTTCGGCTGGGTCTCTGTCGTCGTGTCTTGGGGTAGAAGATCTCCTGTTAGGGCGCTTACATTGGACGCTGTAATCCTGGAAATTCGTGTAAGTGAAGAACTGCCATTGGAGTCTGTTGTTTGGAGCTGTTTGTGGAACACTACTGGATTGAACTGCTGCTTGGATCTGTGCTGGAAGAGGAAGAGAGAAAGATAAGTGAATTAATTACATCATTGAATCCAATGTAAAGCTTGAAGAAAAGATTGTGAATGTGAAATTTACTATTGAGGAGGACATATGTTTCAGATATACTGGAGAAGAACTGAGAGTTGAATATTCCTATTGAAATGCATGGATGAAGCGAGGCTTCTGATCAGCCCTACTGTGTGAGTGATTTGCAGTTGTTTGCCTTACCTGATGCACGCCGAATTAATGCTGTGGATTTGTGGTGAACACGAGTGCTGTGTGCTATGCTGAGAAAAGTCTCCCAACGCCTGCTTTCATTTTTGTGAAATGATCTACTTGTCTCCATCTAAATTCCAGAACGATACAACTGAACTGGTGAAGTAATGCTTTGTATTATCCTCTCTTCCACTGAGTATTTTCGTGAAGTAATTCCTCATTGAAGGCTCCTGTTGACTCTCTCTCTCTCTCTCTCTCTCTCTCTCTCTCTCTCTCTGAAATTACAAGTCTCGTGAAGAACCGTATGACGGTGGAAAAGTTCGAACCATTATACTTACTGACTGAGCTCTGAAGAGGTACAACATCGCTGGTAAAGCTGCCTATTGAGTCTCTCGTGAATGTCTGAGGAAAGTGTTTGATGCTGAGAGAAGAAACATTACCTGTTACTTACCGTCTGAGTCCTGCAGATGTGCAGCAATGCTGTGAAAGAATCTGCTGTTGAGAGAAGAAACATACCCTGTTACTTACCGTCTGAGTCCTGCAGATGTGCAGCAATGCTGTGAAAGAATCTGCTGTTGAGAGAAGAAACATACCCTGTTACTTACCGTCTGAGTCCTGCAGATGTGCAGCAACGCTGTGAAGTAAGTTTTAAAGTCACAATTTCCCTTTTATGTCCTGATAAGAGAATCTGCTGTTGGGCGAAGAAACATTACCTGTTACTTACCGTCTGAGTCCTGCAGATGTGCAGCAACGCTGTGAAGTGAGTTTTAAAGTCACAATTTCCCTTTCATGTCCTGATAAGAGAATCTGCTGTGGAGAGAAGGAACATTACCTGTTACTTACCGTCTGAGTCCTGCAGATGTGCAGCAACGCTGTGAAATGTGCAGCAACGCTGTGGAGTAAGCATTTAGAGTCACTGTTCCACCATTGTGCCCGACGACGTATCTGATACGGAGAGAATACATCACCTGTTACTTACCATCTGAATCCTGCAGATGTGCAGCAACGCTGTGGAGTAAGCCTTCCCAGCCACTATCACACCATTGTGTCCCGAAGACAGTGAAGAATCGATCCAGCGGCTACTCCGGTCAAATAGCCCTAGAAGAAAAGAGTTGCTTATTCTTTCCTCAAGTTGATTGTTATCCAATAAAGATTGTTACTTTTGAACTCAATTACTTGCCTCTTCCTTTGTCCATCTGTTGCGTGCCTGTGGTGTCGGCTCCTCACGGTGGTGTCTGGAGTCAGGGGCGGCTGGTCATCCGAGTCCGCCCCGGCCTGCACCGGTGACATTAACATGAGTGGAGTGGAATAAAGAAAGTGTTTAGCAGGATTGATATTCAAAACGGTAAGCACGCACTGCTTTGTTTACGGTTTTTGTATCCGCAGCCTGCAGCGTCAGTTTCCCTTTTTGATTGATGAATATATCTGCAGAAATAGACAGTTGTCTCATTCGCACGCAGGCGCAGAACGCGCATTCTAGCTGACAGTCGGTTGTAGTTCTCTCGTTGTGTTCAAGTGCAGCATTTTTCCCCGCGACAACACAGTCGGCTTTCATCAGCAGCGCTAGTTCATCGGCCTCGGCTTGGTGTGTTGGGGGCGTGTTGCAAGATATGCGATACGGAGATACGGAGTAGACCAAACTAATTAACAGGGAAGGAGGGCAATACACTCACAAAACACTTGTCTGCCACGCTCGCGCGATCTACTCACTGATCCATTTGTGTAGAAAATAAATGTAATGATTTCCATTTTTTATTTTCATTTTCATTTTTTCGTTCCAATCAGCTTCCTATAACCTTGTCTGATAGCTGCCCAAACCTCATTGGCTGACAACGGACGCATTTTCAGAGATACGCAAATATCCTCATTCACAATCACAGCACTTGGACAAGTCAATCAGACTGATGGTTGCATAGATATTGCCATTTTCTGGGGGGGGTTTCAGATCATTTTATGATGCCACCAAGTGTCCAGTCGCTGCATCCTTTTTCAAATGACCACAAACTGAGCCCATATTTGGGTGTACTGAATTTGGTTAAATTATCTCATTCTGTGCAACAGTTAAAGCCTTTTTTAATAAAAGTGTCCATGCCCACTTTGAATGTTTTGGCATCCCGTCATGTACAAATCAAATCTGATATATGGTACATTTGATCGCCATAGAGCTATTGGGTTACTATGATTCCAGTGATATTAGAGACTTGAGTCTGCGACTAACGGTTTAGGAGTTATGAGCAATTTTGTACTTTTGGTCACTGTAATGCTACCGTATTTGGGGTGAGTCTCTGAGACATTGTAGACTGGGTGTGTACTAGCATCCCTCTATGACTTACGTTTGTTCTGCCCAATCACTTTTAGAACAGAAAGCTGATTTGTGAAAATCCTAACAATTACAACAAGGTTTCAACGCTACGCTTCCCTAAACACCCCACACACTCAGCCACTTGTCCTGTTTTTGTAAACACTGTTACAAAGACCACAAACTCACATAAAAAGTCAAGATGCCCAAATAATGGAAACACTGATCAACATAATGGTGACCAAACATTTTCAGCAAACCATCATCATCTAAAGCTCTGTTAATTCTCCATAAGAACTTTTGTAGACGTCTGACAGAACTCAATCTGGTTAGTAATAAGTGAAGCTGGTAATGCTGTTTGTGGAGTTGTTAATCCTCCTCTGCTGAGATCTTCACAGATTTAATGTCTTCTTTTCTCTTCAGTTGATTTAATCTAAGACTGTGTCTGAAGTCAGTTGTAGTTCTTGTGTTTCTCTTTCCTTCAGTGATTCTTGTTAACAGCAGGTGTTCATCACTAATGCTCAATCATCACTTAATTAATCACTTAATTATCTCATTAACTTTAACACTGATTCTTACTTTAACACTCTGTAGAGTGGGACCATATGTGCTCTGAGCAGTGTTGATTTAAAGGGGGGGTGAAATGCTATTTCATGCATACTGAGTTTTTTACACTGGTAAAGAGTTGGATTCCCATGCTAAACATGGACAAAGTTTCAAAAACTAAGTTGTACGTTTGAAGGAGTATTTTTGTTCCAAAAATACTCCTTCCGGTTTGTCACAAGTTTCGGAAAGTTTTTTTCGAGTATGGCTCTGTCTTACGTAAGATAGGGCGGAATTTCCTTATATGGGTCCTAAGGGCACTTCTCCGGTAAGATCGCGGCCGCGCGCGCACTCGTAGACCAGAGCAAGAGAGTGAAAGCAGTTCGCCATCAAAGCGCCCTGCCCGGCTTTTGGGAAGTCAATGTCACCAAAGAAGTGTGTTTTTGGTTGCCAGGACAAGACAACCCTGCACAGATTCCCAAAGAACCCAGCGTTAAGGAACCCGTGGATGGAGTTTGTTTTCCTGAGCATAAACGGAGTTGTGTAGCTGTTTGTTCCCTGCATTTCGACGATGATTGTTTTATAAACAAAGCCCAGATCGTCTAATGCTTAAGGATCGAGCAGTCACAATGATAAAGGTTCGCGGTCGTGCGTTGGAACCGGACGGTGAGTAACTGTTGAACAAATAATGTCTCTGTGTGTTGTCACTAGCTCGGTGCGTTAGCACAGCTAAGCTTCGCCCACATGGCCCGCCCCCAGCCGCTCGGTTTTTTCCGGAAAGACTCGGTACACCCTATCTTTCTTTGATTAATATAATAAAACAAAAGACTTTTTGGAGATATGAAGGATGCAATATTACTCTATAGGTACTCAAGATTAACAGGAGATTGAGTGAAAATGAGCATTTCACCCCCCCTTTAACTCTGGGGATTTTGCTGTGTTACTAGTAGCGAAACAGTAGTTTGTTAATCTCTGCATACTTACACATAACTACATTCTACTTTATATGCCTCTGTTGAGTTTCATGTGTCTCAGCCATAGTTTCACATATTCAGATGTATAAACCTTCCTCACCCTCGTTCATGATGACGATCAGATGAGTGTAAAGATAATTCACGTCTCTCTCTAATGTCACTGCACACCAGTATTTCCCAGCATCCTCTGCTGTCAGTCCAGTGATGGTCCCAGTGAAGACACTTGCAGTGACGTCATCATTCAGAGTCAATCTGTCAGTCTTGGTCTCTTTCTCTTCTCTCACAGTCTCATTGAGAGTATTTCTATCTCTAGTGGAGCACTTCCCCTTACAGAGAGACTTTGACTTTGATTTATAGATTGAATCATAAGGGCAGAAGATCTCAGCAGATTCTCCTTCACGTCTCACTACTGGAGCCACTGCAAACAAACACAGACATTTAACACACATGATTCTGAATATACTGTATTTACTACAATGAAATCATCTGAATTCACTCACTGAAGAGGTCGAGCTGAATTTTGGTGGTCAGGGAGATGAAAGTCAAATGTGTGTCTCTGGTTTCTGCTCCACACCAGTAAACTCCAGCATCTCTCACGCTCACATTACTGATGCTCACTGTAAAAACTCTCTCTTCATTTCTCTCAGATGAAGGACTCATTTCTGTCACTGCAGATGTGCTGATGTTCTGACAGATGTGATCATCATTCTCTTTGCAGAAATGAACTTCATGTTCCTCTGGGATCTGACAGGTGATGTTGACTTCTTCACCAAGATGAGCAGATTTAGACTCCATCTTTGGAAATTTTCCATCTATAAATATATATATATATAATACAATTATATAAAAATCAGAACAAATACTGGATATGAGATAAAGTATTTCCAGTTCCTCACCGTCTCTGACGTCCAGCTGAAGTTCAGTGAAGCTCTCAGTATAGTGAGACACATTCACTCCACATCTGTATGTTCCTGCATCTGCAGCTTTCAGCTCTCTAAAAAACACCATCAAGACTCCTGCTCTGGTGTCGTCATATAAAGAAACATCTCCATTCTCCATCCATTCATCCTGAACTCCTGGATTCTTCCTCTCTGAACATCCATCTGATTCTTTACAGATGTATTTTGGCTTGGTTTTGTGTTGAGGATGTTCACACTTGATCATCATACGACCTCCTGAGTGACCAGTCGATCTAGACACGCCCACTTTATACTTATCAATAATATGTAGATGAACAGTATTAATAATGGAGTAACTGTACGGGTGACTGTAGTCCAAAACTCCACATAAATAAACTCCTCCATCATCTGGAGTCACAGTAGAAATTCTCACAGTCATGAGTTTATGTGAGATGTTATTTCTGTCATCAGAGATGCTGAATCTTTCTTTCTGAGTCCAGGTGTCAGTAGTGAAGATCATCTCATCAATGATACCATTTCCTGTTTTGAATAAGATCTTTCTAGCATCCCTTTGATTCCATGAATATGTACAGATGAAAGCAGTAGTTTCCCCAGTCTTTACCATCTCCGTCTTTGACTCTCCACAACACAAATCTGTCAACATTCAAGGTTTTGTTTGTGAACTAGGAAAACTACATACAAATATGACGAAGAAAAAACATTGAAAAATGTATCTGACTAGTTTGCTCTACTCACCCATAATGTGTAAATGAACAGTATTAATAATGAAGTAACTGTACGAGTGCCTCTTGATCCAAACTCCACATAAATAAACTCCTCCATCATCTGGAGTCACATCAGAAATTCTCACACTGAAGAGGTTTTTATGTCTGTCATCAGAAACACTGAATCTTTCGGTCTTCTTCGAGGTGCTGTAAATCGTTTTAATAGAGTCTTTTCCTTCTTTGAATATGATCTTGGGATCATTAATATGATTCTGTGAATATTCACAGCTGAAGGTTGCAGTTTCTCCACTTTTCAACATCAATTTCTTTGACACATTACAACATGAATCTGTAATTCACATAAAAAAATATTCTACACACAAACACACACACACACGTATCTATGTACAGTATATGTATATATTAGGCTTTGAAATTATCATTACTTTTTCTACGCAAACTTTGATCTTAAATGACTGACCTTCTTTCACAGTCAAAGTCATATCGATAAACCATTTGCCATGAACACCAATCCGGTAAGTTCCAGCATCTTGTGTGATCAGATCTCTAATGTAGATCATGAGGTTTCCATAATTATTGCAAAATAAAGTAAATCTTCCGTCATTAATCCATAGATCATGGTTTCTATAATTTATTATTGTTGTACTCTGTTGCTTTCTCATGTATGTTGGGTTATCTTTGTGCCAAGGAATCCCAGAATCAACAAGAAGACTTCCTCCAGAATATCCAGTGACACTGACACGTCTCACTGCACCTGTCAATCAGATTGATACTGTGATCAGAAACCTCATGAACAGAAAACAGCATCATTACTGCAGTGATGAAAGAGAAAAGCTCTGACCTGAGATCAGGGAGAAAGTGAAGAAGATGAGGAGGATCTTCATTGTGAGTTGAGTTCAGTCTTCTTTATGCTGAATGTTCTCTGTGTGAATCTCTCTGTCTCTACATCTGTCTGCTTTAGTTCCTTCCTCTTTCTTCAGCTCTTTATCAGTAATGATCAGCTTTACTGGCTCCTCCCACCATCAGCACTGACTGAATATTACATTAATCACACTGAAAGAGCGCCACCTAGTGGAGGATACAGTGTCTGATACTGAGAGCTCATACAGGCTTCATCTTCTCTATAGAACAGGGGTGGGGAACGTTGATCCTGGAGGGCCATTGTCCTGCAGAGTTTAGCTCCAACCCTGAATAAAACATTTGGCTGCCTGCAACTTCAGTAATCCTGAAGACATTGATTAGCTTCAGGTGTGTTTGATTAGGGTTGGAGCTAAACTCTGCAGGACAATGGCCCTCCAGGATCAACGTTCCCCACCCCTGCTATAGAAGGACAAATGACACTGAACATAATTCATAAGCATTATTTAAATCTTCCTCTAGAGGGCGACAGTATAATTACACTCACCTAAAGGATTATTAGGAACACCTGTTCAATTTCTCATTAATGCAATTATCTAATCAACCAATCACATGGCAGTTGCTTCAATGCATTTAGGGGTGTGGTCCTGGTCAAGACAATCTCCTGAACTCCAAACTGAATGTCAGAATGGGAATGAGAGTATTTCACAATATGCTCAGTTACTGGGATTTTCACGCACAACCATTTCTAGGGTTTACAAAGAATGGTGTGAAAAGGGAAAAACATCCAGTATGCGGCAGTCCTGTGGGCGAAAATGCCTTGTTGATGCTAGAGGTCAGAGGAGAATGGGCCGACTGATTCAAGCTGATAGAAGAGCAACTTTGACTGAAATAACCACTCGTTACAACCGAGGTATGCAGCAAAGCATTTGTGAAGCCACAACACGCACAACCTTGAGGCGGATGGGCTACAACAGCAGAAGACCCCACCGGGTACCACTCATCTCCACTACAAATAGGAAAAAGAGGCTACAATTTGCACGAGCTCACCAAAATTTGACAGTTGAAGACTGGAAAAATGTTGCCTGGTCTGATGAGTCTCGATTTCTGTTGAGTAGAGTCAGAATTTGGCGTAAACAGAATGAGAACATGGATCCATCATGCCTTGTTACCACTGTGCAGG
The DNA here is from genome assembly GCF_949319135.1 of Squalius cephalus. Lineage (NCBI taxonomy): Eukaryota > Metazoa > Chordata > Actinopteri > Cypriniformes > Leuciscidae > Squalius > Squalius cephalus. The sequence continues at coordinate 7,060,805 of NC_137123.1, forward strand.
CTGGTGGTGGTGGTGTAATGGTGTGGGGGATGTTTTCTTGGCACACTTTAGGCCCCTTAGTGCCAATTGGGTATCGTTTAAATGCCACGGCCTACCTGAGCATTGTTTCTGACCATGTCCATCCCTTTATGACCACCATGTGCCCATCCTCTGATGGCTACTTCCAGCAGGATAATGCACCATGTCACAAAGCTCGAATCATTTCAAATTGGTTTCTTGAACATGACAATGAGTTCACTGTACTAAAATGGCCCCCACAGTCACCAGATCTCAACCCAATAGAGCATCTTTGGGATGTGGTGGAACGGGAGCTTCGTGCCCTGGATGTGCATCCCACAAATCTCCATCAACTGCAAGATGCTATCCTATCAATATGGGCCATTGTATGGGCCAATATGTACAGTTGTCTATGTAAACTTACAAGGGTCAGTATGACCGCAAACATTTATAGAGTGATTGTAAGAAAAATGACATTTCTTTTCTTTTTCCTCATCTATTTTATGGAAGACAAGGAGGTTTTTTTGTTGTTGTTGTTTTTTACCAATTTACCACCTAATTCCTCAAGTACACCATTAGCTTGCATATAAAATATATTTTTATGAAAAAAAAATCACTTTAATGATGATCTAAATTAAATATGAGTGGCTTCTGGATATTGATCTTGGTGTTAGATGCTGATTTCTGCTGGTCAGAAAAAGGCCTGTGTGATTTAGTTATAGAAATAGTGTTGTGACCATATATATCCAGCAGAGGGCCATAGATATCCATCTTTGTTTTTGTTTTGTTTTGTTTTTTCTGGATGTGACCAACTGCTTATATCGATTTTTTTTTTTTTTTGATATACACTAAAACACTTAAAAAACATTAGAGAGGTTGTATTCACAAAATATTTTATTAAATCAACCAAATGTAAAAAGTGATTAAGTTTAGAATAATAAATTATTTTTAAAATTATGTAAATAAAACCAATAGCAATAAGCAGAACTGTGTGTTTGTGCGTGTGTGATTCAGTGCATGTGTGTTTTTGTGTGTTTGTTAAATTATAGAAAAAACATATAGTTCAAAATATACCACAAAACATAATTCACACATCAGGAAATGTTGAGATACAAAGGCTGATCAACTCAGAGAACATCTTGAGTGAATCATGTCTTTATTACATAGTGTTATCTTCCTGTGTCTCTGGGAAATCCAAAATGCATCTGATACTTTTGTTTTGACATTTCTACTTTGAGGTTTTGACTTATCTATCAGCTGTAAGAAACAGACATGACCTGCAGGATAAATACATTGTGCCTATAAAAATAATATCATACATTTACATTGTTCCAAATACAACTGTTGTCATATGAACTTCCATAAGTTGTGTAACTAGTTTTGCTCTAAGAAGTCTTCAGATGTCTCCAGATCTGAACATCTCATTCAGAGGATCATCAGCTGAAGTCTGAGTCTGATTGATGCTTCTGTCACTTTAACAGGCAGTTCTGGATTCAGCACCACGGACAGCAGCTGTCAATCAGTCACACACGATAATGAACCTCACTGGCTCTCGCACGTCAAGCAAACTTGCTTGAGCTTCCATTTACCACAACTGATGTGTGAGTTTATAAACGTTTATATGTGAATAAAAGCCTAAATTAAATCTGTTCATCATATAAAGTGATCGAGGCTCTTAAAAATGTTTACTAAACCGCTCAATTCATATGGATTAGTTTTACGATCTCTTTATTAACTTTTTGAAGCATCACAGTGTTAGTGGCATATGTCAATGGAGAGACAGAAATCGCTCAGATTTTAGTACAAATATTTTCATTTGTGTTCCAAAAATGAATGAAAGTCTTACCGGTGTGGAACGACATGAGGGTGAGTAATTGATGACAGAATTTTCCTTTTTGAGAGAAATAACCTTTTTAAATACACAAACTGGACAAACATTGAAATGCTGAGACTTGGTTTCATCTACTTCCATTGCTTCATCTTTAACTTTGGTTTTTAAAACATCTGCATCTACAATGAGTCAATATATATCAAATATTCTGCCAGTGTTTCATTCCTCCAGATTGACTCTTTAATTTCAAAATCAGAGTCATTTATAATTCATCAAAACAGAACCAAAGAATAAGAAACAAGCACATACTCTATCAACTACATACCATAACCTGCACAAAGATCATTTACTAAAACCAAGAAATTTAACAGCCATTAATACATATTTACCACTAGATGGAGCCAGACTTTGAATAAGACATTTGTGCTTGTGTTTACACTCTCAGATGCTCTGATGCTCTCAAAGAATATTTTCACAGACCATTTGTTGTCTCTACTTAAATGTTACTAAGGAATCTCTGAAAGGTTGTAGTGTGGATAATAAACCTATAAGTTCTGCATGCAGTATTAACATTTCTTTCAGAAAATGTGCATATAGTTGGATATAGGCCTAATGTTCGAGTCATATTTCACAAATTTTAAAGTAAAAAGACCACTGCAGTCGAGGTCCTGTCCAGGAACCAGAGGCTGCGTGCCCGTGGCATTCAACACCCCAGCTCGTGTTGGAGGCATCTGTTGAGACAACAGCATACCTGGACACTTGTTCTAGGGCCACTCTGGCCTGTAGAAAGGCAAGGTCTGACCACAAACCAGTGTGTGCCACCCCGCTTGTGCCACGGTGCCATGCCCATCTCGGGACTGGGCCGTGTAGCCAGTGCTGAAGCGGCCTCCAGTCCCCCGGGAGCATAAGCTGTCATGAGAGTGTGTCGGCTGCACGATTGAGCTCGCCAGCCAGCCAGTGCTGAAGTGGTCTCACATGAAGCAATCTGAGTGGCCTGACCGCAGCTGCGGATGCCATATGCCCCAGGAGCCTCTGAAAGAATATCAGTGGAACCTCTGTCCTGCCCCTGAACAAATTCAAGCAGTTCAGCACTGACTGGGTGCTCTCGCTCGTGAGACACGCTGTCATGTTGACCAAGCCCAAGTCCATACCGAGAAAAGAGATTCTCTGCATAGGGAAGAGTTTGCTCTTTTCCAGTTTCAAGACCTGAAGCCCCAGCTGGCTGAGGTGCTTGAGCACCAGATCCCTGTGCTCGCACAACTGATCTCACAAGTAGGCCAGAATGAGCCAGTCATTGAGATAGTTGAGGATGCGAATACCTACTTCACAGTCTCTACTCGCAGGACAGGAGCATCCACTGAAGTAAACCCCGGCAAACTGAATCACATAGCCGAGTCTGTCCATCCAAATGAGCCTGGCCTGGGAGATGGTGGAGTCAAGAAAGCAAAATTTGCCAGCCAAAGAAGATCTCTTTCAGCCAGAGATGGTGCTCCTGGACCACTAACATGGACATTGACTGCCCAAGGGACTTTTGTCTTTTGTCACCTAAAGGGCGAGGTCCATCACTGTGCAGCTCCTGCATCAACCCTGGGTCAAGTCAAGTCAAATTTATAGAGCACAAGTTTAACACAACTGTAGTTGATCAAAAGTGCTTTACAATACAATAAAATAAATCAATAAAAATAAAATAAAGAGAAAAGGAGTAAAAAAAACCCAAAATAAAATAAAAACAGAAATGGAGATAAATATCAAGTATCAAAATCATTCAAGGTATAGACATACATATATACATAACATATAACACCAACTAATTTATAATACATACACAACATCACTCGAATGCAAGACAGTTAAAATAGGTCTTTAAACTGGATTTAAAAGCATCCAGAAATGGAGAGGCCCTGATGTTTAAAGGTAAACTGTTCCAGAGCTTTGGGGCGACAACAGAGAAAGCTTGATCACCTTCTGATTTAAAACGAGAACGAGGGACAGATTAAAGTAACTGATCACAAGATCTTTGTGACCTAGAGTCTCTGTTTGGCCTAATAAGGAATTACAATTACAAGGTCTTTACTAGAAAGAAAGTTTTTCACTTTTGCTATGGATCGGAGTTGAAAAAAGCGACTCTTTACAACTGCATTTACATGCTTGCCAAAAAAGAGAAGAGGATCAAAATAGACTCCAAGATTTTATTCACAATTGTGTAGTTACTTAACTTAACTTAACTGTGTTTTAAGAGTTGTTGGTAGCAGCAGGACCCAGTAGAAGCACTTCGGTTTTATTTTCATTCAGTTGCAGTGAGTTATTTGTCATCCAGGTCTGGACTTCATCAAGGCATGTGAAGAGATTATCTAATGAAAAGTAATTTCATGGTTTGATTGGAAGATATAGTTGGAGGTCTTCAGCGTAACAGTGATAGTTTATGTTATATTTCTGGAATATTGAGCCTAAAGATAGCATGTAGAGGGAAAACAAAAGAGGGCCAAGAATGGATCCCTGTGGAACACCACAATGGATATGTGCAGAGGGTGAAGTGAATGACCCAATATTTACAGAGAAGGTCCTCCCCTTAAACCCTAAGCGTCCCGCCGGCGGGACGGCACCCCATGAAAAAAATTCATAATCAAATTACTAAGCAACCACTGAATGATATGACACAAAATAGGTATCATTTTAAAGCTTAGAATCTCAGCTTTTCAATGCACCTATACATTTTATTCAACTCCTAAAAGGTGCTGAGTTATTCCTTTAGAACGGATTATACCGCCGGAGGGCGCCCCCTAGCTATGGAAAAAATTAATTGTCATATTTTTCAAAACTACTGCATTGATCAACACAAAATAGGCATCATTTGAAAGCTTAGAGTCTAAACTTTACAATGAATGTAGCCATTATGATTATCTCCAAAGTAGTGCTGAGTTATTTGCTGATAAAATGATTTTTTTTTAATACATAATTTATGAGGAAGAGGAAATTATTATGTACTGCAATGTGTCAAAAACATCATACTGCTCAGATAGTCATGTGTCATATGTCATTTGAAAGGTCTCAATGAGTAGAATACAACAAGCATAATTGTTTCAGGCTTTTACTAAACTTGAGCAAGGTTTTTGTAAAATAAGCCCCTCAAGAGACCCATGGGTAAACCATATATGGATGCTGAATTTTAGACACATTTCCGCTTGTAACTTCATGAAACATGCTCCGATTGTGGAAAATGACACATCATTATTTACAGCAGATGCTTACAATTAAAATGAGTCCAAACTCAACGTAATCCATCACTCAGAACTAAAGATATTCCTCATGGAGTTCTAATTCACAAAAAATACACAAACGCACGTAGCCAAGCGAGGTAGCTTAGACTTGGCCTTTTTACTCGTATCTTCATGAAACATACATCGATCATGAAAAATGACACATCGTTATTTACAGCAGGAGCTCATGATTAAAAAGAGCCCAAACTCAGCATAATCCATCACTCATATCTAAAGTTATGCCTCGTGGAGTTGTAACACAAATGCGCACATAGATCTTTATTATAGATGTAGCACTTATGTCGCGTTCTAACTCATAACTCAATGAAGCATGCATCAATTGTGGAAAATGGCACATCATTATTTACAGCAGAATGTTACGATTAAAAAGAGCCCAAACACACCATAATCCATCACTCAGGTCTAAAGATATTCCTTATAGCGTTCTGACACAAAAAAATACCAGAGGCGCACCTATGAAGTAGCAATAGCAGTGATGCTATGTTGTTTTGATGTGACGTTTCAGCTCATAACTCAATGAAACATGCATAGATTGTGAAAAATCGAACATCTTTATTGACAACAGATTCTCACGATTACAAAGAGCCCACACACAACAGAATCCATTGCTTTGATCACGAGATATTCCTCACGAAGTAATGCATACTTGGATAAAAAACGTCTCTCATCCTTCCTGGGTGCAAAGTGTTTTCCAATTTTCCCGGAACCGTCCGTGCTCTTTTTCAAACGTGGAATAACACAAAATATGTATCATTTTAAAGCTTAGAATCTCAGCTTTTTAAAGAATCTAACCACTTCGATCAACTCTGAACGAGTGCTGACTAGTCTCTCTAAACCGGAGTGTACCGCCCGCGTGCGCCACCCATGGCGCCCCCTAGCTGCGAAAATATTCATTATCATATTTTTCAAAAATATTGCCTTGATTCAAACAAAATTGGTGTCATTTGAAACCTTAGAGTCTGAACTTTACAGTGAATGTAGCCTATTTGAAAAACTCCAAAGTATTGCTGAGTTATTTGCTGATAAAGATATATAAAAAAATTCATAATCTATAAAATACTTTTTTGTACTATGTACTGCAATGTGTCAAAAACATCATACATCTCACGAAACATTCAAAAATCGTTGAAAATGGCACTTCATTTTTTACAGCATATTCATACAATTAAAATGAGCCCAAAATTAACTTTATCTATTGCTTTTATGACAAGATATTCTTCATGGTGAAACACTATAAAAAATGCCCATGAGGGGGCGTCAAGGTCTCAACAAAAATGCTATCTTGGTTCCAAAGGCTGTAACGTTTGATTACTTTATCCAATCACCACAAAATTTTATCCAGATGCAGCTCATATGTAGAGGGACTTCCCCAAAAAATAATTTTCCTCCTACCTTATTTCCTTCCTGAGTTATTCCATGTCAAATAAGAAAGATATGCATTATCATTATAAAAATTATATTTATTTTTTGTCTTTTATCAGCAGTTTCTCGGCAGAAGAATGTCCAAATGTAATTTAATTTATATTTTCAAAAAATGTGAAAAGTGTTCTTTCAAACGATACCTACCTTTTGACTCTCCTTGCTATAGTTTTGAAGTTATGAGTCTTTAGTTTTGTGTATGTCACTCAGAAAACTCTTTTTTTTTATTGCTTTCCAAATGTGTGAGGACTAAACAAAAAGGCTACCTTTGTTCCAAATGCTGTAACTTTTGAGTACTTTATGCGATCACCACAAAATTTGATTCAGATGCAGCTCACATTTAGGGGTACTTCCCCAAAAAAGAAAATTTGTGCTACTATATTTCCTCCCCGAGTTATTGCATGTCAAACAAGAGAGATATGCAAAATCATAATAAAAATTATGTTTTTTTTTTTGTATTTATCAGCAGTTTCTCGGCAGGAGAATATCCAAATGTAATGTAATTTATATTTTCAAAAAATTTGAAAAGAGTTCTATCAAACGATACCTACCTTTTGACTCTCCTTGTTATAGTTTTGAAGTTATGAGTCTTTACTTTTTTGTGTGTCACTCAGACAAAAAAACTCCAAAAATGGCTCAGGGTTTAAGGGGTTAAGTATGAGGTGAACCACTGTAAAGCTAGGCCCTCGACTCCAACAACACACTCAAGTATTTTCAGAAGAATATTATGATCAATAGTGTCAAATAGAGGGTCAGAACTACCCTCGTGCAGCTCTTTGAGTGCTTTGGCCTGATATACCTGCAGGAGGGCCACCCAGTCAACACTATGATCTCACAGTGATGTCACCATGTGGTCACAACGTCTGCAATCTGAGTTCACAGTGTTCTAAAAGTGTAACCGCACAGCGCTCTCACTGTGTGCTCAAACTATGACCACAATATGAGCTCATCCCAGCTAGAAATGTTATTGTTCTATGAATGTTTTGAGAGCATTATGTTATGTTCTTGTAATATTTTCTGTAGTTAATTTTATTTTTGTAACCAGAATGTTCTCCTAAAAGGTAGGATAACACTCTCTATAAACATTTCAAACATGTTTAGTGATGACATTGATAGAACATTATCCCCCCTAACATTCTTAGACAGTTATAGCGGGAAGTTTCGATGTTTAGAAATTATGTTTAAGAGGTTTACATGTTGAAGTTTGTTTGAAGAGTTTGGTCACCATTGTAGAGGTCAGTGTTTGCTGTAGTTGGGCTCTTTGGTCTTAGGGCTGGGTGCTTTAAATCGCGATATTGTCATGCGCATCTCGTCAGTAAAGCCGGTTCCTTGATTAGTAGTAAATCACCATCACCTGCTTTCAGATGGAGTGGCATTGACTACAAAGAGCCGTAGTTAACTGACAAGCTGAGCCATATCGCATTAATATCACGGACGTATCGCCAGCGATAATTAATGCGATATGGCTCAGCTTGTCAGTTAACTACGGCTCTTTGTACACAGCAAAAACTCCAGTGTTAAATTAACACTCCTGGGAGTGTATGAGTCCACACTCAAGAGTGTTGAAGTTAATGAGATAATTAAGTGATTAATTTTGTGATGATTGAACATTATTGAAGTCACCTGATGTTAACAAGCAGAATCACTGAAGGAGAAAATCTCAAATTGTAAGTTACCGTTATGACGATCAATGGTTGCTTTAGTTGGGCTCTAGGCCCATATATTATTAACTTTAGATTTTGTTTGGCTGTTGTTTCTGAATTATAATCACCAGTTGAACAAAGAATAAAGTGATCTGATGATGTTGATTATGTTATGACAATCATCATTTGAACTTGATCACTGAACTCATTAAAATCCTTCTTTCTGACTTCGATTTATGTTGTTGGTTAGTGAATCTGCATAAATGCCCAGAATTTTTTATATGATATAAAGGATTTCTTAAAAGTTGTTTAAAAAAAAAAAATCATTCTTTTAGGCACACACAGATGTCAAGATTCAGTCTATGCATCTCAACAATGGTGAGGAGCAGAATATTCAATTAGGAAAAGTAAATTACATAGACAATTCAGATCATAATTTATTCATACCGCAATGCATGATGGGAGCCATTAATGAGTTGTGATTAGGGCTGTGCGATATATATCGTGAGATTGTTATGCGCATCTCGTCAGTAAAGCCGGTTCCTTGATTAGTAGTAAATCACCATCACCTGCTTTCAGATGAAGCGGCATTTACTACAAAGAGCCGTAATTAACTGACAAGCTGAGCCATATCGCATTAATATCGCGGACGTATCGCCAGCGATACTTAATGCGATATGGCTCAGCTTGTCAGTTAACTACGGCTCTTTCACAGCAAAAACTCCAGTGTTAAATTAACACTCCTGGGAGTGTATGAGTCCACACTCAAGAGTGTTTAAGTTAATGAGATAATTAAGTGATTAATTTAGTGATGATTGAACATTATTGAAGACTCCTGATGTTTATGGAGGTAGATTTGTGTCTTTATTATTCAATCAAAAAAAAGGTTGCTTCAATCAAAAAATATATTTTCAATCAAAAAAACCCGTTTCAATCAAAGAAAAAAAGTGTTTGAATGCAAAAATATATTTGAGACTCAAAAAAATGCATTTGAACACTATTTTTTTTTGCTTGAAAATGTTTTTTTTGATAGAAGTGAAGGTTTTTTTGTTTGAAGCAACTTTTTTGATTGAAGTATTGTTGTTTTGTGTTTGGGCCATATTATGGGTAGGACATTTGTGTCTTTATAATTCAATCAAAAAAGAAGTTGCTTCAAACAAACAAAACATATTTTCAATAAAAAAATCACTTCAATCAAAAAATAAACCTTTTCAATCATAGAAAAAATGTTTTTGAATGCAAAAAAATATTTGAGATTCAAAAAATTGCACTTGAACACTTTTTTTTTGATTGAAAATGTTTTCTTTGATTGAAGTAATCTTTTTTGTGTTTGGACCATGTTATGGGTAGGACATTTGTGTCTTAATTATTCAATCCCAAAAAAGTTGCTTCAATCAAAAAAAAAACATTTTCAATCAAAAAAAAATAATTTCAATCAAAGAAAAAACTGTTTAAATGCAAAAAAAAAAAAAATCATTTGAAGTGTTTTTTTTTTATTGAACTTTCTTTTTTTTTGAATGAAGTGAAAAAAGTTTTGAAGTCGTTTTTTTTTTAAATCATTTTGACACAAACGTACCGCAGTGGGGGCGGGTGCTTCCCCATTGGTCAGACATGCTTGAGTGACAAGTGTCTACACCAACGACGTCTTTCTGACAAGCAAGTCATGGTCGCCACTCGCCAGCGAGCCAGGAAGCAGTGGTGGAGTTGTTGGTAAGTAGATAAAACCGTATTAAAATGATTGGTGTCACGTTATTAGCCTACTCTGTTTGATATTTCGATTAAACATACAGCTTGCTAACTTAGCTCACGTTGACTAATTTGTGTGATGGTGTTAGATATCTGACGCCTCATATTGTCAGGCAGGCTAGCAGGGTGCGCTAACGGCTAATTGAATTGTTTATTTCACTTAAGTAACGTTACAGAGGCTTGCTATGTGCTAGTGCTATATTGTGTTATAATACGTAACGTCATTAGTGGTCAAACAACAGTCCACAGGCCAACTGTTGCCCACAGCGCTGCCTGTTTAGCAGCAACAGGTCATGCAGAGCCTGAGTCTATCTTCTCACACAGCCCACAGGATTACAGCTATTTGACCGTCCCGCTCTCTCTCTCGCTCACGGGTAGTGGTCTCCCCACCATCACAGTCAAATGCTCGCAGACACAGAGGCAGATGCTGTTATTTTGAGAGCGGGGCTTACATATGCCGTCCCGTACGGAAAATAATGTTGCATACCACCGGTAACATGAATATATATTCCGTTGCTCGGTGCGCAAACTAGCTGTGTCAGGCATTATTTATAAGTAGCCTAATGTCCTGCACAACTCCACATGGAAAACTGGCAGTTCAATGAAGTGATGCTTATTGTCTGACATAGTGTACAAGTAGTTACTAGCTTAAAGTATTGTGCCAATAATGATCCTTCTGGTAAATTTGGCATTCAGTTGAGACACAAAAGCTCTTAGTTTAATGAAAATCTTTGGAAAAGAAGACAAGATGGTTTGTTTAATTAGTATTCATTTATTTAGATTTCTAATATCATATAGTATTGTCCTGTCAACCCATTACAAGTCTTGCCTTATTCAGTGTTGATTTATTGACATGTTTATGTAAGATGTTTTATTAGAAGGTGTGTGAGTGAAAGTTGTCTGAAGTTGTATTTTTCTATTTTATTGCAATGCTGATTGATAATGTAGGACTCTGGTCCTGGCTTGGCCTAAGTTTTGGTGTCTCTAGGTGCTGTGCTCTGTAGGCATGACACATTAATTTCTTTATGTGATACTTTATTTTTTGCATCAAATTATTTGAAGTATTGATAAGCAGTATTGATATCGATACAGGTATTGCTGCACTCTCAATTATAACTGCTCAATAGTGTCGTATGGTTACTTTTATTATACAAGCCATCAATTTTGATGGCTTGTTAGTGTAACCGTTAAGCATAATGGCATTAATGCTATATATAGCGTACATTTAGCCAGATATTTTTTATTTTGTTTTGTTTTTTTTTTAAAGTAGCTAACTAGCTAAAGCCTTAAGTAGCTGAAATTAAGTTGTCTCGTGTCTCTGTCTGCAGCAACACACACACACACACACACACACACACACACACACACACACACACACACACACACACACACACACACACACACACACACACACAGACAACGATAGCTACCTACATTAACTGCAACATCTTTCCAGGCAGCAGATGGACTAATTGTTTTTCCTGTTGATCAAATTATGTTTTTTTAGGCCAAGAACTCCACTAAAACTTTTTGGAACAGGATTGCTTAATAAAGGTAAGAATGGATGGGTAGATTTTATTTATGGTTTTGCTCTTTTTATGTGTCCGGTGTATTGTAGGTCATAACCATTTTCACAACAGCCATCTTTTCTCCCTCCCATTTAGAAAGACCAATACTACACATCACCTCTGCTGCTGATTCTCCATTTTGGGGTTGTGCTCCCCATTATCTATTGCAGGTAATGCACTGACTATCTCATACAAGTACACTTATACATGAATTTCAAAATTGCTCCTCTTATAATGCTAAATGTTAATTTGCAGGCATCCGATGGCACAACAGCTCTTACTGAGGTTAAGGGATAGGTTGGTTTCTGTCATCAATAGAGTACCCATTGATTTTGAGTACCTCCTGTTTGTGTGCACTCAAGAGTTGCAGTTTATTCAAGCTGGCACACAATACATGGATATTCCCGCAGAGCTGGCTGATGGTCTGCAACAGTTGACTTTAGTGCTCAGTTCACATCTGTCACAGAATCCTGTTCCTCCACTATTTAATGATGTAGCCACCACTTGTTGGAGTGGGAATGTAGGACGGCCAGAACTACAAATGAGTCGTGACACACTACAGACGTTGCTGGATACCTCTTTACCTCTAGTTCATTTAGTAGAAATGCATGGCATTTCACGGTCAACCCTTTACAGAAGAATGAAGGACCACAACATGTCAGTGAGGGCATGCTATTCTGTAATTTCTGATGAAGAATTAGACCAGAAAGTCAGGGCTATTAAGGCAAGGATGCCGCATGCAGGCTACAGAATGGTTATAAATAAATAATGGAAATAAAGTATCACATAAAGAAATTAATGTGTCATGCCTACAGAGCACAGCACCTAGAGACACCAAAACTTAGGCCAAGCCAGGACCAGAGTCCTACATTATCAATCAGCATTGCAATAAAATAGAAAAATACAACTTCAGACAACTTTCACTCACACACCTTCTAATAAAACATCTTACATAAACATGTCAATAAATCAACACTGAATAAGGCAAGACTTGTAATGGGTTGACAGGACAATACTATATGATATTAGAAATCTAAATAAATGAATACTAATTAAACAAACCATCTTGTCTTCTTTTCCAAGGATTTTCATTAAACTAAGAGCTTTTGTGTCTCAACTGAATGCCAAATTTACCAGAAGGATCATTATTGGCACAATACTTTAAGCTAGTAACTACTTGTACACTATGTCAGACAATAAGCATCACTTCATTGAACTGCCAGTTTTCCATGTGGAGTTGTGCAGGACATTAGGCTACTTATAAATAATGCCTGACACAGCTAGTTTGCGCACCGAGCAACGGAATATATATTCATGTTACCGGTGGTATGCAACATTATTTTCCGTACGGGACGGCATATGTAAGCCCCGCTCTCAAAATAACAGCATCTGCCTCTGTGTCTGCGAGCATTTGACTGTGATGGTGGGGAGACCACTACCCGTGAGCGAGAGAGAGAGCGGGACGGTCAAATAGCTGTAATCCTGTGGGCTGTGTGAGAAGATAGACTCAGGCTCTGCATGACCTGTTGCTGCTAAACAGGCAGCGCTGTGGGCAACAGTTGGCCTGTGGACTGTTGTTTGACCACTAATGACGTTACGTATTATAACACAATATAGCACTAGCACATAGCAAGCCTCTGTAACGTTACTTAAGTGAAATAAACAATTCAATTAGCCGTTAGCGCACCCTGCTAGCCTGCCTGACAATATGAGGCGTCAGATATCTAACACCATCACACAAATTAGTCAACGTGAGCTAAGTTAGCAAGCTGTATGTTTAATCGAAATATCAAACAGAGTAGGCTAATAACGTGACACCAATCATTTTAATACGGTTTTATCTACTTACCAACAACTCCACCACTGCTTCCTGGCTCGCTGGCGAGTGGCGACCATGACTTGCTTGTCAGAAAGACGTCGTTGGTGTAGACACTTGTCACTCAAGCATGTCTGACCAATGGGGAAGCACCCGCCCCCACTGCGGTACGTTTGTGTCAAAATGATTTAAAAAAAAAAACGACTTCAAAACTTTTTTCACTTCATTCAAAAAAAAAGAAAGTTCAATAAAAAAAAAACACTTCAAATGATTTTTTTTTTTTTTGCATTTAAACAGTTTTTTCTTTGATTGAAATTATTTTTTTTTGATTGAAAATGTTTTTTTTTTGATTGAAGCAACTTTTTTGGGATTGAATAATTAAGACACAAATGTCCTACCCATAACATGGTCCAAACACAAAAAAGATTACTTCAATCAAAGAAAACATTTTCAATCAAAAAAAAAGTGTTCAAGTGCAATTTTTTGAATCTCAAATATTTTTTTGCATTCAAAAACATTTTTTCTATGATTGAAAAGGTTTATTTTTTGATTGAAGTGATTTTTTTATTGAAAATATGTTTTGTTTGTTTGAAGCAACTTCTTTTTGATTGAATTATAAAGACACAAATGTCCTACCCATAATATGGCCCAAACACAAAACAACAATACTTCAATCAAAAAAGTTGCTTCAAACAAAAAAACCTTCACTTCTATCAAAAAAAACATTTTCAAGCAAAAAAAAATAGTGTTCAAATGCATTTTTTTGAGTCTCAAATATATTTTTGCATTCAAACACTTTTTTTCTTTGATTGAAACGGGTTTTTTTGATTGAAAATATATTTTTTGATTGAAGCAACCTTTTTTTTGATTGAATAATAAAGACACAAATCTACCTCCATAGATGTTAACAAGCAGAATCACTGAAGGAGAAAATCACAAATTGTAAGTTACCATTAAGGTGATGGGTGTTTGCTTTAGTTGGGCTCTAGACCATTAAATGTGTACTTTAGATTTTATTTGGCTGCTGTATCTGAGTTATAACTGACAGATAAACAAAGAAAAAAAAAGTGATCTGATGGTGTTGGTTATATTATGACAATCATCATTTGAACTTGATCACTGAACTCATTAAAATCCTTCTTTCTGACTTCGATTTATGTTGTTGGTTAGTGAATCTGCATAAATGCCCAGCATTTTTGATATAATATAAAGGATTTCTTAAAAGTTGCTTAAAAAAAAAATCATTCTTTTAGGCACACACAGATGTCAAGATTCAGTCTATGCATCTCAACAATGGTAAGGAGCAGGATATTCAATTAGGAAAAGTAAATTACATAGACAATTCAGATCATAATTTATTCATACCGCAATGCATGATGGGAGCCATTAATGAGTTGTGATTGGTGGCAGCCACTGCAACATGCTTTATTATTGTCACCATTGTTGAGATTCACAGGCTGATTATTGATGTCTGTGTTTTAAATGAATTTATCTGAATGTCTTTTGATCAGAACAATATTTATTAAATATTTAGAATTATAAGTAAAATACTGATAATCATAGGCTGAAGAATCACTAAACTGCAGCTAACAAGTTAAACCAAACTATCTCAATAAGTTTCCTTTTTCAGATCACAGCATGATTATGTCAAAACATAACCAACACTATAAGATAGATAACATTTTACTTTGTTCATTTAACTGTTATAAATCAATAACAGCAGACAAACAACAGTAAATATTAAAGTAAACATATAATGGTCTAGAGCCCAACTAAAGCAAACACCCATCACCTTAATGGTAACTTACAATTTGTGATTTTCTTCTTCAGTGAGTCTGCTTGTTAACATCAGGTGTCTTCAATAATGCTCAATCATCACTAAATTAATCACTTAATTATGTCCTCAGCCCTAAATGCCGCTCCATCTGAAAGCAGGTGATGGCGATTTACTACTAATCAAGGAACCGGCTTTACTGACAAGATGCGCATAACAATCTCACGATATATATCGCACAGCCCTAGTTGTGATTGGTGGCAGCCACTGCAACATGCTTTATTATTGTCACCATTGTTGAGATTCACAGGCTGATTATTGATGTCTGTGTTTTAAATGAATTTACCTGAATGTCTATTGATCAGAAAAATGTTTATTAAATATTTTGAATTATAAGTAAAGTACTGATAATCATAGGCTGAAGAATCACTAAACTGCTGCTAACAAGTTAAACCAAACTATCTCAATAAGTTTCCTTTTTCAGTTCACAGCATGATTATGTCAAAACATAACCAACACTATAACATAACATTTTACTTTGTTCATGTAACTGTTATAAATCAATAACAGCAGACAAACAACAGTAAATATTAAAGTAAACATATCATGGTCTAGAGCCCAACTAAAGCAAACACCCATCACCTTAATGGTAACTTACAATTTGTGATTTTCTTCTTCAGTGATTCTGCTTGTTAACATCAGGTGTCTTCAATAATGCTCAATCATCACTAAATTAATCACTTAATTATCTCCTCAGCCCTAAATGCCGCTTCATCTGAAAGCAGGTGATGGCGATTTACTACTAATCAAGGAACCGGCTTTACTGACGAGATGCGCATAACAATCTCACGATATATATCGCACAGCCCTAGATGCGCATAACAATATCGCGATTTAAATCGCCCAGCCCTAGTGTCCATAATATGAGCACACAGTGAGTGCACAGTGCGGTTACACTTTTAGCTCACTGTGAACTCACATTGTGGTCATATGGAGAGATCACTGTGAGATAAACGTGTTGGGTGGGCATAGCGTGCAAGGCGGAGAAGCCCTGTCCAGCGGCGATGTAAGCCTTATGGAACTTACAGACCTTGGATAGGAGACATGGGCAACCACGCCAGGCAGCAACACTTTGCGGGCATAATTGAATCGCAACTTCACACTCCACCTGGGGGATCTCCATGTACCCTAAGGCCGCCCCACCATCGAGGGTAGTGAGAGCGTAGGAGGCAGCGGCGCGATTTCAAGCAGAAAAAAGTGCCTTCCACGACTTCAGCCCCACCCTGAGGGACCGAATTTTACAAAGTGGCTAATTCGGATGAATTCATACGACCTCACTTGTACGAATTTGTTAAATTATTCCTAAATTGTACATATTTTACGAGTTGCCCAATTCGTACGAATGACCTCATCTTCTGTCTCTCTGTTCAGTCTCATGTGTCTCTCTGTGGGTTTCCTGAGTAAGTGTGTTTAATTAAACTGAACTGAGACCCTCAACCTTCACATGTTTCCTGTGGCTTTGAGCAGGATGGAAAAAACTAGATTCAGTCAATGCCATCCCATGACAATTCACTATATTTGACATTTCAAATATAATATAAAATAAATAAATAATAATCTCTCTGATTCTACAGCTTTAACAGTTGTGGGTAATAAATAAGAAACAATAACAAAATTATATATATAACATTATATATATACACAAAAAGTCTCTTGTATGTACAAATCTAAAGCAGATCAAACACAATCAATATTCAGAGAGATGTGGAAGAGAAAACAGTAAGAGCTGCTATTAAAGATCCTTTATTAACTAAACGTGTCTCTGCATTTGGACTGGAAACTTGACAGTATTTTCTAGAAGTGTCACTTAGGTGATGTGTTTCCTGTTTTATTCACACCCTCAGATAAACTGAGATGACAAACTCTTTACACACACCAATAAACCTCTGACACAACTGCTATTTTAAACATGTGAAAGAAGAAACATGAGCAGAATTTATAAAGTGTCTCACGATTCAACAGTCTGAACTGAACGACCCTGTCAATTAAACATCTCTTTAACACTAAATTATGGATTAATTACATTTTCATTTAAACCTTGAACATAAGCGTAAATACAAAAAATATATACATCATAGTCTATTTGTTTAAATACTGGTGTAATGTGTGCTGATCTGTGATCTGTTATAAGTGAGTTAGTTGAGTCTCATGCGGTGATTGACCGTGGCGTAATCAGAGTAAAGCTCGTTCTTACTGACAGTGACTGAAGCTTCACTGAGAGACTCTTCATGCTTCTGGAAACTGACAGACGCGTACAGGAGCTCATGAGAGAGGATTGTGGGTAACTGTGCAGTAGACTGAACTGAAGTGTGTGTGTGTGCGTCACCTCGTCTCTCTTGTCTTAATTTACACACAGTCAGAGTGAATCCACCAATCAGCAGCAGAATCACACACACACAAATAATGATGAACATGGAGGAATCTGAAAATAAAACACAAACACATATTAGTGTTAATTAACATTCACACATTAGGAAATATGTTTGATTGACTATTGATTGATCGAATGAAACTAAATTATGGGAAAAATTTGCACATTTGAATCCCTCTTCTGCAGTCTTACACATACAATATGTTATTCATAATATGAATTCATTTATAATATAATTAATATAATTCAAAATATAATTCTTTTTATAATATTTCTCTTTTAATTTATTTTATAACTGTTTTACTTTTTCTTGCTTTTGTGATTATTTTAATTCCTTTCTGTAAACACTTTGAATTGCCATAGTGTATGAAATGTGCAATATAAATAAACTTGCCTTGCCTCTGAGTCTCATGTGTCTCACTGTGGGTTTCCTGAATAAAGACCGTTAATGATTCAGAGCTAAACTAAACTGAGACTCTGAACCTTCAGCTCATTTCTGTGGTTTTGGCGTGAAATGAAAACACTCTATTCACCACAAACACTAAACACCTCCTGCACTCATGAGCAATGCCACAAAATGAGCTAAATAGAGGAATTGTATGAAATTATTGTATATGAGATTACCAGGAATCACGAAAACACACAAACTGAGCAAATGCCAGAAAATAGTGTTCATATTTGACAATGCAAATAAAGTAAACGCTCTTACCTTTATTCTTATGATTGTTGACGTTTAAATGCACTTTAGTGATGATGTGAGATCCACACCAGTATATCCCAGAATCCTCTTCTCTCAGATCAGTGATGTTTACAGTAAAGACTCCAGTAGAAGCTTCATCACTGAAAGAGAATCGATCATCTCTGATCATCTCCAATGAAACTCCATCCTTCACACACATGGAGGGTTCATGTGCTTTGCAGAAGCATTTCTGATGTTCATCATGATGTTTGCACTGGATTGACACGTCGTCTCCTTCATACTTAGTCAAGTTCAGCTCTGGAAATATTAGAAATATAAGAACATCAATTCACAGCCATAGTTTCACATATTCAGATGTATAAACCTTCCTCACCCTCGTTCATGATGACGATCAGATGAGTGTAAAGATAATTCACGTCTCTCTCTAATGTCACTGCACACCAGTATTTCCCAGCATCCTCTGCTGTCAGTCCAGTGATGGTCCCAGTGAAGACACTTGCAGTGACGTCATCATTCAGAGTCAATCTGTCAGTCTTGGTCTCTTTCTCTTCTCTCACAGTCTCATTGAGAGTATTTCTATCTCTAGTGGAGCACTTCCCCTTACAGAGAGACTTTGACTTTGATTTATAGATTGAATCATAAGGGCAGAAGATCTCAGCAGATTCTCCTTCACGTCTCACTACTGGAGCCACTGCAAACAAACACAGACATTTAACACACTTGATTCTGAATATACTGTATTTACTACAATGAAATCATCTGAATTCACTCACTGAAGAGGTTGAGCTGAATTTTGGTGGTCAGGGAGATGAAAGTCAAATGTGTGTCTCTGGTTTCTGCTCCACACCAGTAAACTCCAGCATCTCTAACGCTCACATTACTGATGCTCACTGTAAAAACTCTCTCTTCATTTCTCTCAGATGAAGGACTCATTTCTGTCACTGCAGATGCGCTGATGTTTTGACAGATGTGATTATCATCCTCTTTGCAGAAATGAACTTTATGTTCCTCTGGGATCTGACAGGTGATGTTGACTTCTTCACCAAGATGAGCAGATTCAATCACAAACATTACATCTGTAATTAAAGACAAATTACATAAAAATCACTAATACTTCATGCATGCCAGATAAAGTATTTGTGGTTCCTCACCGTCTCTGACGTCCAGCTGAAGTTCAGTGAAGCTCTCAGTATAGTGAGACACATTCACTCCACATCTGTATGTTCCTGCATCTGCAGCTTTCAGCTCTCTAAAAAACACCATCAAGACTCCTGCTCTGGTGTCGTCATATAAAGAAACATCTCCATTCTCCATCCATTCATCCTGAACTCCTGGATTCTTCCTCTCTGAACATCCATCTGATTCTTTACAGATGTATTTTGGCTTGGTTTTGTGTTGAGGATGTTCACACTTGATCATCATACGACCTCCTGAGTGACCAGTCGCTCTAGACACGCCCACTTTAGCTGTCAATCACAAATATCACATCCAATCAATTTTGGCAGCAAGCTTGTAGAAACTTTTATACCAGATAGTATTGAGAGTTTGTTCAACTTACTAATAACATGCAAATGAACAGTATTAATAATGGAGTAACTGTACGATTGTCCTTTGATCCAAACTCCACATAAATAAACTCCTCCATCATCTGGAGTCACAGCAGGAATTCTCACAGTGAAGATGTTTTTATGTTTGTCAACAGAAACACTGAATCTTTCTTCCTTATTCCATGTGCTGTAAACCACCTCAATTGACTTGTTTCCTTCTTTGAATATGATCTTAACATTATTATTATGATTCTGTGAATATTCACAGCTGAAGGTTGCAGTTTCTCCAATATTCACCATCACTCTCTTTGACGTGTTACAGCATAAATCTGTAATTCACATAATAAAGAAATATATTTCACTTATAAATGACCAGTAGTTGCTAAACAACGACTCTGATCCTAAAATGACTGACCTTCTACCACATTCAAAGTCATATGAATGGCCCATTTGCCATCAACCCCAATCTGGTAAGTTCCAGCATCTTGTATGTTCAGTTCTCTGATGTAGATCATGAGGCCACTGTATTCATTGCAAAATAAAGTGAATCTTCCTTCACTAATCCATTGATCATGTTTCCTATGATTTATTATTGTTCTCCACTCAGGTAATTTGTCCATATATTTAGTGGAGTTACTGAACCAAAGTTCCCCAGAATCAACAAGAAGACTTCCTCCAGAATATCCAGTGACACTGACACATCTCACTGCACCTGTCAATCAGATTGATACTGTGATCAGAAACCTCATGAACAGAAAACAGCATCATTACTGCAGTGATGAAAGAGAAAAGCTCTGACCTGAGATCAGGGAGAAAGTGAAGAAGATGAGGAGGATCTTCATTGTGAGTTGAGTTCAGTCTTCTTTATGCTGAATGTTCTCTGTGT
The DNA here is from genome assembly GCF_949319135.1 of Squalius cephalus. Classification (NCBI taxonomy): domain Eukaryota; kingdom Metazoa; phylum Chordata; class Actinopteri; order Cypriniformes; family Leuciscidae; genus Squalius; species Squalius cephalus. Next base: position 7,081,441 of record NC_137123.1, read on the forward strand.
GAATCTCTCTGTCTCTACATCTGTCTGCTTTAGTTCCTTCCTCTTTCTTCAGCTCTTTATCAGTAATGATCAGCTTTACTGGCTCCTCCCACCATCAGCACTGACTGAATATTACATTAATCACACTGAAAGAGCGCCACCTAGTGGAGGATACAGTGTCTGATACTGAGAGCTCATACTGGCTTCATCTTCTCTATAGGACAAATTACACTGTTCTTCATTATATAAATATTCCTCTAGAGGGCGACAGTAAAATGTACATGTAAATTCACTCCCTAGACTAGAGCCTGTATAAAACACACTTAGAAATGAAAAAAATACATGATCCGATACTTTGGATTCTACACATTTTCAAAATTTGTAAGAGACAATAACAGCTATAATGAGCAAACAGAACCATATTTGATTGGATTTGGTTGAATACTTTATGCATAAAAATAGATTGATAAGGATTCAGCATCAAAATGCTGGGACTTCTGTTCATCTTCTTCCTTCACTTTGACTGTGGTCGTGAAAACATCTGCGTAAACAATGAGTCTGGTAATTAGCAAAAATTAGGCCAACAACGTTTCATTCCCCCAGATTCCCTTTTTCTTTTCAAAGATACAAGAGGCAAGAAAATTAAGTGTAATGTTTAAATAATTTAAACAGAACTGAATATAATAAATCCCTGTTCTTTATAAACGAACACAATTCAATTTCTTTCAATAAAAGTAAAGGTTTACTCACAGAAATTTAACATTAACTAATTTTTGCCTCTAAATGGAGCCAGGGGCCAGGGCAAGTTTACTTTTCACCAACTCCATCTTCTTCTCTCCAGGCTAAAGGCGTGCACGCAGCGGCGTCAGGTGCTCCCGCCCCTCTCCATGATGCACGTTGCACGCAGCAGCCAGACTTTCTTTACGGTGAACAGCAGCGATGATTAATAAAGGTTGTTTTTTTTTTTTTTTTTTTCACTGAGCAGAAAAGATTAAGCCCGAGGTCCGACCCGACCCGAGTCATTTGATTATATTTTCGACCCGAACCCGGCCCGAACCAGCGGGTCCCGTTGGGTTTGTCAGGCCGACCCGACCCGTTGAGAACTCTATTTTATAACACTTCTGATTGTGATTAGGTGCTACAAAACGAAAACCATGAACAGGAAATCACAAACACTAAATGAGATCACACAACTTACAAGAAGAAACTTAAAAGCATAACAATAAAACACTGTAAAATTCATGTTTACAATCTAGACCAAGTTGGTGTCTCACAGGATCTTTTTACAAACTATACAGTTCAGTGTCTTTCCTTACATTAATTCCTAAATGATTTTCACAAAATAATCGTGTGCATCCTGCTTATTTATTCTGAAAGGAGTGTGTTTAATAAAGCAGGGATACATTAAAGGTATAGTGGAGGATTTTCTTTTTCCGGGTGGATCATCAAGACTATTGGTCCTCCTAAGTGTCAATCATTCTGATGATATGTTTACGTAAGGCCGTCGTATGTGCTCGTCCCTAGGTAGTTTTCGCTTTCTGCGCATGCGCACTTTCAGGTGTACGTTATATGTGTGGTGAGCTACGGTTTCAGCCATTCAGTGAAGCTCGCCGTTCTCACCGGGTTTTTTCAAAATGTCTGAGGGTCGCAAGAGAAAAAGTGTCTACAAATTGTATGACAATAAGAGAAAGGCATCTGAAGAAAGAAACAAGACCAGAGTGTTTTTGGGAGAATATTTGACACGCTGGCGTGCGCTAAAAGCACAGGTTGGGCTTCCCACTGATGTCTCAGTCGCGAAGTTTCTACTCGACAGGTAAAGTTTGGCATGGTTTCATTGGAACGAATGCCGTAGCCAAGGCGACATCTAGTGTATATATCTATGCACCAGTCTGCGCACACGCCACACACCAGGATGCGAGCGCGCCCTCAGATCACTTTGTCGTGGTTGTGTATAAGAGGTAAAAACGATATAAATACTGTTCGTTTTCTCACACAAACCGCTCGTTTCGTGTCTTAGGCCGTCAATGTGTACTTACGATGGGGAATTGTTTAATTTGGACGATGGGGAATTGTTTTAATTTGGACTCTGTGCATGCTCTTTGAGACAGTGACCACAGACCTGCATTATATGACTGACAGACAAGAACGGTTTGACCTAAAAATATCAAAATTGAAACTACTGCGGAAAAAAATACACCTACATCTTGGATGCCCTTGAGGTAAGCTAAAACACACCAAAGTGTTTTTTTTTTCAAAGTGAACTATCCCTTTAAAATAAAAACCCTTGGGATAATTTTCCCAAAATAAAATACAATAACTTGTGTTCAAACAAAAGACAATAATTCTGAATATTCTTATAACACAAATACAATACTTTTGTGGTCGTCACATATGCTCATTGTTTATCATAGCCGTTTAAAGCTACACTGTGTAACTTTTTTAGTTGATTCTTAGCAAAAAACACTTAGTTCTTTCAAAAATATATGTGCTCATTAATGTATATTTACTTCTTTCAAGTAATAAAGTATTCTCTTAAGTTTATAATCTGCCATTGAAAGTACATACGGGTGAGGGGTTCGAATGCCGGTCGCCATGTTGCCCCTCCATCTTGAAACTACATTAGCCAAAGAGGGACATGCCTGTAAATTCAAGCTTCGCCTTTTGCGTTTTTCACTCAGTGACACCGTGACGAATGCGAGGGGGAGATTACTCGCAAGCTTGCGAGTGCCGGCAGATTTGAAAGATTGTGTGGTGTGTGTGTGTGTGTGTGTGTGTGTGTGTGTGTGTGTGTGTGTGTGCTCACATTTGAAAGAGAGAATTAAAACGTCAACGCGACAGACAAATCAGCAAGACCATAGTCAATATTGGAGTAACTTTTCCCAGATGGAAAGAGCTCATGAGGAGAAAAGATTTTAAAACGGACGCCGAGGTTGCCTGCTTTCTTCTCGACAGGTAATTCAGCCTGTTGTAATTCATTTGTGTAAATTCGAAGTTTTATAGTTGCTTGTCTAACCATAGCATGGTTGTGCATAACGCCAGAACGACCTCTAGTATAACTTCATCCTCGCGTCAATGGTGAAAAAGTATTGTTTACCTTGTAACATAAATCTGTGCTGCGACGGATCACAGGTGATGAATAGTTTTAAAGGTGCAATTTTTTAAGCTATATAAAAAAAAAGGACACTGTAAATTTTAGTTATTTTTAATTGCTTTTACTTTGTACACATTGTAACGTTAGCCTAATTTGATTATGCTGGGATAGCCGATTCCAAGGGTGACGTTTACCTCCTGACATCTGTCCTGTAGTTTTATTCATTTTAGACGTATTGTTTATTATTGTCATGGACGAAGTGATAACTGGAAGCCATGTTAATCTTGGAATAATACGGCCACCGTAGGAGTTAAAACGCCCTCGGAATTGAGAGGAACAGAAACTAATATTCACTGGGTAGTCATATACAATTTCACCGCTAGATGGGGGTAAAAATCACACAGTGTAGCTTTAAGGCGAGACACTGAATATTGTAAAATTTCTAACTAGCAGATATCAACATGAAACCATGAAAGTTTTCTGTAATTTAATGTAAATTGTATGTAAATATGTAAATTAGGCAATATCTGATTAAATATGCACTAATTTGCATATATTTAAAAAAACAAAATCTGAGTATTGGATAAAGCCAGGTTAAAAATTATGTTTTCATTGTGTTCACATATTAGATGGGAAAAAATTACAGAGGGATTTATGGATATCTTGTTATAGCCTTAAAAAAAATGATTTTCACCATGTTTTTTGGAATAAAATGTTATATAAATCAGGCTAAGAATAATATATTTACAAATCCCTCTGTAAATGTCTTGATAATATAACTAGGTACAAGACTGGACAGTTTGGTGTATATAGGTGCTACTGAAGTGGAGATTTTGGACTTGGAGTATGAGAGAAAAGTCCTTTTGAGAAGACGGGCTTTAAAGATTTATCATCAGCCAATGAGATTGCACATTCAGCCCTTTTACTTTCACGATTGGTTGCTGATAAAAAGGAAATTACCATATTTGGATCTGACAGCATTGTACAGGAGAGAGAGAGCTTTCTAAGGGTGTGTGTGATGACAGGGAGCAGGCCGCGATCATGGAGCAGCATATTGATTAAGAACGACAATTTTTGTTGAATTTATGAGAAATCTACAGATGCAAACAGACACAGTGTAGTAAAATAAAGACCTAAATGTGTATTTCGGACTTTTTTTCACCACAAGTCTGAAAAAAGACATGTTATTGAAGACAAATATCCAAAAATCTCAAAATTGACCAGTTAAAAAAAAAAACAATGTTTTTGCCTGGCGTGTCTCGCCTTAATGGTGTTGTTTGAGTTTGTAATGATATTGTTAGGAATTCACGAGTTTCAGCACGACCTTTAGTAACATCTCTGCTATCGAGCTACAATAAGTTCAATAAAAACAGTCCATACGCTTCATCCTCTATAACTGCAAGCCTACTGAAGACATACATCGACTCTGTGTGCGGAATGGCTGTAAATTGAATTCATTACTCTCAGAAAATGTTCTCTGGTCTGGCAGTTCAAATTTCAATTCATTTTATTCAAAAGGACACAGCGCCATATAAGGAGAAAAGGGAGGAGTCAAAACGGTGTTTAAACCTCATTGGCTCTTGCATGTATGTCATTGTGTCATATTTGAATATGTAGGTTCTTTGTGCCAATGTGGATGACAGTGCAGATACAAAAACGTCTTTTGATTTCCCTTTTCAAATACTGATGTACAGTATTATTTCAGGTCTTCCAATTACTGATTAATTACTATATGAAAACTATATGAAGTGCAGCAGAGAGCAAAGGCCACTAAAAGGGTCAGACTTTTAACATATACCTATTTTATAATAAAGCACACTGACTGATTTATGACTGCAGTCAGTTAAACTGTTTGCTTAACAGTTTGAGCTTTATCAATTATAAACAAGATTTTTATTTTCCATACATTGCACAAATTACAGTGTCTTTGTATAGAGTGGATATAAATCTTTAACCATTGGTAATGGAAAATTATATCCTGTTTTTATCACACCTGTAGGCGGCTGAAGGGCTTCTTGGTTTGACCCGCAGAACATAAATAGAGCAAAAGAAACCACAAGCTGAAGAACATGATGATCTTTATCACACTGACCACAGTATCAAACCACCCTGCAAACACAAAGCACTGAGACTCTTACAAGCAAGTCTCTTTGTCTTTAAAAAAAGTTAAAATTTTCTGAAATTACACTCCATATATATATATATATATATATATATATATATATATATATATATATATATATATTATTTTATATATTTTTTTTTATTTATTTATTTATAAATGTTTATTAATGTTTTCTGTTTTTTTTTTTTTTTTTTTTTTGAAAGATTGTAGTAAAATGTTCAAACACAACACACAATCATCATCTGATGATGATGATCTCACACAAAATATCACAAATGGGCACATTTAATTTAATATTAAACAATATTATTGATCTGTCTGCATTGACATCATTATATGAGCCACTGTCCTGCAAAGTTTAGCTCCAACCCAGATTAAACACATGCAAACCAGCAAATCAAGCTCTTATAGGCATACTAGAAACTAGAAACGTCCATGCATGTGTGTTGAGGCAAGTGCATGTGTGTGTGTTCCATGCATGTGTGTTGAGGCAAGTGCATGTGTGTGTGTGTGTTCCATGCATGTGTGTGTTGCAGCTAAACTCTGCAGGACAGTGGCCCTCCAGGACCAGGTTTGGACACCCCTGCTTTATACTTACAATTAAGTTTCTATCTTTATCTGGTTGAATTTAGAAAAGCAAATTAGCATTCAACTCATACAATTACTGCCAGATATTAGCCAGAGATATAATGCTGAAAATGATGAAAAATCTTAAAAATAAAAGACAAATTTACAGAAAAAAGCTCTAGATGTTGCTTGTTTAAAGTGGCTTTATTGTCTTCTGTTCATCTTCTGTCTCTCTGTTCAGTCTCATGTGTCTCTCTGTGGGTTTCCTGAGTAAGTGTGTTTAATTAAACTGAACTGAGACCCTCAACCTTCATATGTTTTCTGTGGCTTTGAGCTGGACGGAAAAAACTGTCTGTTCATCACACACAAAAACACCTCCAGTGTTCATGAGAAACTTTCTGACAACAAAACGATCTCAGAATAAAATGTCATTTTCAAATCCTTGAATATCACAATAACGAGTCTAAAATTGGGAGAATTAAACAAGAAATTATAGTAAAAATCAATATTTTTTTCAGTGAATTAAAATATGATTCTACAATAAAAGTATCAGCAGCAGCAAAATCAGAAAAATAAACTAAAACAAACAGAACAAGATTGAACTAAAAACAACATAGAATCAGAAAGTATAGAATCAGTGAGTTAATGCATAAACTTTTAAATGTGCTAAAATAATGATGTTAGGAAAAAATATCTTTCTCATAATCTCTCTGTAGTACAAATCTAATTCAGAGAGATGAGAAAGAGAAAATTGTTATTTAACAGCTTTGAACAGATTCTCATGTTTCATGTGTCTCATCATAAAGGTGTTTTAAACTTGTGTCTGTTTAAGAGCTGCTATTAAAGAGGTTTTATGTGTCAAAAGCTGCATTTAAAATAAATGTCTGCATCTGGAGTGGAAACTTTACAGTATTTTCTAGAAGTGTCACTCAGGGGTTTTACGTCCTGTCTTCAACACTGAACTTTAAACCAAATATCTGTTTATGGACTGTACACAGACTTTTGAAATGAACTGTGAGCACAAACAAATGTAAAGTAAAAAAAGTTTACATGTGACCCGTGCTGGAAAAATGAGTCGCAATGAGCAAATTTTCACAAATGAGTTAATGTTATTTTCACCTAGCCATCCTTTAAAATCCCTAATAACACCAAATTTGGCACATACCAAGTCAAAACCAAATATACACTATATTGCCAAAATAATTGGGACACCCCTCAAAATAACTGAATTCAGGTGTTCCAATCACTTCCATGGCCACAGTTGTATAAAATCAAGCACCTACCAACATAGCAACATTGTGACATCCCAGATTTGGCCCACATCTGGCACACATGGAAAGATGATCTGGTCCACATGCAGCGTGGAATGACGGACCGCTCCTGTTTGCCAGATCTGGGCCACAAGCAGGCCATAGCAATGCCACAAGTCAGCCAAGAGCAAAGAAATAAACCAGAACTGGACCTTATCTGAGCCACAAAACCTGTGTATATTAAATATGGAGTCATCTCAGCCTTAATAAGCCTGTTAACAAGCAGAATCACTGAAGGAAAGAAGAGAACAGAAAAAGAGACGAGCAGAAACAAAAGGACTACAACTGACTTCAGACACAGCCTTAGATGAAATCAACTGAAGAGAAAAGAAGACATTAAATCTGTGAAGATCTCAGCAGAGGAGGATTAAACAACTCCACAAACAGCATTACCAGCTTCACTTATTACTAACCAGACTGACTTTATTTCTGTCAGACGTCTACAGAAGTTGTTATTAAGAATTAAAAGGGGTTGAATTCTAATGTGTTTAATTTGAAGTCATCATAACGATGATTAGTGTTTCCATTAGTTGGACTCTTAACTCTTATTATATCTTTTGTCTTTTTTGGCCGCTGTGACAGTGTGTTTGTTAACACTGACACAGGGTAGTGCGAGGCCTACTGCCTGATAGCCAGTCAGTTTAGCTGTCCAGTTGCTTATCCTTGGGAACTCGCCAGCCAATTTACCCATACTGCTGGGGACTCGCCTTCAAGGAGGCTTAAAAGGGCCTACTAGCTGTTAGCAAGTCTATTCTGCTTCGAAAACAACATAGTTGGGACCGAAAACATACCAACACAAACAGTTGGGGCCACCCACAGGAGACCTCTTGAAAGGCTGACTACCTGGTCGCAGCTATAAAGTATGTCCCACAATGTAGGTGGCTCTCTTCTGAGGTGTCCTGTTAAGGCCTAATACTTGTAAGTGAGTCTACTGCCCAAACAACCAAGGCCAACCACCTAAAGTAAGCTGGCCTAAAGAGGCCTTTTTGGTGGCTGCCCATCAAGGAGTTCTGCTTACGGCCTATACCTGACAGCGCAGTCTTCGTTGGCAGATAAGCTGTTTACACATCGCCAACAGTATCCTGGTACCTAATCACATTGCCCATGGCAGTGTACTCAGCAAAAGCGCAACACCCTTTAACCTCCTGGGGTCGGCTATCGTGCCGGCGCGATAAACTCGCTTTTGTTCTAATCAGCGCAAAAGAGACTCAGAATACTCTGTTGATTTTGATCTTACATATAAGTGTTACATAATTCGATCCTGCTAAGTGTCTATTTTTTTTTTGTATACTCACAGTAAAAACAAAGTGTTGTGCTTTTTGCCAAATAAAGAAAAATCAACATGATACGAGTTCTGCCTTCTCTCTGTCAGTGAAGTCCATTTTGAAACGCGTCCGAAAATTAACTGTAAAGCTCTGCATGGCGGGGTCGGACAGACCATCTCTTTGCAGAGCAATAGACGGCCTGACCCTGCGCAAAAAGACCCATTGCACTGGGGAGGCCTTATTGAAGGCCTAGGTCTTTATCAATCATGCCTCTACACCAACCTGCATTACTCTTCTTACCCCCAAATGCACAGAAGGGGGCGGGCCTCGGCAGAGTGACTCCCATGGGAGGAGGCTGTCATCTAGGGATGCAAGAAAAACCCATACTCACATAGTGAGGGGCCAGAGGCAGAAATGCATTAGCAGAACGCCGCACTATCCCTAGTATAGCCTAGGCCAGCTACTGAGGTGGCCCTGGTGAGGGCCAGCCTATGCGCATAGATCTACCTGAGGGCTCGGAGGAGCAACAGCCTTAAAAAACAGATTTATCATATGAGAGGCTGCAAAACTCACTTAGCCTGTATGAAAAACCAAACAGAACTCAAGGGAGTGAAGTACTCAGTACCACATTATGTCAGACGGCCCCGTGGGCCGGACATAAGATCTATCTGAAGCTCCAGCATCAGTCTCTAGAACAATTATATTTACTCTCTAATACTCTTCTTTTCTTTTTTTTCTTTTTTTTTTTTTTTTTTTGAAAAGGAGAGGAGACAAACTACTCTACCCTGAGGTGGCTAATAACCCAAAGGCTCAAGTGTTTATAAAAAATAAACCAGGCGGCTGCATTCAACGTTACCATTCTCTTAGAATGACGTTCTGCCACTTTGTGCTCCGCTAACATTCCAGTAGAAATGAGCAGCGGCCTCAGAATGCTCTCATAATGAGAGGAAGCCCAACTGTTACATTAAGAATGAGCGGTGGCACACCCCATGAATTCACAAAAGGAAAAAACCAACACACACATACATATTTGAATGGTGGTTCTCTCTATCGTTCTAGCCACCTAACGGGAACTTCAGGGCCCTAATATGTTCCATATTACTTTACCTTATAACAGAAACGTGACGTTTCTGAACCATGAGTCTGTAGAGAAATACAATTTAGTGTTAGTTGCATACAAAAAAATAGAATAAGACCAGCTCAGCTCACCTGCGGCGTGCGAAATGAAGACTCACCAAACAGTTTTCTATGAACATGGGGTCTACCACTATTACATGCCTGAAAGAGGCACTCTCACTAACTAAACCAAGGTGGGCTGTCAGAACATAGTTTACCACTCATGGGCCCACCTCAGGCCTGATGTAAGAAGCGCCTGGGGAGTCGTGGAAGAAATGAGATGACTAAGATCTAATTACGCCCTCAGGGGAGGTTATCCATCACCGATGCTGACTGTGTTTGTGCTGGATCACCTCATTCAAATCCCTCTTCTTGCGGGAGTCTCACCTCCTCTGTGACCTACTCCTATACGGAGGGGGTGCATGAGAGGCGACGCTGGATCTCTGTACCTGTCTACGGACCTCGGGCCGTGACGGGCCAGGTTCTCCCACCTGTCTGGCGTGGCCAGGGAAGGTGCGCTCAGCGGCGTTTAAGATGTGTATACCGCTGAGCGCACCTTCGCTTCTCTGAACTTTTCAACCACTGATTCCACGGAGGTGCCGAAGAGCTCAGAGGGCGAAACCAGTGAGTCGAGGAGAAAGCCCTTCTCTTTCTCCCCGATGTCGGCCAGGTTCAACCACAGATCATCGACTGGCCGATCGCGGTAGCAGTATGTTTGGTGAAAAATCAAATCTGTGAATTTGAATCAAATTAAACCAAATATGGCGCAGTTCAGAGACCGCCTCAGGGGACAGCCCCGCCCCCTGGTCGAGATCCCCCAGCAGATCGGCCTGGCATGCCTGCATCATCGCCATGGTGTGCAGGGCAGCACCGGCCTGACCCGCTTATGTGTATGCTCTGCCATTCAGCCGTGACATAGTTTGAAGTGGCTTGGGTGGCAGGGTTGTACTTCTCAGTGTCGAGCTCCATCTGAGAACCCCATGACGTGCGTTGCCACTTTGCCTCAGCAAGAGCGGGACCTGACCACGGGGTTCAGATGTTGAGCCAGACGAGAGCAGAGCATTTTCATAGAAAGCACACACAGCTCCCTCGAGAACTGCCTGTGCGTGCTCTTCACCCAGACAGAAAACGCACAAATCATGTGTGTCATCCGGCGTAAGGTACATTGGGCACGGGTCTGCATACTTTTGAAAGCAATCAGCCTTCTTAGTGCATTTAATTTTTTCTTATTACCTTTGTTTGTAGCGGTTACAGTCCCTGAAGATGAAAAGATCATCGTCATATGTGCCAGGCGGGTTTCACGTTAATGAATTCAGCGGCTGTCACCGGTCAATATGATTGCCGTGATGTGATAATGATTTCAGACACCTGTCATGACTGAGGTGTTCCCCAAAGCATCCTCAACGCAGAGCGAGTTCCCTTTCGAAAGGGAACCAGGCCTTCTCGTCCAACATCAGTGCCTGACTTCACAAATGCGCTTCTAGAAGAATGGTCAAAAATTCCCATAAACACACTCCTAAACCTTGTGGAATACCTTCCCAGAAGAGTTGAAGCTTTTATAGCTGTTATAGCCAACTCCATATTAAACTCTACTGATTAAGAATAGAATGTCATTAATGTTCATATGCATGTAAAGGCAGATGTCCCAAAATATTTGGCAATATAGTGTAGATTGGAAAAATATATATTTAACTTTTTTCCCATGATAACACAATTGTATGACTAACATTAATGAAACAGACAGCCTATAAACCCGTTTAATCCCACTTTTTTTTTTTTTTTTTTTTTTTTTTGCAATTTGAGTATATGCATTTTACTCCTTAGACCTCCCTAACACACAAACTTTAAGCCCTCTTTGATTTTATGTTGGTTAAGTTACTGAAACATTAGGTTTTATACTTGTTCACAATAGTGACCAGTGGGAAACACCATAGTCAGAATTCATACAAATTCTTCAATTAGACCTATTTACACAACACATTCAAAGACATCCATAAACTTGTTTTGTCAATTTGTCATTTCATTAAGGAGGCTTAAGTGAGGTGAAAAGGTTGTCATGTACAAAGTTACACCCTGGAGGAACTTCCGCTTGTTCTGCTAGACCTCTATGGACTAGACTAAGGACTACATGTGGCATAGGGTGATTTGAGAGACAGAAAAGACTGAACCCCATTTTATTTTTGGTAGGAACACTGCCACTGATTCTGTAGACCTCTCATTGTCATATAATTCACCCCTGTTAAGAGTAAACTCTCCAGCAGATGGCGCTCTCTGTGATACACATAGGCAACTACTAGTAAATAGCTGACGGCAGAACAAGAGTTGTCGAGTACGTGTGTAGAAGAGCGCTAATGAACTGTCACATCTTTTTGTATTTCCAACAGGTAAATACACTTGAAACAGAATCTTGAAAATAGTTAACAGTAGTAGAAACACAGATAGCGACCTGTTGTAATGTTTACTCTCTACAGCAATGAGTTTTCTTGCGAGTTTTGACAAGCTTCTTCGAGTACAATGGCGCGCGGTCAGTTAACGGTTATTGGCAAAGCCACTGAGTATGTTTGTTACATTATACGAGAGCTGGTCAGCTAGACAAATAATACAGTTCAGAAATTAATGCTGTGTAAGTAATGCATGAGGTTAACTGTTAGGTCAAATATGCTAGAAGTGAATATTGAAGGTATCGTTTTGTTTATTAGCTCCATGTTTGTGTCAGCATCAGCCCCAATGAGTGAATGCATGTTAGCTAACGCTATCGCGATAGAGGTTATTGCTATGGTTAAACTCCCTACGTGGTTTCTTAAGAGAGAATTCCTCTATTGTTTAAGTGTCACATTATTTCTCTATTGATATCTCCATACTGGGAAAGGGAAATTGAGCGACAAGAATAGAACATAGGCTAATGTTGTTCAGTGAGAATGTTGTACACACATACATGCGCGCGAGCACAGACATAATCGGCGCTCATACACGCGTGCGCGCGCACACGCACACACATACTGTACACACACTGGATCTTCACAAATACTTAACTGTTACATTATTACTGTTTATGTGAGACATTGCATTTAATTGCATAGTCAACTATTATGTTTAAAATGTTCTTATGAAACAATGTGTGATTGGGTTATACATGAACTATAGGTTATGATACTTGGTAATGTTAAATATTGGCCAGAACAAGAGTTGTCGAGTACGTGTGTAGAAGAGCGCTAATGAACTGTCACATCTTTTTGTATTTCCAACAGACTTTTAATTAAATGTGTTACACCAGACCACAGTGTCATTCTTGGACCCGTAACATACACTTGGCCCCTGGGAGATGTGTGTGCACTCATTCAGTGACCTGAAGATGGGCCGTACTTTGTAGAAAGGGTTGTTCACAATTGTGACTGGTGGGATTAAACGGGCTACTGTACTGCACAGATCTAATATACTGTTACACATCAGATAACGCTCTGTCTGAGGGACTTATCTTGCACCCAGCACAATTGACTTTGTACACCTTTTCACCTCCCTGGTGCTATGTTTCATTTCTATTTTGCACCCGACGCACAGCGGACTTTCCCCTCGACAGACACACGTCGGTAAATTAGGGAATGAACTTGCGCTCCCGGAGGTGGTTCAGCGAAAAGAGGAGGCGTGTTCCGGTACAAACGTTCCCTGGTGCTATTTTGCAGTTCCAGAAAACAATTCCGCCACAGACCAGGAAAAACCTAGTCTAAAGTCAGTGGCGCGTTCAGATGATATTTTAAGGGCGCATGCTTGGCCATAATGTAGTGTGTGCACAACGCACATACACTTTGCTTCTCTCATCTACACACAGATGCAGCAGTTCCCATTTTTGCAAACCATATATAATTACAAGGAAAAATATTCCACATGAGGGAAATCATTGTGGTGTCCATGAAGATGTGAAAAAATAGGCATAAATCTAGCTTACACATTTACCCAAATTATTATACGCCTGTTAAACCGAAGCTAATTTGGGTGTGTTTCTCCATCCCCATACACTGTCACTTCTCTGTCTTTTATGACCCTGACGAGAACGTCGGTCTCCTCGGCTGTGAACCGCTCCTGGCGTGCGTCTGGCACTTGTTTTGCCTTTAGCTTATAATTAGCTTGTGCGCATTCCAACTCATTTTGCATGTCTAGAGGGGTGGCATGGGGTGCCCCCCCGGAATATGATTGGCCCCCCCCTGGTGCCTCCCCACCACCATTGGGCTAGATTTACTGTCAGGGTTGAGAATGAAAAGAGGACAGAGTCACACACACTCACACTCACTCACACACACACATGCAATGTTTGTGTTGAGAATAAAGCATGTTAAATGACTAATTAATGCCTATGTGATGTTTTTTTATTTATTAGAACAAAACTGTGTGGTCCAATCCATGCAAAATACAAAATGATTTTCAGGTTCTTGTGCAGTGCCACATTTAATAACATCTATATTAGGATACTGGGCATTGCAAATATTTTTGAAATAGTGCTTAATATTTTCTAAACAAGTATTTATTTCCAGTTGAATTTTCTGATTTCCCATCACACTGGTTCTTGGTCCCCCCTGTGCCATTTATAAAATCCTGGAATCGCCCCTGCTCTGATCTCTGTTATAAGTGAGTTAGTTGAGTCTCATGTGGTGATTGATCATGGCGTAATCAGAGTAAAGCTCGTTCTTACTGACAGTGACTGAAGCTTCACTGAGAGACTCTTCATGCTTCTGGAAACTGACAGACGCGTACAGGAGCCCAGCAGAGGGGATTGTGGGTAGTTCATCATGACTGTTAATCTGAGCTGATCCAGGATCTGTGAGAGAATCACGTCTGCTGTCTGAACATGATGACTGAACATGGAAAATAGAAAGAATATTGATAAAAAAAAGAAAGAAAACACCGCAGTAGCTATGTGCAAACACAAACACACACACACACACTGTAACTCACCATTATATGTTTCTCTCTTGTTCCATTGTCTGATGTTAAGGCTTTTCCTAATTAACCCAAAAAAAAAAAAAAAAAAAAAAATGAATCAATTGATAAGACAAAGACAACTGAGATCAACATCAACATCTGTGTGTGTGCGTCACCTCGTCTCTTGTGTGTTAATTTACCCACAGTCAGAGTGAATCCACCAATCAGCAGCAGAATCACACACACACAAATAATGATGATCATGGAGAAACCTGAAAATAAAACACACAAATACAGTGTTAATTCAATTCAAACACAGATTTACTTTGAGACAAAGACTTTATCTTTGATCTATAGACTGAATTAAAAAAAAAACAAAAAAAAAAAAAAACAGCGTGTGGACAACATAAAAAGTTTCACTAAATGTCTTTGTTGTGTATGGAGCCCCTAAAGAGACATGGTCATGGAAAGTTTCGCAAGCAAATGAAAAGTTTATCAATGGAATGCAAAAACATTTGTTAGAAAACACAAAAACATTGCCATAAAATTGTATTCCCATCTCATATTTTTTTTTTTTCATGTCCCATAAGCTCTGATCCAATAATTGCAACTAACTTTGTGCCTAATTTTTAATAAGAAACAAAGTCTCAGCTTTCAAATTCTTTCAATTGTATTTGTGACAAGACAGATCGCTGTAGCCCCCTTAGTTCAAGCGGAAATTTCCTATTTACAGAAACACAAAATGTGTGTAAATACATATGTTACAACATACTGAAATGTTTCATGTCACATATAATTGCTTGATCAGTGTTTCAACCATGGAAAGATGTCAATAAAAAAGCTTGACACGTGACGTTACCTCAGAAAAGTCATTCACTGACTTTAGAAAAAACATCTCTAGAGAGGAGTTTGTTATTTTTTTTAAATGATTCAATAAATAATTCAATTAATACCATATACTCATTAATAAATTAATAAATGTATTATTACACACTCGAAAGTATTTATTGATTCAAACCACAGTAAAAAAAAAAAAAAAAAAAAAAAAACTAAAATAACCCACCATTGCTGAAGATATTGAGCTGAATTTTGGTGGTCAGGGAGATGAAAGTCAAATGTGTGTCTCTGGTTTCTGCTCCACACCAGTAAACTCCAGCATCTCTCACGCTCACATTACTGATGCTCACTGTAAAAACTCTCTCTTCATTTCTCTCAGATGAAGGACTCATTTCTGTCACTGCAGATGTGCTGATGTTTTGACAGATGTGATCATCATCCTCTTTGCAGAAATGAACTTTATGTTCCTCTGGGATCTGACAGGTGATGTTGACTTCTTCACCAAGATGAGCAGATTCAGTCTTTGTCTTTGGATATTTTGCACCTATAAACCAGGACAAATTTACATAAAGATCATAAAAACGTATAACTTAGAAATGATAAAGTATTTCTGGTTCCTCACCGTCTCTGACGTCCAGCTGAAGTTCAGTGAAGCTCTCAGTATAGTGAGACATATTCACTCCACATCTGTATGTTCCTGCATCTGCAGCTTTCAGCTCTCTAAAAAACACCATCAAGACTCCTGCTCTGGTGTCGTCATATAAAGAAACATCTCCATTCTCAATCCATTTATCCTGAACTCCTGGATTCTTCCTCTCTGAACATCCATCTGGTTCTTTACAGATGTATTTTGGCTTGGTTTTGTGTTGAGGATGTTCACACTTGATCATCATACGACCTCCTGAGTGGCCAGTCGCTCTAGACACGCCCACTTTAGCTGTCAATGACAAATATCTTCTCTAATCAATTTTTTTCACAAAGATTGTAGAAACTTTAAAACCAGATTTGAATGAGTTATTTCCACTTACTGGTGATATATAGATGGACAGTATTAATAATGGAGTAACTGTACGAGTGTTTGTTGATCCAAACTCCACATAAATAAACTCCTCCATCATCTGGAGTCACAGCAGTAATTCTCACTTTGAACTGTTTGTTATTTCTGTCATCAGAAACACTGAATCTTTCTTTCTGATCCTCTAATTTAGTAGTGGAAATCATCTCATCAATGATGTCATTTCCTGTTTTTAATATGGTTTTCCCATCATACCTTTGATCCCAAGAATATTCACAGCTGAATGTAGTTTCTGTACTGTTTACATTCACTGTTTTTGACGCTCCGCAACACGAATCTGTCAACATTCAAAGTCTTCATTCATAAACTGGGAGAACTACATACAAATATGAAGGAAAACAATGACAAATAGATTTTATTGATCATATTCCTACTCACTAATGACGTGCAGATGAACAGTATTAATAATGGAGTAACAGTACGAGTCTCTGTTGATCCAAACTCCACATAAATAAACTCCTCCATCATCTGGAGTCACAGCAGTAATTCTCACAGTCTTGAGTTTATTTTGTCTGTCATCAGAAACACTGAATCTTTCGGTCTTATTCCATGTATCAGTGGCATATCAACTCTTCAATAGAGTATTTTCCTCCTTTGAATATGATCTTGGGATCATTAATATGATTCTGTGAATATTCACAGCTGAAGGTTGCAGTTTCTCCAATATTCACCATCACTCTCTTTGACTCTTTACAACAGGAATCTGTAATTCACATAATAAAGAAATATATTTCACTATATTTCACTTATATAAAATGTTTAAAATGATCAATAGTTTTACTACACAAAGAACTCAATCTTCAAATGACTGACCTTCTTCCACATTCAAAGTCATATCGATAAACCATTTGTCATAAACTCTAATCCGGTATGTTCCAGCATCTTGTTGAATTAAATCTCTGATGTAGATCACGAGTTTTCCCTCATTGTTTTTAAACAGTGTGAATCGTCCTTCCTTAATCCATTTATCATGTGTCCTATAATTTATTATTGTTCTCCACTCAGGTATTTTGGCCGTATATTTAGCAGAGTTACTGAACCAAAGTTTCCCAGAATCAACAAGAAGACTTCCTCCAGAATATCCAGTGACACTGACGCATCTCACTGCACCTGTCAATCAGATTGATACTGTGATCAGAAACCTCATGAACAGAAAACAGCATCATTACTGCAGTGATGAAAGAGAAAAGCTCTGACCTGAGATCAGGGAGAAAGTGAAGAAGATGAGGAGGATCTTCATTGTGAGTTGAGTTCAGTCTTCTTTATGCTGAATGTTCTCTGTGTGAATCTCTCTGTCTCTACATCTGTCTGCTTTAGTTCCTTCCTCTTTCTTCAGCTCTTTATCAGTAATGATCAGCTTTACTGGCTCCTCCCACCATCAGCACTGACTGAATATTACATTAATCACACTGAAAGAGCGCCACCTAGTGGAGGTTACAGTGTCTGATACTGAGAGCTCATACAGGCTTCATCTTCTCTACAGAAGGACGAATGACACTGAACATAATTCATAAGCATTATTCAAATCTTCCTCTAGAGGGCGACAATATAATCTACATGTAGTGTGTCTTTAGGGGGCCTCAGTCAACTTACAAGACAGCTTTAATATTAAAACAATTTAAAATAAAAGGTTTAAACAAAACATAATGAAAATGATAATTCATGCATCAGGAAATGTTGAGTTACAAAGACTGACCCACTCTCATACAGAAACATCTTGAGCAACTTGATCCTGAGTGGGGGCAGATGTGTCCTAATGGTCAGAAGTTCTGACTTGAAACCCGAAGGCCTTGGGTTTGAGTCTCAGTACCAGCAGGAAGTGTAGGTGTGGGGAGTGAATGAACAGCGCTCTCTTCCACTCTCATTACCCACAACTGAGGTGTCCTTGAGAAAGACACCGGACCCCCAATCGCTCCCTGGGCACCGCTGCAAAAATGGCTGCCAAGTGCTCTGGGTGTGTTCACTGTGTGTGTTCAATACTCACTGCTGTGTGTGTGTGAGCACACTTGAATGGGTGATATGCAGAGTACAAATTCCAGTATGCTGTCAAGATCAAAGTACAAAAAGTCACAGGTTTTCTGAATACATAAAACAGCTTTGTTTGAGAAACATTTTTAAATGTAATTGTTTTCATTCAAGCAGACGTGCAGCGCTCAGCGCCATATAAGGAGAAAGGGGAGGAGTTTAAACTCTGCTTAAACCTCATTGGCTCTCTTGTGTATGATGACGTGTCATATTTGAATATTCATAATTTTCAGACGTCACAGTTACGTCACTTGCAGCTGCACACGCATTGTGGTGGCAGAAAAAATAGTGTAAGAAGTGAAGGAAAACGGGGAAAATACATGGAATAAGAGGAAAATGTCTTGTGTCTTTGGATATCAAAATCAGAATGCAATTTTTTTATTTTTTTTATTTTATGGAATACTGTTGTTGTTAAGACGGCCTTTGATTTATGGTAGCAAGCCATTAAACAGAAAGACTGATGAAACCTGCGATGATTAGTCTACTATTAAAGCATGAGTTTGATGTAAACAATAGGTCTACAATATATTCACAAATGCACTTCATAAGCACTGTAAAAAAGTTCTTACCCTCCCAAATCAAAAATTTCAAGTGACCGATAACATCTAAATTTTTCAATTGGCCCAAGTGAAATTCTGTAAATTATAAAAATTAAATTTGCAGATTTTCACTTGGGCCAATTGAAAAATTTAGATGTTATCGGTCACTTGAAATTTTTGATTTGGGAGGGTAAGAAATTTTTTACAGTGAGGGATTAATGTATTACCCCTACAGTTACAGCATGACATCATTTTAAAATCTATACATCTTATAATATTTGTTGTTTTCTGTTTTGTATTTCCACAGTATGAAGGTGAAGATCTTACAGATTTATTAATGAACCGCTCGTTTTAAAATCTTCCCGGTCTACTGATATTTGTTAAGACATCCCCTTCAAACTTAACAATGCTCATGATAAACTTTAGTTAACTCTACAATAATTAAATCCACTTCAGCAGATAATTACACTTCGACAGCGATGCCATAGAAATATACAGAGATACTGCAAAATTATAAAGATGTCTGCTCGCTTGTTTCTCTGGTCACAAGGTCTGTATCATTTTGTTTCTCCCAATTCTGACTTTATATTTCGCAATTGAGAGTTTATATCTGTCAATTCCTTCTCTGAATTTTGAGATATAAAATTCTTTTATTATGTAGCTTCCTTAGAGTGCTACTGCAGAACTGTTTTTTTCTGCCACAAGGAAAGATCCGCCCACAAAACACGTCACCGTTGTTTCCAAACACCCAGATGTCTATGTGCCACCAGAGTCAGACACATTATTAACTCTTTATTTTACTGAGGAGATTTACATGTTTTCATAACAAAATAAATGTGAATGCCAGTGTATATTACTGTAAAATATATTAGTGCTACAGAAAAATAAATAAAAAGCAAGTAGATATTTTACAATGCACACTTATTTATGACTGTAGTTTCACTTCTCTCTAACAAATGTTTCAGATGACCGGACTAAACCCTTCTGGAGGAAGAGCTGGGATATGTTATAAACATATTTAAATTGTTCATGGATTCAAAATTTTTCATATATCAATGTATTTCATTTATATATGTTTTATGCAATGGAAAGTCTGTGTCTATTGTTGTTAAGATAAACATTTCCTGTTTTTTATCACACCTGGAGGCGGCTGAAGGTTTGACTCAAAGAAGATACACAGAGCAAAAGAAAAGCACAAGCTGAAGAACATCTCATGATGTTTATCACACTGACCACAGTGTCAAACCACCCTGCAAACACAAAGCACTGAGACTCTTACAAGCAAGTCTCTTTAACCTAGTAAAACAACAGACAGTTTCAGGGTCTTGGTTTAGTTTGGTTGTGAAGAATAAAAAGGCTTCTTCAGGAAACCCGCAGTGAAGAGAAGCATTGAAGTAGAACATGTGCAGATCTGCAGAAGAGAAAGACTAAGATGTGGTCATGTTTCACAAAAGACAATAAAACCAAAACCTAGACACACAAAGGGGACAGTGTTTCTCTCACTTTGCCTTTATATTAATGTTGTGTTTATTTATCAACACTCGATTCATTCATTATTCCTGCACTGACGTTCTTGTGTTCTGGACATCCTGGTTTTTTTTATCTTGTTTATTTTCATATTCCACTCCAGTTTCAAGATTTACTGTAATTACACGATGGTCAGCCAGAACACAAGACACAAATAGTTCCCTCATGCCGTTGTTTTTGAATATTTACATGATTAGTTGAAAGAACAGACAGCATTCTTATATTGGATTTGGTTATTAATTTTCTGTTAAATCAAAAGTATGTAATATCAGAAAAATGCTCTTAAACCCAATAGTTTTCTGTGGTTTTGAACTGGACGGAAAACGACATGTTCATCACGATAACAACTCCAGCATTCATGAAAAACCTAGTGAGATATTCACATAGAAGATATAGATCTGTGTGCTGTCTGATCATGATCTCACTAATATAATCACAATAACATCAGAAACTTTGCTCAGCAACTTCAGGGTTTCATGAACCCAGATAAATAGCCATGATGGCAAAGAGCACTCGCTGTTTCTCGTTCATCTTTAATATTAAGAATTTATTAACTGATTCTATTTATATTTAGTCTTTTCTCTCTAAAATATTAGTTTTTAGCAGCAAGAAAACTGATTCGTCCATAACATGGAATAATATCTGTGAATGTCATTCACAAACGTTACTAGGCAACCAGTAGTTGGAACGCCCAGTAGCGACCGCAAGCCACTGGAGACATGCAGCTTCAGACTCACTGGCAGTGTGAACAGCTTTAGTCTTAACCCACACACCATGTTCAGCGTCTGTCCCTCTCTGTTCAGTCTCATGTGTCTAACTGTGGGTTTCCTGAGTAAGTAACACCAAAAAAAACAAAAAAACATTTTGCATTAAAAAATCTTTCAAAAAAGGAAAAACATAAACACTTTATGGCAAAGAAATTCAAAGACTGTTGCTTTGAAGATTAATATGAAGATTAAAATAAACTTCTTATCCAATTATTGATAACCAAGTAATTGAATGTGTGGTTTGAAGAACAATTCTTTGTTTGTCAAAGGTCGAGCTGAACTGCTGGTCATGTGATGATGTGTGATCTCTGCTGTCAGCGAGTGGAGTCAGAGGAAACCTCCATCTTTCTGAAGGTGTCTGCAGGATCTTCATGCTTCTGGAAACGGTACGTGTGACGCCATCAGAGGGGATTATGGGTAAGTGTGCAGTAGTGTATAGTGGCAGGTGTAGATCAGAGGGGATTATGGGTAAGTGTGCAGTAGTGTATAGTGGCAGGTGTAGATCAGAGGGGATTATGGGTAAGTGTGCAGAGGACTCACTTGGATTTGTTCAAGAATGTGCGATCTGAGATTAAACAAGAGAAAAACATGATGTGCGGAGTTAAACTTAAATAAAACCACACCAGAACTTCAGTGAATGAAGACCCAGACTCACTGCTTCACTGTGTCTCGTTTGATGATGAACTCATGCCTTCGATCACATTACAACATCAGCGATGAACAACAGTGAGATGCATCTGACAACACGTCCCTTTGAAGAAAACAACAAACAAACAGGTTAGTCTGTAGTTATTATCAGAATCATATTAAACAGCAGTCAATGATATGTTCTCATTTAGATAAACATGTATGTGTGTGTATGAAGGAGAGCATCACCTTATCTTAATAAACACTCAGTCACAGCGAATCCTCCAATCAGAAGCAGAGTCGAACACAAAGAAATAATGTTGATCAAAGAGAAATCTGAAAATACATAAACACATACAGTGATGATTAGAGAGAAATTGGGATGTATAAATTTAAACAGCAAGCAAACAGAAAATTCATGGCAAATATACACAATTGTGAATGAATGAGAAGTGTAATGTGTCAGGCCTCCTCTCCTTCAAGAGTCATCCTGCTGAGTCCTCCATATATACATGTCCTAACTATATGTGTCAGACCTCCTCTCCTTCGAGAGTCATCCTGCTGAGGCCTCCATATATACATGTCCTAACTATATGTGTCAGGTGAGGTCTCCTCTCCTTCGAGAGTCATCCTGCTGAGTCCTCCATATATACATGTCCTAACTATATGTGTCAGACCTCCTCTCCTTCGAGAGTCATCCTGCTGAGGCCTCCATATACATGTCTTAACTATATGTGTCAGGTCTCCTCTCCTTCGAGAGTAATCCTGCTGAGGCCTCCATATATACATGTCCTAACTATATGTGTCAGGTCTCCTCTCCTTCGAGAGTCATCCTGCTGAGTCCTCCATATATACATGTCCTAACTATACGTGTCAGGTCTCCTCTCCTTCGAGAGTCATCCTGCTGAGGCCTCCATATATACATGTCCTAACTATACGTGTCAGGTCTCCTCTCCTTCGAGAGTCATCCTGCTGAGGCCTCCATATATACATGTCCTAACTATATGTGTCAGATCTCCTCTCCTTCGAGAGTCATCCTGCTGAGTCCTCCATATATACATGTCCTAACTATATGTGTCAGGTCTCCTCTCCTTCGAGAGTCATCCTGCTGAGGCCTCCATATATACATGTCCTAACTATATGTGTCAGGTCTCCTCTCCTTCGAGAGTCATCCTGCTGAGTCCTCCATATATACATGTCCTAACTATATGTGTCAGGTCTCCTCTCCTTCGAGAGTCATCCTGCTGAGGCCTCCATATATACATGTCCTAACTATATGTGTCAGGTCTCCTCTCCTCCGAGAGTCATCCTGCTGAGGCCTCCATATATACATGTCCTAACTATATGTGTCAGGTCTCCTCTCCTTCGAGAGTCATCCTGCTGAGTCCTCCATATATACATGTCCTAACTATATGTGTCAGACCTCCTCTCCTTCGAGAGTCATCCTGCTGAGGCCTCCATATACACATGTCCTAACTATATGTGTCAGGTCTCCTCTCCTTCGAGAGTCATCCTGCTGAGGCCTCCATATACACATGTCCTAACTATATGTGTCAGGTCTCCTCTCCTCCGAGAGTCATCCTGCTGAGGCCTCCATATATACATGTCCTAACTATACGTGTCAGATCTCCTCTCCTTCGAGAGTCATCCTGCTGAGGCCTCCATATATACATGTCCTAACTATACGTGTCAGGCCTCCTCTCCTTCGAGAGTCATCCTGCTGAGGCCTCCATATATACATGTCCTAACTATATGTGTCAGGTCTCCTCTCCTTCGAGAGTCATCCTGCTGAGTCCTCCATATATACATGTCCTAACTATATGTGTCAGGTCTCCTCTCCTTCGAGAGTCATCCTGCTGAGGCCTCCATATATACATGTCCTAACTATATGTGTCAGGTCTCCTCTCCTTCGAGAGTCATCCTGCTGAGGCCTCCATATATACATGTCCTAACTATACGTGTCAGGCCTCCTCTCCTTCGAGAGTCATCCTGCTGAGGCCTCCATATATACATGTCCTAACTATACGTGTCAGGCCTCCTCTCCTTCGAGAGTCATCCTGCTGAGGCCTCCATATATACATGTCCTAACTATACGTGTCAGGCCTCCTCTCCTTCGAGAGTCATCCTGCTGAGGCCTCCATATATACATGTCCTAACTATACGTGTCAGGTCTCCTCTCCTTCGAGAGTCATCCTGCTGAGGCCTCCATATATACATGTCCTAACTATATGTGTCAGATCTCCTCTCCTTCAAGAGTCATCCTGCTGAGTCCTCCATATATACATGTCCTAACTATATGTGTCAGATCTCCTCTCCTTCGAGAGTCATCCTGCTGAGTCCTCCATATATACATGTCCTAACTATATGTGTCAGGTCTCCTCTCCTTCGAGAGTCATCCTGCTGAGGCCTCCATATATACATGTCCTAACTATATGTGTCAGGTCTCCTCTCCTTCGAGAGTCATCCTGCTGAGTCCTCCATATATACATGTCCTAACTATATGTGTCAGGTCTCCTCTCCTTCGAGAGTCATCCTGCTGAGGCCTCCATATATACATGTCCTAACTATATGTGTCAGGTCTCCTCTCCTCCGAGAGTCATCCTGCTGAGGCCTCCATATATACATGTCCTAACTATATGTGTCAGGTCTCCTCTCCTTCGAGAGTCATCCTGCTGAGTCCTCCATATATACATGTCCTAACTATATGTGTCAGACCTCCTCTCCTTCGAGAGTCATCCTGCTGAGGCCTCCATATACACATGTCCTAACTATATGTGTCAGGTCTCCTCTCCTTCGAGAGTCATCCTGCTGAGGCCTCCATATACACATGTCCTAACTATATGTGTCAGGTCTCCTCTCCTCCGAGAGTCATCCTGCTGAGGCCTCCATATATACATGTCCTAACTATACGTGTCAGATCTCCTCTCCTTCGAGAGTCATCCTACTGAGGCCTCCATATATACATGTCCTAACTGTATGTGTCAGGTCTCCTCTCCTTCGAGAGTCATCCTGCTGAGGCCTCCATATATACATGTCCTAACTGTATGTGTCAGGTCTCCTCTCCATCGAGAGTCATCCTGCTGAGGCCTCCATATACACATGTCCTAACTATATGTGTCAGGTCTCCTCTCCTCCGAGAGTCATCCTGCTGAGGCCTCCATATATACATGTCCTAACTATACGTGTCAGATCTCCTCTCCTTCGAGAGTCATCCTGCTGAGGCCTCCATATATACATGTCCTAACTATACGTGTCAGGCCTCCTCTCCTTCGAGAGTCATCCTGCTGAGGCCTCCATATATACATGTCCTAACTATATGTGTCAGGTCTCCTCTCCTTCGAGAGTCATCCTGCTGAGTCCTCCATATATACATGTCCTAACTATATGTGTCAGGTCTCCTCTCCTTCGAGAGTCATCCTGCTGAGGCCTCCATATATACATGTCCTAACTATATGTGTCAGGTCTCCTCTCCTTCGAGAGTCATCCTGCTGAGGCCTCCATATATACATGTCCTAACTATACGTGTCAGGCCTCCTCTCCTTCAAGAGTCATCCTGCTGAGGCCTCCATATATACATGTCCTAACTATACGTGTCAGGCCTCCTCTCCTTCAAGAGTCATCCTGCTGAGGCCTCCATATATACATGTCCTAACTATACTGCCGTGCAAAGGCAAAAGACCGTAACTTCGTTTTTGGTCGAAAATGAGTTATTTATATTTTTGGCACATTCAAGACCTTCTTTATCATGTGGATAAGTATCTTGAATCAATTCCGTTTTTTTTTCGAGAAAATAATGATTTGTCTTAACAGTAACTTCCAAAAGCCCATGAGAAACCAAGGCAGAACACCGTAACATCAGTTACCGCTCTTTGGCTTTGTTTTGGAACGCTCAAATTACGAGTTACGGTGTTCTGCCTTTGTTTAGCCGCGCGTCAATATGAAGTTACTGTGCCGGTGTTCAATCAAATAATGCTACCTACCAGATTGTACGGTTATCTGCCTTTGTTTTAATGTCCATTAAAATTAAAATTACGGTGTAGCCTGTGTACTTTGTACAGCTGCCATCAGTCGCTCTAACTTCTGATGTCCTCAGAGCGGTCAGAACATTTGTCTGCTCCATCGACAAACGTGCGATATCGATCGCGAAGGATTATGCAGAGTTGACAGAAAAACGTTACACATTGCCGTATCAGATGAATACAACCAAGAATTAAAGCTTGGCAAACTAGCTGGCAGAGTGCCAAAACTTCGCCTTCAGCCCCGCCCTAAACGCGGTCGAGTCAACGCTGGACTAATAGGAGGTATTTTGTCATGTCATTAATAATGCCATCAGAATGCAACCAAAGCACAGGATAGCAATAAGTAGATGGCTATAAATAATTGTAAATCATACAAAATAAATGCCATGATCACTATATTTTATACAGGTGTGTACTATAATGATTTTGTTAATGGTGATCAGCAACTAAATATTGATAATGTGGAAGTTACTGCCTTTTGCCTTGGCATGACTTCTCACTTTTTGCTGACAATACAAAGGCAGAGTAAAGTAACTTTAAAATAGTGGTCAAAAGTCAAGTTTGAGCTCAAGATTTTTTTATGTATATAATTTCCATTACTAAAACATCTATTTGCCAGATTTCCAGTGTCCTACCTATAATTAATTTGGCGGGACAACTAAAAATCTTTAAAGTCATTTTTCTCAGTTCCACACTCTAGCGACTTAAGGTCTTTTGCCTTTGTAGGGCAGTATACGTGTCAGGTCTCCTCTCCTTCGAGAGTCACCCTGCTGAGGCTTCCATGCAAACAGCATTGCAGATAGTAGTACAGAATAAGGACCATCTCGAGTGCGGAAGGGGTTCTTCCTCAGTTCTTGAGTAGTTGTTAGACCCGTCGCTCCCTGAGCTCTGGTGGTAGTCGAGCTAACTCTCCCAACTACGTGTGTCAGGCCTCCTCTACTTCAAAGGTCATCCTGCTAAGGCTTCCATGCAAACAGCATTGCAGATAGTTGTACAGAATAAGGGCCATCTCGATAACGGAGAGCTGTTTTTAGCCTTTCTCTGTCTTGAGCTCTGCACTATGAACTTTTCACATTTTGAGAATAAGTTCATTGCATTAAGAGAATAAGTTATACATTACAAAGTATCTGAGTTACTTTTTTCAAATAAGTAACACAAGTTACTTTATTTCCCCATTTATTGGCTGACAACTCTCCTGCCCTCATGTTGGGGAAAATGTGAGTAAGTGCAGAGGCGTTGTGTGTGCTGTGTGTGAACATGATGGTTATTGTAATTCTAGACTAAATATGAGCATTTACTCATTTCACTGGCACAAAAACAGATTCAGTATTCCTCTAAATGAATAAAAACTGTGAAATGCAAATTCACAATATTACACAAACCTGCAATAATAATTAATACTTAATTTATTTCATCTCACTTTATTAACCAATGTCTTTGCTGCTGTCCATCAATTATCCAATTCAATCATACTTATAGGTAAAATGACTTTAGATAAACATCACATTTGTGTTTCATTTTTTTGTTTTGTTTTTATTGCTAAAGTAAGAGTGTTAAACTTTCTTCTCCTGCGTCCTATTTTTCTGTATTCCAGAATGGAAGCACAGCTGTAAGGTTTGTTTGAGCTGCGCACTCTCCTGTACAGACGTGAGATTCCCTTCAGCCTAAGGCTTATTCAGGTCACTTTTGTTCACATTTTATTTTGTTATAAAAAATCATAAAAGCAAGCCTAGCCCAGGTGTGAAAAAGTAAACCAAAAGTAATGTAACTCACATGATGGATTTTTTAATTAATCATAACTAACATTTATATTTCTTGTGGGAATAACATGCATATGCTTTTGAATGCTAAATGTTTCCAAACCCTTTTACTGAAAAACTTGTGACTGAGTGTGTGTCCAAATATAAAACATAGAGGAAATGAAACTAGACAGATGTGTGTGTGTCTAGACAGAACTAGTGATTTAGAGCAAACAAGAAAGCTGATTTGCTTCTATCTAGTAACAGAAGCGTTTGCATATAAAGAACCAATCAAATTGTTGGGAAATTATGTAGCCTAATGTATCATGTCACTTTTGCTATGCCCCTATTCTATAAAAACTGTTGTATTATTTTTGCTGGTGGGATTCTCTCTGATATTTGTCAGAGATCCTCTGTCCGTGCGATTAAAGCATATTTGAAGGCATTGTGTAGAGTCTGTTTAGCTATTGCTGTGAGGGTTTGGGGACTCGGCCGACGTCGATGAGGAGACGCACTAGAGTATAAATATTACTGAACGGGGACGTCGATTGTAGACGAGACCCAGGTAGACTTAAGTCAGGAGCGAAAGAAGAAATAATCTAACACACTCGTTACTTTCCATAAAAAGTAACTGAGTGAAGGAATTAGTTACTTTTTAAGGGAGTAACACAATATTGTAACACAATCCTTTTAAAAGTAACTTTCCCCATCACTGGTCACATGCTCTAACAGGTGTGTGTTCTGTTCATTGTCCTTGAGACACGTTTTACCCAGTTTCCGCAACCAAAAAATTTTAATACAAAATAATTCAATAAACTTCCTTACCCTGTTTTACAGTGAGGTTGACTTTAGTGATGATGTGAGATCCACACCAGTATATCCCAGAATCCTCTTCTCTCAGATCAGTGATGTTTACAGTAAAGACTCCAGTAGAAGCTTCATCACTGAAAGAGAATCGATCATCTCTGATCTTCTCCAATGAAACTCCATCCATCACACACATGGAGGGCTCATGTGCTTTGCAGAAGCATTTCTGATGTTCATCATGATGTTTGCACTGGATTGACACGTCGTCTCCTTCATACTTAGTCAAGTTCAGCTCTGGAAATATTAGAAATATAAGAACATAAATTTACAGCCATAGTTTCACATATTCAGATGTATAAACCTTCCTCACCCTCGTTCATGATGACGATCAGATGAGTGTAAAGATAATTCACGTCTCTCTCTAATGTCACTGCACACCAGTATTTCCCAGCATCCTCTGCTGTCAGTCCAGTGATGGTCCCAGTGAAGACACTTGCAGTGACATCATCATTCAGAGTCAATCTGTCAGTCTTGGTCTCTTTCTCTTCTCTCACAGTCTCATTGAGAGTATTTCTATCTCTAGTGGAGCACTTCCCCTTACAGAGAGACTTTGACTTTGATTTATAGATTGAATCATAAGGGCAGAAGATCTCAGCAGATTCTCCTTCACGTCTCACTACTGGAGCCACTGCAAACAAAGAGCAGTAATATTTTACATTAATTATGGTTCTCATACAATATTTATGTATTTGGTATGTGATGTAAACAATAATACTGCAACTGCTCAGGTTCATCACCAATATCATGTCTGATCAATTCTACAACACACACTGATTTTAGAAACTTTTATATGAGATTTGAATGAAAGGTTGTTTTACTTACTACCAATATCTAAATGAACAGTGATAATAATGGAGTAACTGTACGAGTGTCTGTTGATCCAAACTCCACATAAATAAACTCCTCCATCATCTGGAGTCACAGCAGTAATTCTCACATTGAAGAGGTTTTTATGTTTGTCATCAGAAACATTGAATCTTTCGGTCTTCTTCGAGGTGTTGTAAATCGTCTCAATAGAGTCTTTTCCTTCTTTGAATATGATCTTGGGATCATTAATATGATTCTGTGAATATTCACAGCTGAAGGTTGCAGTTTCTCCAATATTCACCATCACTCTCTTCGACTCTTTACAACATGAATCTGTTGTTTACAAATAATAATAATAATAATTTATACAGGTTTTAAAAAGATCAGAAATTTTACTACACCAAGATTTTGATCTTAAAATGACTAACCTTCTTCCACATTTAAAGTCATATCTATACCCCACTTGTAAAGAACACCAATCCAGTATTCTCCAGCGTCATGCTCATTCAAACCTCTAATGTAGATCATAAGGTTTCCCTCATTATTTCTAAACAATGTGAATTTTCCATTATTGATCCATTTATCATGTTTCATATCATTCAGTATACTTCTCCACTCAGGTAATTTGTTAAAGCTTTTAGTATTTGCACTGAACCAAGTCTTCTGTGAATCAACAAGAAGACTTCCTCCAGAATATCCAGTGACACTGACGCATCTCACTGCACCTGTCAATCAGATTGATACTGTGATCAGAAACCTCATGAACAGAAAACAGCATCATTACTGCAGTGATGAAAGAGAAAAGCTCTGACCTGAGATCAGGGAGAAAGTGAAGAAGATGAGGAGGATCTTCATTGTGAGTTGAGTTCAGTCTTCTTTATGCTGAATGTTCTCTGTGTGAATCTCTCTGTCTCTACATCTGTCTGCTTTAGTTCCTTCCTCTTTCTTCAGCTCTTTATCAGTAATGATCAGCTTTACTGGCTCCTCCCACCATCAGCACTGACTGAATATTACATTAATCACACTGAAAGAGCGCCACCTAGTGGAGGATACAGTGTCTGAGACTGAGAGCTCATACAGGCTTCATCTTCTCTATAGAAGGTATGTGCAACAAATGTATCAGCATTGATTAAATCCTCCACTAGAGGGATGTATATAAACATATACATGTAAATTCACTGAGGTCACCTAGAGCCCATACAAGGTACTCCTAGAAATGGAAAAAATGCATCTGATACTTTGAGTTTTACATTTTCCTCAGTTGTCAGAAACTTTAACAACATATTAGGAGCAAATACATCAGATCTTACTGTCTTTTGACTGGATACAGCACCACAGACAGCAGCTGAAAGACAAACTTCACATGACAGTTGAACAAAACAAACACAAAGAGTAAAGCACTGGAACTTCAGTCCATATGCTTCCCTTTACTTTCTGGTCATTAAAGCATCTACATGCACAATGAGTGTGGTAATTACCAAATATTAGGCCAAAGTTTCATGCCTCCAGATTTACTCTTTCCACTAAAATATTTTTCTCCATTCTGTCACCTGACAGAGTTTAGGTTCTTGCCACTGTTGCCTCTGGCTTGCTTAGTTGGGGACACATAATATTCAACTATATTATTGATCTGATATACTGACACTGTTGTATGAGAAATGAACTAAGCTGACACGATGAAATGATTGAATGTAATAATTAGTGGTGGGCCGTTATCGGCGTTAACGCGCTGCGTTAACGCGAGACTCTTATCGCGCGATAAAAAAAATATCGCCGTTAATCTATTCCCCAAGTTGGGTTGGGAGATGGCTCTACACAAGCTATGATGACGCAATCTACCCGCGGCCGCGAGGTAAACCCGGCTGCAACGCATATTCGTCGTCATCTTAAGTAAACACGGCTGAAAGTGAAAGCTGCAACATCCATTATTTGGACTTGGTTCGGATTTAAGCCGTCCGACAAACACAACGGACGAACAACGGTTCGGTAAGTTAACACACGACTAATCCGTTCACCTCAAATTCAAAACGAAACATGATATCACTGAATACCAGCGTGCGCGTATTATTCTCATTCCAATATATCTTAGTGGTGTAACGTTAACACATAATCTCTGTCTACGCCCGATTTTAAGAATCGTTGTTGTGTTTCTTTTTAACTGAAAAGACATCAGTTAGACATTAAAGCTGCAAGCAGCGATGAAAGGGCCCTCGCACCCATGCCATCAACACTCGGTGGCTTTAGGAAGGCAGAGCATGGTTGGGAAATGTACATTTAAGGAGGTATATATAGTAAGAGTATGTCAAAGTCAGTTACAAAATGTTTTGTATAATGGTGATAATAGCATGCTTCATGACTCAGCTAAGTGTTGCTAGCATGTTCAGTCTGTTTCTAGCATGCTTAGTACACAATAATTATGTGGTTAGTACTGCATTACTGTGTTAACCATGTCAGTTTCTGTTGCCAGTAGGTGGCGTTATGACTATAACTGAATATGAGCATGGATGTGTGTTCAGGACAGAACTCTTATCAAACATGTGAAGTTTGGTGCAAATTGGACATTGCCTTCTTGAGTAACAACAAAGTCATGTTTCATTGAATTAGCATTCTTTAGAACTTAGCTAAGCATTGTTAGCATGTTTTAACATGTTGCTAGAACGGCATCAACGTGTTAAACATGTCACTTCCTGTTGCCAGTTGGTGGCGCTATTACTATAACTGAACATTCTCATGTAGATGTGTTCAGGCCATGACTCTTATCAAAAGTGTGAAGTTTGGGGCAGATTGGACATTCCATGCCTGAGTTACAGCAAATTCCTATTTAATTGCAATAATAGCATGCTTTAGCACTTGGCTAAGAGTTTGCTAGCATGTTTTAGCATGTTTCTAGTATGTTGTTAGCATGTTTAACACTTGCTGGCACTTTTTTATATGTTATTAGGAGTCCACAACAGTGTTAAACATGTCACTTCCTGTTGCCAGCAGGTGGCGCTATGACTGTAACTGAATATAAGCATGGTCATGTGTTCAGGACAGAACGCTTATCAAAAGTGTGAAGTTTGGGGCAGATTGGACATTCCATGCCTGAGTTACAGCAAATTCATATTTAATTGCAGTAATATCATTCTTTAGCACTTAGCTAAGTGTTTGCTATTATGTTTTAGCATGTCTCTAGTATGTTGGTAGGATGTTTAGCACCTACTGGCATTTTTTTATATGTTATTAGGAGTCAAGAACAGTGTTAAACGTCACTTCCTGTTGCCAGCAGGTGGCGCTATGACTATAACTAAATATGAGCATGGACATGTGTTCAAGAGATAACTCTTATCAAACGTGTGACGTTTGGGGTAGATTGTACATTGCCTTCTTGAGTAACAACAAAGTCCTGTTTCATTGAATTAGCATGCTTTAGCACTTAGCTAAGTATTGCTAGCATGTTTTAATATGTTTCTAGCATGTTTAGAACTCAATGGCATTTTTAACATGTTGCTAGAACGGCATCAACGTGTTAAACATGTCACTTCCTGTTGCCAGTAGGTGGCGCTATTACTATAACTGAATTTGAGCATAGGCATGCGTTCAGGCCATGATTCTTATCAAACATGTGAAGTTTGGGGCAGATTGGACGTTCCATGCCTGAGTTACAGCAAATTCCTATTTAATTGCAGTAATAGCATGCTTTATCACTTAGCTAAGTGTTTGCTAGCATGTTTCTAGTATGTTGCTAACCTGTTTAGCACTTGCTGGCTCTTTTATATATGTTATTAGGAGACCACAACAGTGTTAAACATGTCACTTCCTGTTGACAGCAGGTGGCGCTATTACTATAACTGAATATTCTCATGTAGATGTGTTCAGGCCATGACTCTTATCAAACGTGTGAAGTTTGGGGCAGATTGGACATTCCATGCCTGTGTTACAGCAAATTCCTATTTAATTGCAGCAATAGCATGCTTTAGCACTTAGCTAAGTGTTTGCTAGCATGTTTTAGCATGTTTCTAGTATGTTGTTAGCATGTTTAGCACTTGCTGGCACTTTTTTTATATGTTTTTATATGTCCACAACAGTGTTTAACATGTCACTTCCTGTTGCCAGCAGGTGGCACTATGACTGTAACTGAATATGAGCATGGTCATGTGTTCAGGACAGAACGTTTATTAAAAGTGTGAAGTTTGGCGCATATTGGACATTGCCTTCTTGAGTAACAACAACATCCTGTTTCATTGAATTAGCATGCTTTAGCACTTAGCTAAGTATTGCTAGCATGTTTTAACATGTTTCTAGCATGTTTAGACCTCAATGGCATTTTTAACATGTTGCTAGAATGGCATCAACGTGTTAAACATGACACTTCCTGTTGCCAGTAGGTGGCGCTATTACTATAACTGAATATTATCATGTAGATGTGTTCAGGACAGAACGCTTATCAAAAGTGTGAAGTTTGGGGCAGATTGGACATTCCATGCCTGAGTTACAGCAAATTCCTATTTAATTGCAATAATAGCATGCTTTAGCACTTAGCTAAGAGTTTGCTAGCATGTTTTAGCATGCTTCTAGTATGTTGTTAGCATGTTTCGCACTTGCTGGCACTTTTTTATATGTTATTAGGAGTCCATAACAGTGTTAAACATGTCACTTCCTGTTGCCAGCAGGTGGCGCTATGACTATAACTGAATATGAGCATGGCCATGTGTTCAGGACAGAACTCTTATCAAACGTGTGAAGTTTGGGGGAGATTGGACATTCCATGCCTGAGTTACAGCAACTTCCTGTTTCATGGCGAAACATCGAAATTTGTAAGGCCGCCGAGGACCCGCCCTTCGACGAAAACTCAAGATCTTCGCAATTTAACGTCGCAAAGGCCTTAAGATTACACTCACCAAATTTGAAGATGATCAGATTAAAACTGTAGGAGGAGTTCGTTAAAGTACGAGGCCTGAAAATGGCAAAAACTGCACAAAAATCTGAGAGGAAGTTCAAAATGGCTGACTTCCTGTTGTGTTTAGGGCTATGCTCCAAGAGACTTTTTTGTAGGTATTAGGTCATTACACGTATGTACCGAATTTCGTGCACGTACGTGGAACGTTGCAGGAGGCGCACTCCGTTGAACTTTTATAGGTGGCGCTATCGAGCCATTTTGCCCCGTCCAATTCTGAAACCTATATCAGATGTAAATTTTCGCCAGTTCTGACGCGTGTGCAAAGTTTCGTGAGTTTTCGCGCATGTTTAGGCCCTCAAAAATGCAATTCAATGCGGAGAAGAATAATAATAATAATAATAAACAGAGCAATTCCAAGAGGGTCCTCACACCATCGGTGCTCGGGCCCTAAATATTATAACTTTAAATTTGGGGTTTCATAAGCTCAAAGCTATAATAAACATTAGACCTACTTAAGTCTCTGCAGCTAGTGTACTTAAATTTTATTTATCTGCTAAATTATGTTGTATACTTACAGTTTTGCACAATATATGTTCTCAAAACTACATACACCCTTTAAAAAAAATACATTTAGCAGTTGTTTAGCAGGGTCTGTAACCTGTTCTGAAATTGTTTTATTATAATATATATCGTTATCGCAAGAGGCTGCAATGTATATCACAATATGGATTTTAGGCCATATCGCCCATCCCTAATTGATAGCCTATAGTAGTTGATAATAACATAGGCCTATGTTGCCTACGGACGGTAACAGTACAGTAGTAACCTTTACAGTCTATGAGTAGAACAGCTTTCTCAAGCAGTTTGTGATGCATTTTGGAAACAGGAGACGAGCCCCTGGTCTAATGCGCCACCTGGCTTGAGAAACCCGTTCTCAAAGACTTACTTTTATAGTCATTATTTGGGTAGCACACATATTCTGAATGCCTTCGGCAGAATTCAAATGAGCCATTTTAATCTAGATTAATCTAGATTAATTTCAAAATTAATCTAGATTAATCTAGATTAAAAAAATTAATCTATGCCCACCTCTAGTAATAATTGATGATCTTTACAACGGAACTCAATCGACACAACAGATGAAATGCATAATTTTCATTTTATCACTGTATATATTATACTGTGTATACACTGTTATAACTACTACTTTCAAAAAAATAAAAATAAATAAATAAATGTACTAACATAAATTTAACATGAACTCACGTTTACCTCTAGATGGAGCCAGAAATTTTATTAACACATGCTAGATTGATATCGTGGTCGATATTCATACGCTGATTGATGTCTCTCAACCAACCCTCAACCAAATCCTAATCTTACTCTAACCCTATAGTAAGTAAAAGCTTAATATTGCTCAGTACTTAATATATAATTACTCTGTAACAATGACAGCTTAATATAAAGTGTAACCGATGTCTGTGTATTTCTAAATATGGCTGCAGTTTGTAATGTTTTGTGCAAACTATGGTTAAACAATATCAGATTACCACATCAGTGCTGTATCTATTGTCTCTACATCTGTCTGCTTTAGTTCCTTCCTCTTTCTTCAGCTCTTTATCAGTAATGATCAGCTTTACTGGCTCCTCCCACCATCAGCACTGACTGAATATTACATTAATCACACTGAAAGAGCGCCTGTGACTGCCCAACTAAACACTGATCACAATAATGGTGATCAAACATTTTCAATAAAACATCAACATCTAAACCTCTGTTATTTCTCAATAAGAGCTTCTGTAGACATCTAAAAGAAATAAAGTAAATTTGGTTAGTAATAAGTGAAGCTGGTAATGCTGTTTGTGGAGTTGTTTAATCCTCCTCTGCTGAGATCTTCACAGATTTAATGTCTTTTTATCTTCATCTGATTTAATTTAAGACAGTGTCTGAAGTCAGTTGTAGTTCTTGTGTTTCTCTTTCCTTCAGTGATTCTGCTTGTTAACAGCAGGTGTTCATCACTAATGCTCAATCATCACTTAATTAATCATGTAATTATCTCATTAACTTTAACACTGCTTTAGTGTTACCTAACACTGTAGATTGGGACCAGATGTGCTCTGAGCACAGTTCATTTAACACTGGGGATTTTCTGCTGTCAAGTTCCAACAAGTGCATGCATACAACAGCTTTATTTGAGGAACAGCTGTAAATATAATTGATTACTCACAGAAAATCTTCCTTTCTCTGTTCTGCCTGTTCA
The DNA here is from genome assembly GCF_949319135.1 of Squalius cephalus. Lineage (NCBI taxonomy): Eukaryota > Metazoa > Chordata > Actinopteri > Cypriniformes > Leuciscidae > Squalius > Squalius cephalus. Next base: position 7,117,776 of record NC_137123.1, read on the forward strand.
TTCATATGATGATTCACTTGTTCATTTTAACTGACACGCAGCACTCAGCGCCTTGTAAGGAGAAAAATAAATAGTGGAAAACTGCACTTAAACGTCATTGGCTGTCATGAGTTTGTTTTTGTGCTATATTTCGAAATATATTTGTGAATATTTTGGTTCTTTATGCCAATGTGGATGACAGAATACAGACACAACACTGACATTTCACATTTCTAATATTGATGTATTATTTCAGGTCTTCCAATTAGAAGATTATGTAAAACAATATGTAAGGTCCCAGTGCGACAGAGAGCAAAGGTTTTTTTTTAACATTTGAAAAGCAAGTAGATATTGTATAATGACATCTGAGGCTGAGACTAACTTATCTATGCCTGCAGTTGGTTTGACTTATGACTTATGAGCAAAATGCTTTATATCTCTCTATTTCAGATGACCAGAATAAAACTTTGTAGAAAGACATATTATAAGTAGTTTTTTTTTTTTTTTACATTTTTACATTTTTATGTATGTCCACGTTTATGGAGTGGACAATGGATACTGAAAAACTATTTCCTTTTTCCTACTATTTCCTATTTCCAGCTTAAGGGCTTCTTGGTTTGACAAAAATAATTTGAATACAAGAATGAAGAAAAGCACAAGCTGAAGAGCATCGCATGTTGATGTTTATCACACTGACCACAGTATCAAACAACCCTGCAAACACAAAGCACTGAGATGATGTCATACATTATAAAACATCTAAAAAATAAAAGACAAATGTACAAAAATATATATATAGGTGTTGCTTGTTTAAAGTGTTATTGACATATAAAATAATGTTGGTACATTTTTGTCAATGTGCTAAATGCACAATGAAATCTGATATATACATTAGTTTTACAGATATTCTGTCATTTAATTGTGGACTCATTGTTTTGGTTTTGTTTGATCTGTTTATAAAAGTAACGTTGTCAAATCACACATTGGTAATTCATCTGAAATCATAACTCAGTAAATGTTGTAAGTGAATTATTGAACGATCAGCTGTTAGTCTTTATTGTCTTCTGTTCATCTTCTGTCTCTCTGTTCAGTCTCATGTGTCTCTCTGTGGGTTTCCTGAGTAAGTGTGTTTAATTAAACTGATCTGAGACCTCAACCTTCACATGTTTTCTGTGGCTTTGAACGTTTATCACGCAAACAGAAAAAAGAAAAACATCTCAGATTGACATCTCAGATTACAAATGTAATTTCCAAGTCTTTGAATAATGACAATAGTGACAAATTGTAACAAATTGTAAAACAAGGTTCTGTTCAGACTTTAAAAAGAAACTGCTTTGACTTTAAAGGACCTGATTATTGGTAGTTAGTTTATATGTGAATATTTAAAGTCAATCTTTTTCTATAGTTATATCAACTGCACACTGGTGTGTCCCAGAATCCAGTTCACTCAGATCTCTGATGGTCACAGTGAAGACTGCTGAACTTCTGTCGTCATACAGAGAGAATCTATCCTTCTGAACCCATTTATCTGTTTCATTAGTCCTGATGAGATCAGAGCACCACTCAGACTTTGGTTTAACTGGCATCTTTCATTTAGAAAAATACTTTGCATTTGCTGTATATTAATTTTTATATTTGCATGTAATCGTGACTCCTCCTCCTGAATATCCTGTCACACTCGTGGAGCTCACGACACCTACAACAAACCAGCATTTAAGTTCAATTAGGCTACTGCTTCTTAAAGGACCTAATCATTGGTAGTTAGTTTATATGTGAATATTTAAAGGCCCACTGAACTGCCTTGAAACGCAGCATTATTCAATGTGTTTACGTAATTTCCACTCAAACAGGAAGACAGGGCGGGACATAAAGAACAGACTCTCCCTTTTTTAAAATAGCCAATAGCGTTTTGTTTATCACAGCTCGGCCAGAGCCGTTGAGGTAAAAACACATTTCACAGCTTATGACAGCAACAGTCTCATAGATTCCCCTTAGATTCAATATAAAACTGTTACTAAAGCAAAACAGTGATCATCATGATGCTGAGGATGTGTAGTTTGAAGAGTGTAATTTATGTTGGTGCATGTCACTGTTATCTCTTCTGCTCGTCAGTGCTGAACCGTTATTCCTCCTAATCTTCTCCATATAGCATTCTTGAACACGCAAAGTTTTCAAAGTATAGGCTACTCCTATGGCCGTGAAAACGGAAAGACGCGTTCGGCACGTGCGCACTGTCTAGTGGACTTTGTTTTCAAGCGCTCGAATTATTCGCACATTGTAACATCTCAGCCCATAAAGAGTTCCTCCCTCCACCAGAGGGAGCAGTCACCTGAGTTTTAGTGACACTTCCTGTTTATATTCTCACTTCCTGTTTTAAATTCATAAGCCATGTGCTTTACTGAACACATTGCAAAGTATTGCCAGTTTATCTGCTTTACCGATTGTTTTCTTTTGCTAGTCTTTTATTTACCCTTTGTTCGTTGGATTTACCCTTTTGCCTATCGTTTGCATTTTGTTGGCTGTCTGCCTGCCTTGCTGTGTTTTGAACTTTGCCTGGACTTTAATTACGTCTTTTGTCTGTCGTCTTGGATTGTTTAAAGGGTGGGTGAAATGCTCATTTTCACTCAATCTCCTGTTAATCTTGAGTACCTATAGAGTAGTATTGCATCCTTCATATCTCCAAAACGTCTTTAGTTTTATTATATTTATAAAAGAAAGATAGGCTGTACCGAGTCTTTCCGGAAAAAAACGAGTGGCTGGGGGCGGGCCGTGTGGGCGGTGTGCTATAGCTGTGCTAACCGAGCAAACAACAACACAGAGAGACATTTGAAGCAGTTTACTCACCGCATGCGACAGCGAACCTTTATCATTGTGACTGCTCGATCCTTAAGCATTAGACGATCTGCAAATCCGTCGATCTGGGCTTTGTTTATAAAACAATCATCGTCGAAATGCAGGGAATTTAATAAGAGTCTTGCACAACCTCTGTTGATGCTTCGAAAAAACAAACTCCATCCACGGGTTCCTTAACGCTGGGTTCTTTGGGAATCTGTGCAGGGTTGTCTTGCCCTGGCAACCAAAAACCCACTTCTTTGGTGACATTGACTTCCAAAAGCCGAGCATAGCGCTTTGAGGTAACGTACTGCTTTCGCTCTCTTCTCTCTCTGGTCTACGAGTGCACGCGCGCCCGCGGAGAAGTGCCCTTAGGACCCATATAAGGAAATTCCGCCCTATCTTACGTAAGACAGAGCCATACTCGAAAAAAACTTTCCGAAACTTGTGACAAACCGGAAGGAGTATTTTTGGAACAAAAATACTCCTTCAAATGTACAACTTAACTTTTGAAACTTTGTCCATGTTTAGCATGGGAATCCAACTCTTTAACAGTGTAAAAAACTCAGTATGCATGAAACAGCAATTCACCCCCCCCCCCTTTAACTTTGATTGTCTTTGACAATAAAGAACCTCTGCAACATGGATTATAATCGCCACCAGCAATGAGTTCATTACACACATGCACATTGTACACACACACCGTCTGTGCGGACACAAAAATTGGGCAGTGTGCATCCCAGCCAGCAATGACACGTGGGGCCCAGATGGGTTAACTACGGGTTCCATGGGTACTGTGTGGGCATGGGCTTTGGCTGGGTGAAATCAGCGGGTCCCATGTAGGTTTTGTAGTACGAGTCCCACATTGGAAGCCCATATGAGCTGATTACATGGGCCCCATAAGGGACAGGCATGGGCCAAGTGGGCATGGGTTTGATCTGGGAACACATATATGGGTCTTGCATAACATATTTATGGGCCAAGTGGGCATGGGTTTGATCTGGGAACACATATATGGGTCTTGCATGACATATTTATGGGCCAAGTGGGAATGGGTTTGATCTGGGAACACATATATGGGTCTTGCATGACATATTTATGGGCCAAGTGGGCATGGGTTTGAACTGGGAATGCAAATATGGGTCCTGCATAGAATTTTTATGGGCCAAGTGGCCATGGGTTTGAACTGGGAACACATATATGGGTCCTGCATGGTTTATTTATGGGCCAAGGGGGCATGTGTTTGATCTGGGAACACATATATGGGTCTTGCATGACATATTTATGGGCCGAGTGGGCATGGGTTTGATCTGGGAACACATATATGGGTCTTGCATGACATATTTATGGGCCGAGTGGGCATGGGTTTGATCTGGGAACACATATATGGGTCCTGCATAGAATTTTATGGGCCAAGTGTCCATGGGTTTGAACTGGGAACACATATATGGGTCCTGCATAGCATATTTATGGGCCAAGTGGGCATGGGTTTGAACTGGGAACACATATATGGGTCTTGAATGGCATATTTATGGGCCAAGTGGGCATGGGTTTGATCTGGGAACACATATATGGGTCTTGAATGGCATATTTATGGTCCAAGTGGGCATGGGTTTGAACTGGGAACACATATATGGGTCTTGAATGGCATATTTATGGTCCAAGTGGGCATGGGTTTGAACTGGGAATGCATATATGGGTCCTGCATAGAATTTTTATGAGCCAAGTGGGCATGGGTTTGAACTGGGAACACATATATGGGTCTTGAATGGCACATTTATGGGCCGAGTGGGCATGGGTTTAAACTGGGAATGCATATATGGGTCCTGCATGGTTTATTTATGGGCCAAGTGGGCATGTGTTTGATCTGGGAACACATATATGGGTCTTGCATGACATATTTATGGGCCGAGTGGGCATGGGTTTGATCTGGGAACACATATATGGGTCTTGCATGTCATATTTATGGGCCAAGTGGGCATGTGTTTGAACTGAGAACACATATATGGGTCCTGCATGGTTTATTTATGGGCCGAGTGGGCATGGGTTTGATCTGGGAACACATATATGGGTCCTGCATAGAATTTTTATGGGCCAAGTGGCCATGGGTTTGAACTGGGAACACATATATGGGTCCTGCATGGTACATTTATGGGCAAAGTGGGCATGGGTTTGAACTGGGATAATATTATATAGATAACCTATATAAAAATATATTTTTGATTTATTTACCGGTATGTTGTGACATTTGAATTGTTTTTTAAAGATTATGTTTGTTGTTCGATGTAACAATTTTGTATTAATGTATTTTTTGGAGAGCTGTTTTTTTTTCAGATATTTTTTTTAAATTTAAATATATTTTTGATTTGTTTACCGATATATTGTTGTGACGACCACAAAAGTGTTGTATTTGTGTTTTAAGAATATTCACAATTATTGTCTTTTATTTGAAACAAGTGATTGTATTTAAAAAAAAAAAAAAACAAGTATCCCAATTGTTTTATTTTTAATGTGAATTTTCGTGACTTAAAGTGAATTGTGTAGTGTTTGCTCCAGGCCAGTAGGGGCAGTGTAGAGTGACGAGTTACTGTAGCTGCGTGAGTTGCGGGTTTCTCATTACTGCAGAGAGCTCGAAACTGATAACACTGTTTCCTCGTTTCTCTCCTGTTTTACAGGTGGGTAAATGTATAAAAACACCTCAGAAGTAGCATTTATCTATGCTGGAATGTATGTGAGATATGAGTGAACTGTTTTTAGTGAAATGAGTTTCGTTAGGGTCTGTTTTTGATTTAGTTTGAAATGAGTTGAAACGAGAGGGCAAAGTCCTACAGAGTAACGGTCGAGAGACATTACTAGAGAGCAAGTCAGCTCAACATACACTTTCCCCGTGTATATGATATTTTTTTGAGCTTGTAATGTTAACAGATATGTTTAGCTCACTGTATGTCAGTTTCCCACCATCTGTTGGAAATGTTTTTTTGCTCAATGAGTTTATACAAAAATGTTTACAGTTTAAAATGAGGTTAAAAGTTACACTTTAAGCACTTTATGAGTTCTGAGCATGATTTTGCAGTACTGTATTAACATGATACTGATAAAATACTGTGAATGGAAGATTCTAAGTATCTAAAAAAAAGCTGGTGAATATTACCATTGTCTTTACATTTCATTTTGATAAATAGTATAAAATACAAGCATGAAGAGTAAGTGAACATGTATTTGGTGGAAAGAGGTTTATTTTAATATGGATTTTGCATTGACATGGACACTGAAAATTAATTGTAATGTTAAAAAGACACTGAACATGTAATATGTGAAACATACAATGATACTTAACAATAGAGATGTGATTGCTGAAGAAAATTCTGAAAATAAATTACTGCAGAGAGCTCGAAACTGATAACACTGGCTGAGTCCCAATTCGCCTACTTATACTACGACCTAAAAGTATGTACTTTTTTTGTGATGAAAAAGTATGTACTTTTGAGTGTGTAGCAAAAAAGTATGCACGTTCTGGGACATACTTCGATGACGTCATGCAACGTGAACTTGAACGTGGTTGCCTAGTTACGCACACCGCGACTGTTAACAAAACATTTAACATTTCATTCATTCTTATATATCCAATATAATTTTATTTACTATTCCCATCTTTTTTTCCACAATACATTTACAATGTGTTTACCAAATTGAGGAGTGAAGCAGGGCGTCGTCGTAGATCAACCAAACGCAGGTCGTTTGTGAGGCCGGCTCTGACATTCATGTGCAAATGTGTGTAACGAAAGCTAGCGCTACTTATTTTCTGAGTTAAAATATTTAAAGTTTATAGTGTAACTATTGTTTAACGTATTTTATACTTAATCTTATACTTATGTATAATACTTAAAAATACCCCGATGAAAATGAACCATGCTTTTACTATAGTAAAAGTGTAGTAACCATGTTTCTTTGGTTGGGCTGATAAAGTTAACATATGTACAGCCACAGTATTACTACAAATAAGTCAGACAGAAACATCAAAAGAAATACATAAAAAAAGACACTTGCATGACACTGTACTAGAGCCTTTTTATTTATTGTTTTGTAGCCTGCAATGAGGCGCTCGGTATCTTCATCGGACCCTACAAGATAAACACAGTACTTTTTTGGCACAACATAAACCCATTAATATTACGAGACAATAAAATATAACTTTAATTAGGGTTAAACATTTGAATTCTTACACTTAAAAACTGAGGGCGCATCTCCGTTGCTGCATCCGACTGCCAGGTTTACATCACCATCATCACCGCAAAGCTCCTCCCTCCCGCACGCAATGGGTTGTGGGCAATATTAGCCGTTAGAGTGTGCATTGATCTGCACTTCGAATTCTAACCGGAAATAGTAAACCATCCGGGTATCTTTGGAATACTCATTTCAACATGCTACGATTTGGGACGTACTAATTCTAGTTTCGCATACTATTTAGGACGGATAGTATGCGAATTGGGACTCAGCAACTGTCTCCTCGTTTCTCTCCTGTTTTACAGGAATTAATCTGTTATCCATGGTGCCGTTGCTACGGTACCCATTACATTGTGACATTTAAATTGTTTTTTAAAGATCATTTTTGTTGTTCAATTTAACAATATATTTCTTGCAGTTCAAAGCGTTTTCTTAGATTGTTTCCTTAAAGGAGAACTCCGGTCAATTTTAACATTGAGCTCATTTTTTTGTACATTTGGAGTGCTGTCAATACAGAGAACAACGACATTGGTGTTGCCTACACCGTGTTATCCTCTTTTTAAAATTTGCACCCTGTTGACTTCAATGGGGCAAGTTTTAAACCTGCTTTTAGCCTCTTAACATCCTTGATGTGTCATTACAAGTGCACAGGTCATGTGAGTGATTCCTTCGGAGTGAACGCGGGTCAATCTGACTGCAGTAGATGTGAAAGATATGGATAAAAATGATATTTATTTAGCCAGCGCACATACCTGTATTTACATCCTGTTTTCGGTCAAAGTCCATAGTGATCAATTGTCGAGTTCACGCACATGATCATAGGTACTAAACCAATGCGCGTGAACTCGACAATCGATTACTATGGACTTTGACCGAAAACAGGATGTAAATACAGGTATGTGCGCTTGCTGAAATAACATCACTTTTATTCATATCTTTCACATCTACTGCAGTCAGACTCACCCGTGTTCACTCTGAAGGAATCACTCACATTAGCTGGGCACTTGTAATGACACATCAAGGATGTTAAGAGGCAAAAAGCAGGTTTAAAACTTGCCCCATTGAAGTCAACAGGGTGCAAATTTTAAAAAGAGGATAACTCGGTGTAGGCAACACCGATTTTTGTCGTTGTTCTCTGTACTGACAGCACTCCAAATGTGCAAAAAAATGAGCTCAATGTTAAAATTGACCGGAGTTCTCCTTTAAACCATTTGGCATGGTTGGGCTTAGATAGGCCTTGCATGAATTGCCCAGTTAGGACCCACATAAGACTCTTACAGAGCCCATTTAAAGCCCATCTGGGTAGCCATGGTTGGATCCCGGGTGCAAGCCCACTTTAGACCCATTTGGGCAGGTGGGGCCCAAATGGGTCTGACATGAATTGCCCAGTTAAGACCCACATAAGACCCTTACAGATCCCACTTAAAACCCACCTGGGCATCTACGGCTGGCCCCCATGTGGATCCCGGGTGCAAACCCACTTTAAACCCCTTCAGGCTGGTGGGCCCCAAATGGGTCTGTCATGAATTGCCCAGTTAAGACCCACATAAGACCCTTACAGATCCCACTTAAAACCCACCTGGGCATCCACGGCTGGCCCCCATGTGGATCCCGGGTGCAAACCCACTTTAAACCCCTTCAGACTGGTGGGCCCCAAATGGGTCTGTCATGAATTGCCCAGTTAAGACCCACATAAGACCCTTACAGATCCCACTTAAAACCCACCTGGGCATCCACGGCTGGCCCCCATGTGGATCCCGGGTGCAAACCCACTTTAAACCCCTTCAGACTGGTGGGCCCCAAATGGGTCTGTCATGAATTGCCCAGTTAAGACCCACATAAGACCCTTACAGATCCCACTTAAAACCCATCTGGGCATCCACGGCTGGCCCCCATGTGGATCCCGGGTGCAAACCCACTTTAAACCCCTTCAGACTGGTGGGCCCCAAATGGGTCTGTCATGAATTGCCCAGTTAAGACCCACATAAGACCCTTACAGATCCCACTTAAAACCCATCTGGGCATCCATGGCTGGCCCCCATGTGGATCCCGGGTGCAAGCCCATTTTAAACCCCTTTAAGCAGGTGGGCCCCAAATGGGTCTGACATGAATTGCCCAGTTAAGACCCACATAAGACCCTTACAGATCCCACTTAAAACCCATCTGTGTAGCCATGTTGCAAAGCCCACTTTGGACCCCATTGGGCAGGTGGGGCCCAAATGGGTCTGACATGAATTGCCCAATTAAGACCCATGCAGTACCCTTACAGGTCCCACTTTTAGTACGTCTGGGCTTCCACGGCTGGCCCCAATGTGGATCCCGGGTGCAAGCCCATAATGGGGCCCACATTTGCCGCCCATGAAGCCCTCATCTGGGCCCCACATGTCATTGCTGGCTGGGATGGACCCTCCTAATGAGGAAAATTACATCACACGGACAGTGCACAGAACACGGGCGGCTAAACTGCCGTGCAAAGGCAAAAGACCGTAACTTCGTTTTTGGTCGAAAATGAGTTATTGATATTTTTGGCACATTCAAGACCTCCTTTATCATGTGGATGAGTATCTTGAGTCAATTCCATTGTTTTTTTTGAGAAAATAATGGGTTGTCTTAACAGTAACTTCCAAAAGCCCATGAGAAACCAAGGCAGAACACCGTAACACCAGTTACCACTCTTTGGCTTTGTTTTGGAGCGCTCAAATTAAGTTATGGTACTCTGACTTTGTTTAGCCGCGCGTCAATATGAAGTTACTGTGCTGGTGTTCAATCAGATAATGCTACCTACCAGATTGTACGGTTATCTGCCTTTGTTTTACTGTCCATTAAAATGAAAATTACAGTGTAGCCTGTGTAGTTTGTACAGCTTCTGATGTCCTCAGAGCTTTGTCCTGCACAAATGCAGTCAGAACAATTAGTATGGTCTGAAACCGCTCCATCAAAAAACGTGCGATATCGATCGCGAAGGATATATGCAGAGTTGACAGAAAATTGTTACACATGCCGTAGCAGATGAATACAACAAAGAACTAAAGCCCCCGCCTCACCCAGTTCGGGTACCGGACCTGGTTGAAACACTCATGCATCTAGCTGGCAGAGTGCCAAAACCTCGCCGGCGCCTTCAGCCCCGCCCTAAACACCGTCAAGCCAACGCTGGACTAATATATCTATGGAGGTATTTTGTCATGTGAAATGTATTAATAATGCCATCAGAATGCAACCAAAGCACAGGATAGCAATAAGTAGATGGCTATAAGTAATTGTAAATCATACAAAGGTTTCAGCGTTGGTTGCCGCAGAGATGAAACCGGAGCTAAGTGCAGCAGTCTTTATTCAGTAACAAACTCAAATCTTCACTAACACTCGAACAGAAACAGAACAACCAACTTAACACGAAGTAGAACTGACAATCAACTGAAGGAAACACAGGGTTTAAATAGACAGAAAAAACAAAGGGAGAAACTAACTAAAGACAGCTGAACTGAGGACTCTAATCAAATCAGTTACCATAGACACAAGCAGGCAGGGAACAGCAGGGCCGGGGGAAGACAATCCAGGGCTCTGGGCAAAATAGGAATATGCCGCCCCCCACGTTAACATTTTTACGAAAAATTATCTTGGAGTAATCCAATTTGTGACCGATTTGGTGTTAAATTTAAATTTCGGCATTAAAATCTTGAAAATCTTGTGACACTGGCTAAGTTTACATGCACAACTTTTGTTTCAGTCGGACTGAATTCATTTCGTTTGATGAATCCGAACGTAGTGTTTACATGAACACTAAAGTGATCAGGTTGATGTGCAGTCGTCTGTGGATGAGAGTCTGAAACAAGGACTGGTGGGACGTTGTCCTGCTCCACTTTACAGACGCTCGCTGAGTGAAAGGAGAAACGAGAATGACGGGACACTCATTTATATGACACGTCATATGTCATTACGTTATTGCTACGTCATTGCACATGCACAGTCCTCTCTAGTTTCGGTTTTCAATCCGATCAAGTGTTTATATGTTTTCTTGATCAGATTAGAAAAGGAATAAACCACCCCTTTCAATCAAATCGAAATTTAATTTGGATCGATTAAGGTGTTTACATGATGGCTTTATGGATATTTTGGTGATTGTCAGATAGTTCTTCACAAGTTTGAGACGCTCATGCTTGTCATGGTGCGGTGTCATCTAGTGTGTCTGGCGCCCTGGGCAAATGCCCAGTTTGCCCAGCGCTTCCGCCAGCCCTGGGGGACAGAACTAATTAGCAAACTAGAAAGCGATCTTAGAAACGCAGACATGAAAACAAGTTCAAAATGTGGCAGCAGGTTTTTGGTGTTCAGGCTCTTTTATTGTATGCCATTGTAAAAAGCTCAATAACCCTTACATTTAAAGGCTTAATGTATGTCTCATAGACCAGTATGTTGCAATACAATTACAAGCAGTATCAATAATCTCAAAAATGTGATGTGCTGTCAAAACAAAACAAAAGCTCCAAATGAGCCAAAATACCCTTAAACAAAATTATAAGCTAAATTATAGGTTATAAAGAGGTTTTATCAGGTAAATGAAAGCTTTAGAATAAGTTCTGCCAGGAAGACTCAATTACTGTGTCACTTCACATCTATCCAATCATGTCCTAGCACTTGCTGTATAAAAGATCGGTACTTACACATGTTTGAGTTCGCAGATGCTGATGCAAACAATTACCTCCAACCTCCCCACCACCACCAGGATGGTCCTGTCCTTACCTCCCCGGCGGTCGGCTGCGTCCCTGCCTTCGTCCACAGGCAGGAAAGGCAGATCCGCTACCCTCGGATTATGCACAACGGACAGGGCCAACGCCAAAGAACTTTATAAATAATTGCCTACTGGGCTGTCAATAAATGAATGATTTGTTACATTCTATCTCCCAAGTCTTTCTGGTAGAACTTTAAGCATAAGCAAATACTGGTGTAACGTGTGATGTTTTAAGTTAGTTGAGTCTCATGCGGCGACTGACCGCGGTGTAATCAGAGTAAAGCTCGTTCTTACTGACAGTGACTGAAGCTTCACTGAGAGACTCTTCATGCTTCTGGAAACTGACAGATGCGTACAGGAGCCCATCAGAGAGGATTGTGGGTAGTTCATCATGACTGTTAATCTGAGCTGATCCAGGATCTGAGAGAGAATCACGTCTGCTGTCTGCACATGATGACTGAACATGGATAAAATATATTTTAAAATGAGAAAACATATTATAGGCACAACATTTATACAAACACTAACACACATCAAACTCACAATTGTACTTTTCTTTTTCTTGTCTGATGTTGTGGTTGTTCCTAAGTAAGAAATAGACAAACTAGATCAACGTCAAACTGGAGATATACGGTTTAATAAATACATGCTTAATAAACAAACTACAGTTGGTCCAAAACGCAGCAGCTCGAGTTCTTACCAAACCAGGAAGTATGACCATATTAGCCCGGTTCTGTCAACACTGCATTGGCTCCCTATTAAACATTATATAAATTTTAAAATATTTCTGATTACTTACAAAGCACTAAATGGTTTAGCTCCGCAGTACTTGAGTGAGCTCTTAACGCATTATAGTCCTTCACGTCTATTGCAATCTCAAAATTCCGGCCAGTTGATAATACCTAGAATATCAAAATCGACTGCTGGCGGTAGATCCTTCTCCTATTTAGCACCAAAACTTTGGAACAGTCTTCCTACCATTGTCCGGGAAACAGACACACTCTGTCAGTTCAAAGCTAGACTAAAGACACATCGCTTTGACCTAGCATACACATAACACCAGGGTTCTCAAGTTTTATCAAAAGCTTGGAGTGAGATCACATGTGGTTGGGGGGAGGAGCCATAATGGAGCCACGCCCCCACCTGTCCCCGCCCCCCAATTTTACCCAAATTAACCAGCACAAATTGAAATTATAACAATTGGTAAATCTGATAAATGACAGAGCAATTCATCACATCAAATATACTCTTTAATGTTATATTTCAAAATTACAAATAAGTTATACAAAAATATAACAAATTTCTCCAAACAGTTTTTGAAAAACAAATCTTTTTGCATTTTGAATGTGTCTAGTCGAAATGGTATAATGATTTCTTGTGTGGTGGGACATTGTGAACAAATGACATATTAGAGTATTATTAAGGTGTGTGTGTGTGTGTGTGTGTGTGTGTGTGTGTTTGTGTGTGTACACAAGAGTACACACTCCAGCTTATGAAATGTGTTTTGTGTTGTAAGTGTTTGAAAAATACAAATGCAATGTTAATGTATGGCAATGATTAATGTATGTTTTGACAGGATATAAAATATTACCCAGAGCACTCTGCTTTAATACATGTAGCCTTAATGTAACTAGAAAGATTAATACAGTATAATATATAATTTAAAATAAAATAAATACATTTAAATTTATTTAAAATAAAATGAAGAAATACATCTTCATTCCTTCCCATACCCACTAACATTTCCCTTAGTTTCAGATAACGTAAGCTAGCCAAACTGAGCCAAAGCTTCTGGCCTGGTTGCAAAGTAGTTGTAGAGTTTTTGACTGCATCATTAATAATGTATACGATGGGCTATATATTAAATGTTCTATCTAGTCTAAAAATGTTAGACGAGCTTTCTTCCAACTTACCTTATCCATCACGTGTGTTCGCGCGATGTTGTTGGTTACCTAGTAACGAACGTACGGCGGCCGAGAATGTTCCGTCAACTTCCGTGTGTTTGCGCATCTGTGTTGCCTATTAACGAACGCAATCTGGCCGAGATACGTGCTGGCGGCAGGAAACTTCACTTTGTGTGCCCGCGCCTCATATACAATGTTATATATAAAGCTTGCAGGACAACTTGGTTGACATTGCCTTTTTAGCGTGAGAAATACACGGTGTGGCGTGTGAGCGTGTGAACTGGTTGAATTGCGTGTGTCTCACGGCCAATGCGTGAGACTTGAGAACCCTGTAACACATTATAGACTTCTATATTTCAATGTTAGGCTGCATAGATTAGGTCAGCCGGAACCGGGAACACTTCCCATAAATCCTGATGTACTCGTTACATCATAAGAAGAACTGTGTCTACGCTAATATTAGTCTCTCTGTTTATCCCGAGGTTTACCGCACTTCACTGGATTTAGGCCGGATCAAGATCTGATGAAGGACCTGTGCCTGGACACGATGACAGCGCAGTCCTGAAGTGTCAACTAGTCTCTCCCCTGTGAAGGCCTCCCTCCCCTCCCTTTACCTCTCTACAGATAAAGTGTTGTTGAATTCCGCTTCATGTGGCTACGCGGAAGCGATAAAAAATTCTGTATTATACATTTTTCAATGCTTGTACCTTGGAACCTATTTCATGGTTTTGCTTTCTCGAGCCACCAGGCACTGTTTTGTGCGGATGAGCGGGCCGGAACGTGTTAAGGGTTTTCTGTTAGAACGGTGTTGTGTTAGCGGCCCCTAAGTTAATAACTAATGATCTTTGCAACGGAAGTGAATCGATCGAACTAACTTAAGCTGGACAATAACTTTATTCTAGAGCTGCTGTAAAGCCAAAAAAATGATGTTACTTTAATTTCCTATTATCACTGTAAAGCTGCTTTGAAACAATCTGTATTGTTAAAAGCGCTATATAAATGAAGGTGACTTGACTTAACTTGACATACAGCAGCATCTGAGACAGAAACTTATTGAGATTTTACTGCTGCTCATTGAAGCAGAACAGAGAAACTTAAATAACTTTAATTATTAATTTGTTTCAGATAATAAATGATCAAACCTCGTCTCTTGTGTCTTAATTTACACACAGTCAGAGTGAATCCACCAATCAGCAGCAGACTCACACACACACAAATAATGATGATCATGGAGAAATCTGAAAATAAAACAAAACACACAGAGATATACATGAATAAAATAATATTTGAATGTATGACATTTCAGCCTTTTTCTATCCAACATAAATGTCTGTTTTACCACTTGTGGATAATAAACATTCAACAACTTTAAGTAAAAATATTTTATATAAATGAAATACACTATATTGCTAAAAGTTTTGGGACGTCTGTCTTTACATTCACTTTAATATGGAGTTGGCCCACCCTTTGCAGCTGTAACAGCTTCAACTCTTCTGGGAAGGTTTTCCACAAGAGTGTGTTTTGACCATTCTTCTAGAAGCGCATTTATGAGGTCAGGCACTTATGTTGGATGAGAAGGCTTGGCTCGCAGTCTCCGCACTAATTCATCCCAAAGGTGTTCTATCAGGTTGTGGTCAGGACTCTGTGCAGGCCAATCAAGTTCCTCCACACCAAACTCGCTCATCCATGTCTTTGTGGACCTTGCTTTGTGCACTGGTGCACAGTCATGCTGGAACAGGAACATCCCCAAACTGTTCCCACAAAGTTGGGAGCATGAAATTGTTCAAAATGTCTTGGTATGCTGAAGCATTAAGAGTTCCTTTCACTGGAACTAAGTGGCCAAGCCCAACCCCTGAGAAACAACCCCACACCAATCCCCCCTCCACCAAACTTTACACTTGGCACAATACAGTCAGGCTGTATTGTGAAAAATACCACTGCATCCCATGCTTTACATCACTGCATCCCACGCTTTACATCACTGCATCCCACGCTTTAACCCACTGCATCCCACTCTTTACTCCACTGCATCCCACGCTTTAACCCACTGCATCCCACGCTTTACACCACTGCATCCCACGCTTTACACCACTGCATCCCACTCTTTACTCCACTGCATCCCACGCTTTGACCCACTGCATCCCACGCTTTACACCACTGCATCCCACGCTTTACACCACTGCATCCCACGCTTTACACCACTGCATCCCACTCTTTACACCACTGCATCCCACGCTTTACACCACTGCATCCCACTCTGCTGCAAAATCCTCAGTGTTATGATCAGTGTTAGACTCAGTGAATGTTCATGCTTCAAATTGTGTTTATTCATTTTTTGAAGCTGAATTATTCTTCAGTAAAATTAGTGTATTGTAGTCTCTCTTCTGCAGACTTACACATAAACTATATTCTATTTCATCTGTCTCTGTCGAGTCTTATGTGGTCTCAGTTTGGGATTCCTGAATAACGAATGATAATTCTTCACAGCCAATTTAAACTGATGACCATTTCTGTGGTTTTGATTGAGAATAAAAACAGACAAGGGGGCCATATGTGAACATTCTGTGCTCCCTGTCAAGGCTAAAGAGGCCTCCTAACTCTCTGCCTGTCCTGTCACAGCCAAGGAGGACATCTTCGACTCTCTGTACCTCCTGTTATGGCCACAGAGGTCATCCATGCCTGGTCTGTCACAGCCATGAAGGATCCATGTTTCTGTTTTGCAACGGCCTCCCGATCCACCAACTCCACAATGGTGGTCTCCTGCTCTACTGAGGTGGTGGTCATCTACTCCCACTGGCTCCACTCTGGTGGTCTCCATCTCTGCTGGTCCTGCCATGGCCACCTGGTCGTCCATGTCCTTGTTCTCTGTTCTAAGGTCCAGACACAACACAATCCAGGCCATGCTCCAGGCCCACCTTTGCACCACAATCCCAGTCAGTCACCTTGCCATGAACTAAGTCGCCAAGTCACTATAGAATGACCTTCTCAATGTCACTCTGGTAGATCCGCCCCTGAGTGGTTGTTCAAGTGCTGATATCTGAATATTTAAATCTGACCCTCAGACAATGCAATTAAAATAAACTTCCTTACCCTTTTTAACAGTGAGAGTGACTTTAGTGGTGATGTGAGATCCACACCAGTATACCCCAGAATCCTCTTCTCTCAGATCAGTGATGTTTACAGTAAAGACTCCAGTAGAAGCTTCATCACTGAAAGAGAATCGATCATCTCTGATCTTCTCCAATGAAACTCCATCCTTCACACACATGGAGGGTTCATGTGCTTTGCAGAAGCATTTCTGATGTTCATCATGATGTTTGCACTGGATTGACACGTCGTCTCCTTCATACTTAGTCAAGTTCAGCTCTGGAAATATTAGAAATATAAGAACATCAATTCACAGCCATAGTTTCACATATTCAGATGTATAAACCAGGAAGGTTAACAATTAGTTGATCTGTGTTAACGTGTACCCTCTGTTGATCAGAAAAGGTTTTAGTGTTTGTTTTTGTGGTAACAAAGAAACTCACAAAATGGTTAGAAGGAATGCTAGGCTGATTCCCACAAATGAGAAAGATGGATTAGCTACACCTTTATGGACAGACAGTGAATTCAAGTCTTTGTTAGGAGAACGCATGGACGCTATAGTGACTGAGTCTGTCAGATTGAATTTAACAAAGAAATTTGGCATTCACCCAGAAAAAGTATGGTCAATTGAAGATTGTAAAAAGATACTAGGAGCAAGTACTCGCAAGAACAATGTGAAAGCCATTATCTGTTGTCACAGAGAATTTAGCTTATCCATTGTACAAGAACAAGCTCAGTGTATTGCTAAGTTAAAAGAACAGAACAAACAATTGCACACTCAAGTGTTCTCTCTCAAGAAAACGGTGGGCCTCAAGGCCTCAACCAAATGTGACTCAGAAAACCAACAGTCAGATGAAACTTATCCTGACTTACAGTCTTTTGATAGAATAGAGGACAATGTCAATGCAATGATGAAAGATGTAAATGCAGTTGAAGTGTGTGGAGCAAGACAAAAGGCTCAGAATAGGAGAAAAGGGGTTAATCCAGTGCCATCTGCAACCCCCATACAAGCAGTCAACACAGCTTTAAGTCCTAAAGATATAGAGAGACTCGCCCAGAGTTTACCCTCAGCACGCACAAATTTTTCTGAATTTAGAAGAGCACTGATCAGTAAAATGCGTCTTTAGGACATGTCGTTGCCAGAAGTCACACAGCTGATTACACAAATTCTAACTGAATCTGAATTCAACAATTTTGAATCTGCTGTTACTTCCGAACTGCTATATGCCAGTAAAGGTGATTTGAGAGAAGGTGTCTTGAAAATTCTAAAGAATATCTTAGGACCCAAAGTAAATTGGTCTAGAGTTACTAGCTGTGTACAAAAGAAAGAAGAAACTATGAGTGAATATACTGAGAGGTTTTGTCAGGCAGCCGTAACTTACAGTGGAATAGTGGATGATTCCGAAAGTGTGCTAGCTGACAAAGGAGCTCTAAGCCGAATTTGGGCAGATGGTCTTGTAGCTGAGTACAGAACAGCCTTGTCATTCCTAGATATTACGTGGGCTAATGGAACTCTCAGAAGTAACCTAGACAGTTTAGCTATTTGGGAAAGAGACTCTGATGTCAAGGCAAGAGTAAAAATTGCAGCAGCATCCTTTAAGGTCAACTCAGAGAAGCAACAGAAACGCAAATGTCCTAAGAGAGAGGGCAGCTGTAATTACCGTGGTAAATCTGGGCATTGGATGAATGAGTGTAGGAAAAGCAAAAATAACTTTAAATAAGTTAACAAGGTTACTCAGCTTCTGCTTAGCCTGCTTGTTAAACTCATGGGGCAACTTGATAATGTGTTAACCATTTAGGCTGTGAGTGCTTAATTTCCCCAGAAACAACAACAAAGATGAAAGTCTGATTTTTGTTTAATAGAACGTGACTGTATCAGCCTTCTTTTGGGGAACCCTGGTTAAGTAGAGTCACAGCCATAAATGTTATACCACAGAAATATTCCAGTCAGACCCCCATGCTCTATTATGATGTCTACTATGACTGATGTTTCACTGGAGAATGGAAATGTGCCAATTTTCTCACACACTGTACAGTGTGCACACAACAGGGACAGAATAGGACACACAGACCAGTGCGGAGCCCATGGAAGAACCGAAGTGCAACAGGCCTCGGGGGTCAGCCATGTGGTGAAGATTTCCTCATCCTCCCTCTTATCCCCACCTCACTGGTCCATAGGTGTCAAATCAATTAAGAAATAGGGAAAGAATGAAACAACAACAGCAGACTCTGAAAACGACACAACCCGTATTTAAACAAATACTGCTACAACCCTAGTGTTTGAACAAATACTGCTCTGTCGTCTCTTGTTTTCTTTCTTACTCTGTGCAGATAAACACTTGTCCCGAGACCCATATGCAACAACCGTCTCACCTGCATATGAAGCCACAACCTCAAGACGACAACTGCTGAACGAACTATCACAAAAGAAAAAGAAAAAAATACACAACGCAGAGACTCACCTACGGGAACTTCAGTCATCCATCAGAGAACTTGAACAAACTACAACAAGACATTCTTGATCTTTCAACAAAATTACACCAGATGACTGAAGATAACTCTTCATGGTTCGGAAACCTGTTAGTATCAAGTGTGTCAACCAACAAATGACTCACGTCCAGCACAAGGAAATAACAGTTTTCAACCAGAAAAGACTATTACTTGTAAGGACTTCACAGACCCTAATTGCATGTTTGTTTCTGTGTCAACATGCAATTACAGATGAACAACACAGATCATGCTATGTGCCTGTAACTATCACACGTTACAAGAATGCACTTGCTATGTGCCTGTAACTTTTTCAAGTTACAAGGATTAACTTTAAAGTGTTTAAATTTGTATTTTGTGAGAGTTATTAGAACTCTCAAAGAGGGGACTGTAGGATTATAAATTTAAGAATATGTATTAGATCTGCTGATCCTACTTCCTTACATAACATCACATAAAAAAACTAAGGTGAACTATACTGTATTGGGCATTCAAGGTGAACATGAGGGCATCCATTTACTGATTAGATTTAACAGTTTCCTTTGAAGGGGTTTTGAAGTCTTTAATCGTCCTACTAAGAGTTGAACTATGTGTGAATGTTACAAAGTCTTAGTTCTCGTGACCATGTGTTGTTTATACAATTTGGGGGGTACCATTATCTCAGTTGGGGGTAATTGCCTCTATTGTCTTTAGATGATTAGATTCAGTAGTCATCCCTAAAGACTGTGTGTAAGTTCAGCACCTTTAAGGGCAGCCCACTGAAATGCCTATAAAGAAACCATGTAAAGTTACGTTAGTTAGAATGTTGGACGAATTGCAGCCACGCTCAATAAAGAATAACTTCTGTTTGAATGTGATCCCAACGTCTCCTGGTCTTGCTTTGAAGAAGAAAAAGTTTCCTACAAAACCTTCCTCACCCTCGTTCATGATGACGATCAGATGAGTGTAAAGATAATTCACGTCTCTCTCTAATGTCACTGCACACCCGTATTTCCCAGCATCCTCTGCTGTCAGTCCAGTGATGGTCCCAGTGAAGACACTTGCAGTGACGTCATCATTCAGAGTCAATCTGTCAGTCTTGGTCTCTTTCTCTTCTCTCACAGTCTCATTGAGAGTATTTCTATCTCTAGTGGAGCACTTCCCCTTACAGAGAGACTTTGACTTTGATTTATAGATTGAATCATAAGGGCAGAAGATCTCAGCAGATTCTCCTTCACGTCTCACTACTGGAGCCACTGCAAACAAACACAGACATTTAACACACATGATTCTGAATATACTGTATTTACTACAATGAAATCATCTGAATTCACTCACTGAAGAGGTCGAGCTGAATTTTGGTGGTCAGGGAGATGAAAGTCAAATGTGTGTCTCTGGTTTCTGCTCCACACCAGTAAACTCCAGCATCTCTCACGCTCACATTACTGATGCTCACTGTAAAAACTCTCTCTTCATTTCTCTCAGATGAAGGACTCATTTCTGTCACTGCAGATGTGCTGATGTTTTGACAGATGTGATCATCATCCTCTTTGCAGAAATTAACTTTATGTTCCTCTGGGATCTGACAGGTGATGTTGACTTCTTTACCAAGATGAGCAGATTCAGTCACAAACGTTACATCTGTAACGAAGAAGAAATAGCATAAAATCTGAACCAACACTTCATGTATGCCAGATAAAGTATCTCTGGTTCCTCACCGTCTCTGACGTCCAGCTGAAGTTCAGTGAAGCTCTCAGTATAGTGAGACACATTCACTCCACATCTGTATGTTCCTGCATCTGCAGCTTTCAGCTCTCTAAAAAACACCATCAAGACTCCTGCTCTGGTGTCGTCATATAAAGAAATATCTCCATTCTTCATCCATTTATCCTGAACTCCTGGATTCTTCCTCTCTGAACATCCATCTGGTTCTTTACAGATGTATTTTGGCTTGGTTTTGTGTTGAGGATGTTCACACCTGATCATCATACGACCTCCTGAGTGGCCAGTCGCTCTAGACACGCCCACTTTAGCTGCCAATCACAAATATCTTCTCTAATAAATTTTTTCACAAGGATTGTAGAAACTTTAAAACCAGATTTGAATGAGTTATTTCCACTTACTGGTGATATATAGATGAACAGTATTAATAATGGAGTAACTGTATGGGTGTCTGTTGATCCAAACTCCACATAAATAAACTCCTCCATCATCTGGAGTCACTGCAGTAATTCTCACTTTGAACAGTTTGTTATGTCTGTCATCAGAAACACTGAATCTTTCTTTCTGATCCTCTAATTCAGTAGTGGAAATAATCTCATCAATGATGTCATTTCCTGTTTTGAATATGGTTTTCCCATCATACCTTTGATCCCAAGAATATTCACAGCTGAATGTAGTTTCTGTACTGTTTACATTCACTGTTTTTGACGCTCCACAACACAAATCTGTCAACATTCAAAGTCTTAATTCATAAACTGGGAGAACTACATAAAAATATGAAACAAGGAAAACAATGACAAATAGATTGTATTGATCATATTCCTACTCACCAATGACGTGCAGATGAACAGTGTTAATAATGAAGTAACTGTACGAGTCTCTGTAGATCCAAACTCCACATAAATAAACTCCTCCATCATCTGGAGTCACAGCAGTAATTCTCACAGTAATGAGTTTATTATGTCTGTCATCAGAAACATTGAATCTTTCAGTCTTCTTCGAGGTGCTGTAAATCGTCTCAATAGAGTAATTTCCTTCTTTGAATATGATCTTGGGATCATTAATATGATTCTGCGAATATTCACAGCTGAACGTTGCAGTTTCTCCAATATTCACCATCACTCTCTTTGACTCTTTACAACCGGAATCTGTAATTCACATAATAAAGAAATATATTTCACATATATATCACATATATAGTGGTGTATAGTCCAGGGGTCAGAAAGTAAACGTCCTGCCATATGTTTATTCCACTCATGAACTCAGTCCGCTGATTTCACTAATTTGTTCTCTCTCCTGCTGAATTAGCAAATCCAGGTGACTGGAACAAAATACTAAGGAAGACTTTTACTTTCTGAACCTGGACTTTATGCCTCTGTATATTTCATACCAGCTTTTAAATGATCAGTAGTTTTACTACACAAAGACTTTTATCTTAAAATGACTGACCTTCTTCCAACTTCAAAGTCATATCAATGTACTGCTGACCAACAACTCTAATCCAGTATCTTCCAGCATCTTGTTGAATTAAATCTCTGATGTAGATCATGAGCTTTTCCTCATTGTTACGAAACAGTGTGAATCGTCCTACCTTAATCCATTTATCACGTTTCTTATAATTTATTATTGTTCTCCACTCAGGTAATTTGGCCATATATTTAGCAGAGTTACTGAACCAAAGTTCCCCAGAATCAACAAGAAGACTTCCTCCAGAATATCCAGTGACACTGACGCATCTCACTGCACCTGTCAATCAGATTGATACTGTGATCAGAAACCTCATGAACAGAAAACAGCATCATTACTGCAGTGATGAAAGAGAAAAGCTCTGACCTGAGATCAGGGAGAAAGTGAAGAAGATGAGGAGGATCTTCATTGTGAGTTGAGTTCAGTCTTCTTTATGCTGAATGTTCTCTGTGTGAATCTCTCTGTCTCTACATCTGTCTGCTTTAGTTCCTTCCTCTTTCTTCAGCTCTTTATCAGTAATGATCAGCTTTACTGGCTCCTCCCACCATCAGCACTGACTGAATATTACATTAATCACACTGAAAGAGCGCCACCTAGTGGAGGATACAGTGTCTGATACTGAGAGCTCATACAGGCTTCATCTTCTCTACAGAAGGACAAATGACACTGAACATAATTAATCTGCATTAATGAAATCTTCCTGATCAAATTGGAAAATGCTATAAGAAACATTAACAGTTTTTAGGAGGATACAGAATTGCAGGTTAAATACTTTATGCACTCAACAACAGAGTTGAAACTATCCTGGCCTTAGTTACTGTATATTAAATTTTACTTTGTCAATTCTGACACCTTGTGGTCACTTTAAGAAGTCTGTCACCTTTACTAATACATCAGCCATTTTAGAGTTTCATATTGTTAGTTTCACACATTGGGCTTCAGTAAAGAGAGTTTGACCCTGACAACTGTCTACGACTTTTACTAAGCCTTTGTTTAGCTCTCTGCTAAAGCAAACACAAGTTGAGGGCAGAAGACACCATATGAATAATGTTTGCTGACAACTAACTGGGCAGTGGATCTGTGTTTTTCAGTAACGGGAAACAAGTGTTAGTGTTTAATATTTAGTTATGTCGGGCATTTGAAGGAGTTTCTGTAATGTTTCTGAATTTCGTAGTTGTGCCGAAGAGTGGCGCTTGTGCTCAGGCTCAGTGAGTAATAACTAATGTCAGCACTGACATCAGTCTTTTCTCATTCGTTAATTCTGTATTTTGCATAATTAATTAAATTGAAAGTAATCTCCTGCATTAACATTCTCTTGCACAATTTGTCTTAAATCCATGTTACATAGAATATTTAGAAATTTGATTAAATTAATTAGTAAAAGCCACAGTAAATTAATAATAAAAAATTAAGTTGGATCAATTGTAACTATAAGGTTACAATTAACAGACTACAGTCAATTAATTTGACCTAATCCAACAAAAGTGTGTTGATCCAGCTGATTTAATTTGAATGAAATACATATAATTGTGTGTAAAAAATTATTCAATTAAAATAAAGGAAGTAATGAATTAGTTTTAAGTGTGCTTATAAAAATAAGATCATACATTTACATAGATCCAAATACACACCTGGTGTCACCGGAGTCTGATTGATGCTTCTGTCACTTTAACAGGCAGTTCTGGATTCAGTACCACGGACAGCATCTGTCAATCAAACTTCAGCATCACTGATGACAGATTAACTACACAAACTGGACACAGAGGGAAATGCTGAGACTTGACTTTATCTGCTTCATTTTCTTCTTCTCTGACTTTGGACATAAAACAACTACATGAACAATGAGTTCATGCAATTATCAAATATTTTATGAAACTTCATATATGAATCCTTGCAGACACACTCTTTTATTTCAAAATAAAGAAGGCATGTACATCAATGTGATTTATAATTAATCAAAACAGAACTGAAGAATAAGATACAAGCGTCTACTCCATCAACTAGCACACAATAACCCACACAAAGATTGTTTCACTAAAACCAAGAAATTTAACAGCCATTAACACATATTTACCACTAGATGGAGCCAGAGGATTCAACAAGGCGTTTGTGTTTACAGTCTCAGACATCAAGTTGAGCTTCTCAAGGATTTTTTTCCTCAGAGACTATTTAAATTATACTATACCTAAAGGAATTTAAAAAAATGTACCTTTATTTTTTTCTCAGAAATGTACATATAGGGCCCTATTTTGCCTATTTATTCTTTTTCCCTCCTCTGATACGCTTGCAACGTGCGCCACGGCGGGATTGGACACTTGAGGGTCCGGGAGTGGCAATGCGCGATGTGTGCTCCTGGTGGAACGGGTGGATGGAGATGGAGTGGGGGGAGGAGGAAGGGGCACAACAGGAGCAGGTTGTGCGTTTGGAGGCCCTCCTCCCAATCCTCTCCAGACTTGAGGGGATGCGCCCGAGAGGCCGCAGCAACATCGCCATCTGGTCAAGATGGGCATTTATACTTTGCTGCATCCCGCAGCGATGTCCTCTGCTGGCGTCAGGTCCTGAGCAGAGGCAGATCCAACTCCAGCTATACGGCCTGTCCAATTGTTGCTAGCAAGCTTGGACTTCCCACGTCTTCTGGCATTGTTGTAGCCCTTGTGGCACTGGTGCGATGTTCTGGGGATGCCAGCTGTGGAAACAATTATGGCAATATCCTCCCACGCCTGAGTAATGAAGCTACTTCAGACCAATCCATTTTAGATTTGCGTCGGGCACAAGAGTAATTTATCCCGCCTGTATAATAAATGGACTGCATTTATATAGCGCTTTCACAGACCTATGGCCACCAAAGCGCTTTACATAGCCTCACATTCACCCATTCACTCACTCATTCATACACCGACGGCGGTGTCAGCCATGCAAGGCGCCATCCAGCTCGTCGGGAGCAGCTGGGGTTAGGTGTCTTGCTCATGGACACCTCGACACTTGGTCAGGTGGAACCGGGGATTGAACCACCAACCTTTCGGTTTGTAGACAACCTACATGAATCACTGAGCCACTGCCGCCCCTAAAGCAACAGCGCCTGAGATCCGCCCACAAAGTTACTTGCGTTTTGCATTTTATATTTGCGTTTCAGATTGTTAAAAAAGGGCCCATAGTTTAGTTTGATATATGCCTACTTTTGGAGTCACTTTGATATTTCAGCAAGTTTTAAAGTAAAATGTTAATATACTAATGTATATACTGTATAATGAGACATTTCATAATCCATAATCAGTTGTTAGAATCTGTAAAGATATTGTGAGATTCACGAGCCTCAGCGCAACCGTTAACTAAACCACTGCTGTCCAGATCAAATAAAGTACCATAAAAGTCTGTGTGAGGAACAGATCTAAATTTAACTCATTACTCACAGAAAATCTTCTGCTCTGATCTGTCTGTTCAAATTTCAATTCACCCGCAAACTGTTTTCATTCAGACACACAGCGCTCAGCGCCAAATAAGGAGAAAAGGGAGGAGTTGAAACTGTGCTTAAATCTCATTGGCTCTCGCATCTTTATCGTACCATATTTTAATAATCAAAAGCTGGATGACAGAGTGATACAAGAAAACGACTGTTTGATTTCCCTTTTCAAACAGTGATGTATGATTTCAAGCCTTTTAATTACAGAGTCGTTTAAGGTTAATTTAAAACAATATGAAAAGCAATATTTTATAATGCACACTTACGCTGTTTATGATGACTGCAGTTTAGGGCTGTCAAATTTAAATGAGAATTTCAAATATTCGTCGAATTTAAAAATAAAAAAACCTGCACATTTGAATGCAATTTTTGGTGTGCCAAGAGCGAGACATGATAATGACGTAACTGATGCGGTTTGTTTTTCTTAGCTTATCCAGTATGGCGCGGTGCGGCTGCATTGTTAATTTAAAAAGTGGCGGTAAAAGGCTTCCTGCTGTCGAAAACCCTCTCAGTTGGTGGTGGCAAAAATCGTGCAATTACACACTTGACCGAGACTAAATCTGCACACCAGTCAGAGCTGAGTGTGTGTTTCATCAGCTGGAAACATCGTCAACAGAAATTTGCGCTCAGCACTCGCTGAGATCAAGTTGAGCGTCTGCTGTTTTCACAAACTATATGTAGATGTAGTGAGTGGAAGTGGGTTGTTTCTGAATGGAAGTTTGCTATTTTGTGTTCATGTAGTTTATCACGCAGTGTGTTGAGTGTTTTCTCAGGTTACTGATGCTCAAACACAATTTTATGCACTATTGTAACATAATTTTCCTTGCATGCACATTTATTTAAGAACAATTGTTTCAAAAGTGAATGCACTTTAAAAAGTGAATGTCATGTCAATCGAAAATGCGATGCTTGATTTGGTTAATATTTGCTTATTGCTCTCGCTTGTGCCTTCTAATGGGCATAGGAGACTATAAAGGGATGGTTCGGAGTAAAATCAACCTAGGGTCCTTTGCACCATGACCTCGAGTCAAACACCCCCCCAGAAGCCTTTTTTTGCCTTGGTGGAACATTATTAATATTGGAGCTTATTTAGAGATATCAGTCGAATGGCTTAGTGCAGGCGCTAACAAAGTTGTAATCCAAGTTTGCATCTCGTAAATTACACCACTAATAATGCCCAGAATGGAACCAAACTTCTACAGTAGTACAATAGGTTTATATATATATACACATATATATATACATTTATATATATATATATATATATATATATATATATATATATATATTGCATTGTAAAGTTTGTTAGTACATCAGGAGTTCATTTAAATAGAACTTGCATGATGGCTCATGCTACCGCTAACCGAGACTTTGAGGTCACTTCAGTGATTAGGGAAAAGCTTGTAAAAGTCGCACGATCACCCAGTGTTGCTGAAAAGGTTTTTTAGTATATCCCCCAAAAATTATAAATTGACAACAAAATATTAGTGCATTCCTGGAACTGGGCGTCATTACACTACATCCTTATGCATCGCTTTCTGCCAGGACTTTTACGTGCTTTTCCCAAATCACTGAAGTAACGTCAATGTCTGGGTTAGCGGTGGCATTAGCCATCAGGCAATTGTTATTTAAATAAACATCTCAGGTTACTCATGTTACCATGGTTCCCTGATAAGGGAACGAAACTGTGTCGCTATGACAACACTTTGGGGAATCCCTTCAGCTCCTGAAGTCACATGTGCAACTTAGTCCAATCCTGATTGGTGCAACGTCATCTCGTGATGTGTGCCGTCAGAATGTGGAAGCTATAAAGGGAGCCGGCATCACAGTTGCTGTCAGCCTTCTGATCGGCTGAAGCAAGCCCCTCTCAGGTGTACGGAAGCATGGCAGAGGGACGCAGCATTTCGTTCCCTTCTCAGGGAACCATGGTTACATGAGTAACCTGAGACGTTCCCTTTAGAGGGAACTCCCACTGCGTCGTTATGACGACACCTTGGGGAAAGATAAGCCCACTTCGCCATGCTAATGAAAGTCTGTTCCGGTGTGAAATGAGGCACACCTCAAGACATGATTGCTTGAGACCCCGGAGTCGCCGGAAGGTCCAAGTTGTAAAATCTGACAAAGGTGTGTGGTGAGGACTACCCCGCCGCATCAAATACGTCTTGGAGTGATGTCCCCGACCACAGAGCCTTTGAAGAAGCCATGCTTCGGGTGGAATGAGCTCTAACAGAGGTGAGGGCAGCCCGCTCACCTCATAAGCCATAGAGATGGCTTCAACGATGCATCTACTTACAGTCTGTTTAGTAGCTGGGCAGCCCTTCTTAGGGGGCCCGAAGCATACCAAGAGCTGGTCAGATTTTCTCCATTGGGATTCTTCCTAACATACATCTCAAGGGCCCTGACCGGGCAAAGCAACCTGAGCTTCTCTTGTTCCGCCGACTCTTGTGGAGGACAACTGGCCGGACCACATTAGAGGGCATCTTAGGTATATACCCAGGTATTGGGTAAAGAATAGCTTTTACTCCCCTCGGAGCAAATTCTAGGCACTAGGGAGCACTGAAACTGAAGGGATTCCCCAAAGTGTCGTCATAGCGATGCAGTGAGTTCCCTCGAAAGGGAACCACTTTAGATAATTAACAGGAAACAATTGCAATATAGCATTTTTTATGAATATAAATTGAATATGATTCTATAATTCAGGTTTAAGCACATACATAACAATAAATAAATTAATTAAAAAAACATCTGATAAATGAACTGAGCATCTACAGAACATGAGTGAACTCAAATGAAAAACAACAATTGAGTCGTGAAGCAGTCTTCCTCACAATATATATATGACTGAAATCATGCATGTACAAATCTAAAGCTGGTCAAAGAGCATCAGGATATTCAGAGAGATGAGAACATTAACAGCTCTGGATCCTCAAGTTTCATGTTTCTCATCATGGCTTTGGTCGAACTGCTACTAAAAAAGATTTTATTAACTGCGTGTCAAAAGCTACTGCGTTTGAGTGGAAAGTTTACAGTGTATTCTAGAAGTGTCTCTCAGGGGTTTTTATTTCCTGTCTTCACCTCGACCTCAGATAAACTGAGCTGACAAACTATTTTAAACATGTCTAAGAAGCAACATGAGCAGCACTGGAAACTCTAAAGTGTCTCATGATTCAACAGACTGTAGGACGTCTGTACATTAATAATAACAAGTGATGATCCGTGATCTCTGTTATAAAGCACTAGTTGAGTCTTGTGTGGTAAATGACCGTGGTATAATCAGAGTGAAGCTCGTTCTTACTGACAGTGACTGAAGCTTCACTGAGAGACTCTTCATGCTTCTGGAAACTGACAGACGTGAAAAGGAGCCCATCAGAGAGGACTGTGGGTAACTGTGCAGTAGACTGAACTGAAGTGTGTGTGTGAGCATCACCTCGTCTCTTGTGTCTTAATTTACACACAGTCAGAGTGAATCCACCAATCAGCAGCAGAATCACACACACACAAATAATGATGATCATGGAGGAGTCTGAAAATAAAACATACAAACAATAAATAGAAAGCAAGACACACATGAATGAAATAATATCTACACAAATATTCAAACTGACAACGCTCAGGTCCAATTTACATAGTTAACATGAATAAGATGAGCTAAAGTGATGTCTAATCTGTAAACATAAACCTGCTCTGTTTCTGGTTTTGTGGCTAGTTAATTATTAGGGGTTCAGGCACCAAGTGTAAGGATTTTTATTATTTTTCTTCTGCCTAGAAAATCGCAACTTTACATTTTCCGTCGGTTTTAGTACACGATGTAACTACAGAAGAGTCAAGTTTTAAATAGGAAAAATTTTGAAACTCTTTGGTCATTTTTTTTTTTTTTTTGAGAGAGATGCTAATGGTCTTGTCCGATTCAATGATTTATGCTAAGCTATGCTAAAAGTGGTACCGCCAGACCCGGAGATCGGCTGAATGGATTCTAAAACGGTAAAACTCAACTGTTTAACTCTGGGGGAGTTGTAAAATGAGCCTATTTCCAAAAGAATGGAGTATCCCAATGCCAGTGTGGACGAGGATCGTTTTCATTTTAAAACACGGTGTTAAAGGACAATTCCAGTGAAAAATGAACCTAGGGGTAATTAACACATGGTTACCGAGTCGATCGTTCCCTGGGATGCGTTTTCATGATAATCGAATATAAAGAGTTTTATTTATAAAAACAGATTAGCTTATAACACTAGTATATGGGGCACAGAGTAAGTAAAAGTAAATCGCTAGTTAATACCACTAACAAGGCTCAAAATAGCCTCACACTAACACGGTAGCATAATGAGGGTACCTACACGCAAAACGAACGCCCTGCGTTCGTGGCTCGACTAGTCGAGACTGTTTTCCAAGATGGCTCCTACCTGTAAATGCGGAATGTACCGTCTTTATAAAGTATCTTCTTATTAAACTGTCTGTACACTTACAAAGTTCTCAATGCTTCGTTTTGCGTGTAGGGACCCTCATTATGTTGGGATATTAATCTGTTTTTATAAATAAAACTCTTTATATTCGATTTTCATGAAAACGTATCCCATTGAACGATCGACTCGGTAACCATGTGTTAATTACCCCTAGGTTCATTGTTCACTGGAATTGTCCGTTAAGACGAAAACGCACTAGTGTAAACAGGACCTATGGGGCTTACACGACACCGTTTTCAACTAAAACTTATTATGCGTTTTGGCCGTTCATTTACACGTCAACAGCGTTTTGGGTGCCTGAAAACGCAGTTTTGAAAACGGGTTTCAAAGTGCAAGTTTTTGAAAACGGTCTCCTTGTAAACAACAAAAACTCGAATCTCTGAAGACGATGACGTCATGCACATGTGTATTACGTGTTCAGACTATAGCGTTTCACCGTCATCTAATGGCCTGGCAGCAGAATACAGCATTTTTAGTCGTTTTCGTGTGAATGGGGATCGTTTTGTCAATGGTGTCGTCTGTACGCGGGAAACTCAAAGGAACAACTCCATTTTAAGCACATCGGAGTCATGTAAACGTACCCTAAGAGTCCATGAAAACTAAACTGAAACCAAAACTGAACGTGACAGACTCCGAACCGTCAGCTCGTTTCTGTGGTTTTGATCTGGAATAAATACAGTCTGCTCATCGAACACACTAAACACCCCCAGTCTCGGGTTCTGTACCCCGGTGCACTCCCGGCTCCGCATGACAGCACACACATTACCAGTTTTTCATGCGACCCGTGCCCCGTTTCAAACTAAACTGCAGTGTGAAAGAACCCAAAAAATGTATAAGTATAATAATCCTGGAGATCTTGATTAGCTGGTTCAGGTGTGTTTAATTAGGATTGAAGCTAAACTCTGCAGGACAGTGAGCCTCTAGGAGTCACAATAACATATAACCAAAATCTGCCACAAACACAGACTGTTGATATTTTTGTACCAGATATGACTGTTTGTGTCACTTACCTATAATATGAAGATGAACAGTATTAATAATGGAGTAACTGTACGAGTGTCCGTTGATCCAAACTCCACATAAATAAACTCCTCCATCATCTGGAGTCACAGCAGTAATTCTCACAGTCATGAGTTTATTATGTCTGTCATCAGAAACATTGAATCTTTCGGTCTTCTTCGAGGTGCTGTAGATCATCTCAATAGAGTCTTTTCCTTCTTTGAATATGATCTTGCGATCATTAATATGATTCTGTGAATATTCACAATTGAAGGTTGCAGTTTCTCCAATATTCACCATCACTCTCTTTGACACTTTACAACAGGAATCTGTAATTCACAAAAAATAAAAATAAAATAAAAATTAAAAATGTTAAATCTTTGAAATGTTTCAAATGTGACTTCTAAAAATGACTGACCTTCTTCCACATTCAAAGTCATATACTGTATATACGCCACTTGTGAACGACTTCAATTGCGTATCTTCCAGCATCATGTTGGTTCAGTTCTCTGATGTAGATCATGAGGTTTCCCTCATTGTTTTTAAACAGTGTGAATCGTCCTTCATTAATCCATTCATCATGTTTCTTATCATTTATTATTGTTCTAAACTCAGGTAATTTGGCCATATATTTAGCAGAGTTACTGAACCAAAGTTTCCGAGAATCAACAAGAAGACTTCCTCCAGAATATCCAGTGACACTGACGCATCTCACTGCACCTGTCAATCAGATTGATACTGTGATCAGAAACCTCATGAACAGAAAACAGCATCATTACTGCAGTGATGAAAGAGAAAAGCTCTGACCTGAGATCAGGGAGAAAGTGAAGAAGATGAGGAGGATCTTCATTGTGAGTTGAGTTCAGTCTTCTTTATGCTGAATGTTCTCTGTGTGAATCTCTCTGTCTCTACATCTGTCTGCTTTAGTTACTTCCTCTTTCTTCAGCTCTTTATCAGTAATAATCAGCTTTACTGGCTCCTCCCACCATCAGCACTGACTGAATATTACATTAATCACACTGAAAGAGCGCCACCTAGTGGAGGTTACAGTGTCTGAGACTGAGAGCTCATACAGGCTTCATCTTCTCTATAGAAGGACAAATGACACTGAACATAATTAATCTGCATTATTCAAATCTTCCTCTAGAGGGCGACAGTATATTTATGTAAGGTGTCTGTATGTGTCTATTTATTTAAACTCAAGGGTCAGTACGACCGCAAACATTTATAGAGTGATTGTAAGAAACAATTCTTAGCTCTTTTCTTTTTTTCTCATCTATGTTTTGGAAGACATGAAGGTTTTTTTTTTGTTGTTGTTGTTTTTTTATTTATTTATTACCAATTTACCACAGAATTCCTCAAGTACACCATTAGCTTGCATATAAAATATTATATTTTTATGAAAAAATCACTTTAATGATGATCTAAATTAAATATGAGTGGCTTCTGGATATTGATCTAGGTGTTAGAGGCTGATTTCTGCATCTTCTGGTCAGAAAAAGGCCTGTATGATTTAGTTATAGAAATAGTGTTGTGACCATTGAAGGGGGTGGATTGGAATCCACTGCTGCTTCAACGTATATGTAATGACTGATTATAATCAATTAATATTTTTCCTTCTAAATATCAAATGAGTTGAATGACATCTCTGGAGATTTTACTTTGTTATAGAAGTTACTCATGTGATTGCTGAAATGTTCTTTTCATGTATTATTTAATATCAGTATTTGATATCTGAATGCAGTAACAGTGCTTTCTCATTTACCCCGGCTTCAAGAAATTAAATAGGGACTGGTTTGTGTTTGAGAAAGGTCTTCAACATGTTAAAACACTTAGGGGTCATTGAAGTCTTTAGTTTAACCCTCTGGGGTCTGAGCTGTTTTCTGGGCCTGGAGGTGTTCTGACATGCTCTGACATGTGTGCTTATTTCTGTTACTTGTGACATTTTCATGGCTAAAGTCTGATTACACTGTATTCAGCACAAACTCTACTACAATAATATTTTAGCAGCATGTATGTAAAAGTTTGTAGTTTTGAGATAATGACATTTATGCGTGGTTTGTGAAAATACAAAAAAAAAAAAATCTCACTGAAATAAGGCCATGAAACCCATACTGATAATTTCTTCACAAGACTTTTGAAAATTGTATCACGTAGCCTAGAATATTTGCTCCAAAACAATGTGAAAATCATCCTGACTGCTCATTCAGAGAAGACAATATATTGATTTAAAAATTGTAAGACGTGTTTTGTGTGAGAAAGCTTTATGCGGAGAAGGCGTGATCACCTCATTAATATGTAAGCTTTTCACACCTGAGAAAGACAAAGACACTCCCCTAACAGCCCTATTAGGAGCTATCAGGCCCTGTCATTCTGAGCAACCTTGCACAAAGAATGAGGAGATTTAAAAAAGAATGGCTTTTTGATTGTTTGGATTTATTTACAACACAACATAATCCAAAGATACACAACAAATGATAAAAAAAGCACTTATTGAAAACAATGATCCAAAGACAGAGACCTTTGTGCCATTCCTAAAAACATTGTACATACCTTTCATTTCCAAGGTGTTTGATTTTCACTTTACCATGTTCATGTACAGAGACTCATGTGAATGTTGAAGTCAGCAGGACTCAGTGGCATCTGGTCCCTGAAAGAAAAAAAAAAGTAAACATACTGATATCAAGAGAAACTATAGGGAATATAGTTCTAAAATTTATTGGGAATAAATTTTAGATTTTTCTGGTTAAAATTGCTTTTACACACACACACAAATGTTTCCAACATTAAATAATATAATGAACACCAGGTTTGCTGTGCCTTGTAAGCATAGGCTATGCGCAGTGCTGCATAAAATAATAATAACAATAACCTATAGCAGCATATAAATCTTCCAAAAGATTTCAGTAACAACTACGCTAGAGAAAAATATATTGATTATAATATGTTACTTCAAATGTTTCCATTCGTTATGATGATATGAAATGAGATAATAGTAAAAACATGAAGCCTTTGTTTGGTGCGTTTTGCTTTTCTAACGCGATCGTTTCAAACGCGATCGCGATACATTCAAAACCAGAGCTCGCTCCAAAATATGAAACATTATGGTTACCATATTATGAACGGATCGTTTGCGAACACACATCACTACATTTCAAACATTTACACCTGTATTCACAAACATCTATGCATAAGGCAGTATTGAAGCGTGTCATAGGCTAACCAAAACCGAACATTTATATAAAAATATAATGTAGACAGTAGCCTATCACATATTTTACCGGAGGCTGAAATATATTTGCACTAAATCACATTATATTTGTCTAAGCAGATATTCGCAAACAAGCTACATTACGCATTAAG
The DNA here is from genome assembly GCF_949319135.1 of Squalius cephalus. Taxonomy (NCBI): domain Eukaryota; kingdom Metazoa; phylum Chordata; class Actinopteri; order Cypriniformes; family Leuciscidae; genus Squalius; species Squalius cephalus. Next base: position 7,152,465 of record NC_137123.1, read on the forward strand.
GAAGTATTTTAGCATTATAATCAGTGTCATAAGCTAATCAAAACTGAGTGCAATATATGAAGTATTTACATTTAGCACTGAAAGGTTGCCTACCAGTCTAGTTCACATTTCAACATGTTTCTGTATATGTATAGATACATACATGTACGATATTAGGCTTAGTTCATGTTTTTACTCCAAACTCATTTCATAACATACATTTTAAACTGGTCGTTTAAAATGTCTTACCTTAAAAATCTTCTCATCTTCAAATCGCGTTCTTCTGAGGTAAATCCGAGTGAAACAGCACACCACAGCACAAACACTCAGTCTTCCAAACTCGATGAAAAGCAGAGAGGAGTAAGTTACCAAAGTCTCTGAATCTTTGTTTTGAGGTGATGAGGGCGTTTACAGGTCTGCGTTTCTTCACGTGGATCATTTGCATGTCAATCGCTCGTGCGCACGTGGGCGTGGTCACATTAAAGTTAATTAGGACGCGTTTGAGAAACTGTACATGCCGCTGCTTTCACACGGATTACTTAAAAAGAGAATATTTGTTTTTTATATAATATACATACTTTAAAAATAGAGACTCCAAGAGTTGTATAGACGCGTTTCAAGTCTATGTGACAAACATTCGCTGAGTTACAGGTCATTTTCTGTCGCATTTCAGAATGAGTTTCTCATTGAGAGAGACGGCAGAACGCGCATCATGTTTATTTTCTTTATTTTACGAAAAACACAACATTTTGTTTTTATTATAAGTGTACACAAATAAAAGAAGACATTTAACAGTTTTAAATTATGTACAACACTTGCCTGTATGACAAAAATCGATGGAGTTATTTGAGTCAATAAGAACAAAAGTGAGCTGGTATCGCCGGCGATACCGCCGACCCCAGGGGTTTAAGGGATGTTGGAAACTTTCCTTCGTCAAAGCAGAGACCAGGAGACGTTGGGATATCTTTCAAGCAGAAGTTGCTCTTTATTGAGAACTCGCTGTGCGTCGCTGTAGTCATCCAAGTAGTCTAAACTAAGGGAACTTTACATTGCAATTTATATACATTTAGGGGGAGGGATTTACATTGAGGTTGAACAAAGCATGTAAATGAAGTATACAGGTTTAGGAACCCGCCCTAGACTCCAGAGCGTAACTATTCAACGACTGGGGCTGGGGCTCGGGCTCCAAGAGCCATTAAAGACAAAAGGAGAGAGTCTCAGGGATCTGACTCATTTAACTTACAATAGAAAAAAAGGTCTTGCAGGAATCTCTTGCTGGAAACTCAATAATCATCATTTATACTTCAAATGATAAAATCAGTCTACTAAACCTTCTCAGTTTATATACTATTGTAGTGGAAAACTAAATTAAACATTTAATAAATTTGTAATACAACAGGGACAATTTCTCAGTTAAAGCCTATATTTTCCATTTAGACTAAAATGTCCTATCCTGAGATAAAGAACTTGTTATCTTGATGTTTTGAGATGAGACTCCTGTTTATAGTTAGAGCCTGGCCAAATCCAACCTTGGAAAAGATGTGTGTCAGTGTGTGTGTTAGTCTTCTTGCTTACAGGTTATGGAACCACTGGCATTGTTGGAGATTGACTGAGTTGTTGTTCGATACATGATGGCACCCAGCAAAACCCAAATCTGCGACCTGGAAGGTCACAACGTGCCTGACTTCAGGGTCTGAGTGTCAGCTGCATAATCTATGGAGATATGCATCAGTCTATTTGTATATGTGTGGAAAATTACTATATTATATCTAGTTAGATGAGAATCATTCTACCTGTAAGCAATGACGTAGCTTAGACCTTGGAAATGGTATAACTGCTGTGATCTTTGTAATAAGCGGGGCGGCCTACGAACTCTTGTGTGAGTCTTGAAGCAGACTTCTGCTGATGAAACTGCAAACTATCTTCAATCTTCAGTAAAACGTTTCTTCAATTTTTTATAATTCTGACTCCGGGTCTTCTTTCAAACATCTGGTCCTTGGGTCCTAAACTGTTAACCCCTAACACCATATATATCCAGCAGAGGGCCATAGAGATCCATATTTTATTTAATTTTTTCTGGATGTGACCAACTGCTTCTATCAAAATGTTTTTGATATACACTTAAAGGCAGGGTAGGAATAAAAAAAAAAAAAAAAACATTCCAAATTTGTTTAAACTGTCTTTATATACCAATACATAATTAAAATGTAAGTACTCTGAAAAAGAGAGTATAAAAATCGAGTGGCTTTAGACCTCTCACGACTGTTGTAAACACAGCTAATTATTTCCATTCACTCCACCCCCTCCCTTCTGAGCTCCTTCCAAAGCCACGCCCCCAAAACACATGAACGCGACGCCAAACGCTCAGGCTCATCTGGAAGACACATTTATTTACCTGAGACGAGTGGAGAGGAACGAGCGCAGTGCATGCAGTGACATGTTAGAATCACATGTAATAAAATACCTAACTTTATCACTATGAATATAAACAAATAAGATGGCTTTTAGTACTCACTATCAAGCTAGCATATCGATACTGGTAAGGTTTAAAATATATTTTGTTTGATTCGGTAACGAGCTATATTTATAGGTAACGAGCTATATAGCCAAAGCTAAAAACAGGTTGCATTGATACACGTTTTTCCATTACCATCAGTTACACTGCGATGAAGGTGAATTTCGTGTAAGATTCATAACATATACGGTGTTTTGCATGTAAGAGTTTCCATGATGAAAACATTGTTGACTCTGATGAGGACTAACCTTACACTCCAGAGACAAGTAGCCTACCGCATCGTCGGATCAAGGACAGGTCCGGGGTCGAGGGCGAAGCAGAGGAGGTCGTTTTGAATTTTGAATGCTCTTTCTCTGCCATAATTTTACTCTTCGTAGGTTCCGAGTCTCTCTTGCACTCCTCGAATCAAACGGGTGCGCGCACATGGGCAGATCTTGTAGCAACAGGAGTGGTAGCCATGGTTGCGAGAGAGAGTGACAGTCGCCCAAACCAATCAATTGTTTCGTCCCGGATGGAAATAATGAGCTGTGTTTATTGCAGATTAAAAGGTCTACAGTCACTCGATTTTTATACTCTCTTTTTCAGAGCACTTACATTTTAATTATGTATTGGTATATAAAGACAGTTTAAACAAACAAAATTCCTACCTACCCTACCTTTAAACACTAAAAAAAAAAAACTTTAGAGAGGTTGCATTCACAAAATATTTTATTAAATCAACCAAATGGAAAAAGTGATTAACTTTAGAATAAATTATAAAAAAAATAAAAATAAATGTAAATAAAACCAATAGCAATAAGCAGAACTGTGTGTTTGTGCATGTGTGCATCAGTGCATGTGTGTTTTTGTGTTTGTTAAATTATAGAAACAACATATAGTTCAAAATATACCACAAAACATAATTCACACATCAGAAAATGTTGAGATACAAAGGCTGATCAACTCAGAGAACATCTTGAGTGAATCATGTCTTTATTACATAGCGTTATCTTCCAGTGTCTCTGAGAAATCGAAAATGCATCTGATACTTTTGTTTTGACATTTATACTTTGAGGTTTTGACATCTCTATCAGCTGTAAGAAACAGACATGACCTGCAGGATAAATACATTACACTGTAAAAATGAATACACTATATCTACTCAAAAAAATTGTGGCAACAGATTACAAGCAATATTATTAATTCAATAAAACAAAATAGAATTGAGTAATAATTAATCAAATCAATTCCTTAAAAAAGTTAACCATTTAAAATGAGTAAAATTTACAACAAAAAAAACAATGTTTTAAACAAAAATATCTGAATAGCAGACAGACGTCAAAGATGAATTAAGAAGTCTTTATTTTTTATTGCCAACATTGAAGACACCTGATGTTAACAAGCAGAATCACATGACGTCACCATTATGATGATCAGTGTTTGTTTTAGTCGGGCTCATGACCCTTAAATCGTTAAAGGAGAACTCCGGTCAATTTTAACATTAACCTCATTTTTTTGTAAATTTGGAGTGCTGTCAGTACAGAGAACAACGACAAAAATCCGTGTTGCCTACACCATGTTATCCTCTTTTTAAAATTTGCACCCTTTTGACTTAAATGGGGCACGTTTTAAACATGCTTTTAGCCTCTTAACATCCTTGGTCAAGTATATTTGTATAGCGCTTTTCACAATACAGATTGTATCAAAGCAGCTTCACAGTATTTAATTAAAATAATACAACAAGGTTTGTTTCTAGTGGAATTTATTGATTGATAAAATTAAATTAAATATCCCCAAAATATCCCCAACTGAGCAAGCCAAAGGCAACAGTGGCAAGGAACCGAAAAACTCCATCAAGTGACCTAATGGTGACCTGAAACTCCATCAGGTGACCTAATGGAGAAAAAAAAAAACCTTGGGAGAACCCAGGCTCAGTCGGGGGTCAGTTCTCCTCTGGCGTTTATGAACTAGAGACCGGAATTAACTGTAAGATTAAAAATATTATATGAATGCCTGGCTGAAGAGATGCGTCTTTAATCTAGTTTTAAACTGGGAGAGCGAGTCTGAGCAACGAACAGTATCAGGAAGGCTATTCCAGAGTTTTGGAGCTAAATGTGAAAATGCTCTCCCTCCTTTGGTGGATCTGGATATCCTAGGTATGACCAAAAGCCTCGAATTTAGTGATATTAAAGAGCGCGATGGATTATAGGGTGATAGAAGATCCGTTAAATAGACTGGAGCTAAGCCATTTAGGGCTTTATAAGTCAGTAGCAATACCTTGTAGTTAATACGGGACTTTATAGGTAACCAATGTAGTGATGTTAAAATCGGTGTTATATCATCATATTTTCTTGATCTAGTAAGAACTCTAGCGGCTGCATTTTGGACTAACTGTAGCTTGTTTATTGAGGATGCAGGACAACCAGCTAATAAAGCATTACAGTAATCTAGTCTCGAGGTCATGAATGCATGAACTAGCTTTTCTGCATCAGAAACTGATAGCATATTACGTAGCTTAGCAATGTTTCTAAGGTGGAAAAAGGCTGTTTTTGTAACATATGAAATATGATTTTCAAAAGACAGGTTGCAATCTAGTATAACACCCAGGTCTTTTACTGTAGAGGATAAAGTAACAGGACATCCTACTATGTTAAAGTTGTATTGTAAGAGGTTTTGTGGGCGGTTTTTTGAACCGATAAGTATTACCTCTGTCTTGTCTGGATGTAATAAAAGAAATTACGCGTCATCCAGTCTTTTATATCTTTAACACACTCTGTCAATTTGGATAATTTAGCGTTTTCATCCGGCCGTGATGAAATATATATTTGAGTGTCATCAGCATAAGAATGGAAACTAATTCCATGTTTCCTTATAATATTTCCAAGTGGCAGCATATATATTGAGAATAATAGAGGGCCCAACACAGATCCCTGTGGCACTCCATAGTTTACTGGAGTTATGATTGATTTTTCTCCATTTAAATAGACAAAATGGTAGCGGTCAGATAAGTATGATCTAAACCAGCTTAATGCTTGTCCTTGAACACCAGTATAATTTTGTAGTCGATCTAAGAGTATTGTATGATCTATAGTATCGAACGCAGCACTAAGATCAAGTAAAACTAGTATTGAGATACAGCCTTGGTCAGAAGCTAAGAGTAAATCATTTGTGATTTTAACGAGCGCAGTTTCAGTGCTATGGTGCGGCCTGAAACCAGACTGAAACTTTTCATAGATGTCATTTTCTTGTAAGAAAGAGCCTAGTTGGGCAGACACAACTTTTTCTAATATTTTAGACATAAATGGAAGATTTGAAATGGGTCTATAATTTGCTAGGTTATTTGGGTCTAATTGTGGTTTCTTAAGGAGTGGTTTTATAACTGCCAATTTAAATGTTCTTGGAACATGACCTAAAGATAAAGATGAGTTAATAATATTGAGAAGAGGCTCTTCCACTATAGGTAACACTTCTTTCAGTAGTTTAGTTGGTATAGGATCTAATAAACATGTTGTTGTTTTAGATGAAGTGATAAGTTTATTTAACTCTTTTTGTTCTATAGTTGTAAAGCACTGTAACTGTTCTTGCGGGGTGATAATTGAGGCCGAGTTATAAGGCGCGATTGAAGATCGAACGTTTACAATTGTGGTTCTGATGCTTTCTATTTTCTCAGTAAAGAAGTTCATGAAATCATTACTACTAAACTGTAACGGGATATTTTGTTCAGGTGACGATGGTTTATTTGTTAGTCTAGCCATGGTGTTAAATAAAAACCTTGGATTATTTTGGTTGTTTTCTATTAGTTTGCGGAGGTGCTCAAGCCCTGGCCGCTTTTAGGGCCTTTTTATAACGTGATGTGCCATTACAAGTGCCCAGCCATGTCAGTGATTCCTTTCAGAGTGAACACGGTGAATCTGACTGCAGTAGATGTGAAAGATATGAATAAAAGTGATGTTAATTCAGCCAGCGCACATACCTGTATTTACTTCCTGTTTTCGGGTCAAAGTCCACAGTAGTCGATTGTCGAGTTCACGCGCGTGATCATAGGTAACTAAGCAACTCATTTGACTTTTACCATTTGACAAATATGCAATTTATTAGCTAAAATAGTGTTATGAGTCGGTGTCGTGGAAGTGGTGGCAAACACTGAGTGACAACGAGAGAAGATCCAAGTGCAGTTTATAACACAATCCAAAGTTGTCGTCCACTAACCAGGCAGAAGGTCAGAGAACAGAAATCAGTCCAAACAAACAATCCAGAGAGCAAGAAATGAACGAGAAAACCAGGACACAGGCAGAATTTAAAAACCAGGAAAATAGAAAACGGGAAAACGCTCAGTAATGCAGTGAACCACAATACAAGACTTCATGATGAGACAAAAAACAGAACAGGGTTATATAGGAAGAGACACATGGATAAAGAGGTGATGGGAAACAGCTGCACATGATTACACAGATGACAGACAAAGCATTGTGGGAAATGATGTGTGTAGTGTCAGTGGTAAGAGTGCCCTCTGCTGGCGTTCAAGAGCACTCGCAGCTTAACGCCAAATAGTGTGAGAAATAGTTTTGAGCATCTGCTTCCTCTATTATTTCAGATAACCTGGAAGAGCTGAGATATAACAATATTTATTTTTACATGTTTGACACAAATTCACAGCATCTTTTTATCAAGAGAAAAGTTTGTGTCCATTAGGGCTAAAAAACCATTTCCTGTTTTTATCATCACAACTGCAGGAGGTTCAAGGGTTTTGGTTTGGTATAGTAAATAGAGCAAATGAAAACCACAAGCTGAAGAAAATCTCATGATGATGATCTTTATCACACTGACCACAGTATCAAACCACCCTGCAAACACAAAAAGGACTGAGACACAAGCAAGTGTCTTTAAAGGAGAACTCCGGTCAATTTTAACATTGAGCTCATTTTTTTGTAAATTTGGAGTGCTGTCAGTACAGAGAACAACGACAAAAATCGGTGTTTCCTAAATCGTGTTATCCTCTTTTAAAAATTTGCACCCTGTTGACTTAAACGGGGCAAGTTTTAAACCTGCTTTTAGCCTCTTAACATACTTGATGTGTCATTACAAGTGCCCAGCCATGTGAGTGATTCCTTCAGAGTGAACACGGTGAATCTGACTGCAGTAGATGTGAAAGATATGAATAAAAATGAAGTTAATTGGGCCAGCGCACATACCTGTATTTACATCCTGTATTTATTTCCTGTTTTCGGTCGAAGTCCACAGTAGTCGATTGTCGAGTTCACACGTGTGATCATAGGTATCTAAGCAACAGTGGAGAATTCGACAATCGACTACTGCGGTCTTCGACCGAAAACAGGAAATAAATACAGGTATGAGCGCTGGCCGAATTAACTTCATTTTTATTCATATCTTTCACATCTACTGCAGTCAGATTCACCGTGTTCACTCAGAAGGAATCACTCACATGGCTGGTGCACTTGTAATGACACATCAAGGATGTTAAGAGGCTAAAAGCAGGTTTAAAACTTGCCCCATTGAAGTCAACAGGGTGCAAATTTTAAAAAGAGGATAACACGATGTAGGCAACACCGATTTTTGTCGTTGTTCTCTGTACTGACAGCACTCCAAATTTACAAAAAAATGAGCTCAATGTTAAAATTGACCGGAGTTCTCCTTTAACCTAGTAAACATACTATAATACTGTAAACCTGGAGATGCTCTTTGTTTTATTAACATAATATTCCTAACTTAAACAATACAAAGTTATTACATTCAAAACACTGTATCATTGACATGTGGACTCATTGTTTTCATTTAGTTTGATCTGTTTTTAAAATAGAAAAATTGTCAAATCACATAAATCATTTGTTGATCATAAACAGTCTTTCAGTCTTTTCCTCAATTCATCACTTTCAGTAAATGTTGAAGGTAAATTACTGAATGATCAGCTGTTAGTCTTTATTATCTTCTGTTCATCTTCTGTCTCTCTGTTCAGTCTCATGTGTCTCTCTGTGGGTTTCCTGAGTAAGTGTGTTTAATTAAACTGAACTGAGACCCTCAACCTTCACATGTTTTCTGTGGCTTTGAGCTGGACGGAAAAAACTGCCTGTTCATCACACACAAAAACACCTCCAGTGTTCATGAGAAACTTTCTGACCAAAACTTAAGCTCAGAGTAAAAATCATTTTCAAATCTTTGCACATAAAAATAATGACAATGCATTTAAAATGAATATTGATCAGTTTATATGTAAATATTTCAATCAGTCCTGAGAGTGAGAAAGTAAAATGCATAATGAATTATTCAGATTTCAGACTCAGAATTTCTCCTTTGTAGAGTATAAACTTTTCTCACTGTCTTTTATGATAATAATCAGATCATTTCTGAATGTTTCTCTAGAATCTGGAAACATTGATTTCATCAGAATGAAAACTAGATTAAGTCACCCTATATGTTAATGCTGTTTTAATTGATTTAATGCTGTGACAATGTTTTACATTTCAAATATAGTGTAAAATGAAAAAAATTACTATATTTGGACAAACAACAAGAAATTATAGCATTTTTATTTATTTATTACATTTTTATTTTTTATTTTTATTTTATTTTTTACAGTAAAGGTATAAGCAGTTGTAACATCAGATTTTTTTCAAAAAATTTCTTTTTACTAAAAACAGAAAAATAATGAACTGAAAACTAAATCAGTAAAAAGTATTGATCAGCAAGTTAAGAAAGAAATTCGAATTGAGCTTTTCAGCCATTTTGACAGCTCTACTGCGGTTGACTGGACTTGTTAGCAAGATGACCAGACTAAATCTGTTTGAAGACAGAACTGAGATATATTATGAACAAGATTTAAATTTTCATATAGGCTATTACACATATTTACAGCGTCTGTTTTATGGAGTGGAAAGTCTGTGACCATTGGTAATGAAAACGTATATCCTGTTTATCTCACACCTGCAGGAGGCTGAAGGGTTTCAGGGTTTGACCCGCAGAACGTAAATAGAGCAAAAGAAAACCACAAGCTGAAGAACATCTCGGGCCCTATCTTGCACCCAGCGCAATTGACTTTGTACACCGACGCATGTATCATTCTTATTTTGCACCCGCGCAAAGCGCGCTTTTCCCTCCACAGAAGCGCGTCGGTAAACTCGGGAATGAACTTGCGCTCCCTGGGCGGTTCAGCGCAAAAAAGGAGGCGTGTTCCGGCGCAAACAATCCCTGGTGCTATTTTACTGTTCCATAAAACAATTGCGCCACTGGCCAGAAAAAACCTAGTCTAAAGTCAGTGGCGCGTTGCGCGTTGTTCATTATGCTATTTTAAGGGCGCATGCTTGACCATAATGTATAGCGTGCACAACGCGCATACACTTTGATTCTCTAATCTACACAGAAGCAGCAGTTTTCATTTTTGCAAATCATATTATTACAAACGATAGATAGATAGATAGATAGATAGATAGATAGATAGATAGATAGATAGATAGATAATTTATTATAAAAGCATAAATCTAGCATACACATTTACCCACATTATTATATACCTGTTTAACCGAAGCTAATTTGGGTGTGTTTCTCCATCCCCAATGTCACTTCTCTGTGTTTTACGGCCCTGACGAGAGCGTCAGTCTCCTCGGCTGTGAACCGCTCCTGGCGTGCGCCTGGCAAATCCGCCGTTACAATAGCAATCCGCTATGGAAAAAGCGAGTCTGCTCGTAAAGGGAATGTGAGATGATGCTCTGATTGGTTTATTTCACGTTACGCCCAAACCACACCTATGAATAATGAAGCTACTTCAGACCAACCCCCTTTAGGTTTGCATCGGGCGCAAGAGTCATTTATCCCGCCGGGAAAATAGCAACAGCGCCCGAGATCCGCCCACAAAGTTACTTGAGCTTTGCGCTTTGACACTTGCCTTTCAGATCGTTAAAATAGGGCCCCTCATGTTGTTAATCTTTATCACACTGACCACAGTATCAAACCACCCTGCAAACACAAAGACATTTACCAGTCTTTTTATCTTAGAAAAAAAACAAATATATAATAATATTAATTTTTGATTATTTAACAGATTCTTTCAAACATTTTTTTACATGAATGTACAGACTCGTCATTTCACTGTTCATCATCTGAATTCTGTCTCATACATAATATCAAAAAACAACATCAGAAACTTACATTTCACATTCAGTAATTCTGTTACATCTATATCTAGATGGACAATTATGTTAGTATATTGTATACTGTACGAAATGCACTAAACAACAAATGCATGACATTTAACGGATTTTTATGGACATTGTTTGTCATTGAATTGTGGATTCAATGTTTAGATTTCAATCCTTTTTGAAAGAAAATTGTCAAACCACAAATGGATAATTTGTTGATCATAAACATTTTTTTTGTCTTTTCCTCAATTCATCACTTTCAGTAAATGTTGAAGGTGAATTACTGAATGATCAGCTGTTAGTCTTTATTGTCTTCTGTTCATCTTCTGTCTCTCTGTTCAGTCTCATGTGTCTCTCTGTGGGTTTCCTGAGTAAGTGTGTTTAATTAAACTGAACTGAGACCCTCAACCTTCACCTGTTTTCTGTGGCTTTGAGCTGGACGGAAAAAACTGTCTGTTCATCACACACACACACAAACACCTCCAGTGTTCATGAGAAACTTTAAGACTAAAAATGGGCTTTCTTTGCAACAATAATGTGTTTTGGCAAACACTGTGAAAAGACCATAAACTCACATACAAAGTCAAGAGACAACGTACCCAACTAAAGGCAACACTGTCAATATAATGGTGATGTTTTTGACAGAGCTTTTAACACATCAACATCTAAACTGTTAATTCTCAATAAGATCTTCTGTAGACGTCTGCCAGAAATAAAGTCAGTCTGGTTAGTAATAAGTGAAGCTGGTAATGCTGTTTGTGGAGTTGTTTAATCCTCCTCTGCTGAGATCTTCACAGATTTAATGTCTTCTTTTCTCTTCAGTTGATTTCATCTAAGACTGTGTCTGAAGTCAGTTGTAGTTCTTGTGTTTCTCTTTCCTTCAGTGATTCTGCTTGTTAACAGCAGGTGTTCATCACTAATGCTCAATCATCACTTAATTAATCACTTAATTATCTCATTAACTTTAACACTGTTTCAGTGTTAATTTAACACCCTGTAGCGTGGGACCATATGTGCTCTGAGCAGTGTTGATTTAACTCTGGGGATTTTTCTGTGTGGATTATAAAGCTTAGAAAAGCCAGAATATTCTTTAATAATTGATGTTTGGTTGAAAGAAGTAAGTCATATACACCTAGGATGACTTGAGGGTGAGTAAATTATGGAATAATTTTCATTTTTGGGTGAACTAACCCTTTTAAAAAAATCTTTCTCATGATCTCCCTGTAACTAGTATCTCGTGTACAAACCTAAAGCAGATCAAAGAAAAGAATCAATATTCAGAGAGATGAGAAAGAGTCTTTAACAGCTTTGAACATATCCTCATGTTTCATGCGTCTCATCATAAAGGTGTTTTAAACTTGTGTCTGTTTAAGAGCTGCTATTGAAGAGGGTTTTATGTGTCAAACGATGCATTTAAATGTACGTGTCTCTGCATTTGGAGTGGAAACTTTACAGTATTGTCTAGAAGCGTCACTTAGGTGTTGTGTTTCCTGTTTTATTCACACCCTCAGATAAACTGAGGTCACAAACTCTTTACACACACCAATAAACCTCTGACACAACTGCTATTTTACACATGTGAAAGAAGAAACATGAGCATTAGAAACTTTAAAGTGTGTCATGATTCAACGGACTGAACTGAACGACCCTGATCAATAAAACACGTGTTTAACACTAATTTATGGATTATAAAGATAATTATATCAATGAATTGTAAACATCAGCAATACTGGTGTAACAGCAATACATAGTAATGTAATGCTGATCTGTTATAAGTGAGTTAGTTGAGTCTGTAGTAAATGACCGTGGTGTAATCAGAGGTGTACAGGAGCCCAGCAGAGGGGATTGTGGGTAGTTCATCATGACTGTTAATCTGAGCATGAAAAATAGAGAGAAAATGTACAATAAAAGGAGAAAACATCACATAAGCACAACATAATGTACAAACACACACACACACACACACACACACACTGTGACTCACCAATGTATTTCTCTCCCTCTTTCTCTTTTCTAATGTCGAGGTTCTTCCTAATTACCCAAAACAAAATGAATCAATTAGTAAAACATAGAGCAACTAGATCAAACTGGAGACAAACAGCAGCATCTGAGACAGAAACTCATTGAGATTTTACTGTTGCTCATTGAAGCAGAACAGAGAAACTCAAATAACTTTAATGATTCAATTGTTTCAGCAGATAATAAATGATCAAACCTCGTCTCTTGTGTCTTAATTTACACACAGTCAGAGTGAATCCACCAATCAGCAGCAGACTCACACACACACAAATAATGATGATCATGGAGAAATCTGAAAATAAAACACACACACACACACACACACACACACACACACACACACACACACACACAGTGCTTATTAGAGAACAACTAAGAGATACACATGAATGAAATATTAAAATTTATAATGTTCATTTTCAGCCCTTTTCTATCCAGCATAAATGTATGTTTTCACACTTATGGGTTATTAAACATTTTTTAAAAGTTTTTAAAACCTTGTTTTAAAAACATTTTATATTAATTAAATATTTATAGAACTCTGTTTGCAATGTTTGTCATAAAGGAACTAGTTTAGTATTGTAAATGTTCATGCTTCACATTTCAACTATTATTATTTTTTATGAACCTGAATTATTCTGCAGTAACAAGAGTGTATTGTAGACTCTTCTGCAGACTTACACATAAAACATGCTCTTCTTCATTTGTCTCTGAGTTTTGTGTTTCTTACTGAGACTCTGAACCTTCAGCTCATGTTTGTGGTTTTGAGCTGGTCTGAGAACAGCCTGTTCATCACAAACACTAAACACTTCCTGCATTGTAATGTTGCTTTATGTTTTTATTAGTTGAGTGTCACTGTTAATGTCAAATATTAATGTCAGTGCATCATTAGATGATGCTTATAAGAAAATAATATCTAGTGTTGCAAGTCAAGATGATGTCACACCTTTAATACACAAAGACATTTTGTAATACACACATTTTTTTTATTAGTTTTTGTTAAATTTTCATGCTTAATGCTAAAATAAAATCTTAATAGTCATGCTAAGAATAGTTTGACAAACTTAAAATCAGCCAATTATATTATTCCATTTTCTAGATTATCATAGTTTTAAGTTTTCATTTGTCACACTTCTGACTTGGCTACACATAAAAATCAACTCTGCTCAGAGCACATAAGGTCCCACTCTAAAGAGTGTTAAAGTAACTCTTAATCAGAGTTAAGTTAATGAGATAACTAAGTGATTAATTAAGTGATGATTGAGCATTAGTGATGAACACCTGCTGTTAACAAGCAGAATCACTGAAGGAAAGAGAAACAGAAAAACTAAAATTGACTTCAACCACAGTCTCAGATGAAATCAACTGAAGAGAAAAGAAGACATTAAATCTGTGAAGATCTCAGCAGAGGAGGATTAAAGGGACACTTCACCCATTTGCATTAAGCTTTGCATTGTTAGAAACCCAGTCATACTATTGAATGGTCATGCAACATTTTTTCATTTTCCCCCGAGACGAGAGAAATCTGTATTTACCTCTTTACACTTCCTCCTACAATGACGCAAAAATCGTCTGTAACGGGGTTTAGATGTTATGGGAAGAAGGAGGCGGGAACCGGCGAACATTCAACATTTTTAATAAATAAATAAACAAATACAAAATGAAAGTAAAAACCAGCAGCCCCTCACGGACGACTGCTGGCAACACAGAACATCAAATAAAACACAGGCCTGTTCCTCTCTCGCTCTTCACTGTCGTCGCTCCTCCTTTATGCTTCCGCTCCTCCGTGAGAGATGCGAGACCGGTGCGTCGCGCACGTGTCGCTCATTATCAATCGCGCCACCGGCCTCGCGCCGTCCTCCCACGGCCCTCGACCTCGTCGTGCTCGCCACATCGTCATTTTGCGTCATTGTAGGAGGAAGTGTAAGAGGGGGGGGGATTTCTGTTAAGACTACAAGCACTAGATCCACCCTTTCAAACCCGCCCATAGGGGGTTGGACCTAATGCGCTAACAGACCTATCACAGATCAGTGCGAGTGCGTTTGATTTCAACGGCAGAAACCTGCAGAAAACAGGGACGAAGAAAGCTGAGTAGTAGGGGTTACCATACTCTATTTCCCGGACATGTCCGGCCGTCGAGATCGACAAAAATGTCCGGGATTCAGCTTTTGCTTTCTGCGGTCGCCATTCATTGTTTACATGCTCACCTTTTGTTTCAATCTAACTGAATTCACCCCGATTGGTGAATCTGAATGTAATGTTTACATGAATGCTAAACAAGTGATCGGTTGATTTGCGTTTTAACATTGCTAAGAAAATACCCGCACCTCCGTGAGAGATAGCCCATGAGACCGGTGCATCTCACAGGCGCGCTCATCAGTAATCACAGTAATACAGGGAGCAGGACAAGGCTAGCGCCGCGGGAGAAAGACGCGAGGCCGGTGGCGTGATCGGTTGAAAGACGCGAGGCCGGTGGCGTGATCGGTTGATGTGTGTTTTACCATTGCTAAGAAAATACCTGCTCCTCCGTGCGAGATACGAGAACAGTGCCTCACAGGTGTCGATCGTCAGTAATCACGCCACCGGCCTCGCGCCGTTCTCCCGCGCCCCTCAGCCTCGTCCTGCTCGCCACAGTAAACATGATGAATGGCGACTGTAGAACGCAAAAGCCGAATCCCGGACATTTTGGGAAAACTCGTCACGGAGACTCACTCGTAGCCTAGCCTTGCCTTGATGTTTTTGTTTTCAACTGTGCGCTGTCTTACCGGTAGGCGTGGCTTGGGAGTGGCCTTGTAGGGCAGCGAAGCAAGTGCATTCTGGGAGTTGTTGTCTTTCATCCACATAAGCCAAAAATACATTTTCTGGCTTTTCTCAGTCTAGAAAGCTCCAAATTCAAAAATAATTTCACATTTCTTCTACATAAATGACCCACTTTCAATACACATTCATGTCTCCACGGGTGAAATGACCCTTTAAACAACTCCACAAACAGCATTACCAGCTTCACTTATTACTAACCAGACTGAGGTTATTTCTGTCATATGTCTACTTAAGTTATTTTTGAGAATTGACAGAGGTTTAGATGTTGATGTTTTATATGTATACAAAAATCTTTGGTCACCATTATGGTGATCTGTGTTTGCTTTAGTTGGGCAGTTTCACTCTTGGCTTTTTATGTGAGTTAGTGGCTTTTGTAACAGAGTTTACCAAAACACATAATTTGTTGCAAAGGAAGCCAAAAAACAAAGATGATCAGGTGATATATTTTCCAGCATCATAAAGTAGAATAATTCATTAATCTTTTTCCTGACCAAAAGTGGACATTTGTTATTAATAGACTGCATAGACCGATGATAATTTATTGCAACAGATAATCATTCTGAATTTTGGTTTTTAAAACACATTATACATTTTTTTTAAATCCTGGTTACAGTAATTTATTGTAAATAATACTCTTTAGTCCTCTAAATTCATGGTAATGGTTCACAGTGTACGTATGTGAACCAGCGGCGGTTTCTTCATTAGGGCGATCGGGCGACGCACCCCCAAAGTGTGAAAGGGACTTTTTCAATCACAATCTCATTCAACCACAGAGTTGCTAGCAGCAGTCACTCACTGTTGTTCTGCCTCTGGATATAGTCCAGTCAGCGCCAAGTCACGTTCTGTGGAGTACCGCCTCTTTTTGGGCGATTTCACTCTGGCTGAGAATCGCCCAGTTTGTTCCCATAGACTTACATTCAAAGCGGGCACTGCAATGCATTCTCTATGGGTTCCGGGAGGGCTCGCACTAACGTGCTTTCGTCATCATACGTAAACTTCACTTGTGCAGCGATTGGTGGAAACAAATATACCTCTAATAATATTTAGCCATAAGCTGAAGTGACATCCAATAATTTCCTCAGTGCATAACTTGCATTCCACGGACATATTCTCCATCTGTAAATGTTAGAAAGTCAATATTTCCAGTTTTCTGTCATGAGTGAACGAGCTTTCTGCAAGCTAAACTTCCGTGAACGAGTGCCGCCGCGTGCATGCGCGCCGAACAGATGGAGCGCAATAGAATAGTCAGCGCAATTATTCTGACTAAAATATACATTAGCACTAAATTATAAATATATTTAGCTAAAATATTTGTTGTTGAATATTTGTTGTTGTTGGTGAACATAAATGTGCTAGAGAATTTCAAACCTACATGTGTATTTTTATGATATTAGCTTTGTTTTTATTTTATTTTTTATTTATTTTAAGTTTAGTAAATTTAACTACTTCTTTAAAAAGCATTATTTTGTTTTTAGATTGTAATGTTGCAATGTTAGAATGTAATGTGACCCCTTTTTTGGATAGACTGCAGATAGACAGCAAAGTTACACTATGTTTGTTTTTATAACCTTCAATATGAACATTGTTTGTAGGACAATATTGATCAGGATATTACTTTTTTTTTTTTTTTTTTTTTTCAAATAGAAAAATAATAATTAAATGCTCAGATTATACCATACATCGCCATTTAGCCCAAAAATTCAGATTTATTTGGCAATTGGCTATTTCCCAACCCTACCGGCTGAAGTTTTAGCTAAACTTTAGGCTAATGATAGCTACATTATTATCACTGTTATATTGTTATTTAACAATTAGCCTACATTCAGTCCTGGATTAATAATCCAGGACTGGATTTTTAGTCCTGGATTAAAAATCCCCCCCCCCCCCCCCCCCCCAAAGCCGCCACTGATGTGAACAATGAATTTGCTTAAGCTCAGGGTAAACTAGTCCTCTTTAAATATGCCTATGTAAAACATCAGCATTTAGGCTATTGGTGTGTAGTAGTAGGCTTATCATTTTTACCCAGTGAGAACAAGTTAGTATACTGATATCTGGCAGTTTAGAAAGTGGTCAGATGTTCATTCAGTAAGTGCTGTAAGTTCAAAAGTGAATAATTTTATATAAGGTTTTTTTGCCTCGTCACATTGATGCACCACTGCTGAAAGGCAGTCCAATGCTAGCAATCATATTTTATACACCAGAATACAGTGGTGTGGTTCAGAGTCCTGCACTGGTTCTGTTTGGTAAACCTGTAGTACTTAACAGAACACGACCCGTTATCCAACAGCAGCCCTAATTTTAATTCTGACCCGACCCGTTTGACATAAAGTTTGATACGGAGCAGGGTCAGCAATCTCTCGAGAGCCACACCTGTGGATTTTAAGACCTGACGTGCCTCACGAACATTCCGCTGAACGTCTTTTCCACACAAGCCTCAATGCAAAAAAAAAACAACCTTCCCAATGTGGGCCCTCGAGAGAATTTCGCAGATTGTAGAGTTGTTGCTGGTGAACTGTAGGTCCCCGTACACCATCTGCCCCACCGAAGAGGACAACACCAGCCCGCTCCAAATCCAAATCCAGAGTCTAGCGAGCCCATCCCTGCAAGCTGCACAGATATTACGCTAGAGCCCAGTGCAAATTGTGGAGATCGGCCTGCAGTGATGAACAAGCCAGAGAGAAACTGCGCCAGACATCACCCCGGAGCAGGAGTCACACGGAGAGTCTGACCAGGTGCTTGAGCCGGCAACACCGTGCCCCGCCCACAACCCTGCCACTGTGGATGACTATGGCCTGGCCCCTGGAAACTGTTTGGAACTTTTTGAGGAGAAAACCCCCTGTCTCTCTCTGCCCCCACTGATCCTTCCCAGCCTAGAGTTTCCTGATTTCCCACTGGTCCCTCCCAGCCTAGAGTTTCCTATGTTTCCTGAGTGCCCGTCCAGCCCCCCACATCCTCTTCCCAAATAAGCCAGTTCCACAGGCCCACCTTCACTGTTTCTCTTCAGCCACTCTGCATCTCCTCCTACACATCTCAGTGAGGATCTGCCTCAAATCTTCAGGTTATCAGCACAGCCTAGTTCAGAAGATCCCCTGGCTCCGCCTCCAGCCTCTGAACCCATCGCTCCACCTCGGCCTGTCGAACTATCGGCTCCTCTTTGGCTCCACGGGGATCCCTCGTCCCTCCAGCTTCACCTTGGTCAGATGTCGTTCTGCCTGTGCTTTCGGCTTCACCTTCCATCTGGCTTTGCCTTGGCCCTCGGTCCCTGTCCCCACAGGCTCCGCCTCAGTCCTCTGGCTCCACCTTGGATGCTCGTCGCTGCGGCTCCGCCCTGGTCTTCAGAGCTATTGATGTCATGTGGGCTCCACCTGGGTCTCCACCTCCAGCTGCTCCATCTCTGTCCATCTATCGCCCCCCTTGTGTCGAAAGCCAAACCTCCACTCCTCCCTCCCTTGACACCGCCTTGGGGCCTAGTCGTCTACCAGAGCCTCCTTTGGACTCTTTATGTCACTCTTTGCGCCTTCTGGGAGGGGGAGCTTCTGTCACATGTAAGTTTTGTGTCTGCCTGAGCACTAGTTTGTCTCCTAGGTCACATATCAGTTAATAATTCTGTCCAGGTGTTTTGTGTTAAGTTAACGATTACTCCCTGTGTTTATAAGCACTGTTTTTCCTCCGTTTCCTCCTGTACTTAATAAAGACTGTTTTAAATGATGCTCCTATGTTGTGCGCATTCTTGACACAGCCACCTGTGACAATACCCAGAGAGTAACATTGTTTCGGCCCAAATCCAGCCCACATCTGGCACTTGTGGATAACTGATAAATGCAGCGTGGAATGATGGCGTTTGGGTGGACCACTCTTGTTTGAAAAAGCCACATGTCAGCCAAGAGCAAAGAAATAAACTAGAACTGGACCTTATCTGAGCCACAACACCTGTGTATATTAACCCTCTGGGGTCTGAGGTGTTTTCTGGGCCTGGAGGTGTTCTGACATGCTCTGACATTTGTGCTTGTTTCTGTTACTTGTGACATTTTCATGGCTGAAGTCTAATTACACTGTATTCAGCACAAACTCTGCTACAATAATATATCAGCAGCATGTATGTAAAAGTTTGTAGTTTTGAGATAATGACATTTATGCGTGGTTTGTGAAAATACCCAAAAAAAATTGTCACTGAAATAAGCTCATGAAACCCATACGGATTATTTCTTCACAAGACTTTTGAAAATTGTATGACGTAGCCTAGAATATTTGCTCCAAAACTATGTGAAAATCATCCTGACTGCTCATTCAGAGAAGACAATATATTGATTTAAAATTTCCAAGACGTGTTTTGTGTGAGAAAGCTTTATGCGAAGGGGCGGATCACCTCATTAATATGCAAGCTTTTCACACCTGAGAAAGACAAAGACACTCCCTAATGGCCCTATTAGGAGCTATCAGGCCCTATCATTCTGAGCAACCTTGCACAAAGAATGAGGAGATTTAAAAAAGAATGGCTTTTTGATTGTTTGGATTTATTTACAACACAACATAATCCAAATATGCACAACGAATGACAAAAAATCACACTATTGAAAACAATAATCCAAAGACAGAGACCTTTGTGCCATTCCTAAAAACATTGTATATACCTTTCATTTCCAAGGTAACGTGCGTGTTCGCGTTCCATGTGGAGATTTGCATGTGAATCTCTTTTGCGCGCATGGGCGTGGTCAAATTAAAAATAATTAGCAAGTGCGTGAGAAGCTGGACACCTTGTTGGTTTTATACAAATTACTTAAACAGAGAATATTTGTTTTCAGTTTGAATCCGATCATTTAAAAGTACACACTTAAATGTTTATAAAGGTATATGGCTCATAAATGTGTGACAAGTATTCACTGAGTTTTGTTTCAGTTTATAGACGTGCTCAAGAAAAAAAAGTTCACCGCGACGGAGAGGCAGAACGCACACCCTGTTTATTTTCTTTATTTTACAAAAGCACAATGTTTTGATTCGATTGTAAGTGGACACATACAAAAGTAGAAATATCACAGATTCTTTTTTCATATTTCTTTTTTCTGTATGACCATAAATGACGGAGAAATTTAAGTTAGCAATAATAATGTGCCAGAACACACCTAATTTTCAGACCAGCTGCCCATGGGCGCACAGATGGGTGCAAATGCAAATGGTCATACTGTGGAGCATGTGGAGTTGTTTAATGACGTTGGAGACATCAAAATGTTTAGATGTCAACCAATTTTTCATTTTCAACCAAAATTTGATGAGGTTACACTTTTAGCTCACTGTGAACTCACATTGTGATCATATGGAGAGATCACTGTGAGATCAACATGTTGACTGGGCTACTACCCTTCAATAGGGAGGAGTTATTCCAACACCTTCTGCCTCTGATGACTTCCAGTGTCCCTCCGACCCCTTAATGGAGTGGAGTTATCACCAACCGTCTGCCTCTGATGGCTTTCGGTAATACACATTACATTAATAAAAATCATATAGTAGCCTATCCTTGCCTTGTTTTTGAATAAATAAAACAAATAGTGTAAAATACATTTCATATAAAGTTTTTCTTAATCTTTTCCACTGGCCAAATAGTTTTTTTAATTGATTTATATTTTTAATGGACAGATAGGCCTTGTTGTGCATTATTTGCACGAAACTATTTTCTCAGACAATCTGCTATTATCATGATAAGAAATTATCCATGTAGTTAAAACATTAAAACACAGCATGCCAGAGGAAAAGTGTTCAAAAGCATTGCATCCACAACAAATATTTATATTTATTGAATATAAAAAAAAATTGTAACTTCTCAGTAATGATTTTATGTAGTTTAAGTGTTTAACTCCATTAATGAGAATGGCATATTTAATCTAAATCTTTATATAGAAGTAAAACATAGATTCAATTATTATTTTATTTATTTAAACTGTTATTGTGAACACGCACTGTATTTATGATTAGGACTCATAATGAAGATTTACGGTTTTACTTCATCTGCCGTTAGATAGGCTATATATGCGTCAGTTTCACTAAATGGCCCAACATGCTCGCTGGCGCAGACATTTGAGAAGGGATGGATATTTGCTTAAGTGATATTCTTGGTGAGTGAAATTATATTTGTATTATCTTTCTGTGTATATATCATTTTATTTAGATATTCTGTCTAAAAGTGACCAAAAAGACATTTAACTCCAGCTCACCATCGGTGTCGCCAAACTGCTCCATCTCCAAAATGTTCGTATAGGCATGGGTCAGAGTTTGCGTGCAGGTGCGCAAATTTTCCCGAAAATCACAACTTGTGCGTCAGAACTGGCGTATGCCTCTTTCAAAGCCTGTTTTGTGCATGTGCAACGGTTATAAATGAGGTCCCTGGTGTCCCACACTCACGTCTGAGTGCGTGTGTAAACTCACCGTCTCTCTGCCTAATTCTCTCGATTCTTTCAACCAGAAAGCCCTAACCAAAAAATGGTGTATTTAAACATGTTTAATCAATTTAAACTTGTGCAAAGTGTCCGTGCAAAATCAGTTTTTGTGTGTTTGTAGTAATTGTTGGTTTGGTGTGTTTGAGTGCTCATTGTAACAATTACGCACAATGGTGTAACTTTGGCTTGAGAAGTGTGTGTGTGTGTGTGGGGGGGGGGGGGGGGGGTTTGTACAAATACATGTACATTTAGGGACTGTAGTGATACAAATTCCACGACAAATTCTGCCAAAAAGAATAATAGGCTACTAAACTATGTACAAGAAAAAGAGAGCATGTGTTGTGTGATATCTCTGCGCCCAAGTAGCAGTGCTTCGCCTGTGCTTCCCTCTAATATAGTCCCAAGTCAATATCTGCCTAGAAAATCGCCTAGTGTTAATCTGCATCGCTATTTGTACTCATTGTGAATACGCAGGCCACAAGAAGTAATTAGGTGGGTTTTTTATTTTTATCACTTTTACTCAGGACATGCTAGCTGGCAACAAAGGATTCCATTCATTAAACTAAGCTAAGCTCGCACCGACCCTGTCAAACTAAAACAATGCATGCACTGAGACAAAAATGCATTTGCCCACCTATCTAAATGTAGGAAAGAAGGTGAATAAGCCCTATTTCAAAAAACGGTGGAGTGTTCCTTTAAATCTGGCCCAAAAGCAATGGAGAAATAATAAACTTTAACCTTACCCCTTTTAACAGTGAGGTTGACTTTAGTGATGATGTGAGATCCACACCAGTATATCCCAGAATCCTCTTCTCTCAGATCAGTGATGTTTACAGTAAAGACTCCAGTAGAAGCTTCATCACTGAAAGAGAATCGATCATCTCTGATCTTCTCCAATGAAACTCCATCCTTCACACACATGGAGGGTTCATGTGCTTTGCAGAAGCATTTCTGATGTTCATCATGATGTTTGCACTGGATTGACACGTCGTCTCCTTCATACTTAGTCAAGTTCAGCTCTGGAAATATTAGAAATATAAGAACATCAATTCACAGCCATAGTTTCACATATTCAGATGTATAAACCTTCCTCACCCTCGTTCATGATGACGATCAGATGAGTGTAAAGATAATTCACGTCTCTCTCTAATGTCACTGCACACCAGTATTTCCCAGCATCCTCTGCTGTCAGTCCAGTGATGGTCCCAGTGAAGACACTTGCAGTGACGTCATCATTCAGAGTCAATCTGTCAGTCTTGGTCTCTTTCTCTTCTCTCACAGTCTCATTGAGAGTATTTCTATCTCTAGTGGAGCACTTCCCCTTACAGAGAGACTTTGACTTTGATTTATAGATTGAATCATAAGGGCAGAAGATCTCAGCAGATTCTCCTTCACGTCTCACTACTGGAGCCACTGCAAACAAACACAGACATTTAACACACATGATTCTGAATATACTGTATTTACTACAATGAAATCATCTGAATTCACTCACTGAAGAGGTTGAGCTGAATTTTGGTGGTCAGGGAGATGAAAGTCAAATGTGTGTCTCTGGTTTCTGCTCCACACCAGTAAACTCCAGCATCTCTAACGCTCACATTACTGATGCTCACTGTAAAAACTATCTCTTCATTTCTCTCAGATGAAGGACTCATTTCTGTCACTGCAGATGTGCTGATGTTTTGACAGATCATCCTCTTTGCAGAAATGAACTTTATGTTCCTCTGGGATCTGACAGGTGATTTTGACTTCTTCACCAAGATGAGCAGATTCAGTCACAAACGTTGCATCTGCAATCCAAAATAAATTTCATAAAATCTGAACCAACACTTCATGTATGCCAGATAAAGTATTTGCGGTTCCTCACCGTCTCTGACGTCCAGCTGAAGTTCAGTGAAGCTCTCAGTATAGTGAGACACATTCACTCCACATCTGTATGTTCCTGCATCTGCAGCTTTCAGCTCTCTAAAAAACACCATCAAGACTCCTGCTCTGGTGTCGTCATATAAAGAAACATCTCCATTCTCCATCCATTCATCCTGAACTCCTGGATTCTTCCTCTCTGAACATCCATCTGATTCTTTACAGATGTATTTTGGCTTGGTTTTGTGTTGAGGATGTTCACACTTGATCATCATACGACCTCCTGAGTGACCAGTCACTCTAGACACGCCCACTTTAGCTGTCAATCACAAATATCTGACTGAATCAGTGTCTTCATCAAATGTGACATGTGGCAAATACTGAAGAAGCAAACACTGACTATGTGAACTCACTAGATGGCATTGATAGTATGACTCACCCATGATGTGTAGATGAACAGTATTAATAATGGAGTAACTGTACGAGTCTCTGTAGATCCAAACTCCACATAAATAAACTCCTCCATCATCTGGAGTCACAGCAGTAATTCTCACACTGAAGAGGTTTTTATGTTTGTCATCAGAAATACTAATTCTATCTTTCCTATACCATTTGCTGTAAATCATCTCAAAAGAGTCTTTTCCTTCTTTGAATATGATCTTGGGATCATTAATATGATTCTGTGAATATTCACAGCTGAAGGTTGCAGTTTCTCCACTTTTCAACATCACTCTCTTTGACACTTTACAGCAGGAATCTGTAATTCAGAAAAAAAAGAAAAGAAATAGATTCACATATATAAAAGCTTTGAAATGTTCCACAGTTTTACTAAACACAAACTTTAATCTTAATATGACTGACCTTCTTCCACATTCAAAGTCATATCAATGGACCACTGGTCTTCAACTGCAATCTGGTATCTTCCAGCATCATGTTGGTTCAGTTCTCTGATGTAGATCACGAGTTTTCCCTCATTGTTTTTAAACAGTGTGAATCGTCCTTCATTAATCCATTTATCATGTGTCCTATAATTTATTATTGTTCTAAACTCGGGTAATTTGGCCATATATTTAGCGGAGTAAGTGGACCATGTTTTCCCAGAATCAACAAGAAGACTTCCTCCAGAATATCCAGTGACACTGACGCATCTCACTGCACCTGTCAATCAGATTGATACAGTGATCAGAAACCTCATGAACAGAAAACAGCATCATTACTGCAGTGATGAAAGAGAAAAGCTCTGACCTGAGATCAGGGAGAAAGTGAAGAAGATGAGGAGGATCTTCATTGTGAGTTGAGTTCAGTCTTCTTTATGCTGAATGTTCTCTGTGTGAATCTCTCTGTCTCTACATCTGTCTGCTTTAGTTCCTTCCTCTTTCTTCAGCTCTTTATCAGTAATGATCAGCTTTACTGGCTCCTCCCACCATCAGCACTGACTGAATATTACATTAATCACACTGAAAGAGCGCCACCTAGTGGAGGATACAGTGTCTGATACTGAGAGCTCATACAGGCTTCATCTTCTCTATAGAAGGACAAATGACACTGAACATAATTCATAAGCATTATTTAAATCTTCCTCTAGAGGGCGACAATATAATCTACATGCAATGTGTCTTTAGGTGGTCTCAGTAAACAAGACACTTTCAAGATTAAAATTAATTAAAATAAAAGGTTAAAACAACAAAACATAATGAAAATTCTAAAAATGCAAGATATAGTGCATAATATACCACATACAACTGACATAATCCGTACATCAGGATATGTTGAGTTACAAAGGCTGATTCACTCTCTACAGAAACATCTTGATTGATTTCATGTCTTTATGAAACAGCTTCATCTTCCTGAGACTCTGGGAAAAAATGCACTGTATACTTTGGTTTTTGACATCTTTATCAGCAGTCTAGTCAAGTCAGCTTTATTTATAACGCAGGATATGCAGTTCAGATTGTTTCAAAGCAGCTTTACAGGGATCATATGGAAAATAGGAAAATGCTGTTAGAAACTTTAACATTTTTTAGGAGCACTGTAAATTCCCCGATGTTAAATTTACATCGCTCAGTGTTCATATGGGAACCACCAGCAGGGTTTTAAAAAACACTGAAGCAGTGTTAGAATTAATGAGATGCTTAAAGGGATACTCCACTTTTTTTGGAAATAGGCTCATTTTACATCTCCCCCAGAGTTAAACAGTTGAGTTCTACCGTTTTCGAATCCATTCAGCCGATCTCCGGGTCTGGCGGTACCACTTTTAGCATAGCTTAGCATAATGAATTGAACCGGACAAGACCAGTAGCATCTCTCTCAAAAAAATGAACAAAGAGGTTTGATATTTTTCCTATTTAAAACTTGACTCTTCTGTAGTTACATCGTGTACTAAGACCGACGGAAAATGAAAAGTTGCGATTTTCTAGGCTGATATGGCTAGGAACTATATGGTATGGTATGGTATATATTTTATTGTCCCTTTAGGGAAATTCTTTTTCACATTTCCAGAAACGCTTTTCATTGTGCATACTCACGGCACATATGGACATACATATTTTCATACACAGTAAACATTTGACACATACATATATGAAAAAAAAAAAAAAAAAAACATACACTATTTCACTGCAAAACAATTTATCTATCTGTGTGGCTTTGTCTTATTGAGTGTTTGGATAGCTGAGGGGATTAGGCTTTTGCTGAAGCGGGTTTTATTGCATCTTATGCTTCTGAACCTCCTGCCAGAGGGTAGGAGTGAGAAGTAGCGGTTGAGTGGGTGAGTAATGTCCAGGGATATTACATGAGCTATACGTGTGATGGCTTTGGTGTTTAGTTCTTGTAGATTTGGAGTGGGCAGACCTATTATTTTGGAGGCAGTATTGGTTATCTTGGTAAGTTTGTTACGTTTTTTTACAGTAAGTATGTTGAAAAAACAGGTGGAACAGTATAGTAGGATGGGTTGAGCAATGCTAATATACAGTAGTAGGAGTAGATGGGGGGCAACATGAAGTCCTTTTAGTTTACGCACCGCTGACAGTCTTTGGGTTGCTTTTTTCTGTATGTCTGTTGTGTGGTGTTCAAAGGTGAGGTTATTGTCAATTGTGAGTCCAAGATATTTGAAGTGATCTACTGTCCCTACTGTTTCGTTGTTAATGATAATGGGGTGATGGGATTGTGCCGATCCAAAAAAACATTTCTTTTGTTTTACTGATGTTGAGTTTGAGATAGTTATTTCCACACCACTGCGTGAAATGGGAGACTGTATTAAGATATTCTTGGGTTGAATGTGTGTCTGTGAGGAGTCCAAGGATTGCAGTGTCATCGGCATACTTGAGGAATATGGTATTGGGTGAGGGACTGGTACAGTCGTTTGTGTAAAGGGTGTAAAGAAAGGGGCTTAAAACACAGCCCTGCGGGGCTCCTGTGTTGGAAGTCAGTATAGTTGTGGTGGTTGTGCTTACCCGTACAGCCTGTTGTCTGTTGGTGAGGAAGTTGTGGAGAAGATGGATCAGGCGGGAGGGGACATTGAGGTGGAACAGTTTCTGGATCAGTAGATGTCTCTGAATAGTGTTGAATGCAGAGCTGAAATCTGCAAACAGAATCCTGACAGTCGTGCCTGGAGAATCCAGGTGTTGTAGGACGAGGTGCAACAGGCATGCTACAGCGTCCTCAGTGCCTCTCTTGGCCTTGTAAGCAAATTGGAGGGGATCCAGATGTGGACGGACATGTGGCAGGATGGATTGTAGCAGCAGATACTCCAGACACTTCATCAGGATGGGTGTAAGAGCAATGGGGCGGAAGTCATTGAGTTCTTTGGGACGTGTTTTTTTTAGGTACTGGAATTATTGTAGCTGTTTTCCAGAGGGTGGGGATTTTGCATTGATGGTAGACTTCACAGAAGAGTGGGAATACTCTCTATACTCTCATTCCTGCGTAATAATCAAGAAACTTTGCTGCCGTATCATGAGTGCAGCAGGCGTAATGATATGACGCAGCGCCTGATAATAGTCCCCAGCTCAGTAGCCTATTATCAGGCGGCATGCGCTGCGTCATATCATTACGCCTGCTGCACTCATGGTATGGCAGCAAAGTTTCTTGATTCAGCTGAATGGATTCGAAAACGGTAAAACTCAACTGTTTAACTCTGGGGGAGATGTAAAATGAGCCTATTTCCAAAAAAAGTGGAGTATCCCTTTAAGTGATTAATTGAGTGATGATTGAGCATTAGTGATGAACACCTGATGATAACAAGCAGAATCACTGAAGGAAAGAGAAACAACAAGAACTACAACTGACTTCCAGCCTAAAGTCGCGTGCGATATTCGCCGACGTTTAACGCCTCGTGACTAAACAAAGGGTGCCAATGTGAGTGTGCACACCGACGCGAAAAACGCCACGCGTAAAAGCGTCATTTTTTAAAAAACGCCTCGGGTTCGTATTTTTGGTTTGACGCGCCGCGTCAAAAACAATCCAACCAATGAGATTGGCGCTTTTGCTCACGTGTCTGGAGCTTCTGAAGTTACACTAAAACACAACTTGGGGCGCTCAAACACAAAACAGTCTTGCCGAGCACACATACGTAACGGCGAAGAAGATATACACCAAGTAGCGTCTACACCATAGATGTCATATAATAAAGGCCTTATATGGATATCTATGGTCTACACTGCTGGGAAGAAATAAGACGAGGAAGATGCAAGGCAAGATGAATGTAGAGCTGCTGGTCTCGTTGGTGTTGGAACATAAAGAACTATATGACAACGTTACATAGGCTTGTAACTTTTACATTAAGCGCCATCTAATGTCAGGGAATGAATTAGCATGTTCACTCGGCTCATCGTCAGTGAAAATCGCTTAGGTGTGAACACAAAAAACGTGTTGAAAAATGGTGGCGAATAATTCGTCCCGGTTTGTACGGCCCTTTAGTCTTAGCGGCTGTTTACATGACACCTTTTTCAACTAAAAACGTGAAACTTTTTGTGCGCTTTGGCCGTTCATTTACATGACAACAGAGTTGTGGGTGTCTGAAAACGCAAACTTATGACTGCACACCAGTCAATCTCGCGAATCTCTAATGGTGACCAAACATTTTCAATAAAACATCAACATCTGTTAACTCTGTTAACTCTCAAAAAGAACTGTACTTCTGTCATGATAACTCTCGGAGTGATTGGCATGGTAATGGATATGACAATGTTAATATGTTTGGCCTTAGCGGAATAGATCTGCTACACTGCTTCTGCTGTAGAGCATGTACAGAGACTTGCTACTGCCCATACACACACGACACGCTGCCTTCCTGAATTAACGCTGCACTCAATTTATGACTGCATTTGGTTGAACTTATTAGCAAAAATAGTTTTGAGATTTCACTTCCCTCTAGCAAATGTTACAGGTGACCTGATTAAATCATTTTGAAGGGAGAGCTGTGATATATTATAAATATTTTTATTTTTTATTTTTTTATTTTTCATATACTAAACAAATGCACATTATGTTTTATGGAGTGGAAAGTCTGTGCCCATCGATACTGAGATAAACATCCTGTTCTTTTCATATACAGGAGGCTGAAGGGTTTCAGGGTTTGACCCACAGAAGATAAATAGAGCAAAAGAAAACCACAAGCTGGAGAACATCTCATGCTGTTGATCTTTAACTGACCACAGTTTTAAACAACCCTGCAAACACAAAGACATTTACAAACAAGTCTCTTTATCTAAGTAAAGAACAAATACTGGGCTAAAGATCATGTTTCTAAAATACACACTTTTGATTTTTACTAACAAAAAGTCGACGTGTCAACTGATTGGGATTACGTTTAGGGAGCCTGTCATCTTTGAGTATTGTTTAAATGATCCAATGTACATTGGCGTGCGTGAATTGCATCTCGCGCACTGCCCGCAGTGCGGGTATAAACACGGAAGCGGATGGACACACCACTTGTCTTTCGCTTTGGAACAGATCGGCATCGATTTCTCTGAAGAGTGCTGTAGTTTACAACGAGCGAGTGTGTCGGTGTTCTTCTAGGAGCGAGTGCAGCAGTGATCGCGAGCTTTGAGCTCTCAACTGCTGTTTTAACAGCATCAATGTTTTGTGTTTTTGTTGACGGCTGGTTAGATGGCGGAGTGCTTCACTGTTTCAGTTCACTGTTCAATGTTGCCGCGGTCATTCCCCTGTGTGCTCCAGCACTGGTGATGGGTCCCATTTCCTGAAAGAGCAACACGGGTGCGTTTGCATCTTTAAAAAAAAAAAAGGATGCCGTTCCACCCGATCGGTCTGGCGATGTCTACATTAGTGGTCCAGGAGCGCTATCGTTGGCTGAGCCTGGTTGATATGGCGGATGCAGGCAAGGTTTGGTTCCTGGTCTCCCCAATTTCCCAGGTTAGGCTGATCGGCGATGTGGTGGAGAGCTGCGCCCAACAGATCTCTGCCGCCCAAGCACAGACGGAGGCCATCCGGCACATCCTGCCCCGGTGGCACGCTGCTGCCTCCACCCTGCTGCCGGTGGCAGTTCCTCCGCCTGCTCGTCGCCGAGGGCGTCCCCCTCTCGCGCTACTGCTGGGACCCCACAGCAGCCTCCAGCCAGGCCTCAGCATAGAGCCGGCCGCAGTAGGGATGCCCAGCCCGCTCCAGGCGCTGCCAAGCCAGGTGGCAAGCGATAGCGAAAGCGTTCCTGAGCAGGCCTCTCAGGGATGGAGGAGGATGCTCTTGGAGTTGGTCACCGATCCACTTCTTCCCTCTGGTGGAGGGCCGGGTGGAGTCTTTGTTTGTGTGTGTGTGTCTGTTCTGTGCTAGCTCCCAAAACAGCAGAGCTGGCGGTACCCACACTTCAAAGAAAGAGCAGTTCCTCTGTTCCTGAGTCTCAAGAGGGCCAGACTGGCAGAGTGCGACCCTGTAAAGCCTTGCACCCCTCAACTACCTCTTGTGTCAGTTAGTGCAGTTCGAGGACCCGGGCACGCCTTCTCATGCACTCTCTGCTGCCATGTAGAGACAGATAAGTGTTGCACTACACACTCAGACCCCGCTTCGGGCCGCCTTCGGGCCTTCCGAGCCGGATTCCTGAGCTGGGTCCCTGTTCTCTACCTCGCTGCCTCACTCTGAGTATGTCTGTGGTACTCCTGGTCCCCCTGTGTCAGTCTGTTGAAGCACTAGATGGTTCTCCCGACCAATCCAGCCGGTTCCTCCGTGCCAGCAGACTCGGCTAGACGATTTAATTCGTCAGGCGCCGCCCATGCTCAGCGCTATTCGTTACACTTCAGTGTTTCCGAATGTGCGTCTGTCTTGCGCACGGTCATCACATTCCTACTGGCGAAGGATGCGATTGAGCCGTTCCTCCAGCCGATATGAAAGCCGGCTTCTGAAAGTTGCCCGCACTTCATTGTACTCAAGTAAAAGTGAGTTACAACCATCTTGGTTCTGTGTCTCTTGATTCGGGCCCTTTTTTAAGCTTCCATTCAGGTTACAAACACAGAAACTCATTCCCAGTGCTCTGTCCCCAAGATTGGTCTGCAGCATTCGACCTGAAGGACGCGTACTTCAGATCTCTACCCTTCTGCAACGTCCTGTGCCCTTGCGTTGAGGGGTCGAAGTCCCAGTACAAGTCCCTCCCTTCGAGCCAGTTGGGTCTTCAGGTCAAATGGAGAAGAGTAAACTCGTCCATGGACTGAGGGTCTCTTTTCCGGTTTGGAGGTGGACTTGATCTACACGTTCCTCACCAGGACATGTCCGCTCGGTGCTACATAGAAGTGTGAAAGGGTATAGACATATGTGGTACGACATATGGAATGTCACTGAGGTGGCTCCAGCCGATAACGGGGGAGACGCAACCGGTTAACTGTTATTCTCCACATGTTACCTCCCCACGGGCAGGATGTGGCTTCCGCAGCGTATTCCAATGAAAGGTTAACGCTTTCCCAGTGGTCTTGTGGAACAGCAGTGACTTTCCTGGCCTAAGCCCTGTCCTATCTCCGCTTCAATATGTGGGAGGGTCAGAAGCCTTTTGTCTGGGCACTGGAAGGTGGCAGCACTAATGGCGTTTTAATAGGGATCCCAATCAGTCGACAAACGACTGAAAGGGAACGTCTCGGTTACGTATGTAACTCTCGTTCCCTGAAGGAAGGAAGACCCGTCGCCACTATTGCTGGACCACCGCTGACATGATACTTAGCCATAGAGAATGTAATGATGATAATGTGCATCCACATAAAATACAGCAAAACTACATTAAAACCCGGAGTTGTCGCTTGTTTAAAGTGGTATTGGAGTAAATTTACCAACATAAACAATACAAATGTCTGTCAGTGTGTATCATTGATTTGTGAACTCATTGTTTTTATTTAGTTTGATATGAAAAGTAAAATTGTCAAATCACACAGATAATTTGTTGATTTTCCTCAATTCATCACTTTCAGTAAATGTTGAAGGTGAATTACTGAATGATCAGCTGTTAGTCTTTATTGTCTTCTGTTCATCTTCTGTCTCTCTGTTCAGTCTCATGTGTCTCTCCGTGGGTTTCCTGAGTAAGTGTGTTTAATTAAACTGAACTGAGACCCTCAACCGTCACATGTTTTCTGTGGCTTTGAGCTGGACGGAAAAAAACTGTTTGTTCATATGGTGCTCCCAGGAGTACCTACCTGTTGTTTGTAATCATCAATAAGGGACTGATCCAGAATGTCTCTAGCAGGAACCCAACTTCTCTCCTCCAGACCGTAACCCTCCCAGTCCACCAGATACTGAAATCCGCGTCCCCTCCGTCTCGAGTCCAGAATACGATTGACCGAATACGTAGGTTTCCCATCTACGAGTCGCGGCGGTGGGGGAACCGGGACCGGCGGATTAAGATGAGAACGAAAAACAGGCTTCAATTTGGAAACATGAAAGGCGGGATGAATTCTCCTGTACGCTGGAGGAAGTTTGAGGCGGACTGTCACCAGACTAATGATCTTGGTGACAGTGAATGGGCCGATGAATTTAGGAGCTAGTTTATTAGACACGGAGCGGAGAGGAACGTTCCCGCGGCGGTAAATTGCGGGTGTGTATTTGCAGCCTCTTACCGCTAAGAGGCGCTACAATCACAGACTTTGCAAAGTGTCAGTTTCTTCTCTCTATTGCGTAATCTGCCGCCGCGCCGCGGCTCATTGAGAGCGATTGAAAGCTGGTAGCAAATCAATTCAAATGAAACATTTAACGAATTCATAATCACAATACTGAAATTACTGAAATTAAATTGAATAATGAAAAAAAATTCAACATAAAACAAATAGAAAAATATTAGGCCACATCAATGAGGCTTTGTAAGAGCATAAGACATTAGATTAACTGTATTCAGACAATACCTCTGTAGTCAAAACAACAGCATGAGCCTCTCGGAGCTTCAAGCGATCTGAGATCGAATCTCAGTGTAGCCGACAGTGTTTATGTTTTTCCGTTCTTGATGCTTAAATATGCATCTGTTTATTAAAGTCAAGCATCTTGTTTAATTATCAATTGTACATTACAACATAAATTTGCTACATTTCAGTTGAGTCGCTGCAAAGACGACACATGATGAAGGAAGACTGTCAGTCGATCGCACCAGAAAATGAAGATGATGAAGCTCGTCTTTAATCTGCTTTTTTTTTTTTTTGTGAATCATTCACGAAATTGAGATGACTGACAGTGATACCTGGCCAAAGCAACGGAAGACATTTTTCAAAACATATCGAACAAATCAGAAAAATACTTTCAATACAGTATTGCTTTCAATTAAAAATATAAACAATGAAAATGTAAAATAAAAATAAAATTAATTAAGTTTGAAAACCCATCACACATTTCAAGGTATAAATAAAGTGTCGGGACAGTTTTTTTATTTAAAACAGGGTTGCATCGATAGAGTTTATTCCCTTTGCGATGCGAAACACAGAATCTTATTCTTGCAATATTTTAAACTTCTATTGTCAAAGAAATTGCAGCTAAGTTAAAAAAAATTAAAACGGTACAAAGCGAAAAAAGTTCAAAGCAACATAAATTAAGGCAACATAAATTAAGAACAGGTGTTTTTCTTTGCCTCTCTCTCGCGCTGGATCTTTTTTTAGTAAGTTTATTTTGTCTCTCGTGCCGGGTCTTTCTCGAAATTAAACATTTCAGGGTAAAAACACACCATACAGCTGATAATACTGTATATGTCGCTGCGTGTCATCCACACAAATCACGAAAGAAAAAACTGTAACAAATAGCCTTTGTTGCTTCAAAGACACAGCATGCCTTGCTGAATTCACCTTAGGCTACAATAAAACAAGGTTGATCGCGAATTAAAGAGCTCTGTATCTGCTAAATTGAAATTGTGTGTGGAAAACCTTTAAATACAATCAATAAAACTACAATATTTATAATTTAATAAGATATATGGCCTACATATGGATTTTTGGAGATTTTGATATTTATCCTTAAAAGAATTTAGCCTTTGCCTCATCAGGCTGGCTATCCAACACTCTGCATATGAAAGACGGAACATTAACACCTCTTGTCCTGCACCCCCACGATAAAGCAACTATAGCCTACTGCCTTCTCCAACCCCCCAACGGGCTATCTGAGTTTGCAAAACAAAACAAAGAGTTTGCCACTCGTCATGGTGTGCCAAAACACTTAATTATAAACTTCAACATTTCATTCAAAACAATCTCAAAACGCTTTGTGACATTTTGAAAAGCCGTGTATGCATTACTGCCACTGGAACCATGAACGTAACAGAATACTGGTTCTGATTTTATTGTTTGTCGTTTAAACGTGCCTCTTGCATATCTTTATTTTATATGTTTTATATGGTCTATTGAATTAGCATTGAGATAAATATAAAAACATATAAATATAATATATATATATATACGTTTTTATATTATATATCATCTTTTACATAAAAAAGGGCTTACAGTTATAACATTTACTTTGCTTAAATTCGATACATTTATTTTCAGTAGGGCCTAATAAATTTGTAGGGCTGTAATTTAAGTATGCTTTACCAACGCTATGTATTCAATTAAAGTTCCAAGAGGTCTGGTCTCTATATTTCCTTCTCAGCGGACACTAATATGCAAGTGCACAGCAAAAATCACAACTTACACAAGTTATTTAAGGTGTCTCAACTGTACACAGTCTACCCTACAGTGTGAATTCGTTTAACTACAAGGTTTCATGAAATTAAATTAAATTAATGTTCAGCAATTTGTACAAATATAGTGTCTATAGGCCTACTATACTGTTGTAGCCATTAAATAAGCTCATTTAGTTTCATATTTGTTAAAATATTATAATGTTATTTTTTTCCATCTATGTTGAATATGAAAAGTGAACCACACGAGTAAGATAGGATGTGCATTATATCGAGAGACGTGGAGTGGGTCAGACATGATTTTGACAACTTCATTAAGTTTTGTTTTGTAGAAAGCCTTTCTTTAAAGTGAATTTTGTTTTCTAAAAATTGTATTTTAATTTTAATCAATTTTTCATCAACCAATTGCCTGAATTTAATAAATAAGAAGCAATATAACAGCCAATATATAATCAAGGAGTCACCCGCGCGGTCACTTGCATTTGCACGTGAACTGGAGCATCTCATCCTAACTTAACGAAACTCAGTGTATGCCTCACACAGACATGAGAAATACATCAAATACACAAAGCTTGAAATGTCTTTAAACGAAATAATTCAAAACGAAAAAAGAAAAAGGCTACTCTCTGATTATGTAATCCATTATGTGCATTTCTCTCTAGGCGCGTTCACTACGAATATGGCGATCGTCAACTTCATCTTTGCAGTCGACACTGTCAGAAAACACTAGTTTATTAATAAAAATCAATGCACGTGTCACCAGATTTACAAATGCACATCTTGCTTGTTGCACGCACACATATTATGTCGAAATAACGAGATATTATGTTGAAATAACATTATTAATAATACATCTTTTAGAATATTTGATTGAATGCTGAATGTTGCGCTTGTTCAATTTAATAAAATTAAAACTTTAATTGTGATAATTAAAATAATCGAATATTAAGTATTTAGTGGCCAAGTTTTATTATATGCCTAAGTAGGTCATATTAAGACAAGGCCTATATTAAGTTATTTTAGCTGTTATGAGAAAAATAAATCTAACAAAATCTAAAATCTAAATCTAATAAATCTAAACATTTTCTAACGCCAATTCAACATGCCAGAATAAAACCTGATTTTTGAATAATGCGTAACGCCACTCGGCCTGGTGTGCCAAAACACTACATTTTAAACTTCAATATTTAATTCTAAACAATCTCAAAACGCGTTGTGACTTTTTTTTTTTTTAAAGCAGTAGCCTATATACATTAAGAGCATTGAAACCAGGATCTTAACTAAAACGCGCTCCGCGTAATCAAATTATTTCTGTAGGCTATATGGTAGGGCTATAGGCCTACCCCATGTAGGTTTTTTTTTTTTTTTTTTACAGGACTGCTTTTGAAATCACTATAAATTACTATGCAATTATATCGCTCACGAGAGAGAAGCTCTCTTCATTCATCTAATTCCTCAATAGAATAGTAAAAATATTCAGCGTCATTGCTCCTAATATCGTCTCTATTTTTAACTTTTGATTCTATTTTTTCAGTTCTAAAATTGATTCTATCTTTGGTTCTATTCTGTTGTAGCCTAATAGGCCTATTTATATATCACTGATTCTTGAGAGTCGGGACAAAACACGTTTTAAAAAACTTTTTTGAAAAATACACACTATATCAATTAGAGTTATATGTTTCTGCAGAGAAAGGCCTTAGCTATTTAACCATGTAAAGGAACAGGTTCTAAATAAAAACACATTTTTAAGAAATAAACATGTTTCCCTTCAGAACTGGATTTGTGTCAACTCCGTCAGACACACTAAAAAGTATACAATTTTAATTCTTCAAATCCAACAAGAATCTAAAGTTCTTAGGTATATTGTAATAGTGTTTAGTTACTCTGATATGTAAAAAAAATCCAATATATAAACTTAAGTTGTGATTTCACACTATTCTGAAAACTCAGATTTCT
Organism: Squalius cephalus; assembly: GCF_949319135.1. NCBI lineage: Eukaryota > Metazoa > Chordata > Actinopteri > Cypriniformes > Leuciscidae > Squalius > Squalius cephalus. The sequence goes on from NC_137123.1 coordinate 7,189,254, forward strand.
AAATATTTGCATTTTCAAACTTTGATTTTAATTTCAATATTGTAAAAACAAATTCCTTAAATAAATAAAACATAAGAGGATGTAGGTCAGATGGTCCTTTATTACAAAAACAACATAAACTGAAGGAAGAATTTTTTTTCCCCTAAATAATTAACAAAAACATACATACATCCAACGCTGTTGACAAAGATCTGACGGTGTTGACAAAAAATGTTTGAATGTTTTACCTCAGATTTGTGAAATGTTCACCTGTTTGTCATGATATGTTCTGACAATAAGGAGTAGTTTAAAACCACAATTAACGCTCTGGGCCCGGTTTCCCGATAACACTCACTCTTAGCCTGCTAAGAAGACTCGAAAGATATATCTTACCAAATTTGTTTATTTTCCTAAGTGTGTTCCCCGAACTATACCTTAGAAAGCTGCTTAAGATATACCTTCTTAAGTGCGACGTGACCCGGCGCTGTCCGTGCCAATGGTGCTGAATTGTTTGAAATCGATGGCTCGAGAATCAATTATTCTCTCGTGCAGGGGCTGTTTATGTGAAAAAGCGGTCATCTTTATAAAAGAAGCACTTCAGAAATAGTTGAAATTGCTATTTATTATGATTATTGGATATTATAAAAAATAATCCAAACTATAAATAGCCTATAATAGCGTAGCCTACATATTTTAAAATTGTAACATATAGCCTATTGCTGCCACAATAACCTTTTCAAAAATTTACGTGCCGCCTTTTCTTTCCCATTTTTGTTCGCTGAGGTGGAGCTGCGATGAAATATTGTTCTTGTGTAAATACTTTCCAGCATTTCAGTAATAAAAGTTTACATCTTGCGTACGGTGCTCGGCAGTGATCAAAAAGGATTTAAACCGTGAATTTTGAATCTCTTGTAAACTCGGAGATGTGGATTCAGACGGCAATTAAATTACCACACGACCTGTTTGTCAAAAAACAGAAGGTACTAATTTGGCCAGGGATTTTTACACTGATTGGGTGAGAAAAACACTGATATTATGGATTCGGACGGCACTAAAATCACCGACTTACCCCTGTAAATGTTTAAAATACCGGACGAGCCCATGAGAAACAATATTAGCGTCCGAATAGGACTTAACTGACAGTAGCCTATGCTTTCACTGGCCTTTAAAAGAGCGTTTTAATTCAATTCATAATATTGCATAATAATATAATTAAAAATCTAACAACAATCAGTGTAATGACAATTTTATTCTTTGCATGAAAACACTTGAATTAGCCTAATTTAATACTGTCTGGGTGTATTAAAACTTCAGAATTATATTCATATAGACCTGCAACAGTGATAAGGTAAAGCTAAGAGTGGTCCAGACCAACCTTACGAAAGTGTGACTTACAAAAGATATACTTAGCGTACGAACGTTTCGGGAACCGTCCCATAAGGTTAAGAGAGAGGTTAAGGAATAGGTTAAGAACTACTTAGAGATAAGAACGCTTTGGGAAACCGGGCCTTGTTTTCTACAACTTTCACTTAGGAGCAAAAATCTGCCTTTAAACTTGAAAGAAATAAAGATTTGACATTTATTGTGATAATTATCGATATCGACTGATATAAAAAAAAATATCGTGATAATTATCGATATTGACTGATATAAAAAATGTATCGGGATAATTTTTTTTGGCCATATCGCTCAGCCCTACACTGGCTTCTCATATCTCTATCTCTGTCTCTACATATATAAATATATATATTAAAGTGCTGGCAAAGTTACACGTTACACAATAATAAGCAGACCACTGCCTGCCCATTATCTACAAGTCAGATGTGTATGGTTAAATAATGTAATGCATGCTATGTATGTGCATTTATGTGTAAATAAAACCCTGAAATAACAGTTTAAGCCTTCACTATATTCACAAATAATATTATATTCGCACATTAAGAGGTTATTGGTGGATTTGTCAACTCCGTCAGCTTACAGGTCAACTCCGTCAGACATAGAACCTGACGGAGTTGACGTCTGACGGAGTTGATGTAAGGGCATGTATTTTCCCACCAAAACATGTATTGTACACTGCAGCTAGGTAGTTTTTCCTCAGTTGCTAGCTGTCCCAATAACCTCACTAAAATGCTTAAATTCAATCCACTATGGTTTAAAAAAAGTATCTTTACAGAAAGATGGTATTGACATGGTGCAGCTGTGACCATAGGAATATTGACATTGTTTGTCTAAACAACATGACATCATGACTTTGCGTAAACATACACGCCACTTTCAAGTCAAGTGGCGTGTTATTTATACGCATTTTGAGCTTTCCGCGTGTATGTCCACGCGCGTGTATGTGTACGCCGTTAAACGTCAGAGTGATTCCGCGTGTATGTGTACGCCGTTAAATGTCCGAGCGAAACGGAGGAAAATGTATATCTACATCTGGGGAGCAATATTTTTTTTCATAGGATGGTAGGGGAACACTCATAAATGGTATTAACCCGAGTGATGGGTAGGTTTAGGGACGCGGTTGGGGTAGGTCATATATATTTATATACAGTAATGTAACGTAAATCAACGGCGTTGATAAACACGCTGAAAAGCGATTATGCGTGTTGATAACACGCCAAAAATGGAAATACGAATTGGCGTGTCATACATACGCCATTTCATGAGATCAGTCTGGTCTAAAATATAAAAAAAATGTAAAATGTACCAGAGCATGTGTGGTAGAGCTGCATTCACCACAGGCAGGGAGATGAAAAGGGGTCCTCAGGGATATAGCTGACCATGCTATTTCCTGATTTAAAGAGCTTTATGAACAAATCTGACGGAGTTGACAGAAACTGAGGACACAACTTTAATAGGCAGATTTTTATGGAAAATATTGTTTGATGTTCACTTCATGCATTGTTTTTTATATTTATACCCCTTATTTTTTATTTGATATATTTCACAATTGTAGAGCTTTTTTAAAGTTTTTTGGGATGGTTAATATTGTGACATCTTGCTGAGGACAAGTGCAATAACATGGACCTTCTAACCACAGACCATACATTTAAACAAATTTTCCCCAAAAAGATAAAAAAGTTTATTCTAAAAATCAGATAGGTATATACAATTCCTTTAGATTTAACTTTGTAAGTATGTCAATCATGATGCATTTCTTAATTTTTGCAATAAATTAGACTTTTCTATGTGGGACATGTTTTGTCCAAGCGGCAACCTCCCCGTCTCTCTCTTGAAACCAACACGGAATTGAGTTAAACTGCAATTCATTGACTGGCCGCTTGAGGCTGGCTGCACAAGTGAGTCAAATCTGCATCTCCCCCATGTTAAAATTACCAACTTTACAGCAGAAAAAAAACATGTTTACAGCCTAGTGTCTGTATGTGGCTTTGGTCTATACAGCTAATTCTGCCCTTCATAACAACTGTGAGGGGGGTGAATTTTTTTATAACTCATCCGTTTAGTTGATTAATATTTAAAGTTCTGCATAATTAAGGGTGTGTCCACTTTTGAGTGACAGGTGGATTCCCGCTGATGTCAATGCTAGGCGTTTGTCTGCTGTTAGCCGCGTCACTACTCACTTCACCTCAGCAAATTTTAGCTGCTGAACTTGCCATCTCTGCAGTGTTTGTGCTTTTTTCAGGATTATTTCATACAATTTAATACACCCATTACTTCGCCCACGGCTTTGGATTCCGTCGTTGTCGTCGAGTATCGTTCGAGAGAACAACCAGCGCTGTATTTCAGTTGTTTTCCTCTGTGAACATGCACTAATGGATGTCTGACAATTTCGTTGGTTTTTGGAGTTTTCAGATTTAAAAACGTCTATAAAGGCTCGTTCGTTCTGCTCTCATGGAACAGATAGATTATAATATGCTTATGTACCATCAGATGAAATCCTGCAGGCGTCGGCGCTTTCTCCGTCCATGCAATAAATGCACATCCTTGAATGAGCGCGGATTTTCTAGCGCATTTACTTGAACTTCATAGGTAATATATCTATGGTTTAACCCATTTGAGAGGCGGACAAAATCAGAATTTAAAGGTCCCGTTCTTCGTGATCCCATGTTTCAAACTTTAGTTAGTGTGTAATGTTGCTGTTAGAGCATAAATAATATCTGTAAAATTATAAAGCTCAAAGTTCAATGCCAAGCGAGATATTTTATTTAACAGAAGTCGACTACATCGAACGGCTTGTTTGGACTACATTCCTCTACTTCCTTCTTTAATGACGTCACTAGAACCGTGTTTTGACTAACCTCCGCCCACAGGAATGCTCCCTCAACTCTACTGGCTACTTGCGCACTTCTTATAACTTACTGTGTTTACTCAGCTCTTACGGTGATTTTCTGAAGTAAAACTGACGCTTCATCTTTTGTGTGATGTACAATAAACTTTATTAAACTCATCAGTATATGTTTGATCATCATTCAGACAGCAGACTTGTAGGCTATTAATAAATAATGGATACATACAAGCAGATGACAAATACGTTATAATAACCGTAATCAAACTACTAAACTATACCTGTTTCATCTCTATACAGCACTCTGACTCTGTAGGCATTATTGTCCGACTCGAAATCTGAGAGTTTCTGATATTATCATCCTTCCGTGAGATGAAATTGTCCTGAAAGACTGAGCGCGAGCGCATGAAGCTCCGCCCCCTGGGTCGTCCAGCAGCAGCTTATTTGCATTTAAAGGGCACACACTAAAACAGCGCGTTTTTCTGTGACCCAAAAAATGACAATTTAAACATGCTGTAAAAAATGATCTGTTGGGTATTTTGAGCTGAAACTTAACATACACACTCTGGGGACATCAGAGACTTATTTTACATCTTGTGAAAAGGGGCATAATACGGGACCTTTAAAATGGACTGAATAAGCTCTCTACGAACTTGACGAGCGATGCCGGGCTGACGGACCATAGACTATAACAAAAGAGTGACTGACATGTAACGTTATGCTCATAAATCACTGTCACACACACTCTCTCAGAGTAATAGTAACTGCATAATACATTTTCAACTAGCAGAATAGTACAGATTCACGATACACAGTCTCACTTGTAGCCATGTCTTTTAATAATATTTCGAAGGGCAAAAACAGGAACTTTTAATTGGCTTTACATCATCAACTGTCACTTTAGCGCGAGGCCCTGTGCAGTCGCAGACTTGGTACTTTCCATAGGGTCCTTTCAGTAGCATATAGCATTACCTCCCAAGCCTGAGCTAACTCGATCACGTCGAGCGGTGAGCGTGGTTTCAGATAGCCAGGCTCATCAGCTTCACCCACGCCCCGCCTCTTTGCCCATTTTCTGTAATCCGGGAGTGACGTAAGGTGACGCGAGGCCAAGATGGCGACGGCCGACTCCGCCCACTTTAGGCTTCAAAAATGCTCTTCTGAAACCTACGGGTGACGTCACGGACACAACGTCCATATTTTTTTACAGTCTATGGTTTTATCCTGACTCTCAAGAATCAGTGATATATATATAAAAAATGCCTATTAGGCTTAGGGTTTTATATTTAACCCACTTACATTTTAAAATACAGCAATTGCTGCTGTTTTGCACAATGCCCCTTTGCGCCACCTGGCGGTCATTTTGCGAACGACTTTGAAATGCGGCTGGTTTATTTCTGCCGCGGTAATAGGCATTCTGGTTGCTTACCATCTGTAATTATTCTATTATAATATCAATAGAACATGAACTTCTATCTGCCACTAGATGGAGAGTAGCCCTATGGGAATTTGGGTATTTCCTAAAAGCACTATTTTTATTTTGGTTATTTTCTTTAAAATGTACATTTCATGTTGTTAAAAATGTTTAAATAATGTTTATGTGTGTTAAAAAATAAGTTAGTTCTTAAAATTCACTTACCTAGAAGAAAGATCAAATCAGGGGTCAGGGTGAGAGGTCGCGAGGAAGCAGGAAGATAACGTTGGGAGAACGACACCGAGAAAAAGAGAGAGAGAGAGACATGAGTGAGAACTGCGCTGGGACTGCCACGTTAGAAATTGGTAAAACACCAAGTTAATGCGTGTGATAGTAAATGTAACTGTAGAGTGCACGAAGAGTGAGTTACGGATATTTGACAAAGTTTACAGTGTAATGGTTGATGGTTTTGAAGAACTCGGTTAGAGTTTTCCACGAGGAGAGAGTGGACGGCTAGTCAGCACGATTCAGCTACAAAGACTATGCCAAGAGTAGCCTGCTCGGTTGCCCTTTTGTGCATCGTCTGAAAAAACACTTATCTCCAGAGCCATTCCCTGCTTAGCTGTCGGACGACGTCTTCAACCACCAGCATCGCCAGCACCGCGTTGCCGCGGCGTGGACGACGACAACGACCATCATTACTACAGCAGTGAGTTTTTTTTTTTGTTTGTTTTTTGTTTTTTTGCTGCGCCACTGCGCGAAGTGACCATTGTGTTTAAAGCTCCAGTATGTGATTTTTTTTTGACCACAAGAGGGCGCAGTTTCCAACAATAACAAAGGCGAAGCTTGATGACGCTATGAAGGAGGTGACGATGGGAGATGTCGTTTTTAATGCGTTTTCACCATCTAGCGATGTATCTAAATGGAATTAATGAATCATGATCACGGATGAGGTAATTTACTCGTTTTTGTATTACCTGTATGTCTGATCGTATTATTTTATGTCATCATAATTAATTAACTGCAAGGAACATGAAATGTTATGCTATATTATCCCGTTACAACTTACAGCTATTTGTCAAATTATTTGTTGGGTTAATGTTGTGCAGTTTTACGTTTTTATGGTTAATGCCGTGTTGTTTAACGTGTTCAAACCAATATCTAAAAGTAAATTTGAACGAACATTTGCAAAATATATTTTTTTAACAACACATATCCGATTGTATTGTACTGCCATAATCTCAGTCACCACACGTGATAAAAAGCCTTACCGAAGTACAAAGAGCAATATAACTTTGTTTATAAGTGCTATTATTGACAGTTGCATGTCTTACCTGTCTACAATACACTCGCGAGAGCAGCAGAGTCTCTGTCAAGTCCAAGATTGACGCGCAGCTCTCTCCATCTCGAAAACGCCTGCCGATATTTATCCGGGTTTTATTCCTTCGTTTGTCACACAGTCTGCGTGTATCAGAATATGGACGCTTTCGTTTTGTTGGCACTTCAATACTCGCCAAAGAGTAATCGTGATCCATAACAGCTATAACCATACAGTCTATGGCTATAACGCTATAACCACCACTTCCGCATTTGACCATGTGATATTCCGGTGTGGTGGGTCATATTTTTTATTTTATTTATTTTTCTTCTTTGTCAGACGTCGTTATTGTTTATTGTGATAAGAAAAAAAACTCAATAAAGTTGTTGTAAAAAAAATAAAAAATAAATCCGGTGTGGTGGAATATCCGATCACATGGTCCACACCGGAAAACAAAGATAGAGCGGACATTGCGTCACTGAGAGGCGACATTTCTTTTCCGGGACGGCCAGTTATTTAAAATCGGAATTTCTCTGAAATAAAAAATCTTTGGAGACTTTTGAAATATTGTAAGTACACAACTGGAGGAAATATATCACACTGTGCAAGTTATTTTCGGAAATGTTATTACAAAATTTCTACATATTGGAGCTTTAAGGTCTCTCCGCTCCCAAGCCACGCTACAGGCCTGCAACGTGTCCTCCTCTGACTGTCTGGGTATTCATTTCATTTTATTTTATTTTATTGAGTGGCCACTTAGTCATTTGCCGGCTTAGCTTTAATTTACCAGAGTCTCTATTGTGCAGCTCATCCAGGATCTCCTGCTCAGCTCAATTACAGTCTACAGAAAAATATCTTCTTACAATCTGTTTTATGTATACTGTTAATTTAAACTTTTATTTTGTTTTTCGTATTTTAAATGTAATAGTTGTAAAAAGTACTGTAAGTAAAAATGTATAGAACAATTTATTTTCTATCAAATGTACAAATTTATTGACAAGAACATTACAGAATAATTTCTTTATTACATTTTCAAGTCATAACTTGCATTACAAAAATAAACCATGCACAAAAAATATTTTTTTTTTCATTTACAAACTATAACTCACATAAAAATAATGCATACGATTTTTTCATTTACAAATTTTAATTCACATAAGCAAAAAAAGTTTGTTTAATCTGTCAAGAAGAGAAAACAATCTGTGCATTATCTCCCTGCTCTCCTGTGATCTCCTCTCCTCTGTCTCTCTCTGAAACTTCATGTCCTCCCTAGCTCGAGGGAGGGCATAGCTCGATCAGCTCATCCTCTCGGTCTCGTTTCTCTTGGCTGCGGTCTCGTTTCTCTTGGCTGCTGCTGGTTCCTTGTTCTGTCCTTCACGGCCCGAGGAAAGAAGGACGGTAGGCAGGGTTGCCAGTTCTGTGCAACAAAAGTAGCCCAAAAAAACCATCAGCTCTTCTCCATCGAGCGGCCGAATTCTCCACTGGATTTGTGCGTCTGAGAGATGTTTTAGCGGTGTTGGAGTGCCGAAATCGTACTTACAGGGGTGGAAATCAACCTGCGGAAAAAATGTTTACTGCGGCAACAACTTTAAAGTATCCCAATTCCGTGGGAAAACCTTGGACTTGGCAACACTGACGGTTTCCCGCATTAGAAGGATCCTTCGAATTTGGACAGCCTTCGTCGCGCCGCTGTGACGCAATCTGCCTTCAAATGCGGCCTTTGGAGGATGCAGCCCCTGAATTGGGACACAGCTAGTATCTGTTGTGCACTTGTTATTGCGGTGCATTGTGGGATTGAATGTGTGAACTCGATAACGTCCACTGAAACTGCTGTCGCGTATAGAGCTGGTAAGTCCCGCCCCCTCCGCTAACCCCGCTGGACCTCTAGGTTGAAAAATCGTCAATGCAAGTGAATGGGAGAAAATAATTATTTTCTGATCCCGTTTGAATTTTGCCATGAATGTGAACATATGTTGTCTGTGAATTTTTTATATCATTTTTCGTGTGAAGAATGCTACAATTTAGCGGGTAGAAGTTTGATACGGTTAGACTTTGTGTGAGAGCACTTTGTGGACTACAACTCTCGACGCGTTTGAAACGTCACCAGCACTCGCACACGGACTAGCTCACGGATCCCGCTAAACATGGCTGTGTCTTTGGTGCACTTCACCGCCTTCTTTCAGGGAGAGGACACAATCGTTGAGGTTGGCGAAAACCACGGGTAAGTCAACTTTATGGGGTGATGTCACATAGGCGACATGTAGTCTTTCTCGTTATGTCTTTTCCACAACTGCTAGCCGAAGAATCATACCATATACTGTCAAACTCGTAACATGAAAGTTATATAAAAAATTCACAGACAACATATGTTCACATTCATGGCACAATTCAAACGGGACCAGAAAATAATTATTTTCTCCCATTCACTTGCATTGACGATTTTTCAACCTAGAGGTCCAGCGGGGTTTTACGGAAGGGGCGGGACTTACCAGCTCTATATAGTTCTGCAGTCAGACACATCTCGTCTCATACGTGCTCGTTCAATCCCTCAAACTGCCACCAGAGGTCACCATCTCCTGCGACTGACATCAACCTTGATGAGCCTCACCTGTAAATCACTATCATTCATCTTCACTATTATTCATCTTCATTCATCTTCACAATTATACATCTTCATTCATCTTCACAATTATACATCTTCATTCATCTTCAAGATCATTATTTCTCTTTAAGTAGGTTTAGTACAGTAATGTTGTTCTCTTGTTGAGGGAGGGACTGTGATATTTCCGTCGCTGGTCATTAATAAACAGTGTTAACCACACAAAGTCCTTCACTGTAAAGCTAAAGTGCTTGTGTTAAAACAGTCAGTCATTTGGTTGCTGTTGATCTGATGAGCTTCAACACGGTAAGACAAACACACTCTTGCTTAAATGATTATTGCTCATATAACATACGTGTCTTCTCATGAGAAATGTTAAGAATAGGGTGATGTACATATACTTGTTTAAGTGATGAATATATTAACGCAAGCATTCATTACTTCAATGAGCTCATTGTTTCTGCCTTAAATTATTACATTGTTTAAATTAATACATTTTTAGCTAACTGTGACTTTGTATACATTTCTGAAATGCATATCTTAGACAGTTTCCTCTGATAACAGATCACTCTAAATTGTAATGTGGACTTGTGTATTTTCTGTAAAGCTGCTTTGAAACGATTTGTATTGTGAAAAGCGCTATACAAATAAATGTGAATTGAATTGAATGCTGTATTATAGATATATGTTATGCTGATGTGGGTCAGAATGGCTCCTCCTCTTCCTCTGATCTTCTTTCTGCTCATGATTCACGGTGAGTCTCTCTTACATTCACATTAGAAACACTCTGATGTTTTATTTAAGGCCTCATGAGCGGCTGATCTGCACTTTCTTCTGTCCTGTTCTCACATATTTCTCTCTGAAACAGGAAGTTTGTGTTGAACATGTCAAACGCTCGTCCCTTTTAGAAATGTCCAATAGTCTTTTGCTACTTGCTAGTCAGTGTCACATGCTTTAGGGGGAGGGACTTTCTCAAAGTTCAGAGCTTTTGATTGGACAAATTTCACTGTAGATGCAGCAGATCATGAATATTTTTGGCTCATGTTCTCGGAAGTGAATGTGTACATGTTAAAGGTCCCGTTCTTCGTGATCCCATGTTTCAAACTTTAGTTAGTGTGTAATGTTGTTGTTATAGTATAAATAATATCTGTAAAATTATAAAGCTCAAAGTTCAATGCCAAGCGAGATATTTTATTTAACAGAAGTTGACTACATCGAACGGCCCGTTTGGACTACGTCCCTCTACTTCCTTCTTTAATGACGTCAGTAGAACAGTTTTTTGACTAACCTCCGCCCACAGAAATGCTCCCTCAACTCTACCGAAATGTGTTTATGTACTTGCGCACTTCTAATAACTTACTGTGTTTACTCAGCTCTTACAGTGATTTTCTGAAGTAAAACTGACGCTTCATCTTTTGTGTGATGTACAATAAACTTTATTAAACTCATCAGTATATGTTTGATCATCATTCAGACAGCAGACTTGTAGGCTATTAACCCTCCTGTTACCCTCAAATCTACCAACATCTTTTACCCACTGGGGTCAATTTGACCCCAGCAATTTAAACCCCCACAATTTGATTTTTTCCTCAAAGGTTTAAGTCAGATACTTTATGTTTCTTTGTTGACTACTTAAATAGCCCTTTAAATAAAACACCACCAACCCCCCAACCCCACCCCCACCCCTTATACATCCAGAATACCTATTGCGCGACTATGGACAAATTAGCAAATCACTATAAAATGTCACTGATTGATCTAAAATTCAAAATTTATATATATTTTTGGTGTTTTAATAGCTTTTTATTTATTATATTATACAATATATTTTATCAAGGCTAGGTTTGAGGTCAATTTGACACTCCCATTGATAGTCTCAGGATGCCTCACTGTTGGCACGACACAGGACTCATGGTAGCGTTCACCTTTTCTTCTCTGGACAATCAATTTACCAGATGTTCTAATCAGATACAATAACTTTGCACCAGTCTTCTGCTGTCCAATTCTTGTACTTCCTGCAGAATTTCAGCCAATTTTTGATGTTTTTATTGGAGAGAAGTGGCTTCTTTGCTGCCCCTCTTGACACCAGGTGTCCAATTGCCCGTCCGAACTTCTGGCCACATGTCCGGCCCAGCGCATCTTGGCCTGTTCTGCCTGGTTGACGGCGTCCTTGACCTTGCTTGTCTTCCTCAGTAACTCATTGCTGATGTGGTCCGTCCTCTTGATGCCGACCATCCGCCGCTCAAAGGTGTGTTCGGTCACTGCCAGCTTCTTCTTGTCGGCCGTGGTCAGCGACCAGGTCTTGGTCCCGTAGAGCATGGCTGGTAGGACGGTGCTGTTGAACAAGTGGGCACGCAGGGGGGTGCGACAGTGTTGGTGACCACCTCTGCTATGGACGCATAGCTAACCCAAACGGCCCTCCGTCGGTGTGCCAGCTCGCGGTTGTTCTTATGCCCAGTAGTCAGCTCCTGGCCGAGGTAGACGTAGCTGTCGACCTGCTCGATCTTCTTCTGGTTGATGTAGATGTTGTTGTTGACAGCCTGGAGGTTGCGCATCCACTTTGTCTTGGCCAGGTTCATCTTCAGGCTGGTTGAGTTGAAGCTGCACGTCGGCCACTGACTCGCCGATTAGGGCGATGTCGTCGGCGAAGCGCAGGTGGCTGAGCCACTGGCCATTAACGCTGATACCTTTGATGTCCCAGTCGAGCTGTCGAAAGACGTGCTCGAACAGCTTGGACGAGATGGGGTCGCCCTGCTTGACGCCTCTGGCGACGGGGATGTACAGCGTTTCTGGATGTTCTGGATCGCATGCCTGACCTCACTGGTCAACACTGACGGGATGGCTTGTATGGTGTCGAACAGGCGAACAGGTCCGTATAGAACCCAAAAAACCTTTGCTAAGAGGTAATTTTTAATTGAGAAAGAGCATAAAGAGAGAGCTCACAGAGCACAAAGAGAAATGGTTTATAAGGCTTCTGTGGAAGCTTTCATAAATTTGCTCCTCCCCTATATTATGTTTACCCCTCCCACACGGCACAAAATATCAAAGTTATTGCAAGAATTATATTTTCCCTTCCCTGGAAATATATAATTGGCACTGGAAATATCTAATTTCTTGTGAGAATTATGATTCCCCCTCCACTATATCGTGTGAACTATCTGTGGTTCTCTCAATACTTCAAGTAGGCCTATATGGTAATGTCAGGTTAGGGCCCTTAGGCAGAGGGAAGGTTTTTGAAGATCATAAAATCTCAACTTATAATGACCTCAATATCATCCAAAATAAATGTGGGATTTGTGCCTAATCACCAATGTGTGAACAACAAAAATTTTGATATTTCATATGTTTTATACAGCAAAATGAGCCTGGGGTCAAATTGACCCCAAAGAACACCGATGTTACAAAATGTGTACAGAACATTGAAAACATATCATCATGTTAATTTTATGTTTACCCAGTTGTCCCCATTAAATTAGGAAAAGTCTTTAAATATGAAGCAAAATTTTTTTTTTTAAGTATGTATTTAGAGACGTTAAACACTGAATGGGGTCAAATCGACCCCAAAGGTAATAGGAGGGTTAATAAATAATGGATACATACAAGCAGATGACAAATACGTTATAATAATTAATAATTAATTAATAATTAATAATTAATTAATATAATAATTGGTCAGGCACACCTGGATTAATCAGTTTGTCCAATAATGTCAGACAGGAAACAAAGGACCTACCTGAAGTTCAGGAAGTAGTGCAGCTGTGCATAAAGCCCATTGGAACGTCCTAAGCCCTTGATCACTTGGAATCAGCTGTGGAGTTGATTTATTATTTACATTTTTTTTCCCTTTAAGAATTTGTTTAATGCAGCATCCAAATGTTTATAGGTGTGTTTGGGTTGTTTTAAATTAAAAAAATTATAATTAATATATCATAGATTTGTATGTGTGGTGGTGATTAGACGAGATATATGGTGACGTCACAATCGTACTGCATTGTGGGACATATAGGTGCCTGAAGTGTACATTTGAAGCAGACTCGCTCCCTCGGTCAAAATCGAGGGAACGAGGGTTTGTCCATATAAACTTCCCTCGTCAAATGTTAACATAAACATCTATAGCCTACTTAATAAATGGTCACCAACAATACATAATAATAAAACATATGAATAACAATATACGAGTATTTGAATCTATGCGACTACAGAGGCATATACATTTCAGTAAGTTTTATTGTATCTTTCAACATAGCCTACCTATTGTTCATTCGTTGATGATCGGTTCACGTGCCGATTGAACTGAGGCGCAACAGCGATCTGCCACGTCACATTTACAACGCCAAAACAATATTTATTGTTTTAATTTCAAAATAAAATTGACAATCTGAGGGCTGAGAATTTGTTTCATATCAAAAGTAACCAGCTCTGTCTTGTCTGTTGGTGTCAGAGGTGTAAAGTCCAGGTTCAGAAAGTAAAAGTCCTCCTCAGTATTTTGTTCCAATCACCTGGATTTGCTAATTCAGCAGGAGAGAGAACTAATTAGTTAAATCAGCTGACTGAGTTTATGGGTGGAATAAACATATGGCAGGACTTCTACTTTCTGACCCGTGGACTTTCCACCTCTGGTCAGTGTTGGTACGATTTTTCTATGCGTGAGAAAATGTGTGTGTGGCGTGAGAGTGTGTGAAACGTGTCGATTAGAGTCTCAGGCTGAAAGTGTGACAGTTCACAGCCCTGCTCTAGCACTAGATCGTGAATATATGTTGCTCTTGTTCTCGGAAGTGAATGTATACATGTTAAATATTTATTTAGTCATATTCCAGGATATACAGTGTTTCTGAATTGCTAAAACACTAAACCCACTTCTCTGAACCAAATTCTCAATAACCTAAACCAATTTGTCAAATAAATCAGTCTTTCTGTAAAACATTAAACAAGTTCAGTTTGTTAAAACACTGTTTGCAAATCTCATTCTCATTCTCATCAATCTCATTGCAAAAAAACACATTCTCACTCACTAAAACACATTTCTCACTGTGATGCACTTATGTTTCAAAACACTAAACACAGGCAGGCTAAAGTCAAACACAACTACAACACAGTTGTCATCGTTTACACACAACGACTCAAACTTGTTCACACTTATTTCTAATCATGAGAGGAAACCAACTGTACAAAATACAAGACAGTTTAAAGTGCCTAAATTGACTCAAAATGTTGCATTGAAGATTAGAGGAGGAAGAGTATGAGTATAAGAGGAGGAAGAGTGTGAGTATAAGAGGAGGAAGAGTGTGAGTATAAGAGGAGGAAGAGTATGAGTTAGAGGAGGAAGAGTGTGAGTATAAGAGGAGGAAGAGTGTGAGTATAAGAGGAGGAAGAGTATGAGTTAGAGGAGGAAGAGTATGAGTATAAGAGGAGGAAGAGTGTGAGTATAAGAGGAGGAAGAGTATGAGTATAAGAGGAGGAAGAGTGTGTGAAAGAGGTGATGAACGAGGAGGAAGAGTGTGTGTATAAGAGGAGGAAGAGTGTGAGTTAGAGGAGGAAGAGTATGAGTATAAGATGAGGAAGAGTGTGTGTATAAGAGGAAGAGTGTGAGTATAAGAGGAGGAAGAGTATGAGTATAAGAGGAGGAAGAGTATGAGTATAAGAGGAGGAAGAGTATGAGTATAAGATGAGGAAGAGTGTGTATAAGAGGAAGAGTGTGAGTATAAGAGGAGGAAGAGTGTGTATAAGAGGAGGAAGAGTGTGAATATAAGAGGAGGAAGAGTGTTAGTATAAGAGGAGGAAGAGTGTGAGTATAAGAGGAGGAAGAGTATGAGTATAAGAGGAGGAAGAGTGTGAGAATAAGAGGAGGAAGAGTATGAGTATAAGAGGAGGAAGAGTGTGTGAAAGAGGTGATGAACGAGGAGGAAGAGTGTGTGTATAAGAGGAGGAAGAGTGTGAGTTAGAGGAGGAAGAGTGTGAATATAAGAGGAGGAAGAGTGTTAGTATAAGAGGAGGAAGAGTGTGAGTATAAGATGAGGAAGAGTGTGTGTATAAGAGGAAGAGTGTGAGTATAAGAGGAGGAAGAGTGTGTATAAGAGGAGGAAGAGTGTGAATATAAGAGGAGGAAGAGTGTTAGTATAAGAGGAGGAAGAGTGTGAGTATAAGAGGAGGAAGAGTGAGTATAAGAGGAGGAAGAGTGTGAATATAAGAGGAGGAAGAGTGTGAATATAAGAGGAGGAAGAGTGTTAGTATAAGAGGAGGAAGAGTGTGAGTATAAGAGGAGGAAGAGTGAATATAAGAGGAGGAAGAGTGTGAGTATAAGAGGAGGAATAATGTGAGTATAAGAGGAGGAAGAGTGTGAGTTAGAGGAGGAAGAGTATGAGTATAAGAGGAGGAAGAGTGTGTGAGTAAGAGGAGGAAGAGTGTGTATAAGAGGAGGAAGAGTGTGAGTATAAGAGGAGGAAGAGTGTGAATTAGAGGAGGAAGAATGTGAGTATAAGAGGAGGAAGAATGTGAGTATAAGAGGAGGAAGAGTGTGTATAAGAGGAGGAAGAGTGAGTTAGAGGAGGAAGAGTATGAGTATAAGAGGAGGAAGAGTATGAGTATAAGAGGAGGAAGAGTGTGAGTATAAGAGGAGGAAGAGTGTGAGTATAAGAGGAAGAATGTGAGTATAAGAGGAGGAAGAGTGTGAGTATAAGATGAGGAAGAGTGTGTATAAGAGGAAGAGTGTGTATAAGAGGAGGAAGAGTGTGAGTATAAGAGGAGGAAGAGTGTGAGTATAAGAGGAGGAAGAGTGTGTATAAGAGGAAGAGTGTGTGTATAAGAGGAGGAAGAGTGTGAGTATAAGAGGAGGAAGAGTGTGAGTATAAGAGGAGGAAGAGTGTGAGTATAAGAGGAGGAAGAGTGTGTATAAGAGGAGGAAGAGTGAGTTAGAGGAGGAAGAGTATGAGTATAAGAGGAGGAAGAGTATGAGTATAAGAGGAGGAAGAGTGTGAGTATAAGAGGAGGAAGAGTGTGAGTATAAGAGGAAGAGTGTGAGTATAAGAGGAAGAGTGTGAGTATAAGAGGAGGAAGAGTGTGAGTATAAGATGAGGAAGAGTGTGTATAAGAGGAAGAGTGTGTGTATAAGAGGAGGAAGAGTGTGAGTATAAGAGGAGGAAGAGTGTGTATAAGAGGAAGAGTGTGTGTATAAGAGGAGGAAGAGTGTGAGTATAAGAGGAGGAAGAGTGTGAGTATAAGAGGAGGAAGAGTGTGAGTATAAGAGGAGGAAGAGTGTGAGTATAAGAGGAGGAAGAGTGTGAGTATACGCTGATTTCACGCAGCCGCCATTTTGAAATCGAAAGTGAGGCTCCGGTGGGAAAAACCCCGGAAGTAACGATAAACAACAATGCCTTTGGACTACCAACCTGAAGCTGCTGCCGCGATTTACACTATTGGATGTTAATATCCAATATAGGATATGTATATAGTTCATTCCTGCTTCTTTTTTTACTTTTTGAATTATATAAAAAAAATATTTTATTTATAAATGAATTTCACTGTATATAGTCTAAAGTATGAAAGAAATATATGTACAGTTTTAGAATTGACACAACATCATTAAAGACAACAATACGCCATCGCATTCACGACTCTCCTATGATTAAAGGCGACACTTCCGGTTTTCTTCCCACCGGAGCCTCGCTTTCGATTTCAAAATAACGGCTGCGTGAAATCAGCGTATAAGAGGAGGAAGAGTGTGAGTATAAGAGGAGGAAGAGTGTGAGTATAAGAGGAGGAAGAGTGTGAGTATAAGAGGAGGAAGAGTGTGTGTGTATAAGAGGAGGAAGAGTGTGTGTGTATAAGAGGAGGAAGAGTGTGTGTGTATAAGAGGAGGAAGAGTGTGTGTGTATAAGAGGAGGAAGAGTGTGAGTATAAGAGGAGGAAGAGTGTGAGTATAAGAGGAGGAAGAGTGTGAGTATAAGAGGAGGAAGAGTGTGAGTATAAGAGGAGGAAGAGTATGAGTATAAGAGGAGGAAGAGTGTGTGTGTATAAGAGGAGGAAGAGTGTGTGTGTGTATAAGAGGAGGAAGAGTGTGAGTATAAGAGGAAGAAGAGTGAGTATAAGAGGAGGAAGAGTGTGAATATAAGAGGAGGAAGAGTGTGAATATAAGAGGAGGAAGAGTGTTAGTATAAGAGGAGGAAGAGTGTGAGTATAAGAGGAGGAAGAGTTGGGTCTCATTCATGAAACACGAGCAGAACAAATTTTTGTGTAAATCGTGTGTAAAGTGGTTCTGGCGTAAATTTTCGGATTCATTAAAATGTTTGTATTTTCCAAATGTTAGTTGGTACGAAAGAAATCTACACCTGCTCCCAGCCACGCGTAAATAGTGCGTTTAACATCCGAACGTTTTGCTCATTAATAAGCCTGCATTTTAATTCACCGTAATCGGGTACATATTTATATAGCATTTTGAAAATGTACATAGCCTACAGTTATTCTTTTTGCTTTTTTTATGAGAGCCAGTAATAGCATCTGCAAACAGAACACAAGTCCGCAAGTCACAAGTGTTGCAGTCAAGCTTCATGTCGAACCATTTTCTTTTCACTTCTGGGACTGTTCGATTAACAGATGAAACTCCATTAACTGCATCTGTAATATGCTGCCAAGCTTCCTTTTTTTTTAGGACCTGATAGCCACTATGTACGCTTGAAAATAAAATGTGGCGTTTTGAATGAACTTCTGATAATAAAAGTTCAATTTCTGCATCTGAGAAATTTCTCTTTTTCATTCACTTTTGAGAAGACATGTTGAAATCCTTCGTTTGGTGTCATAATATGATGCCCATATAGTTGTCAGTCGGATTTAATGGGCGGGATTTATGGTAATTGAGAATGAGCGTGCACGCGCGTCCGATTTACGACTGATTGGAATTCATTAACACACACACACATTTCACTATCACATCTGACGTTTACGAAGTAGGCTATTTGTGAATCAGGAGAAGAGTTTTCGTGAAGGTCTCTTTACGCGCAAATCACTCACATATTTACTCGTATATTTAACCCCCTGGGGTCGACGGTATCGCCGGCGATACCAGCTCGCTTTTTTTCAGTTCAGTTCAAAAGAAATTAATTTTGCTCTGTGGACTTTGATATTACAAGCAAGTTTCATACATCAATCGATTCTGTTAAATGTGTATTATTTTTGTGTATACTCACAATAAAAACAAAGTGTTGTGCTTTTTGCCAAATAAAGAAAAATAAACGTGATGCGAGTTCTGCCTTCTCTCTGTCAGTGAAGACCATTCTGAAACGCGTCCGAAAATGAACTAACTCAGCGAACACTCAGTCAAACTGGCATACAGACACACAGGCATGAAGCTTGAATTCTATTCTTTTAAATGAGGTAATTTATATAAAAAACATATATATGTGACTCACCTGAATGAATGGCTCATTAAGTATGCAGGCCCCATTGTCTCCTAAGGTGTGAACCACTAAATATGCATGATCGTTGATGCCCACCCCGCATATTGCCTTTCCAAACAGAAAGTGCTTTGCAAAATTCAAATCAATGTATTGTGTTATGTGAATGATAAGGCAGGGTGATTTTCACATCATTTTGAAGAAAAAACACTAGGTGATGACATCCATTAGACAAAAGTCTTATTGGCACATATTTAGAATGTGTTTTATGGCCTTGTAAGAACAATGGGTCGTACATTAATATTAATATTAGCTCAAATGATCTATAGGGAATTTTAATAATTAATCATGAATATGATTAATATTTTGTATGTTACAGTTACATTAATTTATCGCAGCTGAACTAGATTGATATATGAACGATTACCATAACGGGTTATGGTTCGTCATTAATACATCAATTGTTCTTATTTCAGCTCGAAGTTATGGGATAACTTTAATGGAATTAATTTAGTTATCAAACAATCTGTTTGTCCAGCGAACAGATTGTACGTAAGATTAAATTAACTCTCAAGGAAAATTATCCTTCTTACAAACACGAGAAAGAGTATCTTTTCCAGGCCTTGAAAAGACACTCTCGGTGTCTGTAGACTAAAATTAGGTTACTTAAATCGTAGCCTACCAAGATGAAGCATATAGCTAAGATCGAACATTTCAGGGACTAAGTAACATGGGCAATTAAATCAGAGTCAGTCAATGGCATATGGAATTTAATAATTGGACCAATACATCGAACTAAGGAATATATCAAACTACACAATACACACGGATTATATGTCTATGTACATCAAATACAGTTAAACAATACAAGATAACGAATAACGAAAATGAGAGAGAGAGAGATAGATAGATAGAGAGAGAGAGATCGGAAGATGCGAGAGATGGAGAGAAGGATGGGGGACGAGATCGGAAGTGAAAGCAAAAATCTGCGATCAGAGATCGCAGTTGGCTATGGCAAAATCACAGACAGTAACCCTTAAGACACAACAAAGAAATCACATCATAAGTTCAATTCAATAATCGATACTTGCATGGCATATGGTTCTCTTTGTATGAGGTGTGTAGGACCGCAGGGTTCTGCGTGTCTTTAAAAGCAGCGCGAGTCGTCTGAGGGGAGGCGTGCGCGTGCTGTCTTCCGGCGCGCGTGCGAGCGCGGGAGCTTCAAAGAGTTGCCGGGAATGATTCAGGCTAAGTTCATTCAGCTCGTGAATGAACAGAGGCGAAGAGGAAAACGAAACTAGACTATAGAAAAACATAAAAGAAATAAATAAAAAGAAAAGAGAAGCAGGCCGAAGCCGGTCCGGACTTGGGTTTTGGAGGAGGAAGGAGAGCGTAGGAAAGGATGAGCGAGCGAAAGTGAAAGCAACCTTAAACAGCATTTAGATTTCGAGACTTGCATGTGGTCTGTGGATGAGGCAGGCGCGCGCGCATGGGCCTTTGTTCTCTCATGCATCTTCAGGTGAGCGCGGCCGCGGGATTTTCAAAAGAGTCTTTTCTTTGAGTTGAAGTTGCTTGCTGCGTTTGCTTCGCTGAGTCCGAATACGAAAGAATGCTCCCTAAAAGGGAGCCATGGGTCTTCTGAAGAAGAGGGTTCGTAAAAACAGGAGAGAGAGAGGAGTTTCTGAGTCGGTCTTTTATGGACAATATGGGTTGACGCCTCTGTTCGCGCGAACAACCAATGAACGTCCAAAGGTCTGAAGCGGGAAAAAATGTCTTTGTCTCTGGGGCCACGCCCACTCGGATGAGTCATGAGGAGATGAGCTTTGAGCTGTTCGGCTCCCGAAATATGAAAAAGTGTAAAATAATGCACATTACTTCATTCTGCTATCGAAATTCGACTCTGTTAGATTGAGAGAATTTCAACGATATCACACACGTCATATGAAGATTAAGAAAATCAAGTTACATAAGATATGCATATTTACAAGCATTTTAAAGTTCGTTACATGTCTAGAAATAAGATTTACCCAAAATGTGTTGTACCCTATAGGGTACAAATGGATATGAAGCTTGAGGAACTAAACACGGTACACACCTGATTTGTCTAACCTTATTACCAAAGTTTACCAGAATACACAAACTACACCACGTAAAAGAAAAATTATGAGATGGGAAATTACATCCATGTTTACATTTCTTCGGTGGTTATGCATATAGAAAATTTAGGATTTAAGTAGAAAATGTAGGATTTAAGTAGGAGTAAAGATTACCACGTTAATTCTGCTCCACTCCTAAAAACCCAGTTGACATTCCATTAGGCAATAAAACAGCAAAGTGGGGGGAAGGCAATTGCCAGAGAATATTGTTGAACATTCTCTAACTAAAACACTATTGATTAAAGAATACATTTCAAAACCACACCTCTATTATAAAGCCAAACTAAATCACACATGCCTAATGTAATTGTACATAAATTAAAGTATATTCTATCCTAATTTAAACACAAAGGGATGTTTGTGTGTGTTTGTGTGTGTGTAGAAAGTTTCAAGTTTCGTTATCTCTCTGTGGTCCAGAGAGGGGAAAGGGGGGGTTCGGAATGTCTCTGAGGTGAAATTAGTGTCGTAAAAGTCAATTGGCCGACTAGCTGGAGCCAAAGCCTGATTTGCACTCACGAGTTCAAAGTGCACCAGCTTTTGTATTCAGGAAGAAATGTTTTTAGCAACACAGAGTATTTGAATTTGTTAATTCAAACCAACGACGAATGATTCGATAGCCAATGTTGTTACAGCCTTATTTCAGAAACTTTAGTTTTTAGTTTTTTCAATAACCATGCATAAACATTATTCTCTCAAAAATGCAGACATGTACATTCTTGTTGCTCACATATTATGGTAGCCCTGTTTGTGCTAAATAGTGTGTAATTTTTTTTTGCCATTAATATGTTTATAAGCAACTGAAAAAAGCACAAATGTCAGGGCATGTCAGAACATCTCAAGGACCCCAAAAACACCTTAGACCCTAGAGGGTTAAAGAGCATCTTGCAGGTTAGAAGACCCAACAAGTCAACGTATAGAAAAATAATGTAGGAACTAGATTTTCTTTTAAAAAAAACGTATAAATACGCTACAGTGGCTTCTGGAGTCGTTTTTGTGAGAAAATTTTACTTCCGCATCTGAAAATGGGCGTGACGGGCGTGACGTAGCACGAGGGAGAGCGGTCGATTCAAACAACAGGGAAAAATGGATCGCAATGACATTTCGGACGCTGAGGAAATTGTTGACGGACCACAGCCATACAATTATGAGCCTGCTAGGCTGCCAAGAGAGCAGGGACAGGCCAGGATTAATGTTAGACAGAACATATTGGAACTTACAATAACAGAAACTAAGCTTTGATCAGGCGTTTGTCATGCTCATTAATATCCGCCCAGACTAACGTTACGTGACATAACTTAGCGGTTTCTCATCGGGAGACAGAGAGATATTTATTCCTGATACATTTTTTGTTCCATAGGTGCTTGTGTGGGAAATGCGAGGCAATGTTTACAGCTGAGGAAAGTCAGTGTTGCAGGGAGGTGGATGCATACTGGGCCTTTGTGGAAAATGCCAAACTTCCATGGTTGCAGTTAGTGTTACTACAGTAAAGCCATGGTGAATGTTGCTGATCTGTGGACACTGGATAGTTCGTTCATGGCACAATGTTTATTCCTGGTTTCCACGTCAGCGCTGTTTGATCCGTTAATAACGGAAAAATGTGAATATTTCTCACTAGATCTCGCAGCGATGTTATTACTTCAGTGGCGAATTCAAATGCTTTATTTACTGGATCTCGCAGTCACAGTGTTGCTTGATCAGGCTCGCGCTGCACTGGTCCAAACTGATAAACGGTCCACACAAACACAATAACGAGTAGCTCAGTTTCGTTCCGCTTACATTGCGTTTGTCAGTTGATGTTGTGCTCGCGCCTACATCCGGCGGGAGAACCCGAAGATGCGTGTACTGAAGGAACCGCACCAGCTCTGAGTCTCACCCGGTTCTTACTTCGGTATCCCATGTTGATCATCATATCGCCGGGACGATAATCCTCCGATCTGAAGTGAACGCTACACACGACCGCGTTTTCCGAAGCCGACGCGGAAGAGAAATCCCGTCTCTTCACCTGCACAAACCACACCCAGGCACGAAAGATAGCACCGTCCTTTTTCTTGTTAGGAAACCGGTGGACTCGATGTCCTGATAGGCTGGAGTTTTTGCAAGCTCCACAAACACATACATTTACCATGACGATGATAAATTGAAATACAAAAACTACTGAAAACACACTGACTCACGACCGCTCTTACTGAATACCAGCCTACTCTGCACTGAGCTGCGGCAGAGCACAGCACACATCTCCCTCGTGTGACGTAAAATGACGCGATGTTGAAAAAAAGCGGTTTGTACTTTATCTACTAAATTGGTGTCCTTTTGTCGTTTTAAAACATTTTAAATCCTGCATTATCTTTTCATATGGTATTTTCATACATGGTTATATATTCATTTAGATTTTTTTTTTTACCTGCAAGATGCTCTTTAAGAATGTTTCATGAATGAGACCCAGTATGTGTATATAAGAGGAGGAAGAGTGTGTGTGTATAAGAGGAGGAAGAGTGTGTGTATAAGAGGAGGAAGAGTGTGAGTATAAGAGGAGGAAGATTATGAGCATAAGAGGAGGAAGAGTGTGTGTGTATAAGAGGAGGAAGAGTGTGTGTATAAGAGGAGGAAGAGTATGAGTATAAGAGGAGGAAGAGTGTGAATATATGAGGAGGAAGAGTGTGTGTGTATAAGAGGAGGAAGAGTGTGTGAGTATAAGAGGAGGAAGAGTGAGTATAAGAGGAGGAAGAGTGTGAGTTAGAGGAGGAAGAGTGTGAGTATAAGAGGAGGAAGAGTATGTGTATAAGAGGAGGAAGAGTGTGTGAGTATAAGAGGAGGAAGAGTGTGAGTATAAGAGGAGGAAGAGTATGTGTATAAGAGGAGGAAGAGTGTGTGAGTATAAGAGGAGGAAGAGTGTGAGTATAAGAGGAGGAAGAGTGTGAGTTAGAGGAGGAAGAGTGTGAGTATAAGAGGAGGAAGAGTATGTGTATAAGAGGAGGAAGAGTGTGTGAGTATAAGAGGAGGAAGAGTGTGAATATATGAGGAGGAAGAGTGTGTGTATAAGAGGAGGAAGAGTATGTGTATAAGAGGAGGAAGAGTGTGAGTATAAGAGGAGGAAGAGTGTGAGTATAAGAGGAGGAAGAGTATGAGTATAAGAGGAGGAAGAGTGTGAGTATAAGAGGAGGAAGAGTATGTGTATAAGAGGAGGAAGAGTGTGTGAGTATAAGAGGAGGAAGAGTGTGTATAAGAGGAGGAAGAGTGTGAGTATAAGAGGAGGAAGAGTATGAGTATAAGAGGAGGAAGAGTGTGTGAAAGAGGTGATGAACGAGGAGGAAGATGAGGAGGAAGAGGAAGGTGTGGAGAATGTTGTCAAGGCTGGATCTGCTTCAGGGTTTTTCTCTTCTCCTGCAGAGATGATATTCTCCGGCCGGACCGACATGAAGACGTGAAGCTGAAGCAGAATAAATCTCTCTCACTGACCTTGATTCTGCAGTTGCTCAACTCTTCTGACTGTACTTTACAGTAACATGCTTTTCATTTACAGTTTTTTACTGTAACCTTTTGGGCTTCTGCAGTTGGTCACTGTATTTCACAGTATGCAAATGCTGAATATACAGACATTCCATACTATACAATATTCAGTACAATACTATACAGTACTTGCAGTGCATACAGCAGGGGTGGAGTGGGACCAAGCGGCAACCTCCCCGTCTCTCTCTTGAAACCAACACGGAAGTGAGTTAAACTGCAGTTCATTGACTGGCCGCTTGAGTGAGTCAAATCTGTATCTCCCCCATGTTAAAATTACCAACTTTACAGCAGAAAAAAACATGTTTACAGCCTGGTTCTCTATGTGGCTTTGGTCTATACAGCTAATTTTGCCCTTCATAACAACTGTAAGGGGGGTGAATTTTTTTATAACTCATCCGTTTAGTTGATTAATATTTAAAGTTCTGCATAATTAAGGGTGTGTCCACTTTTGAGTGACAGGTGGATTCCCGCTGATGTCAATGCTAGGCGTTTGTCTGCTGTTAGCCGCGTCACTACTCACTTCACCTCAGCAAATTTTAGCTGCTGAACTTGCCATCTCTGCAGTGTTTGTGCTTTTTTCGGGATTATTTCATACAATTTAATACACCCATTACTTCGCCCACGGCTTTGGATTCCGTCGTTGTCGTCGAGTATCGTTCGAGAGAACAACCAGCGCTGTATTTCAGTTGTTTTCCTCTGTGAACATGCACTAATGGATGTCTGACAATTTCGTTGCTTTTTGGAGTTTTCAGATTTAAAAACGTCTATAAAGGCTCGTTCGTTCTGCTCTCAGGGAACAGACTGATTATAATATGCTTATGTACCGTCAGATGAAATCCTGCAGGCGTCGGCGCTTTCTCCGTCCATGCAATAAATGCACATCCTTGAATGAGCACGGATTTCTAGCGCATTTACTTGAACTTCATAGGTAATATATCTATGGTTTAACCCATTTGAGAGGCGGCCAGAATCAGAATTTAAAATGGACTGAATAAGCTCTCTACGAACTTGACGAGCGATGCCGCGCTGACGGACCATAGACTATAAAAAAAGAGTGACTGACATGTATGCACATAAATCACTGTCACACACACTCTCTCAGAGTAATAGTTACTGCATAATACATTTTCAACTAGCAGAATAGTACAGAATCACAATACACAGTCTCACTTGTAGCCATGTCTTTTAATAATATTTCGAAGGGCAAAAACAGGAACTTTTAATTGGCTTTTCATCATCAAGTGTCACTTTAGCGCGAGGCCCTGTGCAGTCCTTATATACTGTCTATGGTGCAGTCGCAGACTTGGTACTTTCCATAGGGTCCTTTCAGTAGCATATAGCATTACCTCCAAGCCTGAGCTAACTCGATTACGTCGAGCGGTGAGCGTGGTTTCAGATAGTCAGGCTCCTCCAGCTCCACTCACGCCCCGCCTCTTTGCCCATTTTCTGTTATCCGAGAGTGACGCAAGGTGACGCGAGGCCAAGATGGCGACGGCCGACTCCGCCCACTTTAGGCTTCAAAAATGCTCTTCAGAAACCTACGGGTGACGTCACGAACACTACGTCCATATTTTTTTACAGTCTATGAGTGGGACCAATAAAATCTATCGGGAAATTTCGTAGACCACTGGCCCTCTGGGCAAATTTAAGCAAGTGCTGAAATCTAAAATCACAATAAAATGACTGCACAACGTGAAATGCCAAGTGTAATTATTATAATTTAAAAGATCTTGAAGTCAACAACAACAACATACAATAATACCAGAAAAAGAGAGCCGCTCAATAGTAAACCATTAATTGTTGTCTCATATCACCAAGCTACTTTCAAATTTCACAAGCTTTTGGCTGGCTGGTAGCTGGTGCTCTTTCCCATTTGTGCCTAGCTGTGACACTTTGCTCGTTGATGCCCGGAACATGTCCGTTATTTTGGAGCATTTTGCTGCCTCCTCCTCCATATTGTTTCGCCTTTTGAGTCTGTATAAAAGGCTCCTCTAGAAAGAAGACTTCTATTGTGGGACTTTTATTTTGATAGTTATTTTAGAGTGCGATACCCGCTGCTTCCAGTAGGAGGCATTATTGTTGTTGTTTACTGCCTGCTGCGTCAATATAGATTCCTGAGAGAACGACAGCTGCTCACCTAGAAGTTTATTCCTGCCTGTTATTTGGATGTTTGTTGGCGTTTTGGTGTTAAAAGTATTAGTACATGACCATAAAGTAAGTTTTTTCTGTTTTCTCGATGTTTTAATCGTGTTTTCAGTGGATATTGAGCTTTGTGCATTTAAATGTGCATGCCCGGACATGTACCGATTCATGTGCGATCGTCTGACAGAAAACTAAAAAAAATGTGATTTCTGCTAAATATAGTCAAATGTGACCGTTTAAGTTATATGTCTGTAATCTGTTAACTAATTTATTCTGCAGAAGAATGATCCCGTATTATTTCCTTTTGATTATACTAATTTTGGACATTAGATTGTTTGGTGATGCAACTGGATTCATTAATATGTTAATGCCAAAGCCATTTTGTTAGCAGACCAATAGTTTTATTGTCTTCAATTGCTCATCCCATGCATATTGTGAGATTTAACTGAGATTTAGAGGTAATACTGAATATGTTAGTATTCTTAATTAAGAAGTGACTGATTCATCTGTGAAATGTACACATTTACAGGGTTTTTCCTGGCTCAAAATGAGGCGGAGGTGGTAAAATCCTAATAATGTATTTTAATAATAAGGTAATTAAATGTTATTTTTCATAGATCATCATGTGTTTTCGGCATTATTTTTGTGGATGGAGCCTGGTACCTCTAGGGGGGTCCAGGGGCATGCCCCCCCGGAAGAAATTTTTGTACATTTTAAAGATAAATTCATTAATCTGGTGCACTTTGAGTCACCCAAATCCACTATTAAAAATAAAAAAAATCCACCCGCAAACCACTAGGGCTGCTCGATTATGGAAAAAATCATAATCATGATTATTTTGTTCAGTATTGAAATCACGATTATGTAACACGATTATTTCACATGACTTTGGGAATGTGTTGCAGTTATTAAAAAGACACGGTAACACTTTAATTAAAGTGTAACATTTAAAAATGTTAATTAGTTCACATTAGTTAATAACTAGCATGAACTAACAATGAGAAATACATTTGTTACAGTATATATTAATCTTTTTTAATTTTAGTTAATAAAAATACAGCTGATCATTGTTTGTTCATGTTAGTTCACAGTGCATTAATTAATGTTAACAAATACAACCTTTCATTTTAATAACGTATTGTAAATGGTGAAATGAATATTAACTAAGATTAATAAATGCTGTAGAAGTATTGTTCATTATTAGTTAATGTTAACTAAGGTAGTTAACTAATGCTAATTAATGAACCTTATTGTAAAGTGTTACCAAAGACACCTTTCATCAATTCTTAAAAAAAAATACATTTGAACATTTATTGTACTTTTTGAACTATTAAAATAAATAATATAACAGATAATACTTCAATGAGTATTTTAATAATTCCCGCAGGTCTACCACTTATAATGCGGGAAATTCCCCCGCAAACATTGACTGACTTTAGCCTGTAGATTGTATGAGTATCCTAAATGAATCCACACAGATTATAAAATCAAATCAATCATTTTAAAACTTTCTCCAAGACGCAATTTCACAAACCGCGCGAGTGTTCAGCGGCGCAGCATCTTCTATCTCTCACTCTCTGGATGTGTTGGACAAAGGCAAGCGTCGAAACTACACTCTTGTGTTCAGGAGTCGGGACATGACGGAATTGTCAGTTGCACAATCGGGCCAGCATTGCATCGTAACTAAAGTTTATCATTTTCACTTCTTTAAGTCTTATCAGTTTAAACATTCGAGCTGAGAGAGTTTATGGCATCGGGAGGGGCGGATGTGCGCGTGCGCGCGTCATTCAGAACACAAGACAAAATTAGAGCGTTCTTTCAAAACAGAACATGGCAACATAATCGTTTTTACTCGATTGTACTATTTTGGTAATCGTTGGGAGCCAAAATCGAAATCGAAATCGAAATTCAATTAATTGCACAGCCCTACAAACCACCCATATTCTTTGACTTAGATATCTGCATCTGATCATCACATTACAATTATTCAAATTCTCAGTGTTAAGCATGATAATATGGTAACATATCACACTGAAGTTGGCTAATTAAAAATGAACATTTATTTAAAATAAAAGTTCTTCTTTTGGCAAAATTACATTTCCTTAACCCCTTAACGCCTGAATTTATATAGCTGTATATTAAAAAAAAAATTATGTGTGTTTTTGCCTTTAAGTAGATGGTAAATAATGTTGAGATTATCAATTTCACTTTTGCACAACAAATAAATAGAAATTTTGGTATGTTGTAAATTTGCGACAACAGGCATTTAGGGTAATTTTTCCAAAATGGTAAAATTAATAAAACACATTTTCCCATCTCAGGTATGTAGATTTTATTCATGGCACAAACAGAAATCTACAAAGTACGTAAAAAATATTCGTCACATGAAGTCTATATGAATAACATAGCTATAGAAGCAATCAATAATCTGGTACATATTTTTATCTTAGCACAACTTAACTCATTTTGGGCAATTTCTCCACATTTACACCCTCACGTTTTCGGTGATTCGGAATATTTTTATATTACATTTTTTTTGTCTGGATGGGCTACAATTCTCTCTAATTTTTCCCTTCAAAAAAGAAAGAAAGAAAAAAAACACACGTGTCCCGGACAAAGTATATGGTCCCAGACAAGCGTTATTGTCGAGTCCTCCTGATATGTTTTCCTTGATTGGTTTTCCATGAAGAGAATTATGTTGTTGAAAACGAAAGTAAAGTGACGCACGTTCATTGCGTTTTACCGTGATGAGAGTTCCGTGTCTTTATTAAACTCAACACAAAATTATTTATCTGTCATCCACCCTCGATTAATTGGAATGGAATGTTTTTATTACTTATCCGCGCACTGCGCGCAGCAGCACTATACGGTTTGTGAATGGACACAAGTGGTAACCGCAACAGAACCGTCACGGTGGAAAAAGTGTATCTGACCATGACTGTCTGTCCGAGTTTTGTCGAGAGCCGGAGGCGGCACGAAATTTGACGGAGGCGGCCGCCTCATAATTCTCTATGCAGGAAAAACCCTGCATTTATACTTTTACTAATGTAATATGTTTTTTGTGTTATTTTAGACTAATGTTCAATACACTTTGGAAAGAAGCACCAGTCTCCTCATTCTTTGTGTCCTGACCGACACCCAGGGGTGTAGGCTATACTGCTAACAAGTAGAACTAGAGCCTAGCAGTATCCTTTCCTCTTCAACAGAGTCTGACCTTCTCAGCGCCACCTTTCCCTTTTCTTTTTTGTCTTTCCATCATTTGGGGCTGTTTACACCTGGCCACTTCATGCGTTTTCTCAGATCGGAGAGCTATCTGATTTATCAAAACGATTCCATTTACACCTGGTCACATACATGTGTTTTTGCAAAACAGATATAAATCCGATCTTCAATTCCCGCGTGATTTAATGGAGTGCACGTCACCGAAAGCAACAGATAGCCTATGAACTGCATTTTATTGATCATCAGCTAAAAATTCCAAAATCAAAGACCGCAATAAGAGAGAGCGGCAACAGCCCTGATAAGATCATTTCAGTTCTTTACTTTTAATGAAGATGATTGTGTTAAGCGTCTGCGACTTACTTTCACTTTGATTCACTTAGTTTGCACATTGGCTTGAATTGATGAATAGATGCTCAGCTGCGATCGGATTCAGATTCAAATCCGTCTCGAATGCGTTTCGGAGGGCTTTTACACCTGGTCTTTTCACGATCGGAAAGCTATATCCGATCACATAAAACGCATTAAGTGGCCAGGTGTAAACAGCCCACTCACTCACACACTGTCTGTTAACGTTAGACTTCCAAAACGTTACGAGGAAAAAAAAAGAGGTGTTCATTTACGTCATAGGCCGACAGGCTATGCCATTTGGGGAGGGGCCGCTCACTGATCCCCCAATATTTTTGAAAATCCTAGACATGGTAGTCGATTGCCGAGTTCACGCGCGTGATCATAGGTACTAAACCTATGCGCGTGAACTCGGCAATCGACTACTGTGGACTTCAACTGAAAACAGGATGTAAACACAGGTATTTGCGCTGGCTTAAATAACATCATTTTTATACATTTCTTTCACATCTACTGCAGTCAGATTCACTCGTGTTCACTCTGAAGGAATCACTCACATTTTCTGTGCACTTGTAATGACACATCAAGGATGTTAAGAGGCTAAAAGCAGGTTTAGTACTTGCCCCATTGAAGTCAACAGGGTGCAAATTTTAAAAATAGAATAACTCGGTGTAGGCAACACCGATTTTTGTCGTTGTTCTCTGTATTGACAGCACTCCAAATGTACAAAAAAATTAGCTCAATGTTAAAATTAACCGGAGTTCTCCTTTAAAGGGGCATTATGCAAGTCTGAGTGTTTTTTCTCTACGAGCTCCCCCTAGTGTCTGGTAGTATAACGCTTTCAAACACTCTGTCGTAAAAACGAACTGTTGTTCCTCCCCCCTCGCCACGAGCAACCCAGCTGATCAGCTGTCAACCCAGCTGAGCAGAGGAACCGGCTATTTCAAAACCAGTTATGTCTACCGAGGCAAGTAAAGCAAAACTTTCTTTCCAACTGATGGCGATTTTTTTATTTATTGTGTTGTCATGCATACTAGTATTTTTACCGGGAACGAACGATATGAACGAGGCGAACTACTGCTTTCGTGTTTGTTTGTTTGTTTGTTTTTGTGAGAATGGGCATGAGCATAAAAAATATATATATATCGGAGGCTAATATTTGTCTAAAGTCATATTAGCAAGGTCTATAAGTTCATCTGGTAGAATGATGGTTTACCTTTGCTTGTCTAAGAAAACATCAGAACGTTTTTTCTAGCTCGATCATGATATGTGCAACATTTTGCGCGTCTGATATTGCCTACTATCAGACGCGTTGACTTAGTGACATAAAATAAAAGTGTAAGTTACACAAATAAAACCGACAGAGGAACTGCCAAACAACTACAGAAATCAAACGTGTTTGCTATGACAATGCTAACATCAAAGTTATAGTATCTAGCGTACTAGTAAGCCCCTAACAGACAGCGATCATAATAAAAACCTTTACAGACAATAGCAAACATCCTGAGGTCGCAATTACTTGAAATTTAAATATTAAACACAGTTTATTCCAAAGATACTTAACTTACAAGTACAACAGCAGGATCAGCATCCGTTTTGCAGGCTTCTGTTTCTCTCAGTTCTCACCATTCTGAAAAAGCCGGTCCGATATATTTACTCGAGTCTGACTTCTTGCTCGGTCAGTCTCCCGTTTCCTCTTTCGTTGGTCCTCCGACAAAGATTTCCTAGCTTTCTGCTTCTTTTTTACAGGCTCAGCCTCAGCCATAACTCAATCTATCGTTGCCCTTTGCTTATAGCTAGCCCGCCGGTGCTTGAATAGGGGCGTGTACGTGTGCAGTGCCGTCAAGCAATTCGTTACATCGCGAGACCTGATATCACGCGATACTTCCTGACACCGACCCGCGTCCCAAAGATGCAAGTGAGTTTTTTCTGCTCTCGGGCACCAGGGGGGTGCGAAACCACCACCATTCAACCCGAAATAAGTAATATAACCATTCCACTGACTCCGAAGCTGTTCAGTTAAGGTTAAAAAGTTACCTAGTGTCCCTTTAAAGTAATTCACACTGAGATTATTTATTCACATTTATCTTA
Organism: Squalius cephalus; assembly: GCF_949319135.1. Classification (NCBI taxonomy): domain Eukaryota; kingdom Metazoa; phylum Chordata; class Actinopteri; order Cypriniformes; family Leuciscidae; genus Squalius; species Squalius cephalus. Next base: position 7,221,653 of record NC_137123.1, read on the forward strand.
TATTTCCTGTAATGAGTCGCTGTTTTCATATAGTAATAAAGTATTGTCATGTTTTCATGGCCCAATATAACAGATAAAACAACATTTACAGTTTGATGAATTCTGTGTTTCAGGGGTTTCTAGTGTTGTTTGGAGTGTGAGTTACAGTCCTTCACACATCTGTGCACTAAAGGACTCAACAGTGACAATGAGCTGCTCTTATACATACCCTTCTACTGGATATCAGATCAAGAAAGTGTTCTGGACCAAAAAAAGTGTAGAGCCTCGAGATCTGTCTAATGACCCTGAATACAGACAGAGGCTTCAGTATCTGGGAGATAAACAGCAGAACTGCACCGTCAGACTGAGTCATGTGACACTGAAGGATGAAGACGTGTACTACTGCAGATTCAACACTAATAAAGCTAATAATAAATGGATTGCTGCTCCAGGAGTGACTCTTACTGTCACAGGTGACTTTGATGAGGTTTATCTCTTCTTCTGTGCATTATGTTGAATAATAATCAGTGTATGACAGCAGCACTAGATATAATGTGTGTGTTGTGTTCAGATCTTCAGGTGGAGTCTCCTGAGAGAGTGACAGAGGGAGATTCAGTCACTCTGAGATGTAAAAGCAGCTGCGCTCTGACTGACAGAGCAACATTCATCTGGTACAGAAACTCACAGCCATTAACTGAGAGAAGAGACAGAAACAATGAACTCCTGCTGCAGTCAGTCAGAAGAGAGGATTCAGGCAGATATAGCTGTGCTGTAGACGGACACACTCACATCTCTCCTGCTGTTCAGCTCAATGTCATGTGTGAGTGCAGATTGACTTTCTCTCTTTAACCCTCATGCACTTTAGATTTCTGGTTACAGTCTGTGTGGTCCAGGTCAAACTGATCCTAATTGTATTCAATTCCCCAAAAATCACACACTATATATATATATATATATGTATATATATATATATATATATATAAAAAAAGTTTATTAAAAAAAAAACTTTTAATATCAATACTTTCACACATTACAAAGAATACATTTCTGAATTTATGATTTATAAAAATGTTTTAACCACTATTTTTAAGACTGCCCCTCCCCGACACCCGTGGGACACTTGCCATTATACATTTATAACAATAATATCTTAGTCAAAACCTAAAGTAATCTTGACCAACTATATAGCATTTGAAAGTGTTCAGACTGTAGTTAAGATCACTCAATCCATATATGGAAATCGAAGAGTCCTTATATGGTCACCAGAGGAGTCTGGGTGTCATCTAGTGGAAAAGTTTGGTACTGCGCTCAAAAAATCGTACTGAATTATTTTTTTATTTTTTTTATATCAACCTACAATTTGTCACAGAATTTGTTCAGATATTTAGCTTTAATTTTCTTGAAGTTTTAGTTTATTTATTTTATATAAAATATAAAACTTAAAAATATTTCTACAATAATCTGTGAAGTGTTCCCTTTAAAAAGATACCAAACTTAAGTCTGTGCTCTGAAGTATTTTGGATTTTTAACAAGGTTTTTAAAGGGCACCTATTATGCAAAATTAACTTTTACATAGTGTTTGAACATAAATGTGTCGGCAGTGTGTGTACACAACCACCTTTTTCAATCCCCATAAATCATAAGCAGTGTCTCAGTTATCAAGCCGTATGCTTTCTCACTCACCCCAGCCAAACTCTGTGGAGCCAGGTAAGTGTTGCACTGCATGTTGCACTGTCCTACTCCGGGACGGGTCTCTGTCCTCCACGGGTACGTCTGTGGTCCCATTGGTCCTGCTGGTTCGGTCGCTGGGAGCCTGGTTAGCGCCCGTCACGCTGGCTCACTGGGATGTTCAGATTTGGCTATGCGATTCAGTACAGTGGCGAACGTATAGGCCCCTTGTTCTGCATGCGGAGATTGCGAGATTGTGAGGTCAGGGTTTAACAGCTCCTACTTCATTGTTCCCAAGAAGAGTGGTGGGTTAAGTCAAATCTTGGATGTGCGTGTTTTGAATCGGGCCCTTCACAAGCTTCCGTTCAAAATGCTAGTGCAGAATGTGTTCGTCCCTAAGATTGGTTCGCAGCGATCGGCCTGAAGGACATGTACTTTAATGTCTCAATTCTCCCTCGACACAGACCGTTATACTCTTTGAGTTCGAGGGACGGGCATACCAGTACAAAGTCCTCCCTGTCACCCCGCATATTTACGAAGGTCGTGGAGGCCGCCCTCTTCTTGGCCCACTCGTGAGATCAGTTGTGTGAACACAGGGACCTGGTGCTCAGACACCTCAGCCATCATCATATTCATTGAACTTTCATTTTTGTCTGTTTTAGACCCACCCAGGAGTGTCTCAGTGTCCATCAGTCCATCTGGTGTAATAGTGGAGGGAGATTCAGTGACTCTGAACTGCATCAGTGACTCAAACCCTCCTGCAGAAATCAGCTGGATTAAAGGAGGAACGATTGTAGGATCTGGAAGAATCTTCAACATCTCAAAGATCAGCTCTGATGACAGTGGAGGATACAAGTGCAAGTCCATCTATAAACATGGAGAGAAATACTCTGATACTGTGACTTTAAACGTCATGTGTGAGTTAATAATCATCTGCACATTGTTAAAAAACTTAAAATTCATAAGTATTTGTTATGAATTTTTATTTGTGTCTTTAGATCCTCCCAGAAACGTCTCAGTGTTGATGAGTGGATCTGGTGTAATAGTGGAGGGAGATTCAGTGACTCTGAACTGCATCAGTGACTCAAACCCTCCTGCTCTGAACTTCAGCTGGTTTAAGGAGAATGAACCCTCAGCTGTTGGATCTGGACAGAGTTTCAGTGCACTACAGAGTGGACGCTTCTACTGTCAGGCTCACAATCAACATGGATCTCAGAGATCAGACGCTGTAACTGTCACAGGTGAAGCTTTTATTAACACACTCCTGTATCTTCACATCATTCATCAGTTTGGAGAGTTAATCATGATGATCTTCCTCTTTCAGTTCATCATGTTGCTGGTAGGAATGTGATTGTGATCACAGCGGCATCTGGAGGATTATTCATCATCATCTTCATCATCATCTTCATACTGTCTATAATGTGAGCTTAATAAAAAAACTGCAGTGATTGTATAAATTCACTTTTGGTCTAATGTAGGAAATGGCTAATTTGTGTTTTTAATTATTAGTAATCTTTAAAATAAATCCATATGCTGCTAATGTCTTTCAATATAACAGAAAGAAACGAAGGAGTGTTAAATCTGAAGATCGTACAGTGAAACAGGTAAATCTCATTGATTTATATTTTATCTGGTCAAAACACATGGTCTAATCTCTGTGTTGTGGCTTCAATTAGTTTCAGATATATGCTCAAATTAAGAGAAAGTGCGAAAAACTGCAGAAACTATAAAATCCACATCAAGACCAAACTTTGAAGAAATTCATGTTATTTTATTTTGTTTATTTTATATAGCTTTAACTTACATGAAACATGGAGTAAAATATTTATTCAGTAATCATCTCATCTCGCCATTTTTCGTTACCGCAGCAAACGCTCACACTTCTGAACACCTTATCGCTTCAGTTGAATGGAAAAATGTTCTAGTAATAATTTTATATTATTGACTGTATGATTGATTATTATTGATTCTACAGCATGTGATCCATCAGTGTTGTAAGATATTTGTAATTTGTAGTGATTACAATTTAGCTCAAAGGAATTATTAATTAATTTATAGGGAATTCAAAAGAGTCGCTTATTACAACCGAGCAAATGACTCGTTCGCGGTTCATTTGAACTGGCTGTAACTATCAACTCTGCAACGGATATAAATATCCGAACTATAGTGAAACACTATATAGTTAGCAAGGTAACTTAGATCAGAAATTTAAGACATTAAATTTGTAAGCACAATAACACAAGTAATATTTCTCTTTAAAATACAAACAAGACTTTATTGATTATTCTAACTCATAAAACTAATATCTAACACAAACACACACACACACATACACATTCATACGCGTTGCAGAAAGAAAAAGAGTAAGGAAAGATTAAGTTTTAAGAGTGAGATGATGTAATCCCAAGTTTCTATAGTGCACTCATAAGACATGACCTGGAACGAACCATCAATCATTAATTTAACCCTTCTATCGTTTCTTAGACAGGTTATTAAATTTATATCAATACACCAGTGCAGCTTTTAGTCTGGAGGTACTTGCTTGTCTTTGCGTTCCTTTTTGGGAATTCCCTTCGTTGCGTAAAAGGGGGTTTCCCCGGGTTCGTTCGTTGGCTGTGGTCTCCTTGTGCCTGGGTCTGCGGCGTTCCAGTCACGTGTTGTGCTGGCGGATGAATTGAAAGTCTTTGTCTGAAGCTGGCTTTGCAGAAGAAACGTGGCTCGAAATCTTGTCGCAAAACTTAACTTAGAACCGAGACTCACAACGGAAAAGAAAGGAAACTAAGAAAAGAAAGGAAATTGAGAGGAGTAGATGATGGCTTGAATGAAGCTGTTTAACCCATGTTCTTCGGATCTTGATTTGGGTTATTTCGTCTGCGCGTTTACATGGTTCCTAGTCTGAGAGAGCGAGAGCAGAGAGAGAGAGAGCTTTGTTTCTGTCTAAGATTTTTAAACTCAAAGTTTGTCCCCCCTCCTGAAGAGATCGGACCAATTAGACACTGGCTTTGTTTGCAAAGACATAAATCATGCGTTATCTGGGATCTCCTTACTAGCAGAGAGAACAGAGGCTACAGTTTAGATATTATTACTATTATAAGAATACGAACATTTTACACATTTCAATCAAGCCATCTTTTGAATCATGAGCATACGATCATATTGATATGAAACACAACACACTTTCATTCACACATCTAACAGTTATAACAATTACATGAATTGTATGGCATCTAAGCATATTAGACACATTTATTGTAGAAACAATATAGAATCATGTCGTTGCATGATGCTTGATTTATAAGTCCATTGAAAATTGTTCTTGAATGATTTTATGTATAGTTATGGGTAAAATCGCAGTTCCCTGGTTTGAAGAGAAGAGAATTCTGGTATGTTCCTTCAGAGGTCCTTAAGGTGGAGGGGGTCTGGAATGTTGTGGGCTCGAGCAGCTTCTGCTGTTATCTTGATCGGGCTGAATTGTGCTATCTCTGAGCCAATCATTCTTTTCCAAGCTATCTCACATTGACCAGTTCTTCCTTTAGTTGGGCTCATCTTCTTTGAAGCTTGCATGGCCATAAAGTTCTTAGCTGGGGGTTTTCGTTGGTCAGCGGAGACTGGCTGGCTGGAGCCTTCTTTTATGGCTCTGGGGTTGGTGATTTGGTGTCTGGAATGTTCAGTTCTGTGAGAAATGATGTTTGAACAATTCACCTGGAAGATTCATTTGTGTTTGTTTCACACTCAATCCTACAGTGTCGTGATAATCTGAAGAACTTTAAAACCTTGTGCACAATAAAGGTTTGAACTTCTGTATCTTTCAGACACACTGAGAATCTCAACAATGGTGATGATAAAAGTGCAGTGTATGATGGGAGCATTCAATCAAAACTCATCAATATCTCCCAGCATGCATTGTAGCATGAATAAATTATGCTGAATTGCCTTAGTATTTTCTTTTATTATTATATCTGCTTTTATTTTTGCTGTTGTTTTTGTTGCAACTTTTTTGTAGCTTGTTTTGTGATGTTCAGAGTTTTATCTGATTATTTTGTTGATTGTCACCGTTGTTGAGATTCATACGCTGATTCTTGATCTCTGTGTTGGTCTACACTATACAGTAGATCAAAACCTTTATTATACACCATGTGTTTTTAAAGTTCTTAAGATTACTTCTTTGTCACTGCTGGCTCACATGTGGTAGTGACACAGAACTATTACACTCAAGAACAAGAAATATATTAGTAATAAACATAATGAAAGATAAGGCTCTTTATGAGATCTGGCCACTACATGACGATTATGTCACCATCAATAAATAGCCATCTGATTTTCATGTCATAACGAATGTGTTTTATAAACACAGTTAAAGCAGTCAGAGTAAATCTGACGTTAGAAAGTCAAGGGTCAAGAGCTCAACTAAAGCAAACACTGATCTCCATAATGGTCTCCAAACTTTCTCCAAACTTTATTATTTTCTATAAAACGTCAACTTCTAAACTTTTGCTAATTCTCAATAATAACTTTTATGACAAATTGGTTTGTAATACAATATTTTTAAATTACAGGCAACCACAGTTGGCTTTTTTTTTTTTTTTACCATGCCATAAAACCTAAAATATTACTGTCGTATTTTTTACTGTAAAGCACCTGCATCCATCTGCCAGTTTTTTACCGTAAACTTTAGTACAATGTTGTAAAACACAAATATTTCTACCATATTTTTTATGGTAAAGTACTAGCAACCACAGTTGCCGGTTTTTTTACCGTAAATTTTTGTTCAATGATGTAAAACATAACAATTGCTACTGTATTTTTTACGGTAAGGTACGGTAAATGCAACGGTAAGGTTTTTTTTTTTTTACAGTGTACTTCCAAAATCCATACAATTAACAGTATTTTACTGTAAAATTACATGAAATGTCCCGTGAGAGCTATTGCAGTTTTTCACTGTATATAGTAAGGGTATCTCTGTTAAGCAATTAACATGTCTTTTCCTTTGCTTTTTTACATTTTTTTACTGTTAAAATCACGAACATATGAAAAAGCCCTTTACTTTGAACATTGTCAGGGAACTTTTTTGATAATTTTTTCATAAAATTGTGTATGTTCCAAAGTTTATCATTGATCATGTTTTTAAAAATGTATATTTATTAATGTGATTGTGATGTTTTGTGATGTAAGACCTTCTGTCTCTCCTGTAGATCTCTGATCCCAATGAAGACACATATACAGCTCTTGAGCTCAAGTCCACGACCTCTGACCTGTACGACACACTCACAGTAAGGGAGACGTCAAAGTCAGATACTCCATCACAGATGATCACATGACCGATCTCTCGCTCTCTTTCACACAGACCGTTGATCGCAGACATCCTGAAGACTCTTGATCCTCAGAGCTTTTCTAAACATGAGAATCCATCAGTAAGTGTCAGAACCTGCAGCTCTTCTCAATGTTATCAATAAAACTCTCTTCAGATTAGTGTGATTGTTTTATGTATCTTGTGAAAGGGTTTATAATGTTGTTGTTGAACTTCAGTCAGTCTTTCTTCATCTTATTGTTTGTTCAGATCAACAGGAAGATTCTGCAGTGAGAGGCGGAGCACAAATGAACCAATCCTGAGCTCTGTGGGCGGAGCCACTGATGATTGACAGGGGTCATCAGTGATGAGTCACAAGAGATTAATTTCTGTATAGTTTAAGAAACATGATGTAACAGTGGAATTAAATGGTATATTGAGAAGTTGAGATATTGATGAGTTTTGATTGAATGCTCCCATCATGCACTGCACTTTTATCATCACCGTTGTTGAGATTCTGAGTGTGTCTTCACTTTAAGAATCTTAAAGTTCTTAAGATTACTTCTTTCATTGATTCCATTAAAAAATATCAATATTAAAATTGTTAATGACAAAACATGGGTTTCTGCATCACTTTTATTTGTTTTCAATACTTTTTTCATGTTTGCTCCAAAACACCCCTGACATTTAGCTGGAGTTTGTTGGTGTGATATGCCTTTAAGTGTAATTAATTATTTTTTCTAAAAATAATTTTGAAAAATCACATACCAATTTAAGAAATAACTGGTTTTGACACTGGCATCAGAGTCCTGCACGGGTCCGATTTTGTAAATCCGCACCCGCCCGTACCCGCAGTGCTTCAAACCGCATCCGACCCGTTTTCCGCCAGCAGCACTAATTAAAATCCGCACCGCACCCGACCCGCTTAAAACAGAACCGATACCCGACCCGCACCGGAAATAAAATCAGTTTAGCCAATCACATTATAGACACAATTACAAAAATGTTTATTGCCAGGTCATACAGAAGTTATTACACGACAATTAACACAAGGACAACTTCAGCCGAAGCTGTCAAAAGGCCGGTATATGAAGAACATGGCAAACGTTACCACAAAACTGAGTAGCCTTAACATTTTACCAATCGAACAGACAACACTATATGCCACGCAATTTCGTCTAGCCTACATCTGATCATTTTGGGCTCAAACACGCCCTGCACACCACACATACTTAACAGTGTTAAATTTAAAAAATACTGTTCGATAGAACTGCTTTGTTACCACAGTTTCTGCGTGCTTCCTCTGCGATGAAGTTCCACATTTGCGGCTATCCAACACGAAAATGCATGCAGCAAATAAGCCTTTCACAATACTTTCTTCAGGTAACTCCAAATTTTTCCCACATAGTGGATTTGATTTTTTATGACGTATTGTCGACAACTTTACAATCTCCACTAGTTATTATTTTCTTCAACTCCTCAACATCCATCTCAATGACTGCAAGCCTAGGTAACGTTATAGATCCTGGGAGGGCGTGGCGCGTCGGCACAAATAAACTGATGTGGATTTTATTATTTTATCAACTTGAAATACAGGCATATTTTTGTAGATGTGTTCCTAAAAATATGCATATATTTTTACGTTTGAATGTGATTGTTTTAAACCCGTGTTTAGACCCGTGTCCGACCCGACCCGCACCCGTATCCGACACGGTTGGATATTTTTCACCCGTTTGAGCAAAATTTGCAGTTCACCCGTCGTGCAGGACTCTAACTGGCATTGTTAAAACTGTAAGAAAAAGTATTGGTATCGGATCAAAATAAAAAAGTTTGTAATCGCCCATGCCTAACAATCCCTCAAACTGCCACCAGAGGTCACATCTCCTGCGTCTGACATCAACCTCGATGAGCCTCACCTGTAAATCACTAACATTCATCTTCATTCTTCAACAAAGAAAATATCATCATTTTTCGTTAGTTTTAATCCTATTGTTGTCTTGTTGAAGGAGAGGAATTTACAGTTTAAGACCAGGACCAGATATGATGAATGAAGACCAGAGGCCTGATGTATAAACGTATTTTTCCACGCACATATCGGGATTTATAAAAAATAAACTTGGCGTAAATAAGTGCGCACAGTAAGGATGCTCTTGACCGTGCGTACGCACTCTTTTAGAAGAGTATGTGTTTTGGCGACACCAACTGGCCCAAATAGCAATAACTATTTAAAATGAAAAACTTCTAAATTATCCTATTACATCACCCAATAAATCAAATTGCATCAACCTGAATTATCATTATCAGCATTCTTAACCAGCTGCAAATACTTTGAATTTACTCTTTTTTTTTTTAATGAATGGGCTTTTTGTTCACTTTTAGACAGAAAATCTAAATAAATACAAGATAATACAAATATAATTTCACTCACCAAGCCTGTCACTTGAAGCAAATATCCATCCGTTCTTAAATGTCCGCGCCAGCGAGCGCGTTGAGCCGTTTAGTGAAACTGACGCAAATAACAGTTTAAATAAATAAAATAATGATTTAAACTATGTTTTACTTCTGATATAAACATTTAGATTAAATATGCCATTCAAATTAATGGAGAACACTTAAACATGAAATCATTACTGAGAAGCTACAACATTTTTTATATTCAAATTCAATCAATATAAATATTTGTTGTGGATGTTTTTGAACACTTTTCCTGTGGCGTGCTGTGTTTTAATGTTTTAACCACAGAGATAAGTGCTTATCATGATAATACAAGATTGTCTGAGAAAATAGTTTTGTGCAAATAATGCCCAAGGCCTATCTGTTTCCATTAAAAATATAAATCAATTAAAAATACTATTCAGCCATGTGGAAAAGATGAAATGTATTTTACACTATTTATTTATGTATTCAAAAACAAGACAAGGATAGGCAAGTACATGATTTTTATTAATGTAATGCACTGAAAAAGTATTTTCATTCATCCAATTAAAAAATTTTAGGGTAATGGTTCACATCTATATTTTATAACTTGAGCCAATGAAAAATAAATAACTTGCCCTTACCAATATTTTCTATGTCAATGAAAACTATTTTATAACACTTGGCACAAAGCATATTTTTCTTGTTGAAAAAAATCAATTAATTTAAATTCTATTTTTGATCTAAACAAAAATATATAGATTTAATCAAAACAAAAATTCTCATTTAATAAATATGTATTAGAAATTATTTGTTTTCTCCAATTAAATAGATATTGATTTAATAACACAATTATTTCTCATTTTTAAAAATACAAGTTAATAGAAATTATTTATTTTAAACAAACAAAAAGATATGGATCCAATAAAACATATTTCCCATTAAGGAACATTAATTAATCTTGTCCAAAATCAAATAAAAAAGACACATAATTTTCATTAAATCGATATTTATTGAATTATTATATACATTACTTCCACACATACACAATTTCGTGTCAGATTTTCAACATTTGCGACAGATGGCAAGTCCCTCAGAACCTCTTGACCCTCAAGTATATGATTCCAATGTTTGTGGGTACAGCTTGTGCTTGTGCATCTCTGATGACAAAGATTTCCATGGTTTCTGCTGAAGAGTTTTTTCAGCCTCTTCCTTCTCCAACACCTGGAAAAGAATTTAGGAAGGAGAAAAGAAAAAGAAAAAAAGAATAAGGAATCAATACAACTTGGATTTCCCCCCAAATTAGTTCACATAATACTAATACTTCTAACTAATTATAAAATTTACTCCAATTTGTTGTTGACATAAATATAAGTTGCACAAACTTTCCAGCACATGGGACTCTGATTTTAGCTGAAAGTAATTGTTTCTATATTTGAAATTAGCCTTCAGGCTGTTTTCAGACATATATCTGAACATAGTCTGATGGCTAATTTTGAAGTGGACAGCCATATCTAGCGTTTTCACATCTCTAAAGTAATCTGGCCTTACCAGGAAATCTTTGATGAGGTCCTCCACTGTTTCTCCCATAAAGGATGAGATATTTAAGTGCTCTTTGTAGCGGTGTCAGTATCCTGCATCAAGATAGTACAAATTTGGCATGAGGGTACATTATGGTCAACAATCTTTAGCACAATATATGTTATCAGTTGATATAATAATCATTACAATATATGATTCAATAGTGTGTCAATCCTATTACTAACGCCACGAAAAAATGTCTGCCCCCCCCCAGTGTCCTCTGGCTAGTACTAGCTGCTACACTTTTTTGAAAACCAACTGACATCAACCGATTGGCGCCAATGCAGCAATACTTCCATAAATAAAAAGCATACAATCCATAAATAAATGACCATTGTGAGTGTCGACAGTCATAAGTGTTAGTTAACGTTACCATTAATCACAAGTGAACGCCAGTCCTTTTACATGTAAGTTAACGTTAGCTCCTTAGTTGTTGATCAGGTTTCTACGGTTTTAACCAGAGAACGTGCTGCATCGAAATAACGTTATGTTCAATGATTAAACGTTCACGTTAATTACCATTGTAAAATCAAAATAAGCCAGGGGTAAACGTATATGTTCCCTTTTGCAATCGGTCAGGTATTGATTAACGTCGACACATTAACGTTAACTTGCCTATAGTGTAAACTAAGCTAGCTAACACATTTTTAAACTAATGTAAGTTACATAACGATATCTACCAGATAAATTCGGCAGAGCAACATGTCTTGTACAGGCTACTAAATATACAGCAGCACATTTAAATGGTTGTTTGTTTCACTTACTTCAGTTTATCCGCGATGAAATCTGATTCTCTCTGGAGCAGCAAAGTGATCCACGGAACGTAGAAGAGCGGTTACATCGGTCTGCCGACTGGTCGTCGAGAAGATTTGTGTTTAATGCCCAAGCGCAATCCTGTGTGTAACCTTGAAATTGTACATTCGTCGAAACAAATATTTCTTATTTGAGCTCTTAATGAAAAATATTTATATTTAACTATGTTTTGAACGAAAAAAATATTATTTGAAAAATAAAACAAATAATGGTAAACTGAATTGAAAGACAAATTATTAATTGGATGAAATACTGCTTGAAAACCTTTTTACAGTGTGTGTCTTGTACCGTTAAACGTTATCACGTGGATGAATAATCATATGCAAATGATATGCAGATGAGGATATGCATAGTAAAACTAGGCGTTGTAAGCTCCATATATGGTTATTTCAGGGTGGAGAGCATGTGCGCACAATCTTCCGCTGACTGGGATTTATAAAGTGAATTCTGCGCAGGTTCTGGTGTACGAACGGTTTTATAAGTCTGAATATTTTTTTGCGTACGTCATTTTTGGCTTTCAGGCGCACGTACACTTTTAGTAAGGATCCTACGCACAGTTTTATAAATGAGGCCCCAGGAGTCAGAAGTGCAGTCAATTGATGAAAGTTTTCCTGAAGAAAGTTTGCAGTTTCATCAGCAGAATCAGCTTCAATACTCGGCAAGGAGTTTGTAGGCCGTTCTGCCGTACATTCCCATTTTCACACCAATAATACTCTCACACAATCATGAATCAACGTCATTATTTCAGGAAGAATGATTCTGATTGGCTAAGAAAGAGATACATTTAGAAAATATCCACGCATGGACTGATAAAGCACATCTCCACTGGTTATACAGCTGACACCAGGACCCTGAGTCAGTGACTCTCCTGGGTCACAGGACTGCGTTTCGAGGCGCCATGCAGTTTGTAGAGAACAAGTTATTTCGTTTCCCTAGGGTGCCAATACTGCAGTGTAAAAGGAATACTAGCACACACACACACACAGGATACAGAGTTTCTTCAAGGTTGAAGTTGGTCGAACTCTGGCTCTAAACAAGTCATACTTGTTTGACACAATGTGGCTCAGACTTTGACATTAAATATAATGCAAAGAAGATAATATTATGATTGTTAGGAGTACCCTTACGAAAAGAAGTATACTTAAAGTTAATTTTATGATGTATACTTAAGTAATGTTCAAGTATATTTTTAAGTATTTAAGTATTATGTAGTAAGTATATTAATGTCAATATGTACTTGTAGTAAACTTGTAAGTGTACTATTTTAATACCGCTTGGGACTAAATTGGCCCACTTTTACAATATAAAAGTATATGTTTAAGTGTACTATAAGTGTAACAGTAGTAAACTTTAAGTGCGCAACTAGTTCATAATTACGTCTCTCATTTGTACTGCAAGTGAATTTATGGTACTTATGGACAAGTATTTTAATACTTGTAGCAACTTTAAAGTATACTCTCAGTAAACTACTAGTTTAGTAGTTTTATACTACACATTTCCTTTAAGTGAACTTAACATTATACAGGTATAGTTTACTATTTATATATCATTTTTGCACTTGCAGTAGGCCTATACTACTATGTTCAAATGTTATTTTTTATACTTGAAAAATACCTTTAAATGTACTTTAATTTTAAAAACATTTTATTAGCTTCATGCATCCTTTTTTATCAACACTTGAATGTTGGTAAGTTTCATAAATAAAGGCAACATTTTTAACGAAAAAGATGAGAAAATCTCATTTTTGTCAAAGACGCCTTGATCAGGTTCAGAAACGTGATCAAACACAGATGGAGTAGATCGAGTCCAACACCAACAAAGCTTCACAGTCATTTTCTCTTCATGGGTTACGCTTCATTTCATTTGGTAATATTAAGCAGTTTTGATTTACAAGCTGTTTAATGTTTGATGATCACATTATTTTACATTTGAGTGAGCAATCTTCTATCACTTGTTTCAGCTTCTTCTTCTCCTGTGTTTTGTTCCGGAGATTCTGTACTAGAAGATGTGTCATAGCGCCCCCTACCGTATAACAGTGAAAACATGGAGAGCTGGAAAATTCAGTCAATGGCGGGGAAAGAGTAAAATAGAATTAAAGTAAATTCCTATACACTACCAGTGGACTAGCCTACACAAAAATTCAGATACGCAGAATTAGAAACATATCTGTTTTATATCAATATTTTAATCAATATTTTCAAACAATATAAGTTTCATAAGACTGTGTATATGAAAAACTATGTAAAAAAAGTTTATTTAATAGGCTACTCGATCAAAAGAGTTAAAGACCCACTCCGATGAAAATCATGTTTTTCTAGTGGTTAACATGTTCTTGTGGCATTTTTCTGATGTTAGAGGACATATCTTGAGAAAAATAAGCTCGAAGTTGTATTTCTGAGTATTTCTGCATTCAAATGGCTGTGAATCAGTAGCAGACGCTAAAATGCTGGCTAAAATAGACTGGAGTTGTGACGTAGTAACTCCACTGGACGGGGCCACAAGCTCATACTCCCCTCCGCCCCGCCCGCTCAGGTTCTGAGGAGTAGAGAAGACGATGGCGTATCAACACCTATGTGCGGTAGCGGGTTGCAATGCTAAGAGGAGAGATATTGGTATTAGCTTTCATGCTTTACCAAAACATGTTGCTGTGAGAGATGAATGGATTACGTTCCTTGGTCACGGCAATGTTAAAAACCACACATCGGTTTGCGGTCAGCACTTCACAGAAAACTGTTTCACCAACTGGCAGGAGAAAAAAAATGGGCTTCGTCAGTAAATTATTTTTGAAGCCGGATGCAGTGCCTTCCATCAAGACACCATCAACTGGACAGCCTGTGTCTTTACCGGTAAGTTGTTTTTTTTTCTGTCGGGAGCTAGTTCAACGATCCCGCCTGTTTGCAAGCACAGTCTCCGTGCCAACGGCTCCGCCCACAACGCAGAGGCGAATTGCTAATGAGCTACTGCCGCTCTGCTGAAGCGAAGTCCCAGAAAATGGCACAGGTTTTGTGATTTTGGCTAAAAACGGCATAATCATAATTTAAAGACCACTGAGAATGTTTAAAAATAGCTCAAAATACCCATGGGAACATTGATCTTTATTGAAAGTGGGTCATATATGTAGTTGAAATATATATGTGGGTCATATATGTAGTTCTTGACTGAAAAAAAGACAGAAAGTAACTTTAGGGCGCATTTGTATGAAAGACAACAACTCCCACAATGCACCACATTGCACAGCTTCGCAAGCCACTCCCACTAATTCAGAACAGCACATATGAGGTATCCGCCTATCGGAGAAATCACTCTTCCGTCTACAAGGCTAGCTACCACTAGAGCTTGAAATTCACTTCACACAAAATGTCTAGTTAGTTGGCAAACTCATTAGTGAATTACTCCTCGTTTGTATTTCTTTCGAAATGGTGAGTTATTGCATGGTACCGGGATGTTCAGAAGAATCTGTTACATTAGTGGGGTAGTCGGGCAGGGTTCCCTTTCCACACCACACAGTGAAGAATGGCAGATGAAAATGAAGGGCAGCCTGAAGGCCCAGGGTGTAATGTGTCACAAGGAACTGGGGCCAGACTGGAAAATGTTCCATTTAGTCAGCCTGTGATAAATGCAATGATGATGCCTTGGTTTATGGGGGTCCCATGGATCCCAAGGTTTAATGGTGACTCAAGTAAAATGAGTTTTTCTGAATGGAGTGGGCAGGTACAGGCTATGCTGAGGGCACAAGGGTTAAATCAGGAACAGAAAATTGACTTTATATATGGGGCACTTGAGGGTGAGGCAAAAAGAGAGATGAGGCTACTGAATCCAGGAAGACGCTTAACAAGTGTAGACCTGCTGAGCGAGTTAAAGAGACTGTATGGGCGTGTAACACCAGTAGCCCAGATCCGGGCACAATTTTTTAAATGTCACCAACAGGAAGAGGAAACTGTTTCTGCTTCCATTCTCCGTCTCCGGGAACTATTCTCCACATGGAGGCAGCAGGAACCAGCGGGCTCTGCCCAGGATGAGATGACTATTAGGTACCAGCTTGTCCTGGGTTTGAGGCCTGGTGTGGTGCAACAGGAACTCCAAAGGCAGGTGCATAGAAAACCTACATTGTCCTTCACTGAGATGTGTAGTGAAGTGAGAGCATTAGAAGTTGAGTTGAAGATGGAGCCTGTCTGTGCCTCACGTATCTCTGTGCCACAGACAAACCAATCCATGGTTGCACCAAGCCTAGAGGAGTGGAGGGAGATAGTAAGAGCCGAACTTAGAAAAGAAATTACAGACCAACTTTCTGTTATTAAAGAAACCTTAACTGACGAGATTAAACGGCAACTCTCTCCTCAGACTTGGGTGCATAGAGACCCGTCTTTATCCCCTAGGGGGGCTGTTCAGGAAGGCCGCTATACTGCCTCCCCCAGGCGTCACCAGACTTTGGAATCGGACGACCGGGGCAAACCAATCTGCAGAGGCTGTGGGAAGGCTGGTCACATTCAGAGGTACTGTCAACAGGGGAGGAGGCAGTTAAACTAACAGCCCCAACCACTGAGAGCCAGATGGTTGGGGAGGGGGACCAGGGAAAGTTACGCTGTTCAGTAAAACTTTCTTCCAGAAATGGCTGAGTGGAGAGCAGAAGCGAAGCCCACAAGATCTGCACTGGCTTTCTCTAAAAGCAGCTAATGGACTACAGATCCCATATACTGGCTACGCCATCTTGGATTTTTCAGTGGGAGGAGTCACCGTGCCAGGTAAAGTGGTTATCATTGTGAAGGATGAGTGCCTGAGTGCTGAAAGGGGTATCCTAGGGATGAATGTCATTTCACATTGTTGGAAAGAGCTGTTTCAGGGAGTCCACCCTGGCCTGACTGTCTTTGGTGCAACTATGTCACGTGAAGCAAAGAGGGAATGGGAGCGTGCTTTTGCTGTCTGTCAAAAGGTTTCAAAGGATGAATCATCTGATGGACAGATTGGAGTGGCCAGGTTAACCCACCAAGACCCAGTCTATTTGCCTCCTAACAGTGAGATGGTGCTGTGGACACACCTCTATGCTGCGAAAACCAGGTTGGATTTTTGTGCTTTGGTGGAAGGCCCAGAAAGAGATGATGAGTGGCAGGTGGCTCAGGCTGTTACTACTGTGGTGAAAGGACACCTCCCTATAAGGGTACGTAACCTCAATCCTTACCCCATATTGATACCTCAACTCCGCCCCCTGGCTAATGTCTTCCAGGTTGACCCGAGGCAGATTCGAGGGGAAAAAGACCTTGTTTTGAAGACTTTGGATGCAGGTGTGGTAGAAGTGGATGTGCAGACCAACCACATCGGTACAAAAGATCATCCAGCAACAACAGAAGATGGACTCACTGTTACAGCGATGGAGAGACATCTTTGCAGCAGGTGATGAGGACTTTGGCCAGACCAGTGCAGTCCTCCACTCCATACCTACAGGTTCTGCACCGCCCAGTAGGGAGCGCTACAGGCCAGTTCCACCAAGCCTTTACCCTGAATTGAGGGAACTTCTGCAAAACATGCTGGATAATGATGTCATAAGGGAAAGCTCCAGCCATTGGGCAGCACCAATTGTCCTTGTGAAGAAGAAGGATGGATCCTGGCGCTTTTGCGTGGACTACAGGAATCTGAACGCCCTAACCCACAAAGACGCCTATCCCTTGCTAAGGATAGAAGAATCCCTCACCAGCCTCAAGCAAGCTGCTTGGTATTCTACCCTTGACCTGGCCAGTGGATATTGGCAAGTAGATGTGGACCCGAAGGATCGAGAGAAGACTGCATTCACCACACCCCTGGGCTTGTACGAGTTCCAGAGGATGCCATTTGGCCTCTGTAATGCACCTGCAACATTTCAACGCCTGATGCAGCGGTGCCTGGGTGGGCAGGTCCACGACTCTCTCCTGATCTACTTGGATGATGTTGTTGTATACTCCCCAGACTTTGACATCCACATCAATCACCTGGAGCAGGTTTTTGAGAAGTGGGCAGCCCATGGCTTAAAGTTGCAGCCCCATAAATGCAGCCTGTTCCAGAGGAAAGTCACTTACCTTGGCCATGTCATCTCTGGTGAGGGAATATCCACAGATCCCGAAAAGACAGTTGTCGTTGAGAACTGGCCCATCCCCTCTACCATTAAGCAGGTACGATCATTCCTTGGGTTTGTGGGGTACTACAGAAGATTTGTGAAAGGTTTTTCTAAAGTAGCAGCACCCTTGAATGCTCTCCTAGTAGGTTCTGCTAGTATGCGGAGAGGAAATGCTGCCATCAACTGGACCACAGACTGCCAGATGGCATTCGATTCTTTGAAGACTGCTCTGGTGAGTGCCCCAATCTTGGCGTATGCAGACTTCTCAAAACCCTTCCATCTTTACACGGGCACCAGTTCGGGAGGTTTGGGGGCTGTGTTGGCACAGCTACAGGATGGTAGAGAGAGAGTTATAGCTCTCATCTATAGCAGATGATGACAGTGGAAATATGCACTGATCCCAGATGATGACAGTGGAAATATGCACTGATCCCAGATGATGTCCCTCCAGCAGAGGCTTTACCAGCGTCTCTGTTGTGCAGCTCATCCAGGATCTCCTGCTCAGCTCAATAACAGTCTACAGAAAAAATATCTTCTTTCAATCTGTTTTATGTATACTGTTAATTTAAACTTTTATTTTGTTTTTCGTATTTTAAATGTAACTTATCTTGTAAATAGTTGTAAAAAGTACTGTAAGTAAAAATGTATAGAACAATTTATTTTCTATCAAATGTACAAATTCATTGACAAGAACATTACAGAATAATTTCTCTATTACATTTTCAAGTCATAACTTGCATTACAAAAATAAACAATGCACATCATTTTTTTTCATTTACAAACTATAACTCACATAAAAATAATGCATACGATTTTTTCATTTACAAATTTGAATTCACATAAGCAAAAAAAGTTTGTTTAATCTGTCAAGAAGAGAAAACAATCTGTGCATTCTCTCCCTGCTCTCCTGTGATCTCTTCTCCTCTGTCTCTCTCTGAAACTTCATGTCCTCCCTAGCTCGAGGGAGGGCATAGCTCGATCAGCTCATCCTCTCGGTCTCGTTTCTCTTGGCTGCTGCTGGTTCCTTGTTCTATCCTTCGCGGCCCGGGGAAAGAAGGACGGTAGGCAGGGATGCCAGTTCTGTGCAACAAAAGTAGCCCAAAAAACCCATCAGCTCTTCTCCATCGAGCGGCCGAATTCTCCACTGGATTTGTGCGTCTGAGAGATGTTTTGGCGGTGTTGGAGTGCCGAAATCGTACATACAGGGGTGGAAATCAACCTGCAGAACATTTTTTTACTGCGGCAACAACTTTAAAGTATCCCAATTCCGTGGGAAAACCTCGGACTTGGCAACACTGACGGTTTCCCGCATTAGAAGGATCCTTCGAATTTGGACAGCCTTCGTCGTGCCGCTGTGACGTAATCTGCCTTCAAATGCGGCCTTCGGAGGATGCAGCCCCTGAATTGGGACACAGCTAGTATCTGTTGTGCACTTGTTATTGCGGTGCATTGTGGGATTGAATGAGTGAACTCGATAACGTCCACTATGGTTTCAGACACCACTACAAATGGCTGTTCCCTCAAATAATGCCCTATTGAGGGTATAGGGGGCGATTTCAGACACAGATGTCAAGGCTGTAATGTGATTGCTTTTCAAGGCACACGTGATCCAAGTTAGCCGTTACACTTTTTCCAATGGTAGAGCCACAGATCCTGGTCTCTCCCAGTGTAACAGTATTAGCTGTAACTTTGGGTTTTTTTATATACTCACCACTAGGGGGCGCATGATCGTTAGAACCTCTTGTATTTAAAAGGGTAGTAGTATAGAAGAAGTCAGTTTGTTTGGAAGAGGGAAGCATGGTTTTATCCAAGCACCTCCAGCAACACTCATTGGAGTCCTGATTGAGAAACTTTGTTTCCAGTTCAATCATGTAAGTTTTGTTCCTCCTAAATGTTGTGCAATTGTTTTCATTTGATTTATATAATATATGATAGATATCTTTTTTTTTGTAGATGGACTCTTTATACGTTACTTTATATTGTGAGACTGTTGAATCCTGTAGTTGCTAAGGCTCAACTGAAATGGACATCAAGTGGTTTCTAACCAATGGATTGATCTCACTGCATTACCTTGTGGATTATCAAATATCCTAAGTACAAGAATTTGACTCTGTGGGCTGTCTAGTTTCTTTTTGTGGATTTCCTTGGATCACTGGAAGAGCATTTGAAGGATATTTTGGACTTGGACATCATCCTAAAAATTGACTATTTCAACTTTCTTTATAGTGATTCCATTAATTACTTAAAGAATCACTCAACTACAAGAGGGAACTGATTAGGGTTTTTTTTATTGTCATTTGTTTTGTTTTGTTTTTTTGTTTTTTGATTAAGTCTTTCTTTACAGACCATTTGTGTGGATACTGCTTTCATTTGTTGAACTGGTTTCATTTCAAATCATTTTCATATAAATGCATTGTTTTGTTTATTTCTTCTGTTTCCTAAATTGATATAAAGGTATGAAAAGTTAATTCCTGTCTTTATTGTTTGTGGCTACACACTGGGGAACATATTAAGATTTTGCAGCAATACGTTCTTAGTTGGTGGGCCCCTCCTATTATTCAGATATATATAGCTGCATGCTACTAAAGTGGACAGTGGTTATATAGATGGCGCCCGAACAGGGACCCACAGACTTCATATACGTTGTTGAAAATTTCCCAGTGTTTGTCACAATATAAACCCTAACACGTTAGTAAATAAATAAATAAATAAAATGGCTAGTCAGGAAGTTTTGGATGAGGATGAGCCCGTACCCAATACAGATTTATCATCTGCACCATTCAGCACCCACAGAGAACCACTACGAGAGTTGATTAATACGTTCAGTGACCTGTACCTTGATTCAGAGGAGGAAGAAGTGTTCGTGGATGACGGCCAAAAGGAAGTCCAATTTCTACCTCCACCACCACCTGAAATTTACGCGGAACCGACACACCATCCTTCCACTGCTGCTTCAGATATGTTAGAACAACTCTCAGAACGTTTCACCAAACTTGAGGAGCGGATTACTGACATCAATCAACGGGTGAGTGAACAAGTTTCCTTCATTGATGTTGAATCACAACGCAAAGCTACAGAAGATAAATTGTTATACCAAATAGACCGTGAGTGCAGCAGAGTGAGAAAACATCTAGAACTGAGCATTCAAGATCTTGGACAGTCAGTGCTAGACTGTTTGAAGAGAAGAGACCAACAATTGGATCAGAGATTACAAGCTTTCCAGCCTTTTATATCCACCCCAATTCAGCCCATGAATACCAGTACTGTTCACAGATCACTGAGAGATCAAACCTACAGTCTTCAGTCAAATACTCAATCCGTCATGGACAGTTCAAATCAGTACAACCCACCAGTCAAACTTGAGTTCCCTAGTTTCAGCAATAGCCCGGATGAAGATCCTATCTTATTCATCGAGCGATGTGAGGAGTATTTCGCTGTTCGACCTTTGAAGAATAGTGAAATTTTGGCTTCTTTAACTGCCGTACTTAAAAGTACTGCAAAAGATTGGTGGATGGCGGAGAAAGGGAATGTCCGTGACTGGAAACAATTAAAAAAATTGTTTCTGCAATCTTTTCTCAGTGAGGATTATGAGGAGTTGGCAGTAAGGAAGCTGATGGAGAGGAGACAAGGTGCAAGAGAAAGTTTCAGAGACTTTGCTTTTCACTATCGAGCTCTTTGCTTGAGATGGAAGAAGGACATGTTAGAAAGAGAGGTGGTGCAAGCTATTTTACGTAACTGTAACCCACGGCTTGCTAGCTTGCTACGTGGCAATATAAAAGATGTAGGAGAACTTGTAAAAGTAGGTACACAGATAGAACGAGATTTTTTTGAGTCCAAGAAATATTGGAGTCAAGTTAATGGAGATGAGCAAAAGAAGAGAAATCCTCCAGATCACGATTCACACCGCAAACCAGCAGCAGCCAATACCAGAGTTGTCCAGACTTGCCAAAATTCTATGCAACACGACATCAGAAACCTTATCATTCCCATAACCCTACAAGACACGCATGTAACTGCTATGGTGGACACTGGCAGTACTTTGTCACTAATTCAAAAGTCATGCTGGAAACAGTTAAGCCGTCAAGAAGTATACCTACCTGGTGGGGGACAAACTTTCCTTTTAGCCAACGGACAACGCCAAACCGCTGTTGGAAAGGTGGTGTGGAAGAGTGAGGTGCAGGGTCGTCCAATAGAGCTTACCCTGTATATAATGAATGACACTGACTTAACAGTACCCATCATACTGGGCATGGATTTTCTGTTGAAATCAGGAATGGTCTTGGATTTCAATAATGCTCAGTATGGTTTTTCCCCAAGAGAAGGCGTGGAAACACCAATCTTTTTTCCATTCCTTCATCAGGACATTCGTTCTACCATTAACTTTTACCTTGCCATACCTTTACAGCCTTGCAGTGATGAAGTACTCCATTCTATACACCAACTATCGGAGAAAGCAGACACCGACATGCAGACACAGCAAGAGCTGGAAAATCTCATGTTAAGCTGGCCCACTGTTTGCAACCAGGAAATTGGATATACCAATCTGGTCAAGCACCGTATCATCACCACAGATGAACTACCTGTTAGAAAGAGAGCATACAAGGTTTCCATTGAAAAACAGAGTTTTGTTGAAGATCAAATCAAGGAGCTGCTTGATAAGAAAATCATTCGACCATCTTGCTCTCCATGGGCATCACCAGTGGTGGTGGTACAGAAAAAGGATGGAGGATCAAGACTCTGCGTTGACTACCGCGGGTTGAATGCCAAAACTCATCTGGATGCATATCCAATGCCACAAATACAAGACATCTTAGAGTCATTACATGGGGCAACTGTATTCTCTACACTGGACTTGAAGAGTGGCTATTGGCAACTGGAAATGGAGTCTCATAGTATTCAAAAAACGGGTTTCATCACATCCTCAGGGTTATATGAATTTCTGCGTCTTCCTTTTGGACTGAAAAATGCAGCAGCATCTTTCCAGAGACTTATGGAACATGTATTGCGGGAGTTGAAAGGTAAATGTTGTATGGTTTACATTGATGATGTCGTGGTGTATTCCAAAAATAAGCAAGACCATCTTCAACATCTCCAACAAGTTTTCAATTGTTTCCACAAAGCAGGTCTCACACTCAACCTCAAAAAGTGCAATTTCATTCAAAAATCTCTCACATTCTTAGGCCATGTTGTTTCAAGAGAAGGAATCAAAACTGATCCCACAAAGGTGTTAGCAGTTAGTTCATTTCCCATCCCACAGTCTCTTAAAGACGTTCAACGATTTTTGGGTATGGCCGGTTGGTACCATCGGTTCATTCCCAGTTTCTCAGAGAAGGCTGCTCCACTTCATGCTTTGAAACAGAAAAACTCTACCTGGATTTGGACAGATCAATGCCAACAGGCATTCGATCTTATCAAGCAAGATTTAATGCAAGCTCCCGTTTTAACCTCCCCTGACTTCACTCAACCATTTCGAGTTCAAACGGACGCCAGTGAAGTTGGTTTGGGAGCCGTTCTTACACAAGAATGTGCAGGGAAAGAACATGTTATTGCATATGCATCCAGACTACTGAGAGGGGCAGAAAGGTCATACTCTGTATCTGAGAAAGAGTGCCTAGCAGTGGTGTGGGCAGTGGAGAAATGGAGGCCATATCTCGAAGGACGACTATTTGAAGTATTAACTGATCATGCCGCATTGACATGGGCATTTCAACACCCCAAGCCATCATCACGTCTCATCAGATGGACCATAAGACTACAAGGATTTCACTTCACTGTTAAGTATAGAAAAGGTCAGTGTAATGTGGTACCTGATGCATTATCTAGAGCTCCAAGCCTCACCATTTCACCTAACATTATTGCTGTAGCTCAAGCATCTAATTCCATCTCATCACCAGTCAGTATGCCAGTAGATTTATCACAGATAGCCATCGCTCAAAACAATGACCCAGAAATACAAGAATTGATTTCCAAAGTACCATCTCAGATCCCACAAGACTCATCACGAGTTCATTATGTAACAGAAAATGGATTCCTGTTCCGTAGTGTTCCAGATGGACGAAAAGGTCAAAAACTTCAACTTGTCATTCCTTCCATCCATCATCAAGCTTTTGTTCAGTATGCTCATGACAATCCTCTCAGTGGTCATCTGGGTAAACTCAAGACCTTGCTCAGACTATTGGAAACTGTATACTGGCCAACTATCAGAGCTGATGTTTGGAAACATTGTAAAGAATGCCAGGTCTGTCAAAAATACAAACCATCCATGTCAAAATTATCTGGTTATCTACAGTCTACACCCATTGTTGAACCTGGCTACATGATGGGCATCGACCTCATGGGGCCTTTTCCAAAAAGTGTCAAACAAAACGAGTATCTACTTGTTATCGTGGATTATTGTTCTAAGTGGGTGGAGATGTTTCCCCTGAGGTCTGCTAAAACACCTCAGATAGCCCGAGTTCTGGTAGAGGAGATATTTACCAGATGGGGAACACCAGCCTACCTGGTCTCAGATCGCGGTGCCCAATTCACCTCTCAACTCCTCGGTCAGGTGTGCAAGCAGTGGGGAGTCATTCAAAAACTGACCACAGCGTACCATCCCCAAACAAATCTGACAGAGAGAGTCAATCGAAATTTGAAGACCATGATTGCCTCTTATGTCGGAGACCACCATAAGTTTTGGGATAGATGGATTGCCGAATTCAGGTTTGCTATTAACACAGCTTACCACGAAAGCACAGGTTTTACACCTGCTGAAGTAGCGCTTGGACGTAAATTAAAAGGTCCAATGGAGAGAGCTCTACATAAACCGCCTGACCCTAATAACCCTGCATATCCCATCCTTGACAGACAACAAGAACTCCTTACTATTGTGAAGGAGAATGTGAACCGAGCCCAAGCTAAGCAAAAGCGATACTATGATCAGCATCGTAAGCCAGTGCATTTCCAAGAGGGGGATGTGGTTTGGGTACGGACACATCCTTTATCTAGAGCCGATGAAGGGTTCATGGCTAAGCTGTCTGCTAAGTGGAAAGGGCCAGCAAAAATTAACAAAAAGTTAGGGCCAGTTAATTATTCAGTTTCTTTTATTTCTGATCCAGACAGTACTGAAACGTATCACGTGCAAAATCTTAAGATTTGTCATGGTTATGGCAAATCTCCTTCTGAGGAGAGGGGTATGTAACAGTATTAGCTGTTACTTTGGTTTTTTTTATATACTCACCACTAGGGGGCGCATGATCGTTAGAACCTCTTGTATTTAAAAGGGTAGTAGTATAGAAGAAGTCAGTTTGTTTGGAAGAGGGAAGCATGGTTTTATCCAAGCACCTCCAGCAACACTCATTGGAGTCCTGATTGAGAAACTTTGTTTCCAGTTCAATCATGTAAGTTTTGTTCCTCCTAAATGTTGTGCAATTGTTTTCATTTGATTTATATAATATATGATAGATATCTTTTTTTTTGTAGATGGACTCTTTATACGTTACTTTATATTGTGAGACTGTTGAATCCTGTAGTTGCTAAGGCTCAACTGAAATGGACATCAAGTGGTTTCTAACCAATGGATTGATCTCACTGCATTACCTTGTGGATTATCAAATATCCTAAGTACAAGAATTTGACTCTGTGGGCTGTCTAGTTTCTTTTTGTGGATTTCCTTGGATCACTGGAAGAGCATTTGAAGGATATTTTGGACTTGGACATCATCCTAAAAATTGACTATTTCAACTTTCTTTATAGTGATTCCATTAATTACTTAAAGAATCACTCAACTACAAGAGGGAACTGATTAGGGTTTTTTTTATTGTCATTTGTTTTGTTTTGTTTTTTTGTTTTTTGATTAAGTCTTTCTTTACAGACCATTTGTGTGGATACTGCTTTCATTTGTTGAACTGGTTTCATTTCAAATCATTTTCATATAAATGCATTGTTTTGTTTATTTCTTCTGTTTCCTAAATTGATATAAAGGTATGAAAAGTTAATTCCTGTCTTTATTGTTTGTGGCTACACACTGGGGAACATATTAAGATTTTGCAGCAATACGTTCTTAGTTGGTGGGCCCCTCCTATTATTCAGATATATATAGCTGCATGCTACTAAAGTGGACAGTGGTTATACCAGTAATAAGACCATCTCTGGTATAAAGCAGGCTTTAGGTGATCGTCAGCTCCTAACGTCCGGTCTGAAGCTGCTGGCCTGAAACTGCTGTCACGTATAGAGTTCTGCAGTCAGACACATCTCGTCTCATATGTGCTCGTTCAATCCCTCAAACTGCCACCAGAGGTCACATATCCTGCGTCTGACATCAACCTTGATGAGCCTCACCTGTAAATCACTATCATTCATCTTCACAATTATACATCTTCATTCATCTTCACAATTATACATCTTCATTCATCTTCACAATTATACATCTTCAACTTACAGAAAAAGATCATCATTTCTCTTTAAGTAGGTTTAGTACAGTAATGTTGTTCTCTTGTTGAGGGAGGGACTGTGATGTTTCCATCGCTGGTCATTAATAAACAGTGTTATCCACACAAAGTCCTTCAATGTAAAGCTAAAGTGCTTGTGTTAAAACAGTCAGTCATTTGGTTGCTGTTGATCTGATGAGCTTCTACACGGTAAGACAAACACACTCTTGCTTAAATGATTATTGCTCATATAACATACGTGTCTTCTCATGAGAAATGTTAAGAATAGGGTGATGTACATATACTTGTTTAAGTGATGAATATATTAACGCAAGCATTCATTACTTCAATGAGCTCATTGTTTCTGCCTTAAATTATTACATTGTTTAAATTAATACATTTTTAACTAACTGTGACTTTGTATACATTTCTGAAATGCATATCTTAGTTTCCTCTGATAACAGATCACTCTAAATTGTAATGTGGACTTGTGTATTTTCTGTAAAGCTGCTTTGAAACGATTTGTATTGTGAAAAGCGCTATACAAATAAATGTGAATTGAATTGAATGCTGTATTATAGATATATGTTATGCTGATGTGGGTCAGAATGGCTCCTCCTCTTCCTCTGATCTTCTTTCTGCTCATGATTCACGGTGAGTCTCTCTTACATTCACATTAGAAACACTCTGATGTTTTATTTAAGGCCTCATGAGCGGCTGATCTGCACTTTCTTCTGTCCTGTTCTCACATATTTCTCTCTGAAACAGGAAGTTTGTGTTGAACATGTCAAACGCTCGTCCCTTTTAGAAATCTCCAATAGTCTTTTGCTACTTGCTAGTCAGTGTCACATGCTTTAGGGGGAGGGACTTTCTCAAAGTTCAGAGCTTTTGATTGGACAAATTTCACTGTAGATGCAGCAGATCATGAATATTTTTGGCTCATGTTCTCGGAAGTGAATGTGTACATGTTAAAGGTCCCGTTCTTCGTGATCCCATGTTTCAAACTTTAGTTAGTGTGTAATGTTGTTGTTATAGTATAAATAATATCTGTAAAATTATAAAGCTCAAAGTTCAATGCCAAGCGAGATATTTTATTTAACAGAAGTTGACTACATCGAACGGTCCGTTTGGACTACACCCCTCTACTTCCTTCTTTAATGACGTCAGTAGAACAGTTTTTTGACTAACCTCCGCCCACAGAAATGCTCCCTCAACTCTACCGAAATTCGTTTATGTACTTGCGCATTTCTAATAACTTACTGTGTTTACTCAGCTCTTACGGTGATTTTCTGAAGTAAAACTGACGCTTCATCTTTTGTGTGATGTACAATAAACTTTATTAAACTCATCAGTATATGTTTGATCATCATTCAGACAGCAAACTTGTAGGCTATTAATAAATAATGGATACATACAAGCAGATGACAAATACGTTATAATAATGAATAATTAATTAATAATTAATAATTAATTAATATAATAATTGGTCAGGCACACCTGGATTAATCAGTTTGTCCAATAATGTCAGACAGGAAACAAAGGACCTACCTGAAGTTCAGGAAGTAGTGCAGCTGTGCATAAAGCCCATTGGAACGTCCTAAGCCCTTGATCACTTGGAATCAGCTGTGGAGTTGATTTATTATTTACATTTTTTTTCCCTTTAAGAATTTGTTTAATGCAGCATCCAAATGTTTATAGGTGTGTTTGGGTTGTTTTAAATTAAAAAAATTATAATTAATATATCATAGATTTGTATGTGTGGTGGTGATTAGACGAGATATATGGTGACGTCACAATCGTACTGCATTGTGGGACATATAGGTGCCTGAAGTGTACATTTGAAGCAGACTCACTCCCTCAGTCAAAATCGAGGGAACGAGGGTTTGTCCATATAAACTTCCCTCGTCAAATGTTCACATAAACATCTATAGCCTACTTAATAAATGGTCACCAACAATACATAATAATAAAACATATGAATAACAATATACGAGTATTTGAATCTATGCGACTACAGAGGCATATACATTTCAGTAAGTTTTATTGTATCTTTCAACATAGCCTACCTATTGTTCATTCGTTGATGATCGGTTCACGTGCCGATTGAACTGAGGCGCTACAGCGATCTGCCACGTCACATTTACAACGCCAAAACAATATTTATTGTTTTAATTTCAAAATAAAATTGACAGAATCTGAGGGCTGAGAATTTGTTTCATATCAAAAGTAACCAGCTCTGTCTTGTCTGTTGGTGTCAGAGGTGTAAAGTCCAGGTTCAGAAAGTAAAAGTCCTCCTCAGTATTTTGTTCCAATCACCTGGATTTGCTAATTCAGCAGGAGAGAGAACTAATTAGTTAAATCAGCTGACTGAGTTTATGGGTGGAATAAACATATGGCAGTACTTCTACTTTCTGACCCCTGGACTATACACCTCTGGTCAGTGTTAGTGCGATTTTTCTCTGCGTGAGAAAATGTGTGTGTGGCGTACGTGTCGATTAGAGTCTCAGGCTGAAAGTGTGACAGTTCACAGCCCTGCTCTAGCACTAGATTGTGAATATATGTTGCTCTTGTTCTCGTAAGTGAATGTGTATATGTTAAATATTTATTTAGTCATATTCCAGGATATACAGTGTTTCTGAATTGCTAAAACACTAAACCCACTTCTCTGAACCAAATTCTCAATAACCTAAACCAATTTGTCAAATAAATCAGTCTTTCTGTAAAACATTAAACAAGTTCAGTTTGTTAAAACACTGTTTGCAAATCTCATTCTCATTCTCATCAATCTCATTGCAAAAAAACACATTCTCACTCACTAAAACACATTTCTCACTGTGATGCACTTATGTTTCAAAACACTAAACACAGGCAGGCTAAAGTCAAACACAACTACAACACAGTTGTCATCGTTTACACACAACGACTCAAACTTGTTCACACTTATTTCTAATCATGAGAGGAAACCAACTGTACAAAATACAAGACAGTTTAAAGTGCCTAAATTGACTCAAAATGTTGCATTGAAGATTAGAATTAAAAGGAGGAAGAGTATGAGTATAAGAGGAGGAAGAGTGAGTATAAGAGGAGGAAGAGTGAGTATAAGAGGAGGAAGAGTATGAGTATAAGAGGAGGAAGAGTATGAGTATAAGAGGAGGAAGAGTGTGAGTATAAGAGGAGGAAGAGTATGAGTATAAGAGGAGGAAGAGTGTGAGTTAGAGGAGGAAGAGTGTGAGTATAAGATGAGGAAGAGTGTGAGTATAAGAGGAGGAAGAGTGTGAGTTAGAGGAGGAAGAGTGTGAGTATAAGATGAGGAAGAGTATGAGTATAAGAGGAGGAAGAGTATGAGTATAAGAGGAGGAAGAGTATGAGAATAAGAGGAGGAAGAGTGTGTGTGTATAAGAGGAGGAAGAGTGTGTGTATAAGAGGAGGAAGAGTGTGAGTATAAGAGGAGGGAGAGTGTGTGTATAAGAGGAGGAAGAGTGTGTGTATAAGAGGAGGAAGAGTGTGTATAAGAGGAGGGAGAGTGTGTGTATAAGAGGAGGAAGAGTGTGTGTATAAGAGGAGGAAGAGTGTGAGTATAAGAGGAGGAAGAGTGTGTATAAGAGGAGGAAGAGTGTGAGTATAAGAGGAGGAAGAGTGTGTGTGTATAAGAGGAGGAAGAGTGTGTGTATAAGAGGAGGAAGAGTATGAGTATAAGAGGAGGAAGAGTGTGTGTGTATAAGAGGAGGAAGAGTGTGTGTATAAGAGGAGGAAGAGTGTGAGTATAAGAGGAGGAAGAGTGTGTGTGTATAAGAGGAGGAAGAGTGTGTGTATAAGAGGAGGAAGAGTATGAGTAAAAGAGGAGGAAGAGTGTGTATAAGAGGAGGAAGAGTGTGTGTATAAGAGGAGGAAGAGTGTGAGTATAAGAGGAGGAAGAGTGTGTATAAGAGGAGGAAGAGTATGAGTATAAGAGGAGGAAGAGTGTGTGAGTATAAGAGGAGGAAGAGTGTGTGTATAAGAGGAGGAAGAGTGTGTATAAGAGGAGGAAGAGTATGAGTATAAGAGGAGGAAGAGTGTGTGAGTATAAGAGGAGGAAGAGTGTGAGTATAAGAGGAGGAAGAGTGTGAGTATAAGAGGAGGAAGAGAATGAGTATAAGAGGAGGAAGAGTGTGTGTATAAGAGGAGGAAGAGTATGAGTATAAGAGGAGGAAGAGTATGAGTATAAGAGGAGGAAGAGTGTGTGTATAAGAGGAGGAAGAGTATGAGTATAAGAGGAGGAAGAGTGTGTGTGTATAAGAGGAGGAAGAGTGTGTGTATAAGAGGAGGAAGAGTGTGAGTATAAGAGGAGGAAGAGTGTGAGTATAAGAGGAGGAAGAGTGTGAGTATAAGAGGAGGAAGAGTGTGTATAAGAGGAGGAAGAGTGTGTGTATAAGAGGAGGAAGAGTGTGAGTGTATAAGAGGAGGAAGAGTGTGTGTATAAGAGGAGGAAGAGTGTGAGTATAAGAGGAGGAAGAGTGTGTATAAGAGGAGGAAGAGTGTGAGTATAAGAGGAGGAAGAGTGTGAGTATAAGAGGAGGAAGAGTGTGTATAAGAGGAGGAAGAGTGTGTGTATAAGAGGAGGAAGAGTGTGAGTATAAGAGGAGGAAGAGTATGAGTATAAGAGGAGGAAGAGTGTGTGTGTATAAGAGGAGGAAGAGTGTGTGTATAAGAGGAGGAAGAGTGTGAGTATAAGAGGAGGAAGAGTGTGTATAAGAGGAGGAAGAGTGTGAGTATAAGAGGAGGAAGAGTGTGAGTATAAGAGGAGGAAGAGTGTGTATAAGAGGAGGAAGAGTGTGTGTATAAGAGGAGGAAGAGTGTGAGTATAAGAGGAGGAAGAGTGTGTATAAGAGGAGGAAGAGTGTGTGTATAAGAGGAGGAAGAGTGTGAGTATAAGAGGAGGAAGAGTGTGTATAAGAGGAGGAAGAGTGTGAGTATAAGAGGAGGAAGAGTGTGTGTGTATAAGAGGAGGAAGAGTGTGTGTATAAGAGGAGGAAGAGTATGAGTATAAGAGGAGGAAGAGTGTGTGTGTATAAGAGGAGGAAGAGTGTGTGTATAAGAGGAGGAAGAGTGTGAGTATAAGAGGAGGAAGAGTGTGTGTGTATAAGAGGAGGAAGAGTGTGTGTATAAGAGGAGGAAGAGTATGAGTAAAAGAGGAGGAAGAGTGTGTATAAGAGGAGGAAGAGTGTGTGTATAAGAGGAGGAAGAGTGTGAGTATAAGAGGAGGAAGAGTGTGTATAAGAGGAGGAAGAGTATGAGTATAAGAGGAGGAAGAGTGTGTGAGTATAAGAGGAGGAAGAGTGTGTGTATAAGAGGAGGAAGAGTGTGAGTATAAGAGGAGGAAGAGTGTGTATAAGAGGAGGAAGAGTATGAGTATAAGAGGAGGAAGAGTGTGTGAGTATAAGAGGAGGAAGAGTGTGAGTATAAGAGGAGGAAGAGTGTGAGTATAAGAGGAGGAAGAGAATGAGTATAAGAGGAGGAAGAGTGTGTGTATAAGAGGAGGAAGAGTATGAGTATAAGAGGAGGAAGAGTATGAGTATAAGAGGAGGAAGAGTGTGTGTATAAGAGGAGGAAGAGTATGAGTATAAGAGGAGGAAGAGTGTGTGTGTATAAGAGGAGGAAGAGTGTGTGTATAAGAGGAGGAAGAGTGTGAGTATAAGAGGAGGAAGAGTGTGTGTATAAGAGGAGGAAGAGTGTGAGTATAAGAGGAGGAAGAGTGTGTATAAGAGGAGGAAGAGTGTGTGTATAAGAGGGGGAAGACTATGAGTATAAGAGGAGGAAGAGTGTGTGTATAAGAGGAGGAAGAGTGTGTATAAGAGGAGGAAGAGTATGAGTATAAGAGGAGGAAGAGTGTGTGTATAAGAGGAGGAAGAGTATGAGTATAAGAGGAGGAAGAGTGTGAGTATAAGAGGAGGAAGAGTGTGTATAAGAGGAGGAAGAGTATGAGTATAAGAGGAGGAAGAGTGTGTGTGTATAAGAGGAGGAAGAGTATGAGTATAAGAGGAGGAAGAGTGTGTGTGTATAAGAGGATGAAGAGTGTGTGTATAAGAGGAGGAAGAGTGTGAGTATAAGAGGCGGAAGAGTGTGTGAGTATAAGAGGAGGAAGAGTGTGTGTATAAGAGGAGGAAGAGTGTGTGTATAAGAGGAGGAAGAGTATGAGTATAAGAGGAGGAAGAGTGTGTGTATAAGAGGAGGAAGAGTATGAGTATAAGAGGAGGAAGAGTGTGAGTATAAGAGGAGGAAGAGTGTGTGTATAAGAGGAGGAAGAGTATGAGTATAAGAGGAGGAAGAGTGTGTGTATAAGAGGAGGAAGAGTGTGAGTATAAGAGGAGGAAGAGTGTGTCTGTATAAGAGGAGGAAGAGTGTGAGTATAAGAGGAGGAAGAGTATGAGTATAAGAGGAGGAAGAGTATGAGTATAAGAGGAGGAAGAGTGTGTGTATAAGAGGAGGAAGAGTATGAGTATAAGAGGAGGAAGAGTGTGAGTATAAGAGGAGGAAGAGTGTGTGTATAAGAGGAGGAAGAGTATGAGTATAAGAGGAGGAAGAGTATGTGTGTATAAGAGGAGGAAGAGTGTGTGTATAAGAGGAGGAAGAGTGTGAGTATAAGAGGAGGAAGAGTGTGAGTATAAGAGGAAGAAGAGTGTGAGTATAAGAGGAGGAAGAGTGTGAGTATAAGAGGAGGAAGAGTGTAAGAGGAGGAAGAGTGTGTGAAAGAGGTGATGAACGAGGAGGAAGAGTGTGTGAAAGAGGTGATGAACGAGGAGGAAGAGGAAGAGGAAGGTGTGGAGAATGTTGTCAAGGCTGGATCTGCTTCAGGGTTTTCCTCTTCTCCTGCAGAGATGATATTCTCCGGCCGGACCGACATGAAGACGTGAAGCTGAAGCAGAATAAATCTCTCTCACTGACCTTGATTCTGCAGTTGCTCAACTCTTCTGACTGTACTTTACACTAACATGCTTTTCATTTACAGTTTTTTACTGTAACCTTTTGGGCTTCTGCAGTTGGTCACTGTATTTCACAGTATGCAAATGCTGAATATACAGACATTCCATACTATACAATATTCAGTACAATACTATACAGTACTTGCAGTGCATACAGCAGGGGTGGAGTGGGACCAAGCGGCAACCTCCCCGTCTCTCTCTTGAAACCAACACGGAAGTGAGTTAAACTGCAGTTCATTGACTGGCCGCTTGAGTGAGTCAAATCTGTATCTCCCCCATGTTAAAATTACCAACTTTACAGCAGAAAAAAACATGTTTACAGCCTGGTTCTCTATGTGGCTTTGGTCTATACAGCTAATTTTGCCCTTCATAACAACTGTGAGGGGGGTGAATTTTTTTATAACTCATCCGTTTAGTTGATTAATATTTAAAGTTCTGCATAATTAAGGGTGTGTCCACTTTTGAGTGACAGGTGGATTCCCGCTGATGTCAATGCTAGGCGTTTGTCTGCTGTTAGCCGCGTCACTACTCACTTCACCTCAGCAAATTTTAGCTGCTGAACTTGCCATCTCTGCAGTGTTTGTGCTTTTTTCGGGATTATTTCATACAATTTAATACACCCATTACTTCGCCCACGGCTTTGGATTCCGTCGTTGTCGTCGAGTATCGTTCGAGAGAACAACCAGCGCTGTATTTCAGTTGTTTTCCTCTGTGAACATGCACTAATGGATGTCTGACAATTTCGTTGCTTTTTGGAGTTTTCAGATTTAAAAACGTCTATAAAGGCTCGTTCGTTCTGCTCTCACGGAACAGACTGATTATAATATGCTTATGTACCGTCAGATGAAATCCTGCAGGCGTCGGCGCTTTCTCCGTCCATGCAATAAATGCACATCCTTGAATGAGCGCGGATTTCTAGCGCATTTACTTGAACTTCATAGGTAATATATCTATGGTTTAACCCATTTGAGAGGCGGCCAGAATCAGAATTTAAAATGGACTGAATAAGCTCTCTACGAACTTGACGAGCGATGCCGCGCTGACGGACCATAGACTATAAAAAAAGAGTGACTGACATGTATGCACATAAATCACTGTCACACACACTCTCTCAGAGTAATAGTTACTGCATAATACATTTTCAACTAGCAGAATAGTACAGAATCACGATACACAGTCTCACTTGTAGCCATGTCTTTTAATAATATTTTGAAGGGCAAAAACAGGAACTTTTAATTGGCTTTTCATCATCAACTGTCACTTTAGCGTGAGGCCCTGTGCAGTCGCAGACTTGGTACTTTCCATAGGGTCCTTTCAGTAGCATATAGCATTACCTCCCAAGCCTGAGCTAACTCGATCACGTCGAGCGGTGAGCGTGGTTTCAGATAGTCAGGCTCCTCCAGCTCCACTCACGCTCCGCCTCTTTGCCCATTTTCTGTTATCCGAGAGTGACGCAAGGTGACGCGAGGCCAAGATGGCGACGGCCGACTCCGCCCACTTTAGGCTTCAAAAATGCTCTTCAGAAACCTACGGGTGACGTCACGAACACTACGTCCATATTTTTTTACAGTCTATGAGTGGGACCAATAAAATCTATCGGGAAATTTCGTAGACCACTGGCCCTCTGGGCAAATTTAAGCAAGTGCTGAAATCTAAAATCACAATAAAATGACTGCACAACGTGAAATGCCAAGTGTAATTATTATTATTTAAAAGATCTTGAAGTCAACAACAACAACATACAATAATACCAGAAAAAGAGAGCCGCTCAATAGTAAACCATTAATTGTTGTCTCATATATATCACCAAGCTACTTTCAAATTTCACAAGCTTTTGGCTGGCTGGTAGCTGGTGCTCTTTCCCATTTGTGCCTAGCTGTGACACTTTGCTCGTTGATGCCCGGAACATGTCCGTTATTTTGGAGCATTTTGCTGCCTCCTCCTCCATATTGTTTCGCCTTTTGAGTCTGTATAAAAGGCTCCTGGAGAAAGAAGACTTCTATTGTGGGACTTTTATTTTGATAGTTATTTTAGAGTGCGATACCCGCTGCTTCCAGTAGGAGGCATTATTGTTGTTGTTTACTGCCTGCTGCGTCAATATAGATTCCTGAGAGAACGGCAGCTGCTCACCTAGAAGTTTATTCCTGCCTGTTATTTGGATGTTTGTTGGCGTTTTGGTGTTAAAAGTATTAGTACATGACCATAAAGTAAGTTTTTTCTGTTTTCTCGATGTTTTAATCGTGTTTTCAGTGGATATTGAGCTTTGTGCATTTAAATGTGCATGCCCGGACATATACCGATTCATGTGCGATCGTCTGACAGAAAACTAAAAAAAATGTGATTTCTGCTAAATATAGTCAAATGTGACCGTTTAAGTTATATGTCTGTAATCTGTTAACTAATTTATTCTGCAGAAGAATGATCCCGTATTATTTCCTTTTGATTATACTAATTTTGGACATTAGATTGTTTGGTGATGCAACTGGATTCATTAATATGTTAATGCCAAAGCCATTTTGTTAGCAGACCAATAGTTTTATTGTCTTCAATTGCTCATCCCATGCATATTGTGAGATTTAACTGAGATTTAGAGGTAATACTGAATATGTTAGTATTCTTAATTAAGAAGTGACTGATTCATCTGTGAAATGTACACATTTACAGGGTTTTTCCTGGCTCAAAATGAGGCGGAGGTGGTAAAATCCTAATAATGTATTTTAATAATAAGGTAATTAAATGTTATTTTTCATAGATCATCATGTGTTTTCGGCATTATTTTTGTGGATGGAGCCTGGTACCTCTAGGGGGGTCCAGGGGCATGCCCCCCCGTAAGAAATTTTTGTACATTTTAAAGATAAATTCATTAATCTGGTGCACTTTGAGTCACCCAAATCCACTATTAAAAATAAAAAAAATCCACCCGCAAACCACTAGGGCTGCTCGATTATGGAAAAAATCATAATCACGATTATTTTGTTCAGTATTGAAATCACGATTATGTAACACGATTATTTCACATGACTTTGGGAATGTGTTGCAGTTATTAAAAAGACACGGTAACACTTTAATTAAAGTGTAACATTTAAAAATGTTAATTAGTTCACATTAGTTAATAACTAACATGAACTAACAATGAGAAATACATTTGTTACAGTATATATTAATCTTTTTTAATGTTAGTTAATAAAAATACAGCTGATCATTGTTTGTTCATGTTAGTTCACAGTGCATTAATTAATGTTAACAAATACAACCTTTCATTTTAATAACGTATTGTAAATGGTGAAATGAATATTAACTAAGATTAATAAATGCTGTAGAAGTATTGTTCATTATTAGTTAATGTTAACTAAGGTAGTTAACTAATGCTAATTAATGAACCTTATTGTAAAGTGTTACCAAAGACACCTTTCATCAATTCTTAAAAAAAATTACATTTGAACATTTATTGTACTTTTTGAACTATTAAAATAAATAATATAACAGATAATACTTCAATGAGTATTTTAATAATTCCCGCAGGTCTACCACTTATAATGCGGGAAATTCCCCCGCAAACATTGACTGACTTTAGCCTGTAGATTGTATGAGTATCCTAAATGAATCCACACAGATTATAAAATCAAATAAATCATTTTAAAACTTTCTCCAAGACGCAATTTCACAAACCGCGCGAGTGTTCAGCGGCGCAGCATCTTCTATCTCTCACTCTCTGGATGTGTTGGACAAAGGCAAGCGTCGAAACTACACTCTTGTGTTCAGGAGTCGGGACATGACGGAATTGTCAGTTGCACAATCGGGCCAGCATTGCATCGTAACTAAAGTTTATCATTTTCACTTCTTTAAGTCTTATCAGTTTAAACATTCGAGCTGAGAGAGTTTATGGCATCGGGAGGGGCGGATGTGCGCGTGCGCGCGTCATTCAGAACACAAGACAAAATTAGAGCGTTCTTTCAAAACAGAACATGGCAACATAATCGTTTTTACTCGATTGTACTATTTTGGTAATCGTTGGGAGCCAAAATCGAAATCGAAATCGAAATTCAATTAATTGCACAGCCCTACAAACCACCCATATTCTTTGACTTAGATATCTGCATCTGATCATCACATTACAATTATTCAAATTCTCAGTGTTAAGCATGATAATATGGTAACATATCACACTGAAGTTGGCTAATTAAAAATGAACATTTATTTAAAATAAAAGTTCTTCTTTTGGCAAAATTACATTTCCTTAACCCCTTAACGCCTGAATTTATATAGCTGTATATTAAAAAAAAAATTATGTGTGTTTTTGCCTTTAAGTAGATGGTAAATAATGTTGAGATTATCAATTTCACTTTTGCACAACAAATAAATAGAAATTTTGGTATGTTGTAAATTTGCGACAACAGGCATTTAGGGTAATTTTTCCAAAATGGTAAAATTAATAAAACACATTTTCCCATCTCAGGTATGTAGATTTTATTCATGGCACAAACAGAAATCTACAAAGTACGTAAAAAATATTCGTCACATGAAGTCTATATGAATAACATAGCTATAGAAGCAATCAATAATCTGGTACATATTTTTATCTTAGCACAACTTAACTCATTTTGGGCAATTTCTCCACATTTGCGCCCTTGATATGCGGATTTTGCAAAAATGTTCCTAGGTATGTATCGAATGTGCACAAACAGGCATTGGGGGAAAACACACGCTATCTCGCCTGCAGTCTGAATGGAAGGGGTTTGTTGCAAATTTGCGACAGTGGGCGTGTAGCCTAAACAGAGGCTTTACTCCATTCAAACTTAAATTGTCAATGTTTCATTACATCACTGTTTGAAAACAGAATAATTTTTTGTACCTTTATGAGGTTTTATTTTATATTTATTTTATTTTATTTTATCCATCTTTCATTTCAAATTCTTAAATTTGATCAATATATTCAATTAAAATAATAAGACATTAGGCTGTTTCCAATCAAATTAAATAATTTACATTGAAAAAGTATAACAGTATTAAATTAGATTATTTTAAATATTTTTTAATATACAAATAAGGAATGTTGAAAAGAAAGATACTTTATGAAACTAAACCGCCAGTAGGAGGCGGCAGGCGACCGTCTTAATGAGCGAGTCATTGAGTCATTAATTCAAACGATTCGTTCAAAATGCTGATTCATTCAGAATGAGGCGGTTTATGAATGGGTAA
Source organism: Squalius cephalus (assembly GCF_949319135.1). Lineage (NCBI taxonomy): Eukaryota > Metazoa > Chordata > Actinopteri > Cypriniformes > Leuciscidae > Squalius > Squalius cephalus. Next base: position 7,260,047 of record NC_137123.1, read on the forward strand.
TTGAATCTTTGACTCAACCGATTCGTTCAAAACGCTGAATCATTCATTAATGAAACACGGCTGACTGTTGCTGTGAGATGCGCGGTGGTTCTGCTGTGATCTTTGTTTGGAACTATTTTCGCTGCTGAAACAGAACAAAAACAGTCATTGCGTCTAAAATGTAAGTGACTTAATTTTAACTATTTGTTTATTGAACTGTTATCTCTGTTTCAATCTTGATGGCATTCAGGAAAACATCACTCTGATCGTGTGTAGCCTAGGCTATATATTGTTTCTTAACTATAATATGTTATAAATAACAGCACGAGCCTCAACAGTATTATAAACTATAGGCTATCAATCGCCACTTACATTAAATTAAATAAAACAGAATCACCCTCACGTTTTCGGTGATTCGGAATATTTTTATATTACATTTTTTTTGTCTGGATGGGCTACAATTCTCTCTAATTTTTCCCTTCAAAAAAGAAAGAAAGAAAAAAAACACACGTGTCCCGGACAAAGTATATGGTCCCAGACAAGCGTTATTGTCGAGTCCTCCTGATATGTTTTCCTTGATTGGTTTTCCATGAAGAGAATTATGTTGTTGAAAACGAAAGTAAAGTGACGCACGTTCATTGCGTTTTACCGTGATGAGAGTTCCGTGTCTTTATTAAACTCAACACAAAATTATTTATCTGTCATCCACCCTCGATTAATTGGAATGGAATGTTTTTATTACTTATCCGCGCACTGCGCGCAGCAGCACTATACGGTTTGTGAATGGACACAAGTGGTAACCGCAACAGAACCGTCACGGTGGAAAAAGTGTATCTGACCATGACTGTCTGTCCGAGTTTTGTCGAGAGCCGGAGGCGGCACGAAATTTGACGGAGGCGGCCGCCTCATAATTCTCTATGCAGGAAAAACCCTGCATTTATACTTTTACTAATGTAATATGTTTTTTGTGTTATTTTAGACTAATGTTCAATACACTTTGGAAAGAAGCACCAGTCTCCTCATTCTTTGTGTCCTGACCGACACCCAGGGGTGTAGGCTATACTGCTAACAAGTAGAACTAGAGCCTAGCAGTATCCTTTCCTCTTCAACAGAGTCTGACCTTCTCAGCGCCACCTTTCCCTTTTCTTTTTTGTCTTTCCATCATTTGGGGCTGTTTACACCTGGCCACTTCATGCGTTTTCTCAGATCGGAGAGCTATCTGATTTATCAAAACGATTCCATTTACACCTGGTCACATACATGTGTTTTTGCAAAACAGATATAAATCCGATCTTCAATTCCCGCGTGATTTAATGGAGTGCACGTCACCGAAAGCAACAGATAGCCTATGAACTGCATTTTATTGATCATCAGCTAAAAATTCCAAAATCAAAGACCGCAATAAGAGAGAGCGGCAACAGCCCTGATAAGATCATTTCAGTTCTTTACTTTTAATGAAGATGATTGTGTTAAGCGTCTGCGACTTACTTTCACTTTGATTCACTTAGTTTGCACATTGGCTTGAATTGATGAATAGATGCTCAGCTGCGATCGGATTCAGATTCAAATCCGTCTCGAATGCGTTTCGGAGGGCTTTTACACCTGGTCTTTTCACGATCGGAAAGCTATCCGATCACAGAAAACGCATTAAGTGGCCAGGTGTAAACAGCCCACTCACTCACACACTGTCTGTTAACGTTAGACTTCCAAAACGTTACGAGAAAAAAAAAATAGGTGTTCATTTACGTCATAGGCCGACAGGCTATGCCATTTGGGGAGGGGCCGCTCACTGATCCCCCAATATTTTTGAAAATCCTAGACATGGTAGTCGATTGCCGAGTTCACGCGCGTGATCATAGGTACTAAACCTATGCGCGTGAACTCGGCAATCGACTACTGTGGACTTCAACTGAAAACAGGATGTAAACACAGGTATTTGCGCTGGCTTAAATAACATCATTTTTATACATTTCTTTCACATCTACTGCAGTCAGATTCACTCGTGTTCACTCTGAAGGAATCACTCACATTTTCTGTGCACTTGTAATGACACATCAAGGATGTTAAGAGGCTAAAAGCAGGTTTAGTACTTGCCCCATTGAAGTCAACAGGGTGCAAATTTTAAAAATAGAATAACTCGGTGTAGGCAACACCGATTTTTGTCGTTGTTCTCTGTATTGACAGCACTCCAAATGTACAAAAAAATTAGCTCAATGTTAAAATTAACCGGAGTTCTCCTTTAAAGGGGCATTATGCAAGTCTGAGTGTTTTTTCTCTACGAGCTCCCCCTAGTGTCTGGTAGTATAACGCTTTCAAACACTCTGTCGTAAAAACGAACTGTTGTTCCTCCCCCCTCGCCACGAGCAACCCAGCTGATCAGCTGTCAACCCAGCTGAGCAGAGGAACCGGCTATTTCAAAACCAGTTATGTCTACCGAGGCAAGTAAAGCAAAACTTTCTTTCCAACTGATGGCGATTTTTTTATTTATTGTGTTGTCATGCATACTAGTATTTTTACCGGGAACGAACGATATGAACGAGGCGAACTACTGCTTTCGTGTTTGTTTGTTTGTTTGTTTTTGTGAGAATGGGCATGAGCATAAAAAAATATATATATATCGGAGGCTAATATTTGTCTAAAGTTATATTAGCAAGGTCTATAAGTTCATCTGGTAGAATGATGGTTTACCTTTGCTTGTCTAAGAAAACATCAGAACGTTTTTTCTAGCTCGATCATGATATGTGCAACATTTTGCGCGTCTGATATTGCCTACTATCAGACGCGTTGACTTAGTGACATAAAATAAAAGTGTAAGTTACACAAATAACACCGACAGAGGAACTGCCAAACAACTACAGAAATCAAACGTGTTTGCTATGACAATGCTAACATCAAAGTTATAGTATCTAGCGTACTAGTAAGCCCGTAACAGCGATCATAATAAAAACCTTTACAGACAATAGCAAACATCCTGAGGTCGCAATTACTTGAAATTTAAATATTAAACACAGTTTATTCCAAAGATACTTAACTTACAAGTGCAACAGCAGGATCAGCATCCGTTTTGCAGGCTTCTGTTTCTCTCAGTTCTCACCATTCTGAAAAAGCCGGTCCGATATATTTACTCGAGTCTGACTTCTTGCTCGGTCAGTCTCCCGTTTCCTCTTTCGTTGGTCCTCCGACAAAGATTTCCAAGCTTTCTGCTTCTTTTTTACAGGCTCAGCCTCAGCCATAACTCAATCTATCGTTGCCCTTTGCTTATAGCTAGCCCGCCGGTGCTTGAATAGGGCCGTGTACGTGTGCAGTGCCGTCAAGCAATTCGTTACATCGCGAGACCTGATATCACGCGATACTTCCTGACACCGACCCGCGTCCCAAAGTTGCAAGTGAGTTTTTTCTGCTCTCGGGCACCAGGGGGGTGCGAAACCACCACCATTCAACCCGAAATAAGTAATATAACCATTCCACTGACTCCGAAGCTGTTCAGTTAAGGTTAAAAAGTTACCTAGTGTCCCTTTAAAGTAATTCACACTGAGATTATTTATTCACATTTATCTTATATTTCCTGTAATGAGTCGCTGTTTTCATATAGTAATAAAGTATTGTCATGTTTTCATGGCCCAATATAACAGATAAAACAACATTTACAGTTTGATGAATTCTGTGTTTCAGGGGTTTCTAGTGCTCTTTGGAGTGTGAGTTACAGTCCTTCACACATCTGTGCACTAAAGGACTCAACAGTGACAATGAGCTGCTCTTATACATACCCTTCTACTGGATATCAGATCAAGAAAGTGTTCTGGACCAAAAAAAGTGTAGAGCCTCGAGATCTGTCTAATGACCCTGAATACAGACAGAGGCTTCAGTATCTGGGAGATAAACAGCAGAACTGCACCGTCAGACTGAGTCATGTGACACTGAAGGATGAAGACGTGTACTACTGCAGATTCAACACTAATAAAGCTAATAATAAATGGATTGCTGCTCCAGGAGTGACTCTTACTGTCACAGGTGACTTTGATGAGGTTCACCTCTTCTTCTGTGCATTATGTTGAATAATAATCAGTGTATGACAGCAGCACTAGATATAATGTGTGTGTTGTGTTCAGATCTTCAGGTGGAGTCTCCTGAGAGAGTGACAGAGGGAGATTCAGTCACTCTGAGATGTAAAAGCAGCTGCGCTCTGACTGACAGAGCAACATTCATCTGGTACAGAAACTCACAGCCATTAACTGAGAGAAGAGACAGAAACAATGAACTCCTGCTGCAGTCAGTCAGAAGAGAGGATTCAGGCAGATATAGCTGTGCTGTAGACGGACACACTCACATCTCTCCTGCTGTTCAGCTCAATGTCATGTGTGAGTGCAGATTGACTTTCTCTCTTTAACCCTCATGCACTTTAGATTTCTGGTTACAGTCTGTGTGGTCCAGGTCAAACTGATTCTAATTGTATTCAATTCCCCAAAAATCACACTATATATATATATATATATATATATATATATATATATATATATATATATATATATATATATAAAAAAGTTTATTAAAAAAAAACTTTTAATATCAATACTTTCACACATTACAAAGAATACATTTCTGAATTTATGATTTATAAAAATGTTTTAACCACTATTTTTAAGACTGCCCCTCCCCGACACCCGTGGGACACTTGCCATTATACATTTATAACAATAATATCTTAGTCAAAACCTAAAGTAATCTTGACCAACTATATAGCATTTGAAAGTGTTCAGACTGTAGTTAAGATCACTCAATCCATATATGGAAATCGAAGAGTCCTTATATGGTCACCAGAGGAGTCTGGGTGTCATCTAGTGGAAAAGTTTGGTACTGCGCTCAAAAAATCATACTGAATTATTTTTTTATTTTTTTTATATCAACCTACAATTTGTCACAGAATTTGTTCAGATATTTAGCTTTAATTTTCTTGAAGTTTTAGTTTATTTATTTTATATAAAATATAAAACTTAAAAATATTTCTACAATAATCTGTGAAGTGTTCCCTTTAAAAAGATACCAAACTTAAGTCTGTGCTCTGAAGTATTTTGGATTTTTAACAAGGTTTTTAAAGGGCACCTATTATGCAAAATTAACTTTTACATAGTGTTTGAACATAAATGTGTCGGCAGTGTGTGTACACAACCACCTTTTTCAATCCCCATAAATCATAAGCAGTGTCTCAGTTATCAAGCCGTATGCTTTCTCACTCACCCCAGCCAAACTCTGTGGAGCCAGGTAAGTGTTGCACTGCATGTTGCACTGTCCTACTCCGGGACGGGTCTCTGTCCTCCACGGGTACGTCTGTGGTCCCATTGGTCCTGCTGGTTCGGTCGCTGGGAGCCTGGTTAGCGCCCGTCACGCTGGCTCACTGGGATGTTCAGATTTGGCTATGTGATTCAGTACAGCGGCGAACGTATAGGCCCCTTGTTCTGCATGCGGAGATTGCGAGATTGTGAGGTCAGGGTTTAACAGCTCCTACTTCATTGTTCCCAAGAAGAGTGGTGGGTTAAGTCAAATCTTGGATGTGCGTGTTTTGAATCGGGCCCTTCACAAGCTTCCGTTCAAAATGCTAGTGCAGAATGTGTTCGTCCCTAAGATTGGTTCGCAGCGATCGGCCTGAAGGACATGTACTTTAATGTCTCAATTCTCCCTCGACACAGACCGTTATACTCTTTGAGTTCGAGGGACGGGCATACCAGTACAAAGTCCTCCCTGTCACCCCGCATATTTACGAAGGTCGTGGAGGCCGCCCTCTTCTTGGCCCACTCGTGAGATCAGTTGTGTGAACACAGGGACCTGGTGCTCAGACACCTCAGCCATCATCATATTCATTGAACTTTCATTTTTGTCTGTTTTAGACCCACCCAGGAGTGTCTCAGTGTCCATCAGTCCATCTGGTGTAATAGTGGAGGGAGATTCAGTGACTCTGAACTGCATCAGTGACTCAAACCCTCCTGCAGAAATCAGCTGGATTAAAGGAGGAACGATTGTAGGATCTGGAAGAATCTTCAACATCTCAAAGATCAGCTCTGATGACAGTGGAGGATACAAGTGCAAGTCCATCTATAAACATGGAGAGAAATACTCTGATACTGTGACTTTAAACGTCATGTGTGAGTTAATAATCATCTGCACATTGTTAAAAAACTTAAAATTCATAAGTATTTGTTATGAATTTTTATTTGTGTCTTTAGATCCTCCCAGAAACGTCTCAGTGTTGATGAGTGGATCTGGTGTAATAGTGGAGGGAGATTCAGTGACTCTGAACTGCATCAGTGACTCAAACCCTCCTGCTCTGAACTTCAGCTGGTTTAAGGAGAATGAACCCTCAGCTGTTGGATCTGGACAGAGTTTCAGTGCACTACAGAGTGGACGCTTCTACTGTCAGGCTCACAATCAACATGGATCTCAGAGATCAGACGCTGTAACTGTCACAGGTGAAGCTTTTATTAACACACTCCTGTATCTTCACATCATTCATCAGTTTGGAGAGTTAATCATGATGATCTTCCTCTTTCAGTTCATCATGTTGCTGGTGGGAATGTGATTGTGATCACAGCGGCATCTGGAGGATTATTCATCATCATCATCATCATCATCTTCATACTGTCTATAATGTGAGCTTAATAAAAAAACTGCAGTGATTGTATAAATTCACTTTTGGTCTAATGTAGGAAATGGCTAATTTGTGTTTTTAATTATTAGTAATCTTTAAAATAAATCCATATGCTGCTAATGTCTTTCAATATAACAGAAAGAAACGAAGGAGTGTTAAATCTGAAGATCGTACAGTGAAACAGGTAAATCTCATTGATTTATATTTTATCTGGTCAAAACACATGGTCTAATCTCTGTGTTGTGGCTTCAATTAGTTTCAGATATATGCTCAAATTAAGAGAAAGCAAAGTGCGAAAAACTGCAGAAACTATAAAATCCACATCAAGACCAAACTTTGAAGAAATTCATGTTATTTTATTTTGTTTATTTTATATAGCTTTAACTTACATGAAACATGGAGTAAAATATTTATTCAGTAATCATCTCATCTCGCCATTTTTCGTTACCGCAGCAAACGCTCACACTTCTGAACACCTTATCGCTTCAGTTGAATGGAAAAATGTTCTAGTAATAATTTTATATTATTGACTGTATGATTGATTATTATTGATTCTACAGCATGTGATCCATCAGTGTTGTAAGATATTTGTAATTTGTAGTGATTACAATTTAGCTCAAAGGAATTATTAATTAATTTATAGGGAATTCAAAAGAGTCGCTTATTACAACCGAGCAAATGACTCGTTCGCGGTTCATTTGAACTGGCTGTAACTATCAACTCTGCAACGGATATAAATATCCGAACTATAGTGAAACACTATATAGTTAGCAAGGTAACTTAGATCAGAAATTTAAGACATTAAATTTGTAAGCACAATAACACAAGTAATATTTCTCTTTAAAATACAAACAAGACTTTATTGATTATTCTAACTCATAAAACTAATATCTAACACAAACACACACACACACATACACATTCATACGCGTTGCAGAAAGAAAAAGAGTAAGGAAAGATTAAGTTTTAAGAGTGAGATGATGTAATCCCAAGTTTCTATAGTGCACTCATAAGACATGACCTGGAACGAACCATCAATCATTAATTTAACCCTTCTATCGTTTCTTAGACAGGTTATTAAATTTATATCAATACACCAGTGCAGCTTTTAGTCTGGAGGTACTTGCTTGTCTTTGCGTTCCTTTTTGGGAATTCCCTTCGTTGCGTAAAAGGGGGTTTCCCCGGGTTCGTTCGTTGGCTGTGGTCTCCTTGTGCCTGGGTCTGCGGCGTTCCAGTCACGTGTTGTGCTGGCGGATGAATTGAAAGTCTTTGTCTGAAGCTGGCTTTGCAGAAGAAACGTGGCTCGAAATCTTGTCGCAAAACTTAACTTAGAACCGAGACTCACAACGGAAAAGAAAGGAAACTAAGAAAAGAAAGGAAATTGAGAGGAGTAGATGATGGCTTGAATGAAGCTGTTTAACCCATGTTCTTCGGATCTTGATTTGGGTTATTTCGTCTGCGCGTTTACATGGTTCCTAGTCTGAGAGAGCGAGAGCAGCGAGAGAGAGAGCTTTGTTTCTGTCTAAGATTTTTAAACTCAAAGTTTGTCCCCCCTCCTGAAGAGATCGGACCAATTAGACACTGGCTTTGTTTGCAAAGACATAAATCATGCGTTATCTGGGATCTCCTTACTAGCAGAGAGAACAGAGGCTACAGTTTAGATATTATTACTATTATAAGAATACGAACATTTTACACATTTCAATCAAGCCATCTTTTGAATCATGAGCATACGATCATATTGATATGAAACACAACACACTTTCATTCACACATCTAACAGTTATAACAATTACATGAATTGTATGGCATCTAAGCATATTAGACACATTTATTGTAGAAACAATATAGAATCATGTCGTTGCATGATGCTTGATTTATAAGTCCATTGAAAATTGTTCTTGAATGATTTTATGTATAGTTATGGGTAAAATCGCAGTTCCCTGGTTTGAAGAGAAGAGAATTCTGGTATGTTCCTTCAGAGGTCCTTAAGGTGGAGGGGGTCTGGAATGTTGTGGGCTCGAGCAGCTTCTGCTGTTATCTTGATCGGGCTGAATTGTGCTATCTCTGAGCCAATCATTCTTTTCCAAGCTATCTCACATTGACCAGTTCTTCCTTTAGTTGGGCTCATCTTCTTTGAAGCTTGCATGGCCATAAAGTTCTTAGCTGGGGGTTTTCGTTGGTCAGCGGAGACTGGCTGGCTGGAGCCTTCTTTTATGGCTCTGGGGTTGGTGATTTGGTGTCTGGAATGTTCAGTTCTGTGAGAAATGATGTTTGAACAATTCACCTGGAAGATTCATTTGTGTTTGTTTCACACTCAATCCTACAGTGTCGTGATAATCTGAAGAACTTTAAAACCTTGTGCACAATAAAGGTTTGAACTTCTGTATCTTTCAGACACACTGAGAATCTCAACAATGGTGATGATAAAAGTGCAGTGTATGATGGGAGCATTCAATCAAAACTAATCAATATCTCCCAGCATGCATTGTAGCATGAATAAATTATGCTGAATTGCCTTAGTATTTTCTTTTATTATTATATCTGCTTTTATTTTTGCTGTTGTTTTTGTTGCAACTTTTTTGTAGCTTGTTTTGTGATGTTCAGAGTTTTATCTGATTATTTTGTTGATTGTCACCGTTGTTGAGATTCATACGCTGATTCTTGATCTCTGTGTTGGTCTACACTATACAGTAGATCAAAACCTTTATTATACACCATGTGTTTTTAAAGTTCTTAAGATTACTTCTTTGTCACTGCTGGCTCACATGTGGTAGTGACACAGAACTATTACACTCAAGAACAAGAAATATATTAGTAATAAACATAATGAAAGATAAGGCTCTTTATGAGATCTGGCCACTACATGACGATTATGTCACCATCAATAAATAGCCATCTGATTTTCATGTCATAACGAATGTGTTTTATAAACACAGTTAAAGCAGTCAGAGTAAATCTGACGTTAGAAAGTCAAGGGTCAAGAGCTCAACTAAAGCAAACACTGATCTCCATAATGGTCTCCAAACTTTCTCCAAACTTTATTATTTTCTATAAAACGTCAACTTCTAAACTTTTGCTAATTCTCAATAATAACTTTTATGACAAATTGGTTTGTAATACAATATTTTTAAATTACAGGCAACCACAGTTGGCTTTTTTTTTTTTTTTACCATGCCATAAAACCTAAAATATTACTGTCGTATTTTTTACTGTAAAGCACCTGCATCCATCTGCCAGTTTTTTACCGTAAACTTTAGTACAATGTTGTAAAACACAAATATTTCTACCATATTTTTTATGGTAAAGTACTAGCAACCACAGTTGCCGGTTTTTTTACCGTAAATTTTTGTTCAATGATGTAAAACATAACAATTGCTACTGTATTTTTTACGGTAAGGTACGGTAAATGCAACGGTAAGGTTTTTTTTGTTTTACAGTGTACTTCCAAAATCCATACAATTAACAGTATTTTACTGTAAAATTACATGAAATGTCCCGTGAGAGCTATTGCAGTTTTTCACTGTATATAGTAAGGGTATCTCTGTTAAGCAATTAACATGTCTTTTCCTTTGCTTTTTTACAGTTTTTTACTGTTAAAATCACGAACATATGAAAAAGCCCTTTACTTTGAACATTGTCAGGGAACTTTTTTGATAATTTTTTCATAAAATTGTGTATGTTCCAAAGTTTATCATTGATCATGTTTTTAAAAATGTATATTTATTAACCCTCTGAGGTCGACAAACGCGCCGGCGCGTTTTGCTGCATTTTCTCCACATTGTAGCACTATAAACTTAAATTTCTCCGTCATTTATGGTCATACAGAAAAAAGAAATATAAAAAAAGAATCTGTGGTATTTCTACTTTTGTATGTGTCCACTTCCAATCAAATCAAAACATTGTGCTTTTGTAAAATAAAGAAAATAAACAGGGTGTGCGTTCTGCCTCTCCGTCGCGGTGAACTTTTTTTTCTTGAGCACGTCTATAAACTGAAACAAAACTCAGCGAATACTTGTCACACATTTATGAGCCATACACCTTTATAAACATTTAAGTGTGTACTTTTAAATGATCGGATTCAAAACGAAAACAAATATTCTCTGTTTAAGTAATTTGTATAAAACCAACAAGATGTCCAGCTTCTCAAACGCTTCCTAATTATTTTTTAATTTACCACGCCCACTCGCGCAAAAGATATTCACATGCAAATCTCCACATGGAACGCGATCGCCCTCATTACCTCAACAACAAAACACTTCACTTCACTTTTCGTCGAGTTTGAAAGAGCTTAGATTGGATTTACATCAGAAGAAGAAGAACGATATTTGAAGACAAGAAAGATAAGGTAAGAAATTCTTACATATTAGTTTGCTATTGTTGCATAAATTTCACATTGCAGTTGAACTGTTGCTAGATATATGGTGAATATTATAATATTTAGACCCGTGTTTACTGTTACTGTGTTTGTGGATATCTGCTCAAACGTAGATATGTATATGGTAGGCCTAACCATAATGTTTTATATTTGAGCGCGATCGCGTTTGAATGTATCATATTTTTGATCGCGATAGCGTTTGAATGTATCATATTTTGGAAAAGCAAAACGCTCCAAACGGCTTCATGTTTTTACTATTATCTCATTTCATATCATCATAACGAATGGAAACATTTGAAGTAACATGATAATCAATATATTTTTCTCTAGCTTAGTTGTTACTGAAATCTTTTTGAAAATATATATAGGCTGCTATATTGTTATTATTTTATGCAGCACTGCGCATAGCCTATACCTACAAGGCACAACAAAACTGGTGTTCATTATATAATATATTGTTGGAAACATTTGTGTGAGTGTGTGTATTCTGTGAATTTTAAAAAGCAATTTTAACAAGAAAAATCTAAAATGTATTCCCAAAATCGTGCAGGCCTTTCTCTTGATATCAGTATGTTCACTTTTTTTTTTTTTTTTTTTTCAGGGCCCAGATGCCACTGAGTCCTGCTGACTTCAACATTCACAGTACATGTCTCTGTACATGAACATGGTAAAGTGAAAATCAAACACCTTAAAAAATAAAAGGTATGTACAATGTTTTTAGGAATGGCACAAAGGTCTCTTTCTTCAATAAGTGCTTTTTTGTTGTGTATCTTTGGATTATGTTGTGTTGTAAATAAATCCAAACAATTTTAAAAGCCATTCTTTTTTAAATCTCCTCATTCTTTGTGCAAGGGTGGTCAGAATGATGGGCCCTGATAAGCTCCTAATAGGGCCATTAGGGAGGTTCTTTGTCTTTCTCAGGTGTGGAAAGCTTTCATATTAATGAGATGATCCGCCCCTTCGCATATTGCTTTCTAACACAAAACACGTCGTAAATTTTTTAAATCAATATATTGTCTTCTCTGAATGAGCAGTCAGGGTGATTCTCACATAGTTTTAGAGCAAATATTCTAGGCTACGTCATACAATTTTCAAAAGTCTTGTGAAGAAATAATCAGTAGGGGTTTCATGACCTTATTTCAGTGAGAATTTATTTTTGTATTTTCACAAACCACGCATAAATGTCATTATCTCAAAACTACAAACTTTTACATACATGCTGCTGATATATTATTGTAGCAGAGTTTGTGCTGAATACAGTGTAATTAGACTTTAGCCATGAAAATGTCACAAGTAACAGAAATAACCACAAATGTCAGAGCATGTCAGAACACCTCCAGGGCCCAGAAAACAGCTCAGACCCCAGAGGGTTAATGTGATTGTGATGTTTTGTGATGTAAGACCTTCTGTCTCTCCTGTAGATCTCTGATCCCAATGAAGACACATATACAGCTCTTGAGCTCAAGTCCACGACCTCTGACCTGTACGACACACTCACAGTAAGGGAGACGTCAAAGTCAGATACTCCATCACAGATGATCACATGACCGATCTCTCGCTCTTTCACACAGACCGTTGATCGCAGACATCCTGAAGACTCTTGATCCTCAGAGCTTTTCTAAACATGAGAATCCATCAGTAAGTGTCAGAACCTGCAGCTCTTCTCAATGTTATCAATAAAACTCTCTTCAGATTAGTGTGATTGTTTTATGTATCTTGTGAAAGGGTTTATAATGTTGTTGTTGAACTTCAGTCAGTCTTTCTTCATCTTATTGTTTGTTCAGATCAACAGGAAGATTCTGCAGTGAGAGGCGGAGCACAAATGAACCAATCCTGAGCTCTGTGGGCGGAGCCACTGATGATTGACAGGGGTCATCAGTGATGAGTCACAAGAGATTAATTTCTGTATAGTTTAAGAAACATGATGTAACAGTGGAATTAAATGGTATATTGAGAAGTTGAGATATTGATGAGTTTTGATTGAATGCTCCCATCATGCACTGCACTTTTATCATCACCGTTGTTGAGATTCTGAGTGTGTCTTCACTTTAAGAATCTTAAAGTTCTTAAGATTACTTCTTTCATTGATTCCATTAAAAAATATCAATATTAAAATTGTTAATGACAAAACATGGGTTTCTGCATCACTTTTATTTGTTTTCAATACTTTTTTCATGTTTGCTCCAAAACACCCCTGACATTTAGCTGGAGTTTGTTGGTGTGATATGCCTTTAAGTGTAATTAATTATTTTTTCTAAAAATAATTTTGAAAAATCACATACCAATTTAAGAAATAACTGGTTTTGACACTGGCATCAGAGTCCTGCACGGGTCCGATTTTGTAAATCCGCACCCGCCCGTACCCGCAGTGCTTCAAACCGCATCCGACCCGTTTTCCGCCAGCAGCACTAATTAAAATCCGCACCGCACCCGACCCGCTTAAAACAGAACCGATACCCGACCCGCACCGGAAATAAAATCAGTTTAGCCAATCACATTATAGACACAATTACAAAAATGTTTATTGCCAGGTCATACAGAAGTTATTACACGACAATTAACACAAGGACAACTTCAGCCGAAGCTGTCAAAAGGCCGGTACATGAAGAACATGGCAAACGTTACCACAAAACTGAGTAGCCTTAACATTTTACCAATCGAACAGACAACACTATATGCCACGCAATTTCGTCTAGCCTACATCTGATCATTTTGGGTTCAAACACGCCCTGCACACCACACATACTTAACAGTGTTAAATTTAAAAAATACTGTTCGATAGAACTGCTTTGTTACCACAGTTTCTGCGTGCTTCCTCTGCGATGAAGTTCCACATTTGCGGCTATCCAACACGAAAATGCATGCAGCAAATAAGCCTTTCACAATACTTTCTTCAGGTAACTCCAAATTTCTCCCACATAGTGGATTTGATTTTTTATGACGTATTGTCGACAACTTTACAATCTCCACTAGTTATTATTTTCTTCAACTCCTCAACATCCATCTCAATGACTGCAAGCCTAGGTAACGTTATAGATCCTGGGAGGGCGTGGCGCGTCGGCACAAATAAACTGATGTGGATTTTATTATTTTATCAACTTGAAATACAGGCATATTTTTGTAGATGTGTTCCTAAAAATATGCATATATTTTTACGTTTGAATGTGATTGTTTTAAACCCGTGTTTAGACCCGTGTCCGACCCGACCCGCACCCGTATCCGACACGGTTGGATATTTTTCACCCGTTTGAGCAAAATTTGCAGGTCACCCGTCGTGCAGGACTCTAACTGGCATTGTTAAAACTGTAAGAAAAAGTATTGGTATCGGATCAAAATAAAAAAGTTTGTAATCGCCCATGCCTAACAATCCCTCAAACTGCCACCAGAGGTCACATCTCCTGCGTCTGACATCAACCTCGATGAGCCTCACCTGTAAATCACTAACATTCATCTTCATTCTTCAACAAAGAAAATATCATCATTTTTCGTTAGTTTTAATCCTATTGTTGTCTTGTTGAAGGAGAGGAATTTACAGTTTAAGACCAGGACCAGATATGATGAATGAAGACCAGAGGCCTGATGTATAAACGTATTTTTCCACGCACATATCGGGATTTATAAAAAATAAACTTGGCGTAAATAAGTGCGCACAGTAAGGATGCTCTTGACCGTGCGTACGCACTCTTTTAGAAGAGTATGTGTTTTGGCGACACCAACTGGCCCAAATAGCAATAACTATTTAAAATGAAAAACTTCTAAATTATCCTATTACATCACCCAATAAATCAAATTGCATCAACCTGAATTATCATTATCAGCATTCTTAACCAGCTGCAAATACTTTGAATTTACTCTTTTTTTTTTTTAATGAATGGGCTTTTTGTTCACTTTTAGACAGAAAATCTAAATAAATACAAGATAATACAAATATAATTTCACTCACCAAGCCTGTCACTTGAAGCAAATATCCATCCGTTCTTAAATGTCCGCGCCAGCGAGCGTGTTGAGCCGTTTAGTGAAACTGACGCAAATAACAGTTTAAATAAATAAAATAATGATTTAAACTATGTTTTACTTCTGATATAAACATTTAGATTAAATATGCCATTCAAATTAATGGAGAACACTTAAACATGAAATCATTACTGAGAAGCTACAACATTTTTTATATTCAAATTCAATCAATATAAATATTTGTTGTGGATGTTTTTGAACACTTTTCCTGTGGCGTGCTGTGTTTTAATGTTTTAACCACAGAGATAAGTGCTTATCATGATAATACAAGATTGTCTGAGAAAATAGTTTTGTGCAAATAATGCCCAAGGCCTATCTGTTTCCATTAAAAATATAAATCAATTAAAAATACTATTCAGCCATGTGGAAAAGATGAAATGTATTTTACACTATTTATTTATGTATTCAAAAACAAGACAAGGATAGGCAAGTACATGATTTTTATTAATGTAATCTTGTACCGTTAAACGTTATCACGTGGATGAATAATCATATGCAAATGATATGCAGATGAGGATATGCATAGTAAAACTAGGCGTTGTAAGCTCCATATATGGTTATTTCGAGGTGGAGACGCATGTGCGCACAATCTTCCGCTGACTGGGATTTATAAAGTGAATTCTGCGCAGGTTCTGGTGTACGAACGGTTTTATAAGTCTGAATATTTTTTTGCGTACGTCATTTTTGGCTTTCAGGCGCACGTACACTTTTAGTAAGGATCCTACGCACAGTTTTATAAATGAGGCCCCAGGAGTCAGAAGTGCAGTCAATTGATGAAAGTTTTCCTGAAGAAAGTTTGCAGTTTCATCAGCAGAATCAGCTTCAATACTCAGCAAGGAGTTTGTAGGCCGTTCTGCCGTACATTCCCATTTTCACACCAATAATACTCTCACACAATCATGAATCAACGTCATTATTTCAGGAAGAATGATTCTGATTGGCTAAGAAAGAGATACATTTAGAAAATATCCACGCATGGACTGATAAAGCACATCTCCACTGGTTATACAGCTGACACCAGGACCCTGAGTCAGTGACTCTCCTGGGTCACAGGACTGCGTTTCGAGGCGCCATGCAGTTTGTAGAGAACAAGTTATTTCGTTTCCCTAGGGTGCCAATACTGCAGTGTAAAAGGAATACTAGCACACACACACACACAGGATACAGAGTTTCTTCAAGGTTGAAGTTGGTCGAACTCTGGCTCTAAACAAGTCATACTTGTTTGACACAATGTGGCTCAGACTTTGACATTAAATATAATGCAAAGAAGATAATATTATGATTGTTAGGAGTACCCTTACGAAAAGAAGTATACTTAAAGTTAATTTTATGATGTATACTTAAGTAATGTTCAAGTATATTTTTAAGTATTTAAGTATTATGTAGTAAGTATACTAATGTCAATATGTACTTGTAGTAAACTTGTAAGTGTACTATTTTAATACCGCTTGGGACTAAATTGGCCCACTTTTACAATATAAAAGTATATGTTTAAGTGTACTATAAGTGTAACAGTAGTAAACTTTAAGTGCGCAACTAGTTCATAATTACGTGTCTCATTTGTACTGCAAGTGAATTTATGGTACTTATGGACAAGTATTTTAATACTTGTAGCAACTTTAAAGTATACTCTCAGTAAACTACTAGTTTAGTAGTTTTATACTACACATTTCCTTTAAGTGAACTTAACATTATACAGGTATAGTTTACTATTTATATATCATTTTTGCACTTGCAGTAGGCCTATACTACTATGTTCAAATGTTATTTTTTATACTTGAAAAATACCTTTAAATGTACTTTAATTTTAAAAACATTTTATTAGCTTCATGCATCCTTTTTTATCAACACTTGAATGTTGGTAAGTTTCATAAATAAAGGCAACATTTTTAACGAAAAAGATGAGAAAATCTCATTTTTGTCAAAGACGCCTTGATCAGATTCAGAAACGTGATCAAACACAGATGGAGTAGATCGAGTCCAACACCAACAAAGCTTCACAGTCATTTTCTCTTCATGGGTTACGCTTCATTTCATTTGGTAATATTAAGCAGTTTTGATTTACAAGCTGTTTAATGTTTGATGATCACATTATTTTACATTTGAGTGAGCAATCTTCTATCACTTGTTTCAGCTTCTTCTTCTCCTGTGTTTTGTTCCGGAGATTCTGTACTAGAAGATGTGTCATAGCGCCCACTACCGTATAACAGTGAAAACATGGAGAGCTGGAAAATTCAGTCAATGGCGGGGAAAGAGTAAAATAGAATTAAAGTAAATTCCTATACACTACCAGTGGACTAGCCTACACAAAAATTCAGATACGCAGAATTAGAAACATATCTGTTTTATATCAATATTTTAATCAATATTTTCAAACAATATAAGTTTCATAAGACTGTGTATATGAAAAACTATGTAAAAAAAGTTTATTTAATAGGCTACTCGATCAAAAGAGTTAAAGACCCACTCCGATGAAAATCATGTTTTTCTAGTGGTTAACATGTTCTTGTGGCATTTTTCTGATGTTAGAGGACACATCTTGAGAAAAATAAGCTCGAAGTTGTATTTCTGAGTATTTCTGCATTCAAATGGCTGTGAATCAGTAGCAGACGCTAAAATGCTGGCTAAAATAGACTGGAGTTGTGACGTAGTAACTCCACTGGGCGGGGCCACAAGCTCATACTCCCCTCCGCCCCGCCCGCTCAGGTTCTGAGGAGTAGAGAAGACGATGGCGTATCAACACCTATGTGCGGTAGCGGGTTGCAATGCTAAGAGGAGAGATATTGGTATTAGCTTTCATGCTTTACCAAAACATGTTGCTGTGAGAGATGAATGGATTACGTTCCTTGGTCACGGCAATGTTAAAAACCACACATCGGTTTGCGGTCAGCACTTCACAGAAAACTGTTTCACCAACTGGCAGGAGAAAAAAAATGGGCTTCGTCAGTAAATTATTTTTGAAGCCGGATGCAGTGCCTTCCATCAAGACACCATCAACTGGACAGCCTGTGTCTTTACCGGTAAGTTGTTTTTTTTTCTGTCGGGAGCTAGTTCAACGATCCCGCCTGTTTGCAAGCACAGTCTCCGTGCCAACGGCTCCGCCCACAACGCAGAGGCGAATTGCTAATGAGCTACTGCCGCTCTGCTGAAGCGAAGTCCCAGAAAATGGCACAGGTTTTGTGATTTTGGCTAAAAACGGCATAATCATAATTTAAAGACCACTGAGAATGTTTAAAAATAGCTCAAAATACCCATGGGAACATTGATCTTTATTGAAAGTGGGTCATATATGTAGTTGAAATATATATGTGGGTCATATATGTAGTTCTTGACTGAAAAAAAGACAGAAAGTAACTTTAGGGCGCATTTGTATGAAAGACAACAACTCCCACAATGCACCACATTGCACAGCTTCGCAAGCCACTCCCACTAATTCAGAACAGCACATATGAGGTATCCGCCTATCGGAGAAATCACTCTTCCGTCTACAAGGCTAGCTACCACTAGAGCTTGAAATTCACTTCACACAAAATGTCTAGTTAGTTGGCAAACTCATTAGTGAATTACTCCTCGTTTGTATTTCTTTCGAAATGGTGAGTTATTGCATGGTACCGGGATGTTCAGAAGAATCTGTTACATTAGTGGGGTAGTCGGGCAGGGTTCCCTTTCCACACCACACAGTGAAGAATGGCAGATGAAAATGAAGGGCAGCCTGAAGGCCCAGGGTGTAATGTGTCACAAGGAACTGGGGCCAGACTGGAAAATGTTCCATTTAGTCAGCCTGTGATAAATGCAATGATGATGCCTTGGTTTATGGGGGTCCCATGGATCCCAAGGTTTAATGGTGACTCAAGTAAAATGAGTTTTTCTGAATGGAGTGGGCAGGTACAGGCTATGCTGAGGGCACAAGGGTTAAATCAGGAACAGAAAATTGACTTTATATATGGGGCACTTGAGGGTGAGGCAAAAAGAGAGATGAGGCTACTGAATCCAGGAAGACGCTTAACAAGTGTAGACCTGCTGAGCGAGTTAAAGAGGCTGTATGGGCGTGTAACACCAGTAGCCCAGATCCGGGCACAATTTTTTAAATGTCACCAACAGGAAGAGGAAACTGTTTCTGCTTCCATTCTCCGTCTCCGGGAACTATTCTCCACATGGAGGCAGCAGGAACCAGCGGGCTCTGCCCAGGATGAGATGACTATTAGGTACCAGCTTGTCCTGGGTTTGAGGCCTGGTGTGGTGCAACAGGAACTCCAAAGGCAGGTGCATAGAAAACCTACATTGTCCTTCACTGAGGTGTGTAGTGAAGTGAGAGCATTAGAAGTTGAGTTGAAGATGGAGCCTGTCTGTGCCTCACGTATCTCTGTGCCACAGACAAACCAATCCATGGTTGCACCAAGCCTAGAGGAGTGGAGGGAGATAGTAAGAGCCGAACTTAGAAAAGAAATTACAGACCAACTTTCTGTTATTAAAGAAACCTTAACTGACGAGATTAAACGGCAACTCTCTCCTCAGACTTGGGTGCATAGAGACCTGTCTTTATCCCCTAGGGGGGCTGTTCAGGAAGGCCGCTATACTGCCTCCCCCAGGCGTCACCAGACTTTGGAATCGGACGACCGGGGCAAACCAATCTGCAGAGGCTGTGGGAAGGCTGGTCACATTCAGAGGTACTGTCAACAGGGGAGGAGGCAGTTAAACTAACAGCCCCAACCACTGAGAGCCAGATGGTTGGGGAGGGGGACCAGGGAAAGTTACGCTGTTCAGTAAAACTTTCTTCCAGAAATGGCTGAGTGGAGAGCAGAAGCGAAGCCCACAAGATCTGCACTGGCTTTCTCTAAAAGCAGCTAATGGACTACAGATCCCATATACTGGCTACGCCATCTTGGATTTTTCAGTGGGAGGAGTCACCGTGCCAGGTAAAGTGGTTATCATTGTGAAGGATGAGTGCCTGAGTGCTGAAAGGGGTATCCTAGGGATGAATGTCATTTCACATTGTTGGAAAGAGCTGTTTCAGGGAGTCCACCCTGGCCTGACTGTCTTTGGTGCAACTATGTCACGTGAAGCAAAGAGGGAATGGGAGCGTGCTTTTGCTGTCTGTCAAAAGGTTTCAAAGGATGAATCATCTGATGGACAGATTGGAGTGGCCAGGTTAACCCACCAAGACCCAGTCTATTTGCCTCCTAACAGTGAGATGGTGCTGTGGACACACCTCTATGCTGCGAAAACCAGGTTGGATTTTTGTGCTTTGGTGGAAGGCCCAGAAAGAGATGATGAGTGGCAGGTGGCTCAGGCTGTTACTACTGTGGTGAAAGGACACCTCCCTATAAGGGTACGTAACCTCAATCCTTACCCCATATTGATACCTCAACTCCGCCCCCTGGCTAATGTCTTCCAGGTTGACCCGAGGCAGATTCGAGGGGAAAAAGACCTTGTTTTGAAGACTTTGGATGCAGGTGTGGTAGAAGTGGATGTGCAGACCAACCACATCGGTACAAAAGATCATCCAGCAACAACAGAAGATGGACTCACTGTTACAGCGATGGAGAGACATCTTTGCAGCAGGTGATGAGGACTTTGGCCAGACCAGTGCAGTCCTCCACTCCATACCTACAGGTTCTGCACCGCCCAGTAGGGAGCGCTACAGGCCAGTTCCACCAAGCCTTTACCCTGAATTGAGGGAACTTCTGCAAAACATGCTGGATAATGATGTCATAAGGGAAAGCTCCAGCCATTGGGCAGCACCAATTGTCCTTGTGAAGAAGAAGGATGAATCCTGGCGCTTTTGCGTGGACTACAGGAATCTGAACGCCCTAACCCACAAAGACGCCTATCCCTTGCTAAGGATAGAAGAATCCCTCACCAGCCTCAAGCAAGCTGCTTGGTATTCTACCCTTGACCTGGCCAGTGGATATTGGCAAGTAGATGTGGACCCGAAGGATCGAGAGAAGACTGCATTCACCACACCCCTGGGCTTGTAAGAGTTCCAGAGGATGCCATTTGGCCTCTGTAATGCACCTGCAACATTTCAACGCCTGATGCAGCGGTGCCTGGGTGGGCAGGTCCACGACTCTCTCCTGATCTACTTGGATGATGTTGTTGTATACTCCCCAGACTTTGACATCCACATCAATCACCTGGAGCAGGTTTTTGAGAAGTGGGCAGCCCATGGCTTAAAGTTGCAGCCCCATAAATGCAGCCTGTTCCAGAGGAAAGTCACTTACCTTGGCCATGTCATCTCTGGTGAGGGAATATCCACAGATCCCGAAAAGACAGTTGTCGTTGAGAACTGGCCCATCCCCTCTACCATTAAGCAGGTACGATCATTCCTTGGGTTTGTGGGGTACTACAGAAGATTTGTGAAAGGTTTTTCTAAAGTAGCAGCACCCTTGAATGCTCTCCTAGTAGGTTCTGCTAGTATGCGGAGAGGAAATGCTGCCATCAACTGGACCACAGACTGCCAGATGGCATTCGATTCTTTGAAGACTGCTCTGGTGAGTGCCCCAATCTTGGCGTATGCAGACTTCTCAAAACCCTTCCATCTTTACACGGGCAACAGTTCGGGAGGTTTGGGGGCTGTGTTGGCACAGCTACAGGATGGTAGAGAGAGAGTTATAGCTCTCATCTATAGCAGATGATGACAGTGGAAATATGCACTGATCCCAGATGATGACAGTGGAAATATGCACTGATCCCAGATGATGTCCCTCCAGCAGAGGCTTTACCAGCGTCTCTGTTGTGCAGCTCATCCAGGATCTCCTGCTCAGCTCAATAACAGTCTACAGAAAAAATATCTTCTTTCAATCTGTTTTATGTATACTGTTAATTTAAACTTTTATTTTGTTTTTCGTATTTTAAATGTAACTTATCTTGTAAATAGTTGTAAAAAGTACTGTAAGTAAAAATGTATAGAACAATTTATTAAATCGTACATACAGGGGTGGAAATCAACCTGCAGAACATTTTTTTACTGCGGCAACAACTTTAAAGTATCCCAATTCCGTGGGAAAACCTCGGACTTGGCAACACTGACGGTTTCCCGCATTAGAAGGATCCTTCGAATTTGGACAGCCTTTGTCGCGCCGCTGTGACGCAATCTGCCTTCAAATGCGGCCTTCGGAGGATGCAGCCCCTGAATTGGGACACAGCTAGTATCTGTTGTGCACTTGTTATTGCGGTGCATTGTGGGATTGAATGAGTGAACTCGATAACGTCCACTATGGTTTCAGACACCACTACAAATGGCTGTTCCCTCAAATAATGCCCTATTGAGGGTATAGGGGGCGATTTCAGACACAGATGTCAAGGCTGTAATGTGATTGGTTTTCAAGGCACACGTGATCCAAGTTAGCCGTTACACTTTTTCCAATGGTAGAGCCACAGATCCTGGTCTCTCCCAGTAATAAGACCATCTCTGGTATAAAGCAGGCTTTAGGTGATCGTCAGCTCCTAACGTCCGGTCTGAAGCTGCTGGCCTGAAACTGCTGTCACGTATAGAGTTCTGCAGTCAGACACATCTCGTCTCATATGTGCTCGTTCAATCCCTCAAACTGCCACCAGATGTCACCATCTCCTGCGTCTGACATCAGCCTTGATGAGCCTCACCTGTAAATCACTATCATTCATCTTCACAATTATACATCTTCATTCATCTTCACAATTATACATCTTCATTCATCTTCACAATTATACATCTTCAACTTACAGAAAAAGATCATCATTTCTCTTTAAGTAGGTTTAGTACAGTAATGTTGTTCTCTTGTTGAGGGAGGGACTGTGATGTTTCCATCGCTGGTCATTAATAAACAGTGTTATCCACACAAAGTCCTTCAATGTAAAGCTAAAGTGCTTGTGTTAAAACAGTCAGTCATTTGGTTGCTGTTGATCTGATGAGCTTCTACACGGTAAGACAAACACACTCTTGCTTAAATGATTATTGCTCATATAACATACGTGTCTTCTCATGAGAAATGTTAAGAATAGGGTGATTTACTTATACTTGTTTAAGTGATGAATATATTAACGCAAGCATTCATTACTTCAATGAGCTCATTGTTTCTGCCTTAAATTATTACATTGTTTAAATTAATACATTTTTAACTAACTGTGACTTTGTATACATTTCTGAAATGCATATCTTAGACAGTTTCCTCTGATAACAGATCACTCTAAATTGTAATGTGGACTTGTGTATTTTCTGTAAAGCTGCTTTGAAACGATTTGTATTGTGAAAAGCGCTATACAAATAAATGTGAATTGAATTGAATGCTGTATTATAGATATATGTTATGCTGATGTGGGTCAGAATGGCTCCTCCTCTTCCTCTGATCTTCTTTCTGCTCATGATTCACGGTGAGTCTCTCTTACATTCACATTAGAAACACTCTGATGTTTTATTTAAGGCCTCATGAGCGGCTGATCTGCACTTTCTTCTGTCCTGTTCTCACATATTTCTCTCTGAAACAGGAAGTTTGTGTTGAACATGTCAAACGCTCGTCCCTTTTAGAAATCTCCAATAGTCTTTTGCTACTTGCTAGTCCAGTGGTTTTCAAACTTTTTCAAGAGCGACCCTTTTTTTTTTTTTTTTAATTGACGTGACCCATAGGCCTATATAGGCCTATTCTTAAGCCTTCTGTTAACAACCGCTTTTGATGATGCACGTGCAGTGGCTTATCCATGACGCGATCGTAACGCAAAGTTGATTCTGCACTCTTTTGATCTAGCTAAAGCTACAGGGATGCTAATTAACCGATTAACCATTGTAAGAATTTTAACCAATTAATAGCCTACTATCGTTTGCTGTATGCTTAAAAAATTCACTAAAAATATTCCACAACAAATCCTTTAAATTTAATGATATTCAGAACAGAACAAGAATGAAAAAAATATATATCTATAAACAAGCCAAAGCAAAATAATTTAAAGCGAAAGTGAAAGTAAGTGGCGTTGGGCTCACGTAACTCTCTCATTCGAATATTTTTTTTTCCATATTCGCGATTTATTTGGATGCTAAACTATTATTTATTATAGGCTTCTAAGAAAAAATTAAAATGATTATCCCCCCAAATTTTAAATATTGATTATAGGCTTCAAAAAATATAAAAACTTTTAATTTAAGTGAACTTCAAACAAACCTTAGGCCTACATAAACCCATTATAAATGTCATATTTAGCCTACCTGTGCCTTTCCTGTCTAACAGGTATGAAATATACAGAAATTGAATAAGGTTATCAAAACATTCTGCACTGCATAAATTATAAACTAAATATAGATAAATCCTTATTAAAGCTACAAGCATTCTTTAGTCAAGAGCAGTTAGTAATTTTCTCCGACTCCGAGAATTAGCTGCTGCCACTTTAGCTGACGATCTCACGCATCCCATTCTCTCACTACTCTTTACTTTAATTTTAAGATTTTATTTAACTCATTTAAGACTGTTCTTGTGAGGATCCTCGACAAAACGGACATTTTGGCATACATGTGTGTTGTTCGTTCTAGCGCGAAAGAGAACTTGATACTGGCGCGCGTCTATCTGTGGGTCGTGTGTGTGTGTGTGTGTCAGGAGGACATTCACTGACAGCGCGTTCTCTTTTGTCTTGTCGCGCATGAAAAAGCATTTGCATGAATAAGAGCGGGATCATATAACGATAGCTTAGTCACCTGTTGTTTCTGGCGTTTCATCGCCTGTGCCGCAAACGCGATACCACGGAGGAGCAGGACCGAGCCTATGTCGATGCGCGCGCGTCCGGGAACATCGCGTGCACACTATATAAACAAATAGCAAACGGGATTTGGGATTTTGAAAAGTGGGGAGGCCATGTCCCCCCTGTCCCCATAGGAATTTACGCTCGTGGGCTTCTTTGTACTTCACTCACGTTCCAATATCGATCCCTCTTCAGAAAATCACCCTCTTCACATGCGCAAAAATGTGATTGGAAACATCACAGTGGAGCGGTGCTTACGCTGAATGGCACGAATTGTAGGCTATTGACTATTTAAACAGAGCAGTGTAATTTTTATGTGAGGTTGACTATTTTATTTTGATAATGAACCGGCTGCGATGTCAATATTGCAATGCTGGAATACGTTCGTGTGAGGCGCCACCGGCACGATGGAATCATATAAATATACTCCGTTATTTTGTTCAGGACATCATTCGAAACTGCAAAGTATTTATTTATATTTGTGTACACTCGCAATAAAACACAACATTGTGCTTTTGTAAAATAAAGAAAACAAACAAACTGCCGTCTCGGTTTCCTTTCCGTCAACTGGTTTGTGAGGCGCCGCGCCTCACAGAAATGAACCAAACTCAGCAGCATGCTGTCAGTTTTTTCTTTCGTTTTATTAATCTATTAATTGTTTAAATGGCCATATTGCGCGTGTTTCTTTTATATAGGCCTATAGACTATGATTTTATGAAAACAATGTTTATGTTTTTTAATTTAATTATATTTTCCTTAAATCATCCTGGCGACCCATTTTTTAAGTCTCGCGACCCACCCGAGGGTCGCGACCCAGGGTTTGAAAACCACTGTGCTAGTCAGTGTCACATGCTTTAGGGGGAGGGACTTTCTCAAAGTTCAGAGCTTTTGATTGGACAAATTTCACTGTAGATGCAGCAGATCATGAATATTTTTGGCTCATGTTCTCGGAAGTGAATGTGTACATGTTAAAGGTCCCGTTCTTCGTGATCCCATGTTTCAAACTTTAGTTAGTGTGTAATGTTGTTGTTATAGTATAAATAATATCTGTAAAATTATAAAGCTCAAAGTTCAATGCCAAGCGAGATATTTTATTTAACAGAAGTTGACTACATCGAACGGTCCGTTTGGACTACACCCCTCTACTTCCTTCTTTAATGACGTCAGTAGAACAGTTTTTTGACTAACCTCCGCCCACAGAAATGCTCCCTCAACTCTACCGAAATTCGTTTATGTACTTGCGCATTTCTAATAACTTACTGTGTTTACTCAGCTCTTACGGTGATTTTCTGAAGTAAAACTGACGCTTCATCTTTTGTGTGATGTACAATAAACTTTATTAAACTCATCAGTATATGTTTGATCATCATTCAGACAGCAAACTTGTAGGCTATTAATAAATAATGGATACATACAAGCAGATGACAAATACGTTATAATAATTAATAATTAATTAATAATTAATAATTAATAATTAATTAATATAATAATTGGTCAGGCTCACCTGGATTAATCAGTTTGTCCAATAATGTCAGACAGGAAACAAAGGACCTACCTGAAGTTCAGGAAGTAGTGCAGCTGTGCATAAAGCCCATTGGAACGTCCTAAGCCCTTGATCACTTGGAATCAGCTGTGGAGTTGATTTATTATTTACATTTTTTTTCCCTTTAAGAATTTGTTTAATGCAGCATCCAAATGTTTATAGGTGTGTTTGGGTTGTTTTAAATTAAAAAAATTATAATTAATATATCATAGATTTGTATGTGTGGTGGTGATTAGACGAGATATATGGTGACGTCACAATCGTACTGCATTGTGGGACATATAGGTGCCTGAAGTGTACATTTGAAGCAGACTCACTCCCTCAGTCAAAATCGAGGGAACGAGGGTTTGTCCATATAAACTTCCCTCGTCAAATGTTCACATAAACATCTATAGCCTACTTAATAAATGGTCACCAACAATACATAATAATAAAACATATGAATAACAATATACGAGTATTTGAATCTATGCGACTACAGAGGCATATACATTTCAGTAAGTTTTATTGTATCTTTCAACATAGCCTACCTATTGTTCATTCGTTGATGATCGGTTCACGTGCCGATTGAACTGAGGCGCAACAGCGATCTGCCACGTCACATTTACAACGCCAAAACAATATTTATTGTTTTAATTTCAAAATAAAATTGACAGAATCTGAGGGCTGAGAATTTGTTTCATATCAAAAGTAACCAGCTCTGTCTTGTCTGTTGGTGTCAGAGGTGTAAAGTCCAGGTTCAGAAAGTAAAAGTCCTCCTCAGTATTTTGTTCCAATCACCTGGATTTGCTAATTCAGCAGGAGAGAGAACTAATTAGTTAAATCAGCTGACTGAGTTTATGGGTGGAATAAACATATGGCAGTACTTCTACTTTCTGACCCCTGGACTATACACCTCTGGTCAGTGTTAGTGCGATTTTTCTCTGCGTGAGAAAATGTGTGTGTGGCGTACGTGTCGATTAGAGTCTCAGGCTGAAAGTGTGACAGTTCACAGCCCTGCTCTAGCACTAGATTGTGAATATATGTTGCTCTTGTTCTCGTAAGTGAATGTGTATATGTTAAATATTTATTTAGTCATATTCCAGGATATACAGTGTTTCTGAATTGCTAAAACACTAAACCCACTTCTCTGAACCAAATTCTCAATAACCTAAACCAATTTGTCAAATAAATCAGTCTTTCTGTAAAACATTAAACAAGTTCAGTTTGTTAAAACACTGTTTGCAAATCTCATTCTCATTCTCATCAATCTCATTGCAAAAAAACACATTCTCACTCACTAAAACACATTTCTCACTGTGATGCACTTATGTTTCAAAACACTAAACACAGGCAGGCTAAAGTCAAACACAACTACAACACAGTTGTCATCGTTTACACACAACGACTCAAACTTGTTCACACTTATTTCTAATCATGAGAGGAAACCAACTGTACAAAATACAAGACAGTTTAAAGTGCCTAAATTGACTCAAAATGTTGCATTGAAGATTAGAATTAAAAGGAGGAAGAGTATGAGTATAAGAGGAGGAAGAGTGAGTATAAGAGGAGGAAGAGTGAGTATAAGAGGAGGAAGAGTATGAGTATAAGAGGAGGAAGAGTATGAGTATAAGAGGAGGAAGAGTGTGAGTATAAGAGGAGGAAGAGTATGAGTATAAGAGGAGGAAGAGTGTGAGTTAGAGGAGGAAGAGTGTGAGTATAAGATGAGGAAGAGTGTGAGTATAAGAGGAGGAAGAGTGTGAGTTAGAGGAGGAAGAGTGTGAGTATAAGATGAGGAAGAGTATGAGTATAAGAGGAGGAAGAGTATGAGTATAAGAGGAGGAAGAGTATGAGAATAAGAGGAGGAAGAGTGTGAGTATAAGAGGAGGAAGAGTGTGTGTATAAGAGGAGGAAGAGTGTGAGAATAAGAGGAGGAAGAGTGTGTATAAGAGGAGGAAGAGTATGAGTATAAGAGGAGGAAGAGTGTGTGTGTATAAGAGGAGGAAGAGTGTGTGTATAAGAGGAGGAAGAGTATGAGTATAAGAGGAGGAAGAGTGTGAGTATAAGAGGAGGGAGAGTGTGTGTATAAGAGGAGGAAGAGTGTGTGTATAAGAGGAGGAAGAGTGTGTATAAGAGGAGGGAGAGTGTGTGTATAAGAGGAGGAAGAGTGTGTGTATAAGAGGAGGAAGAGTGTGTATAAGAGGAGGAAGAGTGTGAGTATAAGAGGAGGAAGAGTGTGTGTGTATAAGAGGAGGAAGAGTGTGTGTATAAGAGGAGGAAGAGTATGAGTATAAGAGGAGGAAGAGTGTGTGTGTATAAGAGGAGGAAGAGTGTGTGTATAAGAGGAGGAAGAGTGTGAGTATAAGAGGAGGAAGAGTGTGTGTGTATAAGAGGAGGAAGAGTGTGTGTATAAGAGGAGGAAGAGTATGAGTAAAAGAGGAGGAAGAGTGTGTATAAGAGGAGGAAGAGTGTGTGTATAAGAGGAGGAAGAGTGTGAGTATAAGAGGAGGAAGAGTGTGTATAAGAGGAGGAAGAGTATGAGTATAAGAGGAGGAAGAGTGTGTGAGTATAAGAGGAGGAAGAGTGTGTGTATAAGAGGAGGAAGAGTGTGAGTATAAGAGGAGGAAGAGTGTGTATAAGAGGAGGAAGAGTATGAGTATAAGAGGAGGAAGAGTGTGTGAGTATAAGAGGAGGAAGAGTGTGAGTATAAGAGGAGGAAGAGTGTGAGTATAAGAGGAGGAAGAGAATGAGTATAAGAGGAGGAAGAGTGTGTGTATAAGAGGAGGAAGAGTATGAGTATAAGAGGAGGAAGAGTATGAGTATAAGAGGAGGAAGAGTGTGTGTATAAGAGGAGGAAGAGTATGAGTATAAGAGGAGGAAGAGTGTGTGTGTATAAGAGGAAGAGTGTGTGTATAAGAGGAGGAAGAGTGTGAGTATAAGAGGAGGAAGAGTGTGAGTATAAGAGGAGGGAGAGTGTGTGTATAAGAGGAGGAAGAGTGTGAGTATAAGAGGAGGAAGAGTGTGTATAAGAGGAGGAAGAGTGTGTGTATAAGAGGGGGAAGACTATGAGTATAAGAGGAGGAAGAGTGTGTGTATAAGAGGAGGAAGAGTGTGTATAAGAGGAGGAAGAGTATGAGTATAAGAGGAGGAAGAGTGTGTGTATAAGAGGAGGAAGAGTATGAGTATAAGAGGAGGAAGAGTGTGAGTATAAGAGGAGGAAGAGTGTGTATAAGAGGAGGAAGAGTATGAGTATAAGAGGAGGAAGAGTGTGTGTGTATAAGAGGAGGAAGAGTATGAGTATAAGAGGAGGAAGAGTGTGTGTGTATAAGAGGATGAAGAGTGTGTGTATAAGAGGAGGAAGAGTGTGAGTATAAGAGGCGGAAGAGTGTGTGAGTATAAGAGGAGGAAGAGTGTGTGTATAAGAGGAGGAAGAGTGTGTGTATAAGAGGAGGAAGAGTATGAGTATAAGAGGAGGAAGAGTGTGTGTATAAGAGGAGGAAGAGTATGAGTATAAGAGGAGGAAGAGTGTGAGTATAAGAGGAGGAAGAGTGTGTGTATAAGAGGAGGAAGAGTATGAGTATAAGAGGAGGAAGAGTGTGTGTATAAGAGGAGGAAGAGTGTGAGTATAAGAGGAGGAAGAGTGTGTCTGTATAAGAGGAGGAAGAGTGTGAGTATAAGAGGAGGAAGAGTATGAGTATAAGAGGAGGAAGAGTGTGAGTATAAGAGGAGGAAGAGTGTGTGTATAAGAGGAGGAAGAGTATGAGTATAAGAGGAGGAAGAGTATGTGTGTATAAGAGGAGGAAGAGTGTGTGTATAAGAGGAGGAAGAGTGTGAGTATAAGAGGAGGAAGAGTGTGAGTATAAGAGGAGGAAGAGTGTAAGAGGAGGAAGAGTGTGTGAAAGAGGTGATGAACGAGGAGGAAGAGTGTGTGAAAGAGGTGGTGAACGAGGAGGAAGAGGAAGAGGAAGGTGTGGAGAATGTTGTCAAGGCTGGATCTGCTTCAGGGTTTTTTGCAGAGATGATATTCTCCGGCCGGACCGACATGAAGACGTGAAGCTGAAGCAGAATAAATCTCTCTCACTGACCTTGATTCTGCAGTTGCTCAACTCTTCTGACTGTACTTTACAGTAACATGCTTTTCATTTACAGTTTTTTACTGTAACCTTTTGGGCTTCTGCAGTTGGTCACTGTATTTCACAGTATGCAAATGCTGAATATACAGACATTCCATACTATACAATATTCAGTACAATACTATACAGTACTTGCAGTGCATACAGCAGGGGTGGAGTGGGACCAAGCGGCAACCTCCCCGTCTCTCTCTTGAAACCAACACGGAAGTGAGTTAAACTGCAGTTCATTGACTGGCCGCTTGAGTGAGTCAAATCTGTATCTCCCCCATGTTAAAATTACCAACTTTACAGCAGAAAAAAACATGTTTACAGCCTGGTTCTCTATGTGGCTTTGGTCTATACAGCTAATTTTGCCCTTCATAACAACTGTGAGGGGGGTGAATTTTTTTATAACTCATCCGTTTAGTTGATTAATATTTAAAGTTCTGCATAATTAAGGGTGTGGCCACTTGAGTGACAGGTGGATTCCCGCTGATGTCAATGCTAGGCGTTTGTCTGCTGTTGTTAGCCGCGTCACTTCACCTCAGCAAATGTTGCTGCTGAACTTGTCATCTCTGCAGTGTTTGTGCTTTTTTCGGGATTATTTCATACAATTTAATACACCCATTACTTCGCCCACGGCTTTGGATTCCGTCGTTGTCGTCGAGTATCGTTCGAGAGAACAACCAGCGCTGTATTTCAGTTGTTTTCCTCTGTGAACATGCACTAATGGATGTCTGACAATTTCGTTGGTTTTTGGAGTTTTCAGATTTAAAAACGTCTATAAAGGCTCGTTCGTTCTGCTCTCACGGAACAGACTGATTATAATATGCTTATGTACCGTCAGATGAAATCCTGCAGGTGTCGGCGCTTCTCCGTCCATGCAATAAATCCTTGAATGAGCGTGGATTTTCTAGCGCATTTACTTGAATTTCATAGGTAATATATCTATGGTTTAACCCATTTGAGAGGCGGCCAGAATCAGAATTTAAAATGGACTGAATAAGCTCTCTACGAACTTGACGAGCGATGCCGCGCTGACGGACCATAGACTATAAAAAAAGAGTGACTGACATGTATGCACATAAATCACTGTCACACACACTCTCTCAGAGTAATAGTTACTGCATAATACATTTTCAACTAGCAGAATAGTACAGAATCACGATACACAGTCTCACTTGTAGCCATGTCTTTTAATAATATTTCGAAGGGCAAAAACAGGAACTTTTAATTGGCTTTTCATCATCAAGTGTCACTTTAGCGCGAGGCCCTGTGCAGTCCTTATATACTGTCTATGGTGCAGTCGCAGACTTGGTACTTTCCATAGGGTCCTTTCAGTAGCATATAGCATTACCTCCAAGCCTGAGCTAACTCGATCACGTCGAGCGGTGAGCGTGGTTTCAGATAGTCAGGCTCCTCCAGCTCCACCCACGCTCCGCCTCTTTGCCCATTTTCTGTTATCCGAGAGTGACGCAAGGTGACGCGAGGCCAAGATGGCGACGGCCGACTCCGCCCACTTTAGGCTTCAAAAATGCTCTTCAGAAACCTACGGGTGACGTCACGAACACTACGTCCATATTTTTTTACAGTCTATGAGTGGGACCAATAAAATCTATCGGGAAATTTCGTAGACCACTGGCCCTCTGGGCAAATTTAAGCAAGTGCTGAAATCTAAAATCACAATAAAATGACTGCACAACGTGAAATGCCAAGTGTAATTATTATTATTTAAAAGATCTTGAAGTCAACAACAACAACATACAATAATACCAGAAAAAGAGAGCCGCTCAATAGTAAACCATTAATTGTTGTCTCATATATATCACCAAGCTACTTTCAAATTTCACAAGCTTTTGGCTGGCTGGTAGCTGGTGCTCTTTCCCATTTGTGCCTAGCTGTGACACTTTGCTCGTTGATGCCCGGAACATGTCCGTTATTTTGGAGCATTTTGCTGCCTCCTCCTCCATATTGTTTCGCCTTTTGAGTCTGTATAAAAGGCTCCTGGAGAAAGAAGACTTCTATTGTGGGACTTTTATTTTGATAGTTATTTTAGAGTGCGATACCCGCTGCTTCCAGTAGGAGGCATTATTGTTGTTGTTTACTGCCTGCTGCGTCAATATAGATTCCTGAGAGAACGGCAGCTGCTCACCTAGAAGTTTATTCCTGCCTGTTATTTGGATGTTTGTTGGCGTTTTGGTGTTAAAAGTATTAGTACATGACCATAAAGTAAGTTTTTTCTGTTTTCTCGATGTTTTAATCGTGTTTTCAGTGGATATTGAGCTTTGTGCATTTAAATGTGCATGCCCGGACATATACCGATTCATGTGCGATCGTCTGACAGAAAACTAAAAAAAATGTGATTTCTGCTAAATATAGTCAAATGTGACCGTTTAAGTTATATGTCTGTAATCTGTTAACTAATTTATTCTGCAGAAGAATGATCCCGTATTATTTCCTTTTGATTATACTAATTTTGGACATTAGATTGTTTGGTGATGCAACTGGATTCATTAATATGTTAATGCCAAAGCCATTTTGTTAGCAGACCAATAGTTTTATTGTCTTCAATTGCTCATCCCATGCATATTGTGAGATTTAACTGAGATTTAGAGGTAATACTGAATATGTTAGTATTCTTAATTAAGAAGTGACTGATTCATCTGTGAAATGTACACATTTACAGGGTTTTTCCTGGCTCAAAATGAGGCGGAGGTGGTAAAATCCTAATAATGTATTTTAATAATAAGGTAATTAAATGTTATTTTTCATAGATCATCATGTGTTTTCGGCATTATTTTTGTGGATGGAGCCTGGTACCTCTAGGGGGGTCCAGGGGCATGCCCCCCCGGAAGAAATTTTTGTACATTTTAAAGATAAATTCATTAATCTGGTGCACTTTGAGTCACCCAAATCCACTATTAAAAATAAAAAAAATCCACCCGCAAACCACTAGGGCTGCTCGATTATGGAAAAAATCATAATCACGATTATTTTGTTCAGTATTGAAATCACGATTATGTAACACGATTATTTCACATGACTTTGGGAATGTGTTGCAGTTATTAAAAAGACACGGTAACACTTTAATTAAAGTGTAACATTTAAAAATGTTAATTAGTTCACATTAGTTAATAACTAACAATGAGAAATACATTTGTTACAGTATATATTAATCTTTTTTAATTTTAGTTAATAAAAATACAGCTGATCATTGTTTGTTCATGTTAGTTCACAGTGCATTAATTAATGTTAACAAATACAACCTTTCATTTTAATAACGTATTGTAAATGGTGAAATGAATATTAACTAAGATTAATAAATGCTGTAGAAGTATTGTTCATTATTAGTTAATGTTAACTAAGGTAGTTAACTAATGCTAATTAATGAACCTTATTGTAAAGTGTTACCAAAGACACCTTTCATCAATTCTTAAAAAAAATTACATTTGAACATTTATTGTACTTTTTGAACTATTAAAATAAATAATATAACAGATAATACTTCAATGAGTATTTTAATAATTCCCGCAGGTCTACCACTTATAATGCGGGAAATTCCCCCGCAAACATTGACTGACTTTAGCCTGTAGATTGTATGAGTATCCTAAATGAATCCACACAGATTATAAAATCAAATCAATCATTTTAAAACTTTCTCCAAGACGCAATTTCACAAACCGCGCGAGTGTTCAGCGGCGCAGCATCTTCTATCTCTCACTCTCTGGATGTGTTGGACAAAGGCAAGCGTCGAAACTACACTCTTGTGTTCAGGAGTCGGGACATGACGGAATTGTCAGTTGCACAATCGGGCCAGCATTGCATCGTAACTAAAGTTTATCATTTTCACTTCTTTAAGTCTTATCAGTTTAAACATTCGAGCTGAGAGAGTTTATGGCATCGGGAGGGGCGGATGTGCGCGTGCGCGCGTCATTCAGAACACAAGACAAAATTAGAGCGTTCTTTCAAAACAGAACATGGCAACATAATCGTTTTTACTCGATTGTACTATTTTGGTAATCGTTGGGAGCCAAAATCGAAATCGAAATCGAAATTCAATTAATTGCACAGCCCTACAAACCACCCATATTCTTTGATTTAGATATCTGCATCTGATCATCACATTACAATTATTCAAATTCTCAGTGTTAAGCATGATAATATGGTAACATATCACACTGAAGTTGGCTAATTAAAAATGAACATTTATTTAAAATAAAAGTTCTTCTTTTGGCAAAATTACATTTCCTTAACCCCTTAACGCCTGAATTTATATAGCTGTATATTAAAAAAAAAATTATGTGTGTTTTTGCCTTTAAGTAGATGGTAAATAATGTTGAGATTATCAATTTCACTTTTGCACAACAAATAAATAGAAATTTTGGTATGTTGTAAATTTGCGACAACAGGCATTTAGGGTAATTTTTCCAAAATGGTAAAATTAATAAAACACATTTTCCCATCTCAGGTATGTAGATTTTATTCATGGCACAAACAGAAATCTACAAAGTACGTAAAAAATATTCGTCACATGAAGTCTATATGAATAACATAGCTATAGAAGCAATCAATAATCTGGTACATATTTTTATCTTAGCACAACTTAACTCATTTTGGGCAATTTCTCCACATTTGCGCCCTTGATATGCGGATTTTGCAAAAATGTTCCTAGGTATGTATCGAATGTGCACAAACAGGCATTGGGGGAAAACACACGCTATCTCGCCTGCAGTCTGAATGGAAGGGGTTTGTTGCAAATTTGCGACAGTGGGCGTGTAGCCTAAACAGAGGCTTTACTCCATTCAAACTTAAATTGTCAATGTTTCATTACATCACTGTTTGAAAACAGAATAATTTTTTGTACCTTTATGAGGTTTTATTTTATATTTATTTTATTTTATTTTATCCATCTTTCATTTCAAATTCTTAAATTTGATCAATATATTCAATTAAAATAATAAGACATTAGGCTGTTTCCAATCAAATTAAATAATTTACATTGAAAAAGTATAACAGTATTAAATTAGATTATTTTAAATATTTTTTAATATACAAATAAGGAATGTTGAAAAGAAAGATACTTTATGAAACTAAACCGCCAGTAGGAGGCGGCAGGCGACCGTCTTAATGAGCGAGTCATTGAGTCATTAATTCAAACGATTCGTTCAAAATGCTGATTCATTCAGAATGAGGCGGTTTATGAATGGGTAATTGAATCTTTGACTCAACCGATTCGTTCAAAACGCTGAATCATTCATTAATGAAACACGGCTGACTGTTGCTGTGAGATGCGCGGTGGTTCTGCTGTGATCTTTGTTTGGAACTATTTTCGCTGCTGAAACAGAACAAAAACAGTCATTGCGTCTAAAATGTAAGTGACTTAATTTTAACTATTTGTTTATTGAACTGTTATCTCTGTTTCAATCTTGATGGCATTCAGGAAAACATCACTCTGATCGTGTGTAGCCTAGGCTATATATTGTTTCTTAACTATAATATGTTATAAATAACAGCACGAGCCTCAACAGTATTATAAACTATAGGCTATCAATCGCCACTTACATTAAATTAAATAAAACAGAATCACCCTCACGTTTTCGGTGATTCGGAATATTTTTATATTACATTTTTTTTGTCTGGATGGGCTACAATTCTCTCTAATTTTTCCCTTCAAAAAAGAAAGAAAGAAAAAAAACACACGTGTCCCGGACAAAGTATATGGTCCCAGACAAGCGTTATTGTCGAGTCCTCCTGATATGTTTTCCTTGATTGGTTTTCCATGAAGAGAATTATGTTGTTGAAAACGAAAGTAAAGTGACGCACGTTCATTGCGTTTTACCGTGATGAGAGTTCCGTGTCTTTATTAAACTCAACACAAAATTATTTATCTGTCATCCACCCTCGATTAATTGGAATGGAATGTTTTTATTACTTATCCGCGCACTGCGCGCAGCAGCACTATACGGTTTGTGAATGGACACAAGTGGTAACCGCAACAGAACCGTCACGGTGGAAAAAGTGTATCTGACCATGACTGTCTGTCCGAGTTTTGTCGAGAGCCGGAGGCGGCACGAAATTTGACGGAGGCGGCCGCCTCATAATTCTCTATGCAGGAAAAACCCTGCATTTATACTTTTACTAATGTAATATGTTTTTTGTGTTATTTTAGACTAATGTTCAATACACTTTGGAAAGAAGCACCAGTCTCCTCATTCTTTGTGTCCTGACCGACACCCAGGGGTGTAGGCTATACTGCTAACAAGTAGAACTAGAGCCTAGCAGTATCCTTTCCTCTTCAACAGAGTCTGACCTTCTCAGCGCCACCTTTCCCTTTTCTTTTTTGTCTTTCCATCATTTGGGGCTGTTTACACCTGGCCACTTCATGCGTTTTCTCAGATCGGAGAGCTATCTGATTTATCAAAACGATTCCATTTACACCTGGTCACATACATGTGTTTTTGCAAAACAGATATAAATCCGATCTTCAATTCCCGCGTGATTTAATGGAGTGCACGTCACCGAAAGCAACAGATAGCCTATGAACTGCATTTTATTGATCATCAGCTAAAAATTCCAAAATCAAAGACCGCAATAAGAGAGAGCGGCAACAGCCCTGATAAGATCATTTCAGTTCTTTACTTTTAATGAAGATGATTGTGTTAAGCGTCTGCGACTTACTTTCACTTTGATTCACTTAGTTTGCACATTGGCTTGAATTGATGAATAGATGCTCAGCTGCGATCGGATTCAGATTCAAATCCGTCTCGAATGCGTTTCGGAGGGCTTTTACACCTGGTCTTTTCACGATCGGAAAGCTATCCGATCACAGAAAACGCATTAAGTGGCCAGGTGTAAACAGCCCACTCACTCACACACTGTCTGTTAACGTTAGACTTCCAAAACGTTACGAGAAAAAAAAAATAGGTGTTCATTTACGTCATAGGCCGACAGGCTATGCCATTTGGGGAGGGGCCGCTCACTGATCCCCCAATATTTTTGAAAATCCTAGACATGGTAGTCGATTGCCGAGTTCACGCGCGTGATCATAGGTACTAAACCTATGCGCGTGAACTCGGCAATCGACTACTGTGGACTTCAACTGAAAACAGGATGTAAACACAGGTATTTGCGCTGGCTTAAATAACATCATTTTTATACATTTCTTTCACATCTACTGCAGTCAGATTCACTCGTGTTCACTCTGAAGGAATCACTCACATTTTCTGTGCACTTGTAATGACACATCAAGGATGTTAAGAGGCTAAAAGCAGGTTTAGTACTTGCCCCATTGAAGTCAACAGGGTGCAAATTTTAAAAATAGAATAACTCGGTGTAGGCAACACCGATTTTTGTCGTTGTTCTCTGTATTGACAGCACTCCAAATGTACAAAAAAATTAGCTCAATGTTAAAATTAACCGGAGTTCTCCTTTAAAGGGGCATTATGCAAGTCTGAGTGTTTTTTCTCTACGAGCTCCCCCTAGTGTCTGGTAGTATAACGCTTTCAAACACTCTGTCGTAAAAACGAACTGTTGTTCCTCCCCCCTCGCCACGAGCAACCCAGCTGATCAGCTGTCAACCCAGCTGAGCAGAGGAACCGGCTATTTCAAAACCAGTTATGTCTACCGAGGCAAGTAAAGCAAAACTTTCTTTCCAACTGATGGCGATTTTTTTATTTATTGTGTTGTCATGCATACTAGTATTTTTACCGGGAACGAACGATATGAACGAGGCGAACTACTGCTTTCGTGTTTGTTTGTTTGTTTGTTTTTGTGAGAATGGGCATGAGCATAAAAAAATATATATATATCGGAGGCTAATATTTGTCTAAAGTTATATTAGCAAGGTCTATAAGTTCATCTGGTAGAATGATGGTTTACCTTTGCTTGTCTAAGAAAACATCAGAACGTTTTTTCTAGCTCGATCATGATATGTGCAACATTTTGCGCGTCTGATATTGCCTACTATCAGACGCGTTGACTTAGTGACATAAAATAAAAGTGTAAGTTACACAAATAACACCGACAGAGGAACTGCCAAACAACTACAGAAATCAAACGTGTTTGCTATGACAATGCTAACATCAAAGTTATAGTATCTAGCGTACTAGTAAGCCCGTAACAGCGATCATAATAAAAACCTTTACAGACAATAGCAAACATCCTGAGGTCGCAATTACTTGAAATTTAAATATTAAACACAGTTTATTCCAAAGATACTTAACTTACAAGTACAACAGCAGGATCAGCATCCGTTTTGCAGGCTTCTGTTTCTCTCAGTTCTCACCATTCTGAAAAAGCCGGTCCGATATATTTACTCGAGTCTGACTTCTTGCTCGGTCAGTCTCCCGTTTCCTCTTTCGTTGGTCCTCCGACAAAGATTTCCTAGCTTTCTGCTTCTTTTTTACAGGCTCAGCCTCAGCCATAACTAAATCTATCGTTGCCCTTTGCTTATAGCTAGCCCGCCGGTGCTTGAATAGGGGCGTGTACGTGTGCAGTGCCGTCAAGCAATTCGTTACATCGCGAGACCTGATATCACGCGATACTTCCTGACACCGACCCGTGTCCCAAAGTTGCAAGTGAGTTTTTTCTGCTCTCGGGCACCAGGGGGGTGCGAAACCACCACCATTCAACCCGAAATAAGTAATATAACCATTCCACTGACTCCGAAGCTGTTCAGTTAAGGTTAAAAAGTTACCTAGTGTCCCTTTAAAGTAATTCACACTGAGATTATTTATTCACATTTATCTTATATTTCCTGTAATGAGTCGCTGTTTTCATATAGTAATAAAGTATTGTCATGTTTTCATGGCCCAATATAACAGATAAAACAACATTTACAGTTTGATGAATTCTGTGTTTCAGGGGTTTCTAGTGCTGTTTGGAGTGTGAGTTACAGTCCTTCACGCATCTGTGCACTAAAGGACTCAACAGTGACAATGAGCTGCTCTTATACATACCCTTCTACTGGATATCAGATCAAGAAAGTGTTCTGGACCAAAAAAAGTGTAGAGCCTCGAGATCTGTCTAATGACCCTGAATACAGACAGAGGCTTCAGTATCTGGGAGATAAACAGCAGAACTGCACCGTCAGACTGAGTCATGTGACACTGAAGGATGAAGACGTGTACTACTGCAGATTCAACACTAATAAAGCTAATAATAAATGGATTGCTGCTCCAGGAGTGAATCTTACTGTCACAGGTGACTTTGATGAGGTTTATCTCTTCTTCTGTGCATTATGTTGAATAATAATCAGTGTATGACAGCAGCACTAGATATAATGTGTGTGTTGTGTTCAGATCTTCAGGTGGAGTCTCCTGAGAGAGTGACAGAGGGAAATTCAGTCACTCTGAGATGTAAAAGCAGCTGCACTCTGACTGACAGAGCAACATTCATCTGGTACAGAAACTCACAGCCATTAACTGAGAGAAGAGACAGAAACAATGAACTCCTGCTGCAGTCAGTCAGAAGAGAGGATTCAGGCAGATATAGCTGTGCTGTAGATGGACACACTCACATCTCTCCTGCTGTTCAGCTCAATGTCATGTGTGAGTGCAGATTGACTTTCTCTCTTTAACCCTCATGCACTTTAGATTTCTGGTTACAGTCTGTGTGGTCCAGGTCAAACTGATCCTAATTGTATTCAATTCCCCAAAAATCACACTATATATATATATATATATATATATATATATATATATATATATAAAAAAGTTTATTAAAAAAAAAACTTTTAATATCAATACTTTCACACATTACAAAGAATACATTTCTGAATTTATGATTTATAAAAATGTTTTAACCACTATTTTTAAGACTGCCCCTCCCCGACACCCGTGGGACACTTGCCATTATACATTTATAACAATAATATCTTAGTCAAAACCTAAAGTAATCTTGACCAACTATATAGCATTTGAAAGTGTTCAGACTGTAGTTAAGATCACTCAATCCATATATGGAAATCGAAGAGTCCTTATATGGTCACCAGAGGAGTCTGGGTGTCAACTAGTGGAAAAGTTTGGTACTGCGCTCAAAAAATCATACTGAATTATTTTTTTATTTTTTTTATATCAACCTACAATTTGTCACAGAATTTGTTCAGATATTTAGCTTTAATTTTCTTGAAGTTTTAGTTTATTTATTTTATATAAAATATAAAACTTAAAAATATTTCTACAATAATCTGTGAAGTGTTCCCTTTAAAAAGATACCAAACTTAAGTCTGTGCTCTGAAGTATTTTGGATTTTTAACAAGGTTTTTAAAGGGCACCTATTATGCAAAATTAACTTTTACATAGTGTTTGAACATAAATGTGTCGGCAGTGTGTGTACACAACCACCTTTTTCAATCCCCATAAATCATAAGCAGTGTCTCAGTTATCAAGCCGTATGCTTTCTCACTCACCCCAGCCAAACTCTGTGGAGCCAGGTAAGTGTTGCACTGCATGTTGCACTGTCCTACTCCGGGACGGGTCTCTGTCCTCCACGGGTACGTCTGTGGTCCCATTGGTCCTGCTGGTTCGGTCGCTGGGAGCCTGGTTAGCGCCCGTCACGCTGGCTCACTGGGATGTTCAGATTTGGCTATGTGATTCAGTACAGCGGCGAACGTATAGGCCCCTTGTTCTGCATGCGGAGATTGCGAGATTGTGAGGTCAGGGTTTAACAGCTCCTACTTCATTGTTCCCAAGAAGAGTGGTGGGTTAAGTCAAATCTTGGATGTGCGTGTTTTGAATCGGGCCCTTCACAAGCTTCCGTTCAAAATGCTAGTGCAGAATGTGTTCGTCCCTAAGATTGGTTCGCAGCGATCGGCCTGAAGGACATGTACTTTAATGTCTCAATTCTCCCTCGACACAGACCGTTATACTCTTTGAGTTCGAGGGACGGGCATACCAGTACAAAGTCCTCCCTGTCACCCCGCATATTTACGAAGGTCGTGGAGGCCGCCCTCTTCTTGGCCCACTCGTGAGATCAGTTGTGTGAACACAGGGACCTGGTGCTCAGACACCTCAGCCATCATCATATTCATTGAACTTTCATTTTTGTCTGTTTTAGACCCACCCAGGAGTGTCTCAGTGTCCATCAGTCCATCTGGTGTAATAGTGGAGGGAGATTCAGTGACTCTGAACTGCATCAGTGACTCAAACCCTCCTGCAGAAATCAGCTGGATTAAAGGAGGAACGATTGTAGGATCTGGAAGAATCTTCAACATCTCAAAGATCAGCTCTGATGACAGTGGAGGATACAAGTGCAAGTCCATCTATAAACATGGAGAGAAATACTCTGATACTGTGACTTTAAACGTCATGTGTGAGTTAATAATCATCTGCACATTGTTAAAAAACTTAAAATTCATAAGTATTTGTTATGAATTTTTATTTGTGTCTTTAGATCCTCCCAGAAACGTCTCAGTGTTGATGAGTGGATCTGGTGTAATAGTGGAGGGAGATTCAGTGACTCTGAACTGCATCAGTGACTCAAACCCTCCTGCTCTGAACTTCAGCTGGTTTAAGGAGAATGAACCCTCAGCTGTTGGATCTGGACAGAGTTTCAGTGCACTACAGAGTGGACGCTTCTACTGTCAGGCTCACAATCAACATGGATCTCAGAGATCAGACGCTGTAACTGTCACAGGTGAAGCTTTTATTAACACACTCCTGTATCTTCACATCATTCATCAGTTTGGAGAGTTAATCATGATGATCTTCCTCTTTCAGTTCATCATGTTGCTGGTGGGAATGTGATTGTGATCACAGCGGCATCTGGAGGATTATTCATCATCATCTTCATCATCATCTTCATACTGTCTATAATGTGAGCTTAATAAAAAAACTGCAGTGATTGTATAAATTCACTTTTGGTCTAATGTAGGAAATGGCTAATTTGTGTTTTTAATTATTAGTAATCTTTAAAATAAATCCATATGCTGCTAATGTCTTTCAATATAACAGAAAGAAACGAAGGAGTGTTAAATCTGAAGATCGTACAGTGAAACAGGTAAATCTCATTGATTTATATTTTATCTGGTCAAAACACATGGTCTAATCTCTGTGTTGTGGCTTCAATTAGTTTCAGATATATGCTCAAATTAAGAGAAAGCAAAGTGCGAAAAACTGCAGAAACTATAAAATCCACATCAAGACCAAACTTTGAAGAAATTCATGTTATTTTATTTTGTTTATTTTATATAGCTTTAACTTACATGAAACATGGAGTAAAATATTTATTCAGTAATCATCTCATCTCGCCATTTTTCGTTACCGCAGCAAACGCTCACACTTCTGAACACCTTATCGCTTCAGTTGAATGGAAAAATGTTCTAGTAATAATTTTATATTATTGACTGTATGATTGATTATTATTGATTCTACAGCATGTGATCCATCAGTGTTGTAAGATATTTGTAATTTGTAGTGATTACAATTTAGCTCAAAGGAATTATTAATTAATTTATAGGGAATTCAAAAGAGTCGCTTATTACAACCGAGCAAATGACTCGTTCGCGGTTCATTTGAACTGGCTGTAACTATCAACTCTGCAACGGATATAAATATCCGAACTATAGTGAAACACTATATAGTTAGCAAGGTAACTTAGATCAGAAATTTAAGACATTAAATTTGTAAGCACAATAACACAAGTAATATTTCTCTTTAAAATACAAACAAGACTTTATTGATTATTCTAACTCATAAAACTAATATCTAACACAAACACACACACACACATACACATTCATACGCGTTGCAGAAAGAAAAAGAGTAAGGAAAGATTAAGTTTTAAGAGTGAGATGATGTAATCCCAA
Organism: Squalius cephalus; assembly: GCF_949319135.1. Classification (NCBI taxonomy): domain Eukaryota; kingdom Metazoa; phylum Chordata; class Actinopteri; order Cypriniformes; family Leuciscidae; genus Squalius; species Squalius cephalus. The sequence continues at coordinate 7,303,199 of NC_137123.1, forward strand.
GTTTCTATAGTGCACTCATAAGACATGACCTGGAACGAACCATCAATCATTAATTTAACCCTTCTATCGTTTCTTAGACAGGTTATTAAATTTATATCAATACACCAGTGCAGCTTTTAGTCTGGAGGTACTTGCTTGTCTTTGCGTTCCTTTTTGGGAATTCCCTTCGTTGCGTAAAAGGGGGTTTCCCCGGGTTCGTTCGTTGGCTGTGGTCTCCTTGTGCCTGGGTCTGCGGCGTTCCAGTCACGTGTTGTGCTGGCGGATGAATTGAAAGTCTTTGTCTGAAGCTGGCTTTGCAGAAGAAACGTGGCTCGAAATCTTGTCGCAAAACTTAACTTAGAACCGAGACTCACAACGGAAAAGAAAGGAAACTAAGAAAAGAAAGGAAATTGAGAGGAGTAGATGATGGCTTGAATGAAGCTGTTTAACCCATGTTCTTCGGATCTTGATTTGGGTTATTTCGTCTGCGCGTTTACATGGTTCCTAGTCTGAGAGAGCGAGAGCAGAGAGAGAGAGAGCTTTGTTTCTGTCTAAGATTTTTAAACTCAAAGTTTGTCCCCCCTCCTGAAGAGATCGGACCAATTAGACACTGGCTTTGTTTGCAAAGTCATAAATCATGCGTTATCTGGGATCTCCTTACTAGCAGAGAGAACAGAGGCTACAGTTTAGATATTATTACTATTATAAGAATACGAACATTTTACACATTTCAATCAAGCCATCTTTTGAATCATGAGCATACGATCATATTGATATGAAACACAACACACTTTCATTCACACATCTAACAGTTATAACAATTACATGAATTGTATGGCATCTAAGCATATTAGACACATTTATTGTAGAAACAATATAGAATCATGTCGTTGCATGATGCTTGATTTATAAGTCCATTGAAAATTGTTCTTGAATGATTTTATGTATAGTTATGGGTAAAATCGCAGTTCCCTGGTTTGAAGAGAAGAGAATTCTGGTATGTTCCTTCAGAGGTCCTTAAGGTGGAGGGGGTCTGGAATGTTGTGGGCTCGAGCAGCTTCTGCTGTTATCTTGATCGGGCTGAATTGTGCTATCTCTGAGCCAATCATTCTTTTCCAAGCTATCTCACATTGACCAGTTCTTCCTTTAGTTGGGCTCATCTTCTTTGAAGCTTGCATGGCCATAAAGTTCTTAGCTGGGGGTTTTCGTTGGTCAGCGGAGACTGGCTGGCTGGAGCCTTCTTTTATGGCTCTGGGGTTGGTGATTTGGTGTCTGGAATGTTCAGTTCTGTGAGAAATTATGTTTGAACAATTCACCTGGAAGATTCATTTGTGTTTGTTTCACACTCAATCCTACAGTGTCGTGATAATCTGAAGAACTTTAAAACCTTGTGCACAATAAAGGTTTGAACTTCTGTATCTTTCAGACACACTGAGAATCTCAACAATGGTGATGATAAAAGTGCAGTGTATGATGGGAGCATTCAATCAAAACTAATCAATATCTCCCAGCATGCATTGTAGCATGAATAAATTATGCTGAATTGCCTTAGTATTTTCTTTTATTATTATATCTGCTTTTATTTTTGCTGTTGTTTTTGTTGCAACTTTTTTGTAGCTTGTTTTGTGATGTTCAGAGTTTTATCTGATTATTTTGTTGATTGTCACCGTTGTTGAGATTCATACGCTGATTCTTGATCTCTGTGTTGGTCTACACTATACAGTAGATCAAAACCTTTATTATACACCATGTGTTTTTAAAGTTCTTAAGATTACTTCTTTGTCACTGCTGGCTCACATGTGGTAGTGACACAGAACTATTACACTCAAGAACAAGAAATATATTAGTAATAAACATAATGAAAGATAAGGCTCTTTATGAGATCTGGCCACTACATGACGATTATGTCACCATCAATAAATAGCCATCTGATTTTCATGTCATAACGAATGTGTTTTATAAACACAGTTAAAGCAGTCAGAGTAAATCTGACGTTAGAAAGTCAAGGGTCAAGAGCTCAACTAAAGCAAACACTGATCTCCATAATGGTCTCCAAACTTTCTCCAAACTTTATTATTTTCTATAAAACGTCAACTTCTAAACTTTTGCTAATTCTCAATAATAACTTTTATGACAAATTGGTTTGTAATACAATATTTTTAAATTACAGGCAACCACAGTTGGCTTTTTTTTTTTTTTTTTTTTTTACCATGCCATAAAACCTAAAATATTACTGTCGTATTTTTTACTGTAAAGCACCTGCATCCATCTGCCAGTTTTTTACCGTAAACTTTAGTACAATGTTGTAAAACACAAATATTTCTACCATATTTTTTATGGTAAAGTACTAGCAACCACAGTTGCCGGTTTTTTTACCGTAAATTTTTGTTCAATGATGTAAAACATAATAATTGCTACTGTATTTTTTACGGTAAGGTACGGTAAATGCAACGGTAAGGTTTTTTTTTTTTTACAGTGTACTTCCAAAATCCATACAATTAACAGTATTTTACTGTAAAATTACATGAAATGTCCCGTGAGAGCTATATCAGTTTTTCACTGTATATAGTAAGGGTATCTCTGTTAAGCAATTAACATGTCTTTTCCTTTGCTTTTTTACATTTTTTTACTGTTAAAATCACGAACATATGAAAAAGCCCTTTACTTTGAACATTGTCAGGGAACTTTTTTGATAATTTTTTCATAAAATTGTGTATGTTCCAAAGTTTATCATTGATCATGTTTTTAAAAATGTATATTTATTAATGTGATTGTGATGTTTTGTGATGTAAGACCTTCTGTCTCTCCTGTAGATCTCTGATCCCAATGAAGACACATATACAGCTCTTGAGCTCAAGTCCACGACCTCTGACCTGTACGACACACTCACAGTAAGGGAGACGTCAAAGTCAGATACTCCATCACAGATGATCACATGACCGATCTCTCGCTCTTTCACACAGACCGTTGATCGCAGACATCCTGAAGACTCTTGATCCTCAGAGCTTTTCTAAACATGAGAATCCATCAGTAAGTGTCAGAACCTGCAGCTCTTCTCAATGTTATCAATAAAACTCTCTTCAGATTAGTGTGATTGTTTTATGTATCTTGTGAAAGGGTTTATAATGTTGTTGTTGAACTTCAGTCAGTCTTTCTTCATCTTATTGTTTGTTCAGATCAACAGGAAGATTCTGCAGTGAGAGGCGGAGCACAAATGAACCAATCCTGAGCTCTGTGGGCGGAGCCACTGATGATTGACAGGGGTCATCAGTGATGAGTCACAAGAGATTAATTTCTGTATAGTTTAAGAAACATGATGTAACAGTGGAATTAAATGGTATATTGAGAAGTTGAGATATTGATGAGTTTTGATTGAATGCTCCCATCATGCACTGCACTTTTATCATCACCGTTGTTGAGATTCTGAGTGTGTCTTCACTTTAAGAATCTTAAAGTTCTTAAGATTACTTCTTTCATTGATTCCATTAAAAAATATCAATATTAAAATTGTTAATGACAAAACATGGGTTTCTGCATCACTTTTATTTGTTTTCAATACTTTTTTCATGTTTGCTCCAAAACACCCCTGACATTTAGCTGGAGTTTGTTGGTGTGATATGCCTTTAAGTGTAATTAATTATTTTTTCTAAAAATAATTTTGAAAAATCACATACCAATTTAAGAAATAACTGGTTTTGACACTGGCATCAGAGTCCTGCACGGGTCCGATTTTGTAAATCCGCACCCGCCCGTACCCGCAGTGCTTCAAACCGCATCCGACCCGTTTTCCGCCAGCAGCACTAATTAAAATCCGCACCGCACCCGACCCGCTTAAAACAGAACCGATACCCGACCCGCACCGGAAATAAAATCAGTTTAGCCAATCACATTATAGACACAATTACAAAAATGTTTATTGCCAGGTCATACAGAAGTTATTACACGACAATTAACACAAGGACAACTTCAGCCGAAGCTGTCAAAAGGCCGGTACATGAAGAACATGGCAAACGTTACCACAAAACTGAGTAGCCTTAACATTTTACCAATCGAACAGACAACACTATATGCCACGCAATTTCGTCTAGCCTACATCTGATCATTTTGGGTTCAAACACGCCCTGCACACCACACATACTTAACAGTGTTAAATTTAAAAAATACTGTTCGATAGAACTGCTTTGTTACCACAGTTTCTGCGTGCTTCCTCTGCGATGAAGTTCCACATTTGCGGCTATCCAACACGAAAATGCATGCAGCAAATAAGCCTTTCACAATACTTTCTTCAGGTAACTCCAAATTTCTCCCACATAGTGGATTTGATTTTTTATGACGTATTGTCGACAACTTTACAATCTCCACTAGTTATTATTTTCTTCAACTCCTCAACATCCATCTCAATGACTGCAAGCCTAGGTAACGTTATAGATCCTGGGAGGGCGTGGCGCGTCGGCACAAATAAACTGATGTGGATTTTATTATTTTATCAACTTGAAATACAGGCATATTTTTGTAGATGTGTTCCTAAAAATATGCATATATTTTTACGTTTGAATGTGATTGTTTTAAACCCGTGTTTAGACCCGTGTCCGACCCGACCCGCACCCGTATCCGACACGGTTGGATATTTTTCACCCGTTTGAGCAAAATTTGCAGGTCACCCGTCGTGCAGGACTCTAACTGGCATTGTTAAAACTGTAAGAAAAAGTATTGGTATCGGATCAAAATAAAAAAGTTTGTAATCGCCCATGCCTAACAATCCCTCAAACTGCCACCAGAGGTCACATCTCCTGCGTCTGACATCAACCTCGATGAGCCTCACCTGTAAATCACTAACATTCATCTTCATTCTTCAACAAAGAAAATATCATCATTTTTCGTTAGTTTTAATCCTATTGTTGTCTTGTTGAAGGAGAGGAATTTACAGTTTAAGACCAGGACCAGATATGATGAATGAAGACCAGAGGCCTGATGTATAAACGTATTTTTCCACGCACATATCGGGATTTATAAAAAATAAACTTGGCGTAAATAAGTGCGCACAGTAAGGATGCTCTTGACCGTGCGTACGCACTCTTTTAGAAGAGTATGTGTTTTGGCGACACCAACTGGCCCAAATAGCAATAACTATTTAAAATGAAAAACTTCTAAATTATCCTATTACATCACCCAATAAATCAAATTGCATCAACCTGAATTATCATTATCAGCATTCTTAACCAGCTGCAAATACTTTGAATTTACTCTTTTTTTTTTAATGAATGGGCTTTTTGTTCACTTTTAGACAGAAAATCTAAATAAATACAAGATAATACAAATATAATTTCACTCACCAAGCCTGTCACTTGAAGCAAATATCCATCCGTTCTTAAATGTCCGCGCCAGCGAGCGCGTTGAGCCGTTTAGTGAAACTGACGCAAATAACAGTTTAAATAAATAAAATAATGATTTAAACTATGTTTTACTTCTGATATAAACATTTAGATTAAATATGCCATTCAAATTAATGGAGAACACTTAAACATGAAATCATTACTGAGAAGCTACAACATTTTTTATATTCAAATTCAATCAATATAAATATTTGTTGTGGATGTTTTTGAACACTTTTCCTGTGGCGTGCTGTGTTTTAATGTTTTAACCACAGAGATAAGTGCTTATCATGATAATACAAGATTGTCTGAGAAAATAGTTTTGTGCAAATAATGCCCAAGGCCTATCTGTTTCCATTAAAAATATAAATCAATTAAAAATACTATTCAGCCATGTGGAAAAGATGAAATGTATTTTACACTATTTATTTATGTATTCAAAAACAAGACAAGGATAGGCAAGTACATGATTTTTATTAATGTAATGCACTGAAAAAGTATTTTCATTCATCCAATTAAAAAATTTTAGGGTAATGGTTCACATCTATATTTTATAACTTGAGCCAATGAAAAATAAATAACTTGCCCTTACCAATATTTTCTATGTCAATGAAAACTATTTTATAACACTTGGCACAAAGCATATTTTTCTTGTTGAAAAAAATCAATTAATTTAAATTCTATTTTTGATCTAAACAAAAATATATAGATTTAATCAAAACAAAAATTCTCATTTAATAAATATGTATTAGAAATTATTTGTTTTCTCCAATTAAATAGATATTGATTTAATAACACAATTATTTCTCATTTTTAAAAATACAAGTTAATAGAAATTATTTATTTTAAACAAACAAAAAGATATGGATCCAATAAAACATATTTCCCATTAAGGAACATTAATTAATCTTGTCCAAAATCAAATAAAAAAGACACATAATTTTCATTAAATCGATATTTATTGAATTATTATATACATTACTTCCACACATACACAATTTCGTGTCAGATTTTCAACATTTGCGACAGACGGCAAGTCCCTCAGAACCTCTTGACCCTCAAGTATATGATTCCAATGTTTGTGGGTACAGCTTGTGCTTGTGCATCTCTGATGACAAAGATTTCCATGGTTTCTGCTGAAGAGTTTTTTCAGCCTCTTCCTTCTCCAACACCTGGAAAAGAATTTAGGAAGGAGAAAAGAAAAAGAAAAAAAGAATAAGGAATCAATACAACTTGGATTTCCCCCCAAATTAGTTTACATAATACTAATACTTCTAACTAATTATAAGATTTACTCCAATTTGTTGTTGACATAAATATAAGTTGCACAAACTTTCCAGCACATGGGACTCTGATTTTAGCTGAAAGTAATTGTTTCTATATTTGAAATTAGCCTTCAGGCTGTTTTCAGACATATATCTGAACATAGTCTGATGGCTAATTTTGAAGTGGACAGCCATAGCGTTTTCACATCTCTAAAGTAATCTGGCCTTACCAGGAAATCTTTGATGAGGTCCTCCACTGTTTCTCCCATAAAGGATGAGATATTTAAGTGCTCTTTGTAGCGGTGTCAGTATCCTGCATCAAGATAGTACAAATTTGGCATGAGGGTACATTATGGTCAACAAACTTTAGCACAATATACGTTATCAGTTGATATAATAATCATTACAATATATGATTCAATAGTGTGTCAATCCTATTACTAACGCCACGAAAAAATGTCTGCCCCCCCAGTGTCCTCTGGCTAGTACTAGCTGCTACACTTTTTTGAAAACCAACTGACATCAACCGATTGGCGCCAATGCAGCAATACTTCCATAAATAAAAAGCATACAATCCATAAATAAATGACCATTGTGAGTGTCGACAGTCATAAGTGTTAGTTAACGTTACCATTAATCACAAGTGAACGCCAGTCCTTTTACATGTAAGTTAACGTTAGCTCCTTAGTTGTTGATCAGGTTTCTACGGTTTTAACCAGAGAACGTGCTGCATCGAAATAACGTTATGTTCAATGATTAAACGTTCACGTTAATTACCATTGTAAAATCAAAATAAGCCAGGGGTAAACGTATATGTTCCCTTTTGCAATCGGTCAGGTATTGATTAACGTCGACACATTAACGTTAACTTGCCTATAGTGTAAACTAAGCTAGCTAACACATTTTTAAACTAATGTAAGTTACATAACGATATCTACCAGATAAATTCGGCAGAGCAACATGTCTTGTACAGGCTACTAAATATACAGCAGCACATTTAAATGGTTGTTTGTTTCACTTACTTCAGTTTATCCGCGATGAAATCTGATTCTCTCTGGAGCAGCAAAGTGATCCACGGAACGTAGAAGAGCGGTTACATCGGTCTGCCGACTGGTCGTCGAGAAGATTTGTGTTTAATGCCCAAGCGCAATCCTGTGTGTAACCTTGAAATTGTACATTCGTCGAAACAAATATTTCTTATTTGAGCTCTTAATGAAAAATATTTATATTTAACTATGTTTTGAACGAAAAAAATATTATTTGAAAAATAAAACAAATAATGGTAAACTGAATTGAAAGACAAATTATTAATAGGAATGAAATACTGCTTGAAAACCTTTTTACAGTGTGTGTCTTGTACCGTTAAACGTTATCACGTGGATGAATAATCATATGCAAATGATATGCAGATGAGGATATGCATAGTAAAACTAGGCGTTGTAAGCTCCATATATGGTTATTTCAGGGTGGAGAGCATGTGCGCACAATCTTCCGCTGACTGGGATTTATAAAGTGAATTCTGCGCAGGTTCTGGTGTACGAACGGTTTTATAAGTCTGAATATTTTTTTGCGTACGTCATTTTTGGCTTTCAGGCGCACGTACACTTTTAGTAAGGATCCTACGCACAGTTTTATAAATGAGGCCCCAGGAGTCAGAAGTGCAGTCAATTGATGAAAGTTTTCCTGAAGAAAGTTTGCAGTTTCATCAGCAGAATCAGCTTCAATACTCGGCAAGGAGTTTGTAGGCCGTTCTGCCGTACATTCCCATTTTCACACCAATAATACTCTCACACAATCATGAATCAACGTCATTATTTCAGGAAGAATGATTCTGATTGGCTAAGAAAGAGATACATTTAGAAAATATCCACGCATGGACTGATAAAGCACATCTCCACTGGTTATACAGCTGACACCAGGACCCTGAGTCAGTGACTCTCCTGGGTCACAGGACTGCGTTTCGAGGCGCCATGCAGTTTGTAGAGAACAAGTTATTTCGTTTCCCTAGGGTGCCAATACTGCAGTGTAAAAGGAATACTAGCACACACACACACACACAGGATACAGAGTTTCTTCAAGGTTGAAGTTGGTCGAACTCTGGCTCTAAACAAGTCATACTTGTTTGACACAATGTGGCTCAGACTTTGACATTAAATATAATGCAAAGAAGATAATATTATGATTGTTAGGAGTACCCTTACGAAAAGAAGTATACTTAAAGTTAATTTTATGATGTATACTTAAGTAATGTTCAAGTATATTTTTAAGTATTTAAGTATTATGTAGTAAGTATATTAATGTCAATATGTACTTGTAGTAAACTTGTAAGTGTACTATTTTAATACCGCTTGGGACTAAATTGGCCCACTTTTACAATATAAAAGTATATGTTTAAGTGTACTATAAGTGTAACAGTAGTAAACTTTAAGTGCGCAACTAGTTCATAATTACGTCTCTCATTTGTACTGCAAGTGAATTTATGGTACTTATGGACAAGTATTTTAATACTTGTAGCAACTTTAAAGTATACTCTCAGTAAACTACTAGTTTAGTAGTTTTATACTACACATTTCCTTTAAGTGAACTTAACATTATACAGGTATAGTTTACTATTTATATATCATTTTTGCACTTGCAGTAGGCCTATACTACTATGTTCAAATGTTATTTTTTATACTTGAAAAATACCTTTAAATGTACTTTAATTTTAAAAACATTTTATTAGCTTCATGCATCCTTTTTTATCAACACTTGAATGTTGGTAAGTTTCATAAATAAAGGCAACATTTTTAACGAAAAAGATGAGAAAATCTCATTTTTGTCAAAGACGCCTTGATCAGATTCAGAAACGTGATCAAACACAGATGGAGTAGATCGAGTCCAACACCAACAAAGCTTCACAGTCATTTTCTCTTCATGGGTTACGCTTCATTTCATTTGGTAATATTAAGCAGTTTTGATTTACAAGCTGTTTAATGTTTGATGATCACATTATTTTACATTTGAGTGAGCAATCTTCTATCACTTGTTTCAGCTTCTTCTTCTCCTGTGTTTTGTTCCGGAGATTCTGTACTAGAAGATGTGTCATAGCGCCCACTACCGTATAACAGTGAAAACATGGAGAGCTGGAAAATTCAGTCAATGGCGGGGAAAGAGTAAAATAGAATTAAAGTAAATTCCTATACACTACCAGTGGACTAGCCTACACAAAAATTCAGATACGCAGAATTAGAAACATATCTGTTTTATATCAATATTTTAATCAATATTTTCAAACAATATAAGTTTCATAAGACTGTGTATATGAAAAACTATGTAAAAAAAGTTTATTTAATAGGCTACTCGATCAAAAGAGTTAAAGACCCACTCCGATGAAAATCATGTTTTTCTAGTGGTTAACATGTTCTTGTGGCATTTTTCTGATGTTAGAGGACATATCTTGAGAAAAATAAGCTCGAAGTTGTATTTCTGAGTATTTCTGCATTCAAATGGCTGTGAATCAGTAGCAGACGCTAAAATGCTGGCTAAAATAGACTGGAGTTGTGACGTAGTAACTCCACTGGGCGGGGCCACAAGCTCATACTCCCCTCCGCCCCGCCCGCTCAGGTTCTGAGGAGTAGAGAAGACGATGGCGTATCAACACCTATGTGCGGTAGCGGGTTGCAATGCTAAGAGGAGAGATATTGGTATTAGCTTTCATGCTTTACCAAAACATGTTGCTGTGAGAGATGAATGGATTACGTTCCTTGGTCACGGCAATGTTAAAAACCACACATCGGTTTGCGGTCAGCACTTCACAGAAAACTGTTTCACCAACTGGCAGGAGAAAAAAAATGGGCTTCGTCAGTAAATTATTTTTGAAGCCGGATGCAGTGCCTTCCATCAAGACACCATCAACTGGACAGCCTGTGTCTTTACCGGTAAGTTGTTTTTTTTTCTGTCGGGAGCTAGTTCAACGATCCCGCCTGTTTGCAAGCACAGTCTCCGTGCCAACGGCTCCGCCCACAACGCAGAGGCGAATTGCTAATGAGCTACTGCCGCTCTGCTGAAGCGAAGTCCCAGAAAATGGCACAGGTTTTGTGATTTTGGCTAAAAACGGCATAATCATAATTTAAAGACCACTGAGAATGTTTAAAAATAGCTCAAAATACCCATGGGAACATTGATCTTTATTGAAAGTGGGTCATATATGTAGTTGAAATATATATGTGGGTCATATATGTAGTTCTTGACTGAAAAAAAGACAGAAAGTAACTTTAGGGCGCATTTGTATGAAAGACAACAACTCCCACAATGCACCACATTGCACAGCTTCGCAAGCCACTCCCACTAATTCAGAACAGCACATATGAGGTATCCGCCTATCGGAGAAATCACTCTTCCGTCTACAAGGCTAGCTACCACTAGAGCTTGAAATTCACTTCACACAAAATGTCTAGTTAGTTGGCAAACTCATTAGTGAATTACTCCTCGTTTGTATTTCTTTCGAAATGGTGAGTTATTGCATGGTACCGGGATGTTCAGAAGAATCTGTTACATTAGTGGGGTAGTCGGGCAGGGTTCCCTTTCCACACCACACAGTGAAGAATGGCAGATGAAAATGAAGGGCAGCCTGAAGGCCCAGGGTGTAATGTGTCACAAGGAACTGGGGCCAGACTGGAAAATGTTCCATTTAGTCAGCCTGTGATAAATGCAATGATGATGCCTTGGTTTATGGGGGTCCCATGGATCCCAAGGTTTAATGGTGACTCAAGTAAAATGAGTTTTTCTGAATGGAGTGGGCAGGTACAGGCTATGCTGAGGGCACAAGGGTTAAATCAGGAACAGAAAATTGACTTTATATATGGGGCACTTGAGGGTGAGGCAAAAAGAGAGATGAGGCTACTGAATCCAGGAAGACGCTTAACAAGTGTAGACCTGCTGAGCGAGTTAAAGAGACTGTATGGGCGTGTAACACCAGTAGCCCAGATCCGGGCACAATTTTTTAAATGTCACCAACAGGAAGAGGAAACTGTTTCTGCTTCCATTCTCCGTCTCCGGGAACTATCCACATGGAGGCAGCAGGAACCAGCGGGCTCTGCCCAGGATGAGATGACTATTAGGTACCAGCTTGTCCTGGGTTTGAGGCCTGGTGTGGTGCAACAGGAACTCCAAAGGCAGGTGCATAGAAAACCTACATTGTCCTTCACTGAGGTGTGTAGTGAAGTGAGAGCATTAGAAGTTGAGTTGAAGATGGAGCCTGTCTGTGCCTCACGTATCTCTGTGCCACAGACAAACCAATCCATGGTTGCACCAAGCCTAGAGGAGTGGAGGGAGACAGTAAGAGCCGAACTTAGAAAAGAAATTACAGACCAACTTTCTGTTATTAAAGAAACCTTAACTGACGAGATTAAACGGCAACTCTCTCCTCAGACTTGGGTGCATAGAGACCTGTCTTTATCCCCTAGGGGGGCTGTTCAGGAAGGCCGCTATACTGCCTCCCCCAGGCGTCACCAGACTTTGGAATCGGACGACCGGGGCAAACCAATCTGCAGAGGCTGTGGGAAGGCTGGTCACATTCAGAGGTACTGTCAACAGGGGAGGAGGCAGTTAAACTAACAGCCCCAACCACTGAGAGCCAGATGGTTGGGGAGGGGGACCAGGGAAAGTTACGCTGTTCAGTAAAACTTTCTTCCAGAAATGGCTGAGTGGAGAGCAGAAGCGAAGCCCACAAGATCTGCACTGGCTTTCTCTAAAAGCAGCTAATGGACTACAGATCCCATATACTGGCTACGCCATCTTGGATTTTTCAGTGGGAGGAGTCACCGTGCCAGGTAAAGTGGTTATCATTGTGAAGGATGAGTGCCTGAGTGCTGAAAGGGGTATCCTAGGGATGAATGTCATTTCACATTGTTGGAAAGAGCTGTTTCAGGGAGTCCACCCTGGCCTGACTGTCTTTGGTGCAACTATGTCACGTGAAGCAAAGAGGGAATGGGAGCGTGCTTTTGCTGTCTGTCAAAAGGTTTCAAAGGATGAATCATCTGATGGACAGATTGGAGTGGCCAGGTTAACCCACCAAGACCCAGTCTATTTGCCTCCTAACAGTGAGATGGTGCTGTGGACACACCTCTATGCTGCGAAAACCAGGTTGGATTTTTGTGCTTTGGTGGAAGGCCCAGAAAGAGATGATGAGTGGCAGGTGGCTCAGGCTGTTACTACTGTGGTGAAAGGACACCTCCCTATAAGGGTACGTAACCTCAATCCTTACCCCATATTGATACCTCAACTCCGCCCCCTGGCTAATGTCTTCCAGGTTGACCCGAGGCAGATTCGAGGGGAAAAAGACCTTGTTTTGAAGACTTTGGATGCAGGTGTGGTAGAAGTGGATGTGCAGACCAACCACATCGGTACAAAAGATCATCCAGCAACAACAGAAGATGGACTCACTGTTACAGCGATGGAGAGACATCTTTGCAGCAGGTGATGAGGACTTTGGCCAGACCAGTGCAGTCCTCCACTCCATACCTACAGGTTCTGCACCGCCCAGTAGGGAGCGCTACAGGCCAGTTCCACCAAGCCTTTACCCTGAATTGAGGGAACTTCTGCAAAACATGCTGGATAATGATGTCATAAGGGAAAGCTCCAGCCATTGGGCAGCACCAATTGTCCTTGTGAAGAAGAAGGATGGATCCTGGCGCTTTTGCGTGGACTACAGGAATCTGAACGCCCTAACCCACAAAGACGCCTATCCCTTGCTAAGGATAGAAGAATCCCTCACCAGCCTCAAGCAAGCTGCTTGGTATTCTACCCTTGACCTGGCCAGTGGATATTGGCAAGTAGATGTGGACCCGAAGGATCGAGAGAAGACTGCATTCACCACACCCCTGGGCTTGTACGAGTTCCAGAGGATGCCATTTGGCCTCTGTAATGCACCTGCAACATTTCAACGCCTGATGCAGCGGTGCCTGGGTGGGCAGGTCCACGACTCTCTCCTGATCTACTTGGATGATGTTGTTGTATACTCCCCAGACTTTGACATCCACATCAATCACCTGGAGCAGGTTTTTGAGAAGTGGGCAGCCCATGGCTTAAAGTTGCAGCCCCATAAATGCAGCCTGTTCCAGAGGAAAGTCACTTACCTTGGCCATGTCATCTCTGGTGAGGGAATATCCACAGATCCCGAAAAGACAGTTGTCGTTGAGAACTGGCCCATCCCCTCTACCATTAAGCAGGTACGATCATTCCTTGGGTTTGTGGGGTACTACAGAAGATTTGTGAAAGGTTTTTCTAAAGTAGCAGCACCCTTGAATGCTCTCCTAGTAGGTTCTGCTAGTATGCGGAGAGGAAATGCTGCCATCAACTGGACCACAGACTGCCAGATGGCATTCGATTCTTTGAAGACTGCTCTGGTGAGTGCCCCAATCTTGGCGTATGCAGACTTCTCAAAACCCTTCCATCTTTACACGGGCACCAGTTCGGGAGGTTTGGGGGCTGTGTTGGCACAGCTACAGGATGGTAGAGAGAGAGTTATAGCTCTCATCTATAGCAGATGATGACAGTGGAAATATGCACTGATCCCAGATGATGACAGTGGAAATATGCACTGATCCCAGATGATGTCCCTCCAGCAGAGGCTTTACCAGCGTCTCTGTTGTGCAGCTCATCCAGGATCTCCTGCTCAGCTCAATAACAGTCTACAGAAAAAATATCTTCTTTCAATCTGTTTTATGTATACTGTTAATTTAAACTTTTATTTTGTTTTTCGTATTTTAAATGTAACTTATCTTGTAAATAGTTGTAAAAAGTACTGTAAGTAAAAATGTATAGAACAATTTATTTTCTATCAAATGTACAAATTCATTGACAAGAACATTACAGAATAATTTCTCTATTACATTTTCAAGTCATAACTTGCATTACAAAAATAAACAATGCACATCATTTTTTTTTCATTTACAAACTATAACTCACATAAAAATAATGCATACGATTTTTTCATTTACAAATTTGAATTCACATAAGCAAAAAAAGTTTGTTTAATCTGTCAAGAAGAGAAAACAATCTGTGCATTCTCTCCCTGCTCTCCTGTGATCTCTTCTCCTCTGTCTCTCTCTGAAACTTCATGTCCTCCCTAGCTCGAGGGAGGGCATAGCTCGATCAGCTCATCCTCTCGGTCTCGTTTCTCTTGGCTGCTGCTGGTTCCTTGTTCTATCCTTCGCGGCCCGGGGAAAGAAGGACGGTAGGCAGGGATGCCAGTTCTGTGCAACAAAAGTAGCCCAAAAAACCCATCAGCTCTTCTCCATCGAGCGGCCGAATTCTCCACTGGATTTGTGCGTCTGAGAGATGTTTTGGCGGTGTTGGAGTGCCGAAATCGTACATACAGGGGTGGAAATCAACCTGCAGAACATTTTTTTACTGCGGCAACAACTTTAAAGTATCCCAATTCCGTGGGAAAACCTCGGACTTGGCAACACTGACGGTTTCCCGCATTAGAAGGATCCTTCGAATTTGGACAGCCTTCGTCGTGCCGCTGTGACGTAATCTGCCTTCAAATGCGGCCTTCGGAGGATGCAGCCCCTGAATTGGGACACAGCTAGTATCTGTTGTGCACTTGTTATTGCGGTGCATTGTGGGATTGAATGAGTGAACTCGATAACGTCCACTATGGTTTCAGACACCACTACAAATGGCTGTTCCCTCAAATAATGCCCTATTGAGGGTATAGGGGGCGATTTCAGACACAGATGTCAAGGGTGTAATGTGATTGCTTTTCAAGGCACACGTGATCCAAGTTAGCCGTTACACTTTTTCCAATGGTAGAGCCACAGATCCTGGTCTCTCCCAGTGTAACAGTATTAGCTGTTACTTTGGGGTTTTTTATATACTCACCACTAGGGGGCGCATGATCGTTAGAACCTCTTGTATTTAAAAGGGTAGTAGTATAGAAGAAGTCAGTTTGTTTGGAAGAGGGAAGCATGGTTTTATCCAAGCACCTCCAGCAACACTCATTGGAGTCCTGATTGAGAAACTTTGTTTCCAGTTCAATCATGTAAGTTTTGTTCCTCCTAAATGTTGTGCAATTGTTTTCATTTGATTTATATAATATATGATAGATATCTTTTTTTTTGTAGATGGACTCTTTATACGTTACTTTATATTGTGAGACTGTTGAATCCTGTAGTTGCTAAGGCTCAACTGAAATGGACATCAAGTGGTTTCTAACCAATGGATTGATCTCACTGCATTACCTTGTGGATTATCAAATATCCTAAGTACAAGAATTTGACTCTGTGGGCTGTCTAGTTTCTTTTTGTGGATTTCCTTGGATCACTGGAAGAGCATTTGAAGGATATTTTGGACTTGGACATCATCCTAAAAATTGACTATTTCAACTTTCTTTATAGTGATTCCATTAATTACTTAAAGAATCACTCAACTACAAGAGGGAACTGATTAGGGTTTTTTTTATTGTCATTTGTTTTGTTTTGTTTTTTTGTTTTTTGATTAAGTCTTTCTTTACAGACCATTTGTGTGGATACTGCTTTCATTTGTTGAACTGGTTTCATTTCAAATCATTTTCATATAAATGCATTGTTTTGTTTATTTCTTCTGTTTCCTAAATTGATATAAAGGTATGAAAAGTTAATTCCTGTCTTTATTGTTTGTGGCTACACACTGGGGAACATATTAAGATTTTGCAGCAATACGTTCTTAGTTGGTGGGCCCCTCCTATTATTCAGATATATATAGCTGCATGCTACTAAAGTGGACAGTGGTTATATACTGTAGATGGCGCCCGAACAGGGACCCACAGACTTCATATACGTTGTTGAAAATTTCCCAGTGTTTGTCACAATATAAACCCTAACACGTTAGTAAATAAATAAATAAATAAAATGGCTAGTCAGGAAGTTTTGGATGAGGATGAGCCCGTACCCAATACAGATTTATCATCTGCACCATTCAGCACCCACAGAGAACCACTACGAGAGTTGATTAATACGTTCAGTGACCTGTACCTTGATTCAGAGGAGGAAGAAGTGTTCGTGGATGACGGCCAAAAGGAAGTCCAATTTCTACCTCCACCACCACCTGAAATTTACGCGGAACCGACACACCATCCTTCCACTGCTGCTTCAGATATGTTAGAACAACTCTCAGAACGTTTCACCAAACTTGAGGAGCGGATTACTGACATCAATCAACGGGTGAGTGAACAAGTTTCCTTCATTGATGTTGAATCACAACGCAAAGCTACAGAAGATAAATTGTTATACCAAATAGACCGTGAGTGCAGCAGAGTGAGAAAACATCTAGAACTGAGCATTCAAGATCTTGGACAGTCAGTGCTAGACTGTTTGAAGAGAAGAGACCAACAATTGGATCAGAGATTACAAGCTTTCCAGCCTTTTATATCCACCCCAATTCAGCCCATGAATACCAGTACTGTTCACAGATCACTGAGAGATCAAACCTACAGTCTTCAGTCAAATACTCAATCCGTCATGGACAGTTCAAATCAGTACAACCCACCAGTCAAACTTGAGTTCCCTAGTTTCAGCAATAGCCCGGATGAAGATCCTATCTTATTCATCGAGCGATGTGAGGAGTATTTCGCTGTTCGACCTTTGAAGAATAGTGAAATTTTGGCTTCTTTAACTGCCGTACTTAAAAGTACTGCAAAAGATTGGTGGATGGCGGAGAAAGGGAATGTCCGTGACTGGAAACAATTTAAAAAATTGTTTCTGCAATCTTTTCTCAGTGAGGATTATGAGGAGTTGGCAGTAAGGAAGCTGATGGAGAGGAGACAAGGTGCAAGAGAAAGTTTCAGAGACTTTGCTTTTCACTATCGAGCTCTTTGCTTGAGATGGAAGAAGGACATGTTAGAAAGAGAGGTGGTGCAAGCTATTTTACGTAACTGTAACCCACGGCTTGCTAGCTTGCTACGTGGCAATATAAAAGATGTAGGAGAACTTGTAAAAGTAGGTACACAGATAGAACGAGATTTTTTTGAGTCCAAGAAATATTGGAGTCAAGTTAATGGAGATGAGCAAAAGAAGAGAAATCCTCCAGATCACGATTCACACCGCAAACCAGCAGCAGCCAATACCAGAGTTGTCCAGACTTGCCAAAATTCTATGCAACACGACATCAGAAACCTTATCATTCCCATAACCCTACAAGACACGCATGTAACTGCTATGGTGGACACTGGCAGTACTTTGTCACTAATTCAAAAGTCATGCTGGAAACAGTTAAGCCGTCAAGAAGTATACCTACCTGGTGGGGGACAAACTTTCCTTTTAGCCAACGGACAACGCCAAACCGCTGTTGGAAAGGTGGTGTGGAAGAGTGAGGTGCAGGGTCGTCCAATAGAGCTTACCCTGTATATAATGAATGACACTGACTTAACAGTACCCATCATACTGGGCATGGATTTTCTGTTGAAATCAGGAATGGTCTTGGATTTCAATAATGCTCAGTATGGTTTTTCCCCAAGAGAAGGCGTGGAAACACCAATCTTTTTTCCATTCCTTCATCAGGACATTCGTTCTACCATTAACTTTTACCTTGCCATACCTTTACAGCCTTGCAGTGATGAAGTACTCCATTCTATACACCAACTATCGGAGAAAGCAGACACCGACATGCAGACACAGCAAGAGCTGGAAAATCTCATGTTAAGCTGGCCCACTGTTTGCAACCAGGAAATTGGATATACCAATCTGGTCAAGCACCGTATCATCACCACAGATGAACTACCTGTTAGAAAGAGAGCATACAAGGTTTCCATTGAAAAACAGAGTTTTGTTGAAGATCAAATCAAGGAGCTGCTTGATAAGAAAATCATTCGACCATCTTGCTCTCCATGGGCATCACCAGTGGTGGTGGTACAGAAAAAGGATGGAGGATCAAGACTCTGCGTTGACTACCGCAGGTTGAATGCCAAAACTCATCTGGATGCATATCCAATGCCACAAATACAAGACATCTTAGAGTCATTACATGGGGCAACTGTATTCTCTACACTGGACTTGAAGAGTGGCTATTGGCAACTGGAAATGGAGTCTCATAGTATTCAAAAAACGGGTTTCATCACATCCTCAGGGTTATATGAATTTCTGCGTCTTCCTTTTGGACTGAAAAATGCAGCAGCATCTTTCCAGAGACTTATGGAACATGTATTGCGGGAGTTGAAAGGTAAATGTTGTATGGTTTACATTGATGATGTCGTGGTGTATTCCAAAAATAAGCAAGACCATCTTCAACATCTCCAACAAGTTTTCAATTGTTTCCACAAAGCAGGTCTCACACTCAACCTCAAAAAGTGCAATTTCATTCAAAAATCTCTCACATTCTTAGGCCATGTTGTTTCAAGAGAAGGAATCAAAACTGATCCCACAAAGGTGTTAGCAGTTAGTTCATTTCCCATCCCACAGTCTCTTAAAGACGTTCAACGATTTTTGGGTATGGCCGGTTGGTACCATCGGTTCATTCCCAGTTTCTCAGAGAAGGCTGCTCCACTTCATGCTTTGAAACAGAAAAACTCTACCTGGATTTGGACAGATCAATGCCAACAGGCATTCGATCTTATCAAGCAAGATTTAATGCAAGCTCCCGTTTTAACCTCCCCTGACTTCACTCAACCATTTCGAGTTCAAACGGACGCCAGTGAAGTTGGTTTGGGAGCCGTTCTTACACAAGAATGTGCAGGGAAAGAACATGTTATTGCATATGCATCCAGACTACTGAGAGGGGCAGAAAGGTCATACTCTGTATCTGAGAAAGAGTGCCTAGCAGTGGTGTGGGCAGTGGAGAAATGGAGGCCATATCTCGAAGGACGACTATTTGAAGTATTAACTGATCATGCCGCATTGACATGGGCATTTCAACACCCCAAGCCATCATCACGTCTCATCAGATGGACCATAAGACTACAAGGATTTCACTTCACTGTTAAGTATAGAAAAGGTCAGTGTAATGTGGTACCTGATGCATTATCTAGAGCTCCAAGCCTCACCATTTCACCTAACATTATTGCTGTAGCTCAAGCATCTAATTCCATCTCATCACCAGTCAGTATGCCAGTAGATTTATCACAGATAGCCATCGCTCAAAACAATGACCCAGAAATACAAGAATTGATTTCCAAAGTACCATCTCAGATCCCACAAGACTCATCACGAGTTCATTATGTAACAGAAAATGGATTCCTGTTCCGTAGTGTTCCAGATGGACGAAAAGGTCAAAAACTTCAACTTGTCATTCCTTCCATCCATCATCAAGCTTTTGTTCAGTATGCTCATGACAATCCTCTCAGTGGTCATCTGGGTAAACTCAAGACCTTGCTCAGACTATTGGAAACTGTATACTGGCCAACTATCAGAGCTGATGTTTGGAAACATTGTAAAGAATGCCAGGTCTGTCAAAAATACAAACCATCCATGTCAAAATTATCTGGTTATCTACAGTCTACACCCATTGTTGAACCTGGCTACATGATGGGCATCGACCTCATGGGGCCTTTTCCAAAAAGTGTCAAACAAAACGAGTATCTACTTGTTATCGTGGATTATTGTTCTAAGTGGGTGGAGATGTTTCCCCTGAGGTCTGCTAAAACACCTCAGATAGCCCGAGTTCTGGTAGAGGAGATATTTACCAGATGGGGAACACCAGCCTACCTGGTCTCAGATCGCGGTGCCCAATTCACCTCTCAACTCCTCGGTCAGGTGTGCAAGCAGTGGGGAGTCATTCAAAAACTGACCACAGCGTACCATCCCCAAACAAATCTGACAGAGAGAGTCAATCGAAATTTGAAGACCATGATTGCCTCTTATGTCGGAGACCACCATAAGTTTTGGGATAGATGGATTGCCGAATTCAGGTTTGCTATTAACACAGCTTACCACGAAAGCACAGGTTTTACACCTGCTGAAGTAGCGCTTGGACGTAAATTAAAAGGTCCAATGGAGAGAGCTCTACATAAACCGCCTGACCCTAATAACCCTGCATATCCCATCCTTGACAGACAACAAGAACTCCTTACTATTGTGAAGGAGAATGTGAACCGAGCCCAAGCTAAGCAAAAGCGATACTATGATCAGCATCGTAAGCCAGTGCATTTCCAAGAGGGGGATGTGGTTTGGGTACGGACACATCCTTTATCTAGAGCCGATGAAGGGTTCATGGCTAAGCTGTCTGCTAAGTGGAAAGGGCCAGCAAAAATTAACAAAAAGTTAGGGCCAGTTAATTATTCAGTTTCTTTTATTTCTGATCCAGACAGTACTGAAACGTATCACGTGCAAAATCTTAAGATTTGTCATGGTTATGGCAAATCTCCTTCTGAGGAGAGGGGTATGTAACAGTATTAGCTGTTACTTTGGTTTTTTTTATATACTCACCACTAGGGGGCGCATGATCGTTAGAACCTCTTGTATTTAAAAGGGTAGTAGTATAGAAGAAGTCAGTTTGTTTGGAAGAGGGAAGCATGGTTTTATCCAAGCACCTCCAGCAACACTCATTGGAGTCCTGATTGAGAAACTTTGTTTCCAGTTCAATCATGTAAGTTTTGTTCCTCCTAAATGTTGTGCAATTGTTTTCATTTGATTTATATAATATATGATAGATATCTTTTTTTTTGTAGATGGACTCTTTATACGTTACTTTATATTGTGAGACTGTTGAATCCTGTAGTTGCTAAGGCTCAACTGAAATGGACATCAAGTGGTTTCTAACCAATGGATTGATCTCACTGCATTACCTTGTGGATTATCAAATATCCTAAGTACAAGAATTTGACTCTGTGGGCTGTCTAGTTTCTTTTTGTGGATTTCCTTGGATCACTGGAAGAGCATTTGAAGGATATTTTGGACTTGGACATCATCCTAAAAATTGACTATTTCAACTTTCTTTATAGTGATTCCATTAATTACTTAAAGAATCACTCAACTACAAGAGGGAACTGATTAGGGTTTTTTTTTATTGTCATTTGTTTTGTTTTGTTTTTTTGTTTTTTGATTAAGTCTTTCTTTACAGACCATTTGTGTGGATACTGCTTTCATTTGTTGAACTGGTTTCATTTCAAATCATTTTCATATAAATGCATTGTTTTGTTTATTTCTTCTGTTTCCTAAATTGATATAAAGGTATGAAAAGTTAATTCCTGTCTTTATTGTTTGTGGCTACACACTGGGGAACATATTAAGATTTTGCAGCAATACGTTCTTAGTTGGTGGGCCCCTCCTATTATTCAGATATATATAGCTGCATGCTACTAAAGTGGACAGTGGTTATACCAGTAATAAGACCATCTCTGGTATAAAGCAGGCTTTAGGTGATCGTCAGCTCCTAACGTCCGGTCTGAAGCTGCTGGCCTGAAACTGCTGTCACGTATAGAGTTCTGCAGTCAGACACATCTCGTCTCATATGTGCTCGTTCAATCCCTCAAACTGCCACCAGAGGTCACCATCTCCTGCGTCTGACATCAACCTTGATGAGCCTCACCTGTAAATCACTATCATTCATCTTCACAATTATACATCTTCATTCATCTTCACAATTATACATCTTCATTCATCTTCACAATTATACATCTTCAACTTACAGAAAAAGATCATCATTTCTCTTTAAGTAGGTTTAGTACAGTAATGTTGTTCTCTTGTTGAGGGAGGGACTGTGATGTTTCCATCGCTGGTCATTAATAAACAGTGTTAACCACACAAAATCCTTCACTGTAAAGCTAAAGTGCTTGTGTTAAAACAGTCAGTCATTTGGTTGCTGTTGATCTGATGAGCTTCTACACGGTAAGACAAACACACTCTTGCTTAAATGATTATTGCTCATATAACATACGTGTCTTCTCATGAGAAATGTTAAGAATAGGGTGATGTACATATACTTGTTTAAGTGATGAATATATTAACGCAAGCATTCATTACTTCAATGAGCTCATTGTTTCTGCCTTAAATTATTACATTGTTTAAATTAATAAATTTTTAGCTAACTGTGACTTTGTATACATTTCTGAAATGCATATCTTAGACAGTTTCCTCTGATAACAGATCACTCTAAATTGTAATGTGGACTTGTGTATTTTCTGTAAAGCTGCTTTGAA
The DNA here is from genome assembly GCF_949319135.1 of Squalius cephalus. Taxonomy (NCBI): domain Eukaryota; kingdom Metazoa; phylum Chordata; class Actinopteri; order Cypriniformes; family Leuciscidae; genus Squalius; species Squalius cephalus. The sequence goes on from NC_137123.1 coordinate 7,325,908, forward strand.
ACGATTTGTATTGTGAAAAGCGCTATACAAATAAATGTGAATTGAATTGAATGCTGTATTATAGATATATGTTATGCTGATGTGGGTCAGAATGGCTCCTCCTCTTCCTCTGATCTTCTTTCTGCTCATGATTCACGGTGAGTCTCTCTTACATTCACATTAGAAACACTCTGATGTTTTATTTAAGGCCTCATGAGCGGCTGATCTGCACTTTCTTCTGTCCTGTTCTCACATATTTCTCTCTGAAACAGGAAGTTTGTGTTGAACATGTCAAACGCTCGTCCCTTTTAGAAATGTCCAATAGTCTTTTGCTACTTGCTAGTCAGTGTCACATGCTTTAGGGGGAGGGACTTTCTCAAAGTTCAGAGCTTTTGATTGGACAAATTTCACTGTAGATGCAGCAGATCATGAATATTTTTGGCTCATGTTCTCGGAAGTGAATGTGTACATGTTAAAGGTCCCGTTCTTCGTGATCCCATGTTTCAAACTTTAGTTAGTGTGTAATGTTGTTGTTATAGTATAAATAATATCTGTAAAATTATAAAGCTCAAAGTTCAATGCCAAGCGAGATATTTTATTTAACAGAAGTTGACTACATCGAACGGTCCGTTTGGACTACACCCCTCTACTTCCTTCTTTAATGACGTCAGTAGAACAGTTTTTTGACTAACCTCCGCCCACAGGAATGCTCCCTCAACTCTACCGAAATTTGTTTATGTACTTGCGCACTTCTAATAACTTACTGTGTTTACTCAGCTCTTACAGTGATTTTCTGAAGTAAAACTGACGCTTCATCTTTTGTGTGATGTACAATAAACTTTATTAAACTCATCAGTATATGTTTGATCATCATTCAGACAGCAGACTTGTAGGCTATTAACCCTCCTGTTACCCTCAAATCTACCAACATCTTTTACCCACTGGGGTCAATTTGACCCCAGCAATTTAAACCCCCACAATTTGATTTTTTCCTCAAAGGTTTAAGTCAGATACTTTGTTTCTTTGTTGACTACTTAAATAGCCCTTTAAATAAAACACCACCAACCCCCCAACCCCACCCCCACCCCTTATACATCCAGAATACCTATTGCGCGACTATGGACAAATTAGCAAATCACTATAAAATGTCACTGATTGATCTAAAATTCAAAATTTATATATATTTTTGGTGTTTTAATAGCTTTTTATTTATTATATTATACAATATATTTTATCAAGGCTAGGTTTGAGGTCAATTTGACACTCCCATTGATAGTCTCAGGATGCCTCACTGTTGGCACGACACAGGACTCATGGTAGCGTTCACCTTTTCTTCTCTGGACAATCAATTTACCAGATGTTCTAATCAGATACAATAACTTTGCACCAGTCTTCTGCTGTCCAATTCTTGTACTTCCTGCAGAATTTCAGCCAATTTTTTATGTTTTTATTGGAGAGAAGTGGCTTCTTTGCTGCCCCTCTTGACACCAGGTGTCCAATTGCCCGTCCGAACTTCTGGCCACATGTCCGGCCCAGCGCATCTTGGCCTGTTCTGCCTGGTTGACGGCGTCCTTGACCTTGCTTGTCTTCCTCAGTAACTCATTGCTGATGTGGTCCGTCCTCTTGATGCCGACCATCCGCCGCTCAAAGGTGTGTTCGGTCACTGCCAGCTTCTTCTTGTCGGCCGCGGTCAGCGACCAGGTCTTGGTCCCGTAGAGCATGGCTGGTAGGACGGTGCAGTTGAACAAGTGGGCACGCAGGGGGGTGCGACAGTGTTGGTGACCACCTCTGCTATGGACGCATAGCTAACCCAAACGGCCCTCCGTCGGTGTGCCAGCTCGCGGTTGTTCTTATGCCCAGTAGTCAGCTCCTGGCCGAGGTAGACGTAGCTGTCGACCTGCTCGATCTTCTTCTGGTTGATGTAGATGTTGTTGTTGACAGCCTGGAGGTTGCGCATCCACTTTGTCTTGGCCAGGTTCATCTTCAGGCTGGTTGAGTTGAAGCTGCACGTCGGCCACTGACTCGCCGATTAGGGCGATGTCGTCGGCGAAGCGCAGGTGGCTGAGCCACTGGCCATTAACGCTGATACCTTTGATGTCCCAGTCGAGCTGTCGAAAGACGTGCTCGAACAGCTTGGACGAGATGGGGTCGCCCTGCTTGACGCCTCTGGCGACGGGGATGTACAGCGTTTCTGGATGTTCTGGATCGCATGCCTGACCTCACTGGTCAACACTGACGGGATGGCTTGTATGGTGTCGAACAGGCGAACAGGTCCGTATAGAACCCAAAAAACCTTTGCTAAGAGGTAATTTTTAATTGAGAAAGAGCATAAAGAGAGAGCTCACAGAGCACAAAGAGAAATGGTTTATAAGGCTTCTGTGGAAGCTTTCATAAATTTGCTCCTCCCCTATATTATGTTTACCCCTCCCACACGGCACAAAATATCAAAGTTCTTGCAAGAATTATATTTTCCCTTCCCTGGAAATATATAATTGGCACTGGAAATATCTAATTTCTTGTGAGAATTATGATTCCCCCTCCACTATATCGTGTGAACTATCTGTGGTTCTCTCAATACTTCAAGTAGGCCTATATGGTAATGTCAGGTTAGGGCCCTTAGGCAGAGGGAAGGTTTTTGAAGATCATAAAATCTCAACTTATAATGACCTCAATATCATCCAAAATAAATGTGGGATTTGTGCCTAATCACCAATGTGTGAACAACAAAAATTTTGATATTTCATATGTTTTATACAGCAAAATGAGCCTGGGGTCAAATTGACCCCAAAGAACACCGATGTTACAAAATGTGTACAGAACATTGAAAACATATCATCATGTTAATTTTATGTTTACCCAGTTGTCCCCATTAAATTAGGAAAAGTCTTTAAATATGAAGCAAAAAAATTTTTTTTAAGTATGTATTTAGAGACGTTAAACACTGAATGGGGTCAAATCGACCCCAAAGGTAATAGGAGGGTTAATAAATAATGGATACATACAAGCAGATGACAAATACGTTATAATAATTAATAATTAATTAATAATTAATAATTAATTAATATAATAATTGGTCAGGCACACCTGGATTAATCAGTTTGTCCAATAATGTCAGACAGGAAACAAAGGACCTACCTGAAGTTCAGGAAGTAGTGCAGCTGTGCATAAAGCCCATTGGAACGTCCTAAGCCCTTGATCACTTGGAATCAGCTGTGGAGTTGATTTATTATTTACATTTTTTTTCCCTTTAAGAATTTGTTTAATGCAGCATCCAAATGTTTATAGGTGTGTTTGGGTTGTTTTAAATTAAAAAAATTATAATTAATATATCATAGATTTGTATGTGCGGTGGTGATTAGACGAGATATATGGTGACGTCACAATCGTACTGCATTGTGGGACATATAGGTGCCTGAAGTGTACATTTGAAGCAGACTCACTCCCTCAGTCAAAATCGAGGGAACGAGGGTTTGTCCATATAAACTTCCCTCGTCAAATGTTAACATAAACATCTATAGCCTACTTAATAAATGGTCACCAACAATACATAATAATAAAACATATGAATAACAATATACGAGTATTTGAATCTATGCGACTACAGAGGCATACATTTCAGTAAGTTTTATTGTATCTTTCAACATAGCCTACCTATTGTTCATTCGTTGATGATCGGTTCACGTGCCGATTGAACTGAGGCGCTACAGCGATCTGCCACGTCACATTTACAACGCCAAAACAATATTTATTGTTTTAATTTCAAAATAAAATTGACAGAATCTGAGGGCTGAGAATTTGTTTCATATCAAAAGTAACCAGCTCTGTCTTGTCTGTTGGTGTCAGAGGTGTAAAGTACAGGTTCAGAAAGTAAAAGTCCTCCTCAGTATTTTGTTCCAATCACCTGGATTTGCTAATTCAGCAGGAGAGAGAACTAATTAGTTAAATCAGCTGACTGAGTTTATGGGTGGAATAAACATATGGCAGGACTTCTACTTTCTGACCCCTGGACTATACACCTCTGGTCAGTGTTAGTGCGATTTTTCTCTGCGTGAGAAAATGTGTGTGTGGCGTACGTGTCGATTAGAGTCTCAGGCTGAAAGTGTGACAGTTCACAGCCCTGCTCTAGCACTAGATTGTGAATATATGTTGCTCTTGTTCTCGTAAGTGAATGTGTATATGTTAAATATTTATTTAGTCATATTCCAGGATATACAGTGTTTCTGAATTGCTAAAACACTAAACCCACTTCTCTGAACCAAATTCTCAATAACCTAAACCAATTTGTCAAATAAATCAGTCTTTCTGTAAAACATTAAACAAGTTCAGTTTGTTAAAACACTGTTTGCAAATCTCATTCTCATTCTCATCAATCTCATTGCAAAAAAACACATTCTCACTCACTAAAACACATTTCTCACTGTGATGCACTTATGTTTCAAAACACTAAACACAGGCAGGCTAAAGTCAAACACAACTACAACACAGTGTCATCGTTTACACACAACGACTCAAACTTGTTCACACTTATTTCTAATCATGAGAGGAAACCAACTGTACAAAATACAAGACAGTTTAAAGTGCCTAAATTGACTCAAAATGTTGCATTGAAGATTAGAATTAAAAGGAGGAAGAGTATGAGTATAAGAGGAGGAAGAGTGAGTATAAGAGGAGGAAGAGTATGAGTATAAGAGGAGGAAGAGTGTGAGTATAAGAGGAGGAAGAGTATGAGTATAAGAGGAGGAAGAGTGTGAGTTAGAGGAGGAAGAGTGTGAGTATAAGATGAGGAAGAGTGTGAGTATAAGAGGAGGAAGAGTGTGAGTATAAGAGGAGGAAGCGTGTGAGTATAAGAGGAGGAAGAGTATGAGTATAAGAGGAGGAAGAGTGTGAGTTAGAGGAGGAAGAGTGTGAGTATAAGATGAGGAAGAGTATGAGTATAAGAGGAGGAAGAGTGTGAGTATAAGAGGAGGAAGAGTGTGAGTATAAGATGAGGAAGAGTGTGAGTATAAGAGGAGGAAGAGTGTGAGTATAAGAGGAGGAAGCGTGTGAGTATAAGAGGAGGAAGAGTATGAGTATAAGAGGAGGAAGAGTGTGAGTTAGAGGAGGAAGAGTGTGAGTATAAGATGAGGAAGAGTGTGAGTATAAGAGGAGGAAGAGTGTGAGTATAAGAGGAGGAAGCGTGTGAGTATAAGAGGAGGAAGAGTATGAGTATAAGAGGAGGAAGAGTGTGAGTTAGAGGAGGAAGAGTGTGAGTATAAGATGAGGAAGAGTATGAGTATAAGAGGAGGAAGAGTATGAGTATAAGAGGAGGAAGAGTATGAGAATAAGAGGAGGAAGAGTGTGAGTATAAGAGGAGGAAGAGTGTGTGTATAAGATGAGGAAGAGTGTGAGAATAAGAGGAGGAAGAGTGTGTATAAGAGGAGGAAGAGTATGAGTATAAGAGGAGGAAGAGTGTGTGTGTATAAGAGGAGGAAGAGTGTGTGTATAAGAGGAGGAAGAGTGTGAGTATAAGAGGAGGAAGAGTGTGAGTATAAGAGGAGGGAGAGTGTGTGTATAAGAGGAGGAAGAGTGTGTGTATAAGAGGAGGAAGAGTGTGTATAAGAGGAGGGAGAGTGTGTGTATAAGAGGAGGAAGAGTGTGTGTATAAGAGGAGGAAGAGTGTGAGTATAAGAGGAGGAAGAGTGTGTATAAGAGGAGGAAGAGTGTGTGTGTATAAGAGGAGGAAGAGTGTGTGTGTATAAGAGGAGGAAGAGTGTGTGTATAAGAGGAGGAAGAGTATGAGTATAAGAGGAGGAAGAGTGTGTGTGTATAAGAGAAGGAAGAGTGTGTGTATAAGAGGAGGAAGAGTGTGAGTATAAGAGGAGGAAGAGTGTGTGTGTATAAGAGGAGGAAGAGTGTGTGTATAAGAGGAGGAAGAGTATGAGTAAAAGAGGAGGAAGAGTGTGTATAAGAGGAGGAAGAGTGTGTGTATAAGAGGAGGAAGAGTGTGAGTATAAGAGGAGGAAGAGTGTGTATAAGAGGAGGAAGAGTATGAGTATAAGAGGAGGAAGAGTGTGTGAGTATAAGAGGAGGAAGAGTGTGTGTATAAGAGGAGGAAGAGTGTGAGTATAAGAGGAGGAAGAGTGTGTATAAGAGGAGGAAGAGTATGAGTATAAGAGGAGGAAGAGTATGAGTATAAGAGGAGGAAGAGTGTGAGTATAAGAGGAGGAAGAGTATGAGTATAAGAGGAGGAAGAGTGTGAGTTAGAGGAGGAAGAGTGTGAGTATAAGATGAGGAAGAGTGTGAGTATAAGAGGAGGAAGAGTGTGAGTATAAGAGGAGGAAGCGTGTGTGAGTATAAGATGAGGAAGAGTGTGAGTATAAGAGGAGGAAGAGTGTGAGTATAAGATGAGGAAGAGTGTGAGTATAAGAGGAGGAAGAGTGTGAGTATAAGAGGAGGAACAGTATGAGTATAAGAGGAGGAAGAGTGTGAGTATAAGAGGAGGAAGAGTATGAGTATAAGAGGAGGAAGAGTATGAGAATAAGAGGAGGAAGAGTGTGAGTATAAGAGGAGGAAGAGTGTGTGTATAAGAGGAGGAAGAGTGTGAGAATAAGAGGAGGAAGAGTGTGTGTGTATAAGAGGAGGAAGAGTGTGTGTGTATAAGAGGAGGAAGAGTGTGTGTGTATAAGAGGAGGAAGAGTGTGTGTATAAGAGGAGGAAGAGTGTGAGTATAAGAGGAGGGAGAGTGTGTGTATAAGAGGAGGAAGAGTGTGTGTATAAGAGGAGGAAGAGTGTGTATAAGAGGAGGGAGAGTGTGTGTATAAGAGGAGGAAGAGTGTGTGTATAAGAGGAGGAAGAGTGTGAGTATAAGAGGAGGAAGAGTGTGTATAAGAGGAGGAAGAGTGTGAGTATAAGAGGAGGAAGAGTGTGTGTGTATAAGAGGAGGAAGAGTGTGTGTATAAGAGGAGGAAGAGTATGAGTATAAGAGGAGGAAGAGTGTGTGTGTATAAGAGAAGGAAGAGTGTGTGTATAAGAGGAGGAAGAGTGTGAGTATAAGAGGAGGAAGAGTGTGTGTGTATAAGAGGAGGAAGAGTGTGTGTATAAGAGGAGGAAGAGTATGAGTAAAAGAGGAGGAAGAGTGTGTATAAGAGGAGGAAGAGTGTGTGTATAAGAGGAGGAAGAGTGTGAGTATAAGAGGAGGAAGAGTGTGTATAAGAGGAGGAAGAGTATGAGTATAAGAGGAGGAAGAGTGTGTGAGTATAAGAGGAGGAAGAGTGTGAGTATAAGAGGAGGAAGAGTGTGAGTATAAGAGGAGGAAGAGTGTGAGTATAAGAGGAGGAAGAGTATGAGTATAAGAGGAGGAAGAGTATGAGTATAAGAGGAGGAAGAGAATGAGTATAAGAGGAGGAAGAGTGTGTGTATAAGAGGAGGAAGAGTATGAGTATAAGAGGAGGAAGAGTATGAGTATAAGAGGAGGAAGAGTGTGTGTATAAGAGGAGGAAGAGTATGAGTATAAGAGGAGGAAGAGTGTGTGTGTATAAGAGGAGGAAGAGTGTGTGTATAAGAGGAGGAAGAGTGTGAGTATAAGAGGAGGAAGAGTGTGTATAAGAGGAGGAAGAGTGTGTGTATAAGAGGGGGAAGAGTATGAGTATAAGAGGAGGAAGAGTGTGAGTATAAGAGGAGGAAGAGTGTGAGTATAAGAGGAGGAAGAGTGTGTATAAGAGGAGGAAGAGTATGAGTATAAGAGGAGGAAGAGTGTGTGTATAAGAGGAGGAAGAGTATGAGTATAAGAGGAGGAAGAGTGTGAGTATAAGAGGAGGAAGAGTGTGTATAAGAGGAGGAAGAGTATGAGTATAAGAGGAGGAAGAGTGTGTGTATAAGAGGAGGAAGAGTATGAGTATAAGAGGAGGAAGAGTGTGAGTATAAGAGGAGGAAGAGTGTGTATAAGAGGAGGAAGAGTATGAGTATAAGAGGAGGAAGAGTGTGTGTGTATAAGAGGAGGAAGAGTATGAGTATAAGAGGAGGAAGAGTGTGTGTGTATAAGAGGATGAAGAGTGTGTGTATAAGAGGAGGAAGAGTGTGAGTATAAGAGGCGGAAGAGTGTGTGAGTATAAGAGGAGGAAGAGTGTGAGTATAAGAGGAGGAAGAGTGTGTATAAGAGGAGGAAGAGTATGAGTATAAGAGGAGGAAGAGTGAGAGTATAAGAGGAGGAAGAGTGTGTATAAGAGGAGGAAGAGTATGAGTATAAGAGGAGGAAGAGTGTGTGTGTATAAGAGGAGGAAGAGTATGAGTATAAGAGGAGGAAGAGTGTGTGTGTATAAGAGGATGAAGAGTGTGTGTATAAGAGGAGGAAGAGTGTGAGTATAAGAGGCGGAAGAGTGTGTGAGTATAAGAGGAGGAAGAGTGTGTATAAGAGGAGGAAGAGTGTGTGTGTATAAGAGGAGGGAGAGTATGAGTATAAGAGGAGGAATAGTGTGTGTGTATAAGAGGAGGAAGAGTATGAGTATAAGAGGCGGAAGAGTGTGTGAGTATAAGAGGAGGAAGAGTGTGTGTATAAGAGGAGGAAGAGTATGAGTATAAGAGGAGGAAGAGTGTGTGTATAAGAGGAGGAAGAGTGTGAGTATAAGAGGAGGAAGAGTGTGAGTATAAGAGGAGGAAGAGTGTGTGTATAAGAGGAGGAAGAGTATGAGTATAAGAGGAGGAAGAGTGTGTCTGTATAAGAGGAGGAAGAGTGTGAGTATAAGAGGAGGAAGAGTGTGTCTGTATAAGAGGAGGAAGAGTGTGAGTATAAGAGGAGGAAGAGTATGAGTATAAGAGGAGGAAGAGTATGAGTATAAGAGGAGGAAGAGTGTGTCTGTATAAGAGGAGGAAGAGTGTGAGTATAAGAGGAGGAAGAGTGTGTATAAGAGGAGGAAGAGTGTGTGAGTATAAGAGGAGGAAGAGTGTGTGTATAAGAGGAGGAAGAGTGTGTGAGTATAAGAGGAGGAAGAGTGTGTGTGTATAAGAGGAGGAAGAGTGTGTGTATAAGAGGAGGAAGAGTGTGAGTATAAGAGGAGGAAGAGTTTGTATAAGAGGAGGAAGAGTGTGTGAGTATAAGAGGAGGAAGAGTGTGTGTATAAGAGGAGGAAGAGTGTGTGTGTATAAGAGGAGGAAGAATATGAGTATAAGAGGAGGAAGAGTGTGTGTATAAGAGGAGGAAGAGTATGAGTATAAGAGGAGGAAGAGTGTGTGTATAAGAGGAGGAAGAGTGTGAGTATAAAAGGAGGAAGAGTATGATTATAAGAGGAGGAAGAGTGTGTGTGTATAAGAGGAGGAAGAATATGAGTATAAGAGGAGGAAGAGTGCGAGTATAAGAGGAAGAATAGTGTGAGTATAAGAGGAGGAAGAGTGTGAGTATAAGAGGAGGAAGAGTGTGAGTATAAGAGGAGGAGTATAAGAGGAGGAAGAGTGTGAGTATAAGAGGAGGAAGAGTGTGAGTATAAGAGGAAGAAGAGTGAGTATAAGAGGAGGAAGAGTATGAGTATAAGAGGAGGAAGAGTGTGAGTATAAGTGGAGGAAGTGTGAGTATAAGAGGAGGAAGAGTATGAGTATAAGAGGAGGAAGAGTGGGTGAAAGAGGTGATGATGAGGAGGAAGAGGAAGGTGTGGAGAATGTTGTCAAGGCTGGATCTGCTTCAGGGTTTTTCTCTTCTCCTGCAGAGATGATATTCTCCGGTCGGACCGACATGAAGACGTGAAGCTGAAGCAGAATAAATCTCTCTCACTGACCTTGATTCTGCAGTTGCTCAACTCTTCTGACTGTACTTTACAGTAACATGCTTTTCATTTACAGTTTTTTACTGTAACCTTTTGGGCTTCTGCAGTTGGTCACTGTATTTCACAGTATGCAAATGCTGAATATACAGACATTCCATACTATACAATATTCAGTACAATACTATACAGTACTTGCAGTGCATACAATTTATAGAATAGAATTTTTTTATAACTCATCCGTTTAGTTGATTAATATTTAAAGTTCTACATAATTAAGGGTGTGGCCACTTGAGTGACAGGTGGATTCCCGCTGATGTCAATGCTAGCCATTTGTCTGCTGTTGTTAGCCGCGTCACTACTCACTTCACCTCAGCAAATTTTAGCTGCTGAACTTGCCATCTCTGCAGTGTTTGTGCTTTTTTCGGGATTATTTCATACAATTTAATACACCCATTACTTCCCCCACGGCTTTGGATTCCGTCGTTGTCGTCGAGTATCGTTCGAGAGAACAACCAGCGCTGTATTTCAGTTGTTTTCCTCTGTGAACATGCACTAATGGATGTCTGACAATTTCGTTGCTTTTTGGAGTTTTCAGATTTAAAAACGTCTATAAAGGCTCGTTCGTTCTGCTCTCACGGAACAGACTGATTATAATATGCTTATGTACCGTCAGATGAAATCCTGCAGGTGTCGGCGCTTCTCCGTCCATGCAATAAATGCACATCCTTGAATGAGCGCGGATTTCTAGCGCATTTACTTGAACTTCATAGGTAATATATCTATGGTTTAACCCATTTGAGAGGCGGCCAGAATCAGAATTTAAAATGGACTGAATAAGCTCTCTACGAACTTGACGAGCGATGCCGCGCTGACGGACCATAGACTATAAAAAAAGAGTGACTGACATGTATGCACATAAATCACTGTCACACACACTCTCTCAGAGTAATAGTTACTGCATAATACATTTTCAACTAGCAGAATAGTACAGAATCACAATACACAGTCTCACTTGTAGCCATGTCTTTTAATAATATTTCGAAGGGCAAAAACAGGAACTTTTAATTGGCTTTACATCATCAACTGTCACTTTAGCACGAGGCCCTGTGGAGTCGCAGACTTGGTACTTTCAGTAGCATATAGCATTACCTCCAAGCCTGAGCTAACTCGATCACGTCGAGCGGTGAGCGTGGTTTCAGATAGCCAGGCTCCTCCAGCTCCACCCACGCCCCGCCTCTTTGCCCATTTTCTGTTATCCGAGAGTGACGTAAGGTGACGCGAGGCCAAGATGGCGACGGCCGACTCCGCCCACTTTAGGCTTCAAAAATGCTCTTCAGAAACCTACGGGTGACGTCACGAACACTACGTCCATATTTTTTTACAGTCTATGAGTGGGACCAATAAAATCTATCGGGAAATTTCGTAGACCACTGGCCCTCTGGGCAAATTTAAGCAAGTGCTGAAATCTAAAATCACAATAAAATGACTGCACAACGTGAAATGCCAAGTGTAATTATTATTATTTAAAAGATCTTGAAGTCAACAACAACAACATACAATAATACCAGAAAAAGAGAGCCGCTCAATAGTAAACCATTAATTGTTGTCTCATATCACCAAGCTACTTTCAAATTTCACAAGCTTTTGGCTGGCTGGTAGCTGGTGCTCTTTCCCATTTGTGCCTAGCTGTGACACTTTGCTCGTTGATGCCCGGAACATGTCCGTTATTTTGGAGCATTTTGCTGCCTCCTCCTCCATATTGTTTCGCCTTTTGAGTCTGTATAAAAGGCTCCTGGAGAAAGAAGACTTCTATTGTGGGACTTTTATTTTGATAGTTATTTTAGAGTGCGATACCCGCTGCTTCCAGTAGGAGGCATTATTGTTGTTGTTTACTGCCTGCTGCGTCAATAGATTCCTGAGAGAACGGCAGCTGCTCACCTAGAAGTTTATTCCTGCCTGTTATTTGGATGTTTGTTGGCGTTTTGGTGTTAAAAGTATTAGTACATGACCATAAAGTAAGTTTTTTCTGTTTTCTCGATGTTTTAATCGTGTTTTCAGTGGATATTGAGCTTTGTGCATTTAAATGTGCATGCCCGGACATATACCGATTCATGTGCGATCGTCTGACAGAAAACTAAAAAAAATGTGATTTCTGCTAAATATAGTCAAATGTGACCGTTTAAGTTATATGTCTGTAATCTGTTAACTAATTTATTCTGCAGAAGAATGATCCCGTATTATTTCCTTTTGATTATACTAATTTTGGACATTAGATTGTTTGGTGATGCAACTGGATTCATTAATATGTTAATGCCAAAGCCATTTTGTTAGCAGACCAATAGTTTTATTGTCTTCAATTGCTCATCCCATGCATATTGTGAGATTTAACTGAGATTTAGAGGTAATACTGAATATGTTAGTATTCTTAATTAAGAAGTGACTGATTCATCTGTGAAATGTACACATTTACAGGGTTTTTCCTGGCTCAAAATGAGGCGGAGGTGGTAAAATCCTAATAATGTATTTTAATAATAAGGTAATTAAATGTTATTTTTCATAGATCATCATGTGTTTTCGGCATTATTTTTGTGGATGGAGCCTGGTACCTCTAGGGGGGTCCAGGGGCATGCCCCCCCGGAAGAAATTTTTGTACATTTTAAAGATAAATTCATTAATCTGGTGCACTTTGAGTCACCCAAATCCACTATTAAAAATAAAAAAAATCCACCCGCAAACCACTAGGGCTGCTCGATTATGGAAAAAATCATAATCACGATTATTTTGTTCAGTATTGAAATCACGATTATGTAACACGATTATTTCACATGACTTTGGGAATGTGTTGCAGTTATTAAAAAGACACGGTAACACTTTAATTAAAGTGTAACATTTAAAAATGTTAATTAGTTCACATTAGTTAATAACTAACATGAACTAACAATGAGAAATACATTTGTTACAGTATATATTAATCTTTTTTAATTTTAGTTAATAAAAATACAGCTGATCATTGTTTGTTCATGTTAGTTCACAGTGCATTAATTAATGTTAACAAATACAACCTTTCATTTTAATAACGTATTGTAAATGGTGAAATGAATATTAACTAAGATTAATAAATGCTGTAGAAGTATTGTTCATTATTAGTTAGTTAAATAAGGTAGTTAACTAATGCTAATTAATGAACCTTATTGTAAAGTGTTACCAAAGACACCTTTCATCAATTCTTAAAAAAAATTACATTTGAACATTTATTGTACTTTTTGAACTATTAAAATAAATAATATAACAGATAATACTTCAATGAGTATTTTAATAATTCCCGCAGGTCTACCACTTATAATGCGGGAAATTCCCCCGCAAACATTGACTGACTTTAGCCTGTAGATTGTATGAGTATCCTAAATGAATCCACACAGATTATAAAATCAAATCAATCATTTTAAAACTTTCTCCAAGACGCAATTTCACAAACCGCGCGAGTGTTCAGCGGCGCAGCATCTTCTATCTCTCACTCTCTGGATGTGTTGGACAAAGGCAAGCGTCGAAACTACACTCTTGTGTTCAGGAGTCGGGACATGACGGAATTGTCAGTTGCACAATCGGGCCAGCATTGCATCGTAACTAAAGTTTATCATTTTCACTTCTTTAAGTCTTATCAGTTTAAACATTCGAGCTGAGAGAGTTTATGGCATCGGGAGGGGCGGATGTGCGCGTGCGCGCGTCATTCAGAACACAAGACAAAATTAGAGCGTTCTTTCAAAACAGAACATGGCAACATAATCGTTTTTACTCGATTGTACTATTTTGGTAATCGTTGGGAGCCAAAATCGAAATCGAAATCGAAATTCAATTAATTGCACAGCCCTACAAACCACCCATATTCTTTGATTTAGATATCTGCATCTGATCATCACATTACAATTATTCAAATTCTCAGTGTTAAGCATGATAATATGGTAACATATCACACTGAAGTTGGCTAATTAAAAATGAACATTTATTTAAAATAAAAGTTCTTCTTTTGGCAAAATTACATTTCCTTAACCCCTTAACGCCTGAATTTATATAGCTGTATATTAAAAAAAAAATTATGTGTGTTTTTGCCTTTAAGTAGATGGTAAATAATGTTGAGATTATCAATTTCACTTTTGCACAACAAATAAATAGAAATTTTGGTATGTTGTAAATTTGCGACAACAGGCATTTAGGGTAATTTTTCCAAAATGGTAAAATTAATAAAACACATTTTCCCATCTCAGGTATGTAGATTTTATTCATGGCACAAACAGAAATCACAAAGTACGTAAAAAATATTCGTCACATGAAGTCTATATGAATAACATAGCTATAGAAGCAATCAATAATCTGGTACATATTTTTATCTTAGCACAACTTAACTCATTTTGGGCAATTTCTCCACATTTGCGCCCTTGATATGCGGATTTTGCAAAAATGTTCCTAGGTATGTATCGAATGTGCACAAACAGGCATTGGGGGAAAACACACGCTATCTCGCCTGCAGTCTGAATGGAAGGGGTTTGTTGCAAATTTGCGACAGTGGGCGTGTAGCCTAAACAGAGGCTTTACTCCATTCAAACTTAAATTGTCAATGTTTCATTACATCACTGTTTGAAAACAGAATAATTTTTTGTACCTTTATGAGGTTTTATTTTATATTTATTTTATTTTATTTTATCCATCTTTCATTTCAAATTCTTAAATTTGATCAATATATTCAATTAAAATAATAAGACATTAGGCTGTTTCCAATCAAATTAAATAATTTACATTGAAAAAGTATAACAGTATTAAATTAGATTATTTTAAATATTTTTGAATATACAAATAAGGAATGTTGAAAAGAAAGATACTTTATGAAACTAAACCGCCAGTAGGAGGCGGCAGGCGACCGTCTTAATGAGCGAGTCATTGAGTCATTAATTCAAACGATTCGTTCAAAATGCTGATTCATTCAGAATGAGGCGGTTTATGAATGGGTAATTGAATCTTTGACTCAACCGATTCGTTCAAAACGCTGAATCATTCATTAATGAAACACGGCTGACTGTTGCTGTGAGATGCGCGGTGGTTCTGCTGTGATCTTTGTTTGGAACTATTTTCGCTGCTGAAACAGAACAAAAACAGTCATTGCGTCTAAAATGTAAGTGACTTAATTTTAACTATTTGTTTATTGAACTGTTATCTCTGTTTCAATCTTGATGGCATTCAGGAAAACATCACTCTGATCGTGTGTAGCCTAGGCTATATATTGTTTCTTAACTATAATATGTTATAAATAACAGCACGAGCCTCAACAGTATTATAAACTATAGGCTATCAATCGCCACTTACATTAAATTAAATAAAACAGAATCACCCTCACGTTTTCGGTGATTCGGAATATTTTTATATTACATTTTTTTTGTCTGGATGGGCTACAATTCTCTCTAATTTTTCCCTTCAAAAAAGAAAGAAAGAAAAAAAACACACGTGTCCCGGACAAAGTATATGGTCCCAGACAAGCGTTATTGTCGAGTCCTCCTGATATGTTTTCCTTGATTGGTTTTCCATGAAGAGAATTATGTTGTTGAAAACGAAAGTAAAGTGACGCACGTTCATTGCGTTTTACCGTGATGAGAGTTCCGTGTCTTTATTAAACTCAACACAAAATTATTTATCTGTCATCCACCCTCGATTAATTGGAATGGAATGTTTTTATTACTTATCCGCGCACTGCGCGCAGCAGCACTATACGGTTTGTGAATGGACACAAGTGGTAACCGCAACAGAACCGTCACGGTGGAAAAAGTGTATCTGACCATGACTGTCTGTCCGAGTTTTGTCGAGAGCCGGAGGCGGCACGAAATTTGACGGAGGCGGCCGCCTCATAATTCTCTATGCAGGAAAAACCCTGCATTTATACTTTTACTAATGTAATATGTTTTTTGTGTTATTTTAGACTAATGTTCAATACACTTTGGAAAGAAGCACCAGTCTCCTCATTCTTTGTGTCCTGACCGACACCCAGGGGTGTAGGCTATACTGCTAACAAGTAGAACTAGAGCCTAGCAGTATCCTTTCCTCTTCAACAGAGTCTGACCTTCTCAGCGCCACCTTTCCCTTTTCTTTTTTGTCTTTCCATCATTTGGGGCTGTTTACACCTGGCCACTTCATGCGTTTTCTCAGATCGGAGAGCTATCTGATTTATCAAAACGATTCCATTTACACCTGGTCACATACATGTGTTTTTGCAAAACAGATATAAATCCGATCTTCAATTCCCGCGTGATTTAATGGAGTGCACGTCACCGAAAGCAACAGATAGCCTATGAACTGCATTTTATTGATCATCAGCTAAAAATTCCAAAATCAAAGACCGCAATAAGAGAGAGCGGCAACAGCCCTGATAAGATCATTTCAGTTCTTTACTTTTAATGAAGATGATTGTGTTAAGCGTCTGCGACTTACTTTCACTTTGATTCACTTAGTTTGCACATTGGCTTGAATTGATGAATAGATGCTCAGCTGCGATCGGATTCAGATTCAAATCCGTCTCGAATGCGTTTCGGAGGGCTTTTACACCTGGTCTTTTCACGATCGGAAAGCTATCCGATCACAGAAAACGCATTAAGTGGCCAGGTGTAAACAGCCCACTCACTCACACACTGTCTGTTAACGTTAGACTTCCAAAACGTTACGAGAAAAAAAAAATAGGTGTTCATTTACGTCATAGGCCGACAGGCTATGCCATTTGGGGAGGGGCCGCTCACTGATCCCCCAATATTTTTGAAAATCCTAGACATGGTAGTCGATTGCCGAGTTCACGCGCGTGATCATAGGTACTAAACCTATGCGCGTGAACTCGGCAATCGACTACTGTGGACTTCAACTGAAAACAGGATGTAAACACAGGTATTTGCGCTGGCTTAAATAACATCATTTTTATACATTTCTTTCACATCTACTGCAGTCAGATTCACTCGTGTTCACTCTGAAGGAATCACTCACATTTTCTGTGCACTTGTAATGACACATCAAGGATGTTAAGAGGCTAAAAGCAGGTTTAGTACTTGCCCCATTGAAGTCAACAGGGTGCAAATTTTAAAAATAGAATAACTCGGTGTAGGCAACACCGATTTTTGTCGTTGTTCTCTGTATTGACAGCACTCCAAATGTACAAAAAAATTAGCTAAATGTTAAAATTAACCGGAGTTCTCCTTTAAAGGGGCATTATGCAAGTCTGAGTGTTTTTTCTCTACGAGCTCCCCCTAGTGTCTGGTAGTATAACGCTTTCAAACACTCTGTCGTAAAAACGAACTGTTGTTCCTCCCCCCTCGCCACGAGCAACCCAGCTGATCAGCTGTCAACCCAGCTGAGCAGAGGAACCGGCTATTTCAAAACCAGTTATGTCTACCGAGGCAAGTAAAGCAAAACTTTCTTTCCAACTGATGGCGATTTTTTTATTTATTGTGTTGTCATGCATACTAGTATTTTTACCGGGAACGAACGATATGAACGAGGCGAACTACTGCTTTCGTGTTTGTTTGTTTGTTTGTTTTTGTGAGAATGGGCATGAGCATAAAAAATATATATATATCGGAGGCTAATATTTGTCTAAAGTCATATTAGCAAGGTCTATAAGTTCATCTGGTAGAATGATGGTTTACCTTTGCTTGTCTAAGAAAACATCAGAACGTTTTTTCTAGCTCGATCATGATATGTGCAACATTTTGCGCGTCTGATATTGCCTACTATCAGACGCGTTGACTTAGTGACATAAAATAAAAGTGTAAGTTACACAAATAACACCGACAGAGGAACGGCCAAACAACTACAGAAATCAAACGTGTTTGCTATGACAATGCTAACATCAAAGTTATAGTATCTAGCGTACTAGTAAGCCCGTAACAGCGATCATAATAAAAACCTTTACAGACAATAGCAAACATCCTGAGGTCGCAATTACTTGAAATTTAAATATTAAACACAGTTTATTCCAAAGATACTTAACTTACAAGTACAACAGCAGGATCAGCATCCGTTTTGCAGGCTTCTGTTTCTCTCAGTTCTCACCATTCTGAAAAAGCCGGTCCGATATATTTACTCGAGTCTGACTTCTTGCTCGGTCAGTCTCCCGTTTCCTCTTTCGTTGGTCCTCCGACAAAGATTTCCTAGCTTTCTGCTTCTTTTTTACAGGCTCAGCCTCAGCCATAACTAAATCTATCGTTGCCCTTTGCTTATAGCTAGCCCGCCGGTGCTTGAATAGGGGCGTGTACGTGTGCAGTGCCGTCAAGCAATTCGTTACATCGCGAGACCTGATATCACGCGATACTTCCTGACACCGACCCGCGTCCCAAAGTTGCAAGTGAGTTTTTTCTGCTCTCGGGCACCAGGGGGGTGCGAAACCACCACCATTCAACCCGAAATAAGTAATATAACCATTCCACTGACTCCGAAGCTGTTCAGTTAAGGTTAAAAAGTTACCTAGTGTCCCTTTAAAGTAATTCACACTGAGATTATTTATTCACATTTATCTTATATTTCCTGTAATGAGTCGCTGTTTTCATATAGTAATAAAGTATTGTCATGTTTTCATGGCCCAATATAACAGATAAAACAACATTTACAGTTTGATGAATTCTGTGTTTCAGGGGTTTCTAGTGCTGTTTGGAGTGTGAGTTACAGTCCTTCACGCATCTGTGCACTAAAGGACTCAACAGTGACAATGAGCTGCTCTTATACATACCCTTCTACTGGATATCAGATCAAGAAAGTGTTCTGGACCAAAAAAAGTGTAGAGCATCGAGATCTGTCTAATGACCCTGAATACAGACAGAGGCTTCAGTATCTGGGAGATAAACAGCAGAACTGCACCGTCAGACTGAGTCATGTGACACTGAAGGATGAAGACGTGTACTACTGCAGATTCAACACTAATAAAGCTAATAATAAATGGATTGCTGCTCCAGGAGTGAATCTTACTGTCACAGGTGACTTTGATGAGGTTTATCTCTTCTTCTGTGCATTATGTTGAATAATAATCAGTGTGTGACAGCAGCACTAGATATAATGTGTGTGTTGTGTTCAGATCTTCAGGTGGAGTCTCCTGAGAGAGTGACAGAGGGAAATTCAGTCACTCTGAGATGTAAAAGCAGCTGCGCTCTGACTGACAGAGCAACATTCATCTGGTACAGAAACTCACAGCCATTAACTGAGAGAAGAGACAGAAACAATGAACTCCTGCTGCAGTCAGTCAGAAGAGAGGATTCAGGCAGATATAGCTGTGCTGTAGATGGACACACTCACATCTCTCCTGCTGTTCAGCTCAATGTCATGTGTGAGTGCAGATTGACTTTCTCTCTTTAACCCTCATGCACTTTAGATTTCTGGTTACAGTCTGTGTGGTCCAGGTCAAACTGATCCTAATTGTATTCAATTCCCCAAAAATCACACTATATATATATATATATATATATATATATATATATATATATATATATATATATATATATATATATAAAAAAGTTTATTAAAAAAAAAACTTTTAATATCAATACTTTCACACATTACAAAGAATACATTTCTGAATTTATGATTTATAAAAATGTTTTAACCACTATTTTTAAGACTGCCCCTCCCCGACACCCGTGGGACACTTGCCATTATACATTTATAACAATAATATCTTAGTCAAAACCTAAAGTAATCTTGACCAACTATATAGCATTTGAAAGTGTTCAGACTGTAGTTAAGATCACTCAATCCATATATGGAAATCGAAGAGTCCTTATATGGTCACCAGAGGAGTCTGGGTGTCAACTAGTGGAAAAGTTTGGTACTGCGCTCAAAAAATCATACTGAATTATTTTTTTATTTTTTTTATATCAACCTACAATTTGTCACAGAATTTGTTCAGATATTTAGCTTTAATTTTCTTGAAGTTTTAGTTTATTTATTTTATATAAAATATAAAACTTAAAAATATTTCTACAATAATCTGTGAAGTGTTCCCTTTAAAAAGATACCAAACTTAAGTCTGTGCTCTGAAGTATTTTGGATTTTTAACAAGGTTTTTAAAGGGCACCTATTATGCAAAATTAACTTTTACATAGTGTTTGAACATAAATGTGTCGGCAGTGTGTGTACACAACCACCTTTTTCAATCCCCATAAATCATAAGCAGTGTCTCAGTTATCAAGCCGTATGCTTTCTCACGCACCCCAGCCAAACTCTGTGGAGCCAGGTAAGTGTTGCACTGCACACTCAGACCCCACTACGGGACGGGTCTCTGTCCTCCACGGGTACGTCTGTGGTCCCATTGGTCCTGCTGGTTCGGTCGCTGGGAGCCTGGTTAGCGCCCGTCACGCTGGCTCACTGGGATGTTCAGATTTGGCTATGTGATTCAGTACAGCGGCGAACGTATAGGCCCCTTGTTCTGCATGCGGAGATTGCGAGATTGTGAGGTCAGGGTTTAACAGCTCCTACTTCATTGTTCCCAAGAAGAGTGGTGGGTTAAGTCAAATCTTGGATGTGCGTGTTTTGAATCGGGCCCTTCACAAGCTTCCGTTCAAAATGCTAGTGCAGAATGTGTTCGTCCCTAAGATTGGTTCGCAGCGATCGGCCTGAAGGACATGTACTTTAATGTCTCAATTCTCCCTCGACACAGACCGTTATACGCTTTGAGTTCGAGGGACGGGCATACCAGTACAAAGTCCTCCCTGTCACCCCGCATATTTACGAAGGTCGTGGAGGCCGCCCTCTTCTTGGCCCACTCGTGAGATCAGTTGTGTGAACACAGGGACCTGGTGCTCAGACACCTCAGCCATCATCATATTCATTGAACTTTCATTTTTGTCTGTTTTAGACCCACCCAGGAGCGTCTCAGTGTCCATCAGTCCATCTGGTGTAATAGTGGAGGGAGATTCAGTGACTCTGAACTGCATCAGTGACTCAAACCCTCCTGCAGAAATCAGCTGGTTTAAAGGAGGAACGATTGTAGGATCTGGAAGAATCTTCAACATCTCAAAGATCAGCTCTGATGACAGTGGAGAATACAAGTGCAAGTCCATCTATAAACATGGAGAGAAATACTCTGATACTGTGACTTTAAACGTCATGTGTGAGTTAATAATCATCTGCACATTGTTAAAAAACTTAAAATTCATAAGTATTTGTTATGAATTTTTATTTGTGTCTTTAGATCCTCCCAGGAACGTCTCAGTGTTGATAAATGGATCTGGTGTAATAGAGGAGGGAGATTCAGTGACTCTGAACTGCATCAGTGACTCAAACCCTCCTGCTCTGAACTTCAGCTGGTTTAAGGAGAATGAAACCTCAGCTGTTGGATCTGGACAGAGTTTCAGTGCACTACAGAGTGGACGCTTCTACTGTCAGGCTCACAATCAACATGGATCTCAGAGATCAGACGCTGTAACTGTCACAGGTGAAGCTTTTATTAACACACTCCTGTATCTTCACATCATTCATCAGTTTGGAGAGTTAATCATGATGATCTTCCTCTTTCAGTTCATCATGTTGCTGGTAGGAATGTGATTGTGATCACAGCGGCATCTGGAGGATTATTATTCATCATCATCTTCATCATCATCTTCATACTGTTCATTATGTGGGTTTAATAAAAAAACTGCAGTGATTGTACAAGTTAACTTTTGGTCTGATGTAGAAGAAAATGGCTAATTTGTATTTGATTATTAGTAATCTTTAAAAACAGTGTTCATATTTTCTCTTAATTTAATACATTCGTCCATATGCTGTTAATGTCTGTGATTATAACAGGAAGAAACAAAGGAGTGTTAAAGCTGAAGATCTCACAGTGAAAGAGGTAAATCATCCAAACACAACACGACTTTACAGAAGCAGAAAATCAGTCGATCAGCCGTGATCTGTGTCTCAGACTGTAACTGTACAAACTGACGAGAAACTAACATTATCAAAGTCTTTATCAACACAATCCAGAATTTTTTTTCATTAATAAATAAAACTAATGAAAACATTTAACTAATTTTTTCATGGTTTAATGGAAACATGCTATGCTGTTTGTTGGTCTAATTGCATAATCATTAACACTTGAATGAACATGTCACTTTGTTTACTCATTCTTCCCTATTCTTCTAGATCAGCCTTTCTCAAACTTTTTTCAGTCAGGGCACCTTTCAAAAGTGCATAAAATCTCAAGGCACCCCAGTGTAAAATATAATTTAAAAACAATCATAACCCAAATGTAAATGCAAATTTTATATATATATTTATCTAAAATGAATTTACAATTTTATTAATCCGTTCATATGTTTAAAAAGAAGAAGAATGTATTTATGTAAATTCAAATATATTTATATATGAAATGTCAGATTTTTTTTTTTTATTATTTTTTCTTTTTAGCCTACGTAATTTTTTGGCGGCACCCCGACACAGTCAGGGGCCACCCCAGTGTGCCGCGGCACCCACTTTGAGAAAGGCTGTTCTAGATCACACTGATTTACATGTCTTAATAATAATTACGAATGTTCTTGTAT
Source organism: Squalius cephalus (assembly GCF_949319135.1). Lineage (NCBI taxonomy): Eukaryota > Metazoa > Chordata > Actinopteri > Cypriniformes > Leuciscidae > Squalius > Squalius cephalus. The sequence goes on from NC_137123.1 coordinate 7,348,154, forward strand.
TTCAGAATGATCTCTATTCTGATGCGTCGCAGAGTGTTTCAGTTCATGACAAGCCTCTTTCTGAACTGGATTCAGCCAATGATTCTATGTATGCCAGTGTGAAACCCAAAAAAATAAGAGGAAAAACTCCTGAATCCAGAGATACTGAGGAGATCCTGTACGCAACTGTCCAACATCACAGAAAGACAGAGACGAAGAGAGCAGAGGAGAATGAATGTCAATATGACGAGTTCATCAGCCTGATGCTGCAGTGAGGTGAGAAAAACAACGTAACCAGTACCAACTTAACCATCACCAACTTAACCAGTACCAACTTAACCAGTACCAACTTAACCAGTACCAGCTTAACCAGTACCAATTTAACCAGCACCAACTTAACCAGTACTAATTTAACCAGTGCAACTTAACCAACACCAACTTAACCAGTACCAGCTTAACCAGTACCAACTTAACCAGTACCAGCTTAACCAGCACCAATTTAACCAGTACTATCTTAACAACCACAGATCATATAATCTGGGCTATAATATTGTTGTGCAATCAGTGCATCAGTGCATCAGTGATATACAGCAGCGTCAAATGAGTGATAGAGACCAGCAAACACAAAGCCTGTGTTCAATCATTTAATGAACGAGATTGAACCATACAGGTGGATGACTGTATAGTTGTGGAATAATTTACCCATCTGTTCAGACCACAACCAATATAAACATGTTTAACACCCACATTAAGACTCATTTGTTCTCTTTGACTCTTTGTGAGAGAATGACAGTAATTGTGCGCTGGACTGATGTAAAGTCTGTTTCTTATTTGTTTCATTTTTTGTGTGTAATTATATATATATATATATATATATATATATATATATATATATATATACACTCACCTAAAGGATTATTAGGAACACCATACTAATACTGTGTTTGAGTCAAGTCAAGTCAAGTCATCTTCATTTATATAGCGCTTTTAACAACGTAGATTGTTTCAAAGCAGCTTCACAGAGATAAGCGTGTCGAATGGTGTCGTCTTAGCGGCCCCTATTAAATTAGGGGCCGCTAAGACGACACCATTCCCTCTACACAGACTTTAAACGCGAACCTGTGAGAAACACTGATGGCGTTCACATGCGCATTTAGAATGGGTTCTATAGTTATGTGCATTTGAAAATACGCAGGTTTGGAATTCCCTACAAGCCAAGCCTAAACAAAGTACTTGTCTTTCCTTATAAATTTTGATAAAGAATTTTATTTTATTTTGTTGCTTTGGGGTAGGAACGCGAAACGAATTTTCCCGACAACGCCTTATCTGTAGAGTGGTAAAGGGATCCTCCATAGGGAGAGACTAGTTGGCACTTCAGCACTGCGTTGTCATCGGTCCAGGCGAAGGTCCTTCATCAGATCTGGATACGGCCTGGATCCGGCAGGCTGCAGGAAAACCTCGGGATAAACACAGACACTAAAATTAGCGTAGATGCCATTCTTCTCATGATGTAACGAGTACATCAGGATTTATGGGAAGTGTTCCCGGTTCCGGCTGACCTAATCTATGCAGCCTAACATTAAATTATAGAAGTCTATAATGTATTATGTGAATGCTAGGTCAAAGAGATGTGTTTTTAGTCTAGCTTTGAACTGACAGAGTGTGTCTGCTTCCCGGACAATGGTAGGAAGACTGTTCCAGAGTTTTGGTGCTAAATAGGAAAAGGATCTACCGCCAGCAGTCGATTTTGATATTCTAGGTATTAGTAACTGGCCGGAATTTTGAGATTGCAATAGACGTGACGGACTATAATGCGTTAAGAGCTCGCTCAAGTACTGCGGAGCTAAACCATTTAGTGCTTTGTAAGTAATCAGCAATATTTTAAAATTTATGCGATGTTTAATAGGGAGCCAATGCAGTTTTGACAGAACTGGGCTAATATGGTCATACTTCCTGGTTCTGGTAAGAACTCGAGCTGCTGCGTTTTGAACCAGCTGTAGTTTGTTTATTAAGCGTGCAGGGCAACCACCCAGTAGAGCATTACAATAATCTAGCCTTGAGGTCATGAACGCATGAACTAATTGTTCCGCATTTGTCAATGAGAGCATATGGCGTAATTTAGATATATTTTTAAGATGGAAAAATGCAGTTTTACAGATACTAGACACTTGACTTTCAAATGAAAGATTGGTATCAAAGAGCACACCCAGGTTCCTAACCGACGACGAAGACTTAACAGAGCAGCCATCAAGTGTTAGACAGTATTCTAGGTTATTACGTGAGGAAGTTTTTTGTCCAATAATTAGAAAGGTTTTTTCAGAATTTAGAAGTAGGAAATTACGAGTCATCCAATTTTTTATATCAGCTATGCATTCCGTTAATTTTGTGAATTGATAAGTTTGGTTAGGTTTTGAAGAAATATACAGCTGAGTATCGTCAGCATAACAGTGAAAGCTAATTTCATGTTTCCTAATGATATCTCCTAATGGTAACATGTACAGAGTGAACAGCAGCGGTCCTAGTACTGAGCCTTGTGGTACGCCATACTGAACTTGTGATCGATGAGACATCTCATCATTTACTACTACAAACTGATAACGGTCAGATAAGTATGATTTAAACCATGCTAGTGCATTTCCCGTAATGCCAACATAATGTTCTAATCTATTTAAAAGAACGTTGTGGTCAATGGTGTCAAATGCAGCACTAAGATCGAGTAACACTAATAGCGAGATACAACCACGATCGGATGATAAGAGCAAATCATTTGTGACTCTGACGAGAGCTGTCTCGGTACTATGGTACGGTCTAAATCCGGACTGGAAATCCTCGCAGATATCATTTCTTTCAAGAAAGGAACACAGTTGTGAGGATACTGCCTTTTCTAATATCTTTGACAGAAAAGGTAGATTCGAGATCGGCCTGTAATTGACTAATTCTGTAGGATCAAGTTGCGTTTTTTTAACAAGCGGTTTAATCATAGCCAGCTTAAAGTTTTTTGGTACGTATCCTAGAGACAAAGATGAATTAATGATATTAAGAAGAGGATCTAGGACCTCTGGAAGCATCTCTTTCAGTAGCTTAGTCGGTATAGGGTCTAACATACATGTTGTCGATTTAGATGATTTAACGAGTTTAGTAAATTCTTCCTCTCCTATAGCAACGAACGAATCAAATTTTTCCTCAGGGAGACTACAATGCACTGCCTGATGCGATACTGTAGTAGACGGTTGCATAGTTATAATTTTGTCCCTGATATTATCAATCTTATAAGTGAAGAAGTTCATAAAATCATTACTGCTGTGTTGCTTGGAAACTTCTGTGTTTGAAGCTTTATTTTTCGTTAGTTTAGCCACCGTTTCAAATACATACCTAGGATTATGTTTATTTTCTTCTAATAGGGTTGGAAAATAAGCAGATCTAGCAGCTTTTAAAGCCTCTCTGTAAGCAATCGAGCTCTCCTTCCATGAAATGCGAAATACCTCTAGTTTTGTTTTCTTCCAGTTGCGCTCCATTTTTCTGGCTGCTCTCTTAAGTGCCTGAGTGTGCTCGTTGTACCACGGCGTTGGACTATTTTCTTTAATCTTCTTTAAGCGCAACGGAGCAACTGTGTCTAAAGTGCTGGAAAAGAGAGAGTTAAACGTTTCTGTTGTAATATCAAGTTCTTCTAAGCTATCTGGGATGCTGAGATGATGAAACTGATCAGGAAGATTATTAATAAAGCAATCTTTAGTGGCAGAAGTGATAGGTCTCACATATTTGAAACACGGAGTTGGCTTTGCAGCCTTGGCTAAATGCAAATTACACGAGACTAGATAATGATCTGAGATGTCATCGCTCTGCTGCAGAATTTCAACGGCATCAACATCTATTCCGTGTGATAATATTAGATCTAGAGTATGATTACGATGATGAGTAGGTCCTGACACGTGTTGTCTAACTCCAATTGAATTTACAATGTCTTTAAATGCCAATCCCAATGCATCTTTTTCATTATCGATGTGTATATTAAAATCACCAACAATTAGTACTTTATCTTCAGTCAATATTAATTCTGATAGAAAGTCCGCAAATTCTTTGATAAAGTCTGTATGGTGCCCTGGTGGCCTGTATACAGTAGCCAGCACAAATCTCAAACGTGATTTATCGTTTACACTATATATTTTTACATTAAGCACCAATGCTTCAAAAGAATTATATTTAAAACTTGATTTCTTAGTGGTTTTGAAACTATTACTATAAATTACAGCAACACCACCCCCTTTGCGTTTCAGACGAGGCTCATGTTTATAACAGTAATCTTGCGGGGTGGACTCATTTAAAGTAATGTAATCGTTTGGTTTTAGCCAGGTTTCTGTCAAACACAGCACATCTAGGTTATTATCTGAAATCATATCATTAACAATGAGTGCTTTTGAAGTAAGCGATCGAATATTCAGCAACCCAAGCTTTAGCATTTGCTCATCTGTATTATAGCTGTTTTTTATTTGTTGAACATCAATTAAATTTTTAACCTTAGATGGGTTAAAACGTTTTTTGGATTTCCAAGTTCGGGGAACAGACACAGTCTCTATATAATGATAGCTAGGTGAAAGAGGCTCTATGTGATGGGATTTATCTGAAATGGGTAACGCGAGGCCGCTAGCAGACAGTCGGTTAAGCCAGTCTGTCTGCTTCCTGACCTGAGCCCCAGATTGTCATGTTTGAGCTCTAAGACTATGAGCCATATTACTAGAGAGAAGAGCAGCACCATCCCAGGAGGGATGAATACCATCTCTTTTCAACAGGTCAGGTTTGCCCCAAAAACTTTTCCAATTGTCTATGAATTCTATATTATTAAGCGGACACCACTTAGACAGCCAACCGTTAAGCGAACACAATCTACTAACTATCTCATCACTCCTGCAAACAGGAAGGGGGCCAGAGCAAATTACAGTCCTTGACATCGTACTTGCAAGTTCACACACCTCTTTAATATTAATTTTGGTGATCTCCGACTGGCGGAGTCGAACATCATTAGTGCCGACATGAATAATGATCTTAGAGAATTTACGATTAGCATTAGCCAGCACTTTTAAATTTGCTTTGATGTCAGGCGCTCTGGCTCCCGGCAAACGTGACTATGGTGGCTGGTGTCTCTATTTTCACGTTCCGTGTAATAGAATCGCCAATAACTAGGGCACAATCAACAGAATTCTCAGTGGGTGTTTCACTGAGCGGGGCAAATCGATTTGTTATGGTAATCGGAACGGAAGAGTGGTTTTTAGATCCGCGACTAGAGCGATCCCTCACTGTCACCCATTTGCCCGGCTGCACAGGCTCTACTTCAGCCGGAACCGACTCATGTAAAGTGTTCACTATGCTATGCGCATCCAAAACATCTGAAGCTCTAGCACTCTTACTATCCTCAATTAAAGTTTGGATGCGTGTTTCTAATTCTGAAATCTTCTCTGTCAACCTAACTGTCTCCTTACATTTATCACATATAAATCCTATATTGCCGACAGAGAAAGCTATGCCAAACATGTGACATGAAGTGCAGGTGACAATAACAGGAGAAGACATTACTCACCGTGTTTGTTGAGTGATTCTTACTCACCTGAGCTTTTATGAACTCAAAGGCGCGAGCGCGCGAGAGAAAAATAAATAAATAAAAATAGCTGAGCGCACGGGTGGCGCGTTAGCAGGCTAGCGAATTACTAGCGTGTTGTGCTAGTAGTAACGGAAGCTAGCGATGTCAGGTTAATCTGAGATGTTGGGTAAGCTGTATTTAGTAGTAGTATAAACAACTAGAAATTGTAGTAAATGATGGTTCAAAACAAGGAAATACGAGGCTAAGACGGAGCTTACAGCACCGAAGCAAACACACTCACAGCAGGCAGCGAGGCAGACAGGAGCAATCGATCAGACAGGATCAGCCACCACCACTCACCACCACTCATGGTGGCCACTCGTTTTGTTTGACCCCCTTTCGCCTTCAGAACTGCCTTAATTCTACGTGGCATTGATTCAACAAGGTGCTGAAAGCATTCTTTAGAAATGTTGGCCCATATTGATAGGATAGCATCTTGCAGTTGATGGAGATTTGTGGGATGCACATCCAGGGCACGAAGCTCCCGTTCCACCACATCCCAAAGATGCTCTATTGGGTTGAGATCTGGTGACTGTGGGGGCCATTTTAGTACAGTGAACTCATTGTCATGTTCAAGAAACCAATTTGAAATGATTCGAGCTTTGTGACATGGTGCATTATCCTGCTGGAAGTAGCCATCAGAGGATGGGTACATGGTGGTCATAAAGGGATGGACATGGTCAGAAACAATGCTCAGGTAGGCCGTGGCATTTAAACGATGCCCAATTGGCACTAAGGGGCCTAAAGTGTGCCAAGAAAACATCCCCCACACCATTACACCACCACCACCAGCCTGGTGGTGTAACAAGGCATGATGGATCCATGTTCTCATTCTGTTTACGCCAAATTCTGACTCTACCATCTGAATGTCTCAACAGAAATCGAGACTCATCAGACCAGGCAACATTTTTCCAGTCTTCAACTGTCCAATTTTGGTGAGCTTGTGCAAATTGTAGCCTCTTTTTCCTATTTGTAGAGGAGTTGAGTGGTACCCGGTGGGGTCTTCTGCTGTTGTAGCCCATCCGCCTCAAGGTTGTGCGTGTTGTGGCTTCACAAATGCTTTGCTGCATACCTCGGTTGTAATGAGTGGTTATTTCAGTCAAAGTTGCTCTTCTATCAGCTTGAATCAGTCGGCCCATTCTCCTCTGACCTCTAGCACCTGCGTGAAGTTGGCCCCCCACCCAACGCAAAACGTCGTCAAACTATGCTCAATCGTTTGTGCTTCGTTTGTGCTGGTTTGTGCTGTAAAAATTTTCGTTTGTGCTGCTCCGGTTTTTTAGATATTAAAAAAATATTTTTAGGTCATTCTGAGGTCACTCAGCCCCCCCACATGCTCCAAATTCACCCAAAATAGTCTCGTTCGTTTGTGCTTCGTTTGTGCTGGTTTGTGCCGGTGAAATTTTCGTTTGTGCTGCGTTGGGTTTTAAAATATCAGAAATTGAATTATAGACGATGACGTCACCAGCCCCCCCACATGCTCTAAATTCACCCAAAATAGTCTCGTTCGTTTGTGCTCCGTTTGTGCTGGTTTGTGCTGTAAAAAGTTTCGTTTGTGCTGCTCCGGTTTTTTAGATATTAAAATAATATTATGTGGTCATTATGAGGTCACTCAGCCCCCCACATGCTCCAAATTCACCCAAAATAGTCTCGTTCGTTTGTGCTTCGTTTGTGCTGGTTTGTGCCGGTAAAATTTTTGTTTGTGCTGCGTTGGGTTTTAAAATATTATACATTCAATTATTGTTGATGACATCACCAGCCCCCCCACATGCTTCAAATTCACCCAAACTATGCTCAATCGTTTGTGCTTCGTTTGTGCTGGTTTGTGCTGTAAAAAGTTTCGTTTGTGCTGCTTCGGTTTTTTAGATATTAAAATTATATTTTTAGGTCATTCTGAGGTCACTCAGCCCCCCCACATGCTCCAAATTCACCCGAAATAGTCTCATTCGTTTGTGCTTCGTTTGTGCTGGTTTGTGCCGGTAAAATTTTCGTTTGTGCTGCGTTGGGTTTTAAAATATCAGAAATTGAATTATAGACGATGACGTCACCAGCCCCCCCACATGCTCCAAATTCACCCAAAATAGTCTCATTCGTTTGTGCTTCCTTTGTGCTGGTTTGTGCCAGTAAATTTTTCGTTTGTGCTGCGTTGGGTTTTAAAATATCAGAAATTGAATTATAGACGATGACGTCACCAGCCCCCCCACATGCTCCAAATTCACCAAAAATAGTCTCGTTCGTTTGTGCTTCGTTTGTGCTGTTTTGTGCCGGTACAATTTTCGTTTGTGCTGCATCGGCCTTTAAAATATTAGACACTGAATGAAAAGCGAATTATAGACGGTGACTTCACCAGCCCATTAAATGACGGTGACTTCAACCAGCCTGCATCTTCGTGAACGCACCACAGAGAAATGCACATTTCATACATACGCAGAGAGCAGTCTGTTTTCTTTCATTTTGAATTGTTCTGTTTAAAATTAGACATGTCTGTGATGCAAGTAGGCCTAGGCGCTGAGTTTCGGTTCATTTATGAGACCAACTGCAGCTTAGGCGCCGGCGCCTCTATGTCCTGATTATCTATTGTCTGATATAGGCCTATTTACTTCTTATTTTGCCTATTAAATCCTGGCATTTGGTAGATAAAACAATGATTAAAATTAAGATACAATTAATACAAAACGAATTTCACCTTAAAGAAAGGCTTTGTGCTTTCTGTTTGAGGTCTCTGTGAAAGTTTTAAAGCAGTCTTTTAGTGCCGTTTTTAGAGCGGTCAGTCCGTAACGCAGTTCTCCGTCCGTTACATTGTTTTTTCCTCATAAATGCAAACACGAAAAATTAAATAAAATGAATAATTTATATTCTGCGGAGAGACAACGCTTCTTCATCCGGTAGGTAGGCTAGTATTACTTTTGGTTTGCGCAGTGTAATTCATAGAATTACAAAAAAAAAATGTAACGCACATGCTATTTCCCTCATAAATATAAAACGCATGAGTAGACTGATATTTTTCTAATGTCTGGACTCCTTTATTAAGGGAGAAGCATATGGATATATAACAGTACGTTTCAATATATTGGTTTTAAGTGCATTTTCTGATAATTTATGCGCAAATGTCACGTCCATAACGCTGGAATTGACCAATTTTAAAGAATTTATCCTCAACTATTTTTGTGGTGTAAGTCTATGTATTTTATAATGTTAACTTCAAATAATAGTGATATGAAGATGTAGTAGCATTGGATCTGGACTCTGGAGTTGGAAGGGGTGTGTCGCGATTCTGCCTTCTCACACCGCAACACAGGTTCGTGGATGGAGCGTCGGGATTTCGGTTTCATATTGCATATTGTTACAGCCCTTCGTTTTAGAAATGTTAAGTTCTACTTCTGTAGTTATTTTGGTGAAAGTAACTGGAGTAGCTAATGCATTACAATTCTGAGACAGCCTTTATTGTAAGGTAAATAATTACCTTTAAATAAAAGTAATAAAGTAATCTGTAATGTATTACAGTTTGGGAGTGCTGCTGATATTGTGAAAAATGATTAGCCTATAAATAGATATTTTCATATAATTAATATTTTAATGTTTTAATATAATTCAAATGTAATTTATTCCTGTAATGTCAAAGCTGAATTTTCTGCATCATTACTCCAGTTTTCAAAGTCATCTTTAGAAATCATAAGATGTTGATTTTGTGCTCAATTATTATTGGTGCTCACTGCTCAGTTAAGAAAGGCTCTTATTTTGTATTGTATTTTGTATTATTTTAATAAATATTGCGTGTTTTATTTGTGTGTTTTTTTATGTTTAATATTTTTTGTGGAAAATTAAATTTTTTGATAAATTTTTCACTTTTGATTAATTTAATCCGTTTCGGTCTTACCTTGTTACTTCAACTAGCTACTGTAAAAAAAAATATATATATATATATATACGTTTTGCAGCACATTGAGCATGTTTGGGGTGAATTTGGAGCAGGTGGGGGGCTGGTGAAGTCACCGTCTATAATTCGCTTTCATTCAGTGTCTAATATTTTAAAGGCCGATGCAGCACAAACGAAAATTGTACCGGCACAAACCAGCACAAACGAAGCACAAACGAACGAGACTATTTTGGGTGAATTTGGAGCATGTGGGGGGGCTGGTGACGTCATCGTCTATAATTCAATTTCTGATATTTTAAAACCCAACGCAGCACAAACGAAAAATTTACCAGCACAAACCAGCACAAACGAAGCACAAACGAATGAGACTATTTTGGGTGAATTTGGAGCATGTGGGGGGGCTGAGTGACCTCAGAATGACCTAAAAATATCATTTTAATATCTAAAAAACCAAAGCAGCACAAACGAAACTTTTTACAGCACAAACCAGCACAAACGAAGCACAAACGATTGATCATAGTTTGGGTAAATTTGAAGCATGTGGGGGGGCTGGTGACGTCATCAACAATAATTGAATGTATAATATTTTAAAACCCAACGCAGCACAAACGAAAATTTTACCGGCACAAACCAGCACAAACGAAGCACAAACGAACGAGACTATTTTGGGTGAATTTGGAGCATGTGGGGGGCTGAGTGACCTCAGAATGACCACATAATATTATTTTAATATCTAAAAAACCGGAGCAGCACAAACGAAACTTTTTACAGCACAAACCAGCACAAACGGAGCACAAACGAACGAGACTATTTTGGGTGAATTTGGAGCATGTGGGGGGGCTGGTGACGTCATCGTCAATCATTCAATTTCTGATATTTTAAAACCCAACGCAGCACAAACGAAAATTTCACCGGCACAAACCAGCACAAACGAAGCACAAACGAACGAGACTATTTTGGGTGAATTTGGAGCATGTGGGGGGGCTGAGTGACCTCAGAATGACCTAAAAATATTTTTTTAATATCTAAAAAACCGAAACAGCACAAACGAAAAATTTTACAGCACAAACCAGCACAAACGGAGCACAAACGATTGAGCATAGTTTGACGACGTTTTGCGTTGGGTGGGGGGCCAACTTCACGCAGGTACCTCTAGCATCAACAAGGCATTTTCGCAGGACTGGACAGGACTGCTGCATACTGGATGCATACAGGACTGCTGCATACTGGATGTTTTTCCCTTTTCACACCATTCTTTGTAAACCCTAGAAATGGTTGTGCGTGAAAATCCCAGTAACTGAGCAGATTGTGAAATACTCAGACCGGCCCGTCTGGCACCAACACCCATGCCACGCTCAAAATTGCTTAAATCACCTTTCTTTCCCATTCTGACATTCAGTTTGGAGTTCAGGAGATTGTCTTGACCAGGACCACACCCCTAAATGCATTGAAGCAACTGCCATGTGATTGGTTGATTAGACGTGTTCCTAATAATCCTTTAGGTGAGTTTTTTTTTTTTTTAGTTATTTTGAGTTCAATCTGTTAGTATAGAGTTTGTTGTTATTCAGTATTTTTTGCTCTTCAGATTGGGCGTAAGGTTTGAAATCAGACAATTGATATCGGTATTTCATTTGATGTATTAATGTATTCTATTAAGAGTTTTCCTCTGCCTGTTTTACTCTGTTTTTACAACTAGGACCAGTGCTTCAATAAACCTGATTAACCTTCAAGATATTTAAGTCTGTAATGTCTTTACTGAATTCACAGCACTGGTAGGACCTCTAGTGGTTGACTTGTGAATTATTGTTCTTTGATGGGACGTAAACAATCTCCCAGATTACATTGGCATCCAACTACTTTACCCTCCTCCTTTCTTCTCTCTAGTCACGATCGACAGAGTCTGTTTAAGATCTCAAGCAGACAGCGAAGAAAAAGGAAACTGTTTATATTTGTGCTTTGTGGGTAATGGTAATAAAATGTAAATAAGGTTTCAGAGACCACCCCAGATGGAGGGAAATGTTTTATGTTTCAAATTAACATAAAAGAGCCCCTTGAGATAAAAAAAAACAAAAAAAAACAAAAAAAACAACACAAATCAATTATTATATTACTGTTGTAGAAACTAAAAGGGATAGTGTTTGAAATGGGGTTGCCATGACAATCATATCGAAGTTCATTCTTCTGTTAAGCTGTCTGATAAATAAAATGTTTGGCATCAAATATTACTTCTTGTGTCATAAATTCAGTCTTATTTCAGTTTATGCACTGTTTCTTTGTGTGGTGTGTGGAAAAGCAGATACATTTATAAGGAACATTTCCCATTTTGTTTAAATAGGTTTTATCCCAGTAACGTCAGTAAATTACCTGTTTTCAAAATGAATCCTGTATCAAGTGATCATGAACGGACGGCAAAAGCGCTTCCTCAGAGTGACCATCACATGTACACTTGACTAATTTGTGGAAATACCCTTCTGGAAAAGATTGGGTTCACTTTTGTTTTCGACGAACCGTCGACGTTGAGTAGCGTGCGTTACTACTATCTACAGGTTCATAATTAACATGAATAATGCATAATTTATAATAAAAGGTAATGGTAACCCACTAGTAATGACTCAAGTGTTACTACATCCTTCTAAAGGAACTACTAATTATTTGGATCAGTATTCTAAAGTGAAAAACATGATAACTACCTAATATTGACTGAAGTCATTGTAAGCTTTTGAGATTTTTGTAAGATTTTGAATAGCAATTCCTTCCAATGGATTTGGTAACACTTTAGTCATTACTAGTGTGTTCCCATGATCTTCACTTTAGAATACTGATCCAAATAATTAGTAGTTCCTTTAGAAAGATGTTAACACTTGATTAATTACTAATGGGCTACCATTACCTTATATTAAACATTGTGCATTATACATATTTATTAACCTGTATATAGTAGTTCTTATAGTCTTCAGTGAGGTATGAAAAATAGTAGTTATTGATTAGCTAATAGTGAACTACCACATTCGACTGAGCGCTGGAGGTGTTCTGACATGCTCTGACATTTGTGCTTATTTCTGTTACTTGTGACATTTTCATGGCTAAAGTCTGATTACACTGTATTCAGCATAAACTCTGCTACAATAATATATCAGCAGCATGTATGTAAAAGTTTGTAGTTTTGAGATAATGACATTTATGTGTGGTTTGTGAAAATACAAAAAAAAATTCTCACTGAAACAAGGCCATGAAACCCATACTGATTATTTCTTCACAAGACTTTTGAAAATTGTATCACGTAGCCTAGAATATTTGCTCTAAAACTATGTGAAAATCACCCCGACTGCTCATTCAGATAAGACAATATATTGATTTAAAAATTTTACAACGTGTTTTGTGTGAAAAAGCTTTATGATTTATACAAAGACCCTCCCCTAACGGCCCTATTAGGAGCTATCAGGCCCTGTCATTCTGAGCAACCTTGCACAATACTGTAAATGAGGAGATTTAAAAAAGAATGGCTTTTAAATTGTTTGGATTTATTTACAACACAACATAATCCAAAGATACACAACAAATGCCAAAAAAGCACTTATACCTTTGTGCCATTCCTAAAAACATTGTACATACCTTTCATTTCCAAGGTGTTTGATTTTCACTTTACCATGTTCATGTACAGAGACTCATGTGAATGTTGAAGTATCGATTTTGGGAATAAATTTTAGATTTTTCTGGTTAAAATTGCTTTTTAAAATTCACAGAATACACACACACAAATGTTTCCAACAATATATAATATAATGAACACTAGGTTTGTTGTGCCTTGTAGGCATAAGCTATGCGCAGTGCTGGATAAATATACTTATATTTATACCTATAGCAGTAACAACTAAGCTAGAGAAAAATATATGGATTATCATGTTACTTCAAATGTTTCCATTCGTTATGATGATATGAAATGAGATAATAGTAAAAACATGAAGCCGTTTGCTTTTCAAACGCGATCGCGCTGCAAAATATGATACATTCAAACGTGATCACGATCCAAAATATGATACATTCAAACGCGATCGCGCTTAAATATAAAACATTAGGGTTAGGCCTACCATATACATATCTACGTTTGAGCAGATATCCACAAACACAGTAACAGTAAACACGGGTCTAAATATTATAATATTCCCCAAATATCTAGCAACAGTTCAACTGCAATGTGAAATTTATGCAACAACAGCAAACTAATATGTAAGAATTTCTTACCTTACATCTTTCTTGTCTTCAAATCGCGTTCTTCTTCTTCTGATGTAAATCCAATGTAAGCTCAGGCGCGTCTAAAAGTATAGACTTGTGAAGTGTTTTGGTGTTTTGTTTTTGAGGTCGGCCTAATGAGCGCGATCGCGTTCCATGTGGAGATTTGCATGTGAATCTCTTTTGCGCGAGTGGGCGTGGTAAATTAAAAAATAATTAGGAAGCGTTTGAGAAGCTGGACATCTTGTTGGTTTTATACAAATTACTTAAACAGAGAATATTTGTTTTCAGTTTGAATCCGATCATTTACAAGTACACACTTAAATGTTTATAAAGGTATATGGCTCATAAATGTGTGACAAGTATTCGCTGAGTTTTGTTTCAGTTTATAGATGTGCTCAAGAAAAAAAAGTTCACCGCGACGGAGAGGCAGAACGCACACCCTGTTTATTTTCTTTATTTTACAAAAGCACAATGTTTTGATTTGATTGTAAGTGGACACATACAAAAGTAGAAATATCACAGATTCTTTTTTTATATTTCTTTTTTCTGTATGACCATAAATGACGGATTAATTAAATTTTATAGTGCTACAATGTGGAGAAAATCCAGCAAAACGCGCCCGCGCGTTTGCCGACCTCAGAGGGTTAAGTATGAGGCAAACCACTCTAAAGCTAGGCCCTGGACTCCAACAACACACTCAAGTATTTTCAGAAGAATATTATGATCAATAGTGTCAAATAGAGGGTCAGAACTACCCTCCGGCAGCTCTTTGAGTGCTTTGGCCTGATATACCTGCAGGAGGGCCATAGAGTGCAAGGTGGAGAAGCCCTGTCCAGCGGCGATGTAAGCCTTAACATGGCCGGGAACTTACAAACCTTGGATGGGAGGCATGGGCAACCACGCCAGGCAGCAACACTTTGCAGGCATAATTGCATCACAACTTCACACTCCAACTAGGGGATCTCCATGTACCCTTAGGCCGCCCCACCATCGAGGGTAGTGAGAGCGTAGGAGGCAGTGGAGCAGTTTCAGGCAGAAAAAAGTGCCTTCCACGACTTTGTGACCCCCTCATGCTCTTCTGGAAAGAAAGGAACCGGAGTGGGACTTTGCTGTTCAGCTCCACCCTGAGGAACCGACACAACCCGGTTCCTCAAAAAAAATAAAAAAATAAAAAATAATTACGAGGTGGCTAATTCGTACGAATTCATATGATCTCACTCATACGAATTGGTACGATTTTTGCTAAATCATACATATTTGAAGAATTGCCCAATTCATATGAATTCGTACGAATGACCCTGACCCCGCCCCTAAACCTCCCTATAACCGGGGTTTAGACAAATCGTACGAATTAGACACCTTTTACTCACTCATACGAATTTGTACGAGTTGGTTGTATGAGATAGCGTTGAATCGTTCACCCTTGAGCGTTCAGGGCACGGTGGAGGGTTCAACTTGAGCCGATGCTCACAGCGGCCCAGGAAAGCATGGCTGTCAGCTCTGGGTCAGACTCAAACAACACTACTCTTCTAACACGCAGTCAAGCAGCAGAAGTAACAGTAACTAGAAGTGTTTTTGTATCTATTTCTCATTTGATTTTATAAAAGTTCAACACTTTAAGTAAATGTTAGAGGTGAATTACTGAATGATCAGCTGTTAGTCTTTATTGTCTTCTGTTCATCTTCTGTCTCTCTGTTCAGTCTCATGTGTCTCTCTGTGGGTTTCCTGATTACGTGTGTTTAATTAAACTGAACTGAGACCCTGAACCTTCACATGTTTTCTGTGGCTTTGAGCAGGACGGAAAAAAACTGCCTGTTCATCACACACATATACAAAACACCTCCAGTGTTCATGAGAAACTTTCTGACCAAAACTTTTGCATAAATTAAAAATAATTTCCATTGATTGAATATCACAATAAGAAATCATTTCAAAAGATGAAAATGAAAAAGATGAACTATTGATGAGACTTTAAATAACCTGATTGTTAGTAGTTTATATGCATATTTCGATCAGTCCTGAATGTGATACAAAGTAAAACACATAACATTATTAGTCAGATTTCAGACTCAGACTTTCTCCTTTGCAGAGTTTAAACTTTTCTCGCTGTCTTATATGATATTAATAATCATTATACTGTATACTGTATCAGTCATCAGTAGGAAAACTAGATTCAGTCAATGCCATCCCATGACAATATTTGACATTTAAAATATAATATAAAATAAATAAATAATAATCTCTCTGATTCTACAACTTTAACAGTTGTGAGTAATAAACAAGAAACAATAACACAATTGCATATATATATATATATATATATAGTAAATATATACAGTATTGTATATATATATATATATATATATATATATATATATATCTACATACAGTATATATATAGTATGTATTGTTTCCCAATGTTTATTTTTCAATTAATAAAATATGTTTCTACAGTAAAACTTACATCAGAAAAATGATGTCAGTCCCAACAGAGCAAGAGAGAACTAAAAAGAAACAACATTAGCAAAAAGTCTCTTGCATGTACAAATCTAAAGCAGATCAAACACAATCAATATTCAGAGAGATGAGGAAGAGAAAAAAGTAAGAGCTGCTGTTAAAAAGCCTTTATTAACAAACGTGTCTCTGCATTTGGAGTGGAAACAAGACAGTATTTTCTAGAAGTGTCACGTAGGTGATGTATTTCCTGTTTTATTCACACCCTCAGATAAACTGAGCTAACACACACCAATACACCTCAGATACAACTGTACTGATCAACCCTGTCAATAAAACATATCTTTAACACTAAATTATGGATTAATTACCTTTTCATCAATAAAATGTGAGCATAAGCGTAAAAAAAAAAAAAAAAAAAAAAAAAAAAAAAAAAAAAAATATATATATATATATATATATATATATCATAGTCTATTTGTTTAAATACTGGTGTAATGTGTGCTGATCTGTGATCTGTTATAAGTGAGTTAGTTGAGTCTCATGCGGTGATTGACCGTGGCGTAATCAGAGTAAAGCTCGTTCTTACTGACAGTGACTGAAGCTTCACTGAGAGACTCTTCATGCTTCTGGAAACTGACAGACGCGTACAGGAGCTCATGAGAGAGGACTGTGGGTAACTGTGCAGTAGACTGAACTGAAGTGTGTGTGTGTGCGTCACCTCGTCTCTTGTGTCTTAATTTACACACAGTCAGAGTGAATCCACCAATCAGCAGCAGAATCACACACACACAAATAATGATGAACATGGAGGAATCTGAAAATCAAACACATACACATACTAGTGTTAATTAACATTCACACATTAGGAAATACGTTGGATAGACTATTGATTGATCGAATGAAACTAAATTATGGGAAAAATTTGCACATTTGAATCCCTCTTCTGCAGTCTTACACATACAATATGTTCTATTTCATCTGTCTCTGAGTCTCATGTGTCTCACAGTGGGTTTCCTGAGACTCTGAACTTTCAGCTCATTTCTGTGGTTTTGGTGGGAAATGAAAACACTCTATTCACCACAAACACTAAACACCTCCTGCACTCATGAGCAATGTCACAAAATGAGCTAAATAGAGGAATTATATGGAATTATTTTATATGAGATTACCAGGAATCACGAAAACACACAAAATGTCTCAGTTACGTATGCAACCCTAGTTCCCTGAAGAGGGAACGAGACACTGCATCAAAGCGCTGCAGGAACGCTCCTGCATGAGTGCTTCATGAAGCACGTATGGAATCAGTCCAATGGTGAGACGGAATGTCATAGGTGGGTGACGTCATCGACCAGGAAACTATAAAGCACCCCTGAATCACAACTGCGCTAGCTTCTGAAAGGCTGCAGCAAGTCGATCATGGGCATACCGGGAGTATGGCAGGGCGACGCAGCGTCTCGTTCCCTCTTCAGGGAACTAGGGTTACATACATAACCGAGACGTTTTGTGTGTTTTCGTGATTCCTGGTAATCTCATATAAAATAATTCCATTCAATTCCTCTATTTAGCTCATTTTGTGACATTGCTCATGAGTGCAGGAGGTGTTTAGTGTCGAGCTGTGTCGAAGCACTGCGGGAACGCTAATACCCACGTCGCCATAAGAGCAAATGCCCATCTGTGTGAAGTCAAAGCGCAGATTCGGACGAAAGCACCTGTGCCCCTGGAGTGGAGCTGAGGTTCAAGATCATAGAATCTAACGAATGTGTGTGAGGACCAGCCTGTCGCATCACAAACGTCATGAAGTGAAACTCCAGACAATAAAGCTTTAGAAGCAGCCATACTCCTAGTCGAGTGAGCTCGTACATCAAAAGGTGAAGGCTGACCAGCCGACTCATAAGCAAGTGAGATAGCCTCAACTACCCATCCTTGCTCATCCTCTGATTGACACAAACAAACAGCTGTTCAGATTTCCTCCACAGGGCAGCTCTGTGGATGTTAGCATCTAATGCCCTAACTGGGCAGAGTATATTTAGTTTCTCTTGGTCTGACGTCAGAAAAGGAGGAGGACAGAAAGCCTGCAGTACTATTGGTCTAACAATATTAGTCGCGACCTCAGGAACATAGCCCAGTCTAGGATGGAGAAAAGCCTTTACCATGCCAGGCGGGAATTCCAGGCACGAGGGAGAAACCGAGAGTGCTTGAACATCTCCAATTTTCTCGAGAGAAGAAATAGCAAGAAGAAAGATAGTCTTGAGAGTAATGAATTTCTCAGAAACTTCTTCAATGGGCTCGAACAGAGCTAGGGAGAGGCCTCCCAGCTGAGAGAATCTAAGCGATATGAGGAGAAAGGCGTGCCTGCATCGTCGTCAAATCCCAAACCACGCCCAGAAAAGTGGTCCTCTGTAGAGGAGATAGCACACTTTTCTTGGCATTCAGCCTCAACCCCAACTTCTTGATGTGAGCGAGAACGATATCTCGATGCCGAACTGCCTGATGCTCCGATTGAGCTAGAATCAACCAATCGTAGATATAATTCAAAATGCGGATGCCCTGGAGTCGCAGCGGAGCCAGAGCTGCATCCATACATTTCATAAATGTGCAGGGAGATAGATCTAGGCCAAACGGAAGAACCTGATATTGGTATGCTTCGCCCCCAAAAGCAAACCTCAGGAACTTCCTGTGTTGTGGAAGGACGGAAACATGGAAGTAGGCGTCCTTTAGATCTATCGTGACAAACCAGTCCTCGGATCTGATTTGTGACACGATCTGCTTGAGAGTGAGCATCTTGAATTTGAGCTTCTCTACTGTGCAATTTAACAGGCGCAGATCTAAAATTGGACCCAACCCCCCCATCCTTCTTTGGAACAATGAAGTACCGGCTGTAATGTGCTCTTTGATACCAATCTTTCATTTGACAGTCACGTGTCTAGTATCTGTAAAACCGCATTTTTCCATCTTAAAAATATATCTAAATTACGTCATATGCTCTCAATGACAAATGCAGAACAATTAGTTCATGCGTTCATGACCTCAAGGCTAGATTATTGTAATGCTCTACTGGGTGGTTGCCCTGTACGCTTAATAAACAAACTAGTTCAACAGCTAGTTCAAAACGCAGCAGCTCGAGTTCTTACCAGAACCAGGAAGTATGACCATATTAGCCCGGTTCTGTCAACACTGCACTGGCTCCCTATTAAACATCGCATCAATTTTAAAATATTGCTGATTACTTACAAAGCACTAAATGGTTTAGCTCCGCAGTACTTGAGCGAGCTCTTAACGCATTATAGTCCTTCACGTCTATTGCGATCTCAAAATTCCCATAAATCCTGATGTACTCGTTACATCATAAGATGAATGGCGTCTACGCTAATATTAGTCTCTCTGTTTATCCCGAGGTTTACCGCAGTCTGCCGGATCCAGGCTGTATCCAGATCTGATGAAGGACCTGCGCCTGGACGCGACGGCAACACAGTCCTAAAGTGTCAACTATAGTCTCTCCCCTGTGAAGGCCACCCTCCCCTCCCTTTACCTCTCTACAGATAAAGCGTTGTCGGGATGATTCCGGTTTGCGTGGCTACGTGGAAGCGATAACAAATTATAATTATTCTGTATTATAAATTATATATATATATATATATATATATATATATATATTTAAAGGCCAGACAAGAATATACATATATATACATATATATATATGTGTGTGTGTGTGTGTGTGTAAAAGACTCCTGCCTAGATTCAACTAAGGACAGAAAAAAACACTTTCAGACAATGATTCACACAGAGCACTTGCTGAAGGCACAGAAGCTAGCGCAGTTGTGATTCAGGGGTGCTTTATATTTTCCTGGTCGATGACGTCACCCCCCTATGACGTTCCGTTTCACCATTGGACTGATTCCTACGTGCTTCATGACGCACTCATGCAGGGGCGTTCCTGCAGCGCTTTGATGCAGCTTGAGTTCCCTTGAAAGGGAACTGAGCAAATGCAGAAAATAGTGTTCATATTTGACAGTGAAATAAAATAAACACTCTTACCTTTATTCTTATCATTGTTGATGTTTAAATGCACTTTAGTGATGATGTGCGATCCACACCAGTATATCCCAGAATCCTCTTCTCTCAGATCAGTGATGTTTACAGTAAAGACTCCAGTAGAAACTTCATCACTGAAAGAGAATCGATCATCTCTGATCGTCTCCAATGAAACTCCATCCTTCACACACATGGAGGGTTCATGTGCTTTGCAGAAGCATTTCTGATGTTCATCATGATGTTTGCACTGGATTGACACGTCGTCTCCTTCATACTTAGTCAAGTTCAGCTCTGGAAATATTAGAAATATAAGAACATCAATTCACAGCCATAGTTTCACATATTCAGATGTATAAACCTTCCTCACCCTCGTTCATGATGACGATCAGATGAGTGTAAAGATAATTCACGTCTCTCTCTAATGTCACTGCACACCAGTATTTCCCAGCATCCTCTGCTGTCAGTCCAGTGATGGTCCCAGTGAAGACACTTGCAGTGACGTCATCATTCAGAGTCAATCTGTCAGTCTTGGTCTCTTTCTCTTCTCTCACAGTCTCATTGAGAGTATTTCTATCTCTAGTGGAGCACTTCCCCTTACAGAGAGACTTTGACTTTGATTTATAGATTGAATCATAAGGGCAGAAGATCTCAGCAGATTCTCCTTCACGTCTCACTACTGGAGCCACTGCAAACAAAGAACAGTTATATTTTAGTGCTTATACAATATTTCTGTATTTATGTACAACAGACACTGATTTTAGAAAATGTTATGTAAGATTTGATTTAAAGGTTGTTTTACTTACTACCAATATGTAGGTGAACAGTATTAATAATGGAGTAACTGTACGAGTGTCTGTTGATCCAAACTCCACATAAATAAACTCCTCCATCATCTGGAGTCACAGCAGAAATTCTCACACTGAAGAGGTTTTTATGTTTGTCATCAGAAACACTGAATCTTTCGGTCTTCTTCGAGGTGCTGTAGATCATCTCAATAGAGTCTTTTCCTTCTTTGAATATGATCTTGGGATCATTAATATGATTCTGTGAATATTCACAGCTGAAGGTTGCAGTTTCTCCAATATTCACCATCACTGTCTTTGACATATTACATAAATCTGTTGTTTACAAAATAATAATAATAATAATAATTTATACAGGCTTTAAAAAGATCAGGAATTTTTCTACACCAAGACTTTGATCTTAAAATGACTGACCTTCTTCCACATTTAAAGTCATATCTATACCTCACTTGTAAAGAACACCAATCCAGTATTCTCCAGCGTCATGTTCATTCAAACATCTAATGTAGATCATAAGGTTTCCCTCATTATTTTGAAACATTGTGAATTTTCCATTATTGATCCATTTATCATGTTTCATATCATTCATTATACGTCTCCACTCAGGTAATTTGTTAAAGCTTTTAGTATTTTCACTGAACCAAGTCTTCTGTGAATCAACAAGAAGACTTCCTCCAGAATATCCAGTGACACTGACGCATCTCACTGCACCTGTCAATCAGATTGATACTGTGATCAGAAACCTCATGAACAGAAAACAGCATCATTACTGCAGTGATGAAAGAGAAAAGCTCTGACCTGAGATCAGGGAGAAAGTGAAGAAGATGAGGAGGATCTTCATTGTGAGTTGAGTTCAGTCTTCTTTATGCTGAATGTTCTCTGTGTGAATCTCTCTGTCTCTACATCTGTCTGCTTTAGTTCCTTCCTCTTTCTTCAGCTCTTTATCAGTAATGATCAGCTTTACTGGCTCCTCCCACCATCAGCACTGACTGAATATTACATTAATCACACTGAAAGAGCGCCACCTAGTGGAGGTTACAGTGTCTGAGACTGAGAGCTCATACAGGCTTCATCTTCTCTATAGAAGGACAAATGACACTGAACATAATTCATAAGCATTATTTAAATCTTCCTCTAGAGGGCGACAGTATAATCTACATGTAATGTGTCTATGGGTGGCCTCATTAAACTTACAAGACACTTTCAAGATTAAAATGAATTAAAATAAAAGGTTAAAACAACAAACATAATGAAAATGCTAAAAATGCAAGATATAGTGCACAATATACCATATACAACTGACATAATTCGTACATCAGGATATGTTGAGTTACAAAGGCTGATTCACTCTAATATACAGAAACATCTTGATTGATTTCATGTCTTTATGAAACAGCTTCATCTTCCTGAGACTCTGGGAAAAAAAAATGCATTTGTTTTTTGACATCTTTATCAGCAGTCTAGTGAAGTCAGCTTTATTTATGAAGCAAGTTATGCAGTTCAGATAGTTTCAAAGCACACCAGTCAATCTCGAGAATCTCTAATGGTGACCAAACATTTTCAATAAAACATCAACATCTAAACCTCTGTTAACTCTCAAAAAGAACTGTACTTCTGTCATGATAACTCTCGGAGTGATTCGCATGGTAATGGATATGGATACCCGATTCCGACACGGTTGGATATTTTTCACCCGTTTGAGCAAAATTTGTGGGTACCCCGCGGGTACCCGAACCCGTGCAGGACTCTACCGCAGCAGCCTCCAGCCAAGCCTCAGCATAGAGCCGGCCGCAGTAGGGACGCCCAGCCCGCTCCAGGCGCTGCCAAGCCAGGTGGCAAGAGATAGCGAAAGCGTTCCTGAGCAGGCCTCTCAGGGATGGAGGAGGATGCTCTTGGAGTTGGTCACCGATCCACTCCCTCCCCCTGGTGGAGGGCCGGGTGGAGTCTTTGTTTGTGTGTGTGTCTGTTCCGCCGCTAGCTCCCAAAACAGCGGAGCTGGCGGTACCCACACTTCAAAGAAAGAGCAGTTCCTCTGTTCCTGAGTCCCAAGAGGGCCAGTCTGGCGGTGTGCGACCCTGTAAAGCCTTGCACCCCTCAGCTACCTCTTGTGTCACCAGTCAGTTAGTGCAGTTCGAGGACCCGGTCACGCCTTCTCATGCACTCTCTGCTGCCATGTAGAGACAGATAAGTGTTGCACTACACACTCAGACCCCGCTTAGGGCCGCCTTCGGGCCTTTCGAGCTGGGTCCCTTGTCTCTACCTCGCTGCCTCACTCTGAGTACGTCTGTGGTACTCCTGGTCCCCCTGCGTCGGTCCGTTGAAGCATTAGATGGTTCTCCCGACCGATCCAGCCGGTTCCTCCGTGCCAGCAGACTCGGCTAGACGATTTAGTTCGTCAGGCGCCGCCCATGCTCAGCGCTATTTGTTACACTTCAGTGTTTCCGAATGTGCGTCTGTCGTGCGCATGGTCATCGCATTCCTACTGGTGAAGGATGCGATTGAGCCGTTCCTCCAGCCGATATGAAAGCCGGCTTCTGAACGTTGCCCGCACTTCATTGTACTCAAGTAAAGATGAGTTACAACCATCTTGGTTATGTGTCTCTTGATTCGGGCCCTTTTTTAAGCTTCCATTCAGGTTACAAACACAGAAACTCATTCCCAGTGCTCCGTCCCCAAGATTGGTCTGCAGCATTCGACCTGAAGGACGCGTACTTCAGATCTCTACCCTTCTGCAACGCAGGTCAACCTGTGCCCTTGCGTTGAGGGGTCGAAGTCTCAGTAGAAGTCCCTCCCTTCGAGCCAGTTGGTTCTTCAGGTCAAATGGAGAAGAGTAAACTTGTCCATGGGCTGAAGGTCTCTTTTCCGGTTTGGAGGTGGACTTGGTCTACATGTTCCTCACCAGGACATGTCCGCTCTGTGCTACATAGAAGTGAGAAAGGGTATGGACATATGTAGTACGACATATGGAATGTCACTGAGGAGGCTCAAGCCGATAACAGAGGGGAGACGCAACCGGTTAACTGTTATTCTCCACATGTTACCTTCCTACGGGCAGGATGTGGTTTCCGCAGTGTATGCCTTCCAATGAAAGGTTAACGCTTTCCTAGTGGTCTTGTGGAACAGCAGTGACTTTCCTGGCCTAAGCCCTGTCCTATCTCCGACCTCAATATGCGGGAGGGTCAGGAGCCTTTTGTCTAGGCACTGGAAGGTGGCAGCACTAATGGCGTTTTAATAGGGATCCCAATCAGTCGATGAACGACTGAAAGGGAACGTCTCGGTTACGTATGTAACCCTCGTTCCCTGAAGGAGGGAACAGAGACGTGGACCCGTCGCCACTATTGCTGGACCACCGCTGACCGGGGTCCGCTCGGCTCCTCTGCGAAAAACATCTGGTGCGTACATGCACTTCCGTATTTATACCCGCGCTGCGGGGCAGAGCGTGAGATGGAATTCACGCATGCCAGTGTACATTGGCTAATTTTAACAATACTCGAAGATGACAGGCTCCCAAAGCGTGATCCCAATCAGTCAACACGTCGACTACGTCTCTGTTCCCTCCCTCAGGGAACGAGGGTTACATATGTAACCAAGAAGTTTTGTTTGCTCTTTAAAACATTCTTGTAAACATTTAAACATGAATTTACAGATTCTTCATTTCACTGTTTATCATCTGTTTGCTGTCTGATGATGATGCTCACACCCAATATCACAAACACAATATCAGAAACATTTCACATTCATCACATCTCTGTCTAGGCTGACAAATATGTTAAGCTGAATTCAGAAAAGCGAACTATATATTACTCTTACTGCCATATAAAGATGACACTGTGATACTTAGCCATAGAGAATGTAATGATGATAATGTGCATCCAAATAAAATACAGCAAAACTACATTAAAACCCGGAGTTGTCGCTTGTTTAAAGTGGTATAAACAATACAAATGTCTGTCAATCTCTGTCATTGATTTGTGAACTCATTGTTTTTATTTAGTTTGATCTGAAAAGTAAAATTGTCAAATCACACAGATAATTTGTAGATCATAAACATTTTTTAGTCTTTTCCTCAATTCATCACTTTCAGTAAATGTTGAAGGTGAATTACTGAATGATCAGCTGTTAGTCTTTATTGTCTTCTGTTCATCTTCTGTCTCTCTGTTCAGTCTCATGTGTCTCTCTGTGGGTTTCCTGAGTACGTGTGTTTAATTAAATTGAACTGAGACCCTCAACCTTCACCTGTTTTCTGTGGCTTTGAGCTGGATGGAAAAAACTGTCTGTTCATCACACACACACAAAAACACCTCCAGCGCTCATGAGAAAAAAAAAAAGAAAAAAAAAAATATATATATAGTCGATTAAATAATCTAAAAAACAGTAGTCTCCAGATGACCTATTACTTCCAGTGAGATTCTGAAGTGTGAATGTGATGGACACTTTACCTATGAGGCCTCAGGAGAGGATTTATGAATGACAGTGAAGCAACGATGACGCTGATCATGGTGATACATAATCTTTTTTCATACAAAATTTTTTTAATGGTCATGAAGTAAGTTCAAACTCAAATGAAAGTATAAATTAATTATTTGAGCAGCCTTGGTTCGACAAAAAAGCATATTTTTTCTGATGAAATGGAGTAAGAGTATTTGAAAATTGTTTGAAAGACTATGACGAAGATTCAAACAAAATAGTCTTTAATCTAAAAGTCCAACGAATACAGGAGAATAACAGGGAAACACAAACACATAACTGTGACGACACACAGCAAAATCCCCAGAGTAAAATTAACTCTGTTCAGAGAACATTTGGTCCCTCTCTACAGAGAGTTAAAATAACTCTGAAACAGAGTAAAAGTTAATGAGATACTTAAGTGATTAATTAAGTGATGATTGGGCATTAATGATGAACACCTGCTGTTAACAAGTTCTCAGCAGAGGAGGATTCAACAACTCCATAAACAGCATTACCAGCTTCACTTATTACTAACCAGACTGACTTTATTTCTGTCAGACGTCTACAGAAGTTCGTATTGAGAATTGAGGTTTAGATGTTGGCGATTTATTGAAAATGTATGATCACCATTATCGTGATGAGTGTTTCCTTTAGTTGGGCAGTTTGACTCTAGCTTATTTTTTTGTGTGTTTGTTGTTTTTGTAACAGCTTTTACCAAAACATGTAATTTGTTGCAAAGAATGCCAGATGCAAAGATGTTCAGGTGATCTAGTTTTCAACAACAAAAAGTAGAATGATGCGCTTATATCATCACTGTCCAAAAGTGGTCATTTGATGTTAATAGATTATATTCACAAACAATACTCTCTTGCCACAGATTGGACATTTTGAATTTTTTAAATAAATAATAGGGGAAAAAAAAATTCTAAGACACAGACATCAAGAATCAGCATATGAATCTCAACAATGGTGACATGTTTCATGCCGCAATGCATCCTGCACACTAAAAAATAAAACATTGGGTCAACAAAAAAAAATATGTTAACGTTTTCCACTAGAATTTTTATGTTAAGACTGCTGGCAGAATTACATTAATTCAAAGCGATGTTTTGAGTACGGTTAATTACTTTTTTTTGGCCACAATAAAACGCATTTCTAAGTAACACGAACTTAATAATTTTCAACATGAATGCAAGTAATTAAGTTGATCCAACATAATGTTTTAAGTTAGGTGAAGCAGTTTTTTTGGCCACAATAAAACACATTTCTAAGTAACATGAACTTAATAATTAAGTTGATCTCTGCAAGAGTTAAGTTGAGCCCTTTTGTTTTTATTTGAAGTTAATTACTCTTTTAAACATACATGTAACATTCATCTTTTAATATATTTCCCTTTCAAAAGATTTAAATGAACTGTATTACCATGTCCTTTCTAATACAACGTAAAGCATACATTTTCTTAGAAATCAACCTATAGCCGACTTATCACTTCAAATCAAACATTCAATTGAAATGTATGGTCACTACACTGTCATTGGACAGGAACACAGAAAACATTTCATCACTGGATAGGTTTCGTTCGTTTATTTAAAGTGTGGTTTATGTCAGCTGAATGTGCGGAACGCTTTTCAGAGAAGATAAGGCAACGTTATTTTAGTACAATTAACACCCAGCGGTAGCTAAGGGGAAAAAATCTCTGAATGCTTCACGTGAAACTTCGGTCTTCCGACCTATTACCATCGTGTCAATTCTCTATTGATTTTGATGGTAATATCAGTTTTGATTAACGTTAATATGCGCGAGGAAGGGAGGGAGAACAAGACAGTTTGAAGACTGTGAGAGTGCGCGCGCGTGGCCGGAGGAGGGTCTCTCTCGCTCTCTCTCTCTCTGCTCGTTCTCTCAGTAAAATGCGCGGGCGCCTGTCACAATTGTAAACAATAAAAACGAAATTTGGAAAACTAAAACGGAATTCATAGGGCCCTACATAACTCCGACTTGTTTTGAGCAAAGTATCTGAACAAATAGCGTAGCTACTAGCCAACTTTACCTCGGCACACAGACTAACGTATAGCCATCAACACTGCTCAAATTTCAGAGTAAGGACTTCCAGATTTCGGTATTCGGTTACAGTAGGCTATCACCAACAGAATCCTGAGCGAATGCGAATATGTGTAAGCATAAAATTACTTACCATTCACCACATTACGCTTCAGCGAGTTTCAGCTGTGGCCACACTCATCTGGCCTTAAACATGCACACGGAAACTGTGGACCGTTTACACGTCATCAAATTGTTTTTTACATTAACAGAACTTAAAATTAAATTAATTTTTGATCAACTGAAAATGTTAAACTCTGACAAGTCATGATAGTATGTTTAATCAATAGGCATAATTTGTGTGTCATCCCAGCTCAATAAAATAACAATTACAAGTAAAAAGTCTAACAGTATCTCAGAACTTGATTTTTTATTTCACAACAATATATATATATTTAAGTAATGACTAAAGGTCCTCTGAATTAGTTTTTAGAGTGTGGGAGCCATGAGTTTTATACTGTTGTGGCTCCCAGCATGCATTGCAGCATGAAGCATGTCACCATTGTTGAGATTCATAAGATGATTATTGATGTCTTTGTTTAAAAAAAAAATTCCCCCATTATGTATTTTAAAAATTCAAAATGTCCAATCTGTGGCAAGAGAGTATTGTTAGTGAATATAATCTATTAACATCAAATGACCACTTTTGGACAGTGATGATATAAGTGCATTTTTTTACTATCTGCTGTTAAAACCTATATCACCTGATCATCTTTTTTTGGCTTTCTTTATAACAAAGTACGTGTTTTGGTAAAAGCTGTTACAAAAACCACAAACTTGCAAGAAGAGTCAAACTGCCCAACTGAAGGAAACACTCATCACTATAATGGTGATCATACATTTTCAATAAATCATCAACATCTAAACCTCTGTTAATTCTTAATAAGACCTTCTGTAGACGTCTGACAGAAATAAAGTCAGTCTGGGGTGCGTTTCCCGAAAGCATCGTTGGCCAACTATGGTCGCAAGTTCCGTCGTTACCAATAGAGTTCAATGGACATCGCGATGAACTTGCGACCATAGTTGGCCAACGATGCTTTCGGGAAACGCACCCCTGGTTAGTAATAAGTGAAGCTGGTAATGCTGTTTGTGGAGTTGTTTAATCCTCCTCTGCTGAGAACTTGTTAACAGCAGATGTTCATCATTAATGCCCAATCATCACTTAATTAATCACTTAAGTATCTCATTAACTTTAACTCTGATTCAGAGTTATTTTAACTCTCTGTAGAGAGGGACCAAATGTTCTCTGAACAGAGTTAATTTAACTCTGGGGATTTTGCTGTGCACCGAACAATGAACACAGGGAACACCGGGCTTAACCCTCTGAGGTCTGGGGTGTTTTTGGGGTCCTTGAGATGTTCTGACATGCTGACATTTGTGATTTTTTCAGTTGCTTATAAACATATCAATGGCAAAAAAAAAATTACACTCTATTTAGCACAAACAGGACTACCATGATATGTGAGCCACATGTATGTACATGTTTTCATTTTTGAGAGAATAATGTTTATGCATGGTTATTGAAAAAACTAAAAATTAAAGTTTCTGAAATAAGGCCACAAAACACATACTAAATATATGTCAATAGGACTTTTGACTAATGGATGTCGTCGCCTAGTGTTTTTTCTTCAAAACGATGTGAAAATCATCCTGCCTAATCATTCACATAAAATGATACATTGATTTAAGTTTTGTGAAACACTTTTAGTTTGGAAAGGCAATATGCGGATGGGACGTAAACAATCATGCATATTTAGTAGTTCACACCTGATGAGACAATGGCCCTGCATACTTAATGAGCCATTCATTCAGGTGTGTCACCTATAGCTAACTTAAATATACAAGCTTCATAAAAATGATCATTCTAGAAGAAAATTTCAGATGGCATTTAGAGGCTTTTGCATCTGAACTCTTCATATATACACACACACACACACATACATATATATATATATATATATATATATATATATATATATATATATATATATATATATACATACACATCAGTGATGCGCGGGTTGATCCGAAATGAGCGGGTGCCTGCGGTCACCCGCGGTTACTTGTCATCTAAAAATATTTTTAATTATATTCGGGTTGCGGTCGGTCGGGTCGTTTGAAATAAAGATGCCAATTAAACCTTTGTAATTTATATAGTACAAGAGAGCATATGAGTGGAGTGGAGCGTTGAGAATCTCCGCTCATCACTCACGGAACTGTTCACCCCTCCGCTCCCCCGCTCAAAGCTACATCAGGCCGCTCCGCTCATTATCGCTCAGCGCTCAACGAAGTTTGCTCCGCGCTCCACTCAAATCGCCCCCCGCTCGCTCCAAAAAAGGAAAAAAAATCTACATGCATATCACTTTTAGCTTAGACCACAGCCTTACCTCCTAAAGAACTAATGAGCAACAACAACATTTTTTCAAATAGAAATGTTTTATTTCAAATTACAAATTAGGCCTATGTAAGAAGGAATAGCCTACAAAGTCCTGTAAAATTAAACGAATAAATGGGCCTAATAATATAAATAACAATTATATAAACAAAAATACAGCCTGCATACAAATTTTAAAAGTAAATTTACTATTAGGCCAGAATTTTGATAAGTGAACTTTTGCGCAACGCGCACGATTAAAATTTAAATGGGCTTATCCTATATCCATTGTAGGCCTACACACAAACTGCTGTAAAATAAAACGAATAAATGGGCCTAATAATATAAATAAAATTTATATAAACAAAAAATATATATAAAAATATACGTAAACGTTTTAAAAGTAGGCTAAATTAGATGTACCGCATGGCGGTACAAAATATGACCGCCGCTCAGGCCTGCACTGGCTTTCCACAAAAATAAATGACGTGGAGCAATTTGGCTGTATTGCGTGTTTATGTATATAAGTTGTATATTTTAAAAGACTGTCTGGAGTATTCCTGTGGATCATGGATAATTTAGAGTTTTGTAATTATTTGCCATTACTATTTAAGTTTTATATCAAAAGTCATTAGTTTAGACACTTAACATCCATAATGTGAAAACGTCACATCCATAACAGTGGTTTTCCCTACATAATGTATTACAAAAATGAGTTTCAAAAACACACTTATTGTGTTCAAGCAAGTCTTTTTCATGCTACATCGGCAGTTTGTTTAATAATTCACAGAGTTTGTAGGACACTTGTAAAGTGTGTGTATTTCATGTTATGTCCATAACGCTGATAAAATGTATTCATAGGATGTAAAATATTATATGAAATGTGAGGATTTTTCAAGAATCAGAGGACAGAGGTTACATTAAAAGTTATGTAAATTAATTCACTGATACTAATTTTATCTATGTGTAGCAGGATGCAGTTGTTTGGATCATGCCTCCCTATGTGACGCTTAATTTGCTGCAGCTGTGAGTGATTCTGGGCAGTTAACTTTGAGCCAATCGCGAGGGCTACACCCCTTTATAAACCGGGACTTTTCTTTTGACAAATGATGTCACCGGTATGCGACTTGTCCTGTTTACCTGCCCAGAGACCTGATGTCTGCCTGGTTATCTGTCTACCGTAGCGCCGCAGGTATGGTTAGCTTCGTTTCTCTTTCCACTCCTTAACTTTATAACGTGGGCTTATAGGGAATGTTTCATGCTATAGAATCCCCGGTGTGGCAGCAGCCCTTTCACCAGCTGAGTGTGCGCCCTGTTATCAGTGATCAGAGCTCAGGGCCTGTGACGCAACGCTGTTAATCATAGGGAGTGCTGTTTAACTGGGGGTGCGGCCGCCAGTTGGCTACATCGACGCTGAACATCTGCTGCTTTGCTTATACTCTTTACGTTACATGTTCACGGATTTACGTCGTACCCGACTGCCTTTTCACACTGGACCGAGGAGTATTGAACTTCATTATTGGCTCAAGTTAACAGGCTGTTGGTTGGCGGGTAACATCGTTGCCTGTTTAACACTGTTTGATTCTTCCTGTCATTGTTGTGAATCAGTGTTTGAGTATCGAGTGTTTGATGGACTGACACCAAGTTAATTGTTTTGTTTATTTCTTTTAACTCTTGTATGGAGGCCTTTTCTTGCTGCTGATATCCAAGAGGATTGGCCTAATTTTGATTTCTTTTGTTTGACCTTTTTATGTGATTTGTCCATGTTTAATTTTTTTTTTTTTTATTTATTGTGTGATTGTGAGTGTTCACATTGATAATCCAAGTACCACCTTGGGCTTTAGAACAGGTGGCTTATTAGACATTGTGTATTGTGGTTTTTTTTTTGTGTAATTTTGTTTACTTCCATGTCCAGGTGCTGAGAACTGCCAGTGGGAGCAGTGCCCCTTGTGGTGGCGGGTCCCTTGGTGTGCTGTGGCTGCGTGTTCACCAAGTGTGGTAATTTCTCTTGCGGTGTGTGTGCGAAATTTGACACGTGTGATTGGGGTGTTTTTTTTTATGAATGCTCATTGCTCGAGCCACTAGCCTCCCACTGGTAAGATTCCGCCCTATTGCCCTCTCTCGTATGTGTGCGTTGCGAATAGTATAGTGAGGAGTGAATATTGTGTTTTGTTATTTGATTTGGTGTACAGTGCATGTTTGTTGTGAAATCTCAATCATTGTCGAAGTGAAAATAAATTCTATTTTTGTACTGGAACACTGTCTCTGGCTATCCATCAACGAACTTGAGTGCCTTGGTTGAACAAAATAGCTAAATCTTTGGGTGAAATTCCCATCGTGGCGTAGTCTGCAAACTGCCTGGGCTTAAGCCCTGAAAAGTGTATACCTTCGTGCCACATATGTTTAAGGCATTGTATCTACCAATATAAGTCCAACTGTCACATCCATAATGCTGAAACTGTTGTATAATAAAAGGGAAGAACAAATAAATTTGAAAAAATCTGTTTTTTTTTTTTTTTTCAAAGGACCCTCCCATTCAATTTCTACAAACCTCTACCAAACGGTTGAGGTGCCTGTTGATGGTAAAAGTCAGTTATCTGACTTTGGCATGGGTTTGTTGTGTTTTACTGAAATTAAAAAAAAAATTTCCCAAAAAAGTGGTTTTATCTTGTAGCCCTGGTCCCAGAGTTTTAAAAAAACAATGTTAACAAAATTAAACTCATTCCCACTGTACCTAGTAGAACACTTAAGTAAATGTCCCATTGAAATTAATGGGATTTTATGGATTTAGGTGAAGAAAGTGTACACATAATACATTTTGGTCTGTACCATGAAGAGAAAACTGATTCAACTATATAAACTATATATTTTCTGAAAGCGTAGACTCTCAGGATGTGATCTAACATGGCATGAAACATGTCCCACCCACCTCATTAGTATACTGCCCAAGCATAACACATTGGGTATTGATAAATCGGGTATATGGCTGATACCTAAAAAAAGTAGTGTGTGTGTGTGTTTGTGTATGTGTATGTCTGTGTGTGTGTGTGTCTGTGCATGTATGTATGCGTGCGTACATGTGTGTGCGCGTGTGTGTTTGTGTGTGTGTGTCTGTGCGTGTGGATGTCAGTGTGTGTGCATGCTTGCGTTTGTTTGTATTCCTGCATGTGTGTGTGTGACAGTATCATCCTAAACCAGCAACCCTTCGCTCAACAGCACCATCTACAGGCCGATGAGTGTACAGTCACTAAATGTGCACATAAATTAATTTATTTTATACCCCCCCATGGATGAAATTCTACGAAACGTAGCATACCCCCAGAGGATGTCAAGTTAATCATACACATGAAATATGGTGCAGTTCTGAACATCTCATCTGAAGATATGGGCGATTAAAGCAGAATAATATTGCATTTTCATTTTTTATGGGAAGGGGCGCAAATCACAAATGAGTGATTATGGGCTAGGTTGATGTGGGCCCTTAAGACCAACATACCATACAAATTTCTTCATCCTCGGTGCCACGGTTCAGGTAGTTATTTAGGAAAAACTGCCTTTTTTGGGTTTGGGGGGGCCCAGCGCGGGGGAGTGGCCCCCGGGGACCAAACGAAATTTTTCCGTAAAAGTCTAGTGGGGCTACATGCCCACCAAATTTCATGTTCCCCGGTGTTTCAGTGTCCCTGGTATCGTTGACGAAAAATTCAGTAGATGACGAAAAAAAAAAAAAAAAAAAACTTTGACAATCCCTATATGACCGCTTTCGCTAGCTATGCTAGCGGCGGTCATAATTAACTATTAGGCCAACATTCTTATAACTGAACTTTTGCGCAGCGCGCAGGATTACAATTGAAAAATGGGCTTGTATCAATTGTTTGAATATTACGCTATATTTCATTTACACTTTGTTACATGTTACCGTATCCAATTTGCTAACCTTTTGCTTTCTTCCCAGCGTGTTCACATAGCACACTGCATGTTTTCGAGAGATGTGTCTTTTTAGATTCCAAAATGAACACATTCGTTTTCTTCTACCACATTAGTTAGTTTTATATTATAGTACACCTGTATGACTTCTTATTTTCCTTTTTGAAGTAGGCTACTTTTTGAACTCCATTATTGAGCTGAGTTTTGACTGAAAATAGAATCCATCTTGCAGTCATCAACAGTAGACTGAGTCAGGTTTGAATGAGCATGCTTCAGAATCGTGGTGTGCGCAGAGCGAAATTGGAGCGGGAAACAGGGCGACGCTCCGTCCTTTTAAAAATGCCGCTCTGCGCTCTGTCCAAGATCCGCCCGCTCGGGCTCCCCGCTCACTCCCGCTCCACTCCGCTCACATGCTCCACAATTTTCTATGAAATACATAGGCCTACACTTTATTGGCTGAATAACTGGCGCGAAGATGACGCACGAGCTCAGTCTGCAGATGGAGGCGGCAAGAGAAAAGGTGAAGACTGGGGAGTGGAAGCTCCGCAAATACACACAAAGTGTGGGAGACATTTGCCGAAATAATGAAAGATGATGACCAAAGTGCTGGCTTTGTCATGTGTACTTCTTGCTATGCATTTACTGCTTTTAAAAAATGCGGGTCAGGAAGCGGGTCGGGTACAATATTTTCTTCTTTTAATGTACGGTCCGAGTTGCGGGCAGGTTAGTTGAAAACGTCGGTCGGGTGCGGGTTGTTTATACATTGACCCGCGCATCACTGATACACACATATATATATATATATATATATATATATATATATATATATATATATATATATATATATATATATATGCATACACACACACACACATATATATATATATATATATATATATATATGTGTATATATTTATACACAAATATAAATTTTATTTATATTTTTTTATATACATATATATTTTTTTTTTCTTCACAAATTGTGCTTGCAAATTGTATAATATCCCAGGTAAACATGTCTAGTAATTGTGCAGTTAATTATCATACTGTATTTTCAGTTTTGGAATATTTATCCTCTCCCCAAATTTGTTACTAATAAAACACAATACAAATTATTAAAAGAAAAAAATTATATTTACCTTTTAATAGTTTGTTTACATCTACCTTGTAAATATATATATTTTTTATTAAAAAGGTTACAATTACAACTGTAGGAGCCGCATTTGAGTTTATTTTTGGTTTCATAATTTACTTATAATTGTTTTTTCTATTGCATTTGAGTGGTACACCTTCTACAGCCAGAGAGGGCGCTGTCCTATAAGTTGGAGCATGTAGCGCATGAGAGAAGGAGAAGGCGTGCCAGCAGATACAGTCTTTGACCTCGGCCTGGATCTGGGTTACTGGAGCTTGGCCTGTGTGAGGAAGCTGTATTCCAAGCGCTACAAGGACAGTTCTCATTTTTCTTTTGTACTTTATATAATTTGCAATTTGTGCAATAAAAATCTTGGATTTTCTTGGATTCGGGCTGTGAGTCTGACCCTGTACCCGCATTCTCCAGGTGGTTGGAAACAATAAGAGGGGGTTACAGGAAAAACCCAACATTGTTTTTGCCACTACATTTCGTCAAAGACTTGCTGTGAATTTATCAAAGACGGATTTATGTTGGAACTACGCGATATGAAGACAAAGGAAACGTCGGTCTAAGTGTGGCAAGCCAAACAAAGAAACACTTCGATGGAGGTATGTGCTTTCAAAGTGAATAATATTTGAAGGATATAGAAACGAATCTCACCGCAGATTTTTGAGTTGATGAACTGTGATTTTTTTTTTTTGAGTTTCATAAAGTGAGGCCAAACAAATAAGAGCGGTGATAACAGCCAAATTGGAACAAATGAAATGCAACTATATGTTGATTTTTGGAAAGAAAACGAACTGCTTTCTACATTTTTGAGAAATTTTGCATTGATTGAAGCAAGATAAATACTTTCTGAGATTTTTGGGAAGTTTATTTTATTTTATTTTGAGAATAATGGCTGATTCTAACGAAGAAGAAGCAACTCCTGTGAAGGACATGAGTGAAACTGTCGCGCAATTGCGCTCATCTAGAGGAGGAAAAATGTCACATGTAACACGGAGAATGAACATTGTGAATGATTTAATGACTAGTCCGGAATTTCTTGATGAAGTTAAACAAAACATGATTAAGTTTAATGAATTTCTTGAAGAGTTCAAAGCCTTGCATGCCTCCTATAGTGAAATGTTGGATAAGGAAGCAAATCAAGAAGACCACGAAACATGGTATCAGCCTAGATGGGTACAGATAACGGCTTTTATGGCTAACGTTGAAAATTGGATTTCAGCCATAGAAAACCCAGGTTCCCAAGCCATAGTTGAAGCCACCACCTCTTCTGTTACCCAAGTAGAAGATTCTGATACTGATACTGATGCACAATCATTTAGTTCACATACATCATCTGTGTCATTGCGCATCAGTGCAGAGGCAGAGAGAGTGGCTTTAATGGCTAAAGCTGCAAAGCTACAAGAAAGGCATGCAATTGAGGAGCAGGAGCATATTCTAAGAAAAAAGAGAGAAACTTTAGAGTTGCATTCTGAAATTGAAGCCACTACTGCAAAAATTAATTATCTGAAAGAAGCTGAAATAGAAATGTATAAACCTGCCCAGTCTGATGTCACAGTTCAGATGCCTTTGTTGGGTGCCGAAGCAGATGAAGTGAAGACAAAATCAACAGTGACACATGTACCATTGGATGAAAAGCTTGATAGCTCACTTTATTTCCATGACAGGACTTCCCCAGTAGTTAAAACTAGGCCAGGTGTTCAGGTTCAATTTCCTCTTCACAGCAGACCTGATTTCCAGCCCAGAACTAGCGGTGATATCCGACCACAACAACAGCAGACCTCAGCTCACAGTATTCCCTCTGTCATTTCCCAGCCAGCAAGGTCAGTCACAGCCATTCAGTCCACTGTACCTCAAGGGCAAATTCCTACACCCAGTTCAGCACAGGAAAGCCACATGATTAAAATTCTGGAAAAGCAGAGTGAATTAACAAAGATTCTTATGAAACAGCAACTTCTGTCTACACTACCGCAAGGTAGCATTCCACTCTTTGATGGACAAGTTCTTGAGTACAAGTCATTCATTCACTCCTTTGAAAATATGGTTGAAAGCAAAACTGATAACAATAAAGATCGATTGCAGTTTCTTATTCAATATACTAGAGGCCCAGCACAAAGGCTAGTCAAGAGCTGTGAGTACTTGTCACAAGATAGAGGCTACAAGAGAGCAAAGGAGTTGCTAAAGGAAAATTTTGGAAATGAATACAAGATCTCTTGTGCTTACTTGGAAAAAGCCCTATCCTGGTCCCAAATAAAATCTGAGGATTTTAAATCACTACAGGATTATGCCATGTTCCTTAGGAGCTGCTGCAATGCTATGGAGGAAATGGAATATATGGAGGAGCTGGATACAGTATCCAATATGAGAAGCATTGTGCTCAAGCTACCATACAAGCTTCGGGAGAAATGGCGTAACAAGGCTTATGAGCTGCAAGAACAACGTAGTCGTAGGGTAAGGATTTTAGATCTAGTCTGCTTCATTGAAAGACAAGCTCGCATAGCAGCTGATCCAGTATTTGGTGATCTTCAAGATCAGTCGGCTAGTAGAGGAAAGGCTAGATCCCCAGTCAAATCACAGGCCTCGAAGTCATCTGGCAGTAGTTTTGCCACTAGTATAGCTATTGCCCAAAAGCAGATGAAGTTTGATCTTTCTTGCCCCTTCTGTAGCTCAAGACACACATTGGACTTGTGTAAAGACTTTTTAAAGATAACACACAGAGACAAGCTCAGTTTTATAAAGACCAAAGGCATATGCTTTGGATGTCTCTCCACAGGCCACATTAGCAGAGACTGCAAAAGGCGTCTCAGCTGTAAAGTATGTAAGCAAGCTCACCCTAGTGTCCTACATATTGAGGCCAAAGATGGTATCATCAAAAAGGCAGAAAGACCCTCTGATGTTACAGGCAATGCATCAGCAGGGTTATGTGGTCATATAGGGGCCGGAGACCAAGAGAGTGTGCTGTCCATTGTCCCAGTTCAGGTTAAGGCAGCAAAGGGCAGCCAAGTCTTACAGGTGTATGCTCTCCTGGACCCTGGATCCTCCGCCACCTTCTGCTCTGAGGATCTTATGTTTCGGCTCAATCTGAAGGGAAGAAAAACACACATTCTTCTACGCACAATGAATCAAGAAAAAACTGTTCCAACTCATGTCGTCTCTGAAATGGAAGTTTCAGCACTGGACAGCAATAACTTCTTACCTCTTCCTGATCTCTTCACTCAAAAAGAAATGCCAGTTACCACAAACAGCATTCCCAAGCAGAAAGACTTAGCACAATGGAAGTATTTAAGTCGAGTCAAACTTCCCAGCATTAATTCAAAGGTGGAGCTGTTGATTGGCACAAATGCTCCAAAGTGCATAGAACCATGGGAGGTTGTCAATAGTCAAGGTGGGGGCCCCTACGCAGTCAGAACCTTATTGGGGTGGGTTGTAAACGGGCCACTAAGAAGTGCTGATGGCAGTGCAGAGAATGTGACTGTGAATAGGATATCAGTTACAAGTCTAGAACAGCTTCTGATCTCACAGTATAATCAGGATTTCAGTGAGGTAGCATCTGAGGAGAAGAACGAAATGTCAGTTGAGGACAAAAGATTTTTAGAGATAGCCAATGAGGCGGTCTTACAAGATGGACATTACTATCTGAAGTTGCCCTTTAGGAAAACTGATGTCAGCATGCCTAACAATCGCCAAGTTGCAGAACAGCGCCTCCAAACTCTGAAACGGAAAATGAAAAAAGATGAACAATACAAACAAGAATATGTTGCCTTTATCAATGACATCTTTGAAAATCATTATGCAGAGGAGGTCCCAGAGGAAGAACTCACACAGGCACCTGGAAAGGTATGGTACATACCACACCACGGAGTGTATCACCCTAAAAAGAAGAA
Organism: Squalius cephalus; assembly: GCF_949319135.1. Taxonomy (NCBI): domain Eukaryota; kingdom Metazoa; phylum Chordata; class Actinopteri; order Cypriniformes; family Leuciscidae; genus Squalius; species Squalius cephalus. The sequence continues at coordinate 7,387,030 of NC_137123.1, forward strand.
ACTTAGAGTGGTGTTTGATTGTGCAGCTACTTACAAAGGTGTATCCCTCAACACAGAGCTACTACAGGGTCCTGATCTGACCAATTCTCTTGTCGGAGTCATTTGGAGATTCCGCAAAGAACCCATTGGAATTATGGCTGACGTTAAGTCAATGTTCCATCAGGTGGGAGTAGAGAAATCAGGTGTGGACTATTTGCGCTTTCTGTGGTGGCCACAGGGTGACTCCAGTCAAACCCCAAAGGAATACCGTATGCTTGTGCACATCTTTGGTGCAGTGTCCTCCCCAAGTTGCGCAAGTTTTGCGTTACGAAAAACTGCTGATGACAATGAAAGCTGTTTTCCCCTTCAGGTAGCTGAAACAATCCGGCACAACTTTTATGTGGATGATTGTGTTAAGTCCGTGGTTGAAGAGTCTGAAGCAATCCAGCTAGTAAAAGACCTCACTGCACTATGCTACAAAGGTGGATTCCAGCTGACTCAATGGGTCAGCAATAATCGGGCAGTTCTAGCATCCATTCCAAAAGAAAAATGGGCAAAAGAAATCAAAACACTGGATCTTGACAAAGACAGCCTACCAATGGAAAGAGCCCTGGGATTGCAGTGGTGTGTGGACTCTGACCATTTCCAGTTTAACATCAATTTAAGCCAGAAGCCACATACCCGCAGAGGCATACTTTCTGTTGTAAGTTCCATTTTTGATCCCCTCGGTTTTCTTGCTCCTCTCATTCTCCCAGCCAAGCAGTTGCTACAGGAGCTCTGCCAGAGAGGCTTTGGATGGGATGAACCTTTGCCCCAAGCTGTAGTAGACCGGTGGGAAGGATGGACAAACAGTTTAGAAAGAATAAAAAACTTCAGTGTTGCACGTTGTTTGAAACCAAAAGGTTATGGAACAACAAAGTGTGCAGAACTACACCACTTTGCTGACGCCAGTGAGAATGGCTATGGCTCAGTGAGCTACATAAGACAAGCTAATGAACAGGACATTGTACATGTCACTTTTCTCATGGGAAAGTCCAGAGTCCTTCCTTTAAAGAACATCACAATACCACGTCTGGAGCTGGCCGCTGCAGCACTGTTGATAAAAGTGGACAAAATGCTAAGGAGAGAACTACATCTACCCTTAAAGCCCTCCGTTTTCTGGACTGACAGCCAAACCGTACTTAAGTACATTAGAAGTGACACTGCAAGATTTAAAACGTATGTAGCCAACAGGGTCTCGCTGATTCGGGATAACTCGGAGCTGTCTCAATGGAGATACGCAAGAAGTAAAGACAATCCAGCTGATGATTCCTCGAGAGGATTGAGTGCAGATCAATTCATGGAACAAAGGAGGTGGATGCATGGCCCAGAGTTCCTATGGAAACCTGAGGAAAGTTGGTTAGAGGTGGAGGCATTGGGCTCAGTATTACAGGATGATCCAGAGGTCAGGAGAAACACTACTGTGTTTACAACAGTGGTGAACACTGAAACACCCACAGACCAGCTTATTTCATACTTTTCAAATTGGATTAGGCTGCTTAAAGCAGTGGCATGGTACATCAAACTGAAAACGGCCTTGATACTGAGAATCAAAAAACAAAAGGGCTTCCCATCGTATCAAGTCACTACCCGCTCCCGCAGCCAAAAGGTGAGCCCAAAACTACAGGGTTTCAGGACCAAACCTGGTGGACAGGTCCTCACAGTGGAAGATCTCTTACAGGCAGAAAGGTCAGTTATCTCTTATGTTCAGAGGCAAGCATTCCCAGATGAAATTACAACACTGCAAATGACTCCACCTAAAGTCAAAAGGAGCAGCAGGATCTGTAGGCTTGATCCTGTGCTAGATGAAGGCATCTTAAGAGTAGGTGGCCGGATGCATAAATCTGCCATGCCTGATGAAACTAAACACCCCTGTATCTTGCCCAAAGATTCACACATTTCAATTCTTCTTTTAAGACACATTCATGAACGCTGTGGTCACAGTGGCAGGAACCACATGCTCTCAGAGCTCCGTAAGAAGTATTGGATTATTAAGGCCAACTCCTTAGCAAGAAAGGTGCTCTCAAGATGTGTCATGTGTCGACGTGTGAAGGGCAAAGCAGGTGAGCAAAAAATGGCAGATTTGCCGCTAGAAAGAATTCTACCTGACCTCCCTCCCTTTACCAATGTCGGATTGGACTACTTTGGCCCCATTGAAGTGAGGCGAGGAAGAAGCACCATCAAAAGGTATGGAGTTCTGTTTACATGTATGTCTAGCAGAGCTGTTCATTTGGAAGTAGCTTTCTCATTAGACACTGACTCATGCATTCACGCTTTGAGGAGATTTGTTTGCAGAAGGGGGCAGATTAAGCACATCAGATCTGACAACGGAACGAACTTGGTGGGTGCTCAGGTGGAGCTCAAGAAAGCTCTGATGACACTGGACAAGTTGAAGATCCAGGATGCCCTGCTTCCTGATGGAATCGAGTGGAGTTTCAACCCACCAGCTGCATCGCACCATGGCGGAGTCTGGGAGAGGCTTATAAGATCTGTTCGTTACGTGCTGTACTCCACACTCCATCAACAGTCCATCGATGATGAGGGTCTTCAAACTCTATTCTGTGAGGTAGAGGCTATTCTAAACAACCGTCCTCTCTCCACAGTGTCCTCAGACCCATACGACCTAGAACCGCTGACCCCAAACCACCTCCTCTTGCTGAAAACGCAGCCCATTATGCCTCCTGGAATCTTCCTGAAATCAGACCTTTATGCTAGACGCCGCTGGAAACAGGTCCAGTACATGGCAGATCTCTTCTGGCATAGATGGACTAAAGAATACCTTCTTCTACTCCAAGAAAGGCAAAAATGGACTGTAGTCAGGAAGAACCTGAGTGTTGGAGATCTTGTTCTAGTGGTTGACCCCACTGCTCCTAGAGGGTCATGGCCATTAGGAAGAGTTCTAGAGACCAAGCCTGATCGAAAGGGGCTTGTCCGATCCGTGAAGCTCCAGACACAGACTTCAATTCTTGATAGACCCATTACCAAGCTGTGCCGAATTCTGGAGAATGAAGAGTGTCCGGTGCCCCTTAAAGATCACCAATAAGGGATGTAATGTATATATATACATATTTTTCTAAAAGCATTAAGAGATTATTGATTTCTGGCTCCTTTTTTGTATTTATTTTAAACAATTGATTCTATAAAGAACAATTAGGGGCCGGTGTGTAGGAGCCGCATTTGAGTTTATTTTTGGTTTCATAATTTACTTATAATTGTTTTTTCTATTGCATTTGAGTGGTACACCTTCTACAGCCAGAGAGGGCGCTGTCCTATAAGTTGGAGCATGTAGCGCATGAGAGAAGGAGAAGGCGTGCCAGCAGATACAGTCTTTGACCTCGGCCTGGATCTGGGTTACTGGAGCTTGGCCTGTGTGAGGAAGCTGTATTCCAAGCGCTACAAGGACAGTTCTCATTTTTCTTTTGTACTTTATATAATTTGCAATTTGTGCAATAAAAATCTTGGATTTTCTTGGATTCGGGCTGTGAGTCTGACCCTGTACCCGCATTCTCCAGGTGGTTGGAAACAATAAGAGGGGGTTACAGGAAAAACCCAACATTGTTTTTGCCACTACAACAACAACAATTCAAGTGTAGTCTTACAGTATATTCTACAGTAAAAACTGTACCCAAATCTAGTCAACAAAATGTTGTCTTTCATATTTCGCCTGACTGTAACGTTGTTTTTATGAAATATTAGAGCATATAAATGTTAATTTGCAGTTTAATACGTTGCTTATACAAATAGCCTACATTTTATTTCAACATATTTCAGTCGATTTTTACTCATCTCAGTATAGCAATACAGTTTGCTAAAACATCATCATTCATTCACAAACGCGATTTAAATTTAAACTGTCTTTTTGCGAGCTGTGGTAAACAGCGAGCATCTCTGCCGTTCATTCATTCATAAACAGAAACCCGATTCACGTGAGAAGGAAAAAAAACTTAGCCTTCTACTGTATTCCTCAGCTCAGTCTGATCCTTGCTCCTCGAAATACCCGCACTTCTGAGGTACATTTTCCATTATTATTATTCCTCACAGCGATGAGAGACGGTGTAAACAAGTAATGATCTGAATAAACTTGTGTTTTCTCGAACTGATATGTGGGCGTTCACAGGTTTGCGTGGATTGCCTCAATCAGTTGCGTTTGAATAGCGCGCGCTCTCCGAGGGCGGAGTCACATTACATTTGAATCAGCTGTAATGAGCTCGACTGGAATCGCTCTCTTTTAATACAGATTTCACAAGATGAGAATATTTGTTTTTTATATAAATTATTATTTAAAAGAAGAGAATTCAAGCTTCATGCCTGTGTTTGACTGAGTATTTGCTGAGTTATTGTTCATTTTTGGACACGTTTCAGAATGGACTACACTGACAGAGAGAAGGCAGAACTCGCTTCGTGTTTATTTTTCTTTATTTGGCAAAAAGCACAACACTTTGTTTTTATTGTGAGTATACACAAAAATGATACACATTTAACAGAATTGATTGATGTATGAAACTTGTTTGTAAAATCAAAGTCAAAAGAGTATTTCGGGTCTCAATTCAACTGATAAGGAAAAAAGCGAGCAGATCACGCCGGCGTGATTGTCGACCTCAGAGGGTTAAATAACATGGATAACTAATGAGATAATGAACAGAACAGGTGAACAGAATCATTAATCAGACAAACTGGGAAACTGGGAAATCTACATTTGATAAATACAATCTGTTTATACAGTACATGTCTCATATGGTGCTCAGTTTTGACCCTGTTTACTGTGAATCAGTCTGTATATTTACTGTAAATGCATCAGTTTATCTGCTGTTGTGAGATGATTGACAGCAGCGTATTCACTGTAATCCTGATTATTCCTGAAACTGACACTGTCAGGACAGTCAGATTCCTTGTGGAAATTCACCACTGCGTAATTCAGATCCTCAGCAGATGTGATGCAGCGCTGAGAGACACAAGTGCCTTTCTCAACTGTAGCAGAGGAATCAGAGGGGCTTGTGGGTAATTCTCTCAGGGCGTCGTTAATCTCTTTGTGATCACAACCAGCGTGAGAAACCTGAAGGGAGACAAAACATTTATGTATTTAATAATAATTAGAATATTTAATACAGCTATGGAGATCAGGTATTATAATTCATTCTCATTAATGATCAAAACCTCTTTTTTTTTTTCTCAATCACAGTAATTCTACAAACCTCTTCATTGTTTCCTGGTGTGACTTGAGATCTTTTGGACGACGGATCTGTCAAAGACAAGAACAACTGAACAAACAAGCTGGAGTTATTGTCTGAACAAAAGGGGAAATAAGGGAAAAGGTCTATGTAAATGTATCAGTTCAAAAAGTCCTTTTAAAGAGAGTAAAGATGGAAGAATGAGTTTTACTGTGAGAGCGACGCCTCCTGACGAGAGTCACGGTCACTAACACGAGTCCAGTGGTGATCAGAAGCAGAACCACACACACACTCACACTGACCGTCAGAGGAGAGCCTGAAAAGACCAGAGAGTCACCATCTCAACCACAGACACAGATGAGTGTGTTTCAGAGTGTGTTTGTACCTGTTACAGGAGACGCAGATGTGATCGCTGGAGAATTAAACGATGATGATGATGATGTTCTGTGACTGTTTGTCTCTAAAACACAGAAAACTCAGTGTCACAAACAGTGTTTTCTTACTTTCTCCACTCACAGATCCTTCACTTCCCCTTTCTCACAGACGCTGATGTCTTTCACACATTATTCAACCATCAGACATGTTTCACACACAAAACCACACAGTGCCGACTTCTGAGCGCCTCTAAACTGTTTGCAGGATTTAAAGTGTTGCTGATGTGATGATCTCTTTGCTAAGGACTTTAGCACATGCGGTTGTTGCACAACAGTAATCTGCAACAGGTTTGAGTTAAACTGACATTTTAAGAGACATTCTTTTTTTAGTGGACTTAAATATGTCTAATACTAATATACTCACTAATGTACATTACTAACACAGTATAAATATTAAATGGCAGTTGACAATCAGTTTCCTCAAATGAAACGAGTTAACAGTTTTTAATTCAGTGCATGATATTATTACAGTAACACTGTAAAGTAGATTACAGTAGAGATCTGTTTCAGCTGCTCATGATTTGCTGTTTTTACAGTTTTATTGTAGTTGATGATTTACAGGCTTGCTGACAACCAACATTGTTTTTTTGTTTTGTTTTTTACAGTGTGTGAATAAAAATCTAACAAATGCTGGCAATAAATGGCATTATGAATATAATAAATTGTTATTGTGCTCATTTAAATATTATAATAAGCATTTGATTTGCAGATTTGCAGTACAGTCAGAAGAAAATGTTGTGCTGACATTATTTACTGAAACAACTGAAAACTTTATTAATCATTGTTTTGCTGATAACAGAAAGCATTGCTATCAACAAAACAATGATTACCGTATATACCCGAATATAAGACAAGGTTTTTGTCCTAAAAATAGGCTGAAAAATGGGGGGTCGTCTTATATTTGCAATATAGACAAAATCACGGGGGGGAAAGGGAGAAAGCAGGGGGAAACAGTAGAGGGCGCCAACACGATAGGCTAATTCTTAGTGACAGTGTTATGAATTAAATAAACAGTCTCACTGACACCAACTGGAAAACTTCAGAAGCCAGCAGTGCATCTGCTCTGTACTTGGATCCTCCAAGCATGGGATGCCATAAGCCAGGAGCGCATCATTCATGGATTTAAGAAATGCTGCATATCAAATGCCCTTAATGGGAGCGAGGATGACATTCTGTGGGAGGGGCTCGTGGAGCATCATGAGAGTGAGCATAGCGAGGCAGGGGGTCTCTGTGAGGAATAGGCCTAGTTTAATGTGCAGCATAAAGGCCCATTTGCACTGCTGTTCTTATTGCAACCCCACAGTTTGGTTTGTTTCAAGACTTTAACGTCAGATGTGTTTGATTAAAAGCAGATGGCTATTTTATATCTATCTTCACAGTACCACAATTCCATGCATACATAGGCCTACATAATTATTGCATTTTTGTGAAAAGGTTAATCATTTTTGTCACTCATTCATTCATTTCTGAACTCATTGACAGAGTGCACTTTATTTTGTGACAAATTAATCCAAATATTTAATGAATGGTGTTAAAATGTTTTTTTCCAATGAATTATCACTAGAATTTTCAAATAAAATTATTTTCTGTTGAAAACCAGATTTTTTTTCCACAAAAATCTCTTTTTTCCCCAAAAATAATTCTGGAAAATGGGGGGGGGGGGGGGGGGGGGGGGTCGTCTTATATTCAGGGTCGTCTTATATTCGGGTATATACGGTAATAAATCTCACTGTTCCATCCAGTAAAGAATACATTTGAGGTGAAGATGAATGTGCAAGCAATTTTTATAATCACACTGATTATGACAAACTAAAATTGAAAGTGATGTGGGAATAATCAAAAACCAAGGAAACCAATGGAAACAGAACATGAGCACAGGAAATGAAATAAGGAACATATTGAATAATTTTTAACTTGAGTTAAAAAACTCAGAGTTCAAGTGACATTATAATGATAAAGATCTCATGTTTGCTCTGCACTCTAAAAATAAAGGTTCTTTATTTTCATTTATGGTTCCTTAAAGAACCTTCCATGAAGAACCTGGGGAAAAAAACTTGTGGAACCTTTATTTTGAAGAGTTTGGTTATTGATGTTATCTGGTCTATTAGCATCTAGAGGTGTTCATTATTATTACTGTAATTATGTGTGATGTTGTGGAGATCATCATGGGTTTGAGGGTCTCAGTTACTCACCTGTTATGATCTTCAGCTTCACTTCAGTGTAGGAATCCTTTTCTCTAATTTTATCAACTGCACACTGGTACGTCCCAGAATCCTCTTCTCTCAGATCTCTGATGGTCACAGTGAAGACTGATGAACTTGTGTCGTCATACAGAGAGAATCTATCCTTCTGAACCCATTTATTTTTCGCATTAGTCCTGATGAGATCATAGCACCACTCATACTTGGGTTTATCTGGCCTCTTTCCTTTACAAAAATACTTTGTATTTGCTGTAGATCCTTTTTTATATCTGCATGTGATGTTGACGACTCCTCCAGAATATCCTGTCACACTCGTGGAGCTCACGACACCTACAACAAACCAGCATTTAAATTCAATTATAGGACCGCTTCTTAAATTCCACAACATGAACTGAATTTAAAGACGCTCCTCATCAATTCTGTGCTGTTTTTAGTGATTTACTCTGAGTTCAGATTCTTACCAGGAATCATCAGCAGAGTGAAAGTCCAGATGATCTTCATTCTTCTCTCTTATTCAATGATCTTCTCTGTTGTTAGTAGATTCAGTTCTTCTGAAGCTCTCGATGTGTGTTCAGAAGAGTTTTGAGTGTTTCTTTCCTGGTTACATGTTTAACATGAAGAGCTGAATATGATGAGTTGCCCACTTCCCCTGAGAGAGAGAGAGAGAGAGAGAGAGAGAGAGAGAGAGAGAGAGATTAATAAAGTGGGAAGTGAAACTAATGCTTCACATGTGCTTCATCTGACAGTGACATCTGATGGAAACATTCACAAATAGCAGCGGTTCACATTACGACTATAAGTGCAGGTTTCTGATTGATCAACATGATTCATATCACAGTGAGGTATGACTGACAGAATAGAAAACAAGAAGTACAACAAAGTCCAGGGACAAACACAGAGAACACATGAAAGAGCCCCTCTTAAGGACAGGATTCTAGACGCTCCACAAGAAGAAGAGGGCCTGAAGACTGAGAGGTAGACAGTGGGAAGACTTCTATAGCCCTCCAACTCCAAACATTTATATACACAGGGGCTAACAAGCTTAACAAGAAATCGAGCTAACGACACACCTGAAACCAACATGAGAAACTACAAGAGGATGCGGTGGATCTTTTATAGATAAGATTAATTATGTTACTAACCATGGAAATCTGACTTTAGATTTTAAACTTATGATAAACTTTTATCACACTTCCCATTTTTATGTCTGATGGTGACTAACTTTCCATTCCAGATCTAACAATAAAAAAAAAAAAAAACATACTTCCTTTTATTTAGGATATAGTCACCAGACGAACTTTCGATATGATCTAACCTTCTAACAAACTTTTGACTCAATGTAACCTTGGTCGAATGGAACTTTGAAAATGGACTCAATGTCCTGTTTATTTTGACTGTATTGTGAAATGATTGACTAAAATATTAACCCTAACAATGTTTTTTATATTTGGCGGGGGGGGGGGGGGGGGGTTGGGGGGGGGTTGCTTTACACAATTTAACCAATCATATTGATAGAGCGGGACATGTTAGTCATGATGATTATGATATGACTATTTTGATGTGTCTGGCTTTACTCTATAAAGCCTGTTGTATTCTTCTGTTGGGCCGAGATTCTCTGAGTATTGCTCGAGAACTCCTGGCCGTTTGAATAAACCATCTGAGAGACATTTACTGAAGTCTGTCTCTTTTGTTATTTATGCTGCGCAGCAAAGAAGTTAGGATAAGAGACTCGGCCAGTTGTCGACGGAAGACGCAAAGAGCTAGAATATAAGAGTTATTAAGTGTCGATCAGTAGACGCAACAGATTTATTTATTATAGATAGTCAGATTTAGGGAAAAATCCATTACAAGGACTACAAAGATGGCAGAAAGAACAGGAAACAGGAAGTATAACAAAGTCCAAGGACAAACAGAGAACAAAGGACATGATTAATAACAGTACAATACGATTATTTTGTATTACAAGTTTTCTGAAATGGTATGTTTAAATATGCAAATGGAGTATTTTATAGGAGCATTTCTAAAACAGAAATCTGAACATTAGAACTCTTGTTTAATTTTGTTGACATATTAAAGTTTTTTTTTTTTTTTTTAAAGAGGGTGTTTGGGATTTCTCTTTTTTATCACTCCATAAATCATAAAACACTGTCAGCATCCAGAGAAAAACAGCTGAGCATATGTTCAAGAGTGAAATGTGAGTCTGATCTCCTGCTGGTGGAAGAGAGTCGTTCAGGTGTTCAGCACCACGGACAGAGATTCTTCAGAGATTCATCACCATACACAAACACATTCACAGTCTGTCCTGATGATCTTCTGTCATCATCAACATCAAATTACACTTCACAAATGTCTTATGATGCTGGATAAGTGACCTTCAAGGCAACATTACATACATCAACAAATCATAAATCAGTTTATTTGAACAGATGAGACTTCTGTAGTGAGCAGATATTTATAAAAGCAATAAGTTCCATGAAGCTGATTCTTTACAGATGTATTTTGGCTTGGTTTTGTATTGACGATGTTCACACTTGATCATCATACGACCTCCTGAGTCGCTCTAGACACGCCCACTTTAGCTGTCAATCACAAATATCTGACTGAATCACTGTCTTCATCAGTTTGAATGTGACATTTAACAAATACTGAAACTTAATAGATGACGCTGATAGTTTGTTCTACTCTCCAATTTTGTGCAGATGAACAGTATTAATAATGGAGTAACTGTACGAGTGTCTCCTCCATCATCTGGAGTCACAGCAGAAATTCTCACAGTTATGAGTTTCATCATGTAACCCCCTAGACCAGTGGTTCCCAAACCTGTCTTGCCGGCACCCCAACACTGCACATTTTCTTTGTCTCCCTAAACAAACACACCTGATTCAACTCACCAACTCATTAACCCATGTGATAATGAGCTGATGAGTTGAATCAGGTGTGTTTGATTAGGGAGACAAAGAAAACGTGCAGTGTTGGGGTGCCGGCAGGATAGGTTTGGGAACCACTGCCCTAGACTAGAGTTGTACACTGTTCTACACTTTTGTTAGATACGCAGTACCGTAGTTTCCCTGTAGGGGCCGCTATATAAACTGGTTGACTGAGACGTAGACATTGAGAGAAGACTTCTTAGCTGAGACAGGAGGTGATCTAGCCCTGCATTTGAAGTGTTACTAATGCACGATTTTCTGACAAAATATGTTTGAACTTTTCATATAAAATTGCTGAAGTATGTTCATGGGTTTCAAAAGGAATTCCAATTGATGTTGATTGAGAAACATTACTTCTGCGAACTCTGGTGAGTTTATGTGTTAGTGTATAGTGTCACAGGTCGGGGTGGGCCAAGCCAGACTGCACCCACCCCTGGAGACCGGGTACCACCTCGAGGAGCGTGTCAAGGACCAGACAGACAAGAGAATAAAGGAGTAACAGTTTCTTTATTAAGTTAAAAGCAAATAATTTGAAAAGTCCTAATTAAAATCTTCCTTCTGGTCGCCAGTAGCAATTCGATGGCCCCCTGGGCCGTAGAGGGAAGAACGTTCGTGGCAGCCCTGCAGCTCGTTGAAGAGGGATCAGAGGGAACTCACACCATCCAGGTAGGTCACTGGGTAAGTACTCTTTACGGGACCCTCGAGGAAGTCGTGGTTATACGGACCCCATTCGGACTGGAACCAGGTAGTACTCACGGCGGGGATGGAACTAGTCCCGGATGCTGCCCAGAGGTAAGTACCCAGGGAGCGGTGATCTCAAACTCGGACGGATCACAGGGTGGCGAGCGGGCCAGGTGGGGAAGCAGGTGAGTATATCCCGGCAGGTGTCCTCTGGGCCAAGCCAAGTGGAACGGGGGCCTTAAGCCAGGACGGGAGAGAACCTTGGACAACCGGACGACACTTCGATCGAGGTACGTGCCGCAGCTATTCTCTTTCTTCTCAACAGGGGCAGCGGCTTGCAACGTAGGCATGGAGGGCCACCAGGCAAGAGGACACTTTAAGTGAGACGCTCCCTCTCGGCTGTGCACTGCAACAATACAACAGGGTTCAACGGTCAACAGTATGCGAACGTTCGACAGTGATACTTCTCTCTTTCTGAACAGGGCGGAGGCTTTCAATGGGGCATGTGGAGACCACCAGGCGGAGAGGGCACTTTGAGCGAGACACTCCACTTCGACAGTGCGCTGTAACCAGGTAACAGGGTTTAACTATTCAACAGCATACGAACATTCAGTTGAAGTACCTTCTCTCTTTCTAAACAGGGCAGGAGCTTTCGTTGGGGCATGTGAAGACCACCAGACGGAGAGGACCCTTCGAGCCAGACACTCCACTTCGGCTGTGCGCTGTAACCAGGTAGCAAGGTTTAACTATTCAACAGCATATGGAACATTCCGTTAAAGTACCTTCTCTCTTTCTGAACAGGGCAGTAGCTTTCGATGGGGCGTGTAAAGACCACCAGACGGGGAAGACACTTAAGCTGCGTTCCAAACCGCATACTCAATGAGTAGGTACTCAATTTCAATGAGTACTTACTTAACGAGCACTAAAAGAGTAGGTACTTTATAGCCAGATCTCGTTGAGTATGAATGTGAACTGGACATCTGCCATGTTGACGTTATCATGTGACCTACGACGCGTTATCACAAGCGCAACAACTTAAAAGATTCGAACGGACACGTTTAATTCATCTATCTGTAAATAACTTGATATTGATTAAACTTGCTCATTTTGTGGTCTTTTTGAAGAAACTGCTGCCCATTTATTTTGTGAGTACATTTAGGGTTGATTTAAGTTCTTATATTTAACCCTACCCTACTAATGCGACCCACCGTTTTATCCTAACGATATTTATTTTTATAACGAAATCCCAAAATTGTTATCTCTTGAATATGTTGTTAATTTCATTTTATATCCAAACATTTTCATCCATAAGCAAAAGTGGCTTACTGCTTTGTTTTCCTCTTTTTCTTGTTAAATTTAACTCTCGTTTCATCCCTCAGGCTTATAAAAAACAAAAAATGCATTTTTAAATGTATTATCATTAATTAAGAAAATATATATTAAGATATTCAACCTTATGTTCTTTTTTCCAGTGTATAAAATCTCATATTGTTTGCAAACCCATATATATATATATATATATATATATATATATATATACCTCATAACATCAGTAACTGGACAGCCCTACCTAGAACGGTTTTCCTCAGCGTTTGTAATGTCTGCACAAAAGGCAGCTGTGTGAAGATTCACCTTTGGAGAAAACTGTTGATTTTATACTCGGAAAATTTAAGTATCATTATTAAAAATTAATTTTACCCCAGGATGAATTGCATTGCTATCCCACCCCAAAACATACAATAATAACAACTTGTGCTGACCAATTAATTATATAACTTTTTACTGAAAATGATATAATTCAATAAAACAAACAAAATGTAATGTATGTCATTTGAAATAGCTATGTATGAATACACTCTAGATGTGTATATAGTGAACATATCTACATTTTCATTCAAACAATAAATAAAGCATTAATTAAATAATTGTATTTTATTTACTGACAACAATGAGAAATATTACCATAATAAATTAGTCAAAGAATGAATGAAAGTCACCATCACACAATAAACAAATGCATATACAAGTCAACGCATGAAACAAAGCTTTATTCAAACTACAATCATGCATGTAGGCTACAGGCGCTGAACCCCACATCCTTCTGCCATCTCAACACAGCGGTTCCCATTCTGAGGCTTTATTCTGATGAATCAGCTGACCACCAGAGATAGCCGTTCCTTCGTGCCGGAGGTTGTTGCGTGATGTGTTGTGCTTCACAATCTGAGGCAATAAGAGCAGGTGGAGTGATGGAGGGACTCATCCATGGCACCATCTCCAGGATTCAGCTCTGGGCTCCTCATCCTCAGTGCTCACACCAATCTGCTGACATTTCAGATCCTACAAAAATGCACAAACATAACACAAAAGCAGTCATTTAACCGCACAATGTCATTTGATTTCAGTATTAATTAGAAGACAAAAACGCTTTTTTTCCACAAATGCCGCCATCATCTTCCCTTGCAGGTCCTGCTCCACAAAAGATCTACAGCAAATGCACAGAAATCAAGAATCAGAAAAGTGCTGTAATAGCTCTGTTTGAAATTACAATAATTAAAATAAACTACAACTTAAGATTTAAATATTTATTCATTTCTGTAATGTCACAGAGCCTTTGATGGCAGCATTCAGCTTCATGAGCCACTCTCCACCGGATAAACACACATCTGTTCATCTGTCCCTGTAACATCCAGACATGATTCACATTACCTCTTTATGTGAATCTATTTTATCTCTTTATTTATGAACTCAACACTAGTACATTTACATGTCGAGGTTGTTTTAACTTTTTATCCAACATAATGTTCCTCAATTTATCAACAGTAATGGACAAATAAAATAGATAAGTTATGTTTAGTTACTTTATAGATTTGTTCTACATAATAGCACACATTCATCACTCAGATGCCTATTTCATATCTATATTAGACGTAGTAATCTGCAATTCTTATAGAAGATTTTCTAGCCAGATATTAAATAAGACATTTAGTAATTGTATTTAAGATGTATACGGTTTAAAATGTATGCAAATCCACTTTGGAGACGTAGGTGTCCTTACTGGAGCTCCTCTGTTAGCTACATAATAAAATGTGATTTACAGCAAAATCACAAATATAGCGTCTTTACATCTTCAACAATTCAACAGTTTACTGTACAGTAGTTCAACACATGCGATCATTTGATTTGTAATACTCACATTTGAGTCTCGTCCGTCATCCTTTCCGTCACGTTCGAGTATGACCTATCCTTCTTTATGACGTATCCTCTCGCGTGGCCTCCTGGGATAGAAGAGTATCCATCGGTTGAGCACTCAAATCTGTCCGGAAGCAGTAAGCCATCCGGGAACTTCTCGCCTACTCTTTTATGAATACTGATGTTTCGAACGTACTGCTTCCTTCACGTACTGTTTTCGCCTACTATATAGTAGAAAAGTAGGCATATTCGAATGCACTTAAGTCCGAATCTCGCGATAATTAGTACGTCACCCAGGTAATTCTCGCCTACTCTTTTGGATTCGTACATACTTTTTTCGCTCGCCTACTCTTTTTCCCATACTAAATAGTAGGGAAGTATGCGGTTTGGAACGCAGCAACAGAGCGAGACACTCCACTTCAGCAGTACACTGGATCAATGTAACAGAGTTTGACTGTTCAACGGTATATGAAATATTCAGCCGAAATACCTTCTCTTTCTGAACAGGGCAACGGCTTTCGATAGGAGCGTGTGGAGACCACCAGGCGGGGAGGATGCTTTAAGCGAAACACTTCACTTCCGCTGTACACTGTAACAATGCAACAGGATTTAACCATTCAACAGTAGATGAAACATTCAGCTGCAATACCTTCTCTCGTTCTGGACAGGGCAGCGGCTTTCAATAGGAGCATGTGGAGACCACCAGACGGGGAAGATGCTTTAAGAGAGACCCTTCCCTTCCGCTGTACACTGTAACAAGGTAGCAGGGTTTAACAGTTCAACCGTAGATGAAACATTCAGCTGCAATACCTTCTCTCGTTCTGAACAGGGCAGCGGCTTCCATTAGGAGCGTGTGGAGACCACCAGGCGGGGAGGATGCTTTAAGCGAGACACTCCACTTCAGCTGTACACTGTAACAATGTAGCAGGGTTTAACAGTTCAACAGCATATAAAACATTCAGCATTAACAGAGCCGGGCTATCTCAAAATGGTAAGTTGGGCGCTTGATATATCAAAACCTTCCTTGGAGACGGCGAGTGAAAGACTGGAAGGAGAAAGTGCACAGCAGACTACTATTACTTCTCCACACGATGAACTTCACTCCATAACACAAACCGTGTGAATCGTCACTTCAGGCACTGCATTCCACTCGCACACCGTGCATTCGGGCCAGCACTCACCCACCGGTCTTTCTCCCACCAGATCGACTCTCGTCTCTCGCAAGGGCTCAACTTCTCTCCAGAGACAGCAGAAACGGGTGCAGCGATCGTCACATTCAGCGAGGAGCGGACAAAAGTTGGAGACAGATCAACAATTCACTCTGTGTACTAGTTCACTCGTGCCACACACTTTCCAAACTCTCAACACCACTTCAGTGTTAGTGCATATAAACAACGAATCCAATACTCATCACTTTACGTCTTCCCCACTGCTGACGATATTCCTTGGGTTTTCGTTGATAAATACTTCACTCTCTTCTTTCCACTTCTCAGCTTCAATCTTCGCCCACTTCACAGCCCAGCCTCAAATACAAAACAGCCCGCCGACAAACACAGTATCTCACGGGAGGAGAACCACCCCGACAGTCTGCTTCCTCTCTCTTTTTAAAGCCCCATCTGAATACGTGTCCCTCTCACAACGCTCTCTGTAATTCTCCACACCTGCTGTCAATCAGGCAATTGGCCTCGCTGCCATAGCAACAGATTCGCGGTGCAATGAGACGGGTGTCCACAGGAGGTCTCCAAATAACACTGCATTCACAAGGGCTTTAATCTCTTTTCTAATTGTTATTTGTCACACCGTGACATATAGTGAATGGAAAAAAAAAAAACAGTCAGAGTTAAAAGATGATGTTTATTGAAAGTATTTTTGTATTTCAATACATGTTATGCAAACGGAGATCAGGGGAAACCGAGGATTTTTTTTTTCCTGCAGTAGATGTGAAAGATATAAATAAAAGTGATATTAATTCAGCCAGCGCACATACCTGTATTTACATCCTGTTTTTGGTCGAAGTTCACAGTAGTCGATTGTCGAGTTCACGCGCATAGGTTTAGTACCTATGATCACGCGCGTGAACTCTACAATCGACTACTGTGGACTTCGACCGAAAATAGGAAGTAAATACAGGTATGTGCGCTGGCTGAATTAATATCACTTTTATTAATATCTTTCACATCTACTGCAGTCAGATTCACCCGTGTTCACTCTGAAGGAATCACTCACATGACCTGTGCACTTGTAATGACACATCAAGGATGTTAAGAGGCTAAAAGCAGGTTTAAAACTTGCCCCATTGAAGTCAACAGGGTGCAAATTTTAAAAAGAGGATAACACGGTGTAGGCAACAATGATTTTTGTCGTTGATCTCTGTACTGACAGCACTCCAAATTTACAAAAAAATTAGCTCAATGTTAAAATTGACCGGAGTTCTCCTTTAATAGCTGAAGTAAAAAAGAAAAGTGTGAAAACCCAGCAGAGTTGAACCTTTGGGAAGGAAGATAGCATCCCTCAGATTTGACTGGAATTACGTAAATACTCTCATGTCTGTCTAGTGGAGGCCAATAGAGGGCGATGATGATCTTTACTTTCAACTTCAACACAGTAAAATGTATGTGATTAATCTGAATCTCTTGTAGACCGTCATTCAGCATTAGTATGAACTAATGGAAATACCCAAGATATGAAAATGTAATCGCCATGAGTCTGTTTATTCTTTCTTACAGCCACTAGAAACATTGGAACACCAATTAGGAGCAAAACCAAAACCTCTGAAATGAAGATCACTGAGGAGCACTGAGATTCTTGCCAGGAATCATCAGCAGAGTGAATGTAAAGATGTTCATTCTTCTCCGTCTTTGCTCTTTATCTCTGGTAAAACGTTTCCCAAAAAAAAATTTCTATAGAAGAATTTGACAACTTTTTTTTTTACTTCCTCTCTTCCTGTATTTGTCAGAATATCTCTCACATTTTCTGTTACACTAAAGGTGTTAAGTTTAAGCAGGGACAAGTAGAGATGAGAATGTATACTGCAGCAGTTTTATTAAAGACAACGGTTCCGGTGTTAGCCTGGTGGCTAGTTCCTATAACAGTGTTCCTATAACTACCTGGTGCGAAAGCCCCTCATGATCACCAAGGAAACAGACACTAAGGACACAGGAAACATAGAATGAAACAAGAGCCCTTGAAAATAAATCTACATAAATTTGACCGTACGAGATGGGGGTGGAGAAGGCCCTGATGGAATGGGCAGAGTGGGATGCCTTGATGGAGCCAGAGGGATGAAGACCCTCAGAGCCTTAGGCAGTTGCAGTCCAGGGCAGAGCTGGTGAGGGGCAAGATCTCCCTTGTTCTACAGTCAAGGAAGCCAAGAGGCTGGAGAATGAGGGTGATGCCACTGGACCGGAGGGCCAGGGTTGAGCCGGAGGATTTGAGGACTGAAGTGGAGCTTGGGGCTTGGAGGACCGAGGTGCAGCCAGTGGGAGTGAGGACGCAGGTGGAGCCAGAGGACTGGAGAATCAGGGTGATGCCACTGGACCAGAGGGCCAAGGTTGAGCCAGAGGATTTTAGGACTGAGGTGGAGCAGGAGGCTTTGAAGACCAAGGTGGAGCCAGGCGGAGTGTGGATGCAGGGGGTACATCCAGGAAGCCAGACAGAACCAGGAAAGGAGGCATAGCTAAGGAACTAGGGGGAACAAGTGAAGGAGGCAGAGCCTGGGAACTGGACGGGACCAGCAGAGGAGGCGGTGCTACGAGACTGGACTGCATCAGCGGAAGAGGAAGGGCCAAGAAACAAGTGATTACAACAAGCTGGGTGTGACCCATGAGGAAGGAGAGAGCCCAGGGATGGGAGTCCATTCTAAGGTATCCAGATCAATAAGTGCTTGCTCCGGGATTGACATGGCAGCAGGCTCTGGGGCGTACATGTGCTATTAGTATTGGTAATAAAAATACCAAACATAGAAATTTCATACCAAACACTAGGTGATAAAAAAACATTCAGCTCATTTATATTCTACTGTGGCTTGTCAAGCAGTGAGATGACAGAGCAGCGTATTCACTGTAATCCTGATTATTCCTGAAACTGACACTGTCAGGACAGTCAGATTTCTTGTGGAAATTCACCACTGCGTAATTCAGATCCTCAGCAGATGTGATGCAGCGCTGAGAGTCACCAGTGCCTTTCTCAACTGTAGCGTAAACACAGTTAGAAGAATCAGAGGGGCTTGTGGGTAATTGGGCAGTGGCATAAACAGTGTTAGAAGAATCAGAGGGGTTTGTGGGTAATTGTTTGTGAGTGTCTTTAATGTTCTCACAATCACGACCAGTGTGAGAAACCTGAGGAGAGACAGATAAATTATTTACAGCTGTGAATATCATTAGGATGGAAGGCATTAGACATTTAATTAAACATTTTATACAGTAACTGGACTCACAACTTCATGTTTCCCTGGTCCAGTCTGAGACGACGAATCACCACCTGCCAAAAACAAGCGTCCTTTAATTAATGACATCATACATCACGTTTTAACAATTATGTCTTTTGTAAATGTTTTTTAAAACATCATCAAATATCTGCATTTTGTCTTTGTAGCCAATAGGTGGCGACAGATTCAAATTGGAAAAACAAATCTTTGTGTTTTAATCTCAGTATAAATGGAGAGTTTCTATATCTAAAGTAGTTAGGAAGGAGTTTTACCTTGAGACTGATACTTCTTACAGAGAAACAGTAATAAGAGTCCAGCGATGATCAGAACCAGAAGAACCAGAACCAGAGGAACAATCAGAGAAGAGCCTGAAAAAACTAGAGATAATAATAATAAGAGAAGCGGATCACTTTGAGCTAAATATTAGATTGTATGTTTATATTTCAGCACAAGGGCACCTGTTGACATGTTAGGAGACACTGATGTGAAGTTAGATATAGAAGTTTTGAAAACAGAAGCCAATGATGATGATGGTGACGATGTCGTTTTTAGAACATCTGTATCCAAAACATTAATAAAATGGATAGATAACTAAACTGTTTTTCGAAATGATTTTCTTTCTTTCTTTCTTTCTTTCTTTCTTTCTTTCGCCCCAGACACAGATCTTGACATCATGTCTTTTAATGGTTACTGATGTAATTACCCTACCCATAATTCATGTTTGCTGATGCACAGACGCACAGAAAACACAACCGCAAGCTGTTCATTTAAAGGGGGGGGGGGGGTGAAATGCTATTTCATGCATACTGAGTTTTTTACACTGTTAAAGAGTTGGATTCCCATGCTAAACATGGACAAAGTTTCACAAATTAAATTGTACGTTTGAAGGAGTATTTCTGTGCCAAAAATTGTCCTTCCGGTTTGTCACAAGTTTCGGAAAGTTTTTTTCGAGTATGGGTCTTTGTGACGTCAGCTGGGGCGGAATTTCCTTATATGGGTCCTAAGGGCACTTCTCCGCGGGCGCGCGCGCACTCGTAGACCAGAGCAAGAGAGCGAAAGCAGTACGCCATCAAAGCGCTCTGCTCGGCTTTTGGGAAGTCAATGTCACCAAAGAAGTGTGTTTTTGGTTGCCAGGGCAAGACATCCCTGCACAGATTCCCAAAGAACCCAGCGTTAAGGGACCCTTGAGTTGAGGGAGTTTGTTTTTCCAGAGCATCAACGGAGGTTGTGCAAGACTGTTTGTTCCCTGCATTTCGACGATGATTGTTTTATAAACAAAGCCCAGATCGACGGGTTTGCTGATCGTCTAATGCTTAAGGATCGAGCAGTCACAATGATAAAGGTTCGCGGTCGTGCGTTGGAACCGCAGGCGGTGAGTAAAACTGCTTTAAATGTCTCTGTGTGTTGTTAGCTCGGCGCGTTAGCACAGCTAAGGTTCGCCCACACGGCCCGCCTTCAGTCGCTCGTTTTTTTCCGGAAAGACTCGGTACAGCCTATCTTTCTTTTAGGGCTGTCAACTTTAGTCGTTTAGTCGACTAATCGGTCGATGCCGTCTTGGTCGACTGACATTCTCATTGGTCGACCAGTTGCATAATTTTTTTTTTGTTTTTTTTTCACCAATAAAGAAATTTTCATTGATTTACTCCTTTATTTATTCCTTTATTAGCAGTTATATATTACTGTATTCTAAATATAATTAGCCTATGTTTTATCCCCAACTTTAAATGCTTTAATTTAGGCTATTTTGTAACAGCGCCACAGTTTAGCGCACCACGTAGAACACTCGGGAACCGCACCTGTGGCTGGCTGCACTGCTGCTTCGCGCTCAGTAAGGAATATAGGTAGTTTTGCTGTATTCATTCAGTTAGAACCAGTGCTTAATTTGTAAAGTGGGAGGTCCCGGAGCGCAAAGGAAGGGTGGATCCGGCGATTTAAAACGGGGGTTGGAGGTAACGGAACAAGTAAGGAATAATTGACGACAGGCCGTTGAATTATTAGAAAAATAATGCACACTCAAGGTGGTAATGCGGTCACGACGCGAAGCGGAGTAAATTGTTTAAATTATTATTAAATTGAACAAGCGCAACATTCAGCATTCAATCAAATATTTTAAAAGATGTAGGCTATTATTAATAATGTTATTTCAACATAATATCTCGTTATTTCGACATAATATGTGTGCGTGCAACAAGCAAGATGTGCATAAATCCGGTGACGAGTGCATTGATTTATTAATAAACTAGTGTTTTCTGACAGTGTCGGCTGCAAATATGAAGTTGACGATCGCCATCTCCGTAGTGAACGAGCCTACAGAGAGAAATGCACATAATGGATCATAATCAGAGAGTAGCCTATTTTTTTTTCTTTTTGAATTATTTCGTTTAAAGACATTTCAAGCTTTGTGTATTTGATGTATTTCTCATGTCAGTGTGAGGCATACACTTAGTTTCGTTAAGTTAGGATGAGATGCGCTCCAGTTAACGTGCAATGTGACCGCGCGGGCGCCCGATTATATTGTCTGTTATACCGTATTTGCTTCTTATTTATTACAAAACAAACCGAAAATAAACCTATAGGCCTTCCTTCTATACAGCCTATTATTAGGATTGTTTTTTAGGCTATTTGGGGTTTTTGTGTGTTTGTTTTAAAACGCCTAGATCGGCTGGACAAAAGTTAACCCATAGCTTTGAAAGTAAAGAAGAATATAAGTTACAGCCTGTATAAGGGCGTTTCTTCAACTAGGGGCACTTTTAGGCTTGTGAAGTTGAATAAAAAAAACTTGTTCAAAAGTCACATAACACAGTCTCATAAGTTTAAATAATTTGTCTAGTTTTAAGGTCTGTAAGAGGACAAACTTAGATTACAAGAGAAATTGTTAATATTTTACATTTTTTCCGACCTGCAATGAACAAATGTCATTTCCACCACATCTCTATATACAGCTGTTATTTAAAAACAGAATAACTTATGCCACTCAAGAATAGTCTAAGATCATTTTTGTAACTAGTTTTATCAGTTTTTCCACAATGTACAATAATTATACATTTGTCAATGAGATAAATTGACTGCCCTAAGGACCAAATGGTGAACTGTACACCTGTCACACTCTGAAATTTAATATTGGTTTGGGCAAGAGCTTATTAGAAAATAAATAACTTGAATGTTTATATTAAGTAGAGCATGATCTTGTAAATTGTGGATACATTTTTAATGTGTGATGAGAACTTTTTAAATGTTTTTAAAAAATGTGTGTGGTGATGGAAATGACAGTGGTGGTGGAAATGACAATGAATTAACGTGAATGTAGAGAAACAGTAATATTTAGAGAAATATTTATTTGAAAAACTCTTAAACTCATCACACTCAGTAAACTCAATTCACAAAGTCAATCTACTCTTGCAATCCATATCAATTGTACTTTGTACTCATAAATGTCATTTCCACCACATGCTGTCATTTCCACCACAGAGGGCAGTGTGGTGGAAATGACATTTCTGTAGTTTTTTGTGAAAAAATGGAAGATAGCTTCACTGATCAGCTTTGAATTAATACTCAGCATTTCATGCATGCAAAATACTCTTATTTAACTTAAAACATTTTACTTTTTAAAAACACCCTTGAAGGTACAGCATGTTTCCACCACATGCTGTCATTTCCACCACAGAGGGCAGTGTGGTGGAAATGACTGTGGTGGAAATGACATTTCTGTAGTTTTTTGTGAAAAAATGGAAGATAGCTTCACTGATTAGCTTTGAATTAATACTTAGCATTTCATGTATGTAAAATACTCTTATTTAACTTAACATTTTTAACTTTTTAAAAACACCCTTGAAGGTACAGCATGTTTGGAAATGACGTAGAATAAATATATTAACTGATCAAGCAATATTTACCTTGATTTTTCTTATTTTGTTCTTGATGAAAATTTAAAATTGCCTCCATGTCCAACATGTGCTCTGATGTCTCTGAACATTTCCATAGAAACCACCTAAACAATCTTTCACACAAACTTTTTAAAGGGACATTACAGTGTTGTGGTGGAAATGACACCAATACTGTGCGACAGCTATATTTTGTATAAAAAGTAATATTGATGGTGGTCTAACATTAAATACTATAATGTATTTTAATTGTTTTACTAGTGCTTAATTTAGGTATATTAATAGTTACCAGATAAGTCATACTTTTAAACTGTATTTTCATTGTTGAAGTTAAAAAGTCTGGGTGTGCGACAAGGATAAAACAGTGATTTTGACACCTATAAGGAGGTTGAAAAGTATGAAAAAATCATAATAGAAAGGTAGTAAAAAGTTTTTAAGGAGGTTTTATTGTTAGTTTGAAAAAGAAAGAGGATTTTGTCCAAAATTGTATGTATTTTTAAAAATATGACCAAAGTACATAAAAGTGCCCATAGTCTAAGAATCACCCATAAACGAGAGCTTTTGTTAGGTTTTTTCATTATTTGGCAATTTTAGCAGTTATATTTTTTGTAGCGTGTGGTGTGGTCAGGTGCGTGGTCTTTGTGTGTGGGTGTGTGGTCTTTGTGACTGTCAAAGACTTTTTGGAGATATGAAGGATGCAATACTACTCTATAGGTACTCAAGATTAACAGGAGATTGAGTGAAAATGAGCATTTCACCCCCCCTTTAAGCTTTAGGAACTTATAAATAAACACATATATTTTCTCATGGTGAATAAAACAAAACAGCACAACCAAAGGATAAAAATGACCATTTTCTTATCCGTACGCACCCTTAACTTCAGTTTTAACTGTGGTGCAAGTGTGGTAAAGTGGACTAACAGAAATACTGAAAACTGCACTAAAATTACAACACTACTACTAAAGTAAAAAGACAGTTGTGATATGGCGTTCAAATTGCTGCAACACCAAACTCTGTTGTAAAACCAAATAACCACACAAACGTTCACACTTTGTTCAGATGTCCAATTCCTGAGATCACACACTGCTGTAGCTCATCCCACGAAAATGACATGTTTCCCTGATCTATATCTACAACACATTCTATAACAGGGTTTCCCCAAACGGTAGGAAATGAAAATATAAGAATATGAATGTACCAGAACAGGACAAAAACATCTGAACATCAACTGATGTTTCAAATGAACCAATTACATTGTACATATAAAGAGTGACATGACGAATAAAACTATCACAAACACGTGACCAGTGCATTTGCAGAACAGCACCATAGATCTAAACACTTTTAACTGCAGAGACTGAAGTAATACTGACTGCAGATCAGATTAGTGAGGACACTTCCTCTTTTGTATCTGTGGTTTGTGGCTTTGTTTTATCAGACATCATGTTACTTCTACATTAAAATAATCCTGTGTGCAAATCTACAAGAACAGAATAAACCTGGTTCTTCATTCTGTTTCCACATTCAAGCAACATGATGCAAGACACTCATCACTGAGAAAATCATCCGTACCTGTAACATTGATCAGGACTCGTGTGATGAAGATCTTGTGTCCTTGATCAGACTGAACTCCACACCAGTATTCTGAATCTTCTTCAGTCACATGACTGATGCTTCCCGTCAGGAGCTGCTGTTCTCTGTCATCATACAGCCGGATCTTTCCCTCATCCCTCCATCTTCTGCTCTCCTTCACAGACGTCTCTTTAGCACAGAGATCAGCTCCAGATCTCCAGCACAGAAACTTCACATCACGAATGTGGGATTGTGGGTATTTGCAGCTGATGCTCACAGATCCTCCTGCAGAAGCTGATAGACTGATGCTCTTCACACAACAATCCTCTGTTTAAGATCCAGATAAAGTGCAGCAATGTTACAATCACCAGATATATTCATGGATTCTGTCAAATAATGCATAAATGACTGAAAGCAGCTCACCCTTCTTAATGTCCAGATTAAACTCAGAGAAGAAACTGTAATCTTCAGAAACTTTGACTATAATCTTATATTCTCCAGAGTCGTTCTCATTCAGATCTCTGATAAACAGAAGTAAGAGTCCTGCAGATCTGTCATTATAAATGGAGAATCGTCTGTCATGTTTCCATTCTGCTCTTCTGTTAGTGTTTATTACAGTAAAACACTGATCTGCAGTTTTACAGACGTCTATCACAGGATTCTCTTCTTGAATCTCATATTTGAAGTTTATAATGACGTTTCCTCCTGAATATCCACTTACAGTCATGTTCTGTTGACCTGTTAAACACAAACCCAGTATTATTGTTTAAAAAAATCAAGTCAGTAATGATATTTCATCTTAATTTAATAACAAACACATCTGTTATGCGTTTCACATGTGAACGTCAGTAATTACGTCAGTGTTCAGTGATGTTGTGGAGATCATCATGAGTTTGAGGGTCTCAGTTACTCACCTGTTAAAACCTTCAGATTCACTTCAGTGTAGGAATCTTTAATTGCATATTTATCAACTGCACACTGGTACGTCCCAGAATCCCGTTCACTCAGATTTCTGATGGTCACAGTGAAGACTGATGCACTTGTGTCGTCATACAGAGAGAATCTTCCAGCATCAAACCATTTATCTTTAACATCAGTCTTGATTTGGTCTGTGCACTTTGACCACTGTTCACCTTTACAAAAATACTTTGCATTGTCTGTATATCCTTCATCATATCTGCATTTGATGTTGACTCCGCCTCCTGAATATCCTGTCACACTCATGGAGCTCACGACACCTACAACAAACCAGCATTAAAACACTTTAAAGGGGTGGTTGAATATGATTTCACTTTTCTAACTTTAGTTAGTGTGTAATGATAAACAACATCTGCAAAGTTACGACGCTCAAAGTTCAAAGAAAAGGGAGATATTTTATTTTAAAGAAATCGCTTTTTAAGGACTACAACAAACGGCTGGTAGGAACTACACAACACAGAATTTACATAAACCCCGCCCTGGAAAATGATTTATAGATTATCAAGACAGAATATGCTAATTAATGACTAGAAGATAACTACACATAAACTATCTAAATTCATCAACTAACCATTCAGAAACGTCCTGTTGCTTCTACATGTTGTCACTTCTTCTTGAGTCTCTCCATCATTGTCTGACTCCGGTTTGAACATAAAAGGCTAAAAGTTTTTGAAATGTTCCATGTATGTGTGTGTGAGGTAAAGGGACATGAGCTCTTGAAGCTCCGCCCCCTGTGCCGGGAGCAGCAGCTCATTTGCATTTAAAGGAACAGACACAAAACGATGTTTTTGCTCACCCTCAAAAAGTGACACCTTTAACATGCTATATAAAAATATCTGTGGGGTATTTTGAGCTAAAACTTCACACACACTCTGGGGACATCAGAGACTTATTTTACATCTTTTGAAAAGCGCATTATACCACCCCTTTAAAATACAGAGAAATTAGATTTCTTCAACAGTCAATAAAACAGCATGAACTGAAGTAAAAGACTGAAAAGACCAAATCTGTGCTATCTTTAGTGATTTAGTGAGTGTCACACTCATGGAGACTGACACCTCACGACACCTACAACAAACCTTGAACTTGAGTTCAGATTCTTACCAGGAATCATCAGCAGAGTGAAAGTCCAGATGATCTTCATTCTTCTCTCTTATTAAATGATCTTCTCTGTTGTCAGTAGATTCAGTTCTTCTGAATCTCTCGATGTGTGTTCAGAAGAGTTTTGAGTGTTTCTTTCCTGGTTACATGTTTAACATGAAGAGCTGAATGTGACAGAGACTCCCACTTCCCCTGAGAGAGAGAGAGAGAGAGAGAGAGAGAGAGAGAGAGAGACAGAGAGGAGAGAGAGAGAGAGAGAGAGAGAGAGAGAGAGAGAGAGAGAGAGAGAGAAGAGAGAGACAGAGATACAGAGAGAAGAGAGAGGGAGAGAGAGAGAGAAGTTAATAAAACGGGAAGTGAAAGTAAGACACTGATGGACACACACACAAACAGCAGCGGTTCACACGCACTCCTATAAATGCATGTTTCTGATTGATTAATTATTATACTGTATATTACCAGTGAAAATAACAATTACACTTTAAGATTGGACTTTTAATAATCATGCAAACATTATTAATGTGGACAAAGATGTAAGACTCAACACACTTATTTTCTTTAAGTTAAATATAATATCATCAAATATGATTTAAATGAATTAACATTCATAAAACTCACCGTCTGTTGAGGTTTTCAGCGTATCTTGAATGACTCTTTTAAGTGTCTCCTTCAGTGAATCTGATCTCTACATATGAAACACATCAGATAAAACCTGCTGGAAACCACAAACCATGAAAGAGTGACACTCTTTTCACTGAATCTGAAGTGGCATCAAATTTGAAATGAGCTCATTTAGTGGATACAAGTGTAAAATATCTTCAAACATTTTCTATGCTATCTATGGTCTATTGTGAATAAAATATTGGCTCATGTGATTTGAAAGTCTTTTAGTTTTCATTTTCTTCAAATTTAAAAAAAACGTCCCAACTTTTCTGGAATTCGGGTTGTACATGGACTCTCAGTCAACCTACAAGCAGATTCAATGCAAACAATTAGAATTAAACAATTCAAAGTAAAAGCTTAACATAAAGTCAAGTGAAAATGTTAAAAATGTAAGATATACATACAACCACCATAATTGATACATCAGATACATAATTGACTCCTCAGATCATCAGCTGAAGTCTGAGTCTGACTGATGCTTCTGTCACTTTAACAGGCAGTTCTGGATTCAGCACCACGGACAGCAGCTGTCAATCAAACTTCAGCATCACTGATGACAGATTAACTACACACACTGAAAAAAGAGGGAATGCTGAGAAATGTTTTTATCTGCATCTCTTATTTTAATCATAAAACATCAGCACGAGCGATGAGTCCATGTAATTATAAAGTTGCCCATTATTTGAAAACCCTCATTCCTCCAGATTCACTCTTTCGTGTTAAACACACAGGAGGCACATAAATCAGTGTAATTTATAATGAATTAAAGTCATATTAATTAGAGCCGACCCACCCTGTCAGCTATCATAACACTACACAATTCTCATTTCAGTAAAACCCAAGACATTTAACAGAACATTACCTTTGCCACTAGATGGAGCCGAAGGTTTAAATTACTCATCTGATGAACAGGACGAACAGGAAACTACAAACACAAACTTCTAAAGAGAGTCAAAGAGACTTTATTAATTTGTATAACTATAACTGACAGACTTTTAACATTTGAACACCAAGACATTTTATAACACACACTGAGCTTGTGCTTCCCTTTGTCTGTCAAATCCAAAGTCATTCCACATTCAACAGAAGCATTTGTGATATCTATATTTCAAACAACCTGAATACAAATATTTTTGATAATATTACACAAATTCACAGCATCTCTTTAAGGAGTGGAAAGTGTGTGTCCATTGTTTGTACAGAAACCATTTCCTGTTTTTATGACATACGCAGGAGCCTGAAGCGCATCTCGGTTCGAGTAAAAGAATATAAAGAGCAAGAGCCAAAGAAAACCACAAGAGAAACCGTTTCTCTTCAGCTCACTGACCACATATATCCTGCAAAACCTTACAAACACATTTCAGCACAGCAAACCAACTCACACTCCCTCTAGATCATGTAGAATCTAGTTTGATCTATTAGATAATAGTCATTTTGAAGTTTAAGAGTAATGTGTTGAACTCAATATATAAATGCATAAAGTATTTTTATGATTTAAAATGATTATTCACTGTGAACGTGGTTTCCACTCTTTCAACAATTATAGGAAGTTTACAGATATTCTGTCATTGATTTGTGGCTCATTGTATTTATTTAATTTGATCAGTTTTTAAAAGTAACATTTTTAAACCACACATGGATCATTTGTAAACCATAAATGTTTTTCAGCCTTTTCCTCATTAAACACAGCAAATGTTGAAGGTGAATTAATGTCAGCTCTTTATTGTCTTCTGTTCATCTTCTCTCTCTGTTCAGTCTCATGTGTCTCTCTGTGGGTTTCCTGAATATGTCAGTTTGTTCATAGAAAAGAGCTAAAATTAGAGTTAGTTGAACCTTCACCTGTTCTCTGTGGCTTTGAGATGGACGGAAAATGGCATGTTCATCACGCAAACACAAACACCACAGAGTTCATGAAACAGCTCATGAAAAAACATGTTGTTAAAAATTTTTTTATTTTATTTTAAAATCAAGGCCTTGTCTAACAAACTGTTAGTCTAAAAATCACACATTCACAGATGTAAAGCCATCAAAGGGGATTGTGGGAAGGTGAGTAGAGGAATAAAGTGGATCTACTCATGAATCTGCTCAAGAATATGCGATCTGAGAATAAAAAGAGAAAAACATGATGTGCAGAATGAAACTTACAAATGAAACACAAGAACTTCAGTGAATGAAGACCCAGACTCACTGTTTCACTGTGTCTCGTCCGATGCTGAGATCATCCGCAGATCTCAACACGTCAGCAATGAACAACAGTGAGATGCATCTGACATCTGACTGTGTGTGTGTGTGTGTGTGTGTGTGTGTGTGTGTGAAGGACAGCATCACCTCATCTCAATAAACACTCAGTCACAGTGAATCCTCCAATCAGCAGCAGAGTCAAACACAAAGAAATAATGTTGATCAAAGAGAAATCTGAAAATGGAAATGGAGGTGTAATCACATGTATGAAAATAAATAAATTATAATAATTATAATAATATAGAGAGTATATATAGAATAAGAATGAAACATTCATGGCGAATATGTAACCGGTCCTACTCAACCCACTTGAGTAGGACACTAAGAACTGCACTCTCTAGTGTCAGTCGCTTGTGTGCCTCTTGAGATCAGGGGAGTGAGGTTTAGACGGACGACAATGACAAAAAACAACATAACATTTTTTAATGTTTTGTCGTGTTTTATGTTTCTCTTAAAGCAGGGTTAGATGTTATCAGGGGGTCGGGGGCAAAATGCCAGCAGAACTAGTATGAGTTATTTTTATAATTAGCCTAGGCGGATTTAACTTCATATTTAAAAATATATAACTTATATAAAGGGGATGCCAGTTTGAAGAATACCATTTGGTGGCATAGGAACCATTATACTTTTTGTGAATTGTTTTAATACCTTTTAATGTTCTTCTGCAATGTTTGAGGCATATTTATTTTTTCATGATTTAATGTTGGCCTAATTTCAGTTACATTTACATTTTAGGCTATGTAGTTTGAAATTGTATTTATTTTTTATTTTTTAGATTATTTTTTAGATTTTTATTGTAGTAAACACTCAGCTGTATGTGGAAATGCATATTTAAAAAAAAAATTTGCAAATAAAACCATAGTCCACAACTTCTGTAGTTTTAACTTATTTAAATATATAAATTCAGTGAAATCATCAAACGTTTGTATGACTTGCCAATGACTTGTGACCCAAGCTACGACTTGACTTGACTTGCTTGACATAAAGCAGTGACTTGACTTGACTTGACTTGACTTGCTTTTCTCAAAATTGACTTGGACTTGCTTGAGACTTGAAGGTTGAAGACTTGAGACTTGCTTGTGACTTGCACATGTGTGACTTACTCCCACCTCTGCTAAGAACTGCACTCTCTAGTGTCAGTCGCTTGTGCGCCTCTTGAGATCAGGGGAGTGAGGTTTAGACGGACAGCTTTTACTAACTGGCCTCTGTTACACTCACCCCCTAAACCTCACTCCCATCCGGGTCACGGCACCAAATGTAACTGATGTAACTACCCGACCCGTTTGGAGCGGGATTCGAATCAGTGTTTCCAGCACGGGAGGCGGATACACTAACAAGGAGGCTAAAGACATCTGGTAGACATCTGCATGTGCAGAAGGCCATGAGGCCTAGCATCCTCTGAAAGGTTCTGAGAGGGATAAGGGCTCCTGCTCTGAACGAAATGACGAGCCGCTGAACAGTCTAAGCGCACTCGTGGGTTAGCCATGCCCTCATTCTGGGCTGAGTCTAGAAGCGCTTCAAGGAAAGAGATTTTCTGTCTGGGTGATCTCCTGGCTGGATTGAGTCTGAGTCCTAGGCATTTCAAATGGCTGAGGACCACAGATTCCTTCCTTCACAGATTCTTCCTCCAACTGGGCCAAGATGAGCCAGGATGCGCATACCCCTTCTGTCTCAGGGGGAAGATGCTGAATCCATGTATAATATATTCGCGGGATAGCCAAATTGGAGACGTTGAAGTCAGCTGTAGCACACGCTGATCAAAGTCTGCTGGTCGCTGCTCTGCTTGATTGCAGGAGAGCACTCGTTCCGCTGCCTGACTTCTTCAACGGCGAGAAGGCTTCTTTCAAGAATCAATGAGGAAAGATTCGTCACTGAAGGAGAATAAATCTGATTCCTATGGCGAATATAAGCCCAGCCAATAGGCATGCTCAGATTCCTACACTGTAATGGCTGGGCAGTGGCACTGTGTATTTGAATTAAGGCTTCAAAATTTCAGATAAATTAGGATATTTTCCCCATAGCATCTAGCAAAGACGGAGTACGAGTAAACGTTTAGAAAGGGAACCTATATTATTACTATAAATCTTCAAAAAGATCAGGGACTTACCCAAATTAACAGTGAGGTTGACTTTAGTGGTGATGTGAGATCCACACCAGTATATCCCAGAATCCTCTTCTCTCAGATCAGTGATGTTTACAGTAAAGACTCCAGTAGAAGCTTCATCACTGAAAGAGAATCGATCATCTCTGATCGTCTCCAATGAAACTCCATCCTTCACACACATGGAGGGTTCATGTGCTTTGCAGAAGCATTTCTGATGTTCCTCATGATGTTTGCACTGGATTGACACGTCGTCTCCTTCATACTTAGTCAAGTTCAGCTCTGGAAATATTAGAAATATAAGAACATCAGTTCACAGCCATAGTTTCACATATTCAGATGTATAAACCTTCCTCACCCTCGTTCATGATGACGATCAGATGAGTGTAAAGATAATTCACGTCTCTCTCTAATGTCACTGCACACCAGTATTTCCCAGCATCCTCTGCTGTCAGTCCAGTGATGGTCCCAGTGAAGACACTTGCAGTGACGTCATCATTCAGAGTCAATCTGTCAGTCTTGGTCTCTTTCTCTTCTCTCACAGTCTCATTGAGAGTATTTCTATCTCTAGTGGAGCACTTCCCCTTACAGAGAGACTTTGACTTTGATTTATAGATTGAATCATAAGGGCAGAATATCTCAGCAGATTCTCCTTCACGTCTCACTACTGGAGCCACTGCAAACAAACACAGACATTTAACACACTTGATTCTGAATATACTGTATTTACTACAATAAAATCATCTGAATTCACTCACTGAAGAGGTCGAGCTGAATTTTGGTGGTCAGGGAGATGCAAGTCAAATGTGTGTCTCTGGTTTCTGCTCCACACCAGTAAACTCCAGCATCTCTCACGCTCACATTACTGATGCTCACTGTAAAAACTCTCTCTTCATTTCTCTCAGATGAAGGACTCATTTCTGTCACTGCAGATGTGCTGATGTTTTGACAGATGTGATCATCATTCTCTTTGCAGAAATGAACTTTATGTTCCTCTGGGATCTGACAGGTGATGTTGACTTCTTCACCAAGATGAGCAGATTCGGTCACAAATGTTGCATCTGCAATCCAAAAGAAACTGTATAAAATCTGAACCAATACTTAGTTCCTGCAAGATAAAGTATATCCGGTTCCTCACCGTCTCTGACGAGCAGCTGAAGTTCAGTGAAGCTCTCAGTATAGTGAGACACATTCACTCCACATCTGTATGTTCCTGCATCTGCAGCTTTCAGCTCTCTAAAAAACACCATCAAGACTCCTGCTCTGGTGTCGTCATATAAAGAAACATCTCCATTCTCCATCCATTTATCCTGAACTCCTGGATTCTTCCTCTCTGAACATCCATCTGATTCTTTACAGATGTATTTTGGCTTGGTTTTGTGTTGAGGATGTTCACACTTGATCATCATACGACCTCCTGAGTGGACAGTCGCTCTAGACACGCCCACTTTAGCTGTCAATCACACATATCTGACTGAATCAGTCTTCATCGAATGCAACATCTAGCAAATACTGAATACGAAAATACTGATATATCAACTTAGATGACACTGAGAGTTTGTTCTACTCACTCATGATGTGCAGATTAACTTTAGCACTAATGGAGTAGAAGAGTCTGTTGATCCAAACTCCACATAAATAAACTCCTCCATCATCTGGAGTCACATCAGTAATTCTCACGGTGAAGAGGTTTATATGTCTGTCATCAGAAATACTAAATCTTCCGTCCTTATTCAATGTGTCAGTGCCAGGTATCAAGTTTTCAATGGAGTTTTGTCGTTCTTTGAATAAGGCTTTTGCATCA
The DNA here is from genome assembly GCF_949319135.1 of Squalius cephalus. Taxonomy (NCBI): domain Eukaryota; kingdom Metazoa; phylum Chordata; class Actinopteri; order Cypriniformes; family Leuciscidae; genus Squalius; species Squalius cephalus. The sequence goes on from NC_137123.1 coordinate 7,420,415, forward strand.
TTAATATGATTATGTGAATATTCACAGCTGAAGGTTGCAGTTTCCCCACCATTTACCAAAACTGTCTTTGACCCTTTACAACATGAATCTGTAATTATAATAATCTCATGAATCACATAATAAAGAAATAAAGAAACTCCACAATTATCCATACATTTAAAATGAGGATTTTCATTACACACTTGAATTACTCACCTTTTTTCACATTCAAAGTTAGATCTATATACCATTTGTCAAGAACCCTGATTCTGTATTTTCCAGTATCCTTTGTGTTCAATTCTATGATAAATATCATGAGGTTTCCATATTTGTTGCTAAAAAGAATAAATCTTCCTTCACTAGTCCATTCATTGTGTTTCTTGTAATTTATTATGGTTCTCCATGGGTCATGTTTAACCATGTATTTAGCAGAGTTACTGAACCAAAGTTTCCCAGAATCAACAAGAAGACTTCCTCCAGAATATCCAGTGACACTGACGCATCTCACTGCACCTGTCAATCAGATTGATACTGTGATCAGAAACCTCATGAACAGAAAACAGCATCATTACTGCAGTGATGAAAGAGAAAAGCTCTGACCTGAGATCAGGGAGAAAGTGAAGAAGATGAGGAGGATCTTCATTGTGAGTTGAGTTCAGTTTTCTTTATGCTGAATGTTCTCTGTGTGCAAGAGGGCTGTTAGTAGGGGGTTTTATAGTATGACATCATATAGATAGTTCTCCTTTGACTCTGTGCTAAATTAAACTGAGAAAGAGCGCCATCTGGCTGAAGTTACAGTAGCTGATTTTGATGTGCGTCTTGTTTTTATGCAGAAATTATAATGAATGTAAGAAACTTCAACATGTCAGATAGATTTGTGCTTGTATTGTGTGTCAGTAAAAACATTTTGTGACATATTTGGGACATTTCTTTGTCAAAAAGTATGAATACCAGCAACGAATTAAACCTTTGAGAGGCCTCATGAAGAAGACTAGAACAGAATCTAAAAGACTAGAAACGGACAGTGACATCTAGTGGACACACCCGCAAGCAGCAGCAGTTCTCATGTTAACCACACAAGCACTAATTCAATTTAATTCACATTTATTTGTATAGCGCTTTTAACAAGATATATTATACAGAAGATCTATGTCTACATTTTAATTTAGAATGATCTGTTATTTACATTTATCCAAAGCGACTTACAAATGAGAACAATAGAAGCAGTTAAACTAACAGTATGACATCAATATGCAAGTGCTATGACCCTTATCAGTTTAATCTAACACAGTACATGTAATTATTATTATTATTATTTTAATAATACATAGAATAGAAGAGAAAGGGTTAGTATTACTGGATCAAGTGCTGCCAAAAAAGATTTGTCTTCAGCCGCTTCTTGAAAAAGGTTACGGACTCAGCAGCTCTGGTTGAGTTAGGCAGATCAGTCCACCAGCAGGGAACAGTCAAAGTAAAGGTCCGAGAAAGAGATTTTGTACCTCTTTGAGATGATGCACCACAAGACGACGTTTGCTTGCAGAGCGCAAGTTTCTGGATGGCACAAAAGTTTGAAGTAATAAGTTCAGGTAAAAGGGAATTTGAATTTGATGCCAGCGGAAACTGAGAATGTGGCAAAATCGTCAGCTGTTATGGGTTGATGAAGGAGGAGGGTTGGGAAGAGAGGAGAAGCTTTTGAGAAGCATGCGGGAGTCAGAAGAATTGTTAATTTTGTTGTGATAGTAAGTCATTTTAGCAGTAGAGATATTAGCAGAGAAGGAATAGAGGAGGGATTGAGTAGGTTTCACCGAAAGGTGACCTGTGGAGGAGTGTGTGTTGTGTCCTGAGGCAGGTTGAGGTGGAGAGTGAGGAGCAAGTGATCTGAGGTGTGCAGCAGACTGACCAGTGTATGGTCAATGGAGCAGTAGCGTGTGAAAATAAGGTCCAATTGGTTACCTGATTTGTAAGTAGATACTCGTTTATCAGAGGTGACTGTGTCCAAGTTATGCATTTCAGGAAGCCAAATGAGAAAAAGTTCTCCCTCCTTTGGTTAGACCAGTGGTTCTCAAAGTGGGGGTCGCCGGACCCCGGCGCAGGGGTCGCGAGATGATTTCTATAAAAAAAAGTGGAAAAAAATATATAGGCCCTATATATTTGTGTTGCAATTAATTTAACCCGTTCGCACGTACGATCACACGTGATCAGTCTAGGCTGGTCCTTGGAGTGTACGATCACACCGATGAAAGCAGATTGGATAAATACACAGGAGCTAAACCGTTTAGGGGCTTATAGGTCAGTATACTTTATAATTGATATAGAACTTAGTAGAGATGATAAAATCTGATAGGTACGATCTAAACCAACTTATTGCCTGACCCTGAATACCAGTGTAATTTTGCAGTCGAGTATTTTTTTAAAAGATTATTTTATGATCTATTTGTCGAACGCAGCACTAAGATCCAGTAAACTAGTATTGAGATACAGCCTTGGTCAGAAGCTAGTCTTTTGTAATTTTAACGTGCACAGTTTCTGTTCTATGATGGGGCCTGAATCCGGACTGAAATTTCCCATATATATATATATATATTTATTTATTTTTTATTTATTTATTTTTTGCAAGAAGAAGCACAATTGTGGGGACTCAACTTTTTCTAGTATTTTAGAAATAAATGGAAGATTTGAAATGGGTCTGTAATTTGCTAATTCATTTGGATCTAATTGTGATTTCTTTATAGGAGGCTTACTAACTGCCAGCTTGAACGATCTTGGAAGATAAAGATAAAGAGTTAATAATATTGAGAAGAGGCCCTTCTGCTACACTCTTTCAGTAATTTAGTGGGTTTTGGATCTAATAAACATGTGGGTTAGATGCAAAGCTACATTTATTTAGCTCTAATCGTGGTTAATATATATCAAATGAATATAGTACAACATGCACAGAAATTGTGTAACTTATATAATCACACTTCACATGGTTCACAGGTTTTACTGAACTCAAAGCAAGATCTTTGGAAGAAGCAAAATGTTCAAAATATTTTTTATTACATCAGTGGGGAGTCAATTTTATGAAATAAACATTGGAGCAAAAACTAAAGAGACATCAGGCACTCTCAAAGGGTCAGAAGCTGTATTTTCTTTCTTTCATTAGTCGATGCCTATCATATTACAAACTCATCTGGGGTTTTTAAATTATATTGTCAGGTTGTTAAAATGAGCACTGAGAAAAAAAAAAAACAATAGTTGCTGTATTTGCTAAAGTCTATCAGCTTTATAACATTGAACCTATATGCCAACAGTCAAAAGTCTGATTCGCAAGATTACTGTAAGCCTGAAATATACAGCAGAAGAGCATCACAAAAATAACACAAATGCCAAACATGGAAGCCTAATCCCCAAAACAAAACCTTCAGCTCATTTATACCCTCTGCTGTGGCTCATCAAGCACTGAGATGATTGACAGCAGCGTATTCACTGTAATCCTGATTATTCCTGAAACTGACACTGTCAGGACAGTCAGATTTCTTGTGGAAATGCACCACTGCGTAATTCAGATCCTCAGCAGATGTGATGCAGCTTGTGGATAATTGGGCAGTGACATAATCAGTGTTAGAAGAATCAGAGGGGTTTGTGGGTAATTGGTCAGTGGCATAAACAGTGTCAGAAGAATCAGAGGAGTTTGTGGGTAATTCTTTGTGAGCGCAATCAGTGTGAGAAACCTGAGGAGAGACAGATAAATGTTTTACCTCTCTGAAGATCTATTTTATTATTTTATACAGTAACTGGACTCACCACTTCATGTTTCCCTGGTCCAGTCTGGGACGACGAATCACCACCTGCCAAAAACAAGCATCCTAAATTAATGACATTACTGTATATCACATTTCAACTGGTGTCTATTGTAAATGTTTTCACACATCAAATATCTGTCTTTTGCTTGTGTCTTATTGCAGCCTATAGGTGGCGACAGAAAGTGGGAAAACAAATCAAGAAATCTATACACCCCTCACAATGCGACAAGTATTTTTTTCTAGTTTCAGCCTAATGCAGTTATCATTTTCATTCCCTGCCCTGATCCCTCTTAGAACCTTTATTTGCTATTTAATTTGTACTGATTTGTGCGCCCATGGGCTGCTGGTCTGAAAACGAGGAGTGTTCAGGCGCATTGTTGGTGCATTGCTATTTTGAGGAAACTGAAATAAACAATCCTTTAATTTAGACCATGTGCCGGGCGCACCGACCATTTTTCCCGTCGTTAAACTAGCAAAAGTGGATTTAAACACACCCTAAGTGCACTTGTGCCGTGCGCTTTTGACCATACACTTAGATCCTTAAAATTGGGCCCTATCTTTTAATCTCATTACAAAAGGAGTTTCTGCATTTAAAGAAGTTAAAAATGAGTTTTACCTCGAGAATGACGCTTCTTACAGAGAAACACTAATAAGAGTCCAGCGAAGATCAGAACCAGAGGAACCAGAACCAGAGGAACGATCAGAGGAACGATCAGAGGAGAGCCTGAAAACACAGGAGAAATCATCTGAGAATATGATCATCGCTAAATATCAAACAGATCATGGACGGAGCTTGACGTTTGACATAGGATTGTCCAGACCATGATACTGGGTTCACAGTTTTTTATGTTTCACATATTAGTGATGGGATTCTTTTCCCTTCTTTTTTGAGCTAATTCTTTAGGACAGTTCATTTTAATGAACCGGTTCAAGAAACGATTCCCCAGTTTGTTCACATAATCACTCAATATGTAATTCAACTATGTTTTATAACTAAAGAATATACATTGAATAAACTCATCTTAATCAACTCACCTTTTACATAGACCATGAGAAATCATAAACATTGAGTCAATTGCTCAGTTCATGCATGTTCGTATCGAGATATATCGGTAACACTTTAGAATACTGTATCTTACTTACTGCATAACTAATAAGGAATTATTGAGGAACTAATAGATAATTATTTATTAACACTTAAGTCACTACTGTTAACTACTAAGGAAGATGTGTTAATTAATTAGTATGTAATAGAATTGTATGATTGTGTTAAGTTTCAGTTAGTTAATCAATAACTAATGAATTATGTCATAACTCTTGAAGAACTATTATTAATTATCTATTAATTAATGTGCAAGAAAAATAACTAAGAAGTAACTACTAATGAACAGTCATACACAGTGGTTACTACAATAAACCGTTTTATTTTAGCAGTGGAGTGGTGGATGAAGTACACAAATCAAGTACTTGAGTAAAAGTACAGATAACCCAATAAAATATTACTCCAGTAAAATGATAAACTATTGGCCTATTCATTTTCAAAATTACCTTAGTAAATGTACAAAGGTAATTACTTGAAAAGTAAAAAGCACTGATCAATGTTTTTTATTTTATTTAGTTTTAGTCATTCTTCAGCACTAATAAGAAAGATAAGTGCAGACATTTACTAGGCTATATATTGATCTGCAAATAAGCAAACTTTTTATTTAATTAGCAAAATGTATCATAATGTATGATAACTTATCTATTTTACAAAGGTTTAGATAATACCGTTAATAATGTGTTTTTTACAGTAAGTTTGATTTGAGTCAGAAGTATGTGGTAATTCTGTATTAATTACTAATGAGTTCCCTATATTCTCACTTTAGAATACTGTTCCAGGTTCCAAGTAATTCCTGAAGAATTATCTAATAATTATTTGTTAATTACCAATTAATTTCCTTATATGTTCACTTTAGAATACTGTTTCAGGTTATAAGTAGCCTAATTCCTGGATAATTATTTGATAATTATTTATTAATTACTAATGAGTTCCCTATATTCTCACTTTAGAATACTGTTCCAGGTTCCAAGTAATTCCTGAAGAATTATTTAATAATTATTTGTTAATTACCAATTAATTTCCTTATATGTTCACTTTAGAATACTGTTTCAGGTTATAAGTAGCCTAATTCCTGGATAATTATTTGATAATTATTTATTAATTACTAATGAGTTCCCTATATTCTCACTTTAGAATACTGTTCCAGGTTCTAAGTAATTCCTGCAGAATTATTTGATAATTATTTATGAATTACAAATAAGTTCCCTATATTTTCAGTTTCCCTCAGTCATTGCCTCAAACATGAATTTACTCAATGGCATTCTATGCTGAAGAAAACAGACACACACAGTACTGTATATAAAATATAAAAACTAATCTGAGGTTAGTTTTGTATGACTGTTCATTAGTTGTTACTTCTTAGTTATTTTTCTTGAACCTTAATTAGTAGATAATTAGTAGTAGTTCTTCAAGAGTTATGACAGAATTCATTATTTATTGATTAACTAACTGTTACTTAACACAATCATAAAAATATATTACATACTGATTAGTTAACACATCTTCCTTAGTAGTTAACAGTAGTGAGGAAGTAGTTAATGAATAATTACCTATTAGTTCTTCAATAATTACTTATTAGTTATGCAGTAAGTAAGATACAGTATTCTAAAGTGTTACCGATATATCTAACTGCAGAACCACACGTCACAGCAGTCTGAGGACAGCAACGCCAGGCCAACAGCATCAGAGTGGAAGTTAGGGTGGTGCTGACCATAACGTCTCCTGCCACGACCACTAACCACCGACTATAACTATAACTATAACCCTTCACTATAACTATATCTATAACCCTAAACTATAACTATAAGTTATACCTTAACGAATGACCAACCCCACCCAATCACTAAACCTACCCTTAATGATGCTATAAGCTCCACCCCAACACCGATCTGATGCCTGGCGCTGCTGTTGTGCCACTGTACAAAGCAAGTTAATTTTTAATTAGGCAAGCCCTGTTTATTTGTTTGTTGCTAAACAATTGGCTGTCATTATTTAAACACTTCTTCGTTTCTCACTGTATCTCAACATTTAGCAGCATTTGATAGCAACATTTGTTTTCAGTGGCTACCAGAAACTGTTTGGTTACCAAGATTCTTCAAAATATCTTCTTCTGTATTCAACAGCTATACAGGTTTGGACCAAGTGGAGGGTGAGTATGTGATTGTAGCCACATTGGCTATGAATCATGGCTCATTGAATCAGAACATAAACGCACATTCCTTCTTGCTGTCCCACTCTGAACCCCCGAAGGTAAATCAGTTGTGTTGGCTCCAGCTAGTCGGCAACAAATGGTCTTTCGCGACACTTTATTGCACCTTGGAGGATAAGTTCTGCATTCCAAACCCCCTTCCCCTCTCTGGACCACAGAGAGATAACGAAACTTGAAACTTTCTACACACACACACACACACACACACACAAACATCCTCCTATAGAAATATAGTTTTAATGTATGTAACTCAGATTTGGGTTTGACCTTCCTGTATGCATGTTTTATTAATTTGTTTGATCATATAATTATGATTTTCTAGAGGTGTGGTTTTGAAATGTATTCTTTAATCAATAGTGTTTTAGTTAGAGAAGGTTCACTAACATTCTCTGGCAATCCCTTCCCCCCTGTGTTGAACTGTGTTTTATTGCCTAATGGAATGTCCAGCAACAGAGATTTTAGGAGTGGAGCAGAGTTAGTGTTAATCTTTAACCCTACTTAAATCCTACATTTTCTATATGTATAACCATTGAAGAAATATGTAAACCTGAATGTAATTTCTCTTTTCCACGATTGTTCTTCTCTGTGATGGGTTTTTGTATTCTTGTAAACCTTAAAGGAATAATGTTTCAGATGTGCACCCTGTTGCAATCATAGATATGCCATGTGGATCTTTTTAAAAGTCCAATTTTCATTTCCATTTGTAAATGTACATCACATTTTGGGTTAATCTTATTCCTAGATTGTTAGTAGAACTCTTAATGCTTATTTTACAGAATAAGAAGTCATTTCTATGCCGTAGCTTTTAAACATACCAAATGTGGTCTTGAATTGAACCTCCATATACCCGTAGGAAAGATATGGGTACCAAATTATGATAAAATGCATTTTACTGCAGTTATAATTGTTTAAAGTAGAAATGGCATGATCCTAAGACTGTCATAAAACATGCAAATCGAACTCCTAAGTGAGACAAAGGAAATTTCTCCCGCCTGGAATTTCACATTCCAATTGGCCTAAGCCAAGGGAGGAGTTGACATTTCTGTACCCTAGAAAAACGGTTACACTCGGCGTTCAGTTGAGTTCGGTATTTTCTTTCGTCTTGTTTGTTCCTGCTTGTTCGAACCCTCCTCATCAGGGAGACCATCAATGGCTCCCGTTTAGGGGGCTTTATATTTTATTTTCTTTAAGTCTTTTAGTTTTGTTTCGTCTTCGAACTTCAGCCGACAACTTCAACTCAAAGGAAAAGACTCTTTTGAAAATCCCGCGGCGCGCGCTCCTCTTCATTGAGGACGTGCACGAGCACTGCGTCTGAGGAAATTCCTGGCTCCATGGGACCTAGGGAGTCCTCATCTCCGTTTTATTTTCTTTACTAAGTTTTATTTTCATATTCGTTACTCCCTCCACAAAGGGAACTGAACTCTGAATCATGTTTCTGGCCACTTCACGTTTCAGTGAACCTTTAAAGCTCGCCCCGAAGACACGAGGAAACACGCCCCGCTCTTAAAGGAGCTCTTCTTCAGCAAATACAAAGAGAACCATACGCAAGTATTTTGATTTGTGATTTGAGTAATCTGATTTCTTGTTGTCTCTCGAGGTTACTGCCTGTGTTTTTGCCATGCTGAGATCATCTCGGTGATCTCTCTCGTCCTGAAACTTTAGTTTCACTTTCTCCCTTCCTCTCCCTCTCTCATCTGTTATCCGTTTAGTCTTGTATTTTGTTTACGTGTCCTGTACATACATATTTACTCGTGTAAATTGTAGAACTTGTATTCCTTAGTTCGATGTAGTATTAGTCCAATTATTAAAAAAAACCATTATATCCTAGATTGTCTCTGTATAAGTGTTCATTCTACAAGTCAATGAAATGATGATCAAGCTACGCTTTACAAAGGTGCTACTGTTAAGTAACCTACATTTTATAAGAACAAGAAGCTAATTTTCTTGGCCAGAAAACATAGCTTTCTTCGAATTATAAGAAAGAGATAATTTTGTTGAGAAGTTGATGGAATTAATTTTACGACCCGTTTGCGGGACAAACAACTGTTTAATTAATACATTAATTTCCCTTAAAATTATTCTGATTAATTGATCTGAAAGAGGGACATTTTGGTATATTAATGATTGAATTATAATTCATTGTGATAGAACATTGATGTATACGAATGGGTCTAAATTTCAGCTTCAATAATTTATTAATATTGTAAGAATATAGATGAATCAACCCGATTCATAATTTTGATTCCCTATAATCATTTGAGCTAAGTCATATTCCTTACATGATGATAGAATTTTAATTTTTTGGTGAACTATGTGAACTTAAGTTATAACCTGTCAATTAAGATGAATGGAAATCAGTGGAAGTTGATTAACCTTAAATTACACTCAAAGGACTGCTGTTGTCTTGATAGCCCATGCCAAAATACATATTCAACTCAATATGTAAAGCAAGAATTATTGGATTATTTTTTTATTTTAGTTTCACCATATTGCCAATTTAAAATATATTAAATTAGCTTAAAAAATGTACGACCATGTTTGTATTTCGGCACAAGATCACCTGCTGATGTGATCGGAGACGCCAGTGATGTAGAAGTTCTGGAAACGCCTGTGAACGGTGAAGTTTTGACTGATGAGACAGAAGAAGCAGATGATGATGATGATGATGGTGATGATGAAGGTGGTGCTGGTGGTGATGTTGATGAAGATGGTGTTTCTGGAACTTCTTTATTTAAAACAATAAAATAATGAATGTCTAATGGAAGTGTTTTTTTTTTTTTTTCATACACAGAACTCGACATCACGTGTCAACTGGTAAATAAGTAAAGTGTTACTGATGTCTATCACACATTCACTACCCAGAATTCATGCTTTCTGAAACACAGACACTTATCAAACAAAATCGTGAGCTGTTAGTTTGAGTTTCCAGAACTGAAGCCTGTGGTTTCACACTGGATAATGCAGTACAGCAGAGTTACTGATGAACACTGTTAAACTGTAGTACAAGTGTGGTAAAAGGACTCACGGCAGTGCTAAAAGCTGCACTTCTACAGCATTCAGATGACCACACATGTACTAATGTTAAAAACTGTAATACTCTGTCCAAATTACCACAGTACCAAACACTGCAGTAATCTGAAATGACCACACAGAAAACTAAAAATGCTGCTTTAAAACTGGGTCCAGATGTCCAGTTACTGGACATTTAAAAATGAAATGAAGAATAAACGGTCAGATAGACTGATGCTCTTCACGAGTGCATTAATGCTAAAATTAAACAACATATTCATGAATTCTAACACATAAACATATGCATAAATGACTGAAAGCAGCTCACCGTTGCTGATGTCCAGATTAAACTCATAGAAGAAACTGTAGTTTTCAGAAACTTTGACTGTAATTCTGTATTCTCCAGAGTCGTTCTTATTCAGATCTCTGATAAACAGAAGTAAGAGTCCTGCAGATCTGTCATCATGAACGGAGAATCGTCCGTCATGTTTCCATTCTTCTCTTCTGTTAGTGTTTATTACAGTAACACACTGAACTTTTTTACTATATTTACAGACTTTCACATTGTTATTGTCTTTCTTCTCATATTTTAAGCTTATACTGATGTTTCCTCTTAAATATCCTGTCACAGATCTGATTTGTTGACCTGTTAAACACAAGCCCAGATAATTAGTCATTTGTTCTCAATATAAACACATTGCTGCGACATATATGAACCTAAGTCAAGATTGTGACTGTAAATCTTACATCAAGAGACAAAAAGGTTGTTGATGGTGTCTGTTTCACATGTGTTATTACGTCAGTAATTACAGTCAGTGTTGAGTATCGTGATGTTGTGGAGATCATCATGAGTTTGAGGGTCTCAGTTACTCACCTGTTAAAACCTTCAGCTTCACTTCAGTGGAGGAATCTATAATGATAAGTCTATCAACTCCACACTGGTACGTCCCAGAATCCTCTTCTCTCAGATCTCTGATGGTCACTTTCAAGACTGATGCACTTGTGTTGTCATACAGAGAGAATCTTCCAGAATTAACCCATTTACCTGTTTCATTAGTCCTGATAAGGTCAGAACATCCTGGCCACTGATCACCTTTACAGAAATGCTTTGCACTTGTCTTATAGTTTTCCTCATATTTGCATTTGATCGTGACTCCTCCTCCTGAATATCCTGTCACGTTCATGGAGCTCACGACACCTACAACAAACCAGCATCTTCATTCAACACTAATACACACTGAACTGAGATTCATTTTAAAGTGTTTTAAAGGAAATGTCACCATATTAGTTAAAGATTAAGACTTTTATTCATTATTTAATCTGTGTTCTTCTGTGATGAGAACTTGAGTTCAGATTCTTACCAGGAATCATCAGCAGAGTGAAAGTCCAGATGATCTTCATTCTTCTCTCTTATTAAATGATCTTCTCTGTTGTTAGTAGATTCAGTTCTTCTGAAGCTCTCGATGTGTGTTCAGAAGAGTTTTGAGTGTTTATTTCCTGGTTACATGTTTAACATGAAGAGCTGAATGTGTCAGAGACGCCCACTTCCCCTGAGAGAGAGAGAGAGAGAGAGAGAGTGAGATGGAGAGAGAGAGAGAGAGAGAGAGAGAGAGAGAGAGAGAGAGGGGGGGGGGGGGGGATTAAACCACTTTTATTTGATCACCATTTATATCTCTTATGTATTCACAATAATAAAATAAAATAAAATAACTAATTAAAAAACATAGAAAATAATTAAATATTCTAAAACAACTGACCCTCAAAAACTACACACAAGATACAAAGATAAGACAAAATGATGATAAAACATTAAACATCAAATATCAAAAAAAAAAAAAAAAAAAAAAAACTTGATGTGTGACTGAAGAAGAGTATGTCTCAGTTTTGAGACAGGAAAATCCAGATTTCAATCCTGACACTTCTTTAAGAATTCCACAGCTTCCACCCATCATCGTCCAAGAGGTGATTTTTCCAGCCCCATTACGCTTCAATCAGCAGAAACGCTTACTGAAGTAGTAAGAAGACTGAAGTGTCCTGTGTCACTACTCCGATCCACTTTAAAAACTGTTTTCTACTGAAACATTGACTTATAGAAGGGAATAATCTCTGTCAGACTCACCTTTCCCAAGTCCATTATAAACAAATGTTTATCCAACCCGAGCCCACCTGCGTTCTTCAAAATGAATCTTGCAGTATGGGCCCAAGTCAAGTCTTTGTGATATAAAAGTCTTTGTGCTGCTTGTATCCTGTAAGAAATCAACCGACTTCTCACATCCACCAGCCCTTGACCTCCTTCATGGACAGGTAAAGAGCTGCAGCATGGATCCAGTGTGCCCCACTCCAGTTCACGAATAAAGGCTCCATAACAGTCTTCTATGCCACAATGTTGAGGCCGCCAAATTGTGGTAATAGCCAGGTCCATTTAGACAATCGGGCTATCACTTTATCCAGCAATCCCTCCCAGTTTCTCATCTGAAAATGTTCATTTCCTAAAAAAAAAAAAACCCTAATGTTTTTATCCTCTTTCTACCCCAAAGTAAACCACATGGTAGTTTTGGAGGTCCTACCTCTTCCCACTTACCAATAATATATCCCTCACTTTTCCCCCAGTTCACTTTGGCTGAGGAGGAAGCTTTTTCATATTTTCCAATAATTTCCATTAAAACTTTCACATCATCTTGACCTTTTATAAACACGGTGACATCATCAGCATACGCTGACAATGATGCTTTACATGTACTTTGTAAATCTGGAATTGAAATACCAGTTAATTATTTCCTTAATCTTCACAAAAATGGTTCTATTACTATAGACTATATAACTGTCCAGAAAGTGGACAGCCTTGTCTGATCATTATAGGTGCACTCAGTTCCCCTCCAGCTTTAACCATAACAAATACATTAGAATACAACAATTGTATATAAGATACTGTATAAAATTACAACAAACCCAAATTATTTTAATACATTAAAATGATATGTATGAACAACTTGATTAAAAGCTTTTTCATGGTCAAGAGAAAGAACCCCTACATTAAGACTAGAGCTTAGATCGGGCCCAACAAATCAAGCCCGACCCTACCCGAGCCCGAGCCCGTTGTGTCCGAGCCCGCCCCGGCCCGACACGTTCACTGTAATTATGAGCCCGAGCCCGATTTAAACCCGACCATTTTTAATATGTCGGCCGTTATAACCAGGGGCGGCGCCAGAATTTTTTTTAACGCAGGTGCTGCTGTGCTCATTTAGGCTACAGGGGGGAGCTGCGCAGTTATATAATATAAATACTATTAATAAATGAGCAAAAATTGGCCACTCAATATTAAATATTCAATTATTTTATTATCACAACTAAAGTTTTAATTTTATTAAATTGGACAAGCACAACATTCAGCATTCAATCAAATATTCTTAAAGATTAATTATTATTAATAATGTTACTTCAACATATTGTTATTTCAACATAATATGTGTGTGTGAGCAACAAGCAAGATGTGCATTTGAAAATTCGGTGACAGCGCGAGTTTCAAATGGTGTAAGTGACCGCGGCGCGCCCGCGACTCCATGTCATGATGTCTGGTAAATTGCTTTTTAGGCCTATAAATCCAGGCAATTGGTTGATGAAAAATATATTAAAATTAAAATACAATTTATACTAAACGAAATTCACTTTAAAGAAAAGCTTTCTTCAAAACAAAACTTAACAAACTTGAAAATAAATGTGCTTATTCAATGGCTAAAACACGTACAGACTCTTTTTGAACAAATTGCAGCACATTCATTTAATTCTGAATTTTGCACATGTTAAAAGGCATTTTTTGTGCATAGTAAAACATATCTGTAACATTTATCATATTCACAATTGTGCATGCATTTATTAATTATTATCTTAATGAATAATGCGACAAGGAAGAAGCATGTAAACTGCGTTGTTTGTTTATTCAGAAATAATTGAATGGATCGGAAAAGTAACAAAAGAGGACATCGAGGGCTGAGGCTGACTACTATCATAATTTCTGTCATGGCAAGACACACTTCATGTGTCTGTTCATCGTCGAAGTCCCCGTTTTTTTTTTGTTTTTTTTTGCTGTCATGGCAGCGTGCTGCATTTAATGCACGAGACAAAGCCAACACATATGTTGTCACTCCCCACGACTATTTAAAATGTTTCCATACCTCCGATTTTCCTCCAAACTTGCTCAAAGTTAATTCTCCTGTTTTAATTTTTTTCTTTGCTTCTTCAAGCACTTAAGCTACAGAATAATATATGCTACAGCACGCACAGCAGGTGTGATGTGTCACGCGTGCGAGACTGCGAGTGTACGAGACGCTGCGCATGACATTTGACGTGCTTTATCAAGGGCCCGACCCGACCCGGCCCGAGGACAGTTGCGGGAAATATCGGCCGGGTCGGGTCGGGTCGAGTCCGGGCTCGGGCTCGGGCAAAGAATCTAAGCTCTAATTAAGACTATTACTTTGATTAAAATCAATCACATTACACAATACAAATGAATTATCCATAATTGATCTCTCAGGTATACACTGGTCTCTATGAACTAATACTGTAACTGACAAGTCTGTTACGAAGTCTTTTATCTGCAGTCTTTCTTCCACACGACTAGGGGTGCTATGGTGCCTAAATGTTCTCTTAAGTAAAGGTGGGTTTGTAGAGGAAGTGAGTAGAACAGAGCAGTAGAAAGCATGGCTTTAAAGGATTAGTTCACTTTTAAAAAAACTTTTGCTGATAATTTACTCACCCCCATGTCATCCAAGATGTCCATGTCTTTCTTTCTTCGGTCGAAAAGAAATTAAGGTTTTTGATGAAAACATTCCAGTATTTTTCTCCATATAATGGACTTCAGTGGGCCCCAAATGGTTCAAGGTCCAAATGACAGTTTCAGTGCAGATTCAGAGGGCTTTAAACGATACCAGACGATGAATATGGGTCTTTTCTAGCGAAACGTTCGGCCATTTCAAAAATAAATAAAAAAGTTTAAGTTTTATAAGCACAAATGCTCGCCTTGCTCTGTTCTGTGATGCACGTTCGTGACGTCACGTAATACGCAATTACGTTGAAAAGGTCACGCTTGACGTAGGCGGAAGTACCGAGTCAGTGTTTACAAGTTGAACGTGCAAACAAAGTCAAACGCCGTTTACAAAAAAGAAAAAAAGAAAAAAACGCCAATGCATCTAATATAGTAAAAAAAAACCATACATACCTCTGTTTGCTGTAAAAACGTATTGGGCACAGCCGACGCTTTCAGAAAACGGCGATCTCCTTGCTGGGAGGGTTTGAAATCATCGTCGAAAAAATTATCACTGCACACTCTTTTACATATTAGAGCATGTTCGGGTGTGTTTGACATCCAAGTGCAGCGCGAGCAACCACAGTTTCAATCGCTCAGGATTGTGTATAGGAAATCTATGAAAAGTAAAAAATTTCTGTCCTGACGAAAATTTTCTTTTAGGCTTTTTAATATTAAAGCACCCAGGATACGCACACGAAATGGGCATTTTAAACGATAAACTGACACAAAGACATTTGAATATGTGTATATGGTCCTCCTTCCGCACATTTGTAAACACTGACTCGGTACTTCCACCTACGTCAAGCGTGACCTTTTCAACGTAATTGCGTATTATGTGACGTCACGAACGCGCATCACAGAACAGAGCAAGGCGAGCATTTGTGCTTATAAAACTTAAACTTTTTTATTTATTTTTTAAATGACCGATCGTTTCGCTAGATAAGACCCTTATTCATCATCTGGTATCGTTTAAAGCCACAACCACATAAATCCATAACCACAGCCAATCAGATCTCCTTCCGTTGTAACATCCGCAAAGCTTTTGAGATATTTTTCCATGATTCTTCTTGCAATTTCTGAACACTGGCTTCTACTAGGGTTCAAGCATACCTTTTGAATTGAGTCTACAATAGTTCTCACCATAACTAAAAGCTCCTGCTTCCTGGGTCGCTTGCCTTGTGCAACACACTGGCGCAAATTTGGAGGCATCTTCTCCCACGGTACTTCATATGATGAGACCCAGTCAGAGACTTGAACAGGGACATGGGTTGCTTGGCCTGAAGATGAAGAACCTTTTGGACAGTTGGATAGCTGGCCAGATGTATAGTCTTCATGGCCTGTGTGATGAATTAAAACATCTTTATTGTATTATTGGAGACCATTGTTTGAGCCAAGTCACAATATGTAATCTTTAGAAACCCAAAGTTGAAAAACTATTTATTATCCACTACATATCTTTACAAAAAGTATACACTATACTGTCCACAGGTGCATGTGAATACATTACAAAAAATGTCATTATAAAATGTTTTTAAAGCTGGCTAGATCAATATTTTTTTATATTAATAATGGATGATATAACTACTTGTGATAAAAAAAAAAAAGAATACACACATTTTTAATATTTATGTTTGTTTTGGCTTGTCAAACTCAACACATGCAATATATATATATATATATATATATATATATATATATATATATTAGGGCAGTAACAATAAGTGATCTGAAACCGGAATCGCGATACTCATATCCACGAACCTGTGTCGCGGTGTGAGAAGGCAATTGTGACACACCTCCCGTCCAGATCCAATGCTACCACATCTTTAAATTACTATTGGGCAATTTGCAGTCAAAACTTGAAATATAAATTCTCAGAGAATGCATTTAATACCAATATATTGAAACATCTGTTTATATATCCATACTCCCTTAAAGTCCAGACATTAGAAAAATATCAGTCTACACATCTGTTTTATATTTAATTTGAGGGATATACACATATGTTACAGACGTGACACCAAAAATCTAACTTTTAGGTGGCAAAATATTTTTTTGTCATTCTGTGAAATACACTGCGCAAACCAAAAGTAATACTACTCACCGGATGAAGAAGGGTTGGCTCTCCACAGAACATAAAATATTCATTTCATTTTATTTTTCGTGTTCGCATTTATGACGACGTGTTACAGACGTGACAGTTCTCGAGTGCTCTGAAGGCGGCACTAAAAGACTGCTTTAAAACTTTCACAGAGACCTCAAATAGGCATTTTAAACACCAAATATTAAGGATTGGCATATCAAGTAAAATTATATTCGATGATTGTTTGAAAATTGTATCTCTCCCCCCACATGCTCACAGTCACAGGTAAGACGGCATTTGCTCAAATCCTGCTCCGACATTAAATTTCTCTGTATCTGAACTGTAGGCTAATAGGCCTATGTACTGTAGCCCAGTCGAAAATGATTTAGTTTCATATTTATGTTTCTAAAAAAATATAATTTTTTTAAATTTCATCTAATTTCATCTTCGGCGCCATATTAAATCTAATATGGTCAGAAAATTTGCCTTAAAAAAAGGTTAAAATGCCCCTTGAAATGGATTTAAGGTGGCAAATATCACCCCTTAATGAAAATATTTTTTTCAGGTGGTGTCATGTATTGTCATGTCTTGTCATGTTATGTTTTGTTCTTGATCTTTCTCTCCACTCT
This sequence comes from Squalius cephalus, assembly GCF_949319135.1. Classification (NCBI taxonomy): domain Eukaryota; kingdom Metazoa; phylum Chordata; class Actinopteri; order Cypriniformes; family Leuciscidae; genus Squalius; species Squalius cephalus. The sequence goes on from NC_137123.1 coordinate 7,438,015, forward strand.
GTCTCCCTCTGCTGGGTTTTTGCCGTTACTGTTTCTTTCCCTTCTCCCTTCCTCCAGCTGTTCCTCATCTTCTCTGACTACCTCGTTTACTCTCTTCCCACCTGTTCCCTCTCCCCTCTGATTAGGTCCCTATTTCTCTGTCTTTTTCTGCTTCTTTCTTTGTCGGATTCTCACTTGATTTTCTCATGCAAGAAGCAAACTACAGTCCTGTCTGTCTCTGTCCGAGTCCTGTCCTGTCCTGTCCTGTCCTGTCCTGTCCTGTTGGCATCCGCCTGGTGAGCGTGATCTATAACATAGTAATCATCTTGATCTTTGTATTCTGTCCAGTTCATCTGATGCTGAAAGAGATCTGGTAACCACGGTTGTGATTTGAGCCTTGTCTACACTGAGAGACCCGCAGCCTGTCACCGCAATCACAGTCTTCTCTGCCTGCTGCCATAAGAGACTCTTTTGAACTTTTCTGATTTTTCTTTTACTAAAGTATTTTTGTTTTATTTTATATCGCCCTCTCTGCGGGTTGCCTGTTTTGCCATTATCTCTCAAGAAGAGGATTTGTTTTTCTACTTCATTGCCACCCTGTGTTGCCACCCTGTGTTCTCATTAAAGACTCTATTTTTGTTAATCCGCTATTGGGTCCTCTCTTACCTGTATAACAGGTGGCACATAATGAACTGACCATCGCACAGAATACCGGTATACAAAATATGAAAAGCTTACAGAGTTCAAAAAGGAACTGAGCAAAATATTGTCTAATCACTGTTATCAACAAAATCCCCCAAAATATTGGGATACCATTTTGTGTCAATATCTAACACCACCACTACTTTATCCAAACTCCTAAAATGCCTTTGTCAGAACTGAATATTAAAATATTACACGGTTCAACGCTAAGGATCTTTTCTACTTTTCTATGGTGGGGCCAGTGTTTAAAAATGTTACTTGAAGTGACAAAATTTCCACTGGTCCCACCACAAAAAAGTAACAAATAAATAAATAAAATAGGCCTAGTTATTGTTTTAGTTGTTTTTGATCCATGTAACCTTAATAAATAAGGTTATGACACCAAAACTTACTAGTCTAACTCTACCAGTCTAAAATTTGACAAATGGTTAAGGACAGTCAGTTATAAAATACAATAAGAACAAATAATCAGATTATGAGCAATAGGCACAAATAAATACACAAGATCAAACAGGAAAAAAAAAACTGTTCTCTTCAGATTTTTCTTGTAGGTCTAAATCTAGATTTAGATTTAGCTCTAGATTCTAAGTCTATATTCTCAGGTACAGAAATAGTAATCAACTGTAAAATATCACTGCATAGTCTTCACTGTATAACTATAGATTAACCCTTATTAAAATGATTCAGTCAAGAGCAGTGAGCGATTTTATTGTCTTTTGTTTGATTAACATAAAAACAGACAATAGCAGGAATATTAGGCTACTGTCACTTTTTACGAGCTGCAAGGATCCAATATACTGTTACACATGCATCTAATCTCACGTTTATATTCAGATAAGATATAACCACTATATTTACGATAATACTCAACAAGACAAGCATTTTGAAATAATTTAGTGTGAATATGTCCGTTCAAGCTCAGGAAGACGTGAAAGAGTACTCGCATACTGTGAGACGTGACATTCTGGACACGCGCTTTGGGTGTGCAGCACTGGCCAGATTGGTCAAATGACAGTTCTGTCAACTGTCCGAGTGTCTTTTACGCTGGCCCTGGGCCAGTGGGCATTCCTTATTGTTGAGCCCTGTATTTACTGAATATTTCAGGATCCAACCTATTGCAAACAATAGTCATGTTTAAAGGAGTCATAACCTGCAATTTTCACTTTTCCACGAGAATCAATGTATGTTATGATTGCCTAACGATTATACACTGGCCGGGAAGCCGATATTTAAAAGTGAAGCGTTTGTTTACCTCAGGATAAATAAACCAGCGCGCGTACACGCGCACGCAAATACGAGATTTTGATTTCAGCCCCGTCTTGACGTCATGACGGGGCAGGATATACCATATATGGACACCGCAAACCTATGCCGCGGGAAGCCCGCCCCTCTCCCCCTCATAATCAGTTCAGTCGAGAATGTGGAGAACATTGGAGCAACGAGTACACACCTGAGTTGCTCTGTGGTTGACTGCCACAAACAACATGTAAATGTGTTTTCTCTACCAAAAATGGACCAAACTATCAGGGACCAGTGGATGAAATTCATTTTTAATGACGCTGTCCCAACAACCCTTTCAACTGGCTTATCGTTAGGAGTCTGCGCTAAACAGTTCACACAGGAATCATACACAAATTTGGGGCAATATCAGGCGAAGTTGGCCTCGAAGCTCTGTTTGGAAAAAGGTGCAATTCCAACCATCAGAGACTTGCCTGAAATTGAAACGGTAAGACTGAGTTTTTATTGCTCTACTGTGTGTAACAAACAGCAGCTAACTGCTAATGCGGCTATTGTATGCTAGCGGGAGTATTAGCTTCGAGGTAAACATGGGGAATGGCTGCTAACGTAACTTTGCAAACAACAAATGACTGAGATCATCATAAATTCGGCTATTGTATATTGATTGCCTAACGCTTATACACTGGCCGGGAAGCCGGTCGCGGCCAGGTCAGGTTCATTCATAACTTGCGCCATGATGTCATTTTGGAATGATATGCTAAAGCGTTACCTGCGGTGTCAACCCCCCTCCTTCCTGCCACCAATCAACGCGCCCCTCATTTGCATTATTAAAATGACCGTCCACGACAGCCAAAATATCGCATCAGATCTCGCGAGACAATAATGCCTTCAGAAATAAGGGTCTGAGGAGCTCTGTGTTTATTTTTTCCCACTTTTCTTTTTTAGAAGGGCCTGAAAGACTATAATACAGCAGAAGGTATCCAAGGTAATACTAGGTTATGACTCCTTTAATAGAACATCTATCAGCAAATAGCAAACATATGAAATTAGTGTATATACAAAAAAACATTCCAACCCATTGCAAACAAAGTATGTACAAATATACACTATATGCACAAACAGAACCACCAGGCACGGACCTCTGTTTTTCATACTAAGGTATCAGATTTAAATCTTAAAACTTCTACAATACAGATGTCAGACACTGTAAGGCACTTAAGTTAACAAAGTGCTAAATTGACTGTAAAAGAGAGAATGTCATCTGAATGGGACTTCTAGTCTTCTAAAGCGAAGTAATGATACATCCAAATTTGTGAGTAGCACAGACAAAACACCATCAATATATGGTTACTAGAATACCTATCATTCAATATAGGAAACAAAATAAATTAATGCAAAAAGGAAGGCATAGTGGACCTTGTAAAGTACATTGAGGAAATGGCATCAGCTTTTAATTTGTTTTTACTGAATATTGAAATATGTATATGCCAGGGTCCAACCCACTGCAAACGAACTTTGTACAAAATACCCTTATTTAGGCACAAACAGAACCGCCAGGAACGGACCTCTTTTCTTCCACACCAAGGTGTCAGATGCAAACCTTAAAACTTCCACACAAAAAAAAAAAAAACACACACACAGACTGGATGTGAGTCAGTGTAAAGTTAATACGGCACTTTTAAATTGACTATAAAAGAGAGAAAAAATAACCTTCCTGACAGATTTGACGTATTGGTAACGCCAAATTAAAGCAGCACTAGGTAACTTTTCAACCTTCATAATATATTTTTCATAATAATATATTTTTCATAATATATTCCAAGACTCTTGTGATGGTACATCGACTTACAATAGGTTGAATGACCCGTCTGCCATAGCCTGACGGGGTCTGTATCGTTTTTAATCGTACTTTTAAACTTCGGGTTTCGGGTAGTAACCCGTGCACAAAAAGAACTACAAAATTGGACTGCTTTATGGCATAGGCTATCTCACTTCCCTCAACACGTCCTCACATGCTGTTGGACTTGTAAGTAACGTTATATTGCTTATATATATCACTCGGACAAGCTTTCATTCGTTGGTGAGCTAAAAAGCACCTGGCGTTCTTGTTGATTGATTAGTAGACATCTTCGGAGGCTAGCTGTGCTTGTTCAATGCCCGACGATTTGTAACGCGTTGTGTTTATTCCCCAATCGAACTCATGTAACTGTCTGTCACTCGTTCTACCGTCCACAGCATTACTTGATAGACAAAAATAGGACAAGAATGAGCATCAAACAGAAACAACCTGCTTACGGGGTGTTCGAGGCGCACATACAATACAGACTGTGACATTCAACAGGGCGCGCGCAGCTCTTAAAGGGGCCACACCTTATTTCCACTCGTTACAGCTTCCATCCAACTTAACAGGGACCGGTATACAGGGGGGAGGGGATCAGGCCGTGAGTGAAGAGACTGCTCTGTGTGAGTGGTATTTACGACAGTAACGTTAAATACAAGTAGTCCACAGCGACTCTAGGGGTCGTTGTTTGACCAAAACGGAATTCTTACCTAGTGGGGCTTTAATGATTATGAACTATTAGGAAAAAAAAATTCTATTGATTCTAGTATTTAACCCTCTGAGGTCGGCAAACGCGCCGGCGCGTTTTGCCTGATTTTCTTCACATTGTAGCACTATAAACTTAAATTACTCCGTCATTTTACTTTTGTAGGTGTCCACTTACAATCAAATCAAAACATTGTGCTTTTGTAAAATAAAGAAAATAAACAGGGTGTGCGTTCTGCCTCTCCGTCGCGGTGAACTTTTTTTTCTTGAGCACGTCTATAAACTGAAACAAAACTCAGCGAATACTTGTCACACATTTATGAGCCATATACCTTTATAAACATTTAAGTGTGTACTTTTAAATCTTCTCAAACGATTCCTAATTATTTTTTAATTTGAACACGCCCACTCGCGCAAAAGAGATTCACATGCAAATCTCCACATGGAACGCGAAAGCGCTCGTTACCTCAAAAACAAAGCACGAAAAAACTTCACAAGTCTCTGCTTTTCGTCGAGTTTGAAAGACGCGCCGTGAGCTTACATTGGAATTACCTCAGAAGAAGAAGAACGCGATTTGAAGACAAGAAAGATGTAAGGTAAGAAATTCTTACATATTAGTTTGTTATTGTTGCATAAATTTCACTTTGCAGTTGAACTGTTGCTAGATATATGGTGAATATTATAATATTTAGACCCATGTTTACTGTTACTGTGTTTGTGGATATCTGCTCAAATGTAGATACGGTAACCATAATGTTTTATATTTGAGTGTGATCGCGTTTGAATGTATAATATTTTGGATTGCGATCGCGTTTGAAAAGCACCAAACGGCTTCATGTTTTTACTATTATCTCATTTCATATCATCAATACGAATGGAAACATTTGAAGTAACATGATATTCAATATATTTTTCTCTAGTTTAGTTGTTACTGAAATATTTTGGAAGATTTATAGGCTGCTATGGTTATTGTTATTATTGCACTGCGCATAGCCATTGCCTACAAGGCACAACAAACCTGGTGTTCATTATATTATATTGTTGGAAACATTTATGTGTGTGTGTATGTGTGTATTCTGTGAATTTTAAAAAGCAATTTTAACCAGAAAAATCTAAAATTTATTCCCAAAATCGTGCAGGCCTATAGTTTCTCTTGATATCAGTATGTTCACTTTTTTTTTTTCTTTCAGGGCCCAGATGCCACTCCTGCTGACTTCAACATTCACATGAGTCTCTGTACATGAACATGGTAAAGTGAAAATCAAACACCTTGGTAATGAAAGGTATGTACAATGTTTTTAGGAATGGCACAAAGGTCTCTGTCTTTGGATAATTGTTTTCAATGAGTGCTTTTTTGTCATTTGTTTTGTATCTTTGGATTATGTTGTGTTGTAAATAAATCCAAAAAATCTAAAAGCCATTCTTTTTTAAATCTCCTCATTCTTTGTGCAAGGTTGCTCAGAATGATAGGGCCTGATAGCTCCTAATAGGGCCGTTAGGGGAGGGTCTTTGTCTTTCTCAGGTGTGAAAAGCTTACATGGTCTTTGTCTTTCTCAGGTGTGAAAAGCTTACATATTAATGAAGCTTTTTCACACAAAACACGTCGTAAAATTTTTAAATCAATATATTGTCTTATCTGAATGAGCAGTCAGGGTGATTTTCACATAGTTTTATAGCAAATATTCTAGGCTACGTCATACAATTTTCAAAAGTCTTGTGAAGAAATAATCAGTATGGGTTTCATGACCTTATTTCAGTGACAATTTTTTTTTTTTTTTTTTCACAAACCACGCATAAATGTCATTATCTCAAAACAACAAACTTTTACACACATGCTGCTGATATATTATTGTAGCAGAGTTTGTGCTGAATACAGTGTAATTAGACTTTAGCCATGAAAATGTCACAAGTAACAGAAATAAGCACAAATGTCAGAGCATGTCAGTACACCTCCAAGGCCCAGAAAACACCTCAGACCACAGAGGGTTAAATAGGACAACGCTTAATGTCCAATATTATCAATGCAGGAATTATGCATTGTAAAGAATGGGCACCATTAAGATTTCTTACCTCTGTTATTGAAGTGGTGTACGAGTCTCTGGGCAGCAATGAGAGGGACAATATCTTTTATGTCTTCTAAGGTAACAAACTGGAGATCACAGCCCATCTGTACCCACATGGAAATAACCTATATAAACATATATGTTTTAATATAGGTTTTGATAAGGTTTTAAATATATGTGACATATAAAATTGGCCGTTTTCCTATATTATATGTACATATATGCACGTATATGTTTACCTATATATGCACCTATATGTTCACCTATATATGCACCTATATGTTCACCTATATATGCACCTAGGCCTATATGTTCACCTATATATGCACCTATATGTTCACCTATATATGCACCTATATGTTCACCTATATATGCACATATATGTTTACCTATATATGTACCTATATGTTCACCTATATATGCACCTATATGTTAACCTATATATGCACCTATATATGCACCTATATGTTCACTTATATATGCAACTATATGTTTACCAATATATCAGTAAAATTATTAAAATCCATAGCTACTAAACTGTAAAAAAAATCCCGTAAAGTTGCCAGACGGATTCCGTTAAATTACGGCAAATAACCATTTCACAAAATTAAAGGCAAAAAAAAAAAAAAAATACAGAATTGACTTTACAGTCAAAATGAATTAAATTACAGTACATTACTGTTGATAATGGCTTATTAAACAGTGGAAAAACGGATAAATTATGTCAAATTACATAAAAAAAAAAAAAAACATTTAACTTTCATGTTAAACTGTAAATTTAGGGTTTTATAAAGTTATTTTATAATAATGCTGTCTATCTACAGTAGCCTAATTATATTTTAATATATAGTTTTTTTCTGTGTATAATAACCCACGTTTCTAAATGGCAGAGCCTAGTTACAATAAAAAAAAACAAAAAAAAAAAAATTGGATGGGTGGAATCTAACACAATCGTGGTCTTACTGTAGCAAAACCAAACCTTGTGCAGCTCCAGTGGCCTCACAAGGATCAAATGAATATTCACGTGGGAAAATATAGTATAAAACAAATTAAATTTTCTGCCACTTTTAGTGCAATCATATGGAATCAGAAGAAACCCAGCCATTAGGGAGGCACAAGCCAGTGCACTCTTAGTGCCGGTCCCAAGCCCGGATAAATGGGGAGGGTTGCGTTAGGAAGGGCATCCAGCATAAAACATGTGCCAAATCCAATATGAGGGTCACGAATAAGAATTTCATACCGGATCGGTTGAGGCCCGGGTTAACAACGACCGCCTCAGGTATCGTTAGCCAACAGGGTACCGATGGAAATTGGGCTACTGTTGGCCAAAGGAGGAGGAGGAGAGGAGGTAGACGTCTACAGAGGCGACAGGGAAAGGAGAAGTGTAGGAGAGTGGAGGTCCGGGTTGGTACTTTAAATGTTGGCACTATGACTGGTAAAGGGAGACAGTTAGCTGATATGATGGAGAGGAGAAGGGTAGATATGTTGTGTGTTCAGGAGACCAAGTGGAAAGGGAGTAAGGCCAGAAACATTGGAGGTGGGTTTAAACTGTTCTATCATGGTGTGGATGGAAAGAGAAATGGTGTAGGGGTGATCCTGAAGGAAGAGTACAGTAAGAGTGTAGTGGAGGTGAAGAGAGTTTCTGATAGGGTGATGATGTTTCCTTCTTGCATCCCTTAACAACTGATTAAGCTCCCTTTGAACTAATTTCAACCCCAACCTATCACGATTCCTAAAAGCCATTTTTTTTCCGGTTGATACAGTCCTTTAACTCTCTGGTGATGAATGGCTTATTGTTAGGGTAGATTGTAATAACCTTCTTGGTGGCCACGCAATCCTCACAGAATTTAATATAATCCGTAATAGTGTCAGTGGCCTCATCAATACCCAAACCATGGAAAATATTCCAGTCTGTACAGAGAAATGAGCCCTTCAGTGTCTCAATACTGTCATTAGACCATACAGTCACTGTCTTGGTTACTGGTTTACTGCTCTTCAAAACAGTCTTATATGTAGGTATTAGATGGAGTGTATTATGGTCAGAGTTTGACAAAGGGGGCTTTGGACTGGCCCTGTATGCATGTTTTATATTACCGTAACATTTGTCCAACACTCTATTGTCTCGGGTGCCACACTTGACGTATTGTTCGAATCCAGGAAGGGAAAGTTCCAATTTACAGTAGTTAAAATCTCCAAGAATAAAGACCGGGGCTCCCGGAGTGCGTTGCAGTTGGTCGTGAACACAGTCTGCAACACGAGCTGCAGCTCGGGCCGCATTCCCGCTGGGTGGCACATACGCTGAGCAAATTATAATATTGCCAAATTCCCTCGGGAGGTAAAAAGGTCTAAGAGAAATGCACAGTAGTTCAATATCAGGGCTGCATACAGTCTCTCTCACCGAGTAGTTCCTGCACCAGCTGTCACTCACAAACACGCAGATACCTCCTCCTCGACTTTTCCCTGAAGTTATATCCCTGTCTGCACGGACAAGGGAGAAACCCTCCAGCTCAATCAGGGAGTTGGGGATGTCTTTGTGGAGCCAAGTCTCAGTTAATACCAACAAGATGGCATACCGGTAGAAGCATGGAGATGTTTAGGAGAGATGGCAGTGGAGTTTTTAACCAGATTGTTTAACAAGATTTTGGAAGGTGAGAGGATGCCTGAGGAATGGAGAAGGAGTGTGCTGGTACCGATCTTTAAGCATAAGGGAGATGTGCAGAACTGCAGTAACTACAGGGGAATTAAGTTGATCAGTCACACCATGAAGTTATGGGAAAGAGTAGTGGAAGCCAGGCTGAGAGAAGAGGTGACCATCTGTGAGCAACAGTATGGTTTCATGCCGAGGAAGAGCACCACAGATGCCATATTTGCTTTGAGAACGTTGATGGAGAAGTATAGAGAAGGACAGAAGGAGCTGCATTGTGTATTTGTGGATTTAGAGAAAGCATACAACAGAGTGCCAAGAGATGAGTTGTGGTATTGTATGAGGAAGTCAGGTGTGTCAGAGAAGTATGTGAGGGTGGTGCAGGACATGTATGAGGACAGTGTGACTGCAGTAAAGTGTGCAGTAGGAATGACAGACTGGTTCAAGGTGAAGGTTGGACTGCATCAAGGATCGGCCCTGAGCCCTTTCCTGTTTGCAGTGGTGATGGACAGGTTGACAGACGAGGTCAGACAAGAGTCTCCCTGGACTACACTGTTAAACTTTGCCGTAATTTTACAGTAACTTACCGCAAAAAATCCCAGTAAAATACCACTTATATTATATACGGTTAACTACTGTAATATGCACTGCATTGTGGGTATTTTTAATGAAATTTACAGTAACTTACTGTATATGGAATTTACAGTACTTTACTGTTTACGCAAAAGCAGTCGTGCTACTGTAAATGAAGAAGACAGATTTTTTTAAGTTTGTATATGCATATTGTATTTATGTTTTAGGCATATTAAAATATCATATGTTAATGTTTTATATTTTTTTCCCCCCCATCTTGTTCTGCAGATGAAAATCATGAATCTGCATTCTCATTTTTAAGCTATACAAACACTGGATGTTTAAAAGTTAAATAAAATAAATAAATAAATAAATAAATAAATAAAAACACGTGGATGGAAGGATTTAAAATTAGTTCTTAGTGAGAGACCAGAGTAATTTTTATATTAGCATTTTCTCCAATAACAAATATATATTCACAACTGGTTCCCATACAGGCAATATAAATTATATAAATGTATTTTAATTTTATTTTAAATTAATATTTCGCTCGACACGATATATATAAACATATATATATATATATATATATATATATATATAAACTTTGCTTACACCTCACAAAATTTAAATTGTTGCAAAGCCCGCGCAACAACCTGGCAGAATGTAAACTGAGGTTTGTGTGACGTCACGTGTCGAGCGCGCGCTCATAACGGACGTCCCTGCTGAGAGAGAGTGAATCGCTAGACGCCAGCTGGGGGGTTTCTAAGGTAAGTAGGCTACTTTTTACTGAACAAATTTATTTTATAAGTTACTTTTACAAAGTAAACCATTACCAACATCAATTAAATATAGCTAAATTTACGAAGAAAGTAAATAATAAAATCTAATAGGCTTTTAAAAACAGCTCACAGGACAGTCTAATTTTCCTCAAAACTGCCGCTTTAATATCCCATTAAATGCTATAGAATTGACTGACTGCCTTTTCCAGTAGATGGACCCAATCTAATATTTACACAAACAAAGGTTTTCTGTCCTTTTTACGACCAGTTATGGCATATTTTACTCGTCAGTTAAATGTGTGGCGTTTTGAAGTAAGTTAGGCCTAGCGCGTTTTCTCAAAGGCACTCTCTCGCGCTCTCTCTGCCCCAGGCCCGGCTCTATGGGGGTGCTATGCACCCTCAAACGCAAGCAAGAGATTGCTACTTTGATACTGTTACTTGATACTGTTATAATATATTGGGGAAACAGATTTGCCAAACCAAACGCTCCAGTGCATATTTGTGCTTATTTGTTTTCGCGCTGTGGAGAACGCAGGAGTTTTTATTCAGTGCCGAATTATGCAGGCTCGCGAAAACTCATTAACAAAGTGTAGTAGACACGATGTAAGAGATGTGACAGCTACGTATAAATGCTGGATTCACTCTGCACAGGACCGAAATATGACATGTTAAAATAGTAAGGCATTTAAAGCAATGTAAAGGCAGACTAATTTAAAAATATTCACTGCAAAATATTTTTTTAAATTCTATGCCAATTATTGGTAAAACTGTCATCTGATTGTGTAATTGATCAATCTAGCAGTCATCCTAGATCTGTCATTTATCATGTTCATAACATATAGTCATTTGCCAATAATCATTGCTGAAAAATGTTTCTTCTATTTCTCTCTTTTCCCTGTGTCAACAGGAGCTAACTACAGCCCAAAGGCTCTTTTAAGAGCCTCAGCACTGAGCATCTTTGGCTTTGTAAGTATGTTTTGACTAACTATCAGATGCATTATGTGATTAACATATTGTAATGGAGAACTTGCAGCATAACTTTTTTTAGGAGCACTTGTGTGAATCAAGAAACATTTCTGATTATTTTCAGTTGTACACTTTTTGTTCAGGATTCTTTGAATAGAAAGTTCAAAAGAACAGAAGAAAATAATTTATCTGAAATAGAAAGCACTAGGCTACTGTTCAGTCAGTATTTTTTTTTTTTTTTTTTTTTTTTTTTTTTTTTGGTTGTTAAATGAAATTAATACTTTAATTTGGCAAGGATGCATTAAATTGAATTAAAGTGACAGTAAAAACATTTGTAATGTTACAAAAGCTTTCTATTTCAGATTTAAGTTTGAAGGGCCATAAAGTTACTCAGTGTCATGGGCGGATCTACAGGGGGGCAAGGGGGGGCAGGTGCCCCCCCACTCTAGAGCCTTGCCCCCCCCAGCTGCCCCCCTAACTTTGATGATCCAAAAACTGTACTTACAAAAACAACCCACCACTATGTCCAATACATTTACCAAATGTGAACAATTTCATTTTTTATTTTAAATGTATTATTCGCCCCTCCCCCCTGCCCCTCAAATACTTACGTTCCTGATTCAAACGTGCAGAGCGGCGTTCGCTCAGTCTGGCTCACACACACTGCAGGCACAGCGAGTCTGCTGCGGTGCGGTGGTCCTGCAAACCGACTAGACTGAGCTGCCCCTGACAGAGCCTCTGAAGGTGAAGTGAGTTTCCCCAGGTGTAGTTTAAACACACGTTTAACTTAAAGTTACATTTGTAATGAATGTACTGTATGCTAAAGACGATTCAGCATCAGCAAAAACAGCGAGTCTATTACGTTAGCCAAAATCAGCGGTCAAATCGCTCCCTCGTGATTTGTAAGAGCACTCTTCCCTTTGATTAGCCTAATTTTGATTTTAGTAAAGACAAGAACAGCTTAATAAAAAAATATAAAATATTGAGGGGCATCGCTAGGGCTGGGCTAAGGGGGCTTAAGCCCCGAATGTTTTTAGTAAAGCCCCGAATATTTTGTTCAATTGTCTTTCTCACAGAGCAAAGCAATTAATCAGAAAAACAAATGTGAATAAGATTACAGCGGCCGCGATTACCTTATCATGAACAGTGCATATTACATTTTTATTTATATGTTTTCCCTTTGCATTGAAGGTACTTTTGACGTGCTTTTGCAGCGTTGAGCATTGTAGCCAATCACAGACATGTCTGTTGATCACATCGGCCAATCAGAGGCGTTTAAATGAGTCGCTGTGCTGAAGATGTGTTTTGCTCGAGCTCACCGAGTTCACGTTCGCTATTATTGGCAATAAACTTAAGATGCAAATAAGAGATTCACTTGATATTATTATTGATGCTGCTCTGATGCACTACATTACGCAACGCTCTGTTTGTTGTTAGGAAGACTAAAAGTTCAGCGGTCTAGCTCATCAATGTCAAAATGATTAAATAAGTTAACGAATGCCTGGTAAAATGAGAGTAGCATTTTTTTTTTTCATATTTGACTGTTTTACAATAGAAAAGTTCAACTACCGAGACAAGCAACGTATATTTTGGGCTTCGTGTGCACATCTAAGCGAAATATGTCAAAATGGCTGTCTTGGAGATTCACAAAACAGTTTATTCACTTAAATACAGTTTATGTCTTAAATGAGCGTTAATAGTTGGGAGAAAATATGATGCGTAATAATGATTAGATCTGCATTTGGTCTTAAAGGGGCAGCAGTCTAATAAACCTGCTGACGATTGCTCCATTAATGTGAATCAAACAACAAAAGGCAAAGAGAAAATCAGTCGCAGCTCTTGAATGAATAATTTTGGCTTTTATAACTTTAATCTATGATAAACTATGCAGTGTTATTTTAAATCTGACTTTATATGTCTTTTTAGCCCATATTACTCCTGAACAGTAATGCCGACATTACTGAAATTAAAGCACTGGGTATATAATTTGTATATTTGTTTAATTGTATACTTTTTTTGTTTGACCATGTGTTTGTACTTTGTTTTTGGTGTCCTATGTCTTCTGAATATAAAACACAAAAGCCTGCACCCTTCTGCATAACATGCATGTTTTATTTGTTTTGTTAAAGCATTGCTTTTTCTTTTGCTATAGATATTTATTTTACATTTCAAAATATAAAGCAATATTAAATGTGTTCATAATAGTTTTTTCCCCCCTAACAAAAAGAACCGATAAGAATACCGTTAAAGTACCGGATCGATAAGGAGTATTGGTAAGAGTAGTAATACCGTTAAAACCTTAACGATACACATCCCTATTGGCAGCAACGAATTAAAAGTTATGGCCAATTTAACTGTGATATATATATATATTCAGTATATATACTTCTGCCACATGTTGCCACCCCTCAAAAATTCCTGCCCCCCTCTCGCCACCCCATAAATATTTTTCTAGATCCGCCCCTGCTCAGTGTACCTTTAACGTAATTGTACATTCAGGCAATTAACAGAGTTCCCTAACAAGGGATGTGCAATAAAGCTATACTATTTAAACTAACTCGACTGGTTATAACTGCTGTTGCACAAGTTGATTCCTCGTCTGTCCATGAACAAATTTAGATTAAATAAACCCCACAACTCCAAACTCAACCATTTCTCACACATTTTCTCTGTGTTTTTTTTTTTTTTTTCAGATCAGCCATCAGTGGTTTACCGGTATGGAGGCCAGTCAAGACCAACTGGGATGCTTTTTTTGCGTATTGTCATGATCCCTGCTTTGATTTGTTAAGAATTCAGTTCTCTTTTTGCATCCTCCTTTTGATTCTAAACTGAACTCAAATGGCACTGCGGATTGGGTAAGAGACAAACATAAATTACTTAATTGGGGAAATTGAGAGATGAAACCATGCTGATGACCTCTGTCTGTGGTGAAGTATTGAGTTTGACGTGTAATTAAACTCGAGGTTCTGTGGGGTGCGGACTGGATCGATTCCATTCCTAGAGCTTCCGGACAAATCTTTGGGGTGCGGACTGATGGGGTAGTGAACCCAAGGTTACCCCGTGAGTCAGTCCTAGAGCTTCTCATGTACGATTTTGGGGGGAAATCAGGTTTTTTGGATACGCTGATTTCTTAGGCGTGCCGCAAGAACACCACAGACAGTGTAATCACCATGGGAAAATCTCAGAGTAAAACTGGGAGTTGTGAAAAATATGATACACCGGTGTATTGCCAGATGAGAAGTTAATTTATGTATTATCTTTTTACTCTTTTAATTCATCTTATAACTGTACTGTACATCTTTTTAAATTGTTTTTATAACTGTTTTAAAGTGCCCCTATTATGCTATTTACTACTGAATTTTCTCATATTATACATTTGCACATCACCACATTTTTCAAAGATTCTTAAACGGCTCGTCAGATGAATCAATCTCTAAATCCCTCCTTTCCACATGCTACTGGCCAGACAGCTCAGTCTGTTGTGATTGGTTTACTGCATACAGCGCGCATGTCTTAAACAAAAACACCCATTGCCATAACAACATCAGCTGTCCTGAGGCTTCCTACACCGTAAACTAAACACAGTAACGGACAATGACATCGATTTTACCATATCAATCCGAACGCGAGTCCAATAATGAAACTCTGGAAGAACTAGTTATTCAACCCGAACCTCCATCACAAGGACGACTCAAGCAGGACGTTTCTCAGTGATACACTGCATTAATAGACACAGTTATAGATAATCGTGGTCCACAAACTGATTAGCATAGTATTTAATGGGTTAGTTTCAAGGGTTTGCGCATATGCTTCAGTTATTGTGTGCGAGAGAGATCTCAGGACTGGTAGGAGCATATTGTGGCGAGCTTTAACGAGAAGCAGTGGGTCCGAAATTTTAGGATGAGCAAGCCAACCTTTGATATGTTGTGTCAACGTTTGTTCACATTCCTCTCCTACGACGACACAACGTTTCAACAGGCCATCCATCCCTTTGCAGATGCGCATCGGGGTTGCTCTTGTCATTAAACCGCGGAGAAGTAGCCTAATGTCTCAGAAAATCCGATCAGCCTGTTTACATGACAGTCGCATTGGCACATATCCGATTTATATCTGATTTATTTTCACATATGAATGAGGCCTGAAACCGATCTCGAAATATCTGAATGCATGTGTTTTTTTCCAGTTTACACTGCATAGAACACATCCGATCTGTGTCACATAGGAGCAAAAAATCAGAATTGGGTTACATTTCACTTGTAAACGAGGCCTTAGAGCTGTTACACATTACATGAAAGGTCATTTTTTTTTAAAAATCCATAATAGGGGCACTTTAATTTTCCTTGCTTTTATTTTGTGATTATTTTAATTCCTTACTGTGTAAAGCACTTTTAATTGGCAAAGTGTATGACATGTGCTATATGAATAAAACTGCCTTGCCTAATGTTGCATCACAATAAATAAATAAAATGGATGTAATTGATTGTGAGAGTGAATAAAGAATATGCTGATGTACATGGACTCAAGTCGCTTTTTTGGAATTTATTAAATTCAATAGCATTCATGTAAACTATAAATAATAAAATAGTGTAAATGGGCATACTACTGTAAAATGAAATTGCGGTAAGGCCATCTTACTGTAAAATTTAATTGCGGTAAGGGCATCATACTGTAAAATGAAATTGCGGTAAGGGTATCTTACTGTAAAATGAAATTGCGGTAAGGGCATCTTACTGTAAAATGAAATTGCGGTAAGGGCATCATACCGTATAACACATTTACAGTAAGCTACTGTAAAGGGGAACTTACAGTAACTTACTGGCAATAGTGCTGCCAGTAAGTTACCGCAAAAATACGATAAAAAGTCTAACAGTGTATGATGTTTGCGGATGATATTGTGTTTTGTGGTGAGAGTAGTGAGCAGGTTGAGAAGAGCCTGGAGAGGTGGAGGTACGTGCTGGAGAGGAGGGGAATGAAAGTCAGTAGGAGTAAGACAGAGTACATGTGCGTAAATGAGAGGGAGGGCAGTGGAGTGGTGCGGTTACAGGGTGAAGAGGTGAAGAAGGTGGAGGAGTTCAGGTACCTGGGGTCAACAGTGGGAAGTGAAGAAAAGAGTGCAGGCAGGGTGGAGTGGGTGGAGAAGAGTGACAGGAGTGATTTGCGATAGTAGAGTATCTGCAATAATGAAAGGAAAAGTTTATAGGACTGTGGTTAGGACCATTTAAGAGATTGATTTACTGACAGATAGGCTACTATCGCGTATTATATACACAATTAAATGGACTTTGATATGTATAACAAGTCTACGAAAGCTTGTTTTAGGTCTTTTGAGGTGTGGGTTCAACTGATCTTTCTTAAAACAGATGGAAAATGTAAAGACGCACGTTACATTTTCAGTGTTTTGCCCTCCAGCTCTCGCCAGTTAAGTTAACTGAACATCATTTAAAATGATAACGTTAACTTGAAAACTGTAACGTAAACTTAACACAAATGTAATATAAAATTTCGTTCACATGTAGACTCTTACCTCAGCCGGTGATCGGTTGGCATGATGTCCGCTGTGACAAACCAGGCTCACTGAAAAGGGCATTATTTCCAAAGTATCCAAACCACTGATCTATATGACATATAGATCAGCGATCCAAACGGACTGACTGACAAACAGGGCTGCTGCTCTCAACAAATACGATTGCTTTGAACCACTGTTAATCTCACAATCCACTTCACATGAGTAGACTGAATTCAAATCTCCCGCTTGCCCTTGATACAGATCCAAAGTCGACTGATCAGCTAACTGTTGTGGGCATGACTAAACAGCGGAAACGTAATGGCGGCGAATTTGAATCTGCAGCTGTTTCTCGATACCAAGTACTGAAAAAGTTTTAGTGAGACCACTGTTCAGCTCTTGACAGCATTCGAGCAGTTCAGCACTGACCAGACATGTTCCTCTGTGAGGCGTGCCGTCTGGTGGACCGAGTCCAGCTCCATACTGAGAAAAGAGATCCTCTGCACAGGGGCGAGTTTGCACTTTTTTCAGTTGACCCGAAGACCCAACTGGCTGAGATGCCGGAGCACCCTTTGCTCGCACATGCTGAAAAAAGTGAAACATCAGTGCAATTCATTCAAAATATATATTTGCATTGGTCCAATGGAAAATTGTGATTTTCAGTTTATACCTTCTGTTTTCACTTTGCCTCAAAGTAAGTGTTACACCCTCTAAAATGCTACTTTGGATTAACTTAAAAAAAATGATGTAATTTGTTACAGCTAATTTTTTTAGTTTTTCTCAAATTGTATTTATGATTTAGTTAAAACCATAAATTTTGATTAATGTCAAACCTAAATTTTAATTTTTTCCAACTCAACGTTTTACCTTAACCCAAAGTACACAGCAAAAACTCCAGTGTTAAATTAACACTCAAGAGTGATGAAGTTAATGAGATAATTAAGTGATTAATTGAGTGATGATTGAGCATTATTGAAGACACCTGATGTTAACAAGCAGAATCACTGAAGGAGAAAATCTCAAATTGTAAGTTACCATTATGGTGATGGGTGTTTGCTTTAGTTGGGCTCTTGACCCTTATATGTTTACTTTAGATTTTGTTTGGCTGCTGTATCTGAGTTATAACTGACAGATGAACAAAGCAAAAAAAAAATAATCTGATGGTGTTGGTTATATTATGACAATCATCATTTGAACTTGATCACTGAACTCATTAAGATCGTTATTTCTGACGTAGATTTATGTTGTTGATTACAGCATAACTGTTATTCTGCATAAATATCCAGAATTTTAGATATAATACAAAGGATTTCTTAAAAGTTGTTTTGAAAAAAAAAAAAAAATCTTTCTTTTAGGCACACACAGACGTCAAGATTCAATCAATGCATCTCAACAATGGTGAGGAGCAGAATATTCAATTAGGAAAAGTAAATTACATAGACAATTCAGATCATCATTTATTCATAACGCAATGCATGATGGGAGCCATTAATGAGTTGTGATTGGTGGCAGCCACTGCAACATGCTTTATTATTGTCACCATTGTTGAGATTCACAGGCTGATTATTGATGTCTGTGTTTCTAAATAAATTAATTCGAAAGTCTTTTGATTAGAACAATGTTTATTAAATATTTTGGATTATATGAAAATTCTGAAAATCACATGCTGTAGAATCACAGAGCTGCTGAAATTAACAAGTTAAACCAAACTATCTCAATAAGCTTTATTTTTCAGATCACAGCATGATTATGTCAAAACAACCAACACCATCAGATCACACTTTTCTTTGTTCATTTAACTGTTATAAATCAATAACAGCAGACAAACAAACTCTAAAGTAAACATATAATGGTCTAGAGCCCAACTAAAGCAAACACCCATCACCATAATGGTAACTTACAATTTGTGATTTTCTCCTTCAGTGATTCTGCTTGTTAACATCAGGTGTCTTCAATAATGCTCAATCATCACTAAATTAATCACTTAATTATCTCATTAACTTTAACACTCTTGAGTGTTAATTTAACACTGGAGTTTTTGCTGTGTACTTTGGGTAAAGGTAAAACTTAAAATTTTGGTTTGACATAAATCAAAATTTATGGTTTTAACTAAATCATAAATACAATTTGAGAAAATCTAAAAAAATTAGCTGTAACAAATTACATCAATTTTTTTAAGTTAATCCAAAGTATCATTTTTTTCAGTGTGGGAATGGGAAATGGGGACTCCACCTTCACAGATGAAGGCAAGTCTCGATCTCATCGCTGAGATAGTCATGTTCCCACAGTTGGAAAATTAACTATACACAAAAGCTGCTTCAGTGTTCTGAATGCCCAAACACGTGATGCCATGATTGTAACCGTCAGCTGGGGACAGGGAACTGAAAGGGGTTCTAGGGTTACAGTCGTAACCTGAGATGTTTTCATCGTCGTAGAAGGAATACGAACTAACTTCAAGTTGAAACGTAAGTTGCTATATATTAAAGATTTTTTTTAATATTGCTGTTCCAAACAATAGCAAGATTGCAAGTGTAATTTTCTGCAGTAATCCTTAAATTAATAATCTTATCTAGTTTGATCTATTTTTTTTCCTCTTGCAATCTCTAAGTGTAATGGTCTTTAATATCTGTTATGCTGTTATTCTGATTTATTGAATGTCAGAAAAGTGTGGAAGTTTACAACTAGAAACTTATATTTTTGCTGCCTATTATTGGAAACATGAACAATATGGATTCTCATGGTTAAAAACAGTAATCTAAATGAATTAAGATTCATACATGATAAAAAAGCATAAAGTAAAATCACTTTATTTATAAAAATTAAAAAAATACACACTTTTACATACATTTATTAAGCTTTACTTCTATTTTCGCCCAGGCATCCATCTATAAAATTATCCTTAAAATACTTCAGTTATATGTCATGACACTTCTGTCTTGTCTTGGTGGAAAACCAGACAACATTTAGCAAACCAAGGAAAGAAGGCAATGCTTTCTTTATTAAGGTTTGTTCGTAAGCAGAAATGTAGCTGTAACCAAGCGCTGTACTTGTTCGACCATATGGTTGCGCCTATCTTATATTATGGATCTGAGATATGGGGCTTTCAGTTCGAGTGTGAGCAATGTAGCTGTTTTGGGCGATCTGGGTAGATTTGCATTATCCATTACCTATATAAAAAGGTGCATAATGTATTGGATAAAATTAGTGTCCATGCCTAATTACCGGTATCCAAGAAAATGTTATAATATGCTCTTACAGTTGGATGAAGTAGGTAAAAAACATGGGTTACCTGCATTCGAGTTCTATTGTATCTCAATGGTTTCTCTAGTGTTTGGGAGGCACAAAGTGTAGGTGATACAAGAATATTTACATCTATTCTGAACCAACGATTAAGAGAAAGAGCACAGAATGCATGGTACACATCAGTCTTAGATAATAAGAAGTTGAATACATATTCACAATGCAAATCAATGGTGGTACAGGAGAGCTACATTGCATCTGTATATAACATACAGTTGTTACGATCTTTGTTGTTATTCAGATGCTCTGGAAACTGTTTGGCTATTGAAACGGGTAGATGGAGTAATACACCAATGACAGAAATAATTTGTAGTTATTGTAAACTAGCTAATATCTCTGCGATTGAAGATGAGAAGCATTTTCTGTATGACTGTTCTTTGTATATGGATCTGCGTAAGAAATATCTGAGTGATCTCACACTTGGTGATGTTTGTGTTGATGTGTCACAGGTTTGTGAGTCAAAGCATGCATGGAGATTAGCATTGTACATATATCATGGAATGAAAAAAAGAGCATCTATCATGCTATTGTAACGTTGGAACTATGGGCCGAGAGGCCATGTATTCCTGAAAATAAACTACTACGACACTTCTGTCAATCATTCAGGGCTCCACCCACAAATGTATGCATAAAGGATGTAATATTGTCCAAAATGCCCAATGTCCAAAACACTACAGCCTCTTCTTGTTAGTCTGAATAAGAAAGAAAGTGAAAACATTAATAATGAACTATTTAAATAAAAGCATTAACAAGATGTGTCAAGAGGAAAGGCTAATAGATTGGGTTTTGTCTCTATCTAGTGGGTATTCTTACTTGCTGGAAGATTTTCATACAAAGGCGAGTCCAGTTCGGGTTTGCAATCATCAAGTTGAGCAGCCTTTATGAATGAAGACAACGTAAAAACAGGAGTGTGTTATTTAAATTTCCATATTCTTTGTCAATATAGATATGTTCACACTGACATTGAGTGTTTAATTCCTTTTGACTAAAGGTGAAGAGAGTTTAGTCTACTGTAGGAAACACTTACAACACTTACCGTTGCATTCTCATTCTCAGCATCACTCAATTCAATATAATAATAGTTGTGTTTTTCATGATCAGGTCTGGAATGATTCACCTTTGCCTTAAAAAAAAAAAAAACAGAATAGAGAGAAAATAAATAATGTCATTATTATTTACAGAGAAATTATTTACAGCTCTATAGATTGTAAGGATGGAAGGCATTAGACATTTAATTAAACATTTTATACAGTAACTGGACTCACAACTTCATGTTTTCCTGGTCCAGTCTGAGACGACGAATCACCACCTGCCAAAAACAAGTGTCCTTTAATTAATGACATTATATCACATTTCAACAATTATGTGTTTAGTAAATGACATATTCAAATTAGAAAAACAAATCTTTGTTTTAATCTCAGTATAAATGGAGAGTTTCTATAGCTAAAGTAGTTAGGAAAGAGTTTTACCTAGAGACTGATACTTCTTACAGAGAAACAGTAATAAGATTCCAGCGATGATCAGAACCAGAAGAACCAGAACCAGAGGAACGATCAGAGAAGAGCCTGAAAAAACTAGAGATAATAATAAGAGAATCTAAAGAAAGCTAAATATCAGATTGTATGTTTATATTTCAGCACAAGGGCAACTGTTGACATGTTAGGCGACACTGATGTAAAGTTAGATGTAGAAGTTTTGAAAACAGAAGCCGATGATGTTGATGGTGACGATGTCGTTTTTAGAACATATGTATCCAAAACAATAGGAAAATGGAAAGATTTTTTTTCGAAAGATTTAAATTTTTTCAAAACAATTTTGCACAAGACACAGATCTTGACATCATGTCTTTTAATGGTTACTGATGTCATTCCCCTACCCATAATTCATGTTTTCTGATGCACAGACACCCAGAAAACAAAACCACAAGCTGTTCATTTAAGTTTGAGGAACTTATTAATAAGCACATGTTTTCTCGCTGTGAATAAAACAAAACAGCACAAATGAAGGACAAAAAACAAACCAATAATAATAATAATAATAATAATAATAATAATAATCTTTTAATCTGTAAGCACCCTTTAACTTCAGTTTTAACTGTAGTGCAAGTGTGGTAAAGTGGACTAACATAAATACTGAAATCTGCACTTGTAATGTGTAACACAAAGCAGATAGTCAGTCCTGAATCTGATTAAATTACTGGATTCTAATCTACAAACACAACTTTGTTCTTCCTGGATTGTGACACAAAGCAAATGGTGTCTGCCACTTGATTAGCTTACTGGATTCTGATTCGCGAACACAGCTCTGTTTCTTCCTGAGTAAACAAAGAGCATCCTGTTTTACCCTTCGACTGGGACATGTGACCCGCAAAGGCGCCACTCTGGCTGAGATCCCGCTGGGGTCTCCCGGGGATTCCCCCATGATGCAGACATTTCTTGTTGTGTTTCACGGTATTGCTATAACTATAAGCTTTATGGTATAAAATCAAACGTGAAATGCTTTCAATTATGAAGAATCATGTATCTTCTTGTTATGAGCTCACAGAATTACCGTTCGTGGTATGGTTTTGATCAGAAAGATCCGACGATGTCGAATCCTTAACACACTGTACAAAATGATGCATTCTTTCATTAATACCAGTTTATAAGTGTATTATGACCAAGTTCTGTCTACTCTGCACATCGTCCCAGAGGGCATGTACTTCGCGAACAAAATAAATTTTACCGCCACACATCCTCCCAAACGATTGGTTTAGGCACGTGAGAAAGGCGTGGCTTAGCTCCTTCAAAACACGGAACCACACTCTGTTCTGCGCAGTCTTCCACCAGAGAGAGGTCCACTTCTTCACTACAAGCTCCAACCGGAGCTCTTCGTTTGTTTTCTAATTTCATTTTATTCTAAGTCTTTTTCTTTTTATCTACCTCAGTTTGATATTTTTACTTCGTTCAGTGTATTCACGAACGAAACGAATTTAAGACTAATCATCTTTTGGCAAAGTTTACGTCGGGGTGCAGCTGAGTTCCCTTTCGTTGTCACTCCGAGTTACGTCGGATGACGACGAATGGGGTTTCGCTTAGAAATCCTATCATCTTCGAGTATATAAAACGAGCCAATGGCAAAGAAATGCCATGGGTCTGCGGAATTTGCATAGCGTAACTCCGCCCCACGCAGGGGGTATATAAGGAAGTCGCGAGCAACATGCAGATATGTTTTCGCTTCGGAGCCAAGTTGATGTACTTCACTCCACAGCCAATCCTGAGTTCATCTCTTCATTCTCTTCGAGACGAGCCTCTCTCCAAGTGTTGGTGTGACAGCGAGTTCCAGCGAGTGCACATTCCCTGCTTATCTGTGCAGTGATTTGCCAGAGTGTGTGTGTTCTCTCCCTGGTCGCTTCAGCATTTGTGGAGAAATCTCCTTTCTAAAAGAGCTTGCACGCGGCATACTCCTATATCCCAGGCTGGCCTCTTCTGCGGGGCGGTTGAGGACTTTGCCCAGCAGTTCTCGACCGCCCAGAAGCAGACTGAGGCTCTCAAACACGTCCTGCCCCGACGGCCAGCTGCTGCCTCCACCCAGCCGTCGGCACAGGTCCCTCAGTCTGCTCGCCGCCGAGGGCGCCCTTCTACGGCTCCCGCCCCTCCCGCACGGCCCCAGCAGCAGCCTCCATCCGGGTCGCGTCGTGGAGGACGCCGTAGGAAGGCGCCACAGCCCTCTCCCGCCCCGTGCCCCGCTAAACGCCAGGCCAAGCGGCGCTCCTGAGACGGGCTGCTCAGAGATCGCGTTGAGTTCTTTTCAGGAGCCGGTAGCAGGGCCGCTCCTTCCCCCGGTGGAGGGCCGGGGGAGAATCCTTGGTTTTTCCCACCCCGCTGCTCGTCCCACGACGGGCAGCACCCTAATGTGGTTAAAGAAAGAACTCACTCCCCCATCTCTGAGCACACAGAGTGTCCGGATGACAGTGCGCGCCGCTCACGAGCCTCGCCACTCTCGTCCCCCTCTGTCGCCAGTCCTCTGCCAGAGCACGCCCCAGTGGGACGCTGGTCCTCCCCTGGCCTCCTCTGGCAGGACGCGGCTAATGACCGTGCCCCCGCACCGGGCCGCTATGCCACCCACGCCTGGGCCGGTCATTCCGCCTCGCTGCACCACCGAGGGTACGTCTGTGGTCCGTATGACCCCGCTGGTACAGTTCCTGGAAGCCTGGTTAGAGCTTCCCAGGCTGTCCCGCTGGGTCGCGAGGACCATCAGGCTCGGCTACGCGATTCAGTTCGCGCGGTCTCCTCCCCGCTTCAGGGGAGTCCGCTTCACTATGGTCGGTGGCAATGCCCCGGTTATGAGAGCGGAGGTCGCTACCTTACTGGCGAAGGGTGCGATCGAGACTGTCCCTCCAGCCGAAATGAGGTCCGGCTTTTACAGCCCCTACTTCATTGTACCGAAGAAATCCGGTGGGTTACGACCAATCCTCGACTTGCGCGTCTTGAACCGCTCCCTTCACAGGATGCCGTTCAAGATGCTCACGGCCAAACGCATTTTCGAGTGCATTCGGCCGCAGGATTGGTTTGCAGCGATCGACCTGAAGGACGCCTACTTCCATGTCTCCATTCTTCCTCGACACAGACCGTTTCTACGGTTTTCTTTCGAGGGGCAGGCATACCAGTACGCGGTTCTCCCTTTCGGGCTAGCCCTGTCTCCTCGCGTCTTCACGAAGGTCGTCGAGGCAGCCCTTGTTCCCCTTCGGGAACACGGGGTTCGCATCCTGAACTATCTCGACGACTGGCTGATCCTAGCTCACTCTCGAGACCAGGTTTGCGAACACAGGGACCTTGTGCTCCGGCACCTAGCTCGTCTGGGCCTTCGGGTCAACTGGGAGAAGAGCAAACTCTGCCCAGTGCAGAGGATCTCTTTTCTCGGTATGGAGATCGACTCGGTCGCCATGTGCGCGCAGCTTACGAGCGAGCGCGCGCAGCTTACGAGCGAGCGCGCGCAGTCACTGCTGACTTGCCTTCGTCAGTTCGAGGGCAAGAGTGTGGTTCCACTGAAACTATTTCAGAGGCTCCTGGGGCATATGGCATCCGCAGCCGCAGTCACGCCGCTCGGGTTGCTTCATATGAGACCACTTCAGCTTTGGCTTCGCGATCGAGTCCCGAGGTGGGCATGGCATCACGGCACGCTCCGAGTCCCAGTGACTCCGACCTGCCGTCAGACCTTCACCCCGTGGTCGAACCTCAGTTTTCTTCGGGCCGGAGTGCCCTTGGAACGAGTGTCCAGGCATGTTGTTGTATCAACAGATGCCTCCACCACGGGTTGGGGCGCCATGTGCAATGGACATGCGGCCGCGGGCTCCTGGACAGGACCCCAGCGCCTTTGGCATGTCAATTGCCTCGAGTTGTTGGCGGTACGTCTTGCCCTGCACCGCTTCCATGCGTTGCTCTGGGGTCAACACGTACTAGTCCGATCGGACAATACCGCGACTGTAGCGTACATCAACCGTCAAGGTGGTCTGCACTCCCGCCGTATGTCACAACTCGCCCGCCACCTCCTCATATGGAGTCAGAAGCATCTGAGGTCGCTTCGTGCCATTTATATCCCGGGAGACCTGAACCAGGCGGCCGACGAGCTGTCTCGGCTTCGGCCTCTCGCTGGAGATCGGCGACTCCATCCCCAGACGGTTCAGCTGATTAGGGATCAGTTCGGGGACGCACAGGTAGACCTGTTTGCCTCCCACGATTCGTCCCATTGCGCCCTGTTTTATTCCCTGACCGAGGGCACGCTCGGCACGGAAGCACTGGCGCACAGCTGGCCGCGGGGCCTCCGCAAGTATGCGTTTCCCCCAGTGAGTCTTCTTGCACAGACCTTGCGCAAGATCAGGGAGGACGAGGAGCAGGTAATGTTGGTTGCCCCGTATTGGCCCAACCGCACCTGGTTCTCAGAACTAGTACTCCTCGCGACAGCACCTCCCTGGCCAATTCCTTTGAGGAAGGACCTGCTTTCTCAGGGACGGGGCACCTTATGGCACCCTCGTCCCGATCTTTGGAACCTCCACGTGTGGCTCCTGGACGGGATGAGGCAGGTTTGAGTACCCTACCACCAGCGGTGGTGGCTACCATCACTTCCGCTAGAGCATTGTCCACGAGACATGCCTATGCGTTGAAGTGGAACCTCTTCGTCAACTGGTGTTCTTCTAAAAATCTTGAACCCACGAAATGCCCCATCAGTGTCGTGCTTTCCTTCCTGCAAGAAGGGTTGGAGCGAAGGCTGTCTCCCTCCACCCTGAAAGTGTATGTTGCCGCCATTGCCGCACATCACGACGCAGTTGATGGTAAGTCCTTAGGAAAGCACGACCTGATCGTCAGGTTCCTGAGGGGAGCCAGGAGACTGAATCCTCCTCGCCCTCCCCTCGTACCCTCTAGGGACCTCTCAGTGGTTTTAACTGCCCTGCAGAGTGCTCCATTTGAGCCTCTGCAATCAGTGGAGCTTAAGTTCCTGTCAATGAAGACAGCGCTCCTGGTTGCATTGGCCTCCATCAAGAGGGTAGGGGACCTGCAGGCATTTTCGGTTGACGAAGCGTGCCTGGAATTCGGGCCGGCTAACTCTCACGTGATCCTGAGACCCCGGCCTGGATATGTGCCCAAGGTTCCCACCACACTCTTTCGAGACCAGGTGGTGAACCTGCAAGCGCTGCCCTTGGAGGAGGCAGACCCAGCCTTGGCACTGCTCTGTCCAGTACGCGCACTCCGTGCTTACGTTGACAGGACGCAGTGTTTCAGGACCTCAGACCAGCTCTTTGTCTGTCATGGTGGGAAGCTGAAGGGAAAGGCTCTCTCCAAGCAAAGGTTGTCTCACTGGATAATGGACACCATTGCTTTGGCATACCAGCAGCAAGGTGGACCATGCCCCCTTGGTGTGACGGCCCACTCCACTCGGAGTGTGGCATCCTCTTGGGCTTTAGCGCATGGCGCCTCGCTAACAGACATCTGCAGAGCTGCAGGCTGGGCGACACCTAACACATTCGCCAGGTTCTACAACCTCCGAGTGGAGCCAGTTTCTACCCGTGTACTCGCTTCAACCAGCCGGTACTAGATTCTGCTCAGGTGTCTTCGCTTGCTCGCCATTCCTCTCCACGGACGGGATACGTGCGATATTCTCCTCAGGTGAGCCTAATAAGCCCTGAGTCTCCTCCAGCACTGACGACGTCAACGCCAGAGTTATGCCACCGGCAGCTTTCGCGCTTGGCTAGGTGCCTCCATGTGCATGGTTCCCCCTCTGGGCGACCCCCACATGCGTATTCCACTGTAAGCCTCTCTGAGCATGTGTCTTTCCCTTGGCAAGCCACCTTGCCACCCCTGGGGTTGAAATATTCCACCTGCGGCTGGACACCCCAGTGATTCTCCATATGCAGTTCCTTCGGGTCATATGTGTATTCTTAAGTCCCCCCCTTCGGGCTGGGCATGATTGCATATTTCCACTGGATATGCTTCCCAGTGTACCTTGGTATTCCTGTGTTAAGTAGGACTCCTTCGTCCGTGCTAGTCTCACGACAGGGAGCTCAGACTTACGCAGGGCACTGGAAGACAGTCGAGAGGTGGCGTGATTACACTGGGAACCCCATTCGTCGTCATCCGACGTAACTCGGAGTGACAACGAAAGGGAACGTCTCGGTTACGTATGTAACCCTCGTTCCCTGAGTAGGGAACGGAGACGTTACGTCTCCCTGCCACTTCCGCTGTACCGCTGGAAACGCCTGAGTTCAGTCTCGGCTCCTCAGCGAAGACATAGTCTGCATGTTGCTCACGACTTCCTTATATACCCCCTGCGTGGGGCGGAGTTACGCTATGCAAATTCCGCAGACCCATGGCATTTCTTTGCCATTGGCTCGTTTTATATACTCGAAGATGATAGGATTTCTAAGCGAAACCCCATTCGTCGTCATCCGACGTAACGTCTCCGTTCCCTACTCAGGGAACGAGGGTTACATACGTAACCGAGACGTTATCGCATCATTCAACTCCGCCCGGATGAAACTTCGGACACGCGGCTCCACGCATCCTTTCAAACCAGCTGCACAAAAGGGGCCATATCAAAGCAAGTACAGTCTCAATAACGCAATCTGAAAAGAAAATGCTGTTTTAAGGTTGTCTAGAACTTCCTAAAAACCTTTGGGTCTCATTTGAAGTAACTGTTTGAAGTGTTTTTCCCTGAGAAGATTTCTCTCTCTCTCTCTCTCTCTCTCTCTCTCTCTCTCTCTCTCTCTCTCTCTCTCTCTCTCACACACACACACACACTCTCTCTCTCTCTCTCTCCCTCTCTCTCTCTCTCTCCCTCTCCAATATTTTGTATTTCAATCATTTTGTATTGTTTGTTTTGCTATGCATAGTTACTCCTGCGTGATTTAAGTAGTATATGTAATCCTTAGTTTTTTTTATTAAATTCCATAATCCTTTGAGTTGAATCTGTCTCATTGTTCCATAACTTGAAGTCCCTGAAAATTGATTTAAGTTACAAAGCTCTACTTGGTTTTACTATTGGGATATCTTAAGTGCCTAAACACGAAAATATCATTCCTTGTGGCCAGAGGAAGGTTATTGTCTTTGTTTACAGGCCGGTAAGTTTTGATAAGGAAATCTCGCATACAGTTCGCTGGACGGACAGTTTGCGTGATAACTGAAATTGAATTACAATTAAAATTTACCCTGATAATTTATATGATTTTACCGACCTGTATGAATGGTTACTACGAGCAATCGTGTTAATTATTCATATACGGTGAGGTTTAGCCTATTCCCTATTTGGGATAATTTAATTTGTGTATGCAATATATATATATTCATCATCTTATGAATATTACTTCTCATTTGAGTTAGTAATTCCCTAAAACAAGTCATTGTCGCTACAAATGTATCCAAATTACAACACTAGTACTAAAGTGAAAAAGACTGTGGTAATACTGTCCAAATCGCCACACTAATGATGCAACACCAAATGACCACAAACTTTCACACTTTTTTCAGATGCCCAGTTCCTGAGTTCACACACTGCTGTATCTCTTCAAGAATATGACATGTAGATACTTCAGTATCTTCATCAATGGTTGATCTACTACAGGGGTCTTCAATTCTTTTCCCAGAGATCTGTCTTCCTGCAAAGTTCAGCTTCAACCCTGATCAAACACAGCTGAACCAGCTAATGAAGATCTGCAGAAGCACAATCATTACAGACACGTGAGTTTGATCAGGGTTGGATTTGAACTCTGCAGATCTCCAGGAACAGGATTGAGCACCCTTGATCTACACTCACCTAAAGGATTATTAGGAACACCATACTAATACTGTGTTTGACCCCCTTTCGCCTTCAGAACTGCCTTAATTCTACGTGGCATTGATTCAGCAAGGTGCTGAAAGCATTCTTTAGAAATGTTGGCCCATATTGATAGGATAGCATCTTGCAGTTGATGGAGATTTGTGGGATGCACATCCAGGGCACGAAGCTCCCGTTCCACCACATCCCAAAGATGCTCTATTGGGTTGAGATCTGGTGACTCTAGGGGCCATTTTAGTACAGTGAACTCATTGTCATGTTCAAGAAACCAATTTGAAATGATTCGAGCTTTGTGACATGGTGCATTATCCTGCTGGAAGTAGCCATCAGAGGATGGGTACATGGTGGTCATAAAGGGATGGACATGGTCAGAAACAATGCTCAGGTAGGCCGTGGCATTTAAACGATGCCCAATTGGCACTAAGGGGCCTAAAGTGTGCCAAGAAAACATCCCCCACACCATTACACCACCACCACCAGCCTGCACAGTGGTAACAAGGCATGATGGATCCATGTTCTCATTCTGTTTACGCCAAATTCTGACTCTACCATCTGAATGTCTCAACAGAAATCGAGACTCATCAGACCAGGCAACATTTTTCCAGTCTTCAACTGTCCAATTTTGGTGAGCTCGTGCAAATTGTAGCCTCTTTTTCCTATTTGTAGTGGAGATGAGTGGTACCCGGTGGGGTCTTCTGCTGTTGTAGCCCATCCGCCTCAAGGTTGTGCGTGTTGTGGCTTCACAAATGCTTTGCTGCATACCTCGGTTGTAACGAGTGGTTATTTCAGTCAAAGTTGCTCTTCTATCAGCTTGAATCAGTCGCCCCATTCTCCTCTGACCTCTAGCATCACCAAGGCATTTTCGCCCACAGGACTGCCGCATACTGGATGTTTTTCCCTTTTCACACCAGTCTTTGTAAACCCTAGAAATGGTTGTGTGTGAAAATCCCAGTAACTGAGCAGATTGTGAAATACTCAAACCGGCCCGTCTGGCACCAACAACCATGCCACACTCAAAATTGCTTAAAGGGGGGGTGAAATGCTATTTCATGCATACTGAGTTTTTTACACTGTTAAAGAGTTGGATTCCCATGCTAAACATGGACAAAGTTTCAAAAACTAAGTTGTACGTTTGAAGGAGTATTTTTGTTCCAAAAATACTCCTTCCGGTTTGTCACAAGTTTCGGAAAGTTTTTTTCGAGTATGGGTCTATGTTACGTAAAATGGTGCGGAATTTCCTTATATGGGTCCTAAGGGCACTTCTCCGCGGGTGCACGCACACTCGTAGACCAGAGAGAGAAGAGAGCGAAAGCAGTACGTTACCTCAAAGCGCTATGCTCGGCTTTTAGGGAAGTCAATGTCACCAAAGAAGTGGGTTTTTGGTTGCCAGGGCAAGGCAACCCTGCACAGATTCCCAAAGAACCCAGCGTTAAGGGAACAGTGGATGGAGTTTGTTTTTTCGAAGCATCAACGGAGGTTGTGCAAGACTCTTTGTTCCCTGCATTTCGACGATGATTGTTTTATAAACAAAGCCCAGATCGACGGATTTGCAGATCGTCTAATGCTTAAGGATCGAGCAGTCACAATGATAAAGGTTCGCTGTCGCATGCGGTGAGTAAACTGCTTCAAATGTCTCTCTGTGTTGTTGTTAGCTCGGTTAGCACAGCTATAGCACACCGCCCACACGGCCCGCCCCCAGCCGCTCGTTTTTTTCCGGAAAGACTCGGTACAGCCTATCTTTCTTTTATAAATATAATAAAACTAAAGACGTTTTGGAGATATGAAGGATGCAATACTACTCTATAGGTACTCAAGATTAACCCTCTGGGGTCTAAGGTGTTTTTGGGGTCCTTGAGATGTTCTGACATGCCCTGACATCTGTGCTTTTTTCAGTTGCTTATAAACATATTAATGGCAAAAAAAAAATTACACACTATTTAGCACAAACAGGGCTACCATAATATGTGAGAAACAAGAATGTACATGTCTGCATGTTTGAGAGAATAATGTTTATGCGTGGTTATTGAAAAAACTAAAAACTAAAGTTTCTGAAATAAGACCACAAAACACATACTAAATATGTGCCAATAAGACTTTTGTCTAATGGATTTCATCGCCTAGTGTTTTTTCTTCAAAATGATGTGAAAATCACCCTGCCTAATCATTCACATAACACAATACATTGATTTGAATTTTGCAAAGCACTTTCTGTTTGGAAAGGCAATATTCGAGTGGGCGTCAACGATCATGCATATTTAGTGGTTAACACCTGAGGAGACAATGGGGCCCGCATACTTAATGACCCTTTCATTCAGGTGAGTCACTGAGCCACAAGAATGCAAGAGCAACAGTTGGAAGCATCTCAATTCTTTTTTATTTTTCCACAAATTGGGCTTGCAAATTGGCCTATAATATCCAAGGAAAACATGTCTAGTAATTGTGCAGTTAATTCTCATACTGTATTTTCAGTTTTGGAATATTTATCCTCTCCCCAAATTTGTCACTAATAAAACACAATAAAAATTATTTAAAGAAAAGGCTTATATTTACCTTTTAATAGTTTGTTTACATCTACCTTGTAAATATCTTTTTTTTTAATTAAAAAGGTTACAATTACAACAACAATTCAAGTGTAATCTTTCTTTGTAAAAACTAAAGTATACATTTTATCATACATATTTCAAAGTTAAGGATTTGATTGATTATTTGATTACTTTATTTTTGACAAAACATACTATATTTAACATATGAGCAAAAATTGGCAAACAAAAGCTTATTTGAGGTGGCAGATATTTTACAGTAAAAATGTATAATCTATCCAAAACTAATCAACAAAATGTTGTCTTTCATATGTCTGTAACATAGGTCTTTCCTTTTTATTATAAGAAATATAATCGATTTTTACTCAGTATAGCAATACAGTTTGCTAAAAGCGAAACATTCATTCACACACAGAAACGCCTGACTGTAACATTGTTTTTATGAAATATTAGGGCATAAATGTTAATTTGCAGTTTAATACGTTGCTTATACAAATAGCCTACATTTTATTTCAACATATTTCAGTCAATTTTTACTCATCTCAGTATAGCAATACAGTTTGCTAAAACATCATCATTCATTCACACACAGAAACGCAATTTAAATTTAAACTGTCTTTTTGCGAGCTGTGGTAAACAGCGCATCTCTGCCGTTCATTCATTCACAGAAACGCGATTCACTTGAGAAGGAAAAAAAAACTTATTACAGTTCCTCAGCTCAGTCGGATACTCGCTCCTCGCAATACCCGCACTTCTGAGGTAGATTTTCCATTATTTTTATTCCTCACAGCGCTGCCAGACGGTGTTAGTAGGCTACAATGATCTGATAAACTTGTGTTTTCTCGAGCTGATATGGGGGCGTTAACAGGTTTGCAGGATTGCCTCAGTAATTTGCGTTTGAATAGCACGCGCTCTCTGTGGGCGGGGTCACATTAAAAAAAATTAGCTGAGATGAGAACGACTGACATCGCTCTCTTTTAATACAGATTTCACAAGATGAGAATATTTGTTTTTTATATAAATTACTTCGTTTAAAAAAAGAGAATTCAAGCTTCATGCCTGTGTGTCTTAACTTTTTTTATTGTGAGTATACACAAAAATAATACACATTTAACAGAATCGATTGATGTATGAAACTTGCTTGTAATATCAAAGTCAACAGAGCAAAATTAATTTCTTTTGAACTGAACTGAAAAAAAGCGAGCTGGTATCGCCGGCGATACCGCCGACCTCAGGGGGTTAACAGGAGATTGAGTGAAAATGAGCATTTCACCCCCCCTTTAAATCACCTTTCTTTCCCATTCTGACATTCAGTTTGGAGTTCAGGAGATTGTCTTGACCAGGACCACACCCCTAAATGCATTGAAGCAACTGCCATGTGATTGGTTGATTAGATAATTGTGTTAATGAGAAATTGAACAGGTCTTCCTAATAATCCTTTAGGTGAGTGTATATCTACAACACAATCTATAACAGAGTTTCCCCAAACGGTAAGAAATGAGAATATGAATGTACCAGAACAGGACAAAAACATTAGCCTGACTTCGTCATACTCATATTCTAGGCAGAATGTGAGTCTGATATTGCTCCATAGGGCTTTCATTATGAGGCGTGTCTTAACCGAACCAGAAAAAAAAAAAAAAACCTCTGCACTCAATTGGATAGACCTACAACCAATCAGAGCAACGCAGTGAGCGACGCATAGTTGTCAACAGAGCTCAACTGCACACATGCAGGAAGAAGTAGTAAAGTAATGAGTAAAGTAATAATAAAGCACTCCATGAGTGCGACCAAAGGAGAAACCACAATGACCACAGGGTTTTCATTGCGTACCATCTTCTTAGCGACCATCGGAGTCAGCTGATAAATTAAACTTTTGCCGAATCCCGTAGGAAGGACGGCAAACACATCTTTCCGATCGACAAATGCCTTGATTGCAGGTCTCTGTTCGTCTTTCAAAAATAATGCGCTGTTGATTTCTTTTATAACAGACGTGATAGCGGAATCTAAACATCTCAATTCTCCAGCTGCAGTCGTCTTTGTTGAAAACCAATTCAACCCAAGCGCTCTTTGGTGACGTGGGTGATTACGTAACCGCAGATCATCTGTCCATCATCGATTAAAGCCCGCCCTGGCAATTTGATTGGCTCGGCCTTCTGGGAGCCGAGCATAATTACTCCTCAACGGATCGAGTCCAGACCGAACTTCCCGACCAAAAAATGTTGTGGACAGGGTTCAGGCTGGCACCCAGGCTACAAAAACATCTGAACATCAACTGATGTTTCAAATGAACCAATTACATTAGTATATAAAGAGTGACATGACGAATAAAACTATCACAAACACGTGACCAGAGCATTTGCAGAACAGCACCATAGATCTAAACACTTTTAACTGCAGAGACTGAAGTAATACTGACTGCAGATCAGATTTGTGAGGACACTTCCTCTTTTGTAACTGTGGTTTGTGGCTTTGTTTTATCAGACATCATGTTACTTCTACATTAAAATAATCCTGTGTGCAAAATAATCTACAAGAACAGAATAAACCTGGTTCTTCATTCTGTTTCCACATTCAAGCAACATGATGCAAGAGACACATCACTGAGAAAATCATCCGTACCTGTAACATTGATCAGGACTCGTGTGATGAAGATCTTGTGTCCTTGATCAGACTGAACTCCACACCAGTATTCTGAATCTTCTTCAGTCACATGACTGATGCTTCCCGTCAGGAGCTGCTGTTCTCTGTCATCATACAGCCGGATCTTTCCCTCATCCCTCCATCTTCTGCTCTCATTCACAGACATCTCTTTAGCACAGAGATCAGCTCCAGATCTCCAGCACAGAAACTTCACATCATGAATGTGGGATTGTGGGTATTTGCAGCTGATGTTCACAGATCCTCCTGCAGAAGCTGATAGACTGATGCTCTTCACACAACAATCCTCTGTTTAAGATCCAGATAAAGTGCAGTAATGTTACAATCACCAGATATATTCATGGATTCTGTCAAATAATGCATAAATGACTGAAAGCAGCTCACCCTTCTTAATGTCCAGATTTTTTTTTTTTTCGAGAGAGAGATTTTAATTTTTCAAAACAATTTTGCACAAGACACAGATCTTGACATCATGTCTTTTAATGGTTACTGATGTCATTTCTCTACCCATAATTCATGTTTTCTGATGCACAGACACCCAGAAAACAAAACCACAAGCTGTTCATTTAAGTTTGAGGAACTTATTAATAAGCACATGTTTTCTCACTGTGAAT
The DNA here is from genome assembly GCF_949319135.1 of Squalius cephalus. Lineage (NCBI taxonomy): Eukaryota > Metazoa > Chordata > Actinopteri > Cypriniformes > Leuciscidae > Squalius > Squalius cephalus. Next base: position 7,473,432 of record NC_137123.1, read on the forward strand.
AAAACAAAACAGCACAAATGAAGGACAAAAAACAAAAAAAAAAAAAAAATAATAATAATAAAAAAATATATTTTAATCTGTAAGCACCCTTAACTTCAGTTTTAACTGTAGTGCAAGCAGGGGCGGACTGGCCATCTGGAGCACCGGGACTTTTCCCGGTGGGCCGCTGGCCAAAGTGGGCCGGCCCACCCGGACCCGGTACACAAATATATAGGCTAGTCTATATATATATGTGATGCGATCTGGGAAAACCCGTCGGATGTCGCGCTGGGCCGTTTTCAGTAAATTCCAAAATAGTTTGAATGTCAGGTTTTTTTTTTCATTTTTTTTTTCATTAAATTATTATTCTATAACATCTTTTCTCTTATCTCTGAAAATATCTTGGCAAAATTCCCTTGTTTAGTGCAGAAAAACAGCGATTTATAGTGTCAAGCTGAAAATACTCTCTTTCTCTAATGCATTCTATGCGACCATTTTCTCTAATGCCCGGCAGAGGTGAAAAAAACAAAAAAACAATCGCCGTATATCCCATACACCTGACCGTCTCTTAACACTACAAAGATAGTTTACCTTTAAAATAAACCACATAACATGTAGCCTACAGTGAATGTGTATAGTGCGCATTTCGCGCCAATCCTGTTTAAACTATAACGTCATGCAGTTTTATAACAATCGCGAGATGGACAAGAAGCGTGCCGACGGTGACAGTTAATTAAACCTGTTTTTCTCAAAATTCCGTTCCAGAAAATCATAGCGATCGGCCGACTTCAGATAAACATAACTTTTGCTACCAACAAGCTATGATAAAAATAAAAACAGATTTGGAAAGGGCTTGATACCAGCTTCCATATGATATCAAAACCTGTAATAGGTAAAATTTCACCATGTGGTGGGTTTTCCCAGATCGCATCACATATATAGCCTACATATATATATTTTTTTTTTAATTACTGAAATCATTACATTTATTTTCTACGCAAATGGATGAGTGAGTCGATCGCGCGGGCGCGGCCGACAAGTGTTTAGTGAGTGGATTGCACTCCCTCCCTGTTAATTAGTTTGGTCTACTCCATTGCGTATCTTGAAACACGCCCCCTTTCACGTCCTGGAACACACCAAGCCGACGCCGATGAACTAGCGATGATGAAAGCCAACTGTGTTGTCGCCTCGCATCGCGGGAAAAAAGCTGCACTTGAACACATCGAGAAAACTACAGCCGGCTGTCAGCTAGAATGCGCGTTCTGCGTCTGCGTGTAAATGAGACAACTGTCTGTTTCTGCAGTCAGATATATTTATATTCATCATTCAAAAAGAGAAACCGACGCTGCCGGCTGCAGATAAGTTACACAAACTGTAAACAAAGCAGTGCGTGCTTACCGTTTTGAATATCAATCCTGCTAAAAATTTTCTTTATTCCACTCCGCTCATGTTAATATTGAAATAGCCTATTCGTCAAGGAACACTCAGGTAACATGACGTGACATTAGAACAGCCTTCTATCTGTGTCGTTTTGACTTCTTTGCTCGCTGTTTTGCTATTATTATCGTGCACTGACTTGTTCACTAACCAGATACTTTATAATAATTTATATAATTATTATAATTGTCCATGTATGACAAGAGGAAGTAAAGAAAAGGAGCTGAAAGGTTACGTGTTATGTTCTTCTGTTTGTTTCCCTTTGTTTTACAAATATGACCTAATATATGTTGTTACTTAAAATTAATGTTTAAATGGCATTTATTTTTGTATTGTGTTATATTGTTATTAGGGCTGGGAAAAGATTAAACGCGATTAATCGCATACAAAATAAAAGTTTGTGTCTATGTGATATATGTGTGTGTACTGTGTATAATTATTTTGTATATATAAATACACACTTGCATGTATATATTTAAGAAATATTTGTTATTTATATATAAAATATTTAAATTTATTTATAATATAAATTATATATAAATATATACAGTATATACATGCAAATACTTCTTAAATCAGTCCCTCCAGTTTTTCGCGATTCCGCGATCGCTGAATACAACGCAAAATCAACAAATTGTCGCATTTTTTTGCGATCCTGCATAATTCCTAATTTAACCGCAAAATAATCACAAAAAATGAAAAAGACCTTACAAAACATTAAATTATAATCACCCAATTGAAATATCTCTAGTTTAATTAAAGTTTCAATGCATTATTACGTGGATACAGATGTTGCGGGAAAAGGGGAAACTCCTTTTCCTCGATTTACTGAAGCCTGTAAAACGCATTTAACCCACAATCGCCGTCCCCGCGTGCAACAGGGCCACAACCCCTATGGCCACAACGGGCGGCACGTCACCATGGTTACAGATGGCAAAGAGATGCATTTTTCCTTCCTTTCCAAGTACAGGGATGCAAACAGCGCGCTTTTCGGCGCCTCCCGCTTTTTTTCACGTCAGTTTGGGTGACAAATTCATCTGAAGCCTATTTCATAGCTTAATGTGAGGGACAGAAGTCTATTTACATCATTAAAGTTTACGAAAACTCGTTTTCCCTCCTCTGCGGCTGTCAATCATTCTCCATTCAGTATTCAAACAGCGCGCGCGCCTCGTCCGGTTACAGCAGCATACATCATGCACGGTAAAACTCTCTCCAATATGATATTCACATTATAATGCTTGATCTGTAGAGAAAAGGCTGTGTATTTGCATAAAATGACTTTATTTTGTTGGAGTTTGTTGCTGTTTTTAAACGACTCGCGCTACCGTGTGCCTGTTAGATCACACACATCACAAGGACTATGAATCGTCATCAAACGCACAATAACTGGAATTTAAAACTGTGAAGAAACAAATGATCAATAAACTGTTGGACAGATAGACACTAGGATTTGTGCGCTCGACATTTCTTCGCTTTGTGCCGTGAACTTTTAAATGCGCACTTGTGCAGCGCAGCACACTGTGACTCCATGTTGCTTTGAGCACATCATTCTGCACCCGCGATGCGCATACGCGCTTTGTGCGCTCTGTTTTGAAGCGTTTCATATTTTCATGGTTTTGCGCACTGAAAGATTATTAAAAGCCTATATTTTTGTATACCTAGCCTGCACAATACATTTAAAATAAGCATAATTTAATTGTATGTTATTTCTGTGTAGTGTAGTGTAGTGTAGGCTATAAATATACACACTTCTGAATTCTTGACATTCATATAAATATAAAATTGTGAAATGTATGATTGCCTGATTGAATTTCAGTATATTTTCCTGCTTTTTTGTCCTTCGCCAATCACATGCCTGATTACTACACCTGCTGTTAATATTTACATAGGTCAGGTAAAAGGTTGTTTCAAAAGTTTTTCATTTGATGAGAATTTGATTAGACCAAAATAAACAAGTTTTATGCATTTTGTTTGTGATTTGTGTCATGTATGACTATTGTGCATCTGACATAATACTATTATTGTTAATGTGATGTCCTAATTATAAAATATAAAAATCGCAAATTTTTTCGCAAATTTCTGGAAATTACCACCACAAAATCAGTCATTTTGATCGCAAAAATCACACAAAAAAATCGCGAAATCCTGGAGGGACTGTTAAATATATACATGCATATGTGTGTGTATTTATATATACAAAATAATTATACTCAGTACACACACATATATCACGTAGACACAAACTTTTATTTTGGATGTGATTAATTGCGTTTAATCTTTTCCCAGCCCTAATTTTTATGCTATAAGTGGCGTTAAAAATTATTCTGCACATTATTGTGCCAATGTGTTATGATGTGGGATGTGGTGGGCTGCTGTGGGCCAGAAAGTCCAGGGCCACTTTTTGGTCCCAGTCCGCCCCTGAGTGCAAGTGTGGTAAAGTGGACTAACAGAAATACTGAAATCTGCACTTGTAATGTATCCAAATTACAACACTAGTACTAAAGTAAAAAAAGACTGTGGTAATACTGTACAAATTGCCAGACTAATGATGCAACACCAAATGACCACACAAACTTTCACTCGGATGTCCAGTTCCTGAGTTCACACACTGCTGTATCTCTTCAAGAATATGACAAGTAGATACTTCAGTATCTTCATCAATGGTTGATCTACTACAGGGGTCTTCAATTCTTTTCCCAGAGATCTGTCTTCCTGCAAAGTTCAGCTTCAATCCTGATCAAACACAGCTGAACCAGCTAATGAAGATCTGCAGAAGCACAATCATTACAAACACGTGTGTTTGATCAGGGTTGGATCTGAACTCTGCAGATCTCCAGGAACAGGATTGAGCATCCCTGATTTATGTCTACAACACAATCTATAACAGGGTTTCCCCAAACGGTAGGAAAGGAGAATATGAATGTACCAAACCAGGACAAAAACATCTAAACATCAACTGATGTTTCAAATGAACGAATTACATTATACATATAAAGAGTGACATGACGAATAAAACTATCACAATACGTGACCAGTGCATTTGCAGAACAGCACCATAGATCTAAACACTTTTAACTGCAGAGACTGAAGTAATACTGACTAGAGCTCAGATTTGTGAGGACACTTCCTCTTTTGTAACTGTGGTTTGTGGCTTTGTTTTATCAGACATCATGTTACTTCTACATTAAAATAATCCTGTGTGCAAATCTACAAGAACAGAATAAACCTGTTTCTTCATTCTATTTCCACATTCAAGCAACATGATGCAAGAGACACATCACTGAGAAAATCATCCGTACCTGTAACATTGATCAGGACTCGTGTGATGAAGATCTTGTGTCCTTGATCAGACTGAACTCCACACCAGTATTCTGAATCTTCTTCAGTCACATGACTGATGCTTCCCGTCAGGAGCTGCTGTTCTCTGTCATCATACAGCCGGATCTTTCCCTCATCCCTCCATCTTCTGCTCTCATTCACAGACATCTCTTTAGCACAGAGATCAGCTCCAGATCTCCAGCACAGAAACTTCACATCACGAATGTGGGATTGTGGGTATTTGCAGCTGATGTTCACAGATCCTCCTGCAGAAGCTGATAGACTGATGCTCTTCACACAACAATCCTCTGTTTAAGATCCAGATAAAGTGCAGCAATGTTACAATCACCAGATATATTCATGGATTCTGTCAAATAATGCATAAATGACTGAAAGCAGCTCACCCTTCTTAATGTCCAGATTAAACTCAGAGAAGAAACTGTAATCTTCAGAAACTTTGACTATAATCTTATATTCTCCAGAGTCGTTCTCATTCAGATCTCTGATAAACAGAAGTAAGAGTCCTGCAGATCCGTCATTATAAACGGAGAATCGTCTGTCATGTTTCCATTCTGCTGTTCTGTTAGTGTTTATTACAGTAAAACACTGATCTGCAGGTTTACAGACGTCTATCACAGGATTCGTGTTTTTCATCTCATATTTGAAGTTTATAATGACGTTTCTTCCTGAATATCCACTTACAGTCATGTTCTGTTGACCTGTTAAACACAAACCCAGTATTACTGTTTAAAAAATCAAGTCAGTAATGATATTTCATCTTAATTTAATGACAAACACATCTGTTATGTGTTTCACATGTGAACGTCAGTAATTAACACAAACTCAGATTATGTGTCGTTTGTTCTCAATATAACACATATCTGGTCACTTTGCTGCAGCTTTTATTAATGCAAGTCATGATTGTGAGTGTAAATCTTACATCAAGAGACAAAAAGGTTGTTGATGGCGTCTGTAATGAGTTACACATGTGAATGTCTGTTATTACAGTCCGTGTTGAGTATCGTGATGTTGTGGAGATCATCATGGGTTTGAGGGTCTCAGTTACTTGTAACACCCGCGTTGATTGACAGGCACTGACAATATACTAATATTTATCTTGTTTTATGGTGTGTCCTTTAATCTTTACACCTTCTACTTATGTATTTATTATTCTCAGGTAGGTAAGGAAAGTCGAACCTGGACAATGCTATAAGCATTCAAAAGATACTTACAAACTGTTCAGTAGACTTCCCTGGTCAGTTCCTGCTTAAGGCTTTTCAATTACCACTCTGGTCTCTGGTAGACAATGTCTTGCCAATAATATAATATAAGTTTTATTAAAGTTAACAAAAGTTATATAAAAGTACAATAGTAAAGTTACAATAATAAGTTTCAATTAAGGTACAATCAACTACAAATGAAACTGTGGCCCTTGAGCTTGTTTATTTTGCGGCGTAATGTTCCTCTTTGTTTTCATATGTCTTGTAGCAAGATCATACTCAGCTAGTTTTTCTTCAATTTTTTTCTCTGGTCGCATTATTAAGTAATGTAATTAAATTACGTCCGTCTGGGATTCTCCTTCCCACATGCCTCAGCAACGGAACTTTGTCGGCCTCAGGGATTTCCTGTTCAATAGATAGCCAAATTCCTAATAAGGGAATCTGCTCTTTTTGGGCATTAACGAGGGTTTTGGTCCATTCTTTAATTTTATCTTCTATGCCTGTCAAATTCCTCATTTTTCCCAATGCCTCAGAGGATATTGGGTGGCCCGTACAGGTTTGCACCAATCTTGTAGCAGCATCACAACCCATCAGCCGCTTTCATTATCCGTTCTGCATATGCACTCTGGTCTTCATGCTGTTTCTTATTTCCTACCTGTTTCCTAACCGCTTCTGTTAATTGTAATTCCAACAGTTTTGCATGTACTCTATCTTGGTTTTCTTCAGTTCCTTGTGGAGTAATTGTATATGAGAAGTTGTAAATCCAGGAGTTGCCGGCCGAATCCTGACTGTTTTTCTTTGATTCGTGACCTGTCTATCCTGGTCCTCCTTAAATCTGTCCTTCAGTCCTATTGTTTCCGTACATTTTAATGTTTCTAATTCTTTTTTCAGACTTTTAATTTCTGATTTTTCTGAACAAACTACTTTTTCCAGTTTATTTGTCTATAATACTCGTATCCTTCTTGATACAATGCATTTTTGCCAGTTTTAGACCATCCTTCTGTGCGAGCGACTCTCTGAGCAGATGGGGATCGGCTTGCTGATCTTATCTGTTCGTAAGTTAAACTTCTATCATTAACAATCTTCTTGTTCCAATGTCTTGTTAATGTTCTACCTCTTTTCTCACTGGTAGGATTTTTGAATGAAATTCCTTTTACCCGAACTTCCGGCCAATCGTTTTCTATTTGGTCTGTCACTCTTTTTAATTCTATCAGGCCTCCTCTTTTATCCCGCAGTCTAGCTTCTTTGTAAATATTTTGTGTTTCACTGCTGTCACTATCTATAGAAAATATTGAAGAATCTGAACTGTCCGAGTCATATTCAAACTCTGAAACATCGTCAGACTCTGTCTCACTCTGTTTTATTTTTCTCTCCCCTATAGGAACATTCCACAGAGGAGCAGATGGCTGAGATGGTCCCGGCTGGTCTCTTTCCTCCCTTTTCTCAAGAATTTTTTCAAGTTCATCCTGATTTATGTTAGACATTAATAGATTTATGGTCAATTGACCTTCCTGGGACATATCTGTAATTCCCGATAATATGCCTTCTATTACTGAATTTACTGGGTGTTTAAATTGACCTATTCCCATTAAAGTCATATGTATTTGATTTTCCTGTCTGCTTAGTGTTTCTTTTATTACTGCTGTTGTTATTGTCCTGGCCTCTAACCGGGAGCGTTCTGCATCACAAAATTCATCTCTGCAATCAGTCATTATCGTATGCGCCACATACTTCCACTGTGGAAGGCCAGAGGTTATTCTCACTGTCGCTGCGTGCTGCGGTCCGAGCTGGGCTCTCATACTTTCTATCTCCTGTAATGCCTGTTTACCTAGTTTATTGAAAATTGCCCCAGCTGTTCCAGAGCCAGTTATTATTTGTTTATTTACATTTAGTATTACAACACCTCCTTCTCTTCTGTTCTTTCGATTAAACTGTCTCTAATAAGCAGTCTTATTCTGCCTATTTGCAGCTCGTATGATTCTGGTGTAGGGGTGTGTTGATGGGCAATAGTAATAACACTGGCCCGGTCCTCATCTTCAATTACCGGTATTGTCAAGTGGATTTCTTCCGCTTGTTCAAAGTCGTTGATACCCATCTGGTATTTTTTAACTCTTTCCATGTCTGGTATTTGTCCTTTTTCTCTTTTTAACGTTTTACCACACATGTCATAAATCTCTATTTTACCTTCATCTTTTTTGCTAATAGTTTTGATTATATTTTCCGCCCAGGGCCGGCCCAAGGCATAAGCAAACTAAGCGGCTGCTTGGGGCCCCCTCGCCACCAGGGGGCCCCCAAGCGAGTTTTTTTTTTTTTTACATATTAATTAAATTAAACAAGTGACATAAATTAATGAATGGATTAATAATTCAAGACAAGAAAATTCTGATTTCATGATCAATATACCTGCCTACAACTGCTGCTGTGTCTGCCAGTGTTTGAGTCATAATTATGCGCATAACCTCGCGTGCATAGAAAATTTGTGCGCAGTCACAGTAATGTTAAGCCATTTCACACAAATTTGATTTGATCAATGATTTATCCTTTAAATTTAATGATATTCAGAACAGAACAAGAATAAAAAAATAACTATAAACTATACTACTACTGACTATTTAAAAAGAGCAGTGTAATTTGTATATGTTAGTTTGACTACTTTATTATTATATTTTATTATGGCTATAAGTCAAGTCAAGTCAAGTCAAGTTTATTTATATAGCGCTTTTCACAACATAGGTTGTATCAAAGCAGCTTCACAGTAATAAATTAGAACAATACATCAATGTTTGTTTCTAGTGGAACGTCTACGTTTGGTAATGCTGATCAATAGTCTCGTTGATTGATTAATTAAATTAAATATCCCCAAATATCCCCAACTGAGCAAGCCAAAGGCAACAGTGGCAAGGAACCGAAAAACTCCATCAGGTGACCTAATGGAGAAAAAAAAAAAAAACCTTGGGAGAACCCGGGCTCAGTCGGGGGCCAGTTCTCCTCTGGCGTTTATGAACTAGAGGTCGGAGGTCTATAACAAACAGGCTGCGATGTCAAGATTGCAGTGCTGGAATGTGTGTGTGTGTGTGTGTGTGTGTGTGTGTGTGTGTGTGTGTGTGTGAGAGGCGCGGGCGCGATCGAACAGTGGAAACACACATACTCTGTCATGTTCATATAAGACATCATTCAAACTGCAAAGGGTTGCAAAACGTTGGAGGATATTTTGCAAATATTTTTTTTTTTATATGTTTTTTGACAGTTTGTTTTCAGAAGTTTCAAAGAGTTAGTAAAAGAGTAAAGAAAAAGTTAAAACATTTTTAAGTATCTATTTTTTATTAAGTAGGCTATTTATTTTGTATTAATACATAACCTCATTGTATTAATTTATAATGTAACATTATAGAGTGACATTGTGTCAATAATCGTCAAGCACAGGTGACTCCACGTGGTGGGAGGGGGCCCCCAAATCAAATTCTGCTTAGGGCCCCCAAAAGGCTCGGGCCGGCACTGTTTCCGCCTGTAATTGTAATTGTTTTGTACAGTTTTAATTTTTTGCTATTTCTTGCATCCATCGCAATATTGCCAGACCTACTTCACTTTCTGTGAAGTTTCCTAACTGCAGTCCCTCCTTGGAGGGAAGCCAAAGGAGTATTTCTCCTGGGTCCGTCTCCTGGATTGATGTCTCTGCCTGTAAGGCTATTTTTTTGCTATCCTAATACACGAGAATCGCCCCATTATGCCTGAATAAAAATATTGCTGGATTTTTCTTTAGCTTTTGCTGCCATAGCTTAGCCTCTTTATTATAGAGCTATTTAGTGATTTCTTCACTTTTTATATAGGCCTATTACTCTTGTCTTCACTCTTTAATTGTATTTATTATGTGCACATTCAACCCTCTCTGGGTTTTATTATTATTACATTAATCTTTGCCCTTTCTGGGATGCATTATAGCATTAATTTTTCCACTCTCTCGGAATTTTATTTTTATATTAACCTTTGCCTTCTCTGTTTTTTAATATTATATTAATCTTTGCCCTTTCTGGGATGCATTATAGCATTAATTTTTCCACTCTCTCAGAATTTTATTTTTATATGAATCTTTGCCCTAGGATTTTCTTTAAATACTCTATTTCCGCCCTTTCAGGGCTTTTTCTCTGCTTAGTCGACTTGTATGTAGTAATTTATATATTACCTCAACTATTTAACCTTAAGCATATTCACGCTTACTCTATTTGGCAAGCGCTAAATTGTCTAATTCTGGCCAGTTATTAGACAATTAAAGCACGTTGGGCGCCATGTTTTATGGTGTGTCCTTTAATCTTTACACCTTCTACCTATTTATTTATTATTCTCAGGTAGGTAAGGAAAGTCGAACCTGGACAATGCTATAAGCATTCAAAAGATACTTACAAACTGTTCAGTAGACTTCCCTGGTCAGTTCCTGCTTAAGGCTTTTCAATTACCACTCTGGTCTCTGGTAGACAATGTCTTGCCAATAATATAATATAAGTTTTATTAAAGTTAACAAAAGTTATATAAAAGTACAATAGTAAAGTTCCAATAATAAGTTTCAGTTAAGGTACAATCAGCTGGTATCGGGCGTCGAGGGACACTGCGCTATTCAGTCTCCACCAATTCAGTCTCTCTCTCGGTCTTTTATACGCAGGCTTCCCAGTGCAGGTTCCAGACTCTCTTCTGACGTCATCAAATGGAGTTCTGCCAACTCCTTCACCACAGCCCTCAGTTGCTTACGCCATAACCTTTGACAGCGCCTTCGTCTTCTCTTTCTCTTCTTTCTCCTCTTAATTGTCTGTAACATATACACTCACCTAAAGGATTATTAGGAACACCATACTAATACTGTGTTTGACCCCCTTTCGCCTTCAGAACTGCCTTAATTCTACATGGCATTGATTCAACAAGGTGCTGAAAGCATTCTTTAGAAATGTTGGCCCATATTGATAGGATAGCATCTTGCAGTTGATGGAGATTTGTGGGATGCACATCCAGGGCACGAAGCTCCCGTTCCACCACATCCCAAAGATGCTCTATTGGGTTGAGATCTGGTGACTGTGGGGGCCATTTTAGTACAGTGAACCCATTGTCATGTTCAAGAAACCAATTTGAAATGATTCGAGCTTTGTGACATGGTGCATTATCCTGCTGGAAGTAGCCATCAGAGGATGGGTACATGGTGGTCATAAAGGGATGGACATGGTCAGAAACAATGCTCAGGTAGGCCGTGGCATTTAAACGATGCCCAATTGGCACTAAGGGGCCTAAAGTGTGCCAAGAAAACATCCCCAACACCATTACACCACCACCACCAGCCTGCACAGTGGTAACAAGGCATGATGTATCCATGTTCTCATTCTGTTTACGCCAAATTCTGACTCTACCATCTGAATGTCTCAACAGAAATTGAGACTCATCAGACCAGGCAACATTTTTCCAGTCTTCAACTGTCCAATTTTGGTGAGCTCGTGCAAATTGTAGCCTCTTTTTCCTATTTGTAGTGAAGATGAGTGGTACCCGGTGGGGTCTTCTGCTGTTGTAGCCCATCCGCCTCAAGGTTGTGCGTGTTGTGGCTTCACAAATGCTTTGCTGCATACCTCGGTTGTAACGAGTGGTTATTTCAGTCAAAGTTGCTCTTCTATCAGCTTGAATCAGTCGGCCCATTCTCCTCTGACCTCTAGCATCAACAAGGCATTTTCGCCCACAGGACTGCCGCATACTGGATGTTTTTCCCTTTTCACACCATTCTTTGTAAACCCTAGAAATGGTTGTGCGTGAAAATCCCAGTAACTGAGCAGATTGTGAAATACTCAGACTGGCCCGTCTGGCACCAACAACACTCTTAAAAGAGATGTGTTAAAAAACAACACACAGCATGTGTTGATGGTATTTTGACACATGTTGTGTTGTGTATATTTTTAACACACAATGTGTGTTAAAATGTAACTCTGGATAGAATAGCACTGGGTGGAGGAGAGTTTGTGTTTATGAAAAAAATTATAGGTATTTTTATATGGTATCCCATAAAATGCTCTAAAATATATAAAACAATACATTCAAATAAATAAATTCAATCTTAATTCATGAAAACTTAAAGATTAATGGGTGTTTTTTGCAGCCAATCACATCATGCCTCTTTTTCAATGTCTTTTTCAAATGCTGCTTTCACTTGTTATTAATAACCAGATTAACTTTATTTCTGTCAGACTCTACAGAAGCTCTTATTGAGAATTAACAGGTTTTGGTGTTGATGATTCATTGAATGTTTCATTTAAAGTCACCAGAATCGTGATTAGTGTCAGCTTTATTTGGGCTCTTGACCCTTGACTCTTTAACATTAGTTTACTCTGATTGCTGTAAAAGTGTGTTTATTTGAACACATTTGAAACAGCAGAAATAATCATGAGAAAAACATGCTCAGATAATAATATTATCACTATGAACATGTAAAAATGTTAAGCTAAGCAAGAGTTAAATATTTGAAAGATTAGTGTACTTTTAAAAGGATTATCATATTACAATTAGCTTCAAATTATTTTTAAATACCGTTCGTACAGGACTTTACAGACTATGGTAACAAACAGACATCAAGCATCCGCGTATGAATCTCAACAATGGTGAAAAACGAAAAGCTTCATGCCGCAATTCATGCTGGGTGCCACCATACACATCTCATCCATGACTCCCAGCATGCATTGCGGCATGAAGCTTTTCGTTTGTCACCATTGTTGAGATTCATACGCGGATTCTTGAGGTCTGTATTTGTCTAGCTTCTGCTGCAGATTACAATTTTTGGAAAACATGTTTTAATATGATGGATAGCATGATGTAGTATCACAAGATTGCTATAAATAACAGCACATAAATAAATTAAATGCGCACCATCCATATACTCATAAACTTGATCAGATCAGCACTTGTTCATTATGACATCATCAAGAAACATCTGATCATATTATCTCTTGCCAAATGTATTTTATTAAAATACATTAAAAGTAGCCAGAAAAAAACTAAAAGAAGAGTAAAGGGTCAAGAGCTCAAATAAAGGAGCCATTAATCACGATTCTGGTGACTTCAATAAAACATTCAGTGAAACATCAACATCTAAACTCAGTTAATTCTCAATAAGAGCTTGTCTATGTAGATTCATGATGTCTAAAACATCCAAATGTTCAAACAAACTCTTTATTAAACGTCACTGGACTCCATAAACACAAGTTAACAATACGTTTCAGTGTTCGTCCAAACACTCAGTTGTAAAAACACAGAAAGTGACTCTGGCAAATACACACCGACTACAGTCACATGTGACACATATCTGACACAAGTTGTGTAACTATAACACATTAGTGTGTAAAAGGTTTTAACACACTTCTGTGTTAAGAACAATAACACACTGATTGAGTTAAAAGTAACACAAAATGTGTTGTCCTTAACTAGACACACAGGTGTGTTAAGATATAACACAGGTTGTGTTGTTTTAACACATCCATTTTAAGAGTGTTTTAATTGGTCACATATATGACATCTATGACACAAATTGTGTGATTTATGACACATTAGTGTGTTAAATATTTTAACACACTCACTGTGTTAAGAACAATAACACACTGGTTGAGTTAAAAGTAACACAAAATGTGTTGTCCTTAACTAGACACACAGGTGTGTTAAGATATAACACAGGTTGTGTTGTTTTTAACACACCCGTTTTAAGAGTGAACCATGCCACGCTCAAAATTGCTTAAATCACTTTTCTTTCCCATTCTGACATTCAGTTTGGAGTTCAGGAGATTGTCTTGACCAGGACCACACCCCTAAATGCATTGAAGCAACTGCCATGTGATTGGTTGATTAGATAATTGCATTAATGAGAAATTGAACAGGTGTTCCTAATAATCCTTTAGGTGAGTGTACCTTAACTAATACATTTTCCATTTATCATAAAACTATTTCTAATACATAAGTGCTTTCTACTCTAAATCAGTCAATACATACATTTCATGCAAGTAAGTAGTTTTCTTAATAATAGTGAAATCACACAATACATATTCTGTGCAGTATTAGTAATTGGGTTACATACATTTACTTAAGCAAAAGCATTATTACTATTTAGGTTACATCACTTTAAAGCAAATCAAGCATTAATCAAGGCAGTATAATTGCAAAATTGTCATCTCCATTAACAATCTATAGGCCAGTAGGTTCGGCTCGGAAGGCACAAATTAAACAGCTTAAATTTGTGAGTAAATAAATCTGTATTGGAAATAAATTGATTCCTTGTAGAGAATTAAATGAGAATGAAAGTAAAAGAAAGAAATTTAACAATATTCACAGTGTCAGTTGATTAATAGATTGTAATGACAAAGAAACTCAATCAAAATGCAATACATGAATTATGCATACTAATCTGGGTGCACCCAATAACTATAGAATTCAGTTAGACTGCAATCGTATAACAAGTTCGCAATTTTAACTTTTTTTTTTTTTTTTTTTTTTTTTTTTTTAATAATTTTTTTATTGAAGGAAGAACAAAGTGATGTATCACATACATAAAGAGTTTAACAATACTCCTTGTTTTTACAATTTTTTCCCTTTCCCACAACCCACCCACTGAAAAAAGAGAGGAAAAAAAAAAAAAAAAAAAAAAAAAAAATGATAATAATAATAATACAATATATAAACGATGTAAAAAAATAAAAAAAAATAAAAAAATAAAAAAAATAAAAAAAAAAACCATTTCAAAGTTCTAATATTATAAACAGTGAGAAAATAATTGACAACATTGTCAGCCAACTGTGTCGGATTACGTCATCCAACCCAATGTGCACAAGCCTTTTAATAATAATTAGTTTTAGTTTGGGGGGAGAGTTGCATCCTTATGGTCCCCAATTTTAACTTTTGACAACCTCAGTTAACTCAACAGGAAAAAATAAATAAAATAAAATATCTCCTTGAAATTCAAAATGTTACAAGAACAATTCAAGAATTTTTGAGTCAATAGATTCTGTTCAATAACTCTGTTCAGTACATTCAATTTGGTAAATAAAACTCAAAAGGTTTGGTTCAATACATTCAGTCCAAAAGACTTCAGTGCAAAGATTCTGTTCAGAAAAATTCAGTTTGATTCAGTAATCTCAGTTCAGGAAGATTCAGTTCGATTCAGTTCAAGTGACTCGGTTCAAAATAGCTCAGTTCGATAGATTCACCGGGAAAATGATTCGATTCCACAGTTCTGCAAAACTCCGTGTGGTACAAAAAACAATAAGGAAAAACAAGAAAATAGTCCCGTCTCCGCAAAGATATTACTTTGAGTGGTCTCTCGAATGAAAATTAAAGAAAATGTGGCTCCGTTTGGGTGAACTAGCAGGTAATTGGAATTTTCCTACCCGATTCCTGGGTTAGATTCAACTGTTCGCTTCAGTCAGCGTTCGTCTCATGTGGGTTGACACGCCATCTTACATCGTCCTCTAACTGAGTTCCAGCATGGAAAAAAAAAAAACCCTGACCTGTATATATATACATACACAGGCAACATTAAGTTCACAAGCATATCATATCAATTCACTGTTTCTAGTACAACAGTACAGGAAGCATTTGTCGGCCTGCTAAACATTTAACAGTAAATATCATCATCATACAATATGAACACTTGTAACTCATACACGTTATTGCTTAGCCAACAAACCTCTTCTTACTTTTAATACACCAGAACTCATCAGTATCACATTATCTCTCACCCAAATACATTGTTGCACATATCTGATTGCATATACGACTGTTTACACACTGCAAAATGTGTACTCACCAAACTTCAAAGAA
Source organism: Squalius cephalus (assembly GCF_949319135.1). NCBI lineage: Eukaryota > Metazoa > Chordata > Actinopteri > Cypriniformes > Leuciscidae > Squalius > Squalius cephalus. The sequence continues at coordinate 7,489,208 of NC_137123.1, forward strand.
TAAAAACATATATGTATTTTTATCTTCTTTGACTCCTCTTTTCAGCTCGTGCTCAAGTTATGCTGCTGCTTATCTCTCGTCGAGAGAAAAAAAATGGTTTCCCCATACAGCAACTAACGTGGTGGGGCGGGACTTCAATCAATACTTAATGTGATTGAATAACTACTGCGATGTCAATCATCACACTAACATACATTTTACTTTGATTTTATAATTTCTTACACTTTTATTATCAGTCTTATTTCTGGTTAGTTTATTATTTTAACACTCTTTAATTTATTCCTTTTCATAATACATTTTAAGTATACAGGGTTACATACTCACCTGATAAAACCTTCAGCTTCACTTTAGTGTATAAATCGTTTCCAAATCTTTCAGTTCCACAATGGTACGTGCCAGAATCCTCTTCTCTCAGATCTCTGATGGTCACAGTGAAGACTGCTGATCTTGTGTCGTCATACAGAGAGAATCTTCCAGACTGAACCCATTTATCTTTAATATCAGTCTTGATTTGGTCTTTGCACTCTGACCACTGTCCTTTACAAAAATACTTTATATAATTTGTATATTCTTTATCATATTTGCATTTGATTGTGACTCCGCCTCCTGAATATCCTGTCACACTCATGGAGCTCACGACACCTACAACAAACCAGCATTAAAACACTTTAATTTACACAGAAATGAACTTTCTTCAACAGTCAATAGAACAGCATGAAGTTAAAGACGCTCCTCATCAATGCTGTGCTGTTTTTCATGATTTACTCTGAGTTCAGATTCTTACCAGGAATCATCAGCAGAGTGAAAGTCCAGATGATCTTCATTCTTCTCTCTTATTAAATGATCTTCTCTGTTGTTAGTAGATTCAGTTCTTCGGAAGCTCTCGATGTGTGTTCAGAAGAGTTTTTGAGTGTTTCTTTCCTGGTTACATGTTTAACATGAAGAGCTGAACGTGACAGAGACGCCCACTTCCCCTGAGAGAGAGAGAGAGAGAGAGAGAGAGAGAGAGAGAGAGAGAGAGAGAGAGAGAGAGAGAGAGAGAGAGAGAGAGACTGACAGACAGACAGAGAGAGAGAGAGAGAGAGAGAGAGAGAGAGAGAGAGAGAGAGAGAGAATCTTCTCAGGGCAAAACACTTCAAACAGTCAAACAGTTAAAGAGAGACTTTTAGGTCTTCTTTAATGATTAAAAATAAACATAATAGACCTATATTTTTTAAAGTAAAAACCATTAAAACATTCATATATTTATATTTTCCACAGAACAGATAAATAATAATAATAATAATAATAATAATAATAAAAACACTCCTGAACACTCATAAATTAAATACAAAACCTCCCTGAACATCAGCTTCACATATAAAACCATCAACTCCCCACACATCATTAATTAGGTTAAAATGCACGTTATTCCATCGTTAATCTCTTCTTTAAAACCTCCCATCATCAAAACAGTGTCCACACTTTTCCTCCCTTCTACCTTCTTAAACTCAGCGTGGTTTGATGCATGATTCTCTGGTTTATTAATAACATGTTTTGCTTCCGTAACTTTATTTAGGTTTCAGTTGTTGTTGTTGTTGTTGTTATTTGTTTTGTTTATTTGGAGTCCATTTTGTTTCTCGTTATAGGAACCGAGGCTTCAGGGCCTGCCGCTCATAGGACCCTCGTGTGTGGTGGTGGGATTCTGTCACAGAGTGCTGTGTGTTCATGCTTGACCTTATTGGTGTATATATATCTGATATAGGAGTCTTGTGCTCATTAAACTAGTTTCCCTGCCATTGGTAAGCCTCAGCCTCCTTTTTTTTTTTATGTTTGTATGTGAAGAGTTCAGATGCAAAAGCCTCTAAATGCTATCTGAAATTTTCTTATAGAATGATCATTTTTATCAAGCTCGTATATTTAAATTCAATAATTTCACTTAAATGGCAATGAAGATTACCTATTCATTGTCATTTAAGTGAAATTACTTAACTTAAATATACAAGCTTGATAAAAATGATCATTCTATAAGAAAATTTGAGATGGCATTTAGAGGCTTTTGCATCTGAACTCTTCATGTGTAACCTGCTCCTTCAGTCTTTTAATGTTTTAAGATTACTGCTTGTTGATTGCAATAAAACTTTTTGTATCTTTTGGTATCCACATCCCAGGCCCTCCTTTCGATAGCCACGTTCCTTTGTGTCCTTTGTAGGTGGTTAAATTCATTAATATTTATATTTCCCCGTTTAACAGGGTGGCGTAGTCAGCTATATCGTTTGGAGGTTGCTTGCTCTCACCTCAATGCGGCGTCCTGCTACACATGCTTACAGCATCAGTATATAATATTCTTATCCATGATAAAAGACGTTCTCCAAACCCATAACACATAAGAACCTTGAAAAGATAGAGATGATCTACACGATTAAAAGCTTTCTCCTGATCCAGAGAAAACAGACCAAAATTAACATTATATATTCCAGCATAATCCATGATATCTCTCATTAAAAACAAATTATCATAAATGGACCTTTTTGGTATACAATAAGTCTGTACTAACACATCAAGAACACCTTTAAGTCTGTTTGCCAAACACTTTGATAAGATTTTATAATCGGAACATAAAACAGCTACTGGTTTCCAGTTTTTTAGCGGACAAAGGTCTCCCTTCTTTGGGATCAAAGAGAGCACTGCTCTTTGACAGCTTTTTTGGTAGAACCTCAGCTTTATAGCTTTCTTGTAAAACTTTGAAAAAGTCTCTTCAGATTATTCCCCAAAAAGTTTTATAAAATTCTGCTGGTAATCCACTGATTCCTGGTGCACGACCAGATGAAAGTTGATTCACTGCTTTTGTAACTTCTTCAAATGTCAGATCAGAGTCTAAGTCTTTAGTCTAAGCAAGCTGCTAAAAAGGTCATCTGCGACAAAATTTCCTGTGTACTCTTTAGCATATAAGTCCACATAGAAATCAACAGCAAGTCTCCTCATTTCCAAAGGATCTGAAGTAACATTCCCATCAGGTGTGCGTAATGCATGCATATAATTAGTATGAATACACTTCTTACTGAAATTAAAAATCCATATCATGTAATGAAACAAAATGTGATTTTACAAGAGCTCTTTTTACCTTTTCATTTAACATATTACTAAGCTCTTGTCTCTTCTGACTAAGATCATCTTGTAAATTTACATAATTTTGATAAAATTAACATGTTTTGAATTTTTAAAATATCTTTCTCTAATTTTGCCATTTCATGTTTAATTTGACAGGAAGTGTGTGCCATAAATTGTTGACAGAAAAGCTTAATCTGCGTTTTCCCTATTCCCCACCACTGAAGCAGATTTTCATTATACTTTTTTTTCTTCAAACCAACAATTCCAAAACATTTTAAAATTCTTATAAAAATTAACATCTTGAATTAATTTATCAAAACGGCAGTAAAAGAATTGTGGTTTTGTTTCTGATAAAACAACATTCACTGTAATGAGCTGATGATCAGAGATAATACAAGGTGTGATATGTGGGATAATGTAGAGCGAGGCGGTTGTTATAGCGAATACAACCCTGACAGCCTGAAGGGGTTGTATTCGCTATAACAACCTCCTCGCTCTACATTATCCCGCTTATTTCATGGCTACCTACCAAATAAATCAATAATTTGACACAAAATATTGATTTAAAAAGGAGTTTATTGATTTAAAAAATGATTGTATTGCTTCTGCAAAAGAAAATAGTCTGTTCCGTCTCTATGGTTAGAATCTTGCATCCATAGCAACGCTCTGTTTTTCATGGCAACGGTGTGTTATACTTAGCAGCGGTCTGTTATCAAGAAATAACAGACCGCATTATACATTAGAATTCAACCAAGCCATGTAATAAATACACCTATCACTCTATTACACTGATTATTATGTAAATAAAATGGATCCAGACGTGCCGCAATAACTCTGCCTACTGCCACTTTAATCCAAATATATTGTCTCACATTTCTATTTTCTTCCCTCCACACGTCTACTAACCCTAACTGAGTGATTATTGCTTTCAAAACTTTAGCAGAAGGATGTGGTTCTTCTGCATTCATATCAATAGCAAAACCAAGGGTGCAATTAAAATCTCCACCTATAATTAAAAAGCTTGTGAAAGAGAAACAAGAGTATTTTTTAGCATCTCAAAAAGCTTAATTCCGTCCTTACCAATATTTGGTGCATAGATATTAATGTGTCAGTTGCCTTGTCCTTCTTGAATGCATCACATGTCTCTAAACATGGTTAAATACTGTTTCCTCTTTTGTAGGTGAGAAAAACACATGCATGAACTTTTGACATCAGCATCACAGTGTTGATCACGTGACCTTCATTAAGCGATGGAGAGACGCTGAGGGACGTCACACTGAAGAGGAAGAGGAAGAGGAAATCAGTCCTGTCAGAGTAACGCTTGAGGCCTTTTCACATACCAAATATTTCAGCTCTAGTAATGGAAGTCCTGACTTTCTGGACAAACCTGAAATAAACACTTTTTTGAGCATCAGAAACAACATGAATCTTTATGGATCATGTAAAATTTTAATGTTGATTTGAAATATGTTATTAAAATGTGACTTTGGCCAACAGTTTTTCAGGATATTTCGCCCTTCAAGCATATAGGAGTTGGTCTTGCATGAGCGACAAAGGGTTCCTGCCTGAAAGGGTTGCAAATAAACTAACTTTCCTTGAAAGGGACTTTGATTATGTTGTATCACCAAAAGGTGAAGGTCCAGTAACTAATGTTGGCACTTAAAGAGAATTTAAGACTAACTTCACATCCATATTGTGAAGCAGTTTGTGAAGTGGATTATCAAACAAGTGAAAAAAAAAAAAAAAAATGAGTGGGACTTGAGTTGATTGGATTGTCGAAAGTCGGCATTGAAGGATCCATGGGTACTAGTGTTGACACTAGTAATTTATTGAATAAAAGATGAATTCAAAATGTTAAATATTTAAAGTGAATTTAATATTTAAACAGTTGTATTTCTACACAGAGCTTAAAAATGTTTAAGTGATACAAAAACTAATAAACAAAATCTGATCCAGGCAATATGATTTTATTTTTAGCACTGAAAAGACAGCAGCTTCTCCCTGAAGTCAGAGGGCTTACACTGGGCATGTAAGTGTGTCATTATGTACAGTAGCCAAAATAAGAAATGAGGGGCCTCGCTCGTGGGTATGGTTCAGCTCTTTGGCAATATCCAGTGGATGACGGCTCTGGTTATGGGAAGCCCCTCATTTCTCCCCTCGGTCACGCACCAACACACTCGTCGCCAACCTCCCCGAAGCGGTCGCCTTTAAGACCGCAGTACGATTTTCTTTGACTCGTCCTTTTGGACTCGCCATCTTCTAACATTACACTTTGACACACCATATTGCATGGCTCCTAAATGGGAGTTGTTTGATGACTCCGCTGTGTTTATCTTTCCTGGAGAGAACACTCGTTTTACACATATTTGGCGCTCCCTGTTGTTGTGGGTGTATTATTGACATGTAAAAGTGTAGTCCCTGAATATAAGACAGATGTATTTCCAAGAAAAAAAAAAAAAACATTGTCTTATATTCAGAACAATACGGTAATGGCACAAGACTAATCTCTATTGAGAAGAGCTGGACACTTTCGGTAAGGTTCTCATTATCTGTTACTTTCTAATAGAGGAAAGGTCATTTTAGGAGCGTTGGTGCAAGGATGAACAGCCTTAATGGAAGAGAGCATGAGAACCAGGAGAAAGGGGAAAATAATTATTATTGGAGCTTGGAGATTCCGATCAGGAGGGACCCGTCCAGAATGTGGAACCTGTGGGTTTGGCCTCTGAGGGGCTCAACTCATAGATGCTGGTCTCTCAACTGAGGTTGTAGAGACCATAACTGACTCCAAAAGCTCCTTCCACTAGGAAACTATATGCCCTGAAGTGGAAGTTCTTCACTTCTTGGTGTAGTGGGAAACATTGGGATCCAGTTAACTGCCCAGTTCAGTACTTGAGTTTCTGCAAGATCGCTTTTCAGCAGGGCTATCTCCCTTAAGCGGTCTCATATGAAGCAAACCCAGCGGCGTAACTGTGGCTGTGGATGCCAAATGCCCCAGGAGCCTCTGAAAAAGTTTCAGTGGGACCACTGTTCAGCTCTTGACAGTATTCGAGCAGTTCAGCACTGACCAGACACGTTCCTCTGTGAGGCGTGCCGTCTGGTGGACCGAGTCCAGCTCCATACTGAGAAAAGAGATCCTCTGCACAGGGGCGAGTTTGCACTTTTCCCAGTTGACCCGAAGACCCAACTGGCTGAGATGCCGGAGCACCCTTTGCTTGCACATGGGAATTGGAAATGGGGACTCCACCTTCACAGATGAAGGCAAGTCTCGATCTCAACGCTGAGATAGTCATGTTCCCACAGTTGGAAAATGAACTATCCACAAAAGCTGCTTCAGCGTGTTGAATGCCCAAACACGTGATGCCATGATTGTAACTGTCAGCTGGGGACAGGGAACTGAAAGGGGTTCTAGGGTTACAGTCGTAACCTGAGATGTTGTCATCTTCGTAGAAGGAATACGAACTAACTTCAAGTTGAAACGTAAGTTGCTATATTTTAAGGATTTTTTTAAATATTGCTGTTCCAAACAACAGCAAGATTGCGAGTGTAATTTTCTGCAGTAATCCTTAAATTAATAATCTTATCTAGTTTGATCTTGTTTGACTTATATTTTCCTGCCTATTATTGGAAACATCAACAATATGGATACTCATGGTTAAAAACAATAATCTAAATGAAATAAGATTCATACATGACAAAAAAGCATAAAGTTAAAACACTTTATTTATAAAAAAAAAAAAAAAAAAAAAAACACTTTTACATACATGTATTAAGATTTACTTCTATTTTCACCCAGGCAACCATCTATAAAATTATCCTTAAAATACTTCAGTTATATGTCATGACACTTCTGTCAATCATTCAAGGCTCCACCCACAAATTTATCCATAAAGGATGTAATATTGTCCAAAATGCCCAATGTCCAAAACACTACAGCCTCTTCTTGTTAGTCTGAATAAGAAAGAAAGTGAAAACATTAATAATGAAATATTTAAATAAAAGCATCAACAAAAGAAAGTGAAAACATTAATAATGAAATATTTAAATAAAAGCATCAACAACATGTGTCAAGAGGAAAGGCTAATAGATTGGGTTTTGTCTCTATCTAGTGGGTATTCTCACTTACTGGAAGATTTTCATACAGAGACGAGTCCAGTTCGGGTTTACAATCATCAAGTTGAGTAGCCTTTATGAATGAAGGCAAAGTAAAAACAGGAGTGTGTTATTTAAATTCCCATATGTGACCCCGCCTGTGAAACCCCGGCTAAAGTCGCAGAATCGAATTATGAGTTAACGAGCGTCAAAGTAGTCATAGCCATAAAAATGACAAAAATAGTCCATGTGTGTTTATTGCTGTAAATGATAGATTATACCATTGGTTTTGAGATGCAATACTTACATTTTCATTTATAACATGATAAATACTGAAATTAATGATTTTATTGACACTACGTTATACTTTTGCGCAAAAAAAAAAACGGACGTGGGCTTCCTAAACATTGATTTCAGTCGTCTCTGGGTTTATTTTGCGCAACAACACTGCTGATTCGTATATCAATCGGTTCAGGAACTTCTTTACTGTGTATTTTCTATTAGAAAGAGTAAAAACAGACTTTAATATCAATCCGCGAGTGCCAGTAATCAGGTCAACACAATGCAAAAAAAGAGAGAGATGTCAGCCGCGTTTAGATGTCTGTGGTGATTTTTTCTTGTCATAGCCAATATTTTAAGAACTGCTTATTTGTTTTGTAGCTTAGTATTCTGCCAATAATATTAAACTTATTTTAAGGACATTTTTGGCCTGCTACGTGTTATTTGCTGGATGATGGTAACGTAATGCGTTGTTTTGACATCTGACAATGGCCATGGCTTCGCCGGCGACACCGAAGTATGAGCAGGAACGGAAAATAGCTGCTTGCTTAAACAGCTAGCTTGATATTAATCTCGATGGAATTGAACCCAAATTATGATTTAACCGGTTTTATTGCGGATTATTTTCTGGAGGATGATTGTGATGATGAACAGGACACTGTCAGGGTTCTGTCACTTCGGTCTAGTTAATTTCTTGGTTTTGTGACAGAGCTCTGACACTCCCTGTTTTGTCTCGTCTCTGTGTGAGTGTGCGGTTCCGAGCGCGCTCGGGCCGTGCACTCACTTGTCTATGTGCCTTGTTATATGTGCGGGGCATGGTGTTTGGATCCCGACATGTCTGTCTAGTTAGATTTCGGTTCTGTGTCGGGATTCGGACATCAATGCTCCGCGTGTTTGTTTTCTTTTGTGAGCGCACGGAATGAGCTTTCGCTCGTTCTCGTGCGCTCTGTCTTGTCACGTGAGCGCGCGCGGTTTCGAGTTCGCTCGAGCCGCGCGCTCTTCTGTCTGCGTGTTTTTTCTTGTCTTGTGCTGTGTAGCACACAGCTAGTTTTTCACTGGCTGTGTGCTTTCATGTTATGTTTTGTGTGAACACGTGGCTTATGAGTTTTCACTAGCTGCGTGTTCATGTCTCGTTTTGTGTTCTAGTCCTGTTTGTTGTGAGCACATGGCTTGTCATGTGTTTCCTTGTGCCATGTGCTCTCCTGTCAATTGTCTAACCCCGCCCACCTTGTTACCTGATTATTGATTCATTTTCCCCACCTGTCCTCCCTCGTTACCTGCTTTGTTTGCTCTCTCTATTTATTCTCCTTGTGTTTGCAGTCCTGTGCTGGTTCGTTGTCGTATCTACACTGTGTGTTTCCCTGCCGTCAAGTCAAGTCAAGCCGAGTCAAAGTCAAGTCTGTCTTGTTTTCCCCTTCGGGGTAGTTTTTGTTTGTTCCTGTTTTATTTTATTTTTAAAATAAAGCCCATCAATTCTGCACCTGAGTCCTCGCTTCTTCCTTCACCCCCAACCTGACAGAACGAACCAGCCATCAGAGGACTCAGCAGAAAGATGGTCATCTTCCTGTTTCCATCTCCCAGTGCTCGCCCCTCCACTTGTCAGACGATGAAGCACTATGGCAAGCTCTTTTCTCTTCGCCAAGGGGTGTCTACAGTGAAAGAGTTTGCCCACCAGTTTGTCATCACTGCGGAGGGGCTTGATATTAACAACACTGCGCTCAAGGACATTTTCAACAACGGCCTCAATGAGCCTGTCCCTGCCTGGGAGATGGGAATGCTGGGGATACTTTCATTCTGGCAGTTTGTGGGGTTTGTATACAACCGTGGAGAGGAGGGTGGCCTTCCACCTCTTGGTCCACCTCCTATTCACCTCACAAACTGCCAGGTCCCCAGTCCTCCGATGACCCCTTCGGGGAGAGGGAGGAAGAACAGTTCTGCCTCCTACCCACTGGCGGCTGAAGAGGCTGCAGCGCCCCCACTGGCGGCTGAAGAGGCTGCAGCGCCCCCACTGGCGGCTGAAGAGGCTGCAGCGCCCCCACTGGCGGTCCAAGAGGCTGCAGCGCCCCCACTGGCGGTCCAAGAGGCTGCAGCGCCTCCACTGGCGGTCCAAGAGGCTGCAGCGCCCTCACTGGTGGTCCAAGAGGCTGCAGCGCCCCCTGTGGAGGTCCAAGAGACTGCAGCACCACCTCGCTCTCGGAAACGGAGGAGGAGAAGGAGGAAGGCTTCCTCCATACCCCAGGACCAAGAGGTTGTCCCAGAGCCTGCTGCGGGTCCAGAGGCCATTCCCAGGCTCCTTGCCCTGCCGGCGCCACCCAGGCTCCTTGCCCTGCCGGCGCCACCCAGGGTCCTTGCTCTGCTGGCGCCACCCAAGCTCCTTGCCCTGCCGGCGCCCCCCAAGCTCCTTGCCCCGCCGGCGCCCCCCAAGCTCCTTGCCCTGTCGGCGCCACCCAAGCTCCTTGCCCTGCCGGCGCCACCCAAGCTCCTTGCCCTGCCGGCGCCACCCATGCTCCCTGTCATGCCGGTTTCGGACAAGCTCCCGGAGGCCGTCCCAGAGCCCGCAGCCAGCCCGGAGGCCGTCCCAGAGCCCGCAGCCAGCCCGGAGGCCGTCCCAGAGCCCGCAGCCGGCCTGGAGCCCGCAGCCGGCCCGGAGGCCGTCCCAGAGCCCGCAGCCGGCCCGGAGGCCGTCCCAGAGCCCGCAGCCAGCCCGGAGGCCGTCCCAGAGAACCGTCTGTCCTATGCCCACTGTGCATCCGTTGGAGCAGTGATATTTGTAGGATTTCCCTTCCTCACTATAATCCCTGTCTTTCCCAAGTCTGGCCAGTCTGCTCCGCCTGCCCTGATGGATCTGCCCTTGCAACCTGCCCTGTCGACGCCACCCAAGGCCCCTGTACTGTCCTGGCTCTCAGCTGGGACTCCTGTCCCGCCGGATTCTCCCTGGTCAGTCCCTCCGGCACCACCCTGGCCCTCAGCCAGGATTCCAGACCCGCCGGAGTCTCCCTGGTCAGTTCCCCCAGCACCGCCCTGGCCCTCAGCCAGGATTCCAGACCCGCCGGAATCTCCCTGGTCTGTCCCTCCGGTTCCACCCTGGTCTTCTGCCATGACCCCAGATCTGCCTGAGCCTTCCTGGCTCAACCCGCCCGTCCCTCCCTGGTCCCTCTTTTTGACTTTGTGGATGTTCCTGCTGGCTCTGACTTGGCTCCCTCCCTCCCTCCCTCCCCACTTTGTCTCTGTGTCTTGATCTGCCTGTCTTGTATTGTCTGTTGGTGAGTTGTCTTGTCATGTTCCTGTCTTGTTTTTGATGTCCCGCTTTGGGACGCCAGGTGGCGTCCCTTGGAGGAGGGGTAGTGTCAGGGTTCTGTCACTTCGGTCTAGTTAATTTCTTGGTTTTGTGACAGAGCTCTGACACTCCCTGTTTTGTCTCGTCTCTGTGTGAGTGTGCGGTTCCGAGCGCGCTCGGGCCGTGCACTCACTTGTCTATGTGCCTTGTTATATGTGCGGGGCATGGTGTTTGGATCCCGACATGTCTGTCTAGTTAGATTTCGGTTCTGTGTCGGGATTCGGACATCAATGCTCCGCGTGTTTGTTTTCTTTTGTGAGCGCACGGAATGAGCTTTCGCTCGTTCTCGTGCGCTCTGTCTTGTCACGTGAGCGCGCGCGGTTTCGAGTTCGCTCGAGCCGCGCGCTCTTCTGTCTGCGTGTTTTTTCTTGTCTTGTGCTGTGTAGCACACAGCTAGTTTTTCACTGGCTGTGTGCTTTCATGTTATGTTTTGTGTGAACACGTGGCTTATGAGTTTTCACTAGCTGCGTGTTCATGTCTCGTTTTGTGTTCTAGTCCTGTTTGTTGTGAGCACATGGCTTGTCATGTGTTTCCTTGTGCCATGTGCTCTCCTGTCAATTGTCTAACCCCGCCCACCTTGTTACCTGATTATTGATTCATTTTCCCCACCTGTCCTCCCTCGTTACCTGCTTTGTTTGCTCTCTCTATTTATTCTCCTTGTGTTTGCAGTCCTGTGCTGGTTCGTTGTCGTATCTACACTGTGTGTTTCCCTGCCGTCAAGTCAAGTCAAGCCGAGTCAAAGTCAAGTCTGTCTTGTTTTCCCCTTCGGGGTAGTTTTTGTTTGTTCCTGTTTTATTTTATTTTTAAAATAAAGCCCATCAATTCTGCACCTGAGTCCTCGCTTCTTCCTTCACCCCCAACCTGACAGGACACTTCTTTGACGAAACTGACGAGGAATTTGACGGTAAGTTTTTGTTATTATTGTTTTATGCTAAATATGTAAATGTATACTGTCAGTGTCCAGCCAATGTAATGCTAACACATATCTGTGATGCAAAAATAGTGGATTTAAATGTTTATTACATTTGTTGATTGGGATTTAGTCAGTTTAAATTAATTACGTTTATGGCATGATGTTTATTTGTTTCATTACACTCTGAATTGAAGTCTGCTAACCACCTATAGGCTGTTTCTTGTTCCTATGCCCTCCCCTCAATTAATCAGATCCAGTCTGACTAAACTGAAAAAATATTTTCTGATATTTTCATATAAAATGCTTCATTATCCATTTTAAATGTGAAATTAAACCCACTTCCCATTCTTGCATGTTACACAATAATGTTTTTCAACCCGTTCTCATACCCAAGGCGTCACTTTCAACCATGCTTCAATATCTGACGCTCAAAGCACCCTTTAGCGTCCATATGAGACGCATAACCCTACCACATACCTAAACCTACCCAACCGAAGCGCCACATATTGACGCTAAAGGGTGCTTTGAGTGTCAGATATTGACGCTTCCGAAAGCGTCAGTTACATGACGCCTAAACCTACCCATAACCGAAGCGTCACATATGGACGCTAAAGGGTGCTTTGAGCGTCAGATATTGAAGCATGGTTGAAAGTGACAAAAAGTGACGCCTTAGGTATGAGAATGTGTTGTGTTTTTAGGTATCTTGCTTTGAATTGAAAAAAAAAAAATGATCTTTGCTTTTTCAGGCAGTGACCAACATGATGAGGACAAGCCAGTTTTGGTGATTGAACCCCAAGCTATTTGTCTGGCGAACATGAAGAGGGAACACCAGCAAGAAGAATTTGCTTCGAATGCTGGAAGTCCAGATTTCTCTTGCAACTGCAAGTATTTCAATGGGGAAAAGTGTTCTTTATTTTTTCAAGGAGGGAGAATTGCTGTCACTCAGGATTTTATTTAGCATCTAGACAATTTTAGAATGTGTACAAAGTTTGAGACTGACCTGTTAAAGGGATAGTTCACCCAAAAATGATTTACTCATACTCATCCTCACCCTCATGTTATTCCAATCCTGTATAAGTTTATTGCTTCTGTTTAACAAAAAATAAGATATTTTAAAGAATGTTGGTAACCAGACAGTTGGCGGCACCTTTGGAAGTCAATCTTATTTTTTGTTCAGCAGAAGAAAGAAACTCATACAGGTTTGGAACAACATCAGGGTGAGTAAATTATGACAGAATTGTAGTTTTTGGGTGAACTATCTCTTGAAATTTTATTTGTTTATTTATTTTTTACTCCAGATTTACTCAATGTTACACCGTGGGCCAGTAAGAGAATGATAATTTCAGAGAATGAGAAATGGTATGTTATTTAATTGATATATTATTGACATTTCACTGATATTTCATTTTACTAATAAAGTTATACAAATCATTCCACTGAATTGACATGGTAATTGTTGCTACGATCAAGCTCTTGTTGAACCCCCATTCGTTTTCAATGTTTTTATGCTTTTAGCTTTTTGGACATGTACATCATAATAAATAGATCTGTTTTACAAAACTTTACGAATTTTTCCACTGATGTGTCATATATCACTAAAAAGGGGAGAATCTCAGCTTTAATGTGTTATAAGTCACATATGCAGGATAACTATGGATCAAATGTATTGCAGTTTTAAAAAATAACTTATCTTTAAATTGGAATTTCTCAAAAATATGATTTTCTGAGGCCGAATTTGAGCAAATCTTTGACATGGCCTTACTCAGTCAATTTTAAAGATATCAAGGTTATATTTTCACAGAATGTTCTTTACATTGTGTAGGATGATTTTATGTAAAAAACACTGAATCACAAAAAAATGACTTTAGCTGGGTTTTCACAGGCAGGGTCACATACTTAGTCAATATAGATATTTCCACACTGACATTGAGCGTTTAATTCCTTTTGGCTAAAGGTGAAGAGAGTTTAGTCTTCTGTAGGAAACACTTACAACACTTACCGTTACATTATCATACTCAGCATCACTCAATTCAATATCATAATATTTGTGTTTGTCATGATCAGGTCTGGAATGATTCATCTTTGCCATTAAAAAAAAAAAAAAAAAAAAAAAAAACAGAATAGAGAGAAAATAAATAATGTCTACAAAGAACTCACTAGAAAAAGTCACTGCTACATTCAGACTTTCAATCTTTTAGATACAAAATAATTTCCCTGATCAGTAAACTTCTGATAATTATTCTCACCTGAGACTCCTGTGTGTCATTTCTCTTTTTCATCCTCCTGGTTCCCCTTTAAAGACAGTGATTTGACACAATTACAACCAATCAGAATTTATTTGATGTTTAATCATTTAGTTCTTCACATCTCACTGAATTCACAACTTTCTAACTCAGTCATTCACACACACACGAGAGAGTACCACAGACACACATCTTACCAAATCACTAACATCGTAATGATCACTGCAGCTCCACAAACCCCTCCAATGGATATGTATAATATCACCAGACGTCCTGCAACTGAGAAAAAAAAAAAAAAAGTAAAACGTCTGAACTGATTAATTTGAGTCACTATAGAAAGAGTAATGTAAGTATATGAGCCGCTCTACCTTTAACAGTGACAGTCACAGCGTCTGATCTCTGAGATCCATGTTGATTGTGAGCCTGACAGTAGAAGCGTCCACTCTGTAGTGCACTGAAACTCTGTCCAGATCCAACAGCTGAGGGTTCATTCTCCTTAAACCAGCTGAAGTTCAGAGCAGGAGGGTTTGAGTCACTGATGCAGTTCAGAGTCACTGAATCTCCCTCGTCTATTACAGCAGATCCACTCATCAACACTGAGACGCTCTTTGGAGGGTCTAAAACAGACAAAAATTAAAACCTTAAATCATCTAATTCAAACACGATCTCCTAATCTTAAAAATAACTAATGAATCTGCACTCACACATGACATTGAGCTGAACAGCAGGAGAGATGTGAGTGTGTCCGTCTACAGCACAGCTATATCTGCCTGAATCCTCTCTTCTGACTGACTGCAGCAGGAGTTCATTGTTTCTGTCTCTTCTCTCAGTTAATGGCTGTGAGTTTCTGTACCAGATGAATGTTGCTCTGTCAGTCAGAGCGCAGCTGCTTTTACATCTCAGAGTGACTGAATCTCCCTCTGTCACTCTCTCAGGAGACTCCACCTGAAGATCTGAACACAACACACACATTGTAACCACATTAATACTGCATTAACATTAGCTCAAATGATATATGGAATTTTAATAATCAATCAGGAATATGATTAATATATATCGCATATTACAGTTACATTAAATTATCGAAGCTGAAAATAGATTGATTGTATATATGAATGATTACCACAACAGGTTATGGTTCGTCATTAATATATCGTTAGTCTTATTACAGATCAGTATGAGATAACTTTCAATGGAATTAATTTAGTTATCGAACAATCTGTTTGTCCAACAAACGGCCGTAAGATTAACTTATCAACTTCTCAATAAAGTTATCACTTCTTATAATTCCAGGAAAATTAGTTTCTGGCCATGAAAATTATTCTCCTGTCCTTATAAAATTTAGGTTACTGAAATAGTAACAAATCGTAAAGCTTTGTAGCTAGGATCAACAAATCAGGGACTTTCCGTAATGTGAGCAGACAGAATCAATCGAGGATATATTGGATTTTAATAATTGAACTAATAATATGTCACAGGTCGGGGTGGGCCAAGCCAGACTGCACCCACCCCTGGAAACCGGGTACCACCTCGAGGAACGTGTCAAGGACCAAACAGACAAGGAAATAAAGGAATAACAGTTTTCTTTAAGTTAAAAGCAGTAATTTGAAGAATCCTAATTAAAATCTTCTTTCTTGTCACCAGAGGGAATTCGATGGCCCCCTGGACCGTAGAGGGGAGAACGATCGTGGCGGCCCTGCAGCTCATTGGAGAGGGATCAGAAGGAGACTCGCACCGTCTAGGTCGGTCACAGGGTAAGTACTCTTTACAGGCCTCAAGAGGAAGTCGTGGTTATACGGACCCCATTCGGACTGGACCCAGGTAAGTACTCCGGGAGCGGTTGCCTCAGACTCGGACGAAGCACAGGGACACAGATGGCGAGCGGACCGGGCCAGGAGGGGAAACAGGTGAGTATATCCCGGTAAGTGTCCTTTATGCCAAACCAGTTTGAACGGGGGCCTTTAGCCGAGACGTGAGGGAACCTTGGACAACAGGAAGACACTTCGATCGAGACACGTGCCGCAGCTATTCCTTTTCCTTCTCAACAGGGGCAGCGGCTTGCAACGTAGGCATGAAGGGCCACCAGGCAGAAGAACACTTTGAGCGAGACGCTCCCCTTCGGCGGTGTACTGCAACAATACAACAGACTTCAACGGTTCAGCGGTATACAAGCGCTCAACAGTGATACCTTCTCTTTCTCTGAACAGGGCGGAGGCCTGCTTTCGATGGGGCGTATGAAGACCACCAGGCGGGGAGGACACTTTGAGCGAGACTCCACTTCGGCTGTGCGCTGTAACCAGGTAGCAGGATTTAACTATTCAACAGCATATGAAACATTCAGCTGCAATACCTTCTCCCGTTCTGAACAGGGCAGAAGCTTTCGATGGGGCGTATGAAGACCACCAGGCGGGGAGGACACTTTGAGCGAGACACTCCACCTCGGCTGTGCGCTATAACCAGGTAGCAGGGTTTAACTATTCAACAGCATATGAAACATTCAGCTGCAATACCTTCTCTCGTTCTAAACAGGGCAGCGGCTTTCAATAGGAGCGTGTGGAGACCACCAGGCAGGAAGGATGCTTTAAGCGAGTCACTCCACTTCAGCTGTACACTGTAACAATGCAACAGGATTTAACCATTCAACAGTAGATGAAACATTCAGCTGCAATACCTTCTCTCATTCTGAACAGGGCAGCGACTTTCAATAGGAGCGTGTGGAGACCACCAGGCAGGAAGGACACTTTAAGCGAGACGCTCCGCTTCAGCTGTACGCTATAACAATGTAGCAGGGTTTAACAGTTCAACCGTAGATGAACATTCAGCTGCAATACCTTCTCACATTCTGAACAGGGCAGCGGCTTCGTTAGGAGCGTGTGAAGACCACCAGGCGGGGAGAATGCTTTAAGCGAGACACTCCACTTCAGCTGTACACTGTAACAATGCAGCAAGATTTAACCATTCAACAGTAGATGAAACATTCAGCTGCAATACCTTCTCTCATTCGGAACAGGGCAGCGACTTTCAATAGGAGCGTGTGGAGACCACCAGGCAGGAAGGATGCTTTAAGCGAGTCACTCCACTTCAGCTGTACACTGTAACAATGTAGCAGGGTTTAACAGTTCAACAGCATATAAAACATTCAGCATTAACAGAGCTGGGCTCTCTCAAAATGGTAAGTTGGGCGCTTGATATATCAAAACCTTCCTTGGAGATGGCGAGTGAAAGACTGTAAGGAGAGAGTGCACAGCAGACTACTATTACTTCTCCACACGATGAACTTCACTCCATAACACAAACCGTGTGAATCGTCACTTCAGGCACTGCATTCCACTCGCACACCGTGCATTCAGGCCAGCACTCACCCACCGGTCCTTCTCCCACCAGATCGACTCTCGTCTCTCGCAAGGGCTCAACTTCTCTCCAGAGACAGCAGAAAACGGGTGCAGCGATCATCACATTCAGCGAGGAGCGGACAAAAGTTGGAGACAGATCAACAATTCACTCGGTGTACTAGTTCACTCGTGCCACACACTTTCTAAACTCTCAACACCACTTCAGTGTTAGTGCATATAAACAACGGATCCGATACTCATCACTTTACGTCTTCCCCACTGCGGACGATATTCCTTGGGTTTTCGTTGATAAATACTTCACTCTCTTCTTTCCACTTCTCAGCTTCAATCTTCGCCTGTTTCACAGCCCAGCCTCAAATCCAAAACAACCCGCCGACAAACACAGTAGCTCACGGGAGGAGAACCACACCGACAGTCTGTTTCCTCTCTCTTTTTAAAGCCCCATCTGAATCTGTGTTCCTCTCACAACGCTCTCTGTAATTACTCCACACCTGCTGTCAATCAGGCAATTGGCCTCGCTGCCATAGCAACAGATTCGCAGTGCAATGAGACGGGTGTCCACAGGAGGTCTCCAAATAACACTGCATTCACAAGGGCTTTAATCTCTTTTCTAATTGTTATTTGTCACACCATGACAAATACATCGAACTACAGTTACACACAGAATACATGTATATACAACAGAAACAAACAAACGAAAACATTACCAAACAAACACGAATTAATAGATGATGAGAGAGAGAGATCAGAAAATGAGAGAGGTGAGAGAGAGAGGGAGAGAGAGAGAGTGCGAGAAGATGAGTGATAAGAGAGAGATCACAGTACGGCAAAAATCACAGACAAAATGAACCTTGAGAGACACCAAGGAATAAAATCACATTAAAAGTTCCATAAAACTAATAATTTCAAAATGGTTCTCTTTGTGTTGCTGAGGCAAGCAGAGTCTTACGTGTGTGTCCTTAAGAGAGGGGCTTGCTTTCTCGTCTCTTCCTGGCGATCGCGGTCGCGGGAGGTTCAAAGAGTCTCTTTAAAGTTGCCGATTACGTTCATTTCACTGAACGTAGGAAAAGTCCGGAGACGAAAATAAAGACGAAGAAAGAAAAGAAAAGAAAAACGGAGAAGAGCTCCCTAAGGAGCCATGGAACCGGAAAACTCTCACAGAAAAAGTGCTCTGGAGAAACTTTCCGTGTCAGTCTCTTATGGAGAGGATGGGTTCACGCCTCTGTTCGCACGAACAACCAATGACCGTCTGAGAATCTGAAGCGGGAAAAGTTTCCTTTGTCCTGTCGTACAGTTCATCTACATATTTTATGACGGCATTTAGAATTCGTCATTTCTACCCAGAAAGATGGTACACATAGAATAATACATTTTACTGTAATCTCCTGTATATGGTTGGTTCAGTCAGAGCGAGACGGTTAAACAGATACCAAGAATGAAATATAAAACAGTTAAGGATACAAAGTTACAATCAAAAACACGATTATAGGCATTTAAAGTTCGATTAACACACGATAAAATTGTAGATACTCCAATCTGACATGGTCATATAAAATGCAACACACGAATATATCAAACATTTGGAAATGTCTGTATATGAGTAAGTCCATGGAAAGTCCGTGTGTGTGTGTGTGTGTGTGTGTGTGGAATGCTCTGTGTGTCTCTGTGTGTGTTTGTGTGTGTCTGGAATGTCACGTAGAAAGTTTCGTTATCTCTCTGGCTGAGAGAGAGGGGGTTTGGAATTCTCTTGAAGCTTGCAAAGCTAGGAGAAAGGAGTATATGATTGTCTCTGGAGAGGATTGCAGAGTCGTAAATGGTGTCAGAAAACAATCTAATCCCAGCCATGTTGGTAATTTAGATTGTCGAGTCTTGATTTACAAATCTGAGTTTCAGAGTGTAAAAGCAAGGAGGAAGGTGCATTGTATGCAAGGAGAGACAGGATCATGATTCTAGCCCATTCGTTACACATCATATCTAGTGCTGCTGTCATACACTGATTATTATTCAACATAATGCACAGAAGAAGAGATAAACCTCACCAAAGTCACCTGTGACAGTAAGAGTCACTCCTGGTTTACCAATCCATTATTCTTTATCAGTGATGAATCTGAAATAGTACATGTGTGAATCCTTCAGTGGATTGTTCTGCTGTTTATCTCGGTGCAGTTCTGCTGTTTATCTCCCAGATACTGAAGCCTCTGACTGTATTCAGGGTCCTCAGACAGATCTGGAGGCTCTTTACCCTTTATTACAAAGCGTTTGGTCCAGAACACTTTCTTGATCTTATATCTAGTAGGGTATGTATAAGTGCATCTCATTATCACTGTTGAGTCCTTTAGTGCACAGATGTGTGAAGGACTGTAACTCACACCCCAATCATCACTAGAAACCCCTGAAACACAGAATTGATCCTGAACAATTTAGCAGCAGCTTGTGCATATTAAATGGCAGTATCAAATTCATCTTGAGTGTTTCTGAAGTGTTGCATTGACTAACCATGAATCATGAGAAGAACGATCAGAGGAAGAGGAGGAGCCATTCTGAGTGATGTCATTATCAACACCTACAACAAATGTACAGTGGCTTATTTTTCAGCTTAATGTCTTGTTGTTTTTGTCTCATTGTTACACATTAAGTTTTTCATATTCTCATTGCATGAAACGTTTCATCAAATATATTATATTTGTTGCGTGTGTGTGTGTGTGTGTTAATGTGCATGGAGAAAACAGATAAAAGCCACTGGGAAACTGGGAGATTCTGAGAGAGAGTGGACTGAGGACTTGTGTGCTGTTTGTTCCAGAGCGGACTTTATGCTACTTTGATCTATTGAGAATTTTATGGAAGCGCAGAGAACACTCTTTTTTTTTTTTTTTAAACTAATCAAAGCACAAGCTTCAGTCAGTCGACCTAGTCTTCTTCCTGCCTTCCTTCTTCCAACAAACTTTGCTACACCGGCGCCGAAACCCGGGAAGGAAGAAGAAACGCCCCTGCCAACCCTTACAAAAAGAAAATGTATTTCCCTGTATATGAATGATCAGTATATTAAATGGTTTAACAGTATATTTGAAAATATACAGTATAATATATTATGTTAATGTATGGAATAATACGTAAGGAATTGCCGCTTTTCATATATTAAAAAATATGTGACAGTATATTGTGTGTATTATATATGTGATCAGATATGGTACTGCATGTGTAATATATTGCAGATATTTTTACTCATGCAGTATAAACATAATTTTTTTTATTATTTACATTATAAATGTTTCATATTTTCAAACTAGTTAATAAAAGCACAAGTAAGCCTGAGATTAAGAATCTAGCCAAGAGACTATCACTGTTTTGAGGAATGCACAATCAATGCACAAAATATAGTATTTATGGTCTTAATGGTGTTTGGCCAATCATCAACCGAACCACAGCACAATGGTAACCCCACAATGGTAACTCTACTCTTCAGCACAATGGTAACCCCAAAAACTCAGACATACCAGAAAACCTGATCTCCCTCCTATATTAATATTGAACTAAACACATTAAATAACACTGAATTTTAACATTTGCTCCCCTTTAACAAGCGGAAGCAAATCATGCTGGGAACTAGAAATCTGATGTAACTCATTTCGTGAGTGTGTTTGTATATATATCGCAATATCACCGCAATATCGCCTGCTGTTCCGGTTGATGGAACTGGGCAAGAGTGGCCGGCCCTTCGTGATGGCTCAGCAGACCTGGGATGGCTGTTGGCCGGGGAAACCGACGTCAAGCAGATTGGGGTTATTTGTGTGCCTTTAAAATTGAACGCAACTTTTCAAGAAATTAATGAAAATATAAATTGAAACTTGAAAAAAAATAAATAAAAATGTCTTTGAAACCAGAAAAAAAAAAATCGCAGGCAAAATTTTTGACTTTGATTTTAATACACTGCATGTTTACTAACTGTTTTCTCTTTTTTTCTTTCGCTGATCTGTACTTACAAATGTGCTTCCAGAGTTTTCATTTACGCTTCTGAAGTTTTCATTTACGCTCCCTGAGTTTTCGTTCACCATTCTGGCACATAACTCTCGTGGGGGCGGGGCAAACAGCGGTGTGTTCTTGTCACGGGGTGACAAACAGCTCCAGATCTGTATGAGTGTTTGTCGTCATGACAACTAATCGGCAGATTGGCGACAGGTGTAGGGACTTCACTCTGAGCGTCTGATTGAGGCCACTCCCGCTTTTTGAGAGGATAAAACACACGAGGAGGAGAAGGCTGGGTGTGGTGTGCTGTGCCATGTTGTGGTGCTGTGTTGTTCTTCTGCCCTGTTGATCTGGATCGTCCTCCCCCGATCGTTGGTGGTTTCTCTCTCGTGGGGAATTGGTTACGGGCACTGCAGTTGAGGGGTTGTCTTGAAGGAAGAGGAGCGTTGTTTGAGAGGACGCGAGGACGGCCCAGAGGAATGAAATGCGCTGACTGAGCTGGAGAAGAGAGAGATGAGTAGTTAACAAACTGAATCTCATAATTGCATGTGTTCTCCACTAAATTGGGTATTGGATTGAAGTGTTTGGAGCATGTGTACACCTTTCACCGAGTGAAATATTGATTCTTTGTCGATCTCTCACCTCCTCTCCCCGATTGGAGTTCAGCGAAGTGAAGTCCGTCTGTGACCGTGAGGAAAAATCTCTCGAGTGTTCTGTCCGCCCCTGGCGATCATCAGTGCGGTAGACCAGGACTTGCGGGTGAGTGCTGGCCTTATGCACCCTAGAAGAGTGAAGTTGCAGTGTTTAAATTGACGTTTCCCCTCAGGATTGCATGCTTAGAGTTGGATTGCAGTGTGTGTGTGTGGAAGAATATCTTTTATTGCTGTGCAACCGCCCATGTGTCCTGGGGGTCTACTATTTACCGTGAGAGCTGAGTGAGATTGCTTACATCTACGTGCGGTGTCTAGAAAGAAGAACCTCTGCGAGACAACATCACCCCATTTGAGAACTGTGTATTGCTGTTGAAGTTGATTCTGTCTGTCCTAGAGAAGCCCCGCTCAGCCTGCGACTTTGAGCCTGCTGCAGTCCTAAGCCTACCTGCATGGTGTGAAGTTAGCTGTCCCCTGCAACCCACGTGAGAACTGTGTATTGCTGTTGAAGTTGATTCTGTCTGTCCTAGAGAAGCCCCGCTCAGCCTGCGACTTTGAGCCTGCTGCAGTCCTAAGCCTACCTGCATGGTGTGAAGTTAGCTGTCCCCTGCAACCCACGTGAGAACTGTGTATTGCTGTTGAAGTTGATTCTGTCTGTTCTAGAGAAGCCCCGCTCTGTCTGTGACTTTGAGTCTGCTGCAGCCCTGAAGCCCAACTGCATGGTGTGAAGTTACCTGTCCCCTGCAACACACGTGAGAGCTGTGTATTGCTGTTGAAGTTGATTCTGTCTGTTCTAGAGAAGTCCCGCTCTGTCTGTTGACTTTGAGTCTGCTGCAGCCCTGAAGCCCAACTGCATGGGGTGAAGTTATCCGTCCCCTGCAACCCACGTGAGCACTGTATTGCTGTTGAAGTTGATTCTGTCTGTCCTGGAGAAGCCCCGCTCAGCCTGCGACTCGAGTCTGCTGCAGTCCTAAGCCTACCTGCATGGGGTGAAGTTATCTGTCCCCTGCAATCCACGTGAGAGCTGTGTACTGCTGTTGAAGTTGATTCTGTCTGTTCTAGAGAAACCCCGCTCTGTCTGCGACTTTGAGTCTGCTGCAGCCCTGAAGCCCACCTGCATGGTGTGAAGTTATCTGTCCCCTGCAACCCATGTGAGAACTGCGTATTGCTGTTGAAGTCGATTCTGTCCCCTGTGATACTCACCTGTCTACGGCTCTCCCACTGCGAGTCTGGCACCAGTCTGGAAAGGAAGTGCACCTCGAACCCTCTACTCACCTGTGATACTCACCTGTCTACTGCTCTCCCACTGCGAGTCTGGCATAAGTCTGGAAAGGAAGTGCACCTTGAACCCTCTACTCACCTGTGATACTCACCTGTCTACTGCTCTCCCACCGGGAGTCTGGCACCAGTCTGTGGAGGAAGTGAGCCGTGATCCCTCTACTCACCTGTGACACTTACCTGTCGAACGCCCTTCCACCGTAAGTCTGACATTCACCTGTGAAGGAAGTGATCCCCGTTCTCTACTCACTTGTGATACGTACCTGTCCAACGCTCTCCCACCGGGAGTCTGGCACCAGTCTGTGGAGGAAGTGAGCCGTGATCCCTCTACTCACCTGTGACACTTACCTGTCGAACGCCCTTCCACCGTAAGTCTGACATTCACCTGTGAAGGAAGTGATCCCCGTTCTCTCTACTCACTTGTGATACGTACCTGTCCAACGCTCTCCCACTGGGAGTCTGACACCAGTTTGTGAGGAAGTGAGCCGTGATCCCTCTACTCACCCGTGACACTTACCTGTCGAACGCCCTTCCACCGTAAGTCTGACATTCACCTGTGAAGGAAGTGATCCCCGTTCTCTCTACTCACTTGTGATACGCACCTGTCCAACGCTCTCCCACTGGGAGTCTGACACCAGTCTGTGAAGGAAGTGAGCCTCGATATCCTTACTCACCTGTGATACTCACCTGAGATACTCGCCGGTCTATACCCGCGGCGGTGCTGCTCCGGGTCCCTGGGAAGAAGAGGACAAGGAACTTTAGATTAGGATTTCTTAATTGCTTTTTAATATAAAATAAAGTTGCCATTCCTTTTACTCCTGCCTCTTGCCTCCTCCTTGATACGCTCCTCTGGGTGACAGTGGTCTAGGGGTGGGCGCAGTCTGGCTTGGCCCACCCCGACCTGTGACATTCTCATTGGCTACTGAGTTTTTGATTGACAGATTCTTAACCTGGAAGTGAAGACATCAGTGTTTACATGTGAGCATCTGTAAGCGACTACCTATTTCATTTTAGTGATATAAAGTTAGGAGTTTTGTCTTTTAATTTTATCTGTATTTATCTACTGCTACACTACATGGTTGAGATGAGTTCCGAGAAATAGCACAGACGAATATTATAATCATTATCATCAATCGTCATTATCAGGATAATGGAGATGCTGGAGACTTGCGGAAAGTCAGTCATTTGTTTTTGTTAAAAGGTGGAGAGATATTTTATAGCTCATTGACAGCCCACAACATTATACAGCAGTGTTGACTTTATTTAGCCCAATCATTACACAACCTTATCTGCATACAATTACACAGTTTTTCTTCTATTAAATAATGTTAGCTTTTTCATAGGTACAGAACTTAAGAACATAAGGAGGTTCAGTAATTAATAATAAAATTTGTATCATGTGTAGCATTTTTAATAACTTTTATCTAGTTTTATTTAGCAGCCTGAAAATCCTTTTCAAACAGGCTAATCGATAAATTAACCCTTTCACGCATAGTGGTCACAGTGGACCGCTATTAAAAAAGCATTTTCTTGAATTTGCACGGGTTTTTATGGCAAAGTTGCACATCAATCTCTTCATTGGACCCTGGTGCATCATCCTATAAATTGCAACCAAGTGGCAAGCCGTTGTGTTTCGATTTTTTTCCCCCTCAAAACCAAGATGGCCAAGGGTCAGTCAGACATGCCAAGTTGCTCCGGAATATCCACCCATTCCTTCTATCCTAGGAGACTCTTGTAGGTAAAAAAAATATTGCAGCATCAAGCAATATCTAATGAGTCATATCACAGTAAAATTTTCCAAGTTTTGATTTTAGATTGAGAGAAAACTCTGATTTATCACATGTCCACTGTAGTGGACGTCATGCATCAATTGCTATATTTCAGCTACAATTCATAATTATAATGTGAATATTGTTTTTGAAATTTAAAACTTAAACTTAATATGCATTGACTTTTTCTACTGTAAATAAATGTATTTGTATTATTAGAATGTAATTTTCATTTACATCGAAAAAAGTCATGTGATTACATAATGTATGACACTTGTAATGCATTACTTTACTTGTTAGATCAAAAAGTAATCTGATTTCGTAATGCATGTTATTGTAATGCGTTTTTTTACTCATAACATCAAAAAGTAATCTGATTACGTAATGCATGTTACTTGTAATGTGTTTCTTTACTCGTTACATCAAAAAGTAATCTGATTAGGTAATGCACATTACTTGTAGTTAATTATTTGTTAGATCAAAAAGTAATCTGATTAGGTAATGCATGTTACTTGTAACACATTACTTTACTTGTAACATAAAAAAAGTAATCTGAATGGGTTATGCATGTTACTTGTAATGCGTTACCCCCAACACTGATCATTTCAGATGAGATTGAAAAAACGTATCGCTAGGTTTTCTCAGAGGAGGGCTATGATAGAAATGTGCATGTCCATCTTGAACATAATCAGAATTATCAGCTAATAAGGGTAAATATCCATACTCTGGTGCACTGGAAGGAGCATCTGAGTGGTTTCCACAGTTGTACCTTGACAGGCTGTTGAAAATTCTGATGAAATCACGTCCTCATGTTCTGATATCAAAGATACGCGAAGTGCAACTTGTATGAAGTTGTATGAAGCCATTGCAATATTTTGCATTTATATTTTTTGTATATATTTTATAGTTTTCACATTATTTGATATAATTGCATTGATTAGTTTGTTAAATTCACATACTTTATCTGTTTGATTATTGTCTTATATTTAATACAGTATATCTTCAGTTTAAACCATAACCGCATGCTGTCCACTCAAGTGGACATCTGAAGATCTCTTTGAAAAATTTGTAAAAAAAATAAAATAACAATCAATTCTTGTTTTTCATGCCCTAAGAGCAATAAAAACACATAGACAAAAACACAAAACAAAAATCCTGACTGAAGTTATCATAATTCATGCATGAAAGGGTTAATTTGTTTAAAATGAATAGTTTAAGTCTTCAATTTGTTATGTGCAGTTTGTATTGTTAGATTAGTATAATACTTCTCCTTTCTCATTTTGCAGGGAGTTGAGCAACTTTTCCATAAACAAAATGATGATGCTGACCCAGAGGATGGAGTGGTGTATTGCCAGAGATCCACTGTCCCCATCAGACAGAAATCTTACTTTCTTCAGAAACATGACACATCACTTTTCAATGACTGGGATCTTGATCTTCAGACACCGGATATAATGCAAATATTTTAATTTATTTGGAGCACTAGATTTAAAAAAAAAAAAAACAGTTCTCAAGTACACAAGAGGTTGCACTTTATTCTGATCAGGACACTGATGCAAGTGGAGGGGTCGGTCTTGAATTGTATTCGCTATATCAACCGCCTCGCTTTACATTATCCCGCTTATTACATGGCTACCTACCAAATAAATCGTACTCGGTTACTAACGTAACCTCGGTTCTCTCTAGAAGAGGGAATGAGTACTGCGTAATATCTTACGCTATGGGGAAATCTCTTTTCCGCGAGATACTGAAGCCAAAAATTATCCTTAATTTTGGAATAATGTAAAACGCGTTGCGGCAGCAAGCAGACAAGGCGTGGCCTAGGTCTATAAACATAGCTTCGACAGGCTGGTAATCTGGTTTTTCATCGCCGGAGCGAACCAGAGCGTGTTGCAGGCACGGCAAAGATACGCAGTACTCATTCCCTCTTCTAGAGAGAACCGAGGTTACGTTAGTAACCGAGTACGTTCTCTTACGAGAGGGTCTCTCATACTGCGTAATATCTTACGCTATGGGGAACACAGTGTAAAACGCTGTGCATGCTGAGATCCAATACCAAAGTCCCAAGGGCAGGTGCCCGGGGCTCATATAGTACATGATCATCAGGGACTCACAGAGAGTCCAGGAAGAGGGGCTAGAATAGCATCATTCCTGTAATAAATTGCATCCTATAAGGAGCAATTATATTGATAGTGTTCCACACAGCCAGGGCGAAAAAACTCGGCCTGGTCTGATGAATATTGTGGGTCTTACACACTGCCCACAGAGCTGCATGATAGATCAGCGAGCGTTGCTCAAGCAGTTTCAGTATTCTGGGCCGAAAGCATCAGGGCAGACAATACCGATTTATTAGACCGAAAGCAGCTTAGCCTGCAAAGCGGGAACCTCTAGGTTATAAAACCTTATAAATGTAGACGGAGAGGCCCAGTCTGCCGCCATACAGATATCTTGCAAGGCAATCCCACTAGACCAAGCCCACGACGAGGCCATGCCTCTTGTGGAGTGCTCTCTGACACCTAACGGGCACTGCAAGCCCTTAGAAGTGTAAGCCAGCGCTATAGCATCAACTATCCATCTGGATAGGCTCTGTTTCGACACGGCTAGTCCCTTAGAACGTCCGTTGAACGAGACAAAGAGCTGCTCTGTCTGTCTGAAGACAGTCGAGCGAGACACATAAGCCCTAAATGCCCTGACCGGGCAAAGGAAGCTGGCGTCCTTCTCCTCGTTAGAGACCGGCAGGGCCGACAGGGAAATCACCTGAGACCTGAACAGTGTGTTGAGGGATTTAGGAACGTACCCGTGCCTCGGTTTGAGTATGACTTTCGAGTCATTTGGCCCAAACTCCATACATGCCGCGCTCACTGAGAGCGCTTGTAAGTCCCCTATACGCTTTACTGAAGCGAGAGCCAGAAGAAACACTGTCTTAAAAGACAAGTGTTTGATATCTATTGATTGGATTGGCTCGAATGGGGCACCTTTCATGGCCTCCAAGACCGTAGAAACCTGTAGCCACCTGCATGGCAGTGGGCGCCATGGGCAATAGCTCGCAGTGAGGGTATCCGCCGTCAGCGAGCGCGAGAGCTGCATGATCCTCACCCAGGCAGGAAACGCAGATTACATGGCGGTCCCTGTCACTGAGTGGGGCTCGGCACGAGCCACAGAAGGTACAAGACATCTTGAAAAAGACGCTCGGCTCTTTTAGTAGAGAGAGTATGAGTCGCGGCGCGAACACACACTAGCAGTGAAAAGGATATAATGTGCCGGATAGCGCAGCAGGAACGGCGACTGAAGGCGGCACGGCCAGTGGCTTCAGATGCAATGGCTCGTCCCGCTGAAAAGGCTTTTTCTGACGGCGCGGCTTCTTTCTCTCAGGATCCAGCGATGCGTGAGCTCCGCTGAAGAGATGAAAAATCAGATTACCAGCCTGTCGAAGCTATGTTTATAGACCTAGGCCACGCCCGTTTCGGCGGGACGTGACGCAGTGGGCGCGAAGCGCCCCCATTAGAGCTGGCATCACGATGGGGCCTCTCGATAGGCTGCTGCAGTTGCCGCAGGGCAGCCAATAGGCGCGCGAGCCGTCTTGCCTATGTCTGCTTGCTGCCGCAACGCGTTTTAAATTATTCCACAATTAAGGATAATTTTTGGTTTCAGTATCTCGTGGAAAAGAGATTTCCCCATAGAGTAAGATATTACGCAGTACGAGAGAACCTCTCGAAAGAGAACAATAATTTGACACAAAATATTGATTTAAAAAGGAGAGTTTATTGATTTAAAAACGATTGTATTGCTTCCGCTAAAGAAAATAGTCTGTTCCGTTTCTACGGTTAGAATCCTGCGTCCATAGCAACACTCTGTTTTTCATGGCAACGGTGTGTTATACTTAGCAGCGGTCTGTTATCAAGAAATAACAGACCGCATTCTACATTAGAATTCAACCAAGCCATGTAATAATATAAATTAATGGGCATTTAAAAGTTGACACTTTAAAAACCCCACACATTGACTGTAATGGGTTATTAAAAGTCCCATTCCATGGATTATTTTTATTATTTTATAATGTTTCCAGGGGTGCCCTTATAATGTTAGTATGTTTTTTAGATCAAAAATTGTTATAATTTAGAAATAAAAGGCATATTTCCTAGCCTGATTTCATTCCCTGGTTTGAACACTCTGTTTGAAGGGGCGTGTCTGCTGTGAGACTTCAGTGTAAACGCCCTCTGCTGTGATTGGCTGACATGCTTGCATATGAAATATCTGTCATCACATGTGGAACTATCTGGAAAACTTTTACTATTACAGCTATCTGGATTAACGAATCGTGAGAAGTTTTTTAAGTATTTAGATCTATTCCCATCACATAAAAGGTTGCAGTGATGAGCACTGAGCAGATGACAGTCTGTTGATCGCGTGAATGAAGATCTTATCATTGCAACGCAGTTCCTGCACTCTCACTAATGATTTCACCAATGCAAACATGAGGTATATAAATACAGTAAGAGTTTCGTTGTGCAGTGTAACAGCGTCATTGATTTCATAACGAGTTTTGGCAAGTGTCCAGATAAACTCGCGCTGTGTGATTGATAGCTTGGGCGATTGGAAAGGGATTGTTCTTTGATCGCTTTCTGTATATTAATCACAGTTTAAGTAAGATTATTTTCATCCTACTAAGAGAAACGAACGATGTGAAGAGTGATCGCTACTTCCATATTAAATCACTACTTACCGCTTGCTGGAATATAGTTGAAATAGTCCCCTTCGTCAGTATGAAACGCTGAGAGAAGCCTGCTTGATATTATCCCAGGTTAGAAAAACAGTCCGTGGTGAAATGGACAGAGCAAACTAACAACTTCGAATTAAACTTTTGCGGTATCCGATTATAGATAAACATCAACCACGTCTGTTGACATTTCACCATCAATACGCCTGTGTTCCTGTGGGCGGAGGTTACGGTTCTAGTGACATCATTAAAGCAGGATGTAGAGGGGTGTAGTCCAATCCAGCCGTTTTTTGTAGTCAACTTCTGTTAAATACAATATCTCGCTTGGCATTGAACTTTGAGCTTTATAATTTTACAGATATTATTTATACTCTAACAACAACATTACACACTAACTAAAGTTTGAAACATGGGATCACATAGAACGGGACCTTTAAAGGTCCCGTATTATGCCCCTTTTCACAAGATGTAAAATAAGTCTCTGATGTCCCCAGAGTGTGTATGTGAAGTTTCAGCTCAAAATACCCAACAGATCATTTTTTACAGCATGTTTAAATTGTCATTTTTTGGGGCACAGAAAAACGCGCTGTTTTAGTGTGTGCCCTTTAAATGCAAATAAGCTGCTGCTGCACGGCACAGGGGGCGGAGCTTCACGAGCTCGCGCTCAGTCTGTCAGGACAATTTCATCTCCCGGAACGATGATAATATCAGAAACTCTCAGTAACGGCGTTCATTTCGAGTCGGACAATAATGCCTACAGAGTCAGAGTGCTGTATAGAGATGAAACAGGTATAGTTTAGTAGTTTAATTACGGTTATTATAACGTATTTGTCATCTGCTTATATGTATCCATTATTTATTAATAGCCTACAAGTCTGCTGTCTGAATGATGATCAAACATATACTGATGAGTTTAATAAAGTTTATTGTACATCACACAAAAGATGAAGCGTCAGTTTTACTTCAGAAAATCACCGTAAGAGCTGAGTAAACAGTAAGTTATAAGAAGTGCGCAAGTAGCCAGTAGAGTTGAGGGAGCATTCCTGTGGGCGGAGGTTAGTCAAGAAACGGTTCTAGTGACATCATTAAAGAAGGAAGTAGAGGGATGTAGTCCAAACGAGCCATTCACTGTAGTCGACTTCTGTTAAATAAAATATCTCGCTTGGCATTGAACTTTGAGCTTTATAATTTTACAGATATTATTTATGCTCTAACAGCAACATTACACACTAACTAAAGTTTGAAACATGGGATCACGAAGAACGGGACCTTTAAAATGAAAAGCCAAACGTGAAAAAGAAACTACAAATACAGTTTTTACAATGCTCTTTAGTAACGCTCACGCAATAATAGTGACACAATTCAAATACAAATGTAAATTTTTGTTTTCATTTTAATTCCTCTTTTATTTCACAGTTTTCATTTTCGTTTTCATTTTCAAAGACAACCTGCATGCAAATTCTATGTTAATGAGTGGGTGTGGCTTATTCTAGTTACGGCGCTGAGACACGCCTTCTGTAAAGCTTCTGTAAAGTCATCGACGCCCCGTGTGCATAAGTTTAATGTGTGAAACGAAATTATTTAAATGTGATTATATTGTAATCGAGACGACGAGATATGGCGAAATCTGTCAGTGTGCTTTTGCGGGAAGCTGCCGCAGCATTAGAACATGGAAACAACCAGCCTGACCATGTTAGTTATGATGTTAGACTCAGACTAGACCATAATCGACGATGAGGTTCATTCATGTATTAGGCTGT
Organism: Squalius cephalus; assembly: GCF_949319135.1. NCBI lineage: Eukaryota > Metazoa > Chordata > Actinopteri > Cypriniformes > Leuciscidae > Squalius > Squalius cephalus. The sequence goes on from NC_137123.1 coordinate 7,520,649, forward strand.
TTTGGAAATTCAACTATTTGGGTGTACAAAGGTCTTAGTAACACAATTTCTACAACAATTATAGCCAGACATTAATACCCACTGGCTTTAACCGAGGACCTCGGCCAATGTTTCATATTCGCGTCGTGCCTAACAACGCCCTTCAGCCGTGACTTATTCAGATACAGCACTAGCCTAGAGTACCTTATTGCTTTTATAAAATGGTTACCACGCAATACAAATATTAATCCCGAAACATATGTATATATGCAACTTTCATGAAGTAAAATGAATCACTAAAAGCCTATTCTTTCCGCTGCAGAAAAAAAAATAGTCCTGGACCCTGACCATAAAGCAACAGAAGAAGTTACATTAGTTCTCCATTAGATGGAGACAAAGACTGTCTTAATGAGTGAGTCAGTAGAGAAGACTTTTGAAATGACTCAAACTTGTGATCACGGAGAAGAAAGACGCAACTAACACATAAAACTGACATGACTATAGGCACGGACAACCCCTATTAACTGTTAAAAGTACAAGATATCACACCGGACATTCAAACGGATGTTTTATTATGAATATAGGACTGACCTGAAGGAAAATGCTATATCTAGCCTACTGTAAATGCAGGTACACTCGCTTTCTCGATCTCATCCAGAAGTTGTTACTGGAAATGAAAATCAGCATTGTGATTCTTTTTGTACACAAACTTAAAATAACCAAAAGACACGTAACAGTTAAACAGCGGACAGATACAGGCTAGTGCTGTATATTACTAAGTCACGGCTGAAGGGCGTTGTTAGGCACGACGCGAATATGAAACATTGGCCGAGGTCCTCGATTAAGAGTATTAATGTCTGGCTATAATTGTTGTAGAAATTGTGTTACTAAGACCTTTGTACACCCAAATAGTTGAATTTCCAAAACAGCCTAATACATGAATGAACCTCATCGTCGATTATGGTCTAGTCTGAGTCTAACATCATAACTAACATGGTCAGGCTGGTTGTTTCCATGTTCTAATGCTGCGGCAGCTTCCCGCAAAAGCACACTGACAGATTTCGCCATATCTCGTCGTCTCGATTACAATATAATCACATTTAAATAATTTCGTTTCACACATTAAACTCATGCACACGGGGCGTCGATGACTTTACAGAAGCTTTACAGAAGGCGTGTCTCAGCGCCGTAACTAGAATAAGCCACACCCACTCATTAACATAGAATTTGCATGCAGGTTGTCTTTGAAAATGAAAACGAAAATGAAAACTGTGAAATAAAAGAGGAATTAAAATGAAAACGAAAATTTACATTTGTATTTGAATTGTGTCACTATTATTGCGTGAGCGTTACTAAAGAGCATTGTAAAAACTGTATTTGTAGTTTTTTTCACGTTTGGCTTTTCATTTTAATATTGGCAGTCTTGCCTCGAGACTGCAGTGAAAATGAAATGTGAAATCACCAACTGCATTTTATTTTTCAATTTGACAGGGATAATGCTGTGAAAATGAAATCATTTAATTTCATTCTCAATTTTGTCACATATTTTGCGTACTGTTTTCTGTAATGAAATCGTTAATCTGGTTTTAATTTTCATTTTAATAATTTAATTTATTTATTTAAATTTGGCAGAAAATGGCCTCCATAGCTTACAGACGCTTACATGTAAACACAACACTTACGTCTTCACTTCCAGGTCAAGAATCTGTCAATCAAAAACTCAGTAGCCAATAAGAACACACCGCTGTTAGCCCCGCCCCCACGAGAGTTATGTGCCTGAATGGCGAACGAAAACTCGGCTCATTGGCTTGATAAAGCAGGAACCAATCAGCTGTCCCCTATACAGAATGATGTGATTGCTAGAAGATTGAGTTAAAGACCTTTCAGGCCTAGAGTTTTATGACAGAACTTTGCATTTATAAGTATAATTTTGTTTCAAGTTCAGTTTTGTGTAATATGTTAAATATGAATTTTCTGATCATACATGGAGGGTGAACCAACTCCAAGGTAAGGCTAAGGGAATGCACTTTCAATTTGAAAACCCATATCAATAGATTTCCTAGAATTTTTGTAATTTTTGTTAATAAAGCGTCTACGTTCACAAACCATTGTTAATTTGACCAGAAAAGCATGCATGTTGTATTAGGCAAAGTTCCCTTTATAACACTATAAAGCTGTCACATCTCAGTGCATCATGATCTCACAGAGTTCAATTTAATTCATATTCATTTGTATAGCGCTTTTCACAGTACTTATTGGTTCAAAGCAGCTTCACAGAAAATACATGCGTCTACCAAGTTCCCTTATAATCAATGAAGCTGACCGCACAATTGATCTATTATCTGCAAAACTGTTTGTTATAATGAGAGAATGTGTGCAGAACTCAGAGTTTTGTTCAGTGTTGAGTTAAACACCTCTGATTGGCCATTGCGTTCAAGAAATCAACAGATGTTTGTGATTGGCTACAATGTTCAACTCTGCAAAAACACGTTGTAAATAGAAACCTTTGGTGCTCTCCACAACACAAACAGAGAAACGAACTGGATCGTTTGCCCAAAAAACAGAGAAAAATGATAACTTAAGTGTGTGATTGTTCTTGTGTTTCGGGTGTTTGGTTGCGAATATGACTCGAGGGATCTTAGCTTTCTGGATTGCTCACCCGTCATCATCTCTCTCGCTCTCTTTCCCTCTCGTTTCCTCCTGTTGTATAGAGGTGGACAAAGTACACAACTTCCTTACTTGAGTGAAAGTACAGACTACTGGTCAAATATTACTCTATTACAAGTAAAAGTTGTAAAGATCGATTTTTACTTAAGTAATAGAACATAAGTACTTGTTTGTACTTGTACATGAGTATCAAAAGTAAAAAGTAAATGTCAATGCAGAAAAAAGGAATCGCCGGTGCAGCACAGATGTCTTCTTATTAATTAATTTATTTAAGATGCATAACAATGACTAACGTTTCGATATAAAGTTTTCAAAGTTTTTAAAATTTGCACCCTGTTGACTTCAATGGGGCAAGTTTTAAACCTGCTTTTAGCCTCTTAACATCCTTGATGTGTCATTACAAGTGCACAGGTCATGTGAGTGATTCCTTCAGAGTGAACACGAGTGAATCTGACTGCAGTAGATGTGAAAGATAAGAGATAAGATAAGAGGCTAAAAGCAGGTTTAAAACTTGCCCCATTGAAGTCAACAGGGTGCAAATTTTAAAAATAGAATAACTCGGTGTAGGCAACACCGATTTTTGTCGTTGTTCTCTGTATTGACAGCACTCCAAATGTACAAAAAAATGAGCTCAATGTTAAAATTGACCGGAGTTCTCCTTTAACAAACAGCAAAACAGAAATACTTATTTGCCATCAAAACAAAACTTTCAAAAAATTTGTTGAGACAACGATACTGTCTCTCACAGATCACTAGTAGAGAGAAATCGTACTAATCGCCGAAACTTCACGACACGTGACCCTACAAGAGTGATTACTGATAGGCTGTCTGTCACCTGCAAAAATCCAATAGCGTTTTAGAGACAAAAAAAATCAAATCATGTCTTGATTGACGTTACTACTTTCTACTCGAGGACCTTGACACAAATGTAGTGAAGGAAAAAGTAGGATATTTGACTTTCAAATGAAGTGAAGTTAAAGTATCAAGTTTCTGAGAAAAAATAATACTCAAGTAAAGTACAGATAAGTGTACTTAAGGACAGTACTCAAGTAAATGTACTTCGTTACTGTCTACCTCTTCAGTTATATCCCATTCAGACCCTGCATCCATTACAATGGACATCACATGTCAGCCCTTTTTTTTTTTTTTTTTTTTTACTTCTGGAGCATTTCACCTGGGGCACGTTCAAGTTCAAAACGGTGCGCAACGTTTTGCTACGGTTTCTGGAACGTCATGTTTCCTGGAAACGGCGTGCACCGGTGTGCAACGGGTTTAAGATACGTTTTCTCTTGTTTGGTGGGTGTGTCAGAACTGCAGTCCAATCAGCAGCAACATGTATATAAAGCACGCGGTATTAAAGTGAATTCGCACAATGGGTTCAAGGAAAGTAATTTACAAATGTGTTCGATGCAGCTCGGTATACGCAACAACTGAGGATATTAGAAGACATGTTTGTCGTAAGTTTTATTGTAAAAATATAGGATATCAACATAATGATGTAGTTGTTTATATTTTTAGCTTCATTGCAAGTGTATGACATTTGGTATAGAAATAAACAATGGTAATTAAGTGCTTTTCCTAAAAATGAGAAAGAAAATACAGGGTATTAAAACAGTATGAACTACAAATAAAGTCAGTATGTGAGGCTAAATAGATGTGTTTTAGTCTGAATTAGGTCAGATGTGTGCTTCCATTTCAGTTTCAGCAATCCCTTCACTCGATTGGGATGTTCTCTTTTGTTCTGGGCGGCAAGTGCAGTAACTGTAACATCGGGCATATTTTGTAGTATTAAACACATATTTATACCGACTTCATCAGGCTCAGAAAATTCTTCACAAAGAACACAAAGAATGGCCTTCTCAGCTGCCATAGTTGCAACTCTTGCGTCATCAGAACAGTGTGTTCAACGCATCACCGTTTCTGTTTAAAAAACGTTATGTAACGTTTTGTCGGGGCTGAACGCAGCCCTAGTTTAAAGCCTGCAGCAGTCCATGAGATTGGATGTTTGTCATCCAATCAAATGGCAGTAAAGCTCTGCATGTGGTAATATATATATATATATATATATATATATATATATTTTAAAAACACTACATTGAAGAGAAGCATGGCAGCACTTCACTCCAAACACAAAAGTAAGCAGCATTTTCTATGGTTTTATTAACATTTTTTGATATGTTTCCCAGTATATCATAGTTTGTATGTAAAATAGAAGGACTGAACTTAATTAAAGGGGGGGTGAAATGCTATTTCATGCATACTGAGTTTTTTACACTGTTAAAGAGTTGGATTCCCATGCTAAACATGGACAAAGTTTCACAAATTAAATTGTACGTTTGAAGGAGTATTTCTGTGCCAAAAATGGTCCTTCCGGTTCATCAAAGCCATCAAAGCGCTCTGCTCGGCTTTTGGGAAGTCAATGTCACCAAAGAAGTGTGTTTTTGGTTGCCAGGGCAAGACAACCCTGCACAGATTCCCAAAGAACCCAGCGTTAAGGCACCAGTGGATGGAGTTTGTTTTTCCTGAGCATCAACGGACTGTTTCTTCCCTGCATTTCGACGATGATTGTTTTATAAACAAAGCCCAGATCGACGGATTTGCAGATTGTCTAATGCTTAAGGATCGAGCAGTCACAATGATAAAGGTTCGCGGTCGTGCGTTGGAACCGGGCGGTGAGTAAAACTGTTGAACAAATGTCTGTGTGTTGTTAGCTCGGCGCGTCAGCACAGCTTTAGCTTCGCCCACACGGCTCGCCTTCAGCCGCTCGTTTTTTTCCGGAAAGACTCGGTACAGCCTATCTTTCTTTTATAAATATAATAAAACTAAAGACTTTTTGGAGATATGAAGGATGCAATACTACTCTATAGGTACTCAAGATTAAGATGAGATTGAGTGAAAATGAGCATTTCACCCCCCCTTTAAAGTTAAAAATCGATTGTAGAATTGCAAGTTTTAAATCAGGATTTTTTCAAATGTGTCTGTCCATTAGAATGTACAGTGGGTTCAAACGTCTGTTACTGAAATCACATGTCCAGTAATGCTGATTGAAATTTCTTATATAAAAAAAAATCTGTATCACAGTACATTTTTGAAACTATTTAATATGCAGAATATACAGTTCTTGAATTGCTTGAACATATAGCTGATGGAAATATCTCAGATGTTGACTTTTTGTGGAGTGATGAGGAAGATGGAAATGCAGATGGAAATGGAGATGATGCTAGATCTTCAACAACTGGTGAGTGTAGAATGAAAATTAGGGATAGTTAGTTAAGACATTTCATACAATAAGATGTCCCTAAATGTATTGAATATTGTTTTATTTGATATACAGTTTCATTTATTTCCTGTAAAAATAAATTACAATATAAAACTTGTATGAAGTTGTTTTGTAAGGGACAGTTTTTGGTAATAATTTCAGGGGAGGGCAGAGATGAGCCACCACCAGTAGTAGGGGAAGAAATTGAGATTGAGGCAGAGGAAAGTCAGAATCAAGAAGACAGAGAAGATTATGAGCATGAGGCAGATGTAGAACCAGTACTTGGTGATGATCCTTTTACAAATATCACAAAAAAGTGTGATATTCAGTGGCGTCGTCACACCCGCTTTAACCCAGTAGAAATGCATGACCCCCCTGAGCCACTAACACCATACGGCTACTTCAAGCAGTACGTTCCAAGTCAGATGTTTGTGGGAGTTCTTGGTCTTCCAAGAGTGAGAATGTACTGGTCTTCCAGTATCAATATTTGAATTTTTAAGGAAACCATGTCTCGAGATCTTTTTTTTTTTCAACTCTGATCCAACCTGCATGTTGTGAACAACCATGAGAGGCCTCCTGGAGACACTGGTGTTTTCTTCAAGGTCAGACCAATCTATGAGTCCATAAGAAAACGCTGTCTGCAGCTACAACTGGAGGAAGATCTCTGTATTGATGAGCAGATTGTGCCTTTCAGAGGAAAACTCTCTGTGCTCCAGTATATCAAAGGGAAACCTACACCATGGGGAGTGAAGATGTATTTCCTCTGTGGCAAAAGTGGGCTTGCTTATGATTTCCTCATCTATCAAGGAGCCATGACAGAGCTTTCTGAGAAAAGCAAAAATGTTCTAGGGCATGGAGCTTCTGTTGTCTTCCACCTGTGCCAGAGAATCTAGGCTCCCAACCACAAGCTCTTTTTTTGACAACTACTTCACCACCTACAATGTCCTTGAAGTTCTTGCACAAAAGAAAATCCATGCTGCTGGAACAGCAAGGCTTTGCCGCTTTGCAAATCCGCCACTGAAGACAGACAAGGAAATGTCTAAGAAAACATGGGGACACCATGATGAAGTTATAAGTAGGGATGGAAAAGTTGTTCTAGTGAAGTGGTTTGATAACCGCTCTGTTATGCTGGCCTCCATCTTTGTTGGTGTTGGAGATGAAGACAAAGTTGAGAGGTGGGATAAGAAAGAGAGGCAGTCTGTGAAGGTCAAGCATCCAGAGGTTGTGAAGAAATACAACAAGGGCATGGGAGGGGTGGGCCTTTACAAGATTGATATCAAGAAAATCATGGATCTCCTTGAATTCAAAATGAATGTGGCCGAAGTGCTTGTGCGTTCTGGGAAGCCACAGGGTTAAAAAAAACGAGGGAGGCCAAGCAATTCTAACGCAGCCAGTACCTCTCAAACTCCACATAATGAAGCTGGACAAAAGAGAGGGGCAAGGGAATGGTGGCCAGTTCTTGAAGTCCAAAAAGATATGGTGGACCACCTGGCAAATTATGATGCAAAAAAAGAAGTAAAAAGATGCAAATTGGAAGGCTGTTTTGGGAAAACACACGTCTTCTGTGATAAGTGCAAGGTGCACTACTGCTTTGTGTCAGATAAATTGTTTCAAAGATGCACACAGGAAATGACTCTAATGTGACTTGATTGATTCCCAGGTTAATTTTGCTATGAATAAACAAATGTGCAATCTGTAAAACAAAAACCTAAAAATTAAGGTTGAAATGTTATATTGTTCAAGTTTTTGACCTTGAGAAGAGGCTTAAAGTATAGACCAACAATTTGTATGTTTATTATTGTATTTCATAATGGTACATTTTTGTGAAGTACCCCTGTTTTGACCTGACGTCCATTGAAATGTACAAAAAAAAAAAAAATACAAGTAGAGAGTATTGAAATTTTTAATATTTGTATTTGGTCTCATTTATAGAAGCCTCATGAGCTGGGAAAATGTACTTTAATATTTTTCAGAAACTTGAAACATAATTCAGGTCTGAAGGGGATATTCTTGGTTTCCATGGTAACACAGACATCCTGTGCTGAAACAATAAGAGGATATTTCACTTCCTGTTATCCCAGCAGGACTCACACACACTCTCCCGCACACACACACACTCACATAAACTCTCACTCTCACACGCACACACACCCTCACACACACTCTCACTCTCACTCACTCTCACATGCACACACACACACACTCTCAAACGCACACACACACACACACACACGCACACACACGTGCACACACACACACACACACACACACACACACACACACACACACACTCTCACACGCACACACACTCTCACTCACACACACACACACACACACACACACACACACACACACTGTATATATAGTCTCTATTAGCAAAGGATGCTATAGAACAGGTGTACTCACCCGAAAGAGAATCTGGGTTTACAGCTGTTACTTCATTGTTCCGAAAAAGGATGGGGGGTTGCGTCCTATATTAGACCTTCGTCAGTTTAATCGTACAGTCAAGAGGCTCAAGTTCAAAATACTGACATTGAAGCAGATTGTGCCTCAAATCAGATCCGAGGACTGGTTTGTCACAATAGATCTAGCATACTCCCATGTCTTCATCCTCCCTCAGCACAGGAAGTTCCTGAGGTTTTCTTTCAGGGGTATTCGGTCTAGCTCTATCAGCTGGCACGTTCATAAAATGCGTAGATGCAGCTCTGGCCCCACTCAGGCTGCAGGGCATACACATTCTGAACTGCATATAATACTGGCTGATTCTAGCAGAGTCGGAGCAGATGGTGGCTCAGCATCGAAATGTTGTCCTTGCGCACATGCAAAAGTTGGGGTTGAGACTCAATGCCAAGTAGATTGTGCTTCCTCTACTACAGATATCCACTTTCCCTGGTGTGGTATGGGTTTTAGTTACGATGCCGGCCGTTCTATCATGTAGCTGCTATCCTCACAGACATGAAGGAGTTAAAGCTAGGCCAGTCACTCACTGTTTTAGAGACTGTTGGCTCTGATGACAGCATCGTCCAACATTATACCTTTATACCTTTATAACATATACATTATACCTTTTAATGAGCTGTAAATGAGACCTTTGCAGTGGTGGCTCAGGACCAAAGGGTTTTCCCCGATGGGGAACCCACTTTGTACGATCAAGTTCACGTAGCGGTATCTCGGAAATCAGTAAAAATCTAAAAACCTCCAGACCTGATATTTTATTGATGCAGCATCTGAACATTTGCATTTTTTAAACATGCAGTATAAATACATGCAGATAACAAGAATAATTCTTATTTTACTTTTAAAATGTAACTTGTAAATGTAAAATGTTGTGAAATTTTTAAGGTCTTACTGAAAAGTTTTGTATTCAGCTTCAAAATGGTCAATTCATCTTGTCTTTTATTATTACACGGGTCGCTGGAATACATGATGTGATTGGCCAAATGTGATATTCAGTGGTAAAAAAATTCTGAATAACAACCGTTGCCTGATAACAAGGAATATTTTTTTTGTCCGCTGTTCTACAAGTCCTACATACTTTAGCTGTGCTCCTCTTCCTCCTCCCACAAATGCCATGCACAAATGAGCTAATAATCAACTCGTATCTGTAGGAAGCGCGTTTTTGAAAGTGATTTCCCCGTGTTTTCTCTGGCGGGCAGCAGTATCGCTCCGATCGGGAAATTGAAAACCCTCAGTGGAGCTCGAGCGGTGGATTACATGACGCTTTGAGCGGGGAGGGGAATATCTGTCTCTCCGCTCCACCCATTTAATACTCTTCCAGTCCGGCTTTTAGTCTGTGTTTCGGTTAGTCACTCATGAGCTGCTTCTGTTGGAACGGTTTTCTTTCCAGGAAATCTTGGTTCCTGACCCAGGGTCCTGTGTTAGGAGTTCAATGTCATCGAGTCACTCTCACGACAGATGCTTCACTTACAGGCTGAGATGCGATAATGGAAGTCCGCTCAGCTCAGGGTCTGTGGAGGAATCATCATCTTTTGTGGCACATAAATTGCCTGGAGATGATGGCAGTCTTCGTGGCACTGGAGAACTTCCTCTCAGACCTCTTACATAAACACTATGCACTTACTTTACATCCACTATGCAGACTGGCATACCAGATCCTCCTGTGGTCCCCAGGGAAGATACTCTCCCTGAGGGCAGTCCACATCCCAGGGTACCAAAACATAGGAGCAGACATATTGTCGAGGCTGCGTCTGTATGCATTTCCCCCAGTTGCTCTGCTCCCTGCTGGAGAAAATCTGCCAGGATGGAATAAGTCTACTGCTTGTAGCACCACGCTGACCTAGTGTCTCTCCTCGAAGGCTCTCGCTTGGAGATTCCGGTCAGGAGGGACCCGTCCAGAATGTGGAACCTGTGGGTTTGGCCTCTGAGGGGGCTCAACTCATAGATGCTGGTCTCTCAACTGAGGTTGTAGAGACCATACTTCACTCCAGAGCTCCTTCCACTAGGAAACTGTACACCCTGAAGTGGAAGGTCTTCACTTATTGGTGTAGTGGGCGACATTGGGATCCAGTTAACTGCCCAGTTCAGTACTTGAGTTTTTGCAAGATCGCTTTTCAGCAGGGCTATCTCCCTTCACCCTAAAAGTATACATGGCGGCCATATCGGCTTACCACGCCCCTGGGGACCCTCAGATAACTGGTATCCTTCGTGGTACACTGAGGCTGAGGCCTGCAACTCGAACTAGGGTTCCTGCCTGGGACCTGGCTATAGTCTTAGAGGGCTTGTCTGTGGCTCCCTTTTAGCCCCTTGATATGGTTTCATTAAAGTTTCTGACTTACAAGACTATCTTCCTTCTGGCTATTTCTTCTCTAAAAAGAGTTGGAGACCTTCAGGCCCTTTTGGTTTCTCCCACCTGCCTTGAGTTTGCACCTGGGATGGTCAAGGCATTTATCCATCCTAAACCAGGATATGTCCCTAAAATGACGACCAACGTGCCACGGCCTATCGTGTTGCAAGCCTTCTGTCATCCTCCCTTCATAAATCAGGACCAGGAAAAGTTGAACCTCCTCTGTCCAGTGCCTATGTCCACAGAGCTGCCCTGTGGAGAAAATCGGATCAGCTGTTTGTCTGTTTTGGATCACCTAAGAAAAGTGCTTCTAAACAGACATTCAGCAAGTGGATAGTCGAGGCTATCTCTCTTGTCTATGAGGTCTCTGGCCAGCCTTCACCTTTGGCTGTCAGAGCTCGTTCTACTAGGAGTATGGCGGCCTCTAAAGCCTTAATTTCGAGTGTTTCTCTTCAAGAGGTTTGTGATGCGGCGGGCTGGTCGTCCCCGCTCACATTTGTGAGGTTTTACAGCCTGGACCTGGATGCTGCCCCAGGCTCTCAGGTGCTTATGTCTTAGTTGCCACAGTTTCACATGACAGGCACTTGAAAATACGGAGTTTGGGTATTGTCGTTCTGAAAAGGGAATGTCTCAGGTTACAACTGTAACCCTAGTTCCCTAAGAAGGGAATGATATGCTGTGTCGCCCTGCCATACTTCCTTCATCCCTGTGATCGACATGCTTCGGCTACTTCGAAGCTAATGCCGGTCAGACCGGATGTGTTTTTATCCTTTCCTGGTCATGACGTCACCCGCCCGTGACGTTCACTCTCGCCATTGGACTAGTTGACATACACACTTCAGACGCAATCACGCAGGGGCGTTCCCAAAGCGTCATCGACGCAGCATCTCATTCCCTTCTCAGGGGACTAGGGTTACAGTCATAACCTGAGACGTTTTCGACGTCGTAGAAGGAATACGAACTAACTTCATGTTGAAACATAAGTTGCTGTATATTAAGGATTTTTTTATATATATTATTTTTCGGAACAGCATCAAGATTGCGAGTGTAATTTTCTGCAGTAATCCTTAAATTAATAATCTTATCTAGTTTGATCTTCTTTTCTTTTTTCTCTCTCTAGCAATCTCTAAGTGTAATTGTCTTTAATATCTGTTATGCTGTTACTCTGATTCATTGAATGTCAGAAAAGTGTGGAATTTTACAACTAGAGACTTATTTTTTTCTGCCTTTTATTGGAAACATCAATAATATGGATACTAATACTAATACTAATACTAAGATTCATACATAATAAAAAAGCAAAAAGTAAAAGCACTTTATTTATTTTAAAATAATACACTTTTACATAAATTCATTAACCATTTGCTTTCATTATCGCACATCTATCTATAAAATGATCGCCTGATTACTTCAGTCACAAGTCATCATGGCACTCCTGTCAATCATTCAGGACTCCTCCCACAAAGAGATGCATAAAGGCTGTAATATTTACTGTGTCCAAAACACTACAGCCTCTTCAAAGAAAGAAAGAAAGTGAAAACATTAATAATGAAATATTTAAATAAAAGCATCAACAACATGTGTCAAGTGGAAAGGCTAATAGATTGGGTTTTGTCTCTATCTAGTGGGTATTCTTACTTACTGGAAGATTTTCGGGTCCAGTTCGGGTTTACAGTCATCAAGTTGAGCAGCCTTTATGAATGAAGGCAAAGTAAAAACAGGAGTGTGTTATTTAAATTCCCATATACTTAGTCAATATAGATATGTTCACGCTGACATTGAGCGTTTAATTCCTTTTGGCTAAAGGTAAAGAGAGTTTAGTCTTCTGTAGGAAACACTTACAACACTTACCGTTACATTCTCATACTCAGCATCACTCAATTCAAGTCGTGTCTGTCATGATCAGGTCTGGAATGATTCATCTTTGCCAATAAAGAAAAAATAAATAATAAAGAAAAAATAAATAACGTCTATGGTCCGTGTAACGCTTTGCAGTTCTTTGTTCAATTTGAAATTTAATAATCAGAAATGAGAAAACGGCCCCTTTATTCGTTTTTTCGTTTTTTCAAAAAAACGAAAAAACGAGATTTCGGCTTGATTTTTCGTTTTTTTGGTTCACAGAAAAACGAATAAATGACTTCAAAATTTGTTTTGCACATCTGGGCGGCCTGACACGCCCCCTTCCACCGATTGGTCAAGCAAATCTGAGCATGTGACGTCATCAGTTGTCGCTCAGGGGTGCGTTTCCCGAAAGCATCGTTGGCCAACTATGGTCGCAAGTTCATCGCAATGTCCATAGAACTCTATTGGTAACGACGGAACTTGCGACCATAGTTGGCGAACGATGCTTTCGGGAAACGCACCCCTGGTCAGGTCTGTTCAACAAAATAATAGTCCTCTACTATGGCTACAGATTCTTAAACTGTACAGGGCAGGTCCTATTGGGCTTTCTTCTGTGCAACTTTACACGTTTCACAGAAATCATTACATCAGAAATATTAATTATTAGTCTGCCACCAGCCTGTTTTATTTAGCTGTGTGTGGTGAAGCTGCGCTTGACAGCGCCGAGCGGGAGAGGCTCACTGACCAATGTCCAGTCAGCAGTCAGAACTTTTCTTTTAGACGCTCCGTTTTGCCACGGGATGGTGATTGCAAATACTGTAATGCCAATCGGCTGAGGGTAGGCCTACCGATGATGGTGAAATACAGTTTTACTGAAACTGTAATCATATCCGCGACCCGCGAGAATGAGACAGGTGATTGACAGGACGATAGCGGAGGCAATTAAAGGCGCAAGATAACTTATGTTAACAAAAACATTAAAAAAAAAGTGTTTAATATAAGTGACTTTGTTTTATTGTTTTTGTTGTTTTTAATCAAATAATTGTGAACCACAAACTGAGCCTTCGTTTTAAAGGGCAATTTCCAAATATATTTTATTTATTTGTTATAATATGGGTATTTTATAATACAGCATAAATAAAAACAAACACACGTAATATGTATGCCTATAGGCAAAACACCACAGTTTTTTGGTTTTGTTTGTGTGAACTTTCATCCCCAAAGATATTTCTTCATTCTCCACGCTCAGCACCCCTACTAACTGTAATTAACATGTAAAATCTTTGGTATATCTATATGTAATATTTAAAAACACTTTACAGTGTGATGGAAATAAACTTTTCTTAAAGCGTGTTGTATACTGTAATAGACAATTGTCCTGCAGAATGATGAGGTTTTTTGTAAGAAAAACATTGCGAGCAAATGTCGAATTGTTGTTTAAAATATAAATCAACAACGTAAGAGGCTTTAGGCTGTCTGATTAACTCTGTATGAACAAACACCCAGCTTTGCAGTATAGGTGGCACAGAAGCAGCATCTGACCCTGCATTTTTAGATGTACATTACACACTGTCTAATGCAGCTCAAAGGAGGCACTGTGAATTTGCATAGCAATTTCATTCTAAGCGGCCATTAAATGTGAAGTGACAACATGAAACACTACTTTCAATATATAAAAAAGCAAGTCAGTCTGATAATGATTGAATACCAATTTACTCATTTAGGCTCACAATAAGCAGATTACATAATTATACCATGAAAAAAAATTATATAGGCTATATATATGTGTGTGTGTGTATGTGTGTAAAGGTATGCACTTACTGGTGGAACCCAAACAGAAGTCCAGTTCTGGCTGTATAATCAAACAATAAAAACGAGAAACAATGCATGCCATCAAGAACATTTATTGATTCCACAGGAACTTGATCCAGTTTCCTCCATTTTTACTAATAACTACTTTGTGTTAATTCAGAGGACAGTAAGGCAAACTATTAAGCATGAACTCGATGAACAGGATCAATTAACATTTTCAAAGCAATTTGGAACTCTTCTTGGTGGAAATTGACAGCACGTTCAAAAAGAGATGAAATGTCAGGATACTGCATAGAAAACGTGTGGAGTTCAATTGCCTTTGCAATATTTTGCATTTATATATTTTTGTATATATTTTATAGTTTTCAGATGATTTGATATAATTTAATTGATTAGTTTGTTAAATACACATACTTTATCTGTGTAAAGCCCGTGAAATTGGTCCAATGGAGGTTTTCCAATAACACAGGGAAGGTCTCACGTGCTCTGTCCTCACTCATGCGAAGTATTGGTTGGTTAAATGCAATATATATTAATCACATATTTACTCGTTTATTTCATCTGACTCCATAAATGAAAAGGTTTTAATGATATCTGTGGATCATTAATCATGAGTGAATGTTTGACTATTCCGTTTAACTCTTCAATGGAAATAATATCAAAGTCAGTTAGAATAATCAAATGTAACAATTTATTATGTCAGGTAAATGTATCATGCCAATTTCATAATCAATTCAAAGATAATCGATACAAAACATCAAATTCTCCGGAATAAAGAAAAGATGCAAACCCAACTTTAAGAAATACATGAGGCTGAGAGATCTCGGTCTCTCAGCCTCACGGGCCATCTGAAGTACAGAAAAAGGCCCCGAACTCTCTGCTGCCTCTCATTAAATAGTCAGACCTCTTTCACATGGAAACATGTGCTAACAAAAGAAATTTGCATGCAGTGGTCGCACCTTCATGGGGGTGGGTGACCATTTGCTTGAGAGACCACCTTCCTTTGTAAGTCAGTTATCCATAAACTCTTAAAACCTAATTACCTTTTATTTTATGTATCTGGATATGAGATATCTGTACCAGTCGCACAGTGACATTTTAAATGATACCAAACATGAAAATACTCTGTGATAATCATTCACATTAAACTATACATTTTCTTGGGTGATTTCAGGTGATCGTCTGAGCATGAGAGATAGGGGTGAGGGGAGATGGAAAGAGATGTAGATTAGATGACTCGGAGGTGAGACTTTCGTCTCGATGGTGCATGAGAGCCAGTTCAAATGCTAATCTCCAGAGAGGTCCTTTTGTCCTCTCAGGGCCTGGTCACCCCCAAAACAGACTGTCTGGAATTTCCTAATTTATCAATTCTTACAGTTTTCCCTCCTTGACTCCGTGGGTCAAATTCAAATGAGCTCCTATGGAGTCACTGATAAACGTCTGTTGTCATTCTTGAGATGTCACCCAAAAATTGTCTTTTCAATGTTAGCATCTGTAGAAGCTTGCAGAGGGCTGTGTTCACCTGCAGAACACCTGGTCTCACCAGGTGTATGTTGCTTGAGTCCAGCAGGTGGATGAATGCATTCAGGTTCTCTTCCTGTGATCTTGAGATGTGAGCAAAGTTCGTAGAGTCAATCTGGACCTTTGTTACTTGTTCAGTTGGCGTGTCATTCTTCTATGGAGAAACTTCTGCTTCTCTGGCACCTTCTCCACGATGATGATCTGACCCTTCTTGACCAATCCTGTCACCTCCAGCGGTGCGGTTGTCTGGGCAGACCTCAGTGGATGAAGGGCTTCTCCTTAGTTCACACTGCTTTGTGTGAAAAGCTTGAGAGACCTGAAAAGCATCTTAAATGTCCACTTCACGATTGAGCACTTATGAACTTGAAGTCGTATGGAAATGCATGGGAACACATAATGCAACAAAACAAATTCATGTCATGCCGAATGTAGTGTGTGGGTGACGTAGATGTCACTCATTGGTTGTCAAATCAGGAAACGCGTATTTAAGTAGGCTGCGCCTGTGTTGTGATGCGATCGGTTGTAACATCCGCTCTATTGTGTTGTCATTCCGGCTCGACGTGCTGCAGGTAAAAGGTATGTGTTAGTGTCTGCGGTTGATCTATTTTCTTAGGATATGACCATTAAATATTCTCTGTTGGTGCTGGTATAGACTGGGAGGTAGCACGCAAATCAGTTGGACCACTTGATACAGGAGCAGATAGGTTGGAGTTGGCTGGTTGTTTATTCAGGTGAGTGGCGTTCACGTGGGTTTAAGGTTGGTGGGCGTGCGTTTACAATGTGTATCATTGCAGCATTCTGTGGCGTGGGTCGTTTAGTGGCGTTTGTGCACCAGCTGCAGTTCACCTCAGTGAACAGAATCGTCATCTTTGTGGCGTTTGTACACCAGCTACAGTTCACCTAGGTAAACAGAATCGTCATCGTTGTGGCGTCTGTGCACCAGCTACAGTTCACCTAGGTAAACAGAATTGTCATCGTCGGTATGTATGGAACATTTATCCCACTAGGATTGATTTGACTATATTTTGACCTTTTATCTTCGTGTTGGATAGGTTTGGCATGACGTGCTGCAATATTTGGCAGTAGTGTGAGCGGCCCGGCCAGTGCTGTTGTCTCGCTCGGATTTTTTTGATTTTCTTTTTTTTTGTTTCCAGTTAATCTGTTTTGTGTTGTCTGTCCAAGAAGTGCAATGGTGAATTGATGTGTAGTTTTTTCCTTTTTCTTGTCTTAATGATATTTTGTTTGGTTGTTGTTGTATGTGTCTGTGACTTAAGTTGATCTATCCATTATTTTGTTTCTTTGTAAAGACTAAAAGGAGTTATTCTCCTGTGTTTGTAGACTGATTAGCGTGATTTCTTTATATATCTGATTTTGATGATATTATTGGGGATGCTGGATTTTTGGGCTGTGTAAGTCCAGCTAACTGTTCCATCTTGACCCTATTTTTGTTTTGTATTAGCCTACACTGCTAGTGGTGTAAAATTGTTTATTGTATTTGTATTTATTTCTTTTTTTTTGTATTTCCATACAGGAGCTGAGGGCCACTTGCGTGGGTGTCCTGGGGCTGTGGTAGTGGGGTCTCCCGTTCACTTGAGAGTGCTTTATTTCACTTGTGTGGTGTGGTGAGGTGTGAGTATGGAGTGAGCTTTTCTTTTTGCTTTCTTTGTAGGCCACTTCCAGCCGGGGGTGCCCAAAGTAGATGTCCTCCAGCCCTGTATGGTTGTCAATGAATGTTTTTCTTTTTTTGTTTTCTTTGGTAATTTACCGTTGCCGTTATTGACATCTCAACTTTTTTTGATTTATTTCCTTGTCAATTATTGTGTGTCTGTTGAATTAGTATTTTGTCTAATGCTCCGTTGAGGGGTGGTTTTATACTGTGACTGAGACTTGTAATAATGTATCTTTTTGTAGAACCCATGACTCTGCCCAGTTACTGGCTGATAACGAACCTGTGTGCTCTGAGTAGATAAAAGCCGGTGGCTTGTAATTCATTCTTAGGGTGCGAGTCCCTAGGTGGCGTAGTCGACAACCAAAAATTATATTAAAAATCATTTCTTTAGGTTAGGCTGACTCCCTTGTTGGTAACCGTTCGGTCACACCTAATATAAAATATCATGTTCATGTCAGCAAGTGCGAATGGTACATCTGGTCTCAAATGTTTCTCAGGGTCATGTAGAATGGTCTCATTTTTAAATATCCAATTCTTCACTACCACTGTGATGTTAAATGGTAGTGGAATTTAAATATTCTTGATCTGAATTATTCAAAGGAAATGCAGCAAGAGGTCGGTGTAACCTAAATAAATAACAGCAATAATAATATTCAATATAATAATCACTTTGTTCATGAATCCTCCAATGCAAGCCACCTATGCAGGTCTAAGAAGTGACTTGGAACATGTTTAAGCATATAAGAATGGAGATTGTTCATTCATTGCAACAGTGTTGTGTGTGTGTGTGTGTGTGTGTTTGTGTTGGTGCGAGAGAGAGTGTGTGTGTGTGTGTGTGTGTGAGTGAGAGAGAGAGAGAGAGAGCTGGCTAAGTCACAGTCGATGACAGGGTTAAATTGTAAATTTTGTAATTGATTGAAGTGCTCACACTTCAGATCTATCCGTTTTTATGATATTTCTGTTATTAGTGGTAAGTTGAGAAATCAGGGGCCCTCTGATCTTCCAACTCCCACCAACAATCATACACTCAAAAAAATGATTTTAGCTCTTTGTTCAATTTCTTTAATTAAAATGAGTACATACGACACAACTCTTCATAGAAATCATTCCAGCTTAATTTCATTAAGTGTAATCAATGTAATTTTTAAAAAATTAGATTAACCAAAAAAAATTTAATTGAGTCAACATGAATATTTTTCGTTCATCTTAAACCGGATATACGTCATCAACGGAACGGAAACTTTGACGCATGCGCAGATCATCAGAAGCAGAACAGTGACAGGTAAGTGGTCAATTTAATCTATCACCATCCATATACATTTGTAAATTATTTAACAAATAAATGTGCTTTATTGGCATCTTGTTGCATACCAGAAAGAAAATGTACTTTCAGTATGAAAAATTGCTGGTAATAGTGTCGTTTTGTAGATGACGTTAGTTTCAGCTAACGTTACATGTGGTGCAGTCAAAAATATGCAATATTCAAATTCAATCATTCATTTTTTACTAAAAGTAACATATAGCATGATGAATCTCGATGTATAATAGGAACAGTGGACAGAAAACCCTGTCAATATATTCAGTGCCGTGATAATGTAACTTATGCTATCAAGGGCAAAGCCATAACCGCCACAGACACGTTAATTAAAAATAGCCAAATTGTCTCCCCGATATTTGAAATTCTTGCTCTGCATTCAGCTGTTATTAGGATGACAAAAAGGTTTGAAAGTTATATTTTAGGATGTTTTTCCTAAAACCTATAACTTATTGCTCGTCAATTTCAAAATGATTAAGATGACCAATCAAATTAAAGCAGACAGAGCTCATTCCAGTGAACGTTGAAAGAAAACGAGGTCAGATTGACGTATCCAAGCATTTAATATATGATAACGTATCGTAATGCAAACTACACAGGGTCTGAAATGAACGGGGGTTGTAGCAAACATCCACCTAATTAAACAAGATGCATCACAAATTGAAGGTAAAGGGGCAAAACATTCCCCACACAAATGAAACTACAGTTGTTGCGATTAAAGTGAGATGAGACGTGATTGAGAAATGTTAATTCACGGCATTAATTTAGATCTGCACACGTTTATGTTTGTGTGTGTTTTCGTGCAGAGTTTGGAATCGAGGAATTGACTCCAAAAGAGTCGATTCCTTGACTCTGAATAGCCTCAGAGTCAGAATCGATTCCATTACAGGAATCGACTCGCGCTGTCGACTCTGTTGCTGTGTCAGAAATAAATGAAGCGAGGAATTTAGACACTGGCGTATTTCACCGCGTCAGAGAGCTGTCGCAGAAACGTTGTCATGCATTTATCCTAACGTTAAATCGATTACTTTAGAAATAGTTAACTGTAATAATGACTATAGTTTATACCCATGACATTAGTTTAAATTGTCATATAAATACAATAAATAGATTTGGTTTTCCATGCTTAACGTTATGTTCATAATCAAACTAACCATAAATCATAAAAAACTTACATCAAGAATAAATATATCAATAAGAGTACATTATATTTAACTCTTCTGTCCAAGCACTGTTTAAGACAATGATCATGTGCATCACATGACCATTATAATAAGATGAATTCATTGAAGAATGCCTTCTTCCTTGTTTATTTAATTCTGAAATAATTGTCTATAGACTTCAGAAAACAGAGCACGATTACTCTTGTGCTTGATGCCTAACTCAACTTAAAATACATGCAAAAGTTAAACTTTTACTCTATGATGGTAAAACTTTGCAATTAATACGTGAATCATGCATTCTGAACCGGGGTAAAGCTGCCTGTACGGATCACGGATCAACTACGATCCCTATACTTGACATTGCACATCATGATATCGATGCCAAAACTTTATCTTGTGCAGCCCTATTTGGACAGTGACCTCTAAAAGTCACTGCCTACGAAGGTAGACAAAGTCGATTCCAAAAAACCTGTTGTTTGCGAAATTGATTTTTTTATTTTTTATTTACAACCCTGGTTATGACTTGTTTTCTGTTTTTCTATTTTAGATTTGAGTACACTGTCATCATCACAAACCATTGTTATAACCAACGATTTGTAATTGACTAGAGGTAAGTGCAAATTCATTATGTAGTTATAGTCCAAAGCGATCTATTTTTTTGTTTCTAATTTTTTTATTTTTATTGTTCTCTTCTTTTTCAGTGCATGTGGAAGTGTAGAGAGTGTACCGTTGTAGAATCCACTAGGTCTCGGTTGCTTAAACATTATAGACTAAATCATAGGCATTATAGTTGTAGCAGGCGTTATCCATGTCCATATTTGGCTTGCCCTAGTACCTTCAAAACATGGAATAGCCTTTACATACATTTAAGTAGAGACCACAAAACACACGCATCACAAGAACAAATTCCCTTGTCAACATTTAATTGCCCTGTATGTGCACGTAGTAATCTTGCATCTGAAAGGGAATTTTTTCTGCATTTGAATACCCATTTACGGAGTAATGAGACAGTCCAGTGTGTATTTATTGGTTGTAGTTTTCAGACAAATATATATGCAACTTATCAGTCTCACAAGAACAGAAAGCATAATCCACATTCAGTCAAAGATTTCAAGCCTGGTGTAGTTAAACCTGCAGGGGAATCTCAGGACTTGCAAGATGACATTTTGGAGGATGACGACACGTGTACTGTAGATGCAACAGTCAGTATTAATCAAAGCAGTGTTTCTGAAGTATTAGACTTGTCAAAAATAATTCTGACAAATCTTGCTGCAGCATTGTTGAAATTAGAGCATGTTAGTCATGTGCCAGCTACTGTAGTCAATGAATTTTTAGAGGAATTGCATTTTTTGCATACATCTGCATCGGTGCCCCTCTCGATTAAAAATATTCAGGACGTGTTGCAGAGCCATAACATTATTGTTGATAAAGCAGTTGTACAGGAAATTGCTTCAGCAGCCTCAGCATCTAACACTTTGTTCAAAGCTATTGGCAAGGGTGGACCTCTTAACTCTGAATACCACCGCAAGAAGTATTACAAAGACAATTTTCATGTTGTAGAACCAATTGAATACATTCTTGGTTTAAAAGAAAACAAAACCTATCAGTATATCCCCATTCTACAATCTTTGCAGCAAATCTTGAAAAAAAAAGATGTAGTGGACAGCATTGTACAGAACCACAGAGTTCAGCTGCACAGTGAAAATTGTAAAGAGTACAGAACTTTTCAGGACGGCAAAGTTTACAAAGAGAAAAAATTCTCAGGGGAGGAGTTGAGACTGTCTTTAAGTTTATATGTGGACGATTTCGAAATTTGCAATCCCCTTGGTACCTCAAGGAAAATACACAAACTCTGTGCTATTTATTGGATTTTAAACAATCTACCTCCTGGATCACATTCAGCTTTGTCTAATATTTACTTAGCAGTGCTTTGTAAAACTGATGATGTGAAGAAATTTGGGTACCACAGAGTTCTGGAACCTCTCATTGAAGATGTGTGTACTCTTGAGCAACATGGAGTCTTTGTCTCTCAGTTGGGTAAATTCCTCAAAGGTGATCTTAATTTTGTAGTAGCAGATAACCTTGGAGCGCATGGGATAGCAGGCTTTATTGAAAACTTTTCTGGAGAATATTTCTGTCGATTTTGCTTAGCGAAACGCTCAGATATTCAGACAAATGAGGTCCGCTCTGGTTCTTTTGTACAAAGGTCAAAAGAAATTCATGAATCTCATGTGAAGCTGGCTCAGCAGACAAATGCTCCCTCCTTTGGTGTTAAAAAAGAGTGTGTATTCACAAAGCATCTTGAACACTTCTGTGTTACCTCTGGGTATCCACCAGATATTTTGCACGATCTTTTGGAGGGAATCGTGCCAATTGAGCTTGCACAGTGCCTTGCTGTTCTTGTATCCAAAAAATATTTCACTGTAGAAAATCTCAACAAAATCATTGTTAAATTTCCTTATACAGGAACAGATAAGACAAACAAACCAAATGTGATACCACATAACATTTCAAGCAAAAAAACCATAGGAGGCAATGGGCATGAAAATTGGACATTGTTAAGGTTGCTACCATTGATGGTAGGTCATTTGATTCCAGAGGACGAACTGGCATGGCAAGTTCTTTTGGATTTAAAGGACATTGTGGAACTTGCTGTTGCTAGGTTTCACACAGACGACACACTTGCATATTTTGAATGCAAAATTACTGAACATAGACAGAAGTACACAGAGCTTTTTCCTGGAATTCTGTTGCGACCCAAACATCATTTTGTGGAGCACTACCCTGAGCTCACAAAGCTATATGGTCCACTTGTAGGGCAGTGGACCATGCGTTTTGAAGCTAAGCACAGCTTCTTCAAGCAGGTCTCACACCATACAAAATGCTTTAAGAATGTGCCACTGTCATTAGCAGTGAAACACCAGCTGATGATTTCTTACTACATGAGGCCTTGTAGCCTACAGAAGCCTGACTTTGAAGTCCATGATGTATCAACTGTTTCAGTTGATATTTTGAATCAAGCAGCTGCTGAGAGAATTAAGTTGAAGTATCCAAGTACAAGTGAAGTACACCTGACCAAAAAAGTGATCAGTAAGGGTGTTGAGTTCAGAATTGGAATGATAGTAGCACAAGGCTCTACAAGTGGGCTGCCAGACTTTTGTGAGATCCTTCAAATCTGCTTGGTTCAGGAAAGGTTGTGCTTCATCGTGAAAAGGCTGTCATCATGGTACAGAGAACACTACCGTGCCTTTGAAATACTTGCTACACGTGATATCACCTTGCTTGAAGTTGCTGATTTACCTGATCCATATCCTTTGGCAGCTTACTCCATTGAATCTATGAGGATGGTTACTTTGAAACGGTTCCTGACCGTGACAGGTTTGTTGTCCAGCAGTCATACTTTTCCCTTGTAGTACTACATGTTCGTTCTGCCCAAGCAATCCTAATGGGCGATTTCCCTTTTTGTTAGGTTCAACTTTATAGGCTGCTTTACATAATCATTGTGTAAAAATGTCCATGGCTCTGCAAAACATTTCCTTTTTTGTGGCCTGTGCGTGGCCATGTAATAATGTTATAAACATTTTAATTTTTCTATGTATTGTTCAGATTTAAATTATGTTACTAAATTGGTTTCATATATGTGGTTGACACTAAAATATGGTCTTGTCTTTTACAGATTAGGGTAAGAAAGGAAATGGCATCATTCAAACTCCGGATAATATGGGGAAATGACAATTCACAGAGGCTCATTTTCAGTGATGGCATGCCAGCATCTCTGAATGCACTCTCCAAAAAGATTGAAAATGAATGTGGCCTCCAAGGGCAGGAATTTCGACTTCAATATATGGATAAAGACTTCAATGAGTTTATGAACTTGACATCAGTCTCTGACCTCAATGACAAAGACACGGTCAGGGTTGTTTTTTTGACCTCTAGCTCCAGTTCCTTCAGCCATATGCCTGCTGAGTCCACTCCTCTTGCCCATTCTCTTTCTTCTGACTCCTGTGATGCTGATACTGAGAACTCATCTGCAGACACTGACATTTTGTCGTCTTCTGAGTCCACATCAGCAAGGTCATCATTATGGCCAACACCTTTCATTCTACCTCGTTTTCCTTATGATGTGCAATTGAAACTGGAACAGGGCAACTCTGCATTCAGGACTGATGGCAAATTTTGCATTCCTGACCCCAAACTCAAGTCAGGTATCCTTGATGCTTTGGCAGAGGAAATAATTAACTACAAGGCATATCCATCTGACAGCGAGTTCAGTGATGTGGCAGAAGCATTGGTAGCCAAACATCCATGCCTTAAAGAGCAAGGTTCTGTCAGCGGCTACAGTGGATGGAAGATGAGTTTAAAGTATAAACTTGCAAACTACAGGAGCAGATTGAGAAGCCTGGGATGCCCTGAAGTTACAGTAAATGCCCTTAAGCACAAACCAGAAGGAACGTCCAGCCCTGCCTATGGGATAAAAAAGCCTAAGAAGGCAGAAGTGAACAGTTCACTTCACTTTTACTACTGTCCAGGATTTCCAGCAGGTGAAACAGCAGAAAGCCAGGAAAAGATGAGGGTGGATCTTCTTGCTGAACTGAAGAAAAGAAACAATAATGAAACTGTGAGGAAGATGATGGACATGACTTTCGCATACAGAAGGCATGAGATTGTCCATGATTCCCCTTTAGTCGCAGCCTTCAAAAGCAGATGGCCTGCTCTTTTTCAAGTGCGCGAGGTAAGTGATTTGATGTTTCCTTTCTATCAGAGCTGTCCTGTAGTCTATGCTGCATTGCCCATAAACAAGACCTCTCTATGTCTTTAGATAAATGCTGAATTTCGTCGGATCACAACCGTTCCTTTACAATCCAAGTTCCTGTCACAACTGGATCGGTTTTCTGATGATCTGCTAAAGATGTTTACCAAAAGGGGTGGAGTAGTCAATAAAAGGATTCAGGATGTGATGGTGCCAATGTCTCAGGTTATATTGTTTTTATTTGTTTGTTTTACTGAATTGCTTTCTTCTACAACAAGCTATTTTTGTAGTGCTCTGTAATGCATAAGGGCTGATGTGTATTGTATAGGAGGGTGTTATGTTAATTAAATGTACATCACCAACACTAAACAAATCTTAAATAAAATGTATCATTATGTCTGTATTCTCAGAATGGCACCATAGAGACCAAGCGAGAGTGCATTCTCAAGGGGCTATGCATCTACCTGAATGAAGATCCACATAATCTGGTGAAGGAGTATTTGGTGAGTTGGAGTTCTCTTTCATCAAAAGCAAATAATCACTAATAACGAACTTGAACGTGCAAAAGACGCGACGTGAACAGAGCCTAAAACGGTTTGGTTTGTTTAAAAGCAGAGCCTCTTTCTTATGATAAATATTTTATCCAGAAATGCATACAACAAAATATTTTGGAGACCATTAAAGTTGTGTGAAAATGATAAAAAACACTGGCTGGCAACTTTATTTAAAAAAGTTGGTAGGGAGAGTTAAGGTAAGTAGTAAATACACTGCAGCGCTTCCAGGTTCTACGGCAGAACGCTGGCTCACCATTGGGTGATGCTGTTCCCGTGAGCACCATGGCGCCTGTGTGTGATTCTGACGAAGGAGCTAGCCAATAATGAGGTGGAGTTCTGACGTAGAACCTGGAAGCACTACAGTGTATTTACTACATCCAGTGTAGGAGACTTTGATTATTTTACAGGACAGATTGGCCAATTAGAACATGCTGTATACAGCATATTTTCTGGAAGTCTTCATTTTTTATATGTAATATAATTTAATTGTATTTATTTTTTATTCCCGAAGGATGTTGACTCTGAGAGCGCAGAGGCGGACATCAAGGAGACAGTAATGGGAATCTATGTGGTAAAGCATGAATCTGCAGAGGCAACAGAAGACCCTGAAGATGTCGGCATTGTGCTGGAAGGTGTGGAGGTACTCTCTGGTTTAGGTAATGTAGCAATGGCTACAGCCATGCTACTTGGACTGATTTACTCTTTAAATCTTACCTACCCAAAAGAGCTCCGTTATACATTTGAAGTGCTCCAGAAGGTAATCCTGGAGCTAGACTCCAATAAGTTGTCTGGAAAAGCACAGGCGCTGAAGACAAAACTGTTCACTTAGATGTTTACCTTTGTGTTCATGGTTAAGTTATATGTGAATGTTTGAATTTTTCTGAGCAGAAGTATTTTATTTTTCTAAATTTGTAATTGCTCATGTTTCATTTAATATTTTCTGAGCAGACGTGATTTTAAGTTTCTCAATTGGATTTCAATTCTTTTAATTGGCATTCTCATGTAAGCATATGAACAAAAGGAAATGCTGGTTTATACTTGATTGCATGTTGCATTGGCATTTTTGCACTGTGAGCAGAGCACTGTGATTTTGTTTCTTCTTGATCACTCATATAACTGGCAGTCTTGTGTTTAGAGTTAGGAACAAAAGGAAATACTGGATTACATTCTTTAGCATTGTGTTCTTGTTGCATTGGCATTTTTTGCACTGTGAGCAGAGGTGTTCAAGTCTCTATCACTCATTTAATTGCTTGTTATCTCATGTTTACAGTAATAAACAAAAGAAAATGCTGGATTATATTCTTTAGCATACTCATGTTCTTGTTGCTTTGGCATTTTTGCACTGTTAGCACTGAGCAGAGGTGATCAAGTCTCTATCACTCATTTAATTGCTTGCTATCTCATGTTTACAGTAATAAACAAGAAAATGCTGGATTATATTCTTTAGCATACTCATGTTCTTGTTGCTTTGGCATTTTTGCACTGTGAGCACTGAGCAGAGGTGATCAAGTCTCTATCACTCATTTAATTGCTATCTCATGTTTACAGTAATAAACAAAAGAAAATGCTGTTATATTCTCTTGTGTGGTCATGTTTTATTTACATTGTCATTTTTTAACTTAGTAAATGTTTCTATTGCCTTGTTTGCAAAACGTATTGAACATATTGACTTTCTTAGACTAACCTCACGTAGATAAGTAATATTTATTGTTACTATGTAAAAAGTGGTTTTACTTGAACACAAGTATTTCACTTTCATTGGAAGTAACTAGAGTCAAGTTAGCTAAAATTATAATGTTGGCAATTTTATCTAGTAGGCAGGACAAAAATGTATGTTGTTGACATGGCTTTGTTAGATATATTAGACATGACACAATTAAATGTAGTTAACAGGGCATTATTTTTTAGAGTAGGCATGGCAAAATTAGACATAGTTAACCTGAAAAGATTTTCTCTATTAGGGATGGCAAAACTTTATCTAGTAGGAATGACACAATTTTTTTTAGAAGTCTTGACTAAATGAATTCAAGTTCATACAACACGATTACAACAAATCATATCAAACAAATTAGATCTTGTTGGAACAATGTAATTAAATTTCGTGGAAAACCTTTCCTTAATTTAATTAAGTTCGTTCAACAAATTTTTTTTTTGAGTGTAGAGTTTGAAATTTAATGGCAGGTCTGCCTTAGAATTTGCCTTGATTTGTGACTGTAGCCATTCAGTTGTTCATGTGTGTTACATTAGTTGGCAGTCTGTTGTGAATAGCGTATGCTATTCTCTGTGTCTCTGTTAGACAATGATCATGAGATCAGCTCCACCCTGTGTGTGTGAAGCTATCTGGATCTGTTAGTGTGAAGATGACACATCTTCGTCTGATGTGTAGTGTTCAGCCTGGATAGACTCTATCTACCCCAGGTGATGATGCTGTGAGGGTATAGTGATGGAGGTGTGTGTTCAGTGTTCATGTCTAGGAGATGGGTGGAATATAATCTATAACAATTGTGTTGCTAATTTTGATCCAGTTCTAAACTGGGAGGCCATATTTATGCAGTAATGTGATAGTGTGACGTGTGAAAAGGCCTTTTATAATGTCTTTTCACCCATCTCCCGAGTCTCAATTCCGCTGTCCTGGATTTGCTCCAGGTGGGCTCCACCATTTTGCAGAAGTAAGCCTGAGACAGAAAACAGAGGAGAGCGAACCACAGATAATTCCAATATTTCAAAAACATTAAATTCAGACGTGTGGAATTCTTTTACTTGTTCCATTATCATGTAAGTTGCAATTTTAATTCCAGATGTCACATGAAACCGAGTTTCATTGACCAAGTCTGAATTGTTGCTGTTGTTTCAGTGTGTTGTGACACCTGAAGCTGCTCTTTTAGTTCAGCCTTCAGTCCGCTGCATGTGCAATGCTCATTGCTTTCTCTCATTACAGCCAGATCTGTTTATGGTGTCGTTCACACATTTTAGTTAGTGCAGATATTTTTTGACCTGCAAAAAACTGTGGTACCCTCCTTGTAAATTTACTTCTCTGATTAGATTACATTTTAGTTGTTGCACAATTTGGTTTGCTATTACCTGTGCCACAATTCTAGCCGTGTTTTCTAACGGTGAAAAATAAAGGCATACCCCACCCTTTTGGCACTGGGTAGCACACAAATGAAATTCTGTTTCAGAAATTCAATTTTAATGACGAAAGTCACACTTCTCCAATTATTGTCCTGCTCGGCGAGTGTAATATAATGTTTATTATAATTCAAGCTATAATATAATTATATTCTTTAACAATACAAGTCAAATTATATTGTTTTTAGTCTCTGAAGAGTCTCTGGAACAACTTAACGCCTGGTCAAATCTCTGCTTGTTCTCATGTCAATACATTTGAATATTAAAAGGCTTTTTGGCTCAGGGCTGATAAGATGTACATTCGCTGTTTTTCTTTTTTCCTTTGCTAGGTTTCAAATACCTTTTCTTCTCATTTAGTCTTTTTAAATGGCCATTTTAATGTTTAATTATTCTATTTGCTCTTACTTTATATTTTCTTTTTATAGATTAGGAAACTATATCGCTTTGCAGTCCTTCTCCTAAGGATGCACGACACAATCTCGCCAGTCTGGCTTACCAAAACAGAGGTAATTGGCTAAATATCTGGAATCTGCCGTATTCACACGTACAAAATAACAGACACTTCAATAGCCCCCTTGAATGCCACCTCAGGAACTTAATTCAATCGTTTCAATTAGTAGAGGTCAAGACCACCATTAAAAGACGTTAGTCGATCAACTTACTTTTCTTAAAATGGCTTTGGTTTAGTCAAGCCCGTGGGATATCCACGTACACTTATCTAAAAGAAC
This sequence comes from Squalius cephalus, assembly GCF_949319135.1. Classification (NCBI taxonomy): domain Eukaryota; kingdom Metazoa; phylum Chordata; class Actinopteri; order Cypriniformes; family Leuciscidae; genus Squalius; species Squalius cephalus. The sequence continues at coordinate 7,549,841 of NC_137123.1, forward strand.
ATTAAATTAGAACAGAGGTTATGGAACGCACCCGAATCCAGGTTGATCAAACAGCATTAGCTGATTCTGGACGGAAATTAACTCGTCCCCCTCATTCAAGTACACTTGAATCTGATATCCAGTATTAGTCGTCACTAATGTCTGGCGCAAACTTGTGGAAATATACGAATCTGGTAATCTATTTGGGAAAAATAATTGCAGAGCAATCCAGAATGAGTTCAAACGTAACAATATTTAGTTCTCTGAAGCCTTAAATCTGAAAAGGTTTTTGTTTCAGGATTAATGAGATGCATTCGCTGTTTCTGATCTTCAGATTTCTTTGTCTTGTGATTTACATTGTGGCCACATGGCAATCCTATGCTCCTGTAAGGAGACAAACAAATTCAACAAACACACTTGATATTTAATCCAGTTTACACAAGACACGTGGCCTAGCATGCATGGCATCTACAACCTTTTACCTAAGTGTTTTCTACAACACTTACAGTAAAGCAATCTTGTGTTTTTAAAGAATAAACTCAACTAGCCTATGTGCACATTTTCGTAGCACAAACAACTATAAAGTGTGTTCTAGCACAATGTGTCAAGCACAACTACAAATTTGAAAATCTAAACAGAATATGCATCACATCATCCTGTTTTTCTCAACCTTGCTTTTCATAAACAAATGCATCGACTTGTCTTTTTGTTTATCCAATTACATGTTTTCTGATCAAATTCATTGTGAGTCACACTATAGCCACCGAATTCAGCATAGACACGCGTGTTTAATTCAGTTAAATACACAGGACACATGGCCTAGAATACAACATCTACAACCTTTTACCTAAGTGTTCCAAATACACCCACAACAAAGCAATAGAATACAACATCTATATCACCTTTGCCTAAGTGTTTCAACTACACTTACAGTAAATTAATCCTGTGTTTAAAGAATAAACTTTAAATTAGCCTATGTGCATGTTGTAGCACAAACCAATTTGAAAATTAACAGAATTATTCATCGCTCAGAATAGTATCCTCAAATATTTGAACAGCTTGACGGTCAAAATCAGGATGCGCGCGATCATAGCTAGTTATAACGACGCCTTTTTATACTTGTATTACCCCAGCGTGTTACAATGTTTTAGAGTTTATTCTGCCATCGTTTTTACAGACTCGCCACATCTAACAGCTCCTGTCAGTTGTGTTGGATATATTTTAGAGATTACTCTGCCATCGTTTTTACAGTCTCGCCATATCCCCAACCACCTAACAGTGATAACCAAGCAAAATTTTCTAATTTTCGTGAATTTTTGACTAGATAGCATATCAAATACTTTAGAGGTTTACTTTTCAGAGGAACTGAAATAAGCCAAATTAAATTGAATATCTTAATTTAATTCCATCAATGTTAAAGTTTTAGCATTTAGCATTAGCCTTGAATGCAGCATGGCTTTAACATTTAGCGTAGCCTTGAGCGTTTTGAAAGCAACATGGACAATAGCATTTAGCATTAGCCTTGAGCGCAGCATGGCTTTAGCATTTAGCATTAGCCTTGAGCGCAGCATGGTTTTAGCATTTAGCATTATCCTTGATATTTGAGTTTTAGCCTGTAAATCATATCATCCTGTTTTCCCAAAATTTTCCTTTCATAAACAATGCATAGATCTGCCTTTTTATTTATAAAATCATGTGTTTTCCAATTGTTTACAAACGTTGATTTTTCTTTCTCTGTTTCTTGTTAGTTTGCTCATTCTCTTCACGTGTTGCTGGTTTGTTAACAAGCCCAGATACAACAATGGCCGGAAAACATGCGGCTGATTTTAAAACTTTTAGGCTTTACTTTTTTCAGCTCTTCATCGAGTTATTAATTATTTGGAAGATGTTATTCTCACTTTAGGTTTCGTTTCTTGTTGCTTAGGCAAAACAAGGCGATCTTTAAAATCTAATACACAAGGTTTTTCATTCTTCATCTGGCTGCCACATCAAACATTTCTTCAACACTTCTAAAAATGCAAAGAAAATTGACTTACCACAACTGCAGAAGAAAGAGATGATTTTCAAACCTCTTGTTGATTTTAAGATCCCAATACTTGCTGGAAAGGACGTTTCTCGTGAATCTGTTTTTGATCTGTTTTGAGATCACGCCTCGAGGTCACCATTTTGTAAAGCCCGTGAAATTGGTCCAATGGAGGTTTTCCAATAACACAGGGAAGGTCTCACGTGCTCTGTCCTCACTCATGCGAAGTATTGGTTGGTTAAATGCAATATATATTAATCACATATTTACTCGTTTATTTCATCTGACTCCATAAATGAAAAGGTTTTAATGATATCTGTGGATCATTAATCATGAGTGAATGTTTGACTATTCCGTTTAACTCTTCAATGGAAATAATATCAAAGTCAGTTAGAATAATCAAATGTAACAATTTATTATGTCAGGTAAATGTATCATGCCAATTTCATAATCAATTCAAAGATAATCGATACAAAACATCAAATTCTCCGGAATAAAGAAAAGATGCAAACCCAACTTTAAGAAATACACGGGCCATCTGAAGTACAGAAAAAGGCCCCGAACTCTCTGCTGCCTCTCATTAAATAGTCAGACCTCTTTCACATGGAAACATGTGCTAACAAAAGAAATTTGCATGCAGTGGTCGCACCTTCATGGGGGTGGGTGACCATTTGCTTAGAGACCACCTTCCTTTGTAAGTCAGTTATCCATAAACTCTTAAAACCTAATTACCTTTTATTTTATCTATCTGGATATGAGATATCTGTACCAGTCGCACAGTGACATTTTAAATGATACCAAACATGAAAATACTCTGTGATAATCATTCACATTAAACTATACATTTTCTTGGGTGATTTCAGGTGATCGTCTGAGCATGAGAGATAGGGGTGAGGGGAGATGGAAAGAGATGTAGATTAGATGACTCGGAGGTGAGACTTTCGTCTCGATGGTGCATGAGAGCCAGTTCAAATGCTAATCTCCAGAGAGGTCCTTTTGTCCTCTCAGGGCCTGGTCACCCCCAAAACAGACTGTCTGGAATTTCCTAATTTATCAATTCTTACATCTGTTTGATTATTGTATTATATTTAATACAATATCTCTTCAGTTTAAACCATAAACGCATGCTCTCCATTCAAGTGGACATCTGAAAATCTCTTTGAAAATTTTGTAAAATGAAAAATAAAAAAATAAAATCTTGTTTTCCATGCCCTAAGAGCAATAAAAACACAAAAAAAATCCTGACTGAGGTTATCATAATTCATGCATGAAATGGTTAAACACTTTTTTTATTTATGTTTTTGTTAACATAAGTTATCTTGCGCCTTTAATTGCCTCCGCTATCGTCCTGTCAATCATCTGTCTCATTCTCACGGGTCGCGGATATGATTAGCCTACAGTTTCAGTAAAAATGTATTTCACCATCATCGGTACCCACCCTCAGCCGATTGGCATTATTTGCAATCACCATCCCGTGGCAAAACAGAGCGTCTAAAAGAAAAGTTCTGACTGCTGACTGTTGGTCAGTGAGCCTCTCCCGCTCGGCGATGTCAAGCGCAGCTTCACCACACACAGCTAAATAAAACAGGCTGGTGGCAGACTAATAATTAATATTTCTGATGTAATGATTTCTGTGAAACGTGTAAAGTTGCACAGAAGAAAGCCCAATAGGACCTGCCCTATACAGTTTAAGAATCTGTAGCCATAGTAGAGGACTATTATTTTGTTGAACAGACCTGACCTGAGCGACAACTGATGACGTCACATGCTCAGATTTGCTTGACCAATCGGTGGAAAGGGGCGTGTCAGGCCGCCCAGATGTGCAAAACGAATTTTGAAGTCATTTATTCGTTTTTTGCCTGTGAACCAAAAAACGAAAAATCAAGCCGAAATCTAGGGGCCGTTTTCTCATTTCTGATTATTAAATTTCAAATTGAACAAAGAACTGCAAAGCGTTACACGGACCGTCTATAAACAACTCACTAGAAAAAGTCACTGCTACATTCAGACTTTCAATCTTTTAGATACCCTGAGATATAATTTCCCTGATCAGTAAACTTCTGATAATTATTCTCACCTGAGATTCCTGTGTGTCATTTCTCTTTTTCATACTCCTGGTTCCCCTTTAAAGACAGTGATTTGACACAATTACAACCAATCAGATTCAGAAATGATTTGATGTTTAATACACAGATATGATTTGAACTAAAGGTTCAAACTATTTCTCTATAGGATGTGGCACTGCCACTTTGAATGTGATGAAATATGGTCCATCTTCAGGATTTACTGCAGTAAGGAGCTTCAGATTTCATTATTCAATAACTAACTGTCAGTGTGGAAAGTAAGAATGGGAAATTCTGCCTTGGCTCACGTTCATCGCGACCAGAGACAAACCTACATTAAGTGTGTGGGTCCCAGGGAAAATTAGTTAATAAATATTTTTTAAACATAAACATAAAGTGCTTCTTTTTTAATTAACAAAATGTCAATCTTCATCTTTATAGTAGAAGATTCAATACAATCTTCAACGGACTGTCACCATAAAAACTGTGCTTTGTGTGGTGGTGACAGGAACTGTAACGGTCATTAGCTGGAATGCCCTTGAGAGCCACCAGAGGGCACTCCACATCAGACTATCATGATTCACTCACAACCAGTGGTTAAAGTGGGATTTTGCAGGTGGGGGAACCCTCAAATTTTGTGTAGGTGCAACAGGGGAAAATGACCCACCGTGGGACTACATATTGAGTATCGTGGTGTGTCACTGTGGCACCAAGTATCACACCACAATATGGAAAACAACCTTGTTTTACACAATGTAAATTTAAACATAAAAATGGGAAGTCCAAAACAGACTCAAATGTGAGGTAGTTAGGGGGGTTCGGGGGCATGCTCCCCCTAGAAAATGTGGCTTTCTCTGACCTACATATGTTCACTTTAGGGCTTTTGAAGGCCAAAAAAATGTATAAGAAATGTATCAATTTAAAACCTTGTCAATACCTGCTGTCTCTGTAACCCATCAGTAGGACTTAACACCAGAAAAGAAAAGGAGGAAAAATATCTACCGGGTCTGAGCTCACCAGATACAGATAAATTAAAAAAAAAACTATATTAATATCTGGAGTCCCGGGTTCGGGGTCTCACACCTTGCATTAACAAAAAAAATAATAATTTAATAATCTTAAATGTGTGTCTGCACTCGTTTACATAGTTTCCTAAAGTACTAACTAAAAAAAAATAATAATAATAAACCAGTTAATAAAATAAAATATGAAATAGAATTAAGTAATGAATAAAATGAATTGAATGAATGAAATGAAAATGAATGAATGAAACAATCAGTTCACTGAACAGTAACTGTATTCACTGAAATTGTTGTTTTGTTTTTAACTTCACTTCAATGTGCACGCATCACTTTGCACACATCACATGAGAATAACTTTGCCTTTTACCAATCACCATTTGAAAACAAAATATTTATATTTTATCAATGACAATCAAAGAAAATAAATTAAAAAAATAATAATCAATCAATCAGTTTGGGTGAATGTAATTGACTCAGTTCGTGTGAATGTAATTGACTCAGTTCGTGTGGAAGTGACTCAGTTCGAGTGGAAATGGAAGTGACTCAGTTCGAGTGGAAATGGAAGTGACTCAGTTCGAGTGGAAATGGAAGTGACTCAGTTCGAGTGGAAATGGAAGTGACTCAGTTCGAGTGGAAATGGAAGTGACTCAGTTCGAGTGGAAATGGAAGTGACTCAGTTCGAGTGGAAATGGAAGTGACTCAGTACAGTTCGTTTGCATGTGAATGCCTACTACAATCTTTGCAGGAATGAACGATGAACGAATCTTTCTTTTTTTTTCTCGTGAAGGCAGAGTCCCAGATGACGCAGTTCCTCCACAGTGAAATCCAGCGCGGTTCTCCCGCACTGCGCGAATCCAACACGATCACGGAGCGTTGAAACAATCCACACTAATGCAATAAAACAGTTCAGACATCCATTTAGGAAAATATTGACAACGATGGTTTAGATTAATGATAGCCACACATGTGGCTCACATCTCTCTCTTCAATGAGCTGGCGCGTATGTGACGTCAGCACCCATCACGAAATGCATTTAACAGTCATAACTTTTCAACTCAAAACACTATTCCCATTACACAAATGTGCAAACAAGTTTTAACAAGTATACTTCTACAGCATAAACATTTTACATGTGTTCTATGGCACACTTTATACTCGATTACGAACAGCATTAACCATCCACATTTTCTTATATGAACAAACACCAAATTAAACATTATTTATGAAAATATGAAACAATTGTGACTTACCTAATGCAATAAAACAGTTCAGACATCCATTTAGGAAAATATTGACAACGATGGTTTAGATTAATGATAGCCACACATGTGGCTCACATCTCTCTCTTCAATGAGCTGGCGCGTATGTGACGTCAGCACCCATCGACGCAATGCATTTATTTTCATCAACCAGTGAAAACAAAATAATAAAATAAAATAATAATAAAAAATATGTCTGAACATTTCATGCATTAGGCTAGGCAAGGAAAAATATAGAATCAAAATAAAAAAAAATCAAACATGAAAAATACATCAAAACACAGCCTCAATTAATTGGGTGGGTTACATCTCCTCATCTTCATCGTTCTTTTTCTCTCAGTCTCCTTATCCTGCCCTATTTCTTCCCCTCCTAAAGCTGAACTTTGACTGATAGTCTTTTCATTTTCGTCTGTGTCAGTGAAGAAAGTAAACAAAGGCTCAACTGTTTTATGAATCATTTTCTGAGACAAGTTAATTTACTCAAGGCTACCAAAGCTGTAGCCTAAGTCAGTATTGCCAATAGGAACCTTCTACAAGCTTTGGAATTTGAAGACGTCTGTTTTTAAATGTTAAAAGTAATTTTAAATAAGACAAATTATAGACTACGTTTAACGCAGTTGGTGGAATTGGCAGACGTTCCCTTAGGCATCATGCGCTGTGGAAACACGTCAAAGCATTCTCAGGTATAAATATAATATAATAATAAATAATAAAATATATTACAAGGGAAAACAAAAGTCCGGCGAATATCGAACCTCAACCACCGTGAGTGCATTTCACGCATTAGTAATCGCTGGCGTTCAGCGGGGAGGAGAGGCGTGAACCGGTGTAGATGCACTAAAATCAGACAGGAGAACCGTGACTGAGAACCTAACTTCGGGAAGCGTGTTTGTGAATGCAGGCCCAGGGGGTGATATTCATTCAGGGGGTTTTGATTTGATGAATGATGATTATTATTGAATTTGATGAGAATGATTTGATTTGATTTGAATCTATTTATTTATTAATTTATCTGACGTGCCGGAACGCAGTTCCGGACCGTTCCGGCCCACTTTAACCCCTGCTCACAACTACATTTCCCATAACTCACTGCCTGGACTCATCATCCCTGATTGCATCCACCTGTGTCTCATTATTTGGTTTAGCTCACCACATATAAGCCTGATTCCTCCTATCACTCACTGTGAAGTTATGTATGTAGTTGGGCTGCATTTCTGAGCATTCTCCCTGATTTCATTGTCTCTTGGTTCTTGGAGTTTTGTCTGTTTCTCGGATTACCCTTGTTTGTTTGTTTGGACTGCCTTCCTGTGCTTGACCATTTGCTTGTGTTTGATTACGATTCTGGATAACCCGTTAAATAAACTGCATTTGGATCCTCAACCTTGTCTCAGAGCAGTTCGTAATGGTGGTGGGCAGATCGAGGCTTTGTGAAACAATGAAACAGTTGAACCAAATGTGCCATATTGTGTCAAGGCTTCGAAACAATCCGACACCCGTCTCAACAGTGACACCTAGTGGTCACTTGCAGGTGTTGATCTGAAACAACCTTGACAACGAGCCATTACAATTTTTTTTTTTTTATTATTATTATTGTATTTTTCTATTATGTGAAGCTTGTAGACTGTAGGCTCCTCACTGTGCATAATGTTATTTTAGTCATGGAAAATGAATAATAACAAAATAAATCAAGCCACAATGTCTCACTTTTGTATAGATTTTTATTAAAAAATATTAATTTCTCTGCTGTGGAAGGACTTAGCCTAGCCAGTTGGCTACATCAGCGCTGAACATCTGCTGCTTTGCTTATGCTTTTCACGTTACGTTTTCTTCACGGATTTTCGTCGTACCCGGCTGCCTTTCCACAGGGGACCAATGATTATTGGACCTGTGTTTAGCTCAAGTTAACAGGCGGCTGGCTGGCGTGTTACACTGTTGCCGGTTCAACACTGTTTGATCCTTCTTCCTGTCATTGTTGTGAATCAGTGTTTGAGTGTAGAGTGTGTTTGATGGACTGGCACCACTTTAATTGTTTTTGTTTAACAGTGCTCTTCCTTTCACAGTTTCATCTACTGATAGAATATTTACATTAAAATCTTTGGAAAAAAGAATAGCTACCCCATCACTTGTATTTGTGCCATGGCTCAGAACATATTTCCCTTCCCACCACATACCATAATCATTACTTGTATGTGTTTCTTGCAAAAATACTATATCAACTTATTTAACAAACTCTGAAATCATGGCTAATTTATTCCTATCTCTGCCCCCATTTATATTTAAGGAACCCAGTTTTAAAAGTGCAATAGAAAGATGGAAATAGAGAAAAAAAATGTAAACAAATACAGATACAGGGAATAAAGTATGAAATTCACCTTGTGCATTTGAGCATTCTAGTTTTGCAAAGCTCTTGTTTCTTTCCTCATGCTCTTGTGCCACATTCACCATTTTACCTCCGTTATTTAGATTTTTGTCTACACTTTCACGTGATTCATGTTTCGGAGTGATAGTCTCTTCTTCAGGCTGAGGCTGTATGGTAGTATTATTAACCAGTTACACCACTAGGCCCAGCGGCTCCTCATTAGCCTGGGCTCTATGTGGGCATGTCAACTTTTTGTGCCCAAGATCTCCACACTCAAAAACACTTCAAGCTACCTGTACTGGCATAAAGCATGTATGATTTTCCTTCACAACTCTGAAAGACACATCTAACTTCGGCACATTCAGAAACATAAACACTTGTCTCCTAAAAGACATCACATGTTTCAGTGCTTCATTTTTACATCCTAATTAGATTATTTTAAATTGCACAAGCACATTTACCATACTGAGCTAATGCACGCTCAATATCCTCATTTCCAGTAACAAACACTTATCACAATCCTGTTGCGTATCAGGCGGTTTACTAGCTTCTCCTCTTTAACAAAAACCCCAACCGCTTTATTCATCCTGGAGGCCGAAGAACCGTTGTCATGTCCAACCTCTTCTCTGACCACCGACAACTGACACACCCTGAGCAGGAACACATAGTGTGATGCCGCGAAACAGGTCAGAAGCGACTCTGAGACATGCGACATGCAGACTCTTCGGCGAACACCACCAATACGTGGTTTTAAATGTCCAAATTAAATAACAAAAGAGAATATAAAGACTTTCAAACACCTCTCTGTGAACACACTCACACACCCAAAATGCTCACAGCATGCAAAGAGAGAGAGAGAGAGAGAGAGAGAGAGAGAGAGAGAGAGAGAGAAAGAGACTTCAAAATTAGATGTGAATGTACTCCTTAAACAATAACAAAAACACTCGTTAAACAAAAACTACACCATAGTGGCGGATATCCATCATCAACTCGATGGTGGTGGAATGGGCGAAGTGGGATGCATTGATGGAGCCGGAGGAATAAAGACCTCCAGCGGAGCAATAGGCGGTGCAGTCCAGGACAGAGCCGGAGAGATGCAAGACCAAGGCGGAGTCAGAGGGCTGGAAGACCAGGGGGAGCCACTGGACCAGAGGGACAAGGGACAAGGACAAGGCAGAGTTTTAAAGATGAGGGATCCCAGGGGAAGCTGGAGGGATGGAGGAGATGGTGCCAAGAAACTGGACAAAACCAATAAAGGTGGTGGAGCTAAGGAACTGGAGGAACCAGTGAAGGAAGAGAGCATGGGAACCGGATGGGTCCAGCAAAGCAGGAACAGCTACATGGAAACTTAATGCCAAAGCCAAGGTTCAAACATTCAAGATGATCTGATTTATATCCTCTGCTGTGTCTCGTCAAGCACTGAGATGATTGACAGCAGTGTATTCACTGTAATCCTGATAATTCCTGAAACTGACACTGTCAAGACAGTCAGATTGTTTGTGGAAATTCACCACTGCGTAATTCAGATCCTCAGCAGATGTGATGAAGCACTGAGAGTCACCAGTGCCTTTCTCAACTGTAGCAGAGGAAACAGAGGGGCTTGTGGGTAATTGAGCAGTGGCATAAACAGTATTGTAAGAATCAGAGGGGCTTGTGGGTAATTGGGCAGTGGCATAAACAGTACTGTTAGAATCACAGGGGCTTGTGGGTAATTGTTTGTGAGTGTCTTTAATCTCCTCATAATCGCAACCAGTGTGAGAAACCTGAGGAGAGACAGAAATTATATACAGAAATAAATATTATCAGGATTGAAGACATTTGAATTCATTGAGATTATGAATAAAAAATAAACATCTTATTTTATACAGTAACTGGACTCACCACTTCATGTTTTCCTGGTCCAGTCTGAGACGACGAATCACCACCTGCCAAAAATAATTATTCCTAAATTCAATATTCTGCATTTCAACACTGATATCTTGTGTACATGTTTTCATACATCATCAAATATCTGTATTTTGCTCACATCTTGTTGTAGCCAATAGGTGGCGACAGAATCAAAGTGGGAAAAAGATCAACAAATCTGTGTTTTAAACACAGAGTTTCTGAATCTGAATGAGTTTTACCTCGAGAATGACGCTTCTTACAGAGAAACAGGAATAAGAGTCCAGCGATGATCAGAACCAGAACCAGAGGAACGATCAGAGAAGAACCTGAAAACACAGGAGAAATCATCAGAGAATCTGATCATCTGAGCTAAATATCAGATCATGGGCGTAGCTCGACGTTTGGAGTAGGATTAGCCAGACCGTGATACTGGATTCACAGGTTTAACATTGTACATTCACACAACCCATTAGTTAGTTGAATGTACCAGCTAGTTTGCCCTAAATACATTGTTTGGACCCTATAGGCTGTAACACAACATTTAAAAACACAACATTCTTCACTCAGTTTAACACGTTTTCCACCAAAGTTTGATCTGGCACCACAAAGAGGAATTGACCCAGCAAAAGCGACGCTAAACCTGCACCGGTGATGGCTTAAAGAGACAGTAACACAAGGTAAAACACTGTGAAATCCCAAAAAACATTCCACAATATTTTGTTGTTGAGGATGGAAGTGCGGGATCCTACCAAGTCAAGAGTCATAAGTTATAATGTCTTTAAACCAGCGAATTCACTGGAAGTCTAATATGTAAACAAGAATGATTGGGTTATTAGTATGGTTGTTGTTGTTAATAATGAACGATTTAACATTTTATTTAAATTAATAAAATATTACAATTAAATGTATTATTTAAATTGGAGGTGAAATATCATGTATTTTTATGTTTAGTAATATATTTCAGTCACTAGGGGGCGTCAGGCCTCCTCACATGTTACACTCATTGATCACATGTTTGTATTTCAGCACAAGATCGCTGGCTGATGTGGACACACCTGTGAACGGTGAAGTTTCGACTGATGAGGAAGAAGAAGAAGCAGATGATGATGATGATGGTGGTGATGGAGGTGGTGATGATGATGATGAAGATGTTGTAGTTGATGATAACGGTGATGATGTTTCAGGAACTTATATACAGTATATAAAACAACAACACAATGAATTTCTAAAGGATGTTTTTTCACACACAGAACTTGACATCTCTTTTCTCATGATACGTGTTACTGATGTCTATCACACATTCATTACCCAGAATTCATGCAAAGCTGCACTTTTACCTTCATAAACTACAAACATAAACACATGTATACAAACACATGTACTTTGTTGTTATTCTTCCTCTTTTTAACTGTTTGTGGTTTTGCTTTGTTGAACAGAACGAACATCCAAATTAAAAATAATCCTGTGGTTAAACCTGCTTAAACAGAACCAGCTGCAAACATGACACACAGTGATCTGCATCCGTACCTGTAAAACACAAACCAAGATATTATTGTGTAAAGAATGAAGTCAGTAATGATACTTTTTCTTCATTTAATCACAAACACATTTTTAATGAGTTTCACATGTGAACGTCAGTAATTACAGTCAGTGTTGAGTATCGTGATGTTGTGGAGATCATCATGAGTTTGAGGGTCTCAGTTACTCACCTGTTAAAACCTTCAGATTCACTTCAGTGGAGGGATCTGTTTCTCTAGTTATATCAGTTCCACAGTAGTACTTCCCAGAATCCAGTTCTCTCAGATCTCTGATGGTCACAGTGAAGACTGCTGATCTTGTGTCGTCATACAGAGAGAATCTATCATTCTTAACCCATTTATCTTTCTCATTAGTCCTGATTCGATCTCTGCACTTTGACCCCTGTTCTTTACAAATATACTTTTTATTATCTGTATATTCTTTATCATATTTGCATTTGATTGTGACTCCTTCTCCTGAATATCCTGTCACACTCATGGAGCTCACGACACCTACAACAAACCAGCATTAAAACACTTTAATTTACACAGAAATTAACTTTATTCAACAGTCAATAGAACAACATGAACTGAAGTTAAAGACTCTCCTCATCAATTCTGTGCTGTTTTTCATGATTTACTCTGAGTTCAGATTCTTACCAGGAATCATCAGCAGAGTGAAAGTCCAGATGATCTTCATTCTTCTCTCTTATTAAATGCTCTTCTCTGTTGTTAGTAGATTCGGTTCATCTGAAGCTCTCGATGTGTGTTCAGAAAAGTTCTGAGTGTTTCTTTCCTCGTTACATGTTTAACATGAAGAGCTGAATGTGTCAGAGACGCCCACTTCCCCTGAGAGAGACAGAGAGAGAGAGAGAGAGAGAGAGATAATAATAAAGAGGGAAGATATCACTGAACAATTGTTTAACCATAAAAAAAGTATATTTCATACTTATGTTACTTTTTCATCTCTATTTTTTGTGTTTATTTAAAATGAGACAAATCTGATATTATTTTAATCTTATATCTGTTATTTAACAGTTGATATGTTTCTTTAATGCTTCGCTAACCAGCAGAAGACACTAGCAGGGTTTAAATCCTAGTTGTGCAGGCGGGGCATGTTGTCACACTGAGTTACAATGAGCCCCTATTAGAATTGTGATATTCTATTCTATGCTCTTATCAATTCTATTGATAAACCACAAGAAAAGGGTGAATAATGACTGAGTCAATGTTCAGAAATTATTAATTATTATTATGTTTTGAACTATGTTGTATAGCTGTGTTTTCCAGTGTGTTCGTTATTATAAAATGAACTACTTTATTTTTAATTACTAAAAAAAACATTATTTTATATGAAAAAGTTAATAATTGTATTTTATGTAGAAAATATTTTTGTTTGTCTTGGAAAATCTTATAGGTCAGATAACATTTTAAGCTGTCATGTGGTGTGACAACATGCCCCTCACATGTTACAATGTACCCCACCTATGGGGCATGTTGTCACATTTCACTTCCATTCATTGGAAATGTGTAAATCAAGAAAAAAAGTACACACTGAATTAATGAAACAGAACCACATAATTGTACTAGACACGTGTGAAGAAGCACAGCACCCAGTCCATCCTAGAGGCGTCTGTAGAGATCTTAGTTGGCCTTTGTGATCAAACGAAACAAAATCAAGGACAGGTTCAGTGGTAAGGATCTCCTTTAACCTCTTCCATTCTTGATCATGGACAGAAGCCCACACAAACTCTTTGTAGTTTTATAACAACTTTCTCACATGTGTAGTACATTTCACCCAGCACCACAAATGAAGCACCAACACCAGGCTCTTCAGGCAACCACGTCTGCAGTTTATTAAAGACGAGAAGAGAGAAAAGTGAACCTCTGCCCCCATTAGCACTGTATCTGCAAACACTCCAAGTACACAGCTCAACTGCATGATATTTCTGACCATAATCCACCCTTTTAATTATATTTGAGAACCAATATAACCAAAGAAACACGCAGTTTAAAATGGCGAGCGGACACAAAAGTAAAATAGAAATAGATGTAATTTAATCCTAAATGGAAGTCGATGAAAACATTAGTATTAAATGTACAATCTTTGCTTCTCTCAGAATCTGCCAGAACCGATGAGACGCATCAAATTTACTCATTTGTGATAGTAATCTCTTCTCAGCTGGGTATCTGTTCTCTTCTGATGTTATTGTTAAAGTCTGTATAAAGCACAGAAAAATGTGTTATTAACTTAACCCCAGCCAAAAAACGGCAAGTAAATAAAATAAGTTATCAAAATCTTGCAAAAGTAAGCAGTATATTCTGTTCGTCAACATTTCCACAAACTTCAACGACCCCGGTGGTTTAATAGCATCCATGGCGTTCTTCTAACCCCACTCCTGGTACCATGTAATATTCAATATGGCGACCAATTAAACACTGCTGATTGATTGATACAGCATACATTAATGTACTGTCAATTATCCTTTAACTGTGCGCTTCATTACATATAATGTTTTATTTTATTTAATATGTTGTCATTTAGTAAGAGATTTAAAGAAAGGCTGAAAGTGTGATTAAGTTCTCAATAAAAAGAGCTCAGATGAGTTTTACTGAGAACATCACATTTCAGTGAACTTTAAAAATCATACTTATTAGCTAGATTAATATTAGCAATCATGGTTAACATAAACTGATAATATGAGTATAGTATAAATTCACAGTATTCACAAGTATTATACAAGATCTTTTTCAGAACCAACATGTTTGTTTTATTACATCAGTGGGGAGTCAGTTTTGTGAAATAAACAGTATTAGAGCATAAGCTAAAAGCTTTCCATAATCCATGAATATCACATTTTCAAACAATATCACAACCCTCATCTGGGTTTTTATTTTTATTTATTTTTTTTTTAAGTTATCAGGCCGTTAAAATGAGAACTGAGACAAAAACAGTAGTTTCTGTATTTGCTAAAGTTTCCCCCCTTCTTGTACTGGGATAGACAAAGCGGCTGATCGAATCCAGTGTTGTCCTGACCAGAAAAAGGTCACCAACCTCCTTTGAATGCTTGAAATTAGTCCTGTAGGTGGCAGCAGTTCACACAGTTCATGTCAAAGAGCAGAAGTAGTAGTAGTAGCCCTAAAAATACAATGCATTAAAGTGCAAGCACAGTTATTGCAATGCATATTTGTTCAAGTAGTGCAATTCAACAAGCGTTTATTGCTTCAAAGACATTTGTCATTAATTTTCTTCCATAATATAAAAGGTTAAAAAGAAATATTAGATTCAAGCTCAAAAGGTGCCATCTAGTGGTCACAGTGAAGGCAATCTGTCGATGACATCATTTCTGAATGCGTGACTTTCATACGGCCAATAGAAACATCAGATTACCAATTAGGAGCAAAACCAAAACCTCAGGAATGAAGATAACAGAGGAGCCTGAAGATACAAGAGAAAGAGGATTTTTAATGTTCAATGTGAGATTCATACATGGAAATCTGAAGAGGTTTTAGTACGGTAATACTCACCTGTTATTGGTGTATCACGTGAAGTCAATGTGATTTCTGTGATCATTTGAGGTTTCTCTGATACTGATGATGATGGATATGGCGTGTTCAGCTCAGTTGTCTCTGTAATGACAGTAATGTTTTCACAGTATCAGAGATGCCAGTAAATGAACTTCTCATGCAGAACATTCACTTCTGTTTTAGCACATTAAAACTAAACCCGTGTAAACTTTCACACATTCCTGTTTGCTGACTCAGTCACCCAGATACAGCAGCATGAACAGACAACTTCAGTTTTTTTTTTTTACTTTAAAACAATCATGATGTTTAAATAACATGATCTATATAAACCAATAATTGTAATTGTAAATGATCAGGACTGACCTGTAACATTGATCAGGACTCGTGTGATGAAGATCTTGTGTCCTTGATCAGACTGAACTCCACACCAGTATTCTGAATCTTCTTCAGTCACATGACTGATGCTTCCCGTCAGGAGATGCTGTTCTCTGTCATCATACAGCCGGATCTTTCCCTCATCCCTCCATCTTCTGCTCTCCTTCACAGACGTCTCTTTAGCACAGAGATCAGCTCCAGATCTCCAGCACAGAAACTTCACATCACGAATGTGGGATTGTGGGTATTTGCAGCTGATGTTATACGACACTAAAATATTTTAAAGTGACTTTCTAATACTTGTATAATATTTCACGATGTTAGTTAAACTTCTGGTCATTATTTAATCCAAGTTTTAGTTCTACTGATGTGATTGTTGGATCAGGACTTGAGTGAAAGTCCAGATGATCTTTTTTTGTTGTTAGATTCAGTTCTTCTGAAGATCTCGATGACTTTTGAGTTTTCCTGGAAGCATCTTTAAATTAAACTGCTAAATGTGACACATGACCAGCTCCTCTGAAAGAGAGAGAGATGGAGATAGAGAGATATTAATAATGAGGGAAGTGAAACTAGTACTTTAAACATGGTTAATGAACTCACAGGACTCACAGACAACAGACTTGTGCAGATAAATGTCATTATAAAAAAAGTGTTATTTTACAGATTTTTTTCACAGAAAGAAAAAATATTATATATAGAAATAATAGAAACTATTATTTCTTATTTTCATTTTTATTAATTTTACATTTGTTTTCCAGAATCCTTATGTTTACTGTTTTTAACTGACTTAAGAGTTTTATGAAGTGTTTGTTCGTTGCATCACATTCATTTTAAAAATACTTATGAAAGCAGCAAAAAGCAGCCGTTCCCATGGTAACTGCATAAATACAGAGATGACTAATTCATTTTGCACATTTTTAAAATGTCACTCACCTTTAGCTGTGTGCTGATCCAAAGACTCCATATTTATTGTGTTTATAGACGTATTGATTCATTTATTTTATTTCTCTTTTTTTTCCCCCAATGTGATCTTTAATAGCTTTCCCCGGTGCTACATAAAGTGCCTTTGACTAAGTTAATTTATTTATTACACCGCATGCCTTGTATATGTATATTGATGTAGTATTTTAATTTAATACTGTGAAGCTGCTTTGATACAATCTGTATTGTGAAAAGCGCTATATAAATAAACTTGACTTGACTTGACTTGACTTATAGGGGGACACACTTTTGGGGTTTTTTTGTAGGATATTAGCGCCCATCTGTATTCAATGTAACTTCATGGCATCTACGCACTCATGAACTTTGACAGGCGAGGCTCTGACAAAAGACAGCCATTGTGACACTGTAAAGTGATGGTACTATGGAGACCTGCTTTTTAAAACCATTTTCATAGATTTAACGTTACATTCTGCTCAGAAAATACGTTCATTTGACTAGAAACACCGGAGACCGGAAATGTAAAGGATAATTCAACTACGAGTCGGGTCAGTCTTCCTCGTTCAGAAAAATGATGGTGAATAAATTGATTATTTGGTCAGTCTGACCGAGCTCCACATAAGAACCAATGGTGTGATTTTGGAGTGGGACTATCTGTTTGTCAGATCAATGAAACTGTAAGGATGAAAATCCTTTGCAAGATCTTGTTTCAACCCCTCCAAGAGCCATTTGGAATTTGTAAAGGCACAGAAGTGCTGATAGTGATCAAGGCCTGTAGGCCTTAATGTTTATGAATTGTCACACCTTTAGTGCGGTGGGGGACGTGGTTGTTTTCTGATTGGTCAGTTTGACTGTCTCACATTTGTGTTTCAGTAATATGGTCAAGGAAAGGATAAAATAATATCTCTACTTTTCGCTGGCTCTTCTTTGCTCTGCTGGGCTTTCTTTTCTTGGGGCCTGCTCTTTGGCTCTCTTCTCTTTCTCTCTTTCTAAAGCCATTCTCTCTCTCTCTCTCTCTCTCTCTCTCTCTCAGGTTACATTCTACATATATGCTGAGTACAATTAATGGTATAATTTATCATCATCTAATACATCTATTTTGTAACTATTTTAAGTGTAACCATACAACATATATTGTCATTAAATCCTTTCAACTACAAATGATGTGCTTACTTGTTTTGATTTGGTATTAACATTAATGTATTACCTATTGCAATACAATATTGTCCAAGGACGGCAGCCAATGGTGCGGTTGAAGGGCATTCTGTCTCATCAGTGTGGCAAAGTAACTGTCATAATACAGAAGGAGACAACACAGGTGAGTAGCGTGACACAGATGTTTATTTGCAGGAACCAGAAGCACAAGCAGCGGAGAGTCACTGGTCATGGGACTTCGGGTCAACTGGGAAAAGAGCAAACTTTCCCCTGTGCAGAGGATCTTTTTTATCTCTGTATGGAGCTGGACTCGGTCAACCAGAAAGCACGCCTCACAGAGGAACGTATTCAGTGTTGAACTGCTTGAATTCATTCAAGGCCAGGACATAGGCCGTGCTGATATTGTTTCAGAGGCTCCTGGAAATTACATATGTTGTACTGCCCTAACTGTGTGAGATGCAAACCTCGCATGCCAATGTTCATTGGCTCGTTTAGTTACATTCGAAGTTGACTGGTCTCTCGAAGCGATCCCCAATTCGTCGGTCTGTTCTGACGTAACGTCTCCGTTCCCTCCTTCAGGAAACGAGGGATACATACATAACTGAGACGTTTTTCCAGTCTTACAAAAGGATAGTCAGCAGTGTTTGAAACTTGTTTGAAAACAGTCTTTTGTGATTGTGTTTGATGACGTTATTAAGGGTTGTTAAAAGTCTGATTGTTTTATTTGTATAATGCTTTTCACATTAAATACTGTTTCAAAGTAGTTTTACTGAAAATCACATTACTGTCTTAAATCCACAAGTGAGCAACTGCGGCAAGCAAACAAAAAAAACATAAAATGTTTTAAAGAATATCTGTTTACACAGTCTGTGTCTCACTTGCAGCTCAGCGTTCATCCTGGACCCTGTTTACTGCACATCTGCGTGTCCTTTTAAATGAGTCATTTTATACACATTCTCAGCTGTGGAGATTCAGCTGATGAGACGGAGGAGGATGAGGATGATGAGAATGATGAGGATGATGGTGATGGTGATGTTGCTTCTGGAACTTGTGTATATAAAAAATGAAACAATGAATTTCTAAAGGTGCTTTTTTCACACACAGAACTTGACATCATTTTCTAATGGTGAGGATACATGTTTACTGATGTCTATCACACATTCACTTCCCAGAATTCATGTTTGCTGACACACAGACAATTAGAAAAATTGCAAGCTGTTAGTTTGAGTTAATTCATGTTTGCTGACACAGACACTTTGTGAGCTGTTAGTTTGAGTTTCCAGAACTGAAGCCTGTGGTTTCACACTGAATAATACAGTATAGCAGAGTGACTGATAAGCTGTTAAACTGCAGTTTAAAAAAATATAGTAATACATGTCCAATCTAACACACTAATGCTGCAATGCCAAACACTGTAGTAATACAAAATTAATTATTTCTTAATTGCATTATGATTAATATCACTGAGAAAATCATCCGTACCTGTAATGCTGATCAGGACTCGTGTGATGAAGATCTTGTGTCCTTGATCAGACTGAACTCCACACCAGTATTCTGAATCTTCTTCAGTCACATGACTGATGCTTCCCGTCAGGAGCTGCTGTTCTCTGTCATCATACAGCCGGATCTTTCCCTCATCCCTCCATCTTCTGCTCTCCTTCACAGACGTCTCTTTAGCACAGAGATCAGCTCCAGATCTCCAGCACAGAAACTTCACATCATGAATGTGGGATTGTGGGTATTTGCAGCTGATGTTCACAGATCCTCCTGCAGAAGCTGATAGACTGATGCTCTTCACACAACAATCCTCTGTTTAAGATCCAGATAAAGTGCAGCAATGTTTCAATCACCAGATATATTCATGGATTCTGTCAAATAATGCATAAATGACTAAAAAAGCATTAGTTGTGACACAGTAGTTGTCATATTTATTCAATGACAAACACAAACTTTAGTGAGACATAAACACACTAGGAGATAAAGAAAGTCAGTGTATTTGCCCTAGTTACTGATTATCTGGCATCCTTTAGGGGTCAAATCCAAACCACAGTATTTATATCAGTATCAGCATCGTGATGTTGTGGAGATCATCATGAGTTTGAGGGTCTCAGTTACTCGCCTGTTAAAACCTTCAGATTCACTTCAGTGTAGGAATCTATTTTTGCATATATATCAACTCCACAGTAGTACTTCCCAGAATCCCATCTTCTCAGATCTCTGATGGTCACAGTGAAGACTGCTGAACTTGTGTCGTCATACAGAGAGAATCTTCCAACATCAAACCATTTATCTTTAATATCAGTCTTGATTTGGTCTGTGCACTCTGACCACTGTCCTTTACAAAAATACTTTTTATTGTCTGTATATCCTTCATCATATTTGCATTTGATGGTGACTCCTCCTCCTGAATATCCTGTCACACTCATGGAGCTCACGACACCTACAACAAACCAGCATTAAATACAAAACGAATACATTCATAAGACAGAACAGAAATGAACTTTCAAATATCTCAGTAAATCTATTTTTCATGATTAACTCTGAGTTCAGATTCTTACCAGGAATCATCAGCAGAGTGAAAGTCCAGATGATCTTCATTCTTCTCTCTTATTAAATGTTCTTCTCTGTTGTTAGTAGATTCAGTCCTTCTGAAGCTCTCGATGTGTGTTCAGAAGAGTTTTGAGTGTTTCTTTCCTGGTTACATGTTTAACATGAAGAGCTGAATGTGTCATGTGAATGTGTGTGTGTGTGTGTGGGGGGGGGGGGGGGGGGGGGGGGAGAAACCGGGAAGTGAAACTAATGCTTCACACATGGTTAATGAACACACAGAGGCAGAACACTCTGTCACTAGGTCGTGGCAGCACATCACCCCAATCCTCACTCAGCTTCACTGCATCATATTCAGTTTAAAGATACTGATAGTGAAAGTAGATGAAAAATAGATAAAGGCCAGTAAAATTCCCCAAACAAGCCCGTGGCGACCAAGTAAAAACACAGCTGATTGATTGACACAGCATATATTAATTAATTGTCAATTATCCTTCATTTATCATTTTTATATTTAATTTAATTTGTTGTCATTTACTAAGAAATTTAAAGAAAGGCTGAAAGTGTGATTAAGTCCTCCATAAAAATAAAGCTCAGCTGAGTTTTACTGAGAACGTCTTGGTTACGAATATAACCCTCGTTCCCTGAGTAGGGAACGGAGACGTTACGTCGTGACGACGAATGGGGTTTCGCTTAGAAAGCCTCTCACCTTCGAGAATACAAAACGAGCCAATGGCAAGAAAATGCCATGGGTCTGCGGAATTTGCATGGCGTAACTCCGCCCCACCTCATGGGTATATAAGGAAGTACGCTGGCAACATGCAGATATGTTTTTGCTTCAGAGCCAAGTGTTTCACTTCACTGCACAAGCCATCCTGAGATCATCGACTTATCTCTACTCTTTGAGACGAGTTTTCCTCTCACAAAAGAGCTAGCGCGTGGCACGTTTTTCTAAAGATGTCTCGCCCGTGCACTCAACTGGTTTCGGATTCTGATGGGCACAATCGCTGTCTTGCATGTTTGGGCATTTCCATGTTTGGGCATTTTGGGCAAGGACGTTTCCTCCTCGGCCCACACCCCCCTCTCCAGCGTTGCACAGTTCTTTGGAGCTTGGCTTCCCACCCTGTCCCGCTGGACGAAACTAGTCACATTGTCACATTGTCACCTGTCACATTGCTAAACTAGTGTTAGGAGTTATCACATTTCAGTGAACTTAAAAAAATCATAGTACTAATTAGCTAGATTAATATTAGTAGTCGTGGTTAACATATACTAATAGTATGAATATAGTATAACATACACAGAAAATATACACCTTTTAATAAATAAAATGAACATAAAAGAATAATTGATTGAATAAACACATCAACTTCATTTGCTTTGATACAAACATAAATGAATTAATGTCATGATGTCAGAATTCAATAAAAAAAGTATACAGGAATACTTCACAAGTATATTCACAAGTATTATACAAGATCTTTTTCAGAACCAAAATGTTCATGTTTTATTACATCAGTGGGGAGTCAATTTTCTGAAATAAACATTATTAGAGCAAAAGCTAAAGTTATGCTTTTTTGTGCATTTCAGCTTTCGATAATCCATGAATATCACATTTGCAAACAATTTCACAACCAATTTATCAGGCCGTTAAAATGAGAGCCGACACTAAAACAGTAGTTGCTGTATTAATTACGATCAAGAAACACCGGCACTACAACCAAAACTAACGTCAACAGAGATGTAAGTGGAAAGAATATCAGATATTACCGTCTGCCACCACAGCCACAAAACAATTAAAAAGGAAAACAGCAAAGCAACATAATTCCCTGCATTCCCAGTTCAACTGCAAGCTTTATAAAGCAACATGTAGATGACAGCTTAATTTAATATCCGTTTTAATGAAATCAATAGTTGTATTTTAAAGTCACCACGATGGTGGTTAGCATTTGCTTTAGTTGGACTCTTGACCCTTGACTCTTTAATGTAAACTTTTCTTTGGTTGCTATACTTGTGTGTTTCTAAAGCACAATTGTTGTAGTTAAGAAAGCCATGAGATCAGATGATGTTGGTTGTTTATTGATGATGTCATTATGTAATTACGTCATTATGTAATTTCCTTAATCCCTGATATTATGCAGTATCTAATGCTTTGATTATATAGGACTTGTGTTTTTAATATTGTTTTATTCATAACAGAAGTCATTTGATTTTATAGTATATCTAGCAGTGTTGTTTATCAAATACCTATTATTTAAAATAGGTTTTAAAAAAAATACTTGGTGCACAAAAACTTGAATCTATGGCATTACTTAGACAAACACAGACATCAAGAAACAGCATATGAATCTCAACAATGGTGACAATCAAACAAAGTATCCAGAAAATCCAGCTGCATAATGCATACGTCACGTTGTACAGTATGTTTAGACGGAGGTGCCAGAACTGAATTGATAGAATGCACTGTAGAATTACAGCACATATATATATATATATATATATATATATATATATATACATACATACATATATATATATATACCTTGAATTATCCAGCCAAAATAGGTATTTTTTCAGAATATGTTGGTCACGTTGCTCTTTTAACCTTTTTATTTTCCGTTTTTTGTACTCCACTATTGAACTTTCTTTCGGACATCAGTGATGTAAATTAAAATTATTGTGATGATTTGATCAGCAGCTGATTGAACAGATTGACCCAAATTTCACATCTATTTAATCTGAGAGTCACTGGTGGCTTTCTCAACTGTAGTGTAAACGCAGTTAGAAGAAACAGAGGGGCTTGTGGGTAATTGGGCAGTGTGTAATGCTTTAACCAGAGGGGCTGGATAGCTTGCCTGAATGGTAGTAGCCAAGTGTAAGACTAGACTCACGTATCTGATATTCCACAGTGTTTATTTATTATCAGCGTCGTCGATCCCACGCACACATGGGCAGTTTGCAAAACACTCCACTAACAACTGCGTTACTGAATACAAATAAAACCGGGTAAGAGCAACATACATATAAAACAGGCTTTACACGCACACATGTGATGTTCACAGCTCGCGCTCCTCATCCCGACTGTCCACTCATCAGTGAGGGAGTAACAGAGTGTGTTCCGCCTTAAAGGAACAGTACCTAATTCTACCTGTTACAAGTGGCATAAACAGTGTTAGATGAATCAGAGGGGTTTGTGGGTAATTGAGCAGTGGCATAAACAGTGTTAGATGAATCAGAGGGGTTTGTGGGTAATTGAGCAGTGGCATAAACAGTGTTAGAGGAATCAGAGGGGTTTGTGGGTAATTGGGCAGAGGCATAAAAAGTGTCAGAAGAATCAGAGGGGTTTGTGGGTAATTGAGCAGTGGCATAAACAGTGTTAGAAGAATCAGAGGGGTTTGTGGGTAATTGGGCAGTGGCATAAAAAGTGTCAGAAGAATCAGAGGGGTTTGTGGGTAATTGTTTGTGAGTGTCTTTAATCTC
Source organism: Squalius cephalus (assembly GCF_949319135.1). Lineage (NCBI taxonomy): Eukaryota > Metazoa > Chordata > Actinopteri > Cypriniformes > Leuciscidae > Squalius > Squalius cephalus. Next base: position 7,573,974 of record NC_137123.1, read on the forward strand.
CTCATAATCACAACCAGTGTGAGAAACCTGAGGAGAGACAGAGAAATTGTTTACAGCTCTGAAGATTGCAAGGATGGAAGGCATTAGACATTTAGTTAAACATTTTATACAGTAACTGGACTCACAACTTCATGTTTCCCTGGTCCAGTCTGAGACGACGAATCACCACCTGCCAAAAATAAGTGTCCTAAATTAATGACATTAGTGTATATCACATTTCAACAACTGTGCCTTGAATAAATATTTTCACACATCATCAAATATCTCTTTTACTCATGTCTCGTTGCAGCCTGTAGGTGGCGACGGAAAGTGGGAAAACAGATCAATAAATCTATGAATCTGTTTTAATCTCAGTATAAATAAAGAGTTTCTGCTTCTAAATAAGTTAAGAATGAGTTTTACCTTGAGACTGATACTTCTTACAGAGAAACAGTAATGAGAGTCCAGCGATGATCAGAACCAGAAGAACCAGAACCAGAGGAACAATCAGAGAAGAGCCTGAAAACACAGGAGAAATCATCTGAGAATATGATCAATATCAGATCAGATAATTGACGTTTGGAGTAGGATTGACCAGATCATGATACTGGATTTCAGGGATGCCACGTCTGTGTTACAAAAAAAGCCCAATGACCAGTCAGAAATAGCCCAGAAAGTATCCCAATGACCATATCCCAAAAATCAAAACACAAAATATACAATTCCCATACCTAAAGCACATGTTTTACAGTCAGTCTTATTGAGCTGAAAACCATATCGTAGTGATTATAAACACATCTCAAAGGCTCCCTACCAGTGGCCCTCCTTCACAAAACTTAAAAAGGGACCTAGTATGCAAAATTTACTTTTATAAGGTGTTGAACACAGATGTGTGTCCACAGTGTGTGTAAACAACCATCGTGAAAATCCACTCACTCATTTTTTTAATAATCCCCATAAATCATAAACAGTCTCTCCAGACAAGCAATTCCAGATTTCCCCCTACTCTTACAAGAGTCTCTATAGACTCACATCTGAGCCTCTGAGGACACCGTGGTTTGCTGTTTCCTTGATAGGCTACAAAGCACCAAAATGCAGATTCAACTCAGTATGCTAACTAGAATAATTGGGTTATTATTATTATTATTATTATTATTATTTACATATTAACTATTTAAAATGTATTAAATGTAATATTATTGTTTATTTTAGAGTTGAAAAAAAGCTTATTTGTATGTTTAATAATATATTTCAGCCTCCTCACAAGCTTCACCCACTGATCACATGTTTGTATCTCAGCACAAGATCACCTGCTGATGTGTTTAGAGACGCCAGTGATGTAGAAGTTCTGGACACACCTGTGAACGATGAAGCTTTGACTGATGAGGAGGAAGAAGCAGATGATGATGATGATGATGATGATGATGATGATGATAATGATGGACGTGGTGATGTTGGTGATGATGTTGATGATGGTGATGAAGATGGTGTTGTTTTTTCTGGAAAATTTGTATATAAAACAATAAAACAATGAATTTCTAAAGGATGTTTTTTTCACACACAGAACTTGACATCTCTTTTCTCATGATTCATGTCACTGATGTCATTCACACACTCATTACCCAGAATTCATGTTTGCTGACACATACACAGAATCGTGAGCTGTTAGTTTGAGTTTCCAGAACTGAAGCCTGTGGTTTCACACTGAATAATACAGTACAGCAGAGTTAATGATGAGCACTGTTAAACTGGAGTTAACTATAGTAAAAGTGTGGTAAAAGGACTAGTTTAGTCCTTTTACCACTGACTAGGACTAGAAAGTGTAGTTTCTCATTGTTCAGAACAGAATCATTGTTTTACACAAAGCTGCACTTTTACCTTCATAAACTACAAACATATAAACTGTAGTTTGTTTTTATACTTCCTCTTTTTAACTGTTTGTGGTTTTGCTTTGTTGAACAGAAAGAACACCCAAATTAAAAATAATCCTGTGGTTAAACCTGCTTAAACAGAATCAGCTGCAAACATGACACATGACACACAGTGATCTGCATCTGTACCTGTAATGCTGATCAGGACTCGTGTGATGAAGATCTTGTGTCCTTGATCAGACTGAACTCCACACCAGTATTCTGAATCTTCTTCAGTCACATGACTGATGCTTCCCGTCAGGAGCTGCTGTTCTCTGTCATCATACAGCCGGATCTTTCCCTCATCCCTCCATCTTCTGCTCTCCTTCACAGACGTCTCTTTAGCACAGAGATCAGCTCCAGATCTCCAGCACAGAAACTTCACATCACGAATGTGGGATTGTGGGTATTTGCAGTTGATGTTCACAGATCCTCCTGCAGAAGCTGATAGACTGATGCTCTTCACACAACAATCCTCTGTTTAAGATCCAGATAAAGTGCAGCAATGTTACAATCACCAGATATATTCATGGATTCTGTCAAATAATGCATAAATGACTGAAAGCAGCTCACCCTTCTTAATGTCCAGATTAAACTCAGAGAAGAAACTGTAATCTTCAGAAACTTTGACTATAATCTTATATTCTCCAGAATCGTTCTCATTCAGATCTCTGATAAACAGAAGTAAGAGTCCTGCAGATCTGTCATCATGAACGGAGAATCGTCTGTCATGTTTCCATTCTGCTCTTCTGTTAGTGTTTATTACAGTAAAACACTGATCTGCAGTTTTACAGACGACTATCACAGGATTCTCTTCTTGAATCTCATATTTGTAGTTTATAATGACGTTTCCTCCTGGATATCCTCTCACTGTCCTGAATTGATGACCTGTTAAAGTCAAACCCAGATAGTTTTTCATTTTGTTCTCAATATAAACACATTTTTGCTCACTTTGCTGCAACATTTATCAATGCCGGTCAAGATTATGAGTGTAAATCGTACATCGGGAGACAAAAAGGTTGTTAATGGTGTTTGTACTCAGACAGAAACAGTGTCAGCCCAGATCCGGCCCACAACTGGGCTGTGTATAATCCACACATACCAAATGCTGGCCGGATCTGGGCCGACACTACAGTATGTTACTGTCTGGCTAATGAGTTTCACGTGTGAACAGCAGTCAATACAATCAGTATAGTGATGTTGTGGAGATCATCATGAGTTTGAGGGTCTCAGTTACTCACCTGTTAAAACCTCCAGATTCACTTCAGTGTAGGGATCTTTAAATGCATATATATCAACTGCACAGTAGTACGTGTCTGAATCCTCTTCTCTCAGATCTCTGATGGTCACAGTGAAGACTGATGAACTTCTGTCGTCATACAGAGAGAATCTTCCAGCATCAAACCATTTATCTTTAATATCAGTCTTGATGAGGTCAGAACACCATCCATTCTGTAGTACATCTTGATTTTTTCTACAAAAATACTTTGCATTGTCTGTATATCCTTCATCATATCTGCATGTGATCGTGACTCCTCCTCCTGAATATCCTGTCACACTGATGGAGCTCACGACACCTACAACAAACCAGCATCTTCATTCAACACTTTAATACACACTGAAGTGAGATTCATTTTAAAGTGTTTTAAAGGAAATGTCACCATATTAGTTAAAGATTAAGACTTTTATTCATTATTTAATCTCTGTTCTTCTGTGATGTGAACTTGAGTTCAGATTCTTACCAGGAATCATCATCAGAGTGAAAGTCCAGATGATCTTCATTCTTCTCTCTTATTAAATGATCTTCTCTGTTGTTAGTAGATTCAGTTCTTCGGAAGCTCTCGATGTGTGTTCAGAAGAGTTTTGAGTGTTTCTTTCCTGGTTACATGTTTAACATGAAGAGCTGAATGTGACAGAGACGCCCACTTCCCCTGAGAGAGAGAGAGAGAGAGAGAGAGAGAGAGACAGAGATTGAGAGAGATAGAGAGAGAGAGAGAGAGAGAGAGAGAGAGAGAGAGAGAGAGAGAGAGAGAGAGAGACACAGATTGATTGAAAAAAATCATTTAATTCATACTTTAACATTCAATTCAACATTATTACATTAATCCTACACACACTTTGTAATTTTAAAAAGATAAAACCATCTCTCCATCATCATCAACATCACAAAGAACATTTGCAACAGACCATTTTTCAGCAAAAGACTGTACATTGTTTGTCAATTTATAATAAGCATATTCAATTCTAAGGCGAGCTGCTAATAATCCTAAAAACACCCCAATTGCTTCTTTTGACCCTTCTTTCTGAATCATATGTTTCCTTGAAAGCCATATGGAAAGTTTAGCCACTCCAAACACATAATTCATCAAAACATGTGTTTGTTTTTTCTTTACCGAATACCTTGGTCCAAAAATAAACAAATGAAAAGAAAAAGATTCTCCCCAACTCAAACACCACTGCTCTAATAAATGAAACAACTCTCCTAACCTACAACATCCACAAAACAAATGAACCAAAGTTTCATCGTGGGTGCAAAAGGGACATTCCACCCCTTGACTGGGATCTAGATGTGCCACATGTTTGTTGGTGGCTATGGCCCCATGTATTATCCTCCATTGGAGATCTCCTGTTCGTTTATCGACTGGTAACTTATACAGAGATCTCCAACAGCCTGTCACAGACTGATCTGGCCCAAAAAAATCAAACCACCTTGATGGTTTCATTACCTCCAAAGATCTCATATGGAGCATTTTCACACACAGAATATACATTCTTTCCTTGCCCAGCTCCTCAAATGACCCCAGCTGTACATTTGAAAAAGACAGAAAACTATTCTCTATGCCAAGCCCCTCTTCCACTGTTAGAGCTACATCAAGGTTGGGGAAACCATATTCACACCCATCCTCCCACTGACCCAACACATCACTATCACTGGCAAAAGCTTTCAGTGACTGTGGCAATGACTCACAGACCTCGTCCACTATTTTTTTAATCAATCTCTCAGATCTTATATTGGCCAACTGACCCAGTTCTAAAGAGATGACCTAGCTTTGTGCATCCTGCCTCTCTCAGTGCTAAACGTAGACTGGCAGACTTTAATGACTTTACGCAAATAAAATCATTAAAAAAAAGAGGCTCTTCAAAGAGCCACATTCCAGGCATCGCAGTTAAATCTCTTGAGAACTTCAAAATCTGCCAAGCATGTAAAACTGATTCATAGAAAGATGTTAAATCTCCAAAATCTACTTCTTCAGTTTTTATCAGAAAAAATTGCTTACTGTATCCCAACCTCCCTGCCTTCTGTAGAAGCAACTTTGCAGTTCCATGCCACCTCAACCCATTCCCATATAAATATCTCTGTGCTGACTTTAATCTAAAGGTCGCGATCCGTGAAGATAAGTCAACAAGTCCCTGACCCCCCTCACAAAGAGGAAGATAAAGGGCTGCAGCTCTGACCCAATGACAGCCTGACCAAAAAAAATCTACAATTTTCCTCTGTAAGCTTTCAATCAGTGCTTTAGGTGGATTTAACACCATGAATTTATGCCATAACATGGATGCAATCAAGTTATTTGTTACTAAAACACGTCCTCTGTATGACATCTGTGGCAGTAACCACTTCCACCTGGACATTTTTGCACACACCTTCTCCATTATTCCCTCCCAGTTCTTTTCTTGATATTGCTGTGTGCCAAAAAAAATACCCAACACTTTTAATCCATTTTTCCCCCACTTTAAACCTCCAGGTAAACAAGGTAGTTTTTCATCTTCCCACTTTCCCACTTGTAAAGCTTCACTTTTATCCCAGTTGACTTTTGACGAGGAAGCCTTCTCATAACACTCCAAAGCTTTTACTATTGTACATATATCATCATCATTTTTTATAAATATATTAATGTCATCAGCATATGCTGACACCACTAAAGGGGAGTCGAACTCACAGTTTGGTAACCTCAGTCCATTCAAGTTATTCCTTAACAAACATAAAAGGGGTTCAATAGCCAGTGAATACAGTTGTCCTGAAATAGGACAACCTTGCCTTATTCCTCTTTCCACTGGTATTGGTCTACTAAGTCCCCTCCCCACTTTGACCATACATGATGCTCCGTTATAAAGGAGACTTATCCAGCCTATAAATCTCTCTCCGAAACCAAAAGCTTTTAAAACAGAAAACAAAAACCTGTGATCAATCCTGTCAAAAGCTTTCTCTTGATCCAGGGATAAAAGTCCAACATTTTGATCATACACCTTGCACACATCCAATACATCTCTTATTAAAAATAAATTGTCCATTATAGTCCGATCTGGGATACAATAGGTCTGATCCATATGCACAAGTAAGCCAATATAAGGCTTCAGCCTATTGGACAGAGCTCTAGAAAGTACTTTGTATTCAGTACACAAAAGCGCAACAGGCCTCCAGTTCTTTAGGTGAGATAAATCTCCTTTTTTAGGAAGTAATGTTAAAACGGCTCTTCTACAAGATGTTGGAAGCAAGCTTTGTTCGAAAGAGCTCATCAGGACCTCATGAACATCAGATCCTATAGTCCCCCAGAAGTGCTGAAAAAAGTCTATGCTGAGTCCGTCTATTCCCGGTGAGCGCCCTGAGGTCAGCTGATTAACAGCTATGGTAAGTTCCTCCAAGCTTATTCCTTTATCCAGCTCAGTTTGTTCAGTTCTACTAAGCTTAGGCAGACCTTCTAAGAGTTCATGTACACATTCTTCATCACAATGCTCTTTGCCATACAACTCTGTATAAAACACAGTGGCGCATCTTCTCATTTCACCTCCATCTGTTGTTACATGCCCATCTGGACATCTCAGACATGTCATACGCTGATCTTTCACACTGCTTTTTTCCAAATCAAAGAAAAAAGTGCTTGAGGCATCCATGTCTTTTAATTGAATGTATCTTGACCTCACAAGGGCCCCTTTAACTTTCTCTTGCAGCAAGGAACTCAGCTCCACTCTTTTAGCTTTCAACGTGTCATTGCTTTCAGCCTCCCCACCATTTAAAAGGCCATTTTCGATCTTTCTTATGGTCTCCTCAACCTCCTTTATGGCCTGTTTTAACACAACAGAAGAAAAAGAAGTATATTGTTGACAAAAAATTCGAATTTGGGCCTTTCCAACTTCCCACCACTTATTTAAAGACTCAAAAGAATTTTTCTTTTCTTTCCACTTCTGCCAAAGAATTTTAAAATTCCTACAAAAAGTTTCATCTTGAAGCAATTTATTATTAAAAAGCCATTGAGATCTACTAAGCTCTTGTTTAAAAAAAAAAAGTTACAGTAATAAGGTGATGATCAGAAAACCCAACTGGTCTAATTACGCTATCGGTTAATTTTGATCGAAGTCCTTGTGACAAATAAAATCTATCCAACCTTGCTGCACTCACTCTTCCCTCTGAGATTTTGACCCATGTATATTGCCTTTCATTGGGAAACTTAATTCTCCATGCATCTATTAGGTCAAACTGAACCAATAAACTTTTTAAATTCCTGCTAGACTGTAAATGTGGCTCCTCACTAAGCCTATCATTATTAAAATCAACAGTACAGTTCCAATCCCCACCTAGAATTAGATAGTCAAAATCATTTAACTCAAGGGCTTTCTTTATATTATTAAAAAAATCTATTCTTTCAGTCCCAATATTAGGGGCATAAATATTAATAAAACAATAGATTGAACCCTCTATGTTGGCTCTAACCATTTGACCTCGACCTCTAACTAAATCACAGGAACTTAAAACATGAATTTTTGAGTTACTAGAAAAAAGTATTGCTACCCCTCCACTCACATTACTCCCATGATTTAGAAAAATTTGACCACCCCAAGACAATCCACAATCAACTTCATCTTTCGTTATACTATGGGTTTCTTGTAAAAAGATTACGTCTAATTTATTTATTTTTTGTACCTCCTTAACCATTTCTCGCTTCTGTCTATCTCTCCCACCATTTATGTTTAAAGAGCCCACTCTTAAACTCCCCATAGAAAAAAATAAAAAGAGGGACAGACAGAGAAAAAAAACTATGCAAAAAGTGCAACATGAACAAGGCTGCATCACTTACTTTTTACTAGAGCTTTTTTACCTTTTCTAGTTTTGTTTGACTTCGAAAACTTTTTAAGTCCCGTGACATGTTTCCTCAACCTATAACGTTTCCGTTCATCCAACAACTCAAAACCAACCATCTTTTGTAATATTGCCACAGACCTTATGGATTTTTCTGTGTCATCAAAATGCTCATCAACCTTGACTGACTGTCCAAACGTTTTATCCAGGAAATTATTAATTTCCTCCAAGGAGTACAAATCTTTCGCTCTACTTGACCCATCAAATCCTTCGCCCTCTGTCTCCTCCTGTTCCATCTCTTCTGCATCACTTTCCACCTGACTCCCAACGTTCAACAAAGATGCAGCAAGAGCAATCTCTTCAATAGGCACACTTTCACCCGTGGCTTCAATTTCACTGACTTGTTCCCCTGTAATTTCTCCATTTTTTGAAATTACCACAGCGCTCTTACCAGAAATTGATTGCTCCAAAGATACATCATCTCCCTTATCATCTCGATTTGCCTCAATATTCTCATTAATTACACTATGCATTCGATCTCCCTGAGCAGTAGACATACTACTAGTAGAGGGTAAAACAACTTGCTGATCAACTTCATGCGTTTGTTCAATATTATTATCTGCGCGTTCAGCTTGTACTCTATGCGGACAAGCAAGACGCTTATGTCCCACATCTAGGGCTGTGCGATATATATCGTGAGATTGTTATGCGCATCTCATCAGTAAAGCCGGTTCCTTGATTAGTAGTAAATCACCATCACCTGCTTTCAGATGAAGCGGCATTTAGGGCTGAGGAGATAATTAAGTGATTAATTTAGTGATGATTGAGCATTATTGAAGACACCTGATGTTAACAAGCAGAATCACTGAAGGACAAAATCACAAATTGTAAGTTACCATTAAGGTGATGGGTGTTTGCTTTAGTTGGGCTCTAGACCATTATATGTTTACTTTAATATTTACTGTTGTTTGTCTGCTGTTATTGATTTATAACAGTTAAATGAACAAAGTAAAATGTTATCTATCTTATAGTGTGGGTTATGTTTTGACATAATCATGCTGTGATCTGAAAAAGGAAACTTATTGAGATAGTTTGGTTTAACTTGTTAGCTGCAGTTTAATGATTCTACAGCCTATGATTATCAGTACTTTACTTATAATTCTAAATATTTAATAAACATTGTTCTGATCAAAAGACATTCAGATAAATTCGTTTAAAACACAGACATCAATAATCAGCCTGTGAATCTCAACAATGATGACAATAATAAAGCATGTTGCAGTGGCTGCCACCAATCACAACTCATTAATGGCTCCCATCATGCATTGCGGTATGAATAAATTATGATCTGAATTGTCTATGTAATTTACTTTTCCTAATTGAATATTCTGCTCCTCACCATTGTTGAGATGCATAGACTGAATCTTGACATCTGTGTGTGCCTAAAAGAACTAATTTTTTTTTTTTAAGCAACTTTTAAGAAATCCTTTATATTATATCAAAAATTCTGGGCATTTATGCAGATTCACTAACCAACAACATAAATCGAAGTCAGAAAGAAGGATTTTAATGAGTTCAGTGATCAAGTTCAAATGATGATTGTCATAATATAACCAACACCATCAGACCACTTTTTTTTTCTTTGTTTATCTGTCAGTTATAACTCAGATACAGCAGCCAAATAAAATCTAAAGTACACATATAATGGTCTAGAGCCCAACTAAAGCAAACACCCATCACCTTAATGGTAACTTACAATTTGCGATTTTCTCCTTCAGTGATTCTGCTTGTTAACATCAGGAGTCTTCAATAATGTTCAATCATCACTAAATTAATCACTTAATTATCTCATTAACTTAAACACTCTTGAGTGTGGACTCATACACTCCCAGGAGTGTTAACCCCTTGCTCATCACCCCCAATTTTGGCAAGTGCTGCATACATGAAATGCCCAAAATAAAAAGGTTACTGCTCATAAGTAATTCTGAATAGAAACATAACACACATACATTTAGAAAGCCAACCCTTGAGAGTTTATAGTTCAAGACTCAAAATTAACCAGACTGTTATTAATATTGAGATATATAAGCTCAAACATATTTTGAACTAAAATAATCTGGGATCACCAGTGATCCCTGTCAGGTAAGGGGTTAATTTAAAACTGGAGTTGTTGCTGTGTACAAAGAGCCGTAGTTAACTGACAAGCTGAGCCATATCGCATTAATTATTACTGGCGATACGTCCGCGATATTAATGCGATATGGCTCAGCTTGTCAGTTAATTACGGATCTTTGTAGTAAATGCCGCTCCATCTGAAAGCAGGTGATGGTAATTTACTACTAATCAAGGAACCGGCTTTACTGACGAGATGCGCATAACAATCTCACGATATATATCGCACAGCCCTACCCACATCACCACATTCAAAGCATTTCATGCTCCCTGAATTTGCATACACAGTATAATAACCTCCTCCATACTTTATCTTAAAAGATACATCCAGAGACTGTGTTGGAGAATCTAGGAACATGAACACTTGCCTACGAAGTGAGATAACATGTTTTAAACGCGCATCTTTACACCCTAGCGTCACCGTCCTTAAACCGCTTGCAAATTTTCCAAACCTACGCAATTCTTGCTCAATCAGCTCGTTCGGAATGAAAGGCGGTACACCTGAGACAACTACTCTAGTCGACGGCACTGATAACGGCGAAACTTGAACAAATAAATCATTGATAAATACCCCGCTTTCAATCAAATTATGAACCAAGCGTTCGTCTTTCAAAAAAACAACTGCAGCTTTGTTCATTCGAGACGCGTGAGATATATTATCAAAACCAACCTGTTCGCCAACTGCAAGCAGAGCCTCTTCCATCGTAACACCGGGATCAGTGACAAACCGAACCCCGTGTCCAATGTCCAATTTGCAATTTTGCATTTACCTTTTATAGCACAAAGAACTACAAAAAAAAAAAAACTTTCTACATTAGCAGAAGAGAAAAAAAATATTTTCCCATCAATAACAGAGCACAGAGCCTCATTCTTACACCATTTCATTTCAAATGTGATAACGTCATCCATGGAACTATAAAAACGAATATCAATGAGTATTCTGGATTTAACTGTGGATAAAAACAGAATATTAAAATCTTGATCTGCACCCATTTCTATCTTGTTTTTTCTACTTGTAGCAGGATATGCAGCTGTCTGGCTCATACTTCCCTAATGCCGAGTTCAGACTGCACGATTTTAGCCCCGATTTTGGCTCGCCGACAGGTTTTGAGAAATCGCCGACAAAAGCCCGAAATCACAGGCAAATCGGTGCTCGTTCACGCGAGTGACAATCACGCAGTGTGAATGAGCAAAGACGCGATCTGAGAGAATCGCCAACGAGTCGCCGACGAGTCACCCATGAGACATTTGGCATGCTAAATATCTGCTAAATATCTGGACCTGTCGGCGATTCAAAATCCTGCTGTGTGAAAAGTGTTCTGACTGAGAACTACATCGGCGATGACCGACAGCCAATGAGAGAGCAAGATACAGAGCAGCGGGGAGTTATAGGCCACAATATCAGTATTTTAATAGATATATTTACAATTATATCAAACAGAAACAAAGCACAAACATTTGCTTGACCAGCAGCAACAGCAGCACATTGCAAAATTATTTATTTACCCCCAACTCTCTTTGCAGAACACACAGTCCTTGCTCCCCTCGTCTTCCCAGACATTTCCTCATGCATAATATGGTTTTCTTTTTCTACTTTTCGCTGCAAATCAGTGCACAGATCATTTGGATTGCAAGCTTCTTGCAGGCTATCATTTTTAATAACAATTTCAGTCTCGCGCGAGAACTGCGGTCTTACGCACGCTGGATTTTGCGTTATTTCCTTATCACTTCTCGAGTGTGTTTGGTTGCGAAACGTAGTTTGCGGACCAGACAGAAGTTGTCGGCGATTCTTTCTTTTGTAAAGTCATGCAGTGTGAAACCTCCTGTCGCCGATGCATCGTGCAGTGTGAACACACCAGCAACTGAATGTTACCCCAGATAGTCACGCAGTGTGAACAGAACAGTGACCCGACTACTTTGAAAATCGTGCAGTCTGAACTCGGCTTTAGTGACACTTATTTGCTGCAGCTGTGAGTGGTTCTGGGCAGTTAACGCTGAGCCAATCGCGAGGGCTAAACCCCTTTATAAACCAGGACTTTTCTTTTGACAAGTGTTGTCACCGGTACGTGACTTGTTGTCTTGTTTCCCTGCCCAGCGACCTGACGTCTGCCTTGGTTATCTGTTTTACTGTAGCGTCGCAGGTATGGTTAGCTTCGTTTCTCTTTCCACTCGTTGACTTCATAACGTGGGCTTAAGCCTGGAACACACCAAGCCGACGGTCGGCCGTCGGGCAGTTTCCGTGCGTCGGCCGACTAAATCTTCTCAGTGTGTTCCACACCGTCGGCTGAAATTGGTCCTCGTCGGCTTTGTAACGGCCGATTCGACATGTTGAATCGGCGTCGGGCCGTCGGCGAAAGAGGGAACTCTGATTGGCTGTTCAGCTTAGTGAACGAGTCAGCTGAGTGAATAATAGCAAAACAGCGAGCAAAGAAGTCAAAACGGTCCAGATAGACGCTGTTATAATGTTACGTCATCTTACCTGAGTGTTCCTTGGCGAATATTTCAATATTAACACGAGAGGAGTGGAATAAAGAAAGTGTTTAGCAGGATTGATATTCAAAACGGTAAGCACGCACTGCTTTGTTTACGGTGTGTGTATCTGCAGCCGCAGCGTCGGTTTCCGTTTTTGAATGACGAATATAGACGAATATATCTTCAGAAATAGACAGTTGTCTCATTTACACGCAGGCGCAGAACGCGCATTCTAGCTAACAGTCGGCAGTAGTTCTCTCGGTGTGTTCAGGTGCCGCTTTTAACCCCGTCGCGAGGCAACAACACAGTCGGCTTTCATCAGCGCTAGTTCGTCGGCGTCGGCTTGGTGTGTTCCAGGCTTTATAGGGAATGTTTCGTGCTATAGAATCCCCGGTGCGGCAGCAGCTCTTTCACCAGCCTTTGCTTATGCTTTTAACGTTACGTGTTCACGGATTTTCGTTGTGCATGGCTGCCTTTCCACACGCGACCAAGAATGATCCTTCTTCCTGTCTTTGTTGTGAATCAGTGTTTGAGGGTAGAGTGTGTTTGATGGACTGACAACACTTTAATTGTTTTGTTTTGTGTATTTATTTCTTTGAACTCTTGTATGGAGGCCTTTTCTTGCTGCTGATACGCAAGAGGATTGGCCTAATTGTGATTTTTCTTTTGTTTGACCTTTTATGTGATTTGTCCAAGTTTAACTGTTTATTTTGATTTATTGTGTGATTGTGAGTCTCTGTTCATAGTGCTAACCCCAGTACCACCTTGGGCTTTAGAACGGGTGGCTTATTAAACATTGTTTATTGTAATTTTTGTGTGTATAACTTTGTTTAACTTCCACGTATCTGTCCTTTGTCCAGGTGCGGAGAACTGCCAGTGGGAGCAGTGTCCTCTGTGGTGGCGGGTCCCTTGGTGTGTGCTGTGGCTGCGTGTTCACCAAGTGTGGTCCTTTCTCTTGCGGTGTGTGAGTGTGAAATTTGACACGTGTGATTGGGGTGTTTTTCATGGATCCTCCTCTCTCGTGTGTGTGCATTGCGAATAGAGTATAGTGAGTGAAGTGAATAGTGTGTGTGTGTGTGTGTGTTCATTGAGTTTAAAAGTGAAATTTTTTTTTTTTTTTTTTGTACTGGACCACTGTCTCTGGCTATCCATCAACGAACTTGAGTGCCTTGGTTGAACAAAATAGTGAATTCTTTGGGTGAAAGTCCCATCGTGGCGTAGTCTGCAAACTGCCTGGGCCTAAGCCCTGTAATGTGTATTCTTTCTGCCACATACTCGTATAGATTGCCAGCTTTGCTTGACCTATAAGAAAATGTAAACACTGACAAATAAACCTATTTCTTCTAACATATTTAAAACCAATCATAAATACGTCTATAGAAAAAGATTCATTAAAACTATTAAATAATATAATAAACTAAACAACCTTTTCAGTCTAAAACAATCCATATAAGGAAGCCATAAGCCAGTAAGAGACTCAAAATGTCCTTCTCTTTGCACTTTGAACATGTTCCTCACTTTAAAAACATTCCGATTAAAAAATAGGCAATCCATTGAGGTTCAGTTTTGACAAGTCCATAAAGGAAAGATTTCTGTCCATTTTCAAATTTCCAAGATTTTGTAGTATTTTACACGCAGCTACTTTCCATCTTGAAATGATTGAACCATTAAGAAGTCTTTGCAACAACTGTAAATGAAAAGCTGCTGCTTTACTTTCAAGATGTGCCAATCCTTGTCCTCCTTCTTCTTTGGGTAAAAATAATGCACTCTGAGGAACCCAATGTAACTTGTCCCAGAAAAAATCGACTAAAATCGCTTGAATCTCTGCTAAGAGACGCAAAGGAGGATCAATGCAGGTTCAATTATGCCATAAAGAGGAAGCTACTAAGTTATTTATAACTAAAGTTCGACCTCTATATGACATATTTGGGATTAACCACTTCCATTTTTCGAGTCGACCTTTAACTTTTTCAAGAGTTCCTTCCCAATGTTTTTGCACAGTTGCTTCATCTCCTAAATATATATACTGTATATATATTTAAAGCCTCCTTTCTTCCATACTTAACCAGGAGGAAGGGACAAAGAACCATTTTTCCAATCTACTATTAGCAGTGCTTCACTTTTTTCCAAATTAATTTTAGCAGAGAGCAGTTTTTTAAATCGTCAAGTACACTCATTAAAAGCTGTACATCACTCTGTTGACTAACAAACACTAAAATATCATCAGCATATGCAGAGAGACTTTTTCTGAAATTAGGCAAATTAAAACCTTGTACATTTTTTCTCAATTGTTGTAACAGAGGTTCTATTGCTAGCGAATACAGCATCCCAGAGAGCGGGCATTCCTGCCTCACTCCTCTAAAAACTTTAAAAGGAGTGGATAAGCCACTATTAATTTTGAGTATGCTCTCGACATCACTGTACAAAACATTTATTTTATCTATAAAACTTGTATTAAAACCAAAAGCTTTTAACGTTTCCCATGAGTATGTGTGTCCAACTCTGAAGAGCCGCTATCAACATGCGGGAGACTCCCGGAACTTCCGGGAGACTTGGGATGTCTGGAATGTTTTTATGGCCAACCATCTCTCATTCACCCAGAAGCCTCTGTACAAGCTTTCTAGGAAAGCAGGCAGCAGACAAATACTAAATCAAATAAACAAAGAAATATCTCATTTAAAAAATTACAAATTTAGGAATAAAATCTCCTCTTGATCGACTACACACAACACTTCCTTACTTTACTCAGTCTGGAAACAGAGAAAACAATATAAAAGTTGTTAAGGCGTAGGCGTTTTAATTTTTACATCGCTTTTCACAGTAAATATTGTTTCAAAGCAGTTTTACAGAAAATCATGAGCTAATGTGTTAAGAGTTCAATCCACAAGAGAGCAACTGCAGCAAGCAGGAAAAAAGAGGAAACATATAATCTTCATAAAATGTTTAAAGAACATCTGTTCACACAGTCTGTGTCTTATTGAGTTCTCAGTGTTCATCCTGGACCCTGTTTACTGCATATCTGTCTGTCCTTTAAAATAATCATTTTATACACATTCTCAGCTGCGGAGATTCAACTGATGAGGAGGAGGAAGAGGAGGAGGATGATGAAGATGATGAGGATGAGGATGGTGGTGATGTTGTTTCTAAAACATCTGTATATAAAACAATAAAACAATGAATTTCTAAAGGATGTTTTTTTTTTTTTTTTTTTTTCACACACAGAACTCATCTCTTTTCTCATGATACGTGTTACTGATGTCATTCACACACTCATTACCCAGAATTCATGTTTGCTGACACACAGACACAGAATCGTGAGCTGTTAGTTTGAGTTTCCAGAACTGAAACCTGTGGTTTCACACTGAATAATACAGTATATCAGAGTGACTGATGAGCACTGTTAAACTGGAGTTAACTATAGTAAAAGTGTGGTAAAAGGACGCAGTTTCTCATTGTTCAGAACAGAATCATTGTTTTACACAAAGCTGCACTTTTACCTTCATAAACTACAAACATATAAACTGTAGTTTGTTTTTATACTTCCTCTTTTTAACTGTTTGTGGTTTTTCTTTGTTGAACAGAAAGAACATCTAACATTAATAATAAACCTGTGGTTAAACCTGCTTAAACAGAACCAGCTGCAAACATGACACATAACACACAGTGATCTGCATCTGTACCTGTAACATTGATCAGGACTCGTGTGATGAAGATCTTGTGTCCTTGATCAGACTGAACTCCACACCAGTATTCTGAATCTTCTTCAGTCACATGACTGATGCTTCCCGTCAGGAGCTGCTGTTCTCTGTCATCATACAGCCGGATCTTTCCCTCATCCCTCCATCTTCTGCTCTCCTTCACAGACGTCTCTTTAGCACAGAGATCAGCTCCAGATCTCCAGCACAGAAACTTCACATCACGAATGTGGGATTGTGGGTATTTGCAGTTGATGTTCACAGATCCTCCTGCAGAAGCTGATAGACTGATGCTCTTCACACAACAATCCTCTGTTTAAGATCCAGATAAAGTGCAG
This sequence comes from Squalius cephalus, assembly GCF_949319135.1. Classification (NCBI taxonomy): domain Eukaryota; kingdom Metazoa; phylum Chordata; class Actinopteri; order Cypriniformes; family Leuciscidae; genus Squalius; species Squalius cephalus. The sequence continues at coordinate 7,590,616 of NC_137123.1, forward strand.
CAATGTTACAATCACCAGATATATTCATGGATTCTGTCAAATAATGCATAAATGACTGAAAGCAGCTCACCCTTCTTAATGTCCAGATTAAACTCAGAGAAGAAACTGTAATCTTCAGAAACTTTGACTATAATCTTATATTCTCCAGAGTCGTTCTCATTCAGATCTCTGATAAACAGAAGTAAGAGTCCTGCAGATCTGTCATTATAAACGGAGAATCGTCTGTCATGTTTCCATTCTGCTGTTCTGTTAGTGTTTATTACAGTAAAACACTGATCTGCAGTTTTACAGACGCTTTTTAAATGATTTGTGTGTTTCATCCCATATTTGTAGTTTATAATGACGTTTCCTCCTGAATATCCTCTCACTGTCCTGATTTGATGACCTGTTGAACACAGTAGTGTTCATTTTTATTCAAAGATAAACACAAACATTAGTGAGACATACACACACACACTAGGGGACAAAAAAGGCAGTGTATTTAACCTAGTTACTGATTATCTGCCATATTTTAGGGATTAAATCAGTATTAGTATTAAATCACAGTATTTATATCAGTATTAGTATCGTGATGTTGTGGAGATCATCATGAGTTTGAGGGTCTCAGTTACTCACCTGTTAAAACCTCCAGATTCACTTCAGTGTATAAATCTTTTCCAACCCTTTCAGTTCCACAGTAGTACGTGTCAGAATCCTCTTCTCTCAGATCTCTGATGGTCACAGTGAAGACTTCTGATCTTGTGTCGTCATACAGAGAGAATCTTCCAGACCGAACCCATTTATCTTTAATATTAGTCTTGATTCTGTCTGTGCACTCTGACCATTCACCTTTACAAAAATACTTTATATAATCTGAATATCCTTTATCATATTTGCATTTGATCGTGACTCCTCCTCCTGAATATCCTGTCACACTCATGGAGCTCACGACACCTACAACAAACCAGGATTAAAACACTTTAATATACACAGAAATTAACTTTCCTCAACAGTCAATAAAACAACATGAACTGAAGAGGAATACTCTCCTATTCAATTCTGTGGTGTTTTTCATGATTTACTCTATTATTATTATATTTATTATTGGAACAGAACTTGAGTTCAGATTCTTACCAGGAATCATCATCAGAGTGAAAGTCCAGATGATCTTCATTCTTCTCTCTTATTAAATGATCTTCTCTGTTGTTAGTAGATTCAGTTCTTCTGAAGCTCTCGATGTGTGTTCTGAAGAGTTTTGAGTGTTTCCTTCCTGGTTACATGTTTAACATGAAGAGCTGAATGTGTCAGAGACACCCACTTCCCCTGTGAGAGAGAGAGAGAGATTGCACAGAGATATAAACTCAATACAACTCAATATAAAGTGTTATTTTACAGGTATTTTTCACAGAAAGTTTTATTATTTCAAAGGCTTAGTTTCACAGTTTATCAGAACCATAATGTTTAAAGTTTCAACTGACTTAAGCATTTAATAAAGTGTTTTTGATGAGGGGTTTGTTTCAGTGCAGTCGACAATAGGAGAGGTCAAGTGTAAGTAGGTCAAGTGCTGTCTCTCATTTCAAGAATTGACAGGATAAAGCCGGCGAACTTCTGTCTGTGTGTGTCTGGAACTACAACTGTTGTTATATTGGAGTGTGAGAAGTGCGAGTGTTTGTTTTGTTGAGAAAATTATTGAATAAGTTCAACAGTCGCACTGGTGCCGAAACCTGGGGAGGAGAAGAACGCAATCCCCGCCAAGTTCGCCATTAGCGGATTTGATTAAGTTGCTTGAGGGCCTCCGTCTGGAACATCACCAAGCACTCCTGGATCTGAGGGAAGATCAGGAGCATCGGTTCCAAGCCCTCATCCATGCGGAGCAAGAGGACTGCTAACGTCCCGGAGCCGGATGATCCGTGAGATTCGGGCCACAGAGTGTCCTCCACCCCCGCTCGCGTGCCTCTGACCAAAATAGGGCCACAAGATATTCCAGAGGCCTTAGTGGACCTCTTTGAGAAGAGTGCTGAGGCGTGTGAGTGGCCACTTGCCCACTGGTGGACCTCATCACTCTGCTCTTCGGAGAGGAACAGATATCAATGCAACTGCCGTCCCGAACCTCCTGGTTTACGGCGACCTGAAACGGGCCATCCTGCAGCGGGTCGACCGCACCCCTGAGCATCATCGCCAGCGGCTCCAATCCGTGGAGCGCAGTGAGAGCGGCCGGCCCTTCGTGATGGCCCAAGAGCTACGGGACACCTGGCGCACACGGTAAACAAAATTACTGTAAAATATACAGTAACCTAACTTACTGGCAATTTTGGTTGCCAGTAAACCTGTAAATTTACAAGAGTATAATCATCAACTACAATTATGCTGTTAAAACACCACACACCTTTAAAAACATCCAAACAAGAACAATTTACAGTTCTTTACCGTAATCTACATTACAGTATGTTACTGTGATAATACCCTGCACTGAATTAAAACCTGATTTAACTTCATTTTAGGAAACTGATTGTCTTAAATTAGTCAATGTAACATTTATACTGTGTTAGTAATGTGAGTATATTGTTACAATGTACATATTTCGTTTGAGTCCGCTTAAAAAAGAATGTTAATGCTAAAATTAATTAATGAGTTAACTAGAAACGTCAGTGAGAGACGGAGTGAAAAAAGCACAGGCAAGCCGGACAGTTTTCTCTCCTCGTAGTGAATCAGACGTCTACGAGATCAATGGTGGAGATCGCGGGATTCACAGTCATGTACAGTGTTGCTAATAAACTGGATGTAATTTAAGTTCTGTTGCTTTTATATGAAAATAAATATGATGAACAAGACACCCAAAGTACTGTTATTTATTTCCATTCGAAATACATGTTTATCAATCATTTTTACTTTAATACAGACACGTTTCTTAATATGTTTTTTAGAAATATGACAACAATCACAGATTGTGCTGTCAGAGAGTTTGGGAATAATCACACATAATATACACATAAAATCACAATATCAGAGTTTTAAAATCAAACATTTTAAAAGAGATCAATACATCACGGCTGTTTAAACCAATGAGCATTAAGCTGTGTCGTCAGCAAGTCGTTTCCCATCGAGCTTTTGATCAGCGCAGTTGGTAGAGAGAAACTGTGTTTTTTTGACATAGGTCAGCATGATATCAGAGCGAGTCGAACCACACTCGGACACATTTCTAACCGGCATGCATCTCGCGGTGATCAAGAATAGAGTTTAAATTAGCCTATACTGTCAATGAAACGAGCGTTTACTGCTATATAAAAACAGATTTGAGAGCATTAGTGGAACTGAAGATAAACACGAAACACACTTGATCGTTGTCATGCGGTGAATCCGGCCAATCATGGATCAGTTGTGTCGTCATCAGAGTCGCTCTGGAGAAACTGCCCTGGCTGAGTCCTTCGGCTGCTCTCGAATCGCTCTCGCGTGCTTTGACGGCATACGTCACAGACACAGTAACGTGGATTCGGAGCTTTCTCAAGTCAGACACAATTTCTAACCGGCATGCACTGCTTCAAGTCAGCCGGCGATCGGTCTGTGCTGCGCTGTATGTAGTCAAACAAGGTGAATGGTGAAACTTTTAATTGGGTTGATATAATCTCTCAAAATTTGTGAAAATATTTTGCAATTGATCATGATTGAGTCACACACAGACCTCAACATTCAGCATGCAAAACACAACAATGGTAACAATTATTATTAGTATTTTTAGTAACAGTACTCTTGTGTAAGTGCACTATATTATCTAAGCATTTGTTAGTAAAACATACTATTCCTATTTCACTTCACTTGTTTTTTAAAGGCAATCGGTTTGCATGCTTTTTTTTTTATTATTAAGACTAGATCTTACAGTGTATGAATCACCTGACAGAACTCTTTAAACAGGGACTAAAACTAACTTTTTGCCACACCTGTCTATGGCCGGTGACTTAAGAAAATGTAATGGCCATAAATATATTTTTTTTCTGGCCATGAAACTGTTTTTGCAAAAACAGGAATTAATGACATTAAAATTGTAGATACCAGTGAAATTTAACAATTCTCTATTCCTATGTCAATACCACAGCTAAAACTACAAGCCTAATATACATTTCAAACATTATGAAAGACAAGTAAACAGTCAGTAATAAAATAGAAGAACAAATAATCAAATTACAAGCAAAAGCATAAATAAATACAATAACAGATACAAATGAATTAAACAGTGCTTTACAGGTTGTTCAGGAAGATCTAACAGTAGTTTTCAGGTAGCCTACAGCAATTGAATTAAGGAAGCAAATGTAAAATAACACTGCATAGTCTTCACTATATAAATTAAACATCCTTATAATCCTTACTAAAGTTACAGAAGTTATTCAGTCAAGAGCAGGGAGTGATTTTCTCGTTGTCCTGTTGTTTGATTACCATTAAAAACACAGACAGCAGCAGCAATATGGCTGCTGTCACTTTAAGAGTGAATGCACAGATCTAATATACTGATACTGGCACAAGTAAATGTAAACAGTTGAGAAAGTCTAAGACATAATTGTGTGTGAATTTGTCCACTCAAGTGCAAAAAAGAGGTGAGTGTTAATTTTAGGCCCTGTCGTTAAGGTTCTATTTAAAGGTGCAGTGTATGATTTTTAGCGACATCTAGTGGTGAGGCTGCAAATTGCAGCAAAACAGAAGTTACGGTGGCCGACAGGAAAATATGACGTTGTTTGAGACAGCACAGAGTGGCCAGTTAACCAATGAGATTTCTTTACAAAGATAAATTAAGAAATTTTGTTTACTTTATTAAAACGATATGTTATTGCGAATATTATTGTTTTTGTTCATCATTGTGTCAGTGTTTTATTCGCTGACTTTAGCTAGCTTCTTTGCACAAAGAACAGCAATAGTGACGAAACGTGTTTGTCCGTTTAGGGCCACTGTAGAAACATGTCGATGTAAGCGGACCTGCGGTGTGTGTAGATAGACAAGGCTCATTCTAAGGTAATAAAAACATAACGGTTCATTATGTAAGGTCTATACACCACTGAAAACATAGTTATGTATATGATATTGCATTTCTGTGAAAAGATCCTCCTAAATATTACACAATGCACCTTTAAAACTGAAAACTGTTAAACTGTAGCGTAAACCGTTTTAGAAGAATCAGAGGGGTTTGTGGGTAATTGTTGAGTAGCATAAACAGTGTTACAAGAATCAGAGGGGTTTGTGGGTAATTGTGGAGTAGCATAAACAGTGTTACAAGAATCAGAGGGGTTTGTGGGTAATTGTGGAGTAGCATAAACAGTGTTACAAGAATCAGAGAGGTTTGTGGGTAATTGTGGTGTAGCATAAACATGGTTACAAGAATCAGAGGGGTTTGTGGGTAACTTATTATTGCACTGTTTATGCCACTCCACAGAGGGGTTTATGGGTAATTTAGCAGTGGCATAAACAGTTTTAGAAGAATCAGAGGGTATCATGGGTAACTTGGTGGTTGTGCAGTCAGTGTGATGTCTGGTGTCTTTAATCTCCTCATACAGCGGTTGAGGAACCTGAGAACAGAAAGACAAATTATTTACAGCTTTTGATGAAGGTCATTCATTCAAACACACTCTTATGACTTTACACACCGCTTCGCTGTTTTCTGTTCCAGGTTCAGATATTTTAGAGGCTGAATCTGGGTCTGTAAAACACATATAGTACATTTAATATAGTCATCATAAACAATGACAATAATAATTCACACTGATTCTAAATATATCAGACTTGCATTGACTAGTTGTGACCAGCAGGGGGAAGCAACATCTTTCTATTCACTCATTCCACAGACAGCAATGTAATTGACTGGCAAACATCTATAAACATTATTCTGACAAATAAATGACTATGATAAACTTCTAAATTTCTGAAAACATTGTTGGCTGGTTTACCTCGAGTCTGATGCTTCTTGTAGAGAGTCACTATACATGACATGAATCCAATGATGAGCAGAAGCAGAATCACAGTCACGCTGATGATCAGAGATGAAGATGATGATGAAGATGATGATGATGATGATGATGGTTTAGATGATGATGATGATGGTGAAGATGATGATGATGATGATGATGGTGATGGTGATGGTGATGATGATGATGATGGTGGTGGTGAAGATGATGAAGAAGATGACAAAGGTGGTGTTGTTGTGTTTTGCTCTAAAAATAGAGAAAAGCATTCTTTGTGACAAACAGAATGTACATTCTCAAGCTTTAAAAACTCCAGAAAACCCATACATTTTCCTTTTTGTAAATTAAAATCTTGATAAACTTTGATTTTTATAAACCTCAAGCTTATTGAGAACTACATGAGGCAGATATCCCACCTATGATCTACTACACCTTCAATATCATACACTACTACAGGGATTATATAAATACTTACATACAGTCTCTAGACCAGACACTCAAAACACGCTTTTCCATTTCTTTAAGACACTTTAGCTCATTGTTCTTATTTAGGGGAAAAGTTTAGCCGTGCAGGGGTGCCCAATCCTGCTCCTGCCGATCGACTGTCCTGCACAATTCATCTCCAAGCCTAATCAAACACACCTGAAGCAACCAATTAATGTCTTCAGGGTCACTTGAAAGTTAGAGTCAGGTGTGTTTGATTAGGGTTGGAGAAACTGTGCAGGACAGTCGATTGGCCAGATATAATTCTTGTCTCTTCTGTTTTTGCTGTAAAGATAGCCTAATTATTATAATAATAGTCATTTAAATAAAAAAAATATCTAAATAATGATATATATATATATATATGATCTGAATAACTATTAACTAGCTACTTGAGTAGTTTTTTCACTGGATACTTACTCTTACTCAAGTAACCTTTAAAATCCTTACTTTTACTTTGAGTAAATATTTCTATAAGTACTTGTACTTTTACTTGAGTACAGTTTTTGGATACTCTACCCACCTCTGTCTGCACTCTAAAAAGAGATGTGTTAAAAAACAACACACATCATGTGTTGATGGTATTTGACACATGTTGTGTATATTTTAACACACAATGTGTTATGTAGAATAGTACGGTGACCGGGAGGGGACATGTTCGGTTCACTTATTTTTGTCGTGGCCATGCAACATAAACTCGTGGGAACGTGATATTAAGTCGTGGGAATGTCATAATATCTCGTGGGAATGTGATATTAAGTCGTGGCCTCGAGATCATATGTTGAGGGAACGATATATTTGTCTCGTGGCCACGAGATCATTTTGTTGAGGTAACGACATCATTATGTCGTGGCCACGCGTTGAGGGAGCCACAGCGGCCAATACTGTAACCGTACCATAGACTGGGCTACAGCAGAGATGGAGATGACAGAAGAAATAACATTTTACTTTAAAGAATGTCATATAAAGATATAGTGCGGTCTTTGGCATTAAGACATGGGTAGGCCTACGTTATCTTAGACTTTGTCGCACACATATTTAGGGACCGTCTCAAAATTGCATGTGACATTGGCATAAACGTTTCTAACTTCAATAGCATTTGAAGACAATGACTTACAGTCATAAAACCAAATGTACATTCTTCACCCAGGTCTCATGTATGATGCACACCTTTTAGATTTTTGATATTTATGACAATAAACTGCTAAATCATATGCAAATATTGTAGGCCTATTTCACTACTGCCACATACCTGACACCTAGATGAACAATGTACAGTTGTTTTTATGACTGTAAGTCACTGTCTTCAAATGCTATTGAGCTTTAAATATTGTCATATTCTGTATATGATCCCATACAGTAGTGAAATACATAGCAATATTTGCATATGATTTAGCAGTTTATTGTCATAAATATCAAAAAATATTAAAGGTGTGCATCATACATGAGACCTATATGAACAATATAGCCTACAGTTGGTTTTATGACTAAGTCATTGTCTTCAAATGCTATTGAGCTTTAAATATTGTCATATTTTGTGTATGACCCCATACAGTAGTGAAATAGGCCTACAATATTTGCATATGATTTAGCAGTTTATTGTCATAAATATCAAAAATCTAAAAGGTGTGCATCATACATGAGACCTGGGTGAACAGTGTACAATTGGTTTTATGACTGTAAGTCATTGTCTTCAAATGCTATTGAAGTTAGAAACGTTTATGCCAATGTCGCATGTAATTTTGAGACGGTCCCTAAATATGCGTGCGACAAAAAAAGTCTAACGGCGCTGATCCACTTGTCCGTGCGACACTTCTGTCGCGCCGCGCTCCACTATATTCCTATGGGTGACGTCAAGCGACTTTGTCGCGCCCGCAAAGCATTCCGGGAAGGCGGCGCTTCATTTGAAAAAATGCTGCGCGTCAAAAAGCTGGCCGATGCCCATCTTTATGCAAATGAATTCCGTTAGACGCGACGCGTCTATCCAATAGAAGTAGAGCATATGGAGACGGAGGGAAGTCTCTCGCAGGTCCTCTGTTCTAATACGCTACATTTCCCGCTCGGTCAAAACCACGCCCATAGCGGTAAACGTCCATCAACGTACCAATGTGGGGAGGCGTCGCGACACCACGCGACAGTCGTGTCGGACAAGTGGATCAGCGCCGTCAGAATGCGCTTATCTTTATAACGTACCCATGTCTTAATGCCAAAGACCGCACTATATCTTTAAATGACATTCCTAATTTAAAGTAAAATGTTATTTCTTCTGTCATCTCCATCTCTGCTGTAGCCCAGTCTATGGTACGGTTACAGTATTGACTGCTGTGGCTCCCTCAACGCGTGGCCACGACATAATGATGTCGTTACCTCAACAAAATGATCTCATGGCCACGAGAAAAAATATATCGTTCCCTCAACATATGATCTTGAGGCCACGACTTTGCATCGAGTGGCCACGACATAATGATGTCGTTACCTCAACAAAATGATCTCGTGGCCACGACTTAATATGACGTTCCCACGAGTTTATATGTTGTGGCCACGACAAAAATAAGTGAACCGAACATGTCCCCTCCCGGTCACCGTAGAATAGCACTGGGTGGAGGAGAGTTTATGTTTATGAAAAAAGTATAGGTATATTTTATATGGTATCCCATAAAATGCTCTAAAATAAATAAAGCAATACATTCAAATAAATAAATTAAATCTTAATTCATGAAAACTAAAGAAAATAAAGATCAACGGGTGTTTTTTTTTTTTTTTTTTTGCAGCCAATCACATCATGCCTCTTTTTCAATGTCTTTTTCAAATGCTGCTTTCACTTGTTATTAATAACCAGATTAACTTTATTTCTGTCAGACTCTACAGAAGCTCTTATTGAGAATTAACAGGTTTTGGTGTTGACGATTCATTGAATGTTTCATTTAAAGTCACCAGAATCGTGATTAGTGTCAGCTTTATTTGGGCTCTTGACCCTTGACTCTTCAACATTAGTTTTCTCTGATTGCTGTAAATGTGTATTTATTTTAACACATTTGAAATAGCAGAAATAATCATGAGAAAAATATGCACAGATGATAATATTATCGTCATGAACATAAAATTGTTAAGTTCAGCAAGAATTTAATATTTTAAAGAATTTTTTTTAAAAAGATTAGCACGTTGCAATTAACTTATTTTTTAATACACAGTTCGTACAAAACCTTTCAGATTATAGTTTCAAAAAGACCTCAAGAATCAGCACATGAATCTCAACAATGGTGACAAACAAAAAGCTTCATGCCGCAATGCATGCTGGGTGCCACCATAGTACAAATCGCATCCATGACTCCCAGCATGCATTGCAGCATGAAGCTTTTCGTTTGTCACCATTGTTGAGATTCATACGCTGATTCTTGAGGTCTGTGTTTGACTAGTTTCTGCCGCAGATTAAAATTTTCAGAAAACATTTTTTTATTTTTTATTCTGCACTGCTGGATAGCATGATGTAGATTCATAAGATTGTTATAACTAACAGCACATAGCCTAAATAAATTAAATGCAAAGCAGCCAGAGAAAAACTAAAAGAAGAGTAAAGGGTCAAGAGCTCAAATAAAGGAGCCATTAATCACGATTCTGGTGACTTCAAATAAAACATTCAGTGAAAAATCAACATCTAAACTAGGGCTGGGCGATTTAAATCGCGATATTGTTATGCGCATCTCATCAGTAAAGCCGGTTCCTTGATTAGTAGTAAATCACCATCACCTGCTTTCAGATGGAGCGGCATTTACTACAAAGAGCCGTAGTTAACTGACAAGCTGAGCCATGTCGCATTAATATCGCGGACGTATCGCCAGCGATATTTAATGCGATATGGCTCAGCTTGTCAGTTAACTACGGCTCTTTGTACACAGCAAAACCTCCAGTGTTAAATTAACACTCCTGGGAGTGTATGAGTCCACACTCAAGAGTGTTTAAGTTAATGAGATAATTAAGTGATTAATTTAGTGATGATTGAGCATTATTGAAGACACCTGATGTTAACAAGCAGAATCGCTGAAGGAGAAAATCGCAAATTGTAAGTTACCATTATTGTGATGGGTAGTTGCTTTAGTTGGGCTCTAGACCATTATATGTTTACTTTAGATTTTGTTTGGCTGTTGTATCTGAGTTAAAACTGCCAGTTGTACAAAGCATAAATAGTGTTAAGCATATTTGAATAAGTATAAGTGGCAAAGCCATGTTATAGTCTACGCAGTGACGTCATTGAAACGTGCGTGCCCCGTGCGCTGTGTATGTTATGAGCATGCGCATAATAAAGTGATGCTGTGAGTTCAGGAGATGATGGCGGTCTATCTGATTTTTCTCCCGTGAATAAATTAAGCACTTTTGTGACAGTGACACGCAAGTGACTGCTGCAGAGATGTCTAGCGCAACAGGTTATGGGCCCAGTCATTCAGGCCAAAGGTGGTTCAGACTTTTATTCGACGGTGATGAGAAAAATTATGAACTCTGGGAAACGAGATTCCTCGCGCACATGGAGTTGCGTGGCCTCAGAGAAGTTATTTTGGAGGACCCGCAGATAGACGAGGGAGACGAAGAAGCTCTCGCGGAAGATGAGGCAAAGAACGGAGAGGCATATGCAGAGCTAGTACAATGCCTAGATAACAAAAGTTTGTCATTGATAATGAGGGACGCGAAACGTGATGGAAGAAAAGCACTGGAGATTCTTCGCGAGCATTACGCCGGAAAGGACAAACCCCGCGTTGTGAGTTTGTATTGTGAACTTTCCTCTCTCCATAAGGCTAGCAATGAAACGATCACTGACTATATTATTCGAGCAGAGACTATATTTACGTCATTGAGAAGAGCAGACGAGCAGATTAGTGATGGACTTCAGATAGCTATGGTAGTAAAGGGGCTACCTGATTCATACAAGCCGTTTGTTGTGCACATCACGCAGACTAATGACATTGTAACGTTCGGTGAGTTTAAAACAAAACTACGAAGTTACGAGAGTACTGAAAAATACGGGAAAAGTGACGTGAATGTAGAAGAAGACAACGTGATGAAGACTAGCGGGACAACGAGATCACGTGGAAGAGGGAGAGGAAAGAAAATGGTTTTGACTGATATTGAGTGTTACACCTGCGGTAAAAAGGGACATATAGCCAGGACATGTCCCGACGAATCCCAGGCGAGAAGAGATGATCGAAAATGGGACACACCACAGCGAGGAAAGGGACGCGGCCGAGGACGAGGCCGTGATCACGTGAAGAAAGCAGATGGAGAGACAGAGGCAGAGCCTACATCTTTCTGTTTCTTCAAGATGAGTGACTGTCCTATTCAAAGAGGAAACAAGAAGGGTCTCATGGTCGACTGCGGCGCCACATCACACATGATAAACGACGCCACAAAGTTCATAACAGTTGACAAGAGCTTCAGGCCCGAGGATCACATGATCGAGCTTGCCGACGGAACCAAGGTGAGCGGGATGGCGAAGATGAGGGGAGAAGCCGAAGTCTACTTGCTGGACAGCGAGGGACGACAAGTGAAAACGAGGCTAAAGCAAGCACTATACATCCCATCGTTTCCACAAAACATTTTTTCAGTCAAATCAGCTACAGCTAACGGAGCCGAGATGCACTTCAAAGATGGTGATAACTGGCTGATTCACAAAGACGGTACCAAATTCAAAATGGACGTGTATGGTAGGCTTTATTACCTTAACACAGTAGAAAGTGAAAATGTTGATGAAGTGTATGGTAGTCATGACATTCAGACGTGGCATAGGATACTTGGTCACTGTAATTTTGATGATGTTGCAAAATTAGAAAAGGTAGTTGAAGGGATGAAGATAAGAGGGAAACATGACAGGTCCAATCAAAACTGTGAAATATGCACACAGGGCAAATTTACACAAAGTAGAAACAGACAGGCAGACGCTAAAGCTACAACCGTACTAGAGCTAGTACACACAGACCTATGCGGCCCTATAGAACCAGCTGATAAAGATGGATACAAGTATGCGATAGCATTTACTGACGATTACACTGGAATGATTTTTCCATACTTTATCAAAGCAAAGAGTGACACGACAAAGGCTACAGAAAAATTCATAGCTGACGTAGCTCCATATGGAAAGATAAAGTGTATAAGATCTGATAACGGTACAGAATATACCGGGCAGGAATTCCAGTCTCTAATTAGGAGTAACGGGATAAGGCACGAGACCAGTGCACCCTACTCACCTCATCAGAACGGAACTGCCGAAAGAGGTTGGAGAACCTTATTTGAGATGTCACGATGCATGCTTTTGGAGAGTAACCTCCCAAAGCAATTATGGACATATGCTGTACAGACAGCAGCTCAAATCCGAAACAGGTGTTACAGTAAGCGGCTAGAGCAGACACCTTTCCGTGTTTTCACAGGCAAAACACCTAACCTGTCTAATATGAGGATTTTTGGCTCTGAATGCTACGTATATAAGCAGGATAAGAAGAAGCTGGATTCTAGATGCGAAAAAGGGATTTTCGTAGGCTATGATAAATATAGTCCAGCATATAATGTGTATTATCCCGAGACAGGAAAAGTCCTAAAACATAGGCTGGTCAAATTCATCACCAAAGGTAGCGCAGATAGCCAGACTCAGACAGATTGTGACATGGGGGACGAAATTGAGAGATATGGAGATACATCACCAAAAATAGTCAACCAAGGTCAGGAACAGCCTAAAGAAAGTAAAGAGTCCAGTACGGAGGAGGGTCCGACCCAGACAGATAGTACTCAGAGTGAACAGGGAGAAAGAAGGTATCCTAAAAGACAGAGAAAAGCTCCAGAATACCTTAATGATTACCAGTGTAAAGCTGAGTGTAATAATGATGAAAGAGAAAATGTAGATTATTTCTACAGAGTGGCTTATGATGTACCTAAAACATTTAGAGAGGCTATGGACTCTAAGAAGTCAAAAATGTGGACTGAAGCGATGAAAGAGGAGATGAACTCTTTGACAGAGAATGAGACTTTCACTCTGACGCCACTGCCAAAAGGTAAACAAGCAGTGGGAGGTCGATGGGTATATGCAGTGAAAGAGAGCCCAGATGGATCTGAGACTTGTAAAGCCAGATATGTTGCAAAAGGGTATGGTCAAGTGGAAGGGATTGACTATAAAGAGACCTTTTCACCGACAGCCAACATGACCTCTGTCCGAGCATTAATGCAAGTGGCTGTACAGGAGGACGTTACCCTACATCAAATGGATGTAAAGACTGCTTACCTCCATGCTCCGATGGACTGTGAGGTATATATGGATCAACCGGAAGGTTTTGAGGTCAAATCTAAAACAGGAGAACACTTAGTGTGTAAACTCAATAAGTCATTATATGGCTTAAAACAGTCCGGACGTAACTGGAACATGTTACTGCATGATCACCTTACAGGGAATGGTTTTGTACAAAATGATGCTGATCATTGTGTCTACAGCAGAGAATCTGAGAACGAGAAAGTGATTTTGTTAGTATGGGTAGATGACTTAATCATAGCAGCGAGTAACAACACCTTACTCAGTGATGTAAAAGAAATGTTGAAGAGAAGGTTTAAGATGAAAGATATGGGTCCACTTAAACACTTCCTGGGTATTGATTTTATACAGAGTGATGGAGAAATCAAAATGACTCAAAAGAGACACATAAAGAAGATGTTAGCGAAATTTGGAATGTCCGAATGTAAACCGAGATCCACCCCATGTGAACAAAAGTTAAACTTTGACAATGAGGGTGAAGTCATTGACTCAACAGGATATAGAGAGATAGTAGGTAGTTTGATATACATTATGACATGTACTCGACCTGACCTGAGCTGGGTTGTTAGTAAACTTTCACAACACCTAGCAGAACCAAAACAACAGCATTGGGCTACAGCAAAACACCTACTGAGGTACTTAAAGGGTACTATAGATCAAGAACTACACTTCCGAAAATGTGAGGAAAGCCTACAGCTTGAGGGATATAGTGATGCTGATTGGGCAGCCGATAAAAATGATAGGAGGAGCACAACTGGATATTGTTTCAGCTTAACTGAGAATGGTCCAGTCATATCGTGGAAGAGTAGGAAACAGCCAACGGTGGCTTTATCCACCTGTGAAGCCGAGTATATGGCACTAGCTGCCACTACTCAAGAGAGTACACAGCAAAATCCCCAGTGTTAAATTAACACTCCTCAGTGTTTATATGTGTCCACACTACAGGGTGTTAAAAATTAACACTGAACAGTGTTGAAGTTAATGAGTTAATTAAGTTAACACTGAAGCAGTGTTGAAGTTAATGCGATAATTAAGTGATTAATTAAGTGATGATTGGCCATTAGTGGAGACACCTGATGTTAATAAGCAGACTCACTGAAGGAAAGAGAAACAAGAACAGAAAAAAGAGAAACACAAGAACTACTGACTTCGAGCCATTATTGCACTTATTATTTTACCAGTTTGACTTTATTTCTGTCATACATCTACACACTGTCTTATTTAGATTTAACAGAAGTTTAGATGGTAATGTTTTATGGAATGCTTCGTTTCATGTCACCATTATGGTGACCAGTGGTTGCTTTAGTTGGGCTCTTGACACTTTATTATTTAACATTAGTATTTACTTGGCTGCTCCGACTCTGTGCTTATAGAGCATATGTGTTGTGGCAAGAGAAACTATGATTTGGGCTGTGTTTCCTGAAAGCATCACAAGCCTAATTTGATTGTATAGACCATTTGTTGCAGTTGGTCTTCAATCAAGTTAAGTTTAAGATGCTTTTGGAAATTCAGCCCTGGTTATGTTTCAATGATGAAATTACTAGTAACCTGTTTCAATGATGTCACCCATCATTATAAACTGATTTATCCAATTGTTTTATTAATTTTTCACTACAGTAGTTACTTCCAGCAATGTTTTAAAGATCTGAAGGATTTAAAATCACACAGAGACATCAAGAATCTACATATGAATCTCAACAATGGTGACAATCAAACAAATGCTTAATGTTGCAATGCATGATGGGAGCCACCAATCAGAACGCATCAATGGCTGACATCATGCATTGCAGCATGAATAAATTATGCAGCTGAATTGTCCTGTAATTTTCATTGTTTTTTCTGTTGGCTTTTATTTTGCTATTGTTTTGTTCTGACTTTAGTATCTTGTTTTGTGATGTTCATAGTTGATCTGTTTGTCACTAGTTTGTTTATTGTTGAGACTCATATGCTGATTTTTGATGTCTGTGTGTTTAAACACAGTAACTTTTTTGCTCAAAGTATTTTCAAAATTTTTGATATTGCTGTTGGATCTCAAACTGTAGAATCTCAGAGCTACAACCACCAATACTAAAACAAGACATCAAGCATATAGTCAAAGATTTAGACTCTGAATGACATCAGTGAATCAGGTCACTACATGATGATAATGTTTTTATCATCAAAACATATTGTGAGCAAGTCATGTTTTTTCTTGCAGTAACAAATGTGCTTTATAAACACAGAGTTGCAGCAACCAGAGAAAAACTAATATTGAAATATGAAAAGTGTCAAGAGCCCAATTAAAGCAAACCCTGACCACCAAAATGGTAACTTGAAAAGAAAAATTCCATAAAACATTACCGTCTAAACTTCTGTTAAATCTCAAGAACTTTTGTCGATGTAGAAAAGAAAATAAAGTAATAAAAGTCAGTTTGACAGAAATAAAGTCAAACTGGTAATAATAAGTGCAACAATGTGTAATGACTCGAAGTCAGTAGTTCTTGTGTTTCTCTTTTTTCTGTTCTTGTTTCTCTTTCCTTCAGTGAGTCTGCTTGTTATCATCAGGTGTCACCACTAATGGCCAATCATCACTTAATTAATCACTTAATTATCTCATTAACTTCAACACTGCTTCAGTGTTAACTTAATTATCTCATTAACTTCAACACTGCTTCAGTGTTAATTTTTAACACCCTGTAGTGTGGACACATATAAACACTGAGGAGTGTTAATTTAACACTGGGGATTTTGCTGTGTATGTATCTTGTACAACTACTTAAAGGAATTGATAGTACACTCTCAGAAATAGGGGTACAGTAGGAGTCCATTTCTGTCCCCCAAGGTACATATATGTACCTTTTTGAGGGTCAAAAAGGTACATATATGTCCCCAAGCATTAAAAGGTACAAATATTTACCGTTTCTTTTAAAGGTTAAGGTACAATATCAAAAGACAGCCTCTGCTAAGTAATTTTTTTTTTCTTTTGTAAAAAAAAAAAAAGTTTTTTTTTTTTTTAAGGTTTTAATGATACCTTAATCATTTAAGGTAGATTTTAACTTATCACTATATTTGAGTAGCCTTGAAATAAAGGAAATAAAAGTTTTGTAAGTCAATTTACTGATATTAAATCATTATAACACAGCAAAAACTCCAGTGTTAAATGAACTTTCCTGGGAGTTTATTTGGCTCCAGACTCAAGAGTGTTAAAGTGTTAAAATATGAGTGTTAAATTAACAATCAAGAGTGCTAAAGTTAATGAGCTAATTAAGTGATTCATTGAGTGATGATTGAGCATTATTGAAGACACCTGATGTTAACAAGCAGAATCACTAGCCCCGTTTACATGTAGCATTGTATTCCGATTATAACTAGTTTAAAAGTCCAATCAGAATGAAAATGCTCCATGTCAACACCTCAATCGGAATAAAAATGCTCAAACCGATTGAAATTTCAGTCGGATTGAAGGGGGTGGAATAAACCTTTTCATGAACCGATCAAACGAAAGATTACACCATGTAAACGAGCTGATCCGATTACTTTGAGTGTACGTCTTGCTGCGCATGCCTGGTTTTGCGCCAGATAATTCTGTCAGCTAACATAATGCCTTCTGTTTGTGATCCGTTGTGGATTCTGATCACCGTATAAGGTAGGAATATTTATACCCGATGCAAAAAACTATGCGCGCTAACCATTACCATAGTAAACATGGTAAATATGTACGTTTGAAGAAATCAGACAAATCATAAGTTATCTTAATCCTGTTTTTATTTAATCTTATACTGGACTATCCTCTTTTAAATATAACTGTATCCTTCTGGGAGAGAGTGCTAAAGCTCCTCAGGTCAAATTTCTGGTGGCATATTTGTAGAAATTATCATTCTTTTTAAATGTGATGTAAATGTCGTAAGGCTACCAAATAAACAGAAACAGACGCGACTGAATAATTGTGTCCTCTTTCTTTTGTGAACGTTCACAAACGTCATAAACGGTAAACCACTTTACTTCTGTGTGACTTATGTGCAATTTTGACACAAATTAATTCATTATGATCAATGTATCGCTTTTTATTGTAAACCTGTGGTAAAACATCTATTCTTGGGTTTTAAATATTCAATTAAACAACAAAAATGCCAGCAAACGGTCGCTCTTGTTTTGTGATCACGCTGTTTCCAGTGATTTCTTTCTGATTAGTTTTCTGATAAAACTTCCATTTTATTGGTGAAATGATGGGTTAGTGTGACGTTGTTCCAGAGAGGCGTGTTACGGGCGTGTTTTAGTGAAGCGCTGTGGAGCTTCTGGCCCGACAGTGGAAACGCAGCAGATTTTGGGCACGGTGCGAACGTTACTGGCCCGAGGCTATTAGCCTGGCAAGGGCCGTTTAAAGCCCTGGCTCGCACTGGCCCGACATTGGAAACGCGGTTAATGCCTAACGTACAACTAACGCGGCGATTAAGTGATGCACCATCTTGACAGGATTGAAAACGTGGGAAATAATGAGCTTCCAGATCCGGCAGACAAGCTGTGTGCGCATGTCACAAAATGATTTCGATTGGAAGCGTCAGCACATGTAAACACCTAATCGGTTTAGATAACATCCCATGTAAACAGTCAACCGGAATCCGTCAATCAGAACGATCTCAATCAGAATAGCTAAAAAGTGTGCATGTAAACGGGGCTACTGAAGGAGAAAATCTATTTTTTTAAGACACCGTTGTGGTAATCAGTGTTTGCTTTAGTTGGGTCTTTTGACCCTTAAACTGTTAACATTAGGTTTTGTTTGGCTGTTGTATCTGAGTTATAAAGGCTAGATGAACAAAGAGATAAGTTGATCAGGTGGTGTTGGTTATGTTTTGACTTAATCATAATTTGACCTGAATCACTGAACTCATTTAGAATCTAATCTCTGACTTAAATGTATATTGTTGATTACAGCATCACTGTGATTCCACAGCATAAGATCCAGAATTTTTGAAATAATCAAAAGGATTTCTTAAAAGTTGATCTGATAAAACAAATCTTTCCTTTAGGCACACACAGACATCAAGAATCAGTGTATGAATCTCAACAATGGTGACAAACAGAATATTCAATTAGGGAAAGGAAATTAGTAAGAAAATTCAGGTCATAATTTATTCATACTGCAATGCATGATGGGAGCCATGAATGAGTTTTGATTGGTGGCACCCAGAATGCACTGCAACATGCTTTATTATTGTCACCATTGTTGAGATTCACAGGCTGATTATTGATGTCAGTGTTTCTTCATAAAGTAATTTTCAATGTCTTTTGATCAGAACAACTTTTAAGAATTTTGGGATTATATTTAAAATGCTGCAAATCTTTTGCTGTAGAATCACAGTGATGCTGTAATCAACAATATACATTTAAGTCTGAGATTAGACTTTAAAACATATACCAACACCACCTGATCACTTTTTCTCTTTGTTCATCTGGCAGTTATAACTCAGATACAACAGCCAAACAAATTCTAAAGTTAATGATTTAAGGGTCAAGAGCCCAACTAAAGGAAACACTGATCTCCATAACGGTGTCTTTAAAAAATTATATTTTCTCCTCCGTGATTCTGCTTGTTAACATCAGGTGTCTTCAATAATGGTCAATCATCACTCAATCAATCACTTAATTAGATCATTGACTTCAACACTCTTGAGTCTGGAGTCACATAAACTCCCAGGAGAGTTCAATTAACACTGGAGTTTATGCTGTTGGACCTCAAGGTACATATATGTAACTTTTTGAGGATCAAAAAGCATTAAAAGTTACATATATGTACCGTTTCTTTTAAAGGTTAAGGTACAATATTGTACCCTTGAGGGTACAGCCCCAGTGACAAGCCATTGTACCCCTAAAGGTACAATTATGTACTTTATTTTCTGAGAGTGTATGTAGAGCCAGCCCTGATTGGCTGCTTGAATCTCAATTTAAAAGAACGTCCAGTTTGCGGTCTTTCTTTCTTTTGGCCATCGGTGGAGAAGAAGTCATAGCACGGTTACTCATGGTTCTTACAGGGCTTTCAACCGAGGAGGTCCTTCAGAAAATATCAGAAGCAGGCATAGAAGTAACCGTCGTCGAGATGAAAGGAGATAAAATGGACTTTCAGGCAAATGACACTTACTCAGATGATAATAATTTATATGTCACAGTTAGACATTGAGTTTAAAATAAAATGTTGGAAAATGTGAAAATGAAAAGGATTTAACAAATTCTGATTTTAATTCAGCGTGTGTGTGTAATATATACATATCATTATAGTCAACGATTGTACCCTGTCAAAGCCAATTTGGTACCATTTTTGAAGGGTCCATTTTTGTACTGTTAAATAAAGGTACAAAATTGTCACCACAGGTACAAGACTGGTCTCTTAAGGTACAAATCACAAGGGTACAAATATGTACCCTATGCCAAGGGTACAGCCCCAGTGACAAGCCATTGTACCCCTAAAGGTACAATTATGTACTTTATTTTCTGAGAGTGTAGTAACCAGCATGTACCAGTCAAGATATATGAGGACAATCAGGGGGCGATAGCTTTATCTAAGAACCCAGTATGCAGACAGAGAAGTAAACACGTTGATATAAAATATCACTTTGTACGGTCTGCACACACAGAAGGGAAAATATCTATAGAATATTGCCTTACTGCGAACATGATAGCTGATGTCCTTACCAAGCCGGTGACAAAGACTAAGTTTGAAAACTTCAAGAGGTATTTGTTTGGAGAATAATGTGAACTGGCAGGTGTTTTTATTTTTGAGAAGTTTTTCTTAGATTAATGCCAGTATACCAAATGTTTTATTTTGGAGTTATGTATTTTTATTTCATTTCTTTTTTGTCACTATATAATGCTATAAACATGTCTTTGAGTGGGAGTGTTAAGCATATTTGAATAAGTATAAGTGGCAAAGCCATGTTATAGTCTACGCAGTGACGTCATTGAAACGTGCGTGCCCCGTGCGCTGTGTATGTTATGAGCATGCGCATAATAAAGTGATGCTGTGAGTTCAAGAGATGATGGCGGTCTATCTGATTTTTCTCCCGTGAATAAATTAAGCACTTTTGTGACAGTGACACGCAAGTGACTGCTGCAGAGATGTCTAGCGCAACAAATAGTGATCTGATGATGTGGTTATATTATGACAATCATCATTTGAACTTGATCACTGAACTCATTAAAATCCTTCTTTCTGACTTCGATTTATGTTGTTAGTTACAGCATAACTGTGAATCTGAATAAATGGCCAGAATTTTTGATGTAATTTAAAGGATTTCTTAAAAGATGTTAAAAAAAAAAAAAAATCATTCTTTTAGGCACACACAGATGTCAAGATTCAGTCTATGCATCTCAACAATGGTGAGGAGCAGGATATTCAATTAGGAAAAGTAAATTACATAGACAATTCAGATCATAATTTATTCATACCGCAATGCATGATGGGAGCCATTAATGAGTTGTGATTGGTGGCAGCCACTGCAACATGCTTTATTATTGTCACCATTGTTGAGATTCACAGGCTGATTATTGATGTCTGTGTTTTAAATTAATATATCCGAATGTCTTTTTGATTAGAACAATGTTTATTAAATATGAATTATACGTAAAGTAATGATAATCATAGGCTGAAGAATCACAAAACTGCTGCTAACAAGTTAAGCCAAACTATCTCAATAAGTTTCCTTTTTTCAGATCACAGCATGATTATGTCAATAGGGACATCCCGCGTGACGTCACGCCATTTGGAGCAGCCATTTTGACGGAATAGAAAATGCTAAACCGCCGGTGATACTCATAGACAGTATAAACAGAGACGGGCTCTGGTATAAACTACATTGATCCTGCAGCTCGTCGCGATATTCTATCATGCCCGAGCGATGCTGTGCAGTTGGATGCGATCAGATACGTGATCATACTAAAGGAATAGGCCTATCTTTATACCGTATCCCGAAAGAAACAAAACGGAGAAACAAGTGTTGGCGGCAATATACAGGCAAAACGCTGATGGTGGTGCTTGGCTTCCAACTGTTTGTGATAGGTACAAGAAGAAAAATGTAACAAATAATAAAAGTGCATGTAAAATATACAATAAAGTTGAGATGAAATTAGACAAGGTTACTTGACTTTTTACGTCTATTCAGTTTTTGTAACATGTCCATGACAACCGATAGCCTGCTTTTGTATGCTTTTAATGAAGCTCTGGTGTAGCGTGATGGGAAGTGAATAAGGTAACGTCAGCTGTAAATGTCACCGAACTCAATGTCAGGAAGTTTTTCTACACATTAAATGCCTGTAAAAAGAACTTGCGGTGCTTCATATGGATCTATGATTCCTATCTTCCTCTTGTATACTTGATATATATTTGTGTGATGCTAATAAGTGCGATGACATGACGTGAAGAGTTAGCTGAAGCTAATAATAGTGGTGGAGGAAAACTCGATTCTGTTCAGTATCGAGATATTTTGCGCACGCAATTATATCAATACTGTAGCGCAAAGTATTGCAATATTTAGTCTAATTATAAAACAATTATACTAATAATTATATTATTAGTATAATAATATACTCCCTAATATATTACCCACCCCTAATAATAGATCTATTGCCATTAGACAGTCCATAGACAGTATAGCCAATGTGAGTAGCTGACGGATGTATACCGTCAAAATGGCTGACACACGGCTAGGGGTCACGTGACTGGGAGATCCCTATACATAACCAACACTATAAGATAACATTTTACTTTGTTCAGTTAACTGTTATAAATCTGTAGGGACCCCTAAAATAAATATGCCTTTTGTTTGAAGTATTTTAATATATTAAAATTTGTGCTTTTCATTTTTTTGTTTTCAATATTATTTCAGTGTGATATAACTTTGAATGTAATTGAATGTATTGAATGTAAATGTACTGTTGCTGGCCAGTGATTGAGCATGATTACTTTGCGTCATAACGTGAGTTACGTGAAGGGGGAGGAGCATCGCACATGGCATGAGAAGACAGTAATTTGACTGCTGGTGAGAAGTGCGTCATTTTGGAGACTTAATATATTCTGTGTAATATAAGGCCCAAAGTGTAAAGAATCGACGTGTGGTTTATTATTTTTTTGGTTTTGCTAGTTGAAGTGTTTGTTTTGTTTCTGTTATCTTCTTCATGATCTTTGAGTTATAGTGCTGAGTCAAGACGTGCGTGATGAGGGCTTAACAGCTAGTGACATTCAAATTCATGGTCAATAACTGTGTCGAAGTTATTGGACGTTCGTGGTGGACTTCAAAACTCTTCCAGGACTGGAAAGATTGTGTAGCTTGTCGTCGTGGGACGTGGATCAACTGCATGAATCGGGTATCGGGACTACTCGTGTGAAACTGTTCGTATCGTGAGTGACTTCCCATTGCTTCTTTCGTCGGATGGACGTAAGTGAACTCATTTTCGGATCTGTTGAATGTGCAGGAGTACATTGAATTCTTCATTTGTAAATGTGCACCAACGAACTGGGCCCCAACGATAATGAACAACCGTATTTTTGACTGCGTCACTGACTCGTGTATTTTTGACTGCGTCATTGACTCATAACTAATTTGCATACTGAAAAACCGTATGTTGTGAATCGTGGGTTTTTGTCAAGTGTTTAATTGTTTTGAAAGAAATTTGTTTTATTTTCCTTATTGCTCTGTTTCATGAGAAAAGTGTTTAGCTTATATCAAACAGGGTTTTGAATTTGTCAACTTTTAGGCTAGGCTGATTGAAGACAGTGTTTTAAACTAAAGTAGAAAAGGAAAAGGGAAAAAATGCAAGTGTAAAAAACAAACAAACATAAGAGAGACAAGGAACAGTTCTGAGACTGAACAGTTGATTTTGTATATTTTATTTACAAAAAGAATAAGTAATTTACATACCATTGGGTATAAGTGTTTATCTGTCTTCATATAAAAAAAAAGGTGTTTCCTTGTTTTGTTGTGTTTTCCTTTTAAAGGGGGTTATTAGATTAATGTAAAATAAATAAATATTTGTTAGTTTTTTTTTCCCCTTAACATTTGCATTCTGGTATTTCTTTGGAGTTTGGAAAGTTAATTCATTTAAAAAGGTACTGATTTCTAGGAAACTATAAATAAGAATTGTTTAATTTATTATTTTAGTAAAAGTATTGTGTAATTGGTATAGGGAAAAAGATACTTTACGTTAATTTCTTTTTATTTATTCAAAGGAAAATACCGGCCAAATTCACCATTCAACTGCCGGGAATCCAGGGTTTTCTTGTTTAGGAAATTTTAAATTAAATTGGTTGAAAAAAGGGTTACAAATCAATAACAGCAGACAAACAACAGTAAATATTAAAGTAAACATATAATGGTCTAGAGCCCAACTAAAGCAAACACCCATCACCTTAATGTTAACTTACAATTTGTGATTTTCTCCTTCAGTGAGTCTGCTTGTTAACATCAGGTGTCTTCAATAATGCTCAATCATCACTAAATTAATCACTTAATTATCTCCTCAGCCCTAAATGCCGCTCCATCTGAAAGCAGGTGATGGCGATTTACTACTAATCAAGGAACCGGCTTTACTGACGAGATGCGCATAACCATATCGCGATTTAAATCGCCCAGCCCTAATCTAAACCTCTGTTAATTCTCAATAAGAGCTTGTCTATGTAGATTCATGATGTCTAAACCATCCAAATGTTCAAACAATCTCTTTATTAAACGTCACTGGACTCCATAAACACAAGTTAACAATACGTTTCAGTTTTCATCCAAACACTCAGTTGTAAAAACACAGGAAGTAACTCTGGCAAATACACACCGACTACAGTCACATGTGACACATATCTGACACAAGTTGTGTAACTATAACACATCAGTGTGTTAAAGGTTTCAACACACTTCTGTGTAAGAGGAATAACACATTAGTTGTGTTAAAGGTAATACAAAATGTGTAGTCCTTATAAACACAGAGATGTGTTAAGAATCGACACAGGTTGTGTGTTAAATTTGACACAACATGTGTTGTCCCTGAGCACACACACTACATGTGTTAAAACTGACACAACATGTGTCATTTTTAACACATCTCTTTTTAGAGGTTGTGTTGTTTTCAACTCATCATTTTGAGCGCCGACACTCACCATCACTGTGAATGGTATGCAGTGTTTGCTATGTTCTCAAACAAACAGGCCAGTGGAAATACAAGTTATTTATATACAATATTGTGTCAGTTGCTTGATTTTAATTAAATTCAAAGTGCAAACTCGGTTAACTGTTATCTCTTCATGAACTTTTGTCAAAAGCAGCATTATCAATTAGGGGTTGAAGTGTGAATAACTGAATAATGTCCAGTACAGTGAGTCTGTCCAGTCATTGAGCTTGAAACATTGTCTTGTACTTTGTGTGCACATGCATTCTGTACTCGACTATTGATTAAACGGTTAATATTGTTGCATCTGGCCCTTTCGCTTTTTTTTTTTAAATGACACAATTTGTGTGTTAAAATGACTTACACAGTGAATGAGTTCAAATTAACACAAAACTAGTAGTCCTGGAGCTCACCCACGGATGTGTCAAAATTGAACACAGGTTGTGTCATTTTTAACACATTCTTTCTAAGAGTGCAATTGCTTTCAGAGTCATTTGAACTATGCCCGTTGATCACGCCTCTTGTGCAGGAGAAAACACAGAGCAGACTCACCAGACTAATGTTCAATCTTAAAATATTACACAAAGACTAGATACCCAGCATGCATTGCAGCATGAAGGTTTCGATCGTCACCATTGTTGAGATTCATAAGCTGATTCTTGATGTCTCTTTGTGTCTAAATGACACAGTAGTTCAAATGTTTATGTCTTATTATGCAATTCAGATCCATTATAAATGATTATGACACTGTTGGATATCAAACTGTGTAATCTGAGGCCATTATAATTTAAAATATCAATGTCCAACAAAATAATAAAACATCAACATCTAAATCTCTATTAATTCTCAATAAGAAATTCTGTAGACGTCTGACAGAAATAAAGTCAGTCTGGTTAGTAATAAGTGAAGCTGGTAATACTGTTTGTGGAGTTGTTTAATCCTCCTCTGCTGAGATCTTCACATCAAAGTACTATAGTGCTCTGACACGATGACGATTTTAAACCCGGAAGATGAAAATAGTGGAAAAAGCTGCAGGTGATGTTCAGATGTTCCCCAGTCACGCGAGACACGACAGACACTAAATCAGGGCATAAATGAGAGATTTAATATCCCAAAGTCTCTTTATGGCACAGCAGTACTGATGTCCATCCTTGAGTCTCTGTTATAGTGACAGTAATGGGCTGTTTACTCTAATGTAAATCATGTCAGCTATGTTTTGTATGTTGTTACACAGCTTTTATTAACGCTTCACTGATGTCAAGGGTGTGGTGCAAATATAGCACTGTATGTGTGTCCAGCAACACTTGTTAAATACAGTCTTCTAGACTGCAAACAACAAACAAATTATTTATAGTTAACTAATTTTACAATCAGATTTTGATCTTAAAAATAATATCAAATGGCTGCATCTTACTGTTATTAATGTTCAGACGTGTCACTGAAATCCACTTGTTCTTTTGTCCCGTCTCTCCAGCTCCACACCAGTATATCCCAGAATCCTCTAGTGTCAGATCAGTGATGGTCACAGTAAAAACTCCTGCAGATTCATCATCCCTCAGAGAGAATCTGCCGTTACTGTTTGTTTCTGATGAAGCTTTGATACCCGATGTCTCACAGAGCGACGGGTCGCTTCCTTTGCAGATGAACTTGATCCTGATCTTGTTCTTCAAATCACTGTTATAATGGCAGGTGATGTTCAGATGCTCTCCAGTCACACGAGACACGACAGACACTAAATCAGGGCATAAATGAGAGATATAAGTGTCCCAAATTCTCATTAATTCTATACTGCATCCTTGAGTCTCTGTTACAGTGACAGTATGGGCTGTTTTATCTGATTCAGTCTAATTTAAATCATGTCAGCTATGTTTTGGTGTGAACGGCTTCTCTGTTAACAAAGTAAAATATAAAATGAAAAGGTATTTTACAACAGAAAGACCTGAACTTTTGTGTACAGATAATGTATACTTTGTGTTTTGAATGAGTGATTTCTCCATAACTGAGACAGTGTTGTGTGTGAGGAAGTGATGCGGGTCAGTGTATGTGGTGTGAACACTCGCTCATCATCATCTACAGAGGATACTGTGGTTTCTGTTATCTCGCCTCTTTACATCCTTACAACACGTGATACAGCGCTCTCTCAGACACACACAGACCTCTCTGATGTTACTGATATATTAGTTATGATTATATGTGTTTTACACCATATCTGTGTGCACTGTCCACTTCACTCATACACTGTAAAAAATAAAATCGTAAAAAAACAGTCAAATGACTGTCAGCAATGGCTACCATACAAAAACCGTAAAATTAATGTAAAATATCCTAATTTAAATAAGTGCAAAATACTTTTACAGAAATCTTCATTAATCTTTTTTAACAGAAACACACAGTTAAAACACAGTTAATTCACATTTATTTTCTGATTTTTTTACTGAAAAACATGCATGTTTTTCATGTGACTATACGTCACTGCATCAGCAACTACACAGTTACTGTCAGTTATATAAAGCAACATACAGCACATCATCAGTGTTTCTCTGCTCATCCTGGACTGAAGCTCAGGCTCTACTCTTCAACACAATGGTGACACACGAAACACACCATACAGAAACACTTTAAACCCAAACAGAACATTAAACACTACCAGATCTCTCAGGATCTCAGCATATTCACTTATTACAATCCAGAATTTATTTCTTTCATACTAACATTCTTATTGAGAATTAACAGAGGTTTAGAAGTTGAAGCTTTATTGAAAAGAATAAAGTTTGATGTCACCATGATGGAGATTAGTGTTTGTTTTAGTTGGGCTCTTGACCTTTTAGTGTTTAACTTAAGTTTCTCTCTCTCTGCTTTAATTATGTGTTTCTGATGCATATTAGTTATGATAGGAACCCAAGAGAATCTTAGATCAGATGATGTTGGTCACTTGATAATAGTCATCATGTAGTAGTTGCCTGCTTCATTGATACCATATGAAGTGTAATATCTGTTTTAAGTCGTTAAATATTAGTTGTTAATTTTGCATGATAAAACTGCTGTAGTAGGTCCTGCAGTGCTGTGATACTCAGATTTTATGAAGTCATTATACAGAAATTTTGACAGGATCATATCGACTCACTCAGACATCAAGAATCTGCGTATGAATCACAACAATGGTGACAACGAAAAATAAATCTGAACTACTATAAAGTCACAAAAAGGCTTTGTTGGTTGTCACCATTGTTGAGATTCATGTGATGATTCTTGATGTTGCTATTCTACTAAAAAATGAACCAGTTCAAAACTTTTTCTATATAATATATTTTTTTTAATTACAGATTGTTATAATATTGATACCACAATATTTCAAGGGCCATGTGAAAAATTTTGCCATTAACTAAAGACTTCGTATAAAGCTAAAATCCATCTACATATTGCATAATCTAAGATATTACATTCTGAGATTTGACAGTCATATCAGTGAATCAGATCATCATACTTTAATATCATCAATGAATGACCAAGATCATCTGACATTTTCTCCTGCATTTATTGCTATAACAATTGTGTATCAAATACACAGTTAAAGCAGCCAGAGAA
The DNA here is from genome assembly GCF_949319135.1 of Squalius cephalus. Lineage (NCBI taxonomy): Eukaryota > Metazoa > Chordata > Actinopteri > Cypriniformes > Leuciscidae > Squalius > Squalius cephalus. The sequence continues at coordinate 7,619,011 of NC_137123.1, forward strand.
AAACAAAGTTAAAAATTGAAGTCATGAGCCCAACTAAAGCAGACACTGATCTCAATCATGGTGACATCAAATTTATTTTAAAGTTTTTTACACTTTATTTAAATTAGCATATTTTACTTTAATTTTAGGGTTTTTGTTTGGCAGCCGCAGCTGCCAGTCATTTGACCCTTTTTTTAAGATTTTTTTACAATGAAGGTATTTGATCATAATAATGCAGGAAATACCTGTGAAATAACAGTGTTTTTTCGGTTTATTTAAATTAGAATATTTGACTTTAATTTTACAGTTTTTGTTTGGCAGCCGCAGCTGCCAGTCATTTGACCCTTTTTTTAAGATTTTTTTTACAATGAAGGTATATGATCGTGATTATTCAGGAAATACCTGTAAAATAACAGTGTTTTTCAGTTTATTTAATTTAGGATGTTTTACAGTTTTTTGGGGAGCTGACAGTCATTTGACCATTTTATCATTTAACTGTTTTGTTTCTGTTAAATTACAGATTATATTTGTAATTTTACATACATTTTTATGTAATTTAAGAAAACAGAAAAAATACTGTATGAAAAATACAATCAATTTTCTGTATAAAAAATGTGAATTACTGTAATTTGTCATTAATGTCACAATACCTAAAATAACAGCTGAATTTTTATGTTACAGATATTATTTGTAATTTTACAGTGTTTTGACTACAATTTAAAATTAAAGAAAATGATCGTCAAAAAATCACAGTTATTTTCTGTAAAATTAGGATTTTTTTTTTTACAGTGTACAGAATATTCTGACTTACCAGGTTTAATTTCCAGGTTAATCTCTGTGTAGACATCAGATTGTAGATTTCCTGTCCTGACAGAACACCAGTATTTGCCTTGATCCTCTGTTCTCAGATCAGTGATGGTGACGGTGAAGATGCGGGTCGTTCTGTCATCGGTCAGAGAGAATCTCTCGTCTTTAGCTGGAGATCCAGATTCAACAGGAATGTCTTTATCGAGTCGTGGACACTCTCCTCTGCAGAGATACTTAATATGCTCTTCATATCCAGACTTATAGGGACAGCGTATTTCAACTTTTCCTCCTTCATAACCAGTGAAAGTCAAGATCTCCGTCGTCTCACACGCCAAGACTAAAAACATAAGAGAGAGAAACTCAGCTCAGAGCGAACATGGACCTGATTGAGAACAGGAGCTGTTTTAGAAAGACCCAGAAACACAGAATAAACTCTTACCTGACATGATGAGCAGGAGAAATATGAGATGTTTATGATCACAGATCTGGATCATTTTCTGCTTTATCTGTGAGCCGCTGGTGGCCTGTGTTATGAAGAGCAGCTCTCTCTCTCTCTCTCTCTATATCTATCTATCTATCTATCTATCTATCTATCTATCTATCTCTCTCTCTCTCTCTCTCTCTCTCTCTCTCTCTCTCTCTCTCTCTCTCTCTCTCTCTCTCTCTCTCTCTCTCTCTCACTCACAGACCTCCTCAGGTGCAGGGGCGGAAGGACCAAAAAAGGCACCAAAAAAAAAAGTTCCTTGTTTTTTTATCCTTTATTTCCTTGGCATTCTATGAAAATACGTTGATACAATTAGAATGCTTAACACATCAAATGAAAATAGTGTAATTATGATAATATTACTAAATATGATTTACTTTACCAAACAAAACAGTGAGGATCAAGAAGGCAATTATGAGGAATTCATGTTTAGTTTTGTTGATGTTTTATTGATTATGAGGCTTCAAATTGATTTCAAAAGTTTCCTTAGTTTCTTACCAGGAATCATCAGCAGAGTGAAAGTCCAGATGATCTTCATTCTTCTCTCTAAAGCCTTTCTTTTGTATCAGTTGACTCAGTTCTTCTGAAGCTCTCCGTGTGTTTCAGCATTATATAGTGTTTTCGTCATTAATGTGATGAGATGCTGACTTCCTCTTCCTTTGACTTCCGCATGTACAACTGAAACAGATAAAGACAACGAGAGAGCGAGAGAGAGAGAGAAAGAGAGAGAGAGAGAGAGAGAGACAAAAAGCAATTTTGTGCATCTATTTCACACAGTCATGCCAATAAAGCTCATTTGAACTGAATTGAGAGAGATTGCAAAATAAATGCCTCAACAAATTAAGAACAATCTAGACTGCATAACACAGACCTGTTGACAAGTTTTGTGGATGAAGTTGAGCATGTTTTTCACATAGGACTGTAATCAATTGTCATAAGTTCCTCTTTAGTATTCTCCTGGCTTTTGTATAAAAAAATAAATAAAAAATTAATAACATGAAGTAGTTAGTGAACACACTTCTCATAATTTCACTTTACTTCCCGTCTCGATTTCCCTCAATTTCCACATTCTCGCTCTCTATTGAAGTATTCATGAATACTTTTAGTTTGGATAAACTACAGAAAACACTCACACTTTACTTGATCATTAAGCTCATGTTTTTAGCAGAGGTGTCAAGTAACGAAGTACAAATACTTCGTTGCCTTACTTAAGTAGAAATTTGGGGTATCTATACTTTGGAGTAATTATTTTTCAGACGACTTTTTACTTATACTCCTTACATTTTGACGCAATTATCTGTACTTTCTACTCCTTACATTTTAAAAATAGCCTCGTTACTCCTATTTAATTTCGGCTTGTTTTCATTCCGGCTTGTCGTCGTTAAAAAAAAAACAAAAAAATTGGCCAATTACACAAACGGTTTAGATCTGAGTCCCGCCTCCTGAACACACATCGCTAAACTGATTGGCGTTGTGGTGTCTTTCTAACTTGTGAGAGGCTAGTCACATTTGGTTGTGAGAGAGAGAGAGAGAGAGAGAGAGAGAGAGAGAGAGAGAGAGAGATTTTTTTTCCTTACATTACTTTTATACTTTAAGTAGTTTTGAAACAAGTACTCTTATACTTTTACTTGAGTAAAAAGCTTGAGTTGATACTTCAACATCTACAGAAGTCTTTTTAAACCCTAGTATCTATACTTCTACCTGAGTAATGAATGTGAATACTTTTGACACCTCTGGTTTTTAGTCAACGATTAGAGTTGAATTAAATATATTACATTTCTGTCATGACAACTCTTGGAGAGACTGCATGGTAATGGACATGACACTGTTTTCCAGCCGATTTGGAGAATGGAGCACAGTTGTGCAACAGCTGAATGATACTATTGCTATACATTTGTAAAGCACTTTTCACCCTGTACAGATGCACTGGGTAAAGGGAAATTGCCATATAATACACATATGTACAGGTGCTGCTGTATGAGAAAACATATATTTGTACACATGTACATACAGTAGACAGAATAAGATAGTGAGGTTGAAGATCTGTATTATGACTTGATCCTGTCAGGTGTGAAGCTCTGATTAGTTTGTCTTTATTTTCTTTGAGTCTGTTTTCTGCTTCTCATTTAATTAGTAAAATATATTGAGCGTTATCACTTTAAATACGAGTGATACAATGACACAGTGCCTGCATTTCACACAAATAAATAACACCTGCAATGAGTGACATGCAACTGCAAAATGCTGTTGTACGCAATCATTTCAGACATTGTGATATTTGCTCGAGATCTTTCAGAAATGCTACCAATTCTTGTGTAAAAGTTGAGACACACTTAGACATCAACACTCCTCTTACAAACCTCAATAATGGTGACAATCCAAAACTATTCATATGTAAATAGTAAAATGATTCATCTGCATAATTTATTTGAGCCGCAATGCATGCTGGGAGCCGTAAACGAGTTTTGTATGCTGGCATGAACAGAGGTGGGTAATCCAGGGCCAAAGAGTAAAAGTCCTGCCATATGTTTATTCCACCCATAAACTCAGTCATCTGATTTCACTAATTAGTTCTCTCTCCTGTTGAATTAGCAAATCCAGGTGATTGGAACAAAATACTGAGGAGGACTTTTACTTTCTGAACCTGGACTTTACACCTCTGCATAGCAATGCCACATGTCAGCCAAGAGCAAAGAAATAAACCAGAACTGGACCTTATCGTAGCCAAAATAATCTGTGTATATTAAATATGGAGTAATTTCAGCCACAGCCTCAGATGAAATCAACTGAAGAGAAAAGAAGACATTAAATCTGTGAAGATCTCAGCAGAGGAGGATTAAACAACTCCACAAACAGCATTACCAGCTTCACTTATTACTAACCAGACTGACTTTATTTCTGTCAGACGTCTACAAAAGTTTTTATTGAGAATTAACAGAGGTTTAACTCTAATGTGTTTCATTTGAAGTCACCATAAGAGTGATTAGTGTTTCCATTAGTTGGGCTCTTAACTCTTATTATACCTTTTGTCTTTTTGGCTGCTGTGACAGTGTGTTTGTCAAACACATTTGCAGCAGCAAAGAAAGCTAAAGTGAAATGAGATCAGGTGATGATGGTTACCTGTTGATGGTTTTGTAATCATCATGAAATAGACTGATTTTTTTTATAGTGACCGTTGTCTATATATGTGACCTGACCGTTTTTATAGTCTAACAAATATGTTGTTCCATTACTATTTTCACGTCACAAACCCTGTGTTACTGCAGCATGAGATCCAGAAATAATCGGTTCAAATCTTTTAGCAAACATGAAATTAAAAATTAGGCTTTGCTGACACACACAGATATCAACAATCAGCGTATGAATCTCAACAATGGTGACAATCACACATATTTAGATAAACAGATTAATTCAGAACATCACTGAAAAGCTACTAATTCACAACAAAACCAACAGCAAAAAATAAAAGCAAATATTTAGAATCAAACAAAATTATAGGACAATTCAGCTGCATAATTTATTCATGTCGCAATGCATGCTGGGAGTTTTGTATTATGCTGGTACCCAGCATGCATTGCAGTAAAGTAATTTTGATTGTCACCATTGTTGAGATTCATACGCTGATTGTTGATGTCTGTGTGTGTCATATTAAACTGACTTTTTTGTGCTCATGTCTGTTAAAGTCTTCTAACTTACTGTTATAATATTGCTGGATCTCATGCTGCAGTAACACAGGGTTTGTGTTGTGAAAAAATATTAATGTAATAACATATTTGTTAGACTATAAAAACCTCAGTGAATCAGTCTATTTCATGATGATTATAAAACCATCAACAGGAAACCATCATCACCTGATCTCGTTTCACTTTAGCTTTCTTTGCAGCTGCAAATGTGTTTGACTAACACACTGTCACAGCGGCCAAAAAAGACATAAGATATAATAAGAGTTAAGAGCACAACTAATGGAAACACTGATCACTGTTATGGTGATTTCAAATGAAACACATTAGAGTTAAACCTCTGGTAATTCTCAATAAAAACTTGTGTAGACGTCTGACAGAAATAAAGTCAGTCTGGTTAGTAATAAGTGAAGCTGGTAATGCTGTTTGTGGAGTTGTTTAATCCTCCTCTGCTGAGATCTTCACAGATTTAATGTCTTCTTTTCTCTTCAGTTGATTTCATCTGAGGCTGTGGCTGAAATTACTCCATATTTAATATACACAGATTATTTTGGCTACGATGAGGTCCAGTTCTGGTTTATTCCTTTACTCTTGGCTGACATGTGGCATTGCTATGCAGAGGTGTAAAGTCCAGGTTCAGAAAGTAAAAGTCCTCCTCAGTATTTTGTTCCAATCACCTGGATTTGCTAATTCAGCAGGAGAGAGAACTAATTAGTGAAATCAGATGACTGAGTTTATGGGTGGAATAAACATATGGCAGGACTTTTACTCTTTGGCCCCTGGATTACCCACCTCTGGGCATGAAGCATGACACCATTGTTGAGTTTCATTTGCTGACTGTCGATGTCTGTGAGTGTCTGAATAACACCGTAGTAAATAACTTTCTGATCACAACATGTTTTCTTTTTTCAGAAAATCAGATTTTCACAAGAGAAACACACTTCTGATCAGTGGTTAGACTTCAGATGGATGCACATGAACACTGAGGATTGTAAAACTGGATTTTGGTGAGTAACATCCAAACTTAAGACATTTTTAAGCCAAGAAGTTATAGTGATCCTTATTATTTAAAGAACGTTTGAAGAATGATGTTCAAAGAATGTTTTCTACTAACATTATGAGAACATTCATCAAATACTAATGACGATACATGACGATTTCATGAACATTGATTTGAAAGCTTTTAATTTTAAAGCTTGCATAAACTTTACATACATTTAAGAGAAAAGTTAGGAAAAATAACAATGGGACAGGCTATAAAACTTCCCTCGCAAACACAACCTTATTCATCTGGAGTTTGTTGTCATTCTGATGTTTAAAGGATGTTTCAAGAAGTTGTTCAAAGAACGTTTTCTCCAACATTATGGGAACATTTATAAAACCTTCTTTGAACAATATATTAATAATGTTTTTGTATGAACCGTTTGAGAACATTATTGAAGACAAGATAACATTGGACACACACTATTAATGTTACTAGAAGAACGTTTGTTCATAATTTTGAGAAATCCTTGCCAGAACGCTATACAAAGTAATGAGAACGTTCCCTGTTTTCAGGGTTGGTGTCTGTTATGAGTTTCACATGTGAACGTCAGTAGTTACAGTCAGTGTTGAGTATCGGGAAGTTTCAAAGATCACAATCTTGTGCTAATCTATCAACTGCACAGTAGAACACCTAAACACCTGCAATTACTGATGAAGCACAAACTTAAAGGAAGTCAAGGGTCAAGCCCAACTAAAGCAAACACTGATCTCCATGATGGTGACCTCAAACTAAACATTTTCAATAAGACATCAACATCTAAACCTCTGTTAATTCTCAATAAGATCTTCTGTAGACGTCTGACATAAATAAAGTCAGTCTGGTTAGTAATAAGTGAAGCTGGTAATGCTGTTTGTGGAGTTGTTTAATCAGATCTTCAGAGAGTTAATGTCTTTTATCTTCAGTTCATCTAAGGCTGTGTCTGAAGAAAGTTGTAGTTTGTGCTTTTGTTACTCTTTCGAAAGATGATTGAAAGAATGTTTCAGGAACATCACACTAACCTTTAAATAACATTCTAGTAACATTAAGGAAACTGGACATTTTTATGTTCTTGGAATGTTAGAAATCAACGTTCCTATAATGTTGAATTTTTAATCAAAATTAAGTTGAAAGAACGTTTGAGGAACATTATACATTTTAAAACACGTTCCTCTAACGTCAAGAAAACTGGACATTTTTTCACGTTCCCAGAACCAACACTGAATATTTGGAGAATGTTCTTATAACAAAAGTCTGTTAGCTGGGTATACACCACTGAAAACATAGTTATGTTTATGATATTGCATTTCTGTCTACAGATCCTCCTAAATATTACACAATGCACCTTTAAAACTGAAAACTGTTAAAACTGTATCGTAAACCGTTCTAAAATAATCAGAGGGGTTTGTGGGTAATTGTGGAGTAGCATAAACAGATTTAGAAGAATCAGAGGGGTTTGTGGGTAACTGGGTGGTTGTGCAGTCAATGTGAAGTCTGGTGTCTTTAATCTCCTCATACACCGGTTGAGGAACCTGAGAACAGAAAGAGAAATTATTTACAGCTTTTGATGAAGGTCATTCATTTAAACACATTCTTATGACTTTACACACCGCTTCACTGTTTTCTGTTCCAGGTTCAGATATTTTAGAGACTGAATCGGGGTCTGTAAAACAAATATAGTACATTAAGTATAGTCATAAATGACAATAATAATTCACATTGATTCTAAATATATCAGACTTGCATTGACTAGTTGTGACCAGCAGGGGGATTCACTCATTCCACAGACAACAATGTAATCGACTGGCAAACAACTAAACATTATTCTGACAAATAAATGACTATGATAAACTTCTAAACTTCTGAAACCATTGTTGGCTGGTTTACCTCGTGTCTGATGCTTCTTGTAGAGAATAACTATACATAACATGAATCCAATGATGAGCAGAAGCAGAATCACTGTCACGCTGATGATCAGAGATAAAGATGATGAAGATGAAGATGATGATGATGATGGTGATGATGATGTCAAAGATGATGATGATGATGAAGATGACGATGATGATGATGATGATGACGACGATGATGATGAGGATGATGATGAAGATGATGAAGATGACAATGATGATGATGAAGATGAAGATGACGAAGATGGTGATGATGAAGATGATGACGATGATGATGACGATGATGATGACGATGATGATGACGATGACGATGACGATGATGATGATGATGATGAAGATGATGATGATGATGAAGATGATGATGATGAAGATGATGATGATAATTTAAATGATAATGCTTTGGATGATTTAGATGATGATGATGATGTGTTTTGCTCTAAAAATAGAGACTCTTTGTGACAAACAGTATGTACATTCCCAGTCAACACTATGATCTCACAGTGATGTCACCATGTGGTCACAACGTCTGCAATCTGAGTTCACAGTGTTCTAAAAGTGTAACCTCACAGCGCCCTCACTGTGTGCTCAAACTATGACCACAATATGAGCTCATCCCAGCTAGAAATGTTATTGTTCTATGAATGTTTTGAGAGCATTATGTTATGTTCTTGTAATATTTTCTGTAGTTAATTTTATTTTTGTAACCAAAATGTTCTCCTAAAAGGTAGGATAACACTCTCTATAAACATTTCAAACATGTTTAGTGATGACATTGATAGAACATTATCCCCCCTAACATTCTTAGACAGTTATAGCGGGAAGTTTCGATGTTTAGAAATTATGTTTAAGAGGTTTACATGTTGAAGTTTGTTTGAAGAGTTTGGTCACCATTGTAGAGGTCAGTGTTTGCTGTAGTTGGGCTCTTTGGTCTTAGGGCTGGGCGCTTTAAATCGCGATATTGTCATGCGCATCACGTCAGTAAAGCTTGATTAGTAGTAAATCACCATCACCTGCTTTCAGATGGAGCGGCATTGACTACAAAGAGCCGTAGTTAACTGACAAGCTGAGCCATATCGCATTAATATCACGGACGTATCGCCAGCGATAATTAATGCGATATGGCTCAGCTTGTCAGTTAACTACGGCTCTTTGTACACAGCAAAAACTCCAGTGTTAAATTAACACTCCTGGGAGTGTATGAGTCCACACTCAAGAGTGTTGAAGTTAATGAGATAATTAAGTGATTAATTTTGTGATGATTGAACATTATTGAAGTCACCTGATGTTAACAAGCAGAATCACTGAAGGAGAAAATCTCAAATTGTAAGTTACCGTTATGACGATCAATGGTTGCTTTAGTTGGGCTCTAGGCCCATATATTATTAACTTTAGATTTTGTTTGGCTGTTGTTTATGAATTATAATCACCAGTTGAACAAAGAAAAGAGTGATCTGATGATGTTGATTATGTTATGACAATCATCATTTAAACTTGATCACTGAACTCATTAAAATCCTTCTTTCTGACTTTGATTTATGTTGTTGGTTAGTGAATCTGCATAAATGCCCAGAATTTTTTTATATAATATAAAGGATTTCTTAACAGTTGTTCAAAAAAAAAAAAAAAAAAAATTCATTCTTTTAGGCACACACAGATGTCAAGATTCAGTCTATGCATCTCAACAATGGTGAGGAGCAGAATATTCAATTAGGAAAAGTAAATTACATAGACAATTCAGATCATAATTTATTCATACCGCAATGCATGATGGGAGCCATTAATGAGTTGTGATTGGTGGCAGCCACTGCAACATGCTTTATTATTGTCACCATTGTTGAGATTCACAGGCTGATTATTGATGTCTGTGTTTTAAATGAATTTATCTGAATGTCTATTGATCAGAAAAATGTTTATTAAATATTTTGAATTATAAGTAGAGTACTGATAATCATAGGCTGAAGAATCACTAAACTGCTGCTAACAAGTTAAATCAAACTATCTCAATAAGTTTCCTTTTTCAGATCACAGCATGATTATGTCAAAACATAACCAACACTATAAGATAACATTTTACTTTGTTCATGTAACTGTTATAAATCAATAACAGCAGACAAACAACAGTAAATATTAAAGTAAACATATAATGGTCTAGAGCCCAACTAAAGCAAACACCCATCACCTTAATGGTAACTTACAATTTGTGATTTTCTTCTTCAGTGATTCTGCTTGTTAACATCAGGTGTCTTCAATAATGCTCAATCATCACTAAATTAATCACTTAATTATCTCCTCAGCCCTAAATGCCGCTTCATCTGAAAGCAGGTGATGGTGATTTACTACTAATCAAGGAACCGGCTTTACTGACGAGATGCGCATAACAATATCGCGATTTAAATCGCCCAGCCCTAGTGTCCATAATATGAGCACACAGTGAGTGCACAGTGCGGTTACACTTTTAGCTCACTGTGAACTCACATTGTGGTCATATGGAGAGATCACTGTGAGATAAACGTGTTGGGTGGGATTCTCAAGCTCTAAAAACTCCAGAAACCCTATCCCACATACACAGCAAAAAGTCCAGTGTTAAATTAACTCTCCTGGGAGTTTATATGGCTCCGGAGTCAGTGTTAAAATATGAGTGTTAAATTAACACTCAAGAGTGTTAAAGTTAATGAGCTAATTAAGTGATTCGTTGAGTGATAATTGACCATTATTGAAGACACCTGATGTTAACAAGCAGAATCACTGAAGGAGAAAATCTAATTTTTTAAGACACCGTTATGGTGATCAGTGTTTGCTTTAGTTGGGCTCTTGACCCATAAAGCTTTAACTTTAAATTTTGTTTGGCTGTTGTATTTGAGTTATAACTCTCAGATAAACAAAGAGAAAAGGTGATCAGGTGGTGTTGGTTATGATTTGATAATCATAATTTGACCTGAATATCAACTCTCATTTAGAGAGTCAGATTTACCTTGTTGATATACAACAGCCTGTGATTCTACAGCAAATGATTTTTATCATTATCAATGTAATCCAAAATAATTTTTCTGATAAAAAGACATTGAAAATTACTTTATTTGGACACACAGACATCAAGAATCAGCCTGTGATTCTCAACAATGGTGACAATAATAAAGCTTGTTGCAATGCATTCTGGGTGCCACCAATCAAAACTCATTCATGGCTCCCATCATGCATTGCGGTATGAATAAATTATGATCTGAATTGTCTTACTAATTTCGGTAACACTTTACAATAATAGTACATGAATAATCATGTACTAATACCTGAATTAATAATTACTTTACTATGAACTAATGATGAGTTAAGACATGTATTAATGAGGTACTAACCTTAATTACGACATGAGTATCATGAATTCCTACATGAATATACCATCTTAACTACGCGTTAGTACATGCTTGTTAATTAATGTATTAATTAACATTTCGAGGTAAAGTAAATCAAACATGCTCTAGATCAGAAGAAAGATGTACTAAAAGGGCACAATGTTAAATTGTTCATAAATTTAACACCATCAATTGTAGGGCTGTGCGATATATATCGTGAGATTGTTATGCGCATCTCGTCAGTAAAGCCGGTTCCTTGATTAGTAGTAAATCACCATCACCTGCTTTCAGATGGAGCGGCATTTACTACAAAGAGCCGTAATTAACTGACAAGCTGAGCCATATCGCATTAATATCGCGGACGTATCGCCAGCGATACTTAATGCGATATGGCTCAGCTTGTCAGTTAACTACGGCTCTTTCACAGCAAAAACTCCAGTGTTAAATTAACACTCCTGGGAGTGTATGAGTCCACACTCAAGAGTGTTTAAGTTAATGAGATAATTAAGTGATTAATTTAGTGATGATTGAACATTATTGAAGACACCTGATGTTAACAAGCAGAATCACTGAAGGAGAAAATCACAAATTCTAAGTTACCATTAAGGTGATGGGTGTTTGCTTTAGTTGGGCTCTAGACCATTATATGTGTACTTTAGATTTTATTTGGCTGCTGTATCTGAGTTATAACTGACAGATAAACAAAGAAAAAAAAGTGATCTGATGGTGTAGGTTATATTATGACAATCATCATTTGAACTTGATCACTGAACTCATTAAAATCCTTCTTTCTGACTTCGATTTATGTTGTTGGTTAGTGAATCTGCATAAATGCCCAGCATTTTTGATATAATATAAAGGATTTCTTAAAAGTTGCTTAAAAAAAAAATCAGTCTTTTAGGCACACACAGATGTAAAGATTCAGTCTATGCTTCTCAACAATGGTGAGGAGCAGAATATTCAATTTGGAAAAGTAAATTACATAGACAATTCAGATCATAATTTATTCATACCGCAATGCATGATGGGAGCCAATAATGAGTTGTGATTGGTGGCAGCCACTGCAACATGCTTTATTATTGTCACCATTGTTGAGATTCACAGGCTGATTATTGATGTCTGTGTTTTAAATGAATTTATCTGAATGTCTTTTGATCAGAACAATGTTTATTAAATATTTAGAATTATAAGTTAAATACTGATAATCATAGGCTGAAGAATCACTAAACTGCAGCTAACAAGTTAAACCAAACTATCTCAATAAGTTTCCTTTTTCAGATCACAGCATGATTATGTCAAAACATAACCAACACTATAAGATAGATAACATTTTACTTTGTTCATTTAACTGTTATAAATCAATAACAGCAGACAAACAACAGTAAATATTAAAGTAAACATATAATGGTCTAGAGCCCAACTAAAGCAAACACCCATCACCTTAATGGTAACTTACAATTTGTGATTTTCTCCTTCAGTGATTCTGCTTGTTAACATCAGGTGTCTTCAATAATGCTCAATCATCACTAAATTAATCACTTAATTATCTCCTCAGCCCTAAATGCCGCTTCATCTGAAAGCAGGTGTAGGTGATTTACTACTAATCAAGGAACCGGCTTTACTGACGAGATGCGCATAACAATCTCACGATATATATCGCACAGCCCTAATCAATTGTCACATACATCAGTGAATGACACAAGATGTCTTGAAATATTTATATTAAACCTACTCATTGAACACACATTCCGTTTTAAGTGATTCCACTGCTGCCTTCAAGTGTAAAATACCTACTACACTAGCATATTCATTAAACAGATGCAATTTTCAAAATTAAAATCAGTGTTAGCACAGATGATGGTTATTTTCTGGATTTGTTTACTGTCTTTATATCATAATGCAGTCGGATGTTAGTCTTGTTTGCTGGCTCTTCTTTGGGGCCACTATTGCCCCTTCAAAATCTGTCCACTTTTTTCCTACCGTTCAGTTCCTTCTCCATCTAAATTCAGGCACAGCACCTCTGCTCTTCCACTTCTTTACAAACCACCGACAAGCACCAAATGATATCTGATTTAGAAGAGCTGAATATGTATAAAACATGTGTAATTGATACATTTTTGAAGATTTACTCTTGGAGGGCCAAGACAAGAAATTACATGATACATTAACAAATCATGAATTCATGTTACTTTCCAAGTAATTAATGATGAGTTAGTAATGATGTGCCCCCCCAAGTAAAGTCATGACATTATGATACATTAACAAGTCATGAATTCATGTTACTTTTACTTCATGGCGGGGCACATTATTACTAACTCATCATTAATTACTTGGAAAGTAACATGAATTCATGACTTGTTAATGTATCATAATGTCATGACTTTACTTGGGGGGGCACATCATTACTAACTCATCATTAATTACTTGGAAAATCCAAGAGTAAATCTTCAAAAATGTATCAATTACACATGTTTTATACATATTCAGCTCTTCTAAATCAGATATCATTTGGTGCTTGTCGGTGGTTTGTAAAGAAGTGGAAGAGCAGAGGTGCTGTGCCTGAATTTAGATGGAGAAGGAACTGAACGGTAGGAAAAAAGTGGACAAATTTTGAAGGGGCAATAGTGGCCCCAAAGAAGAGCCAGCAAACAAGACTAACATCCGACTGCATTATGATATAAAGACAGTAAACAAATCCAGAAAATAACCATCATCTGTGCTAACACTGATTTTAATTTTGAAAATTGCATCTGTTTAATGAATATGCTAGTGTAGTAGGTATTTTACACTTGAAGGCAGCAGTGGAATCACTTAAAATGGAATGTGTGTTCAATGAGTAGGTTTAATATAAATATTTCAAGACATCTTGTGTCATTCACTGATGTATGTGACAATTGATGGTGTTAAATTTATGAACAATTTAACATTGTACCCTTTTAGTACATCTTTCTTCTGATCTAGAGCATGTTTGATTTACTTTACCTCGAAATGTTAATTAATACATTAATTAACAAGCATGTACTAACGCGTAGTTAAGATGGTATATTCATGTAGGAATTCATGATACTCATGTCGTAATTAAGGTTAGTACCTCATTAATACATGTCTTAACTCATCATTAGTTCATAGTAAAGTAATTATTAATTCAGGAATTAGTACATGATTATTCATGTACTATTATTGTAAAGTGTTACCCTAATTTCCTTTTCCTAATTGAATATTCTGTTTGTCACCATAGTTGAGATTCATACACTGATTCTTGACATCTGTGTGTGCCTAAAAGAAAGATTTTGTTTTATTTTTAAGAAATCCTTAGTTAGAAAAAAAGATATTATGCTGTTGAATCACTGTGATGCTGTAATCAACAATATACATTTAAGTCAGAGATTAGACTCTAAATGAGATCAGTGATTCAGGTGAAATTATGATTATGTCAAAACATAACCAACAAAACCTGATCAACTTTCTCTTTGTTCATCTAGCAGTTATAACTCAGATACAACTGCCAAAGAATAATCTAATGTTTACAGTTTATGGGTCAAGAGCCCAACTAAAGCAAACACTGATCTCCATAACGGTGTCTTAAAAAATTAGATTTTCTCCTTTGGTGATTCTGCTTGTTAACATCAGGTGTCTTCAATAATGCTCAATCATCACTCAATTAATCACTTAATTATCTCATTAACTTTAACACTCTTGAGTGTTAATTTAACACTCATATTTTAACACTGACTCTGGAGCCATATAAACTCCCAGGAGAGTTAATTTAACACTGGACTTTTTGCTGTGTAGCAACATTGTGTCGGCCCAGATACGGCCCACATCTGGCACACGTGGAAAGATGATCTGGCCCACATGCAGCGTGGACTTACGGCACTTGGGTGGGCCGCTCCTGTTTGCCAGATCTGGGTCACAAGCAGGCCATAGCAATGCCACATGTCAGCCGAGAGCAAAGAAATAAACCAGAACTGGACCTTATCTGAGCCACAAAATCTGTGTATATTAAATATAGAGTCATCTCAGCCTTAATAAGCCTGTTAATAAGCAGAATCACTGAAGGAAAGAAGAGAACAGAAAAAGAGATGAGCAGAAACACAAGAACTACAACTGACTTCAGACACAGCCTCAGATGAAATCAACTGAAGAGAAAAGAAGACATTAAATCTGTGAAGATCTCAGCAGAGGAGGATTAAACAACTCCACAAACAGCATTACCAGCTTCACTTATTACTAACCAGACTGACTTTATTTCTGTCAGACGTCTACAGAAGTTTGTATTGAGAATTAACAGAGGTTTAACTCTAATGTGTTTCATTTGTCACCAGTGATTAGTGTTTCCATTAGTTGGGCTCTTAACTCTAATTATATATTTTTGTCTTCATTGGCTGTTGTGACAGTGTGTTTGTCAAACACATTTGCAGTAGGGCTGGGAAATATATCGCACGATATTGTTATGCGCATCTCATCAGTAAAGCCGGTTCCTTGATTAGTAGTAAATCACCATCACCTGCTTTCAGATGGAGCGGCATTTACTACACAGCAAAAACTCCAGTGTTAAATTAACACTCAAGAGTGTTTAAGTTAACGAGATAATTAAGTGATTAATTTAGTGATGCTTGAGCATTATTGAAGACACCTGATGTTAACAAGCAGAATCACTGAAAGAGAAAATCACAAATTGTAAGTTACCGTTTTGGCGATCAGTGTTTGCTTTAGTTGGGCTCTTGACCTTTATATATTCACTTTAAATTTTGTTTGTTTGCTGTTATTGATTTATAACAGTTAAAATGAACAAAGAAAAGTGTGATCTGATAGTGTTGGTTATGTTTTGACATAATCATGCTGTGATCTGTAAAATGAAACTTATTGAGATAGTTTGGTTTACCTTGTTAGCAGCTGCTTTGTGAGTCTACTGCATATGGTTTTCAGTATATTTCTTTTAACCCATAATATTTAATAAACATTGTTCTGATCAAAATACTTTCAAATTTTTTTTTTAGAAACACAGACATCAATAATCAGCCTGTGAATCTCAACAATGGTGACAATAATAAAGCATGTTGCAGTGGCTGCCACCAATCACAACTCATTAATGGCTCCCATCATGCATTGCGGTATGAATAAATTATGATCTGAATTGCCTATGTAATTTACTTATCGTAATTGAATATTCTGCTCGTCACCATTGTTGAGATGCATATACTGAATTTTGATGTCTGTGTGTGCCTAAAAGAAAGATTTTTTATTTTTTTTAAACAACTTTTAAGAAATCCTTTATATTACATCTAAAATTCTTGATATTTATGCAGAAAAACAGTTATTCTGTGGTCAACAACATAAATTTAAGTCAGAAATAAGCAAATAAGGAGTTCATTGATCAAGCTCAAATGATGATTGTCATTATATAACCAACACCATCAGATCACTTTATTCTTTGTTCATCTGGCAGTTATAACTCATATACAACAGACAAACATAATCTAAAGCAGTGGTTCTCAAACCTGTCCTGGCGTACCCCCAACACTGCACGTTTGCTTTGTCGCCCTAATCAAACACACCTGATTCAACTCATCAGCTCATTATCACATGGGTTAATGAGCTGCTGAGTTGAATCAGGTGTGTTTGATTAGGGCGACAAAGAAAACGTGCAGTGTTGGGGGTACGCCAGGACAGGTTTGAGAACCACTGATCTAAAGTAAACATATAATGGTCTAGAGCCCAACTAAAGCAAACACCCATCACAATAATGGTAACTTACAATTTGTGATTTTCTCCTTCAGTGATTCTGCTTGTTAACATCAGGTGTCTTCAATAATGTTCAATCATCACTAAATGAATCACTTAATAATCTCATTAACTTCAACACTCTTGAGTGTGGACTCATACACTCCCAGGTTTTTGCTGTGTACAAAGAGCCGTAGTTAACTGACAAGCTGAGCCATATCGCATTAATTATTGCTGGCGATACGTCCGCGATATTAATGCGATATGGCTCAGCTTGTCAGTTAATTACGGCTCTTTGTAGTAAATGCCGCTCCATCTGAAAGCAGGTGAAGGCGATTTACTACTAATCAAGGAACCGGCTTTACTGACGAGATGCGCATAACAATATCGTGCGATATATCTCCCAGCCCTAATTTGCAGCAGCAAAGAAAGCTAAAGTGAAATGAGATCAGGTGATGATGGTTACCTGTTGATGGTTTTATAATCATCATTAAAAAAACCTGTTTCACTGATGTCTTTGGAGTCTAACAATTGTGTTATTCCATTAATATCTTCACACCACAAACCCTGTGTTATTGCAGCGTGAGATCCAGCAATATTATAACAATCAGTTAGAAGACTTTAACAAACATGAGCACGAAACATTACTGTTCGATGACAAACACACACATCAATAATCAACGTATGAATCTCAACTATGGTGACAATCTAAAGTACTTTGCTGCAATGCATGCTGGGTACCATCATTGTACAAAACTCCCAGCATGCATTGCAACATGAATAAATTATGCAGCTGAATTGTCCTATTTTGTTTAATTCTAAATATGTGCTTTTATTTATTTTTTTTGCTGTTGTTTTTGTTGTGAATTAGTAGCTTTTCAGTGATGTTCTGAATTAATCTGTTTATCTAAAAAAAAAAAAAAAAATTGTCAGCCTTGTTGAGATTGATGTGCTGATTTTTGATATCTCTGTGTGTCACCGTGGATTCATATTTCGTGCTCATGTTTGTTAAAAGCTTTAAACTGATTGTTATAATATTGCTGGACCTCATGCTGCAGTAACACAGGGTTTGAGATGAGAATATATTAGTGGAACAACATAATTGTTATATTAAAATACCTCAGTGATTCAGTCTATTTCATGATGATTATAAAACCATCAACAGGTAACCATCATCACCTGATCTCAGTTCACTTTAGCTTTCTTTGCAGCTGCAGATGTTTTTGACAAACACCAGGGACGTGCACAGACATTTTGAGGGGCAGGGGCTCAAGTGAAATAAAGGGCACTTCTCATAATTACGTATTTTTTTTTCTTTTTATAAACAAAAAAGTATATATATTAACGCAACTCTGACTTCCTTTTTAAAAAATTTATTTAAAAAGTTAATTTTATCTTCCTCAAACTCACGCAATTGTTTCATTTTCAAAAGATGTCTACAAAATAATCAGTTCACACAGAAACCATGGTCTCCTTAGTATTCACTAGGTTTAAAGAGCAGCAAAGGAAACCATTCCACAATGTGCATGTTTTGAAAACATTTTCTATGCTACTAGTTTCAAGTATATATGATAGGGCTGGGCGATTTAAATCGCGATATTGTTATGCGCATCTCGTCAGTAAAGCCGGTTCCTTGATTAGTAGTAAATCGCCATCACCTGCTTTCAGATGGAGCAGCATTTACTACAAAGAGCCGTAGTTAACTGACAAGCTGAGCCATATCGCATTAATATCGCGGACGTATCGCCAGCAATAATTAATGCGATATGGCTCAGCTTGTCAGTTAACTACGGCTCTTTGTACACAGCAAAAACTCCAGTGTTAAATTAACACTCCTGGGAGTGTATGAGTCCACACTCAAGAGTGTTTAAGTTAATGAGATAATTAAGTGATTAATTTAGTGATGATTGAACATTATTGAAGACACCTGATGTTAACAAGCAGAATCACTGAAGGAGAAAATCTCAAATTGTAAGTTACCGTTATGATGATCAATGGTTGCTTTAGTTGGACTCTTGACCCATATATTATTAACTTTAGATTTTGTTTGTCTGTTGTTTCTGAATTATAATCACCAGTTGAACAAAGAAAAAAGTGATCTGATGGTGTTGGTTATGTTATGACAATCATCATTTGAACTTGATCACTGAACTCATTAAAATCCTTCTTTCTGACTTCGATTTATGTTGTTGGTTAGTGAATCTGCATAAATGCCCAGAATTTTTTATATAATATAAAGGATTTCTTAAAAGTTGTTTAAAAAAATCATTCTTTTAGGCACACACAGATGTCAAGATTCAGTCTATGCATCTCAACAATGGTGAGGAGCAGCATATTCAATTAGGAAAAGTAAATTACATAGACAATTCAGATCATAATTTATTCATACCGCAATGCATGATGGGAGCCATTAATGAGTTGTGATTGGTGGCAGCCACTGCAACATGCTTTATTATTGTCACCATTGTTGAGATTCACAGGCTGATTTGATTATTGATGTCTGTGTTTTAAATGAATTTATCTGCATGTCTTTTAATCAGAATAATGTTTATTAAATATTTTGAATTTTAAGTAAAGTACTGATAATCATAGGCTGAAGAATCACTAAACTGCTGCTAACAAGTTAAACCAAACTATCTCAGTAAGTTTCCTTTTTCAGATCACAGCATGATTGTCAAAACATAACCAACACTATAAGATAACATTTTACTTTGTTCATTTAACTGTTATAAATCAATAACAGCAGACAAACAACAGTAAATATTAAAGTAAACATATAATGGTCTAGAGCCCAACTAAAGCAAACACCCATCACCTTAATGGTCACTTACAATTTGAGATTTTCTTCTTCTGTGATTCTGCTTGTTAACATCAGGTGTCTTCAATAATGCTCAATCATCACTAAATTAATCACTTAATTATCTCCTCAGCCCTAAATGCCGCTCCATCTGAAAGCAGGTGATGGTGATTTACTACTAATCAAGGAACCGGCTTTACTGACGAGATGCGCATAACAATATCGCGATTTAAATCGCCCAGCCCTAATTTAATGACTTCTTTTCTCTTCAGTTGATTTCATCTAAGACTGTGTCTGAAGTCAGTTGTAGTTCTTGTGTTTCTGCTCGTCTCTTTTTCTGTTCTCTTCTTTCTTTCAGTGATTCTGCTTGTTAACAGGCTTATTAAGGCTGAGATGACTCCATATTTAATATACACCGATTTTGTGGCTCAGATAAGGTCCAGTTGTGGTTTATTTCTTTGCTCTCGGCTGACATGTGGCATTTCTATGGCCTGCTTGTGGCCCAGATCTGGCAAACAGGAGCGGCCCACCCAAGGGCCGTAATTTCACACTGCATGTGGGCCAGATCATCTTTCCACGTGTGCCAGATGTGGGCCAGATCTGGGCCGACACAATGTTGCTATGTGGGATGGGGTTTAACCCATTTGAGAGGCAGCCAAAATCAGAATTTAAAATGGACTGAATACGCTCTCTACGAACTTGACGAGCGATGCCGCGCTGACGGACCATAGACTATTAAAAAAAGAGTGACTGACATGTATGCTCATAAATCACTGTCACACACACTCTCTCAGGGTAATATTAAGTTACTGCATAATACATTTTCAGCAGAATAGTACAGAATCACGATACACAGTCTCACTTGTAGCCATGTCTTTTAACTATTATAATATTTCCAAGGGCAAAAATAGGAACTTTTAATTGGCTTTATATCATCAACTGTCACTTTAGCGCGAGGCCCTGTGCAGTCGCAGACTTGGAACTGTCAGTAGCATTAACGTTATAGATCACGTCGAGCTAGATGTGCGTAATTTCAGATAGTCAGGCTCCTCAGCTCCACCAACGCCCCTCCTCTTTGCCCATTTTCTGTTATCCGGGAGTGACGCAAGGCCAAGATGGCGGCGGCCGGCTCCGCCCACTTTAGGCTTCAAAAATGCTCTTCAGAAACCTACGGGTGACGTCACGGACACTGCATCCATATTTTTTTTACAGTCTATGTATACAAACCAAAGGACAGACAATGATTTCGGGCTACAGATGCCAGAAATAATGCTAGTCTCTTCTGTTTTTGTGGTAAAAATAGCCTAATTATGATAATAATAGTCATTTAAATAAAATTAAAAAATAGATAATCTACCCACCTCTGTCTGAGAGTGCAAGCATGATGTTGAACCAAATTTTTTCAATATTAAAGCTGCCGTCGGCAACATTTTTTTTATCATATTCAGTGAAATCGACACTATAATCCGACAGAACAACATAAATAAGGTCGTTTTAGAAAAAACCCCAAGCTTCTAACTCCACCCGGAGCGTGTTGTTTGTTTTGCAAAAATCCACCACTCCCGGATCATCGGGTCCAATCAGTGCAGGGGGGTGTGAGATCTGACTGTCAATCATAGGTCGTGCACACGCCACAGATCCCGCTCCCCCCTCGTGCACGTTACAATCACATGCACACGCCTGAAGTTCGCCTGAGATTGTACGAAGCGTGATGGCGGAGAGAAAATCTACTATCAAGCTTCCAATTCCTCGGTTATTGCTATCTATGGGTAGATTAGCCAGGGCAGCCTACCTCCGAGTCCATGGTGTTGATCGATGCTGAAGAGACGTACACGTTCACAGAAAATCAGGTACACACGCACTGACGAACACGACCTAGATGGGAGATGCTCGCTGGTAGTGGCGGAGGGGCATGAGAGTTGTAAACATTCAAAATTTTGGCTAAGTTGACCCAATCTGCCAGACTTGCCGACTGCAGCTTTAACCCCCTGAGGTCGACTATTGCGCCGGCGTGATCTGCTCGCTTTTTTTTTCTTATCAGAGCAAAAGAGACTCAAAATACTCTGTTGATTTTGATCTTATACATGTTGATTTTGAGTGTTATACATCATTCGATCCTGTTAAGTGTGTATTATTTTTGTGTATACTAACAATAAAAACAAAGTGTTGCGCTTTTTGCCAAATAAAGAAAAATAAACATGATGCTAGTTCTGCTTTCTCTCTGTCAGTGTAGTCCATTCTGAAACGTGTCCCGAAAATGAACAATAACTCAGCGAATACTCAGTCAAACAGGCATACAGACACACAGGCATGAAGCTTGAATTCTCTTCTTTTAAATTAATATATATATATAAAAAAAAAGTTCTCAATTTATGTAATCTGTATGAAAAGAGAGAGATGTCAGTCGTTCTCATTTAATCTCATTAAGTGTTAATGTGTCCCCACCCACGGCGCACACGTGCTATTCAAACGCAAATGATCACACATCAGCTGGATAAAACACAAGTTTATTTTATGTGCACTACGTCATCTTGCTTCGCTGTGAGGAATAATACTATCATAATAATAATCATGGGAAATATACCTCAGAAGTGCGGTTTAGTGTCATTTCGAGAACTAGAAATCCCAGATAGCAACATTGTTTCGGCCCGGATACGGCCCACATCTGGCACTTGTGGAATACGGATCTGGCCCACATGCAGCGTGGAATGACGGCCCTTGGGTGGCCCACTCCTGTTTGCCATATCTGGGCCAGAAGCAGGCCATAGCAATGCCACATGTCAGCCAAGAGCAAAGAAATAAACCAGAACTGGACCTTATCTGAGCCACAAAATCTGTGTATATTAAATATGGAGTCATCTCAGCCTTAATAAGCCTGTTAACAAGCAGAATCACTGAAGGAAAGAAGAGAACAGAAAAAGAGACGAGCAGAAACACAAGAACTACAACTGACTTCAGACACAGCCTCAGATGAAATCAACTGAAGAGAAAAGAAGACATTAAATCTGTGAAGATCTCAGCAGAGGAGGATTAAACAACTCCACAAACAGCATTACCAGCTTCACTTATTACTAACCAGACTGACTTTATTTCTGTCAGGCGTCTATAGCAGTTTTTATTGAGATTTAACAGAGGTTTAACTCTAATGTGTTTCATTTAAAGTCACCATAAGAGTGATTAGTGTTTCCATTAGTTGGGCTCTTAACTCTTAGTATAACTTATGTCTTTTTTGGCGGCTGTGACAGTGTGTTTGTCAAACACATTTACAGCAGCAAAGAAAGCTAAAGTGAAATGAGTTCAGGTGATGATGGTTACCTGTTGATGATTTTATATTCATCATGAAATAGACTGATTCACTGGTGTTTTTGGAATCTAATAACTGTGTTGTTGCATTAATATTGTCACAACACAAATCCTGTGTTACTGCAAAATGAGATCCAGCAATATCATAACAAGTTAGAAGACTTTAACAAACATGAGCACAAAGAAGCAGTTTAATATGACACACACAGACATCACCAATCAGCGTATGAATCTCAACAATGGTGACAATCAAAAGTACTTTGCTGCAATGCATGCTGGGTACCAGCATAGTGCTAAATTCCCAGCATGCATTGCAACGTGAATAAATTATGCAGCTGAATTGTCCTATAATTTTGTTTGATTCTAAATATTTGCTTTTATCTTTTTGCTGTTGTTTTTGTTGTGAATTAATAGCTTTTCAGTGATGTTCTGAATTAATCTGTTTATCAAAATATTTGTGATTGTCACCATTGTTGAGATTCATACGCTGGTTGTTGATATCTGTCAGCATAAGCCAATCTTTTGATCTCATGTTTGTTAAAAGCTTTAAACTGATAGTTATAATATTGCTAGATCTCATGCTGCAGTAACACAGGGTTTGTGATGTGAAAATAATAATGGATCAACACAATTGTTAGATTCCAAAATCATCAGTGAATCAGTCTATTTCATGATGATTATAAAACAATCAACAGGTAACCAGCATCACATGATCTCGTTTCACTTTAGCTTTCTTTGCTGCTGCAAATGTGTTTGACAAACACACTGTCACAGCAGCCAAAAAAGACATAAGTTATACTAAGAGTTAAGAGCCCAACTAATGGAAACACTAATCACTCTTATGGTGACTTTAAATGAAACACATTAGAGTTAAACCTCTGTTAAATCTCATTAAAAACTTCTGTAGACGTCTGACAGAAATAAAGTCAGTCTGGTTAGTAATAAGTGAAGCTGGTAATGCTGTTTGTGGAGATGTTTAATCCTCCTCTGCTGAGATCTTCACAGATTTAATGTCTTCTTTTCTCTTCAGTTGATTTCATCTGAGGCTGTGTCTGAAGTCAGTTGTAGTGCTTGTGTTTCTGCTCGTCTCTTTTTCTGTTCTCTTCTTTCCTTCAGTGATTCTGCTTGTCAACAGGCTTAGTAAGGCTGAGATGACTCCATATTTAATATACACAGACTTTGTGGCTCAGATAAGGTCCAATTCTGGTTTATTTCTTTGCTCTTGGCTGACATGTGGCATTGCTATGGCCTGCTTCTGGCCCAGATCTGGCAAACAGGAGTGGGCCACACAAGTGCCATCATTCCACGCTGCATGTGGGCCAGATCCGTATTCCACAAGTGCCAGATGTGAGCCGTATCCGGGCCGAAACAATGTTGCTATCTGGGATGTTTAGCCTAACTTGGATATTATACAATTTGCATGCATTCAAAATAAGTCCTCACACTCTTTACTTGTGGTACGCTCAGTGACACACCTGAATGAATGCCTCTCATTATGCAGCTCATTATGCAGATCTTTGTCTTCTCAGGTGTGAATCACTTCATTATGCATGATCCTTCACGCCCCTGCAAATATTGCCTTTCCAAACAAAAAAGTGTCTTTCAAAGTTGTATTGTTTTATGTGAATGATAAGGCAGGATGATTTCACATCATTTTGAAGAAAAAATTGAAGAATTTTTAGTTTTTTCAATAACCATGCATAAACATTATTCTCTCAACAATACAAACATGTACATACATGTTACTCACATATTACACAGCAAAATCCCCAGTGTTAAATTAACACTCCTCAGTGTACATATGTGTCCACACTAGGGCTGGGCGATTTAAATCGTGATATTGTTATGCGCATCTCGTCAGTAAAGCCGGTTCCTTGATTAGTAGTAAATCACCATCACCTGCTTTCAGATGAAGCGGCATTTAGGGCTGAGGAGATAATTAAGTGATTAATTTAGTGATGATTGAGCATTATTGAAGACACCTGATGTTAACAAGCAGAATCACTGAAGAAGAAAATCACAAATTGTAAGTTACCATTAAGGTGATGGGTGTTTGCTTTAGTTGGGCTCTAGACCATTATATGTTTACTTTAATACTTACTGTTGTTTGTCTGCTGTTATTGATTTATAACAGTTAAATGAACAAAGTAAAATGTTATCTTATAGTGTTGGTTATGTTTTTACATAATCATGCTGTGATCTGAAAAAGGAAACTTATTGAGATAGTTTGGTTTAACTTGTTAGCTGCAGTTTAGTGATTCTTCAGCCTACGATTATCAGTACTTTACTTATAATTCAAAATATTTAATAAACATTGTTCTGATCAAAAGACATTCAGATAAACTCATTTAAAACACAGACATCAATAATCAGCCTGTGAATCTCAACAATGGTGACAATAATAAAGCATGTTGCAGTGGCTGCCACCAATCACAACTCATTAATGGCTCCCATCATGCATTGCGGTATGAATAAATTATGATCTGAATTGTCTATGTAATTTACTTTTCCTAATTGAATATTCTGCTCCTCACCATTGTTGAGATGCATAGACTGAATCTTGACATCTGTGTGTGCCTAAAAGAATGATTTTTTTTTTAAACAACTTTTAAGAAATCCTTTATATTATATCAAAAATGCTGGGCATTTATGCAGATTCACTAACCAACAACATAAATCGAAGTCAGAAAGAAGGATTTTAATGAGTTCAGTGATCAAGTTCAAATGATGATTGTCATAACATAACCAACACCATCAGATCACTTTTTTCTTTGTTCAACTGGTGATTATAATTCAGAAACAACAGACAAACAAAATCTAAAGTTAATAATATATGGGTCAAGAGTCCAACTAAAGCAACCATTGATCGTCATAACGGTAACTTACAATTTGTGATTTTCTCCTTCAGTGATTCTGCTTGTTAACATCAGGTGTCTTCAATAATGTTCAATCATCACTAAATTAATCACTTAATTATCTCATTAACTTAAACACTCTTGAGTGTGGACTCATACACTCCCAGGAGTGTTAATTTAACACTGGAGTTTTTGCTGTGTACAAAGAGCCGTAGTTAACTGACAAGCTGAGCCATATCGCATTAATTATCGCTGGCGATACGTCCGCGATATTAATGCGATATGGCTCAGCTTGTCAGTTAACTACGGCTCTTTGTAGTAAATGCCGCTCCATCTGAAAGCAGGTGATGGCGATTTACTACTAATCAAGGAACCGGCTTTACTGACGAGATGCGCATAACAATATCGCGATTTAAATCGCCCAGCCCTAGTCCACACTACAGGGTGTTAAAATGAACACTGAAGCAGTGTTGAAGTTAATGAGATAATTAAGTTAACACTGAAGCAGTGTTGAAGTTAATGCAATAATTAAGTGATTAATTAAATAATGATTGGCCATTAGTGTTGACACCTGATGATAATATGCAGAATCATTGACGGAAAGAGAAAAAAAACAATAACAGAAAAAAGAGAAACACAAGAACTACAACTGACTTTACACATCGTCATTACACATTGTTGCACTTATTATTACCAGTTTGACTTTATTTCTGTCATACATCTACAAAAGTTCTTGAGATTCAACAGAAGTTTAGACGGTAATGTTTTATGGAATTTTTCTTTTCAAGTTACCATTATGGTGGTCAGTGTTTGCTTTAGTTGGGCTCTTGACCCTTTTCATTTTGTTAATATTAGTTTTTCTCTGACTGTTCCAACATTGTGTTTATAAAGCACATTTGTTACTGCAAGAGAAAACATGACCTGCTCACAATACGTTTTGATGATAATGACATTATCATCATGTAGTGACCTGATTCACTGATGTCATTCAGAGTCTAAATTTTTGACTATATGCTTGATGACTCGGTTTAGTATTAGACTAGACGAATTTCAGAAAAATGGCCCTCTATAAGAAGTGAGGAGCATGTATGGGTACAAGTCGGGAACCGGCCTACATTAGCTCTGAGATTCTACAGCTTGAGATCCAACAGCAGTATAAAACATTTTGAAAATACTTTGTGCAAATAAGTTATATTTAAACACACAGACATCAAGAATCAGCATATGAATCTCAACAATGGTGACAATAAACAAATTAGTGACAAACAGATCAACTCTGAACATCACAAAACAAGCTACTAAAGTCAGAACAAAACAATAGCAAAATAAAAGCAAACAGAAAAAACAATGAAAATTACAGGACAATTCAGCTGCATAATTTATTCATGCTGCAATGCATGATGGGAGCCATTGATGCGTTCTGATTGGTGGCTCCCATCATGCACAGCAACATGAAGCATTTGTTTGATTGTCACCATTGTTGAGATTCATATGTAGATTCTTGATGTCTGTGTGTGATTTTACAACTTTCAGATCATTAAAATATTGCTGGAAATAACTACTGTAGTGAAAAATTAATAAAGCATTTGGATAATCAGTTTACAATAATGAGTGCCAGCATTGAATCAGGTCACTAGTAATTTCATCATCAAATCATAACCAGGGCTGCATTTCCAAAAGCATCTTAAGCCTAACTTGATTGCAGACCAACTGCAACAAATGGTCTAGACCAGTGGTTCTCAAACCTGTCCTGGCGTACCCCCAACACTGCACGTTTTCTTTGTCGCCCTAATCAAACACACCTGATTCAACTCAGCAGCTCATTAACCCATGTGATAATGAGCTGATGAGTTGAATCAGGTGTGTTTGATTAGGGCGACAAAGCAAACGTGCAGTGTTGGGGGTACGCCAGGACAGGTTTGAGAACCACTGGTCTATATGATCAAATTAGGCTTGCGATGCTTTCAGGAAACACAGCCAAAGTCATAGTTTCTCTTGCCACAACACAAATGCTTTATAAGCACAGAGTTGGAGCAGCAAGAGAAATACTAATGTTAAATAATAAAGTGTCAAGAGCCCAACTAAAGCAACCACTGGTCACCATAATGGTGACATGAAACGAAACATTCCATAAAACATTGCCATCTAAACTTCTGTTAAATCTAAATAAGACCGTCTGTAGATGTATGACAGAAATAAAGTCAAACTGGTAAAATAATAAGTGCAATAATGGCTTGAAGTCAGTAGTTCTTGTGTTTCTCTTTTCTGTTCTTGTTTCTCTTTCCTTCAGTGATTCTGCTTGTTATCATCAGGTGTCACCACTAATGGCCAATCATCACTTAATTAATCACTTAATTATCTCATTAACTTCAACACTGCTTCAGTGTTAATTTTAACACTCTGTAGTGTGGACACATATGTACACTGAGGTGTGTTAATTTAACACTGGGGATTTTGCTGTGTAATTACAGTCAGTGTTGAGTATTGTGATGTTGTGGAGATCATCATGAGTTTGAGGGTCTCAGTTACTCACCTGTTAAAACCTTCAGATTCACTTCAGTGTAGGGATCATTCATGTTACGTCTATCAACTCCACAGTAGTATGTCCCAGAATCCTCTTCACTCAGATTTCTGATGGTCACAGTGAAGACTGCTGAACTTGTGTTGTCATACAGAGAGAATCTTCCAGAATGAACCCATTTATCTTTCTCTTCAGTCCTGATTCTGTCTGTGCACTCTGACCACTGTCCTTTACAAAAATACTTAGCATTTTCTGTATATTCTTTATCATATCTGCATGTGATGTTGACTCCTCCTGAATATCCTGTCACATTCATGGAGTTCACGACACCTACAACAAACCAGCATTAAAACACTTTCACTCACTTGATTATGAGGCTTCAAATTGCTTTCAAAAGTTTCCTTAGTTTCTTACCAGGAATCATCAGCAGAGTGAAAGTCCAGATGATCTTCATTCTTCTCTCTTAAGCCTTTCTTTTGTATCAGTTGACTCAGTTCTTCTGAAGCTCTCCGTGTGTTTCAGCGTTATATAGTGTTTTCGTCATTAATGTAATGAGATGCTGACTTCCTCTTCCTTTGACTTCTGCATGTGTCACAGGTACAACTGAAACAGATAAAGACAACGATAGAGAGAGAGAGAGAGAGAGAGAGAGAGAGAGAGAGAGAGAGAGAGAGAGAGAGAGAGAGGAGTCGTAGCGGACGAGCTGCATTTCCTCATGGATTGTAGCAAATATAAAAACATTAGAGACACTTATTTCACTCATAAAGTTCACAATTTACCTGAATTTCAGCAAGCGAGCCAAAAAGTAATTCTGTGCTATTTCACACAGTCATGCCAATAAAAGCTCATCTGAACTGAATTGAGAGAGATTGCAAAATAAATAAATAAATGCATCAACAAAATAAGAACGATCTAGACTGCATAACACAGAACTGTAGACATATAACATTTTGTGGATGAAGTTCCCAGCCAGCACAGCCATGTGGGGCCCAAATGGGTTTGACCTGGGCTATCTAACTGTGACCCAGCCAATTTTGTCCTCAGTTTCCATGTTGGCCCCACATGGGTTTGCCAAGATGAAATGAACACTGCTCAGTGTGAACCCCAGCTAGAAATGTTTTGTTCTAAAAACGTTCTGAGAACATTACCATGAAGTTCTAATAATGTTTTCAGCGGGTAGTTTTATTTTGGTTCCCAGAATGTTCTCCTAAAACGTACAAAGCAAAAACTCCAGTGATAAAAGTTAATGAGATAATTAAGTGATGAATTTAGTGATGATTGAGCATTATTGAAGACATCTGATGTTAACAAGCAGAATCACTGAAGGAGAAAATCACTATTTTTAAGTCACCATTATGGAGAATAGTGTTTGCTTTAGTTGGGCTCTTGACCCTTACATTTTTTTTTATTTAAGGTTTTGTTTGGCTGTTGTAAGGACACACTTACACATTATAACTGCCAGATGAACAAAGAGAAAAAGTGATCAGATGTTGATGGTTATGTTTTGACATAATTATCACTTGACCTGAATCACAAAACTCATTTAGAGTCTAATCGCTGACTTAGATTTATATTGTTGATTACAGCATCACTGTGATTCTAAAAAATGAGATCCAGAATGTTCAATATAATCTAAAGTATTTCTTAAAAGTTGTTTAGATTTAAAAAAAAAAAAAAAAAAAATCTTAGGCACAAACAGACATCAAGATTGAGTGTATGAATCTCAACAATGGTGGCAAACAAAATAAATAATTTATTCATACTGCAATGCATGATGGGAGCCATAAATGGGTTTTGATCGGTGGCACCCAGAATGCACTGCAACATGCTTTATTATTGTCACCATTGTTGAGATTCACAGGCTGATTATTGATGTCTGTGTGTCCAAATAAAACATCTTTTGAACAGAATTTTTAAGAAATATTTTTAATTCTATAGAAAATGCTACAAACCGTATGCTATAAAATCACTGGGCTGCTGTAATCAACAAGGCAAACCTAACTCTCTAAATTTTAGTCCTCTGTAAGTCACTTTGAATAAAAGTGTCGGCTTAATGACTAAATGTAAATGAGTTTAGTGATTCAGGTCAATTGATGATTATGTCAAAACATAACCAACACCACCTGATCACCTTTTATCTTTGTTCATCTGACTGTTATCACTCAGATACAACAGCCAGACAAAATTGAAAGTCAATAGTTTAAGGGTCAAGAGCCCAACTAAAGCAAACACTGATCATCATAACGGTAACTTAAAATTAGATTTTCTCCTTCAGTGATTCTGCTTGTTAACATCAGGTGTCTTCAATAATACTTAATCATCACACAATTAATAACTTAATTATCTCATTAATTTTAACACTCTTCAGTGTTCATTTAACACTCAAATTTTAACACTTTAACCCTTTGAGTGTGGATCAAATAAACTCCCAGGAGAGTTTATTTAACACTGGAGTTTTTGCTGTGTAGGATAACATTCTCTTAAAACATCCTCAAAATGTTACAGTTAAAATGTTATATCTTAGTTTACATTTAACCTTATAGAAACATTATTTGAACTGAAAAAACATCCTTAAAACATTCTTTGAACATTACATTCAAATGTTTTCTTTAAAACATTAACAAAACTTGTAGGGAATGTTAGCCAACGATCTGAGAACGTTCCCTGCTAGCTGGGACACTACAGGCTGTTAAATGTAACACTGAATCAGTGTTGGCGTTAATGAGATAATTAAGTGATTGAATAATGATTGAGCATTATTGATGAACACCTGCTGTTAACAAGCAGAATCACTGAAGGAAAGAGAAACACAAGAACTACAACTGACTTCCAGCCACAGCCTTAAATTAAATCAGCTGAAGATAAAATACATTAACTCTCTCAAGATCTGATTAAACAACTCCACAAACAGCATTACCAGCTTCACTTATTACTAACCAGACTGACTTTATTTCTGTCAGACGTCTACAGAAGTTCTTATTGAGAATTAACAGAGGTAAAGATATTGATGATTTATTGAAAATAATAGTTTTATTTGATGTTACCATTATTGTGACCAGTGTTTGCTTTAGTTGGGCTCTTGACTGTTTAGCATTACTTTTTTTCTAGCAGCTGTATCTGTTTGTTAATAGCGAGAACAGCAAGAGAAAATGCAATCAGATGCTGTAAACTGTTTGATGATAAGAATATAATCATCATTTAGTGGTTTAGCTCACTGATATTATGTGTGATTTTTATGCGGATGACATGCTATTCATTTTGTTTTATTGTTCTGATTTTATAGCAAGAGATCTAACATAGTTTAATCAGAACGTCAAATGATAGATTATGAATCTCGACAATGGTGACATGCTTCATGCTGCGATGCATTCCGGGTAGGGCTGGGCGATTTAAATCGCGATATTGTTATGCGCATCTCGTCAGTAAAGCCGGTTCCTTGATTAGTAGTAAATCACCATCACCTGCTTTCAGATGGAGCGGCATTTACTACAAAGAACCGTAGTTAACTGACAAGCTGAGCCATATCGCATTAATATCGCGGACGTATCGCCAGCAATAATTAATGCGATATGGCTCAGCTTGTCAGTTAACTACGGCTCTTTGTACACAGCAACAACTCCAGTGTTAAATTAACACTCCTGGGAGTGTATGAGTCCACACTCAAGAGTGTTTAAGTTAATGAGATAATTAAGTGATTAATTTAGTGATGATTGAACATTATTGAAGACACCTGATGTTAACAAGCAGAATCACTGAAGGAGAAAATCACAAATTGTAAGTTACCGTTATGACGATCAATGGTTGCTTTAGTTGGACTCTTGACCCATATATTATTAACTTTAGATTTTGTTTGTCTGTTGTTTCTGAATTATAATCACCAGTTGAACAAAGAAAAAAGTGATCTGATGGTGTTGGTTATGTTATGACAATCTTCATTTGAACGTGATCACTGAACTCATTAAAATCCTTCTTTCTGACTTCGATTTATGTTGTTGGTTAGTGAATCTGCATAAATGCCCAGAATTGTTTATATAATATAAAGGATTTCTTAAAAGTTGTTTAAAAAAAAAAATCTTTCTTTTAGGCACACACAGATGTCAAGATTCAGTCTATGCATCTCAACAATGGTGAGCAGCAGAATATTCAATTAGGAAAAGTAAATTACATAGACAATTCAGATCATAATTTATTCATAATGCAATGCATGATGGGAGCCATTAATGAGTTGTGATTGGTGGCAGCCACTGCAACATGCTTTATTATTGTCACCATTGTTGAGATTCACAGGCTGATTATTGATGTCTGTGTTTTCAATGAATTTATCTGAATGTCTTTTTATCAGAACAATGTTTATTAAATATTTTGAATTATAAGTAAAGTACTGATAATCATAGGCTGAAGAATCACTAAACTGCAGCTAACAAGTTAAACCAAACTATCTCAATAAGTTTCCTTTTTCAGATCACAGCATGATTATGTCAAAACATAACACTATAAGATAACATTTTACTTTGTTCATTTAACTGTTATAAGTCAATAACAGCAGACAAACAACAGTAAATATTAAAGTAAACAGAATGTTCTAGAGCCCAACTAAAGCAAACACCCATCACCTTAATGGTAACTTACAATTTGTGATTTTCTTCTTCAGTGATTCTGCTTGTTAACATCAGGTGTCTTCAATAATGCTCAATCATCACTAAATTAATCACTTAATTATCGCCTCAGCCCTAAATGCCGCTTCATCTGAAAGCAGGTGATGGCGATTTACTACTAATCAAGGAACCGGCTTTACTGACGAGATGCGCATAACAATATCACGATTTAAATCGCCCAGCCCTAATTCCGGGTGCATCATAAAAATAAAAAAAAAACGTATCCATGGCTCCCAGAATGCATTGCAGCATGAAGCATGTCACCATTGTTGAGATTCATATGCTGATTCTTGATGATTCTCTGTGTGCAATTTTTTTTCTTTGGTTTGGTGTGCATTTTAGATTCCCAGTTGCGCAGAATTAAGTATTATGCTGCACACAACTAAAAAATGTTGATGTGATTGACGATAAGAATATGATTGTCATATAATGGCTTAACTCAATGTTATTATGTGTGAGCTTTATGTAGGGTGATATGTTATTCATTTTGTATTATTGTGATTCTACAGTAAGAGATTCAGCACAGTATAATCAGAACATCAAATTATTTTTAACCTCCTCAGTCCCCGTGTCCACATATGTGGACATCGCTGTCAATGAAAACCTAATGCTAAACAGTCAAGAGCCCAACTAAAGCAAACACTGGTCACAATAATGGTAACATCAAATAAAACTATTATTTTAAATAAATCATCAATATCTTTACCTCTGTTTATTCTCAATAAGAAATTCTGTAGACGTCTGCCAGAAATAAAGTCAGTCTGGTTAGTAATAAGTGAAGCTGGTAATGCTGTTTGTGGAGTTGTTTAATCAGATCTTGAGAGATTTAATGTATTTTATCTTCAGTTGATTTCATCTAAGGCTGTGGCTGGAAGTCAGTTGTAGTTCTTGTGTTTCTCTCAATAATGCTCAATCATTATTTAATCACTTAATTATCTCATTAACGCCAACACTGATTCAGTGTTACATTTAACAGCCTGTAGTGTTCACACTGAGCAGTGTTCATTTCATCTGGGCAAACCCATGTGGGGCCAACATGGAAACTGAGGACAAAATTGGCTGCGTCCCAGTTAGATAGCCCAGGGCAAACCCATTTGGGGCCCACATGGCTGTGCTGGCTGGGTTGAGCAAGTTTTTCACATAGGACTGTAATCAATTGTTATAAGTTCCACTTTATTATTCTCCTGCTTTTGTATGAAAATAAATATTACAATAACATGAAGTAGTAAGTGAACACACTTCTCATAATTTCACTTTACTTCCCGTCTCCATTTCCCTCAATTTCCACATTCTCGCTCTCTATTGAAGTATTCATGAATACGTTTAGTTTGCATAAACTACAGAAAACACTCACACTTTACTTGATCATTAAGCTCATGTTTTTAGTCAATGATTAGAGTTGAATTAAATATATTACATTTCTGTCTGAAAGATACTATTGCTGTACATTCTATATATTTGTAAAGCACTTTTCACCCTGTACAGATGCACTGGGTAAAGGGAAATTGCCATATAATACACATATGTACAGGTGCTGCTATATGAGAAAATATATATTTGTACACATGAACATGCAGTAGACAGAACGAGATAGTGAGGTTGAAGATCTGTATTATGACTAGGGCTGTGCGATATATATCGTGAGATTGTTATGCGCATCTCGTCAGTAAAGCCGGTTCCTTGATTAGTAGTAAATCGCCATCACCTGCTTTCAGATGGAGCGGCATTGACTACAAAGAGCCGTAGTTAACTGACAAGCTGAGCCATATCGCATTAATATCGCGGACGTATCGCCAGCGATACTTAATGCGATATGGCTCAGCTTGTCAGTTAACTACGGCTCTTTGTACACAGCAAAAACTTCAGTGATAATTTAACACTCCTGGGAGTGTATGAGTCCACACTCAAGAGTGTTTAAGTTAATGATATAATTAAGTGATTAATTTAGTGATGATTGAACATTATTGAAGACTCCTGATGTTAACAAGCAGAATCACTGAAGGAGAAAATCACAAATTGTAAGTTACCATTAAGGTGATGGGTGTTTGCTTTAGTTGGACTCTAGACCATTATATGTTTATTTTAGATTTTATTTGGCTGCTGTATCTGAGTTATAACTGACAGATAAACAAAGAAAAAAAAAAGTGATCTGATGGTGTACACAGCAAAAAGTCCAGTGTTAAATTAACTCTCCTGGGAGTTTATATGGCTCCAGAGTCAGTGTTAAAATATGAGTGTTAAATTAACACTCAAGAGTGTTAAAGTTAATGAGCTCATTAAGTGATTAATTGAGTGATGATTGAGCATTATTGAAGACACCTGATGTTAACAAGCAGAATCACCAAAGGAGAAAATCTAATTTTTTAAGACACCGTTATGGAGATCAGTGTTTGCTTTAGTTGGGCTCTTGACCCTTAAACTGTTAACATTAGATTATCTTTGGTTGTTGTATTTGAGTTATAACTGCCAGATGAACAAAGAGAAAGTTGATCAGGTTTTGTTGGTTATGTTTTGACATAATCATAATTTCACCTGAATCACTGATCTCATTTAGAGATTAGAGATTAATCTCTGACTTAAATGTATATTGTTGATTACAGCATCACCGTGATTCTGCAGCATAAGATCTTTTTTTCTAACTAGTCTAAAGGATTTCTTAAAAGTTGATCTGATAAAACAAATCTTTCTTTTAGGCACACACAGACATCAAGAATCAGTGTATGAATCTCAACTATGGTGACAAACAGAATATTCAATTAGGAAAAGGAAATTAGTAAGACAATTCAGATCATAATTTATTCATACTGCAATGCATGATGGGAGCCATTAATGAGTTTTGATTGGTGGCACCCAGAATGCACTGCAACATGCTTTATTATTGTCACCATTGTTGAGATTCACAGGCTGATTATTGATGTCAGTGTGTCTACATTAATTAATTGTCTAAGTCTTTTTATCAGAACAATTTTTAAGAAATATTTTGGATTATATTGATAATGATAAAAATCATTTGCTGTAGAATCACAGGCTGCTATAATCAACAAGGTAAATCTGACTCTCTAAATGAGAGTTGATATTCAGGTCAAATTATGATTATCAAATCATAACCAACACCACCTGATCACCTTTTCTCTTTGTTCATCTGAGAGTTATAACTCAGATACAACAGCCAAACACAATTTAAAGTTAAAGCTTTATGGGTCAAGAGCCCAACTAAAGCCAACACTGATCTCCATAACGGTGTCTTAAAAAAATAGATTTTCTCCTTTGGTGATTCTGCTTGTTAACATCAGGTGTCTTCAATATTGGTCAATTATCACTCAATGAATCACTTAATTAGCTCATTACCTTTTAACACTCTTGAGTGTTAATTTAACACTCATATTTTAACACTGACTCTGGAGCCATATAAACTCCCAGGAGAGTTAATTTAACACTGGACTTTTTGCTGTGTAGGTTATATTATGACAATCATCATTTGAACTTGATCACTGAACTCATTAAAATCCTTCTTTCTGACTTCGATTTATGTTGTTGGTTAGTGAATCTGCATAAATGCCCAGAATTTTTGATATAATATAAAGGATTTCTTAAAAGTTGCTTAAAAAAAAAAAATCATTATTTTAGGCACACACAGATGTCAAGATTCAGTCTATGCATCTCAACAATGGTGAGGAGCAGAATATTCAATTAGGAAAAGTAAATTACATAGACAATTCAGATCATAATTTATTCATACCGCAATGCATGATGGGAGCCATTAATGAGTTGTGATTGGTGGCAGCCACTGCAACATGCTTTATTATTGTCACCATTGTTGAGATTCACAGGCTGATTATTGATGTCTGTGTTTTAAATGCATTTATCTGAATGTCTTTTGATCAGAACAATGTTTATTAAATATTTTGAATTATAAGTAAAGTACTGATAATCATAGGCTGAAGAATCACTAAACTGCTGCTAACAAGTTAAACCAAACTATCTCAATAAGTTTCCTTTTTCAGATCACAGCATGATTATATCAAAACATAACCGACACTATAAAATAACATTTTACTTTGTTCATGTAACTGTTATAAATCAATAACAGCAGACAAACAACAGTAAATATTAAAGTAAACAT
This sequence comes from Squalius cephalus, assembly GCF_949319135.1. Lineage (NCBI taxonomy): Eukaryota > Metazoa > Chordata > Actinopteri > Cypriniformes > Leuciscidae > Squalius > Squalius cephalus. The sequence continues at coordinate 7,656,217 of NC_137123.1, forward strand.
ATAATGGTCTAGAGCCCAACTAAAGCAAACACCCATCACCTTAATGGTAACTTACAATTTGTGATTTTCTTCTTCAGTGATTCTGCTTGTTAACATCAGGTGTCTTCAATAATGCTCAATCATCACTAAATTAATCACTTAATTATCTCCTCAGCCCTAAATGCCGCTCCATCTGAAAGCAGGTGATGGCGATTTACTACTAATCAAGGAACCGGCTTTACTGACGAGTTGCGCATAACAATCTCACGATATATATCGCACAGCCCTATTATTTAATCTCTGTTCTTCTGTGATGTGATTAATGGTGGATGTGATTCTTACCAGAAATCATCAGCAGAGTGAAAGTCCAGATGATCTTCATTCTTCTCTCTTATTAAATGATCTTCTCTGTTGTTAGTAGATTCAGTTCTTCTGAAGCTCTCGATGTGTGTTCAGAAGAGTTTTGAGTGTTTCTTTCCTGGTTGAGCTGAATGTGCCACACAGCAAAATCCCCAGAGTTAAATTAACTCTGTTCAGAGAACATTTGGTCCCTCTCTACAGAGAGTTAAAATAACTCTGAATCAGAGTTAAAGGGTACATAACATGCACAGTTTCACCTAATCTCATGTTAATCTTGAGTACCTATAGAGTAGTACAAAGCAAAAACTCCAGTGTTAAATTAACTCTCCTGGGAGTTTATATGGCTCCAGAGTCAGTGTTAAAATATGAGTGTTAAATTAACACTCAAGAGTGTTAAAGTTAATGAGCTAATTAAGTGATTCATTGAGTGATAATTGCACTGTAAAAAAATCACCCGTAAATTTACAGTAAAATACTGGCAGCTGTGGTTCCAGCCCTTTACCGTAATTTTACGGTTTCAACAATGCTGTAATTTCACAGTAAAGTACTGCAGCTGTGGTTACAACCTTTTACTGTAATTTTACGGTTTCAACAATGCTGTAATTTTACAGTAAAATACTGGCAGCTGTGGTTCCAGCCCTTTACCGTAATTTTACGGTTTCAACAATGCTGCAATTTTACAGTAAAATACTGGCAGCTGTGGTTCCAGCCATTTACCGTAATTCTACGGTTTTAAATTTTACGGCTGTTCTTTAATTTCACTAAGTACTGGCAGTAAAGGTTCCAGCTATAATTTATAAAAAAGTTTTAATATAAATACTGTTTTCTATTTACTCTATTGTCCGATATCTATTAACATCCCTATATGTAGCATAATGTATACAGACAATCTAAACAGACATTTTACTCAATGGAATAAATGAAGAAAATAGATTATGGTACAGTATTGTTTCCCATTTATTTAAAACATCTAACAGGTTAACAAATATATTAACAGTTAAGGGGGGGAAAAAAGTCACAAAAAAAGGAACCAGTAGGCAAAAAGAAGAAACCTTACAAAGAGGGAAGTCCGGTTTTGAGAGGACAAGAGAACCAATTGGTGGAAAAAAACGTATGAAAAGGCAAAAAACAGCCAACACGTCCCACATCAGCTTTTGTTCTGTTCCAGAATCCAAATCTGAGGAAAGAAAAAAAAAAGAAAATCTTAGTGGTAAAATAAATCACATGGAAAAAAATAGTAATCACATATTCTACGAACACTTTTAAAAGAGACATAAAATGGTCATGTTATTGTACATAACTAATCTTAGAGAGCAAATGATGGTGTAATGTTTGTTACAGCATAGATGAAAAAAAAATAAAAAACAATCTTGACAGAAAGATTATGGGGTTAAGACAAAATGAGAAAGTTTAGCTGTGTGTAACAGATCAATGAACAACCATCACAAAACAAAAACATTTGTGGTTCATAGAGGTAACAAGGTAGTCACTTACAAAATGTACATTTTTATTACACTGCACTGGCTAATGGGATGTGTTTAGTAAAGTCATGAAAGATTATAATTGTTTGTGTAGCTAGCTTAAACATTTTGTGTTTGTCTATACATGTGACTGATGAAGACATTTTATGACCAATTAATGCAGAAAACCATCCAATTCCAAAGGGTTCAGATACTTTCACTGAATATGAATGCAGTTAAAGGAGAACTCCGGTCAATTTTAACATTGAGCTAATTTTTTTGTAAATTTGGAGTGCTGTCAATACAGAGAACAACGACAAAAATCGGTGTTGCCTACACCGTGTTATCCTCTTTTTAAAATTTGCACCCTGTTGACTTCAATGGGGCAAGTTTTAAACCAGCTTTTAGCCTCTTAACATCCTTGATGTGTCATTACAAGTGCCCAGCTAATGTGAGTGATTCCTTCTGAGTGATCACGGGTGAATCTGACTGCAGTAGATGTGCAAGATATTAATAAAAATGATGTTATTTCAGCTAGCGCACATACCTGTATTTTCTTCCTGTTTTCGGTCGAAGCCCATAGTAATCGATTGTCGAGTTCACACGCATAGGTTTAGTTACCTATGATCATGCGCCCGAACTCGACAATCGATTACTATGGGCTTCGACCGAAAACAGGAAGAAAATACAGGTATGTGCGCTAGCTGAAATAACATCATTTTTATTAATATCTTGCACATCTACTGCAGTCAGATTCACCCGTGTTCACTCAGAAGGAATCACTCACATGACCTGTGCACTTGTAATGACACATCAAGGATGTTAAGGGGCTAAAAGCAGGTTTAAAACTTGCCCCATTGAAGTCAACAGGGTGCAAATTTTAAAAAGAGGATAACAGTGTAGGCAACACCGATTTTTGTCGTTGTTCTCTGTACTGACAGCACTCCAAATTGACAAAAAAATGGAAGCTTTTAGGAAGCTGCACAAATGTGAGTGTCAGTGGGCATTTAAGTTTAGTTACCTAGACGAAGTTCCATTCAAAATCGATGAGGTTCTTCAGGAGAGAAGCAACTTTGGGATTGACTGTGGTGGACTTCTTGCTGACAAGTTTTCCAGTCTTCTTTGAAACCACCTTGCCTCTGCAGGTCTTCGAACCTCTTTCAGGGTTTATCCCAATGAATCGTCTAAGGGTAATACAAAAAACACACCCACACACACACACATTAAAAAAGAAAACTTACAAAATCTACCTTTTATCAATTTAAATATTGGATTAAATATACATTTGCTAAATTAGGGAGCAATAAAAGAAAATAATAAACCAATTTAAAGGGTACTATAAAAGGTGATAAAATACCTTTGAATGAATTCCAATGTGCCACATGCCTCCTCTGGATACTGAAGATTGAAGATGTAGAACATTGCAAACATGGTTGCTATTCCAGTCAGAAATTTAGGTTGTATGCCCTCACAAACAACACGACCCTCTAGGGTAACCATCCAGCGTTCAGTGCAGTTCTCTGCCCTCCCTGAAATGAATTTTATTTTTTTCAAATTATACACAACACTTAAAATAAGTTTACACAATATTCTTAATTTTCTGATTATTTAGGAGTGTATGACTTTTTCTTTATCAGAACACTGTGGCGAGTGGGACGAGGTCGAGGGATGTGAGAGAATGGCGCAAAGACCGTTCATCATCAGCGTGATTACTGATGAGTGACACCTGCGCAACGCACCGGTCTCGTAGCTCTCACAGAGGAGCGGAAGCATAAAAGGAGTAGCAACGACAGTGGAGATCAAGAGAGGAACAGGCCTGATTTTATGTTGGGTTTTGTTTCTGTTTTATGTGGCCAGCAGTCGTCCGTGAGGGGCTGCTGGCTTATACTTTCATTTTTTTATTGGTTTATTTATTAAAATAATTTAATGTTTGCTGCTTCCCGCCTCCTTCCCATAACAAAACCCAACATAAAATCAGGCCTGTTCCTCTCTCGATCTTCATTGTCGTCGCTCCTCCTTTTATGCTTCCGCTCCTCTGTGAAAGATACGAGACTGGTGCGTCACGCAGGTGTCACTCATCAGTACCCAGCCAGCACAGCCATGTGGGGCCCAAATGGGTTTGACCTGGGCTATCTAACTGGGGCCCAGCCAGTTTTGTCCTCGGTTTCCATGTAGGCCCCACATGGGTTTGCCCAGATGAAATGAACACTGCTTAGTGTGCACAGTACAGGCTGTTAAATGTAACACTGAATCAGTGTTGGAGGTAATGAGATAATTAAGTGATTGAATAATGATTGTGCATTAATGATGAACACCTGCTGTTAACAAGCATAATCACTGAAGGAAAGAGAAACACAAGAACTACTTCCAGCCACAGCCTTGGATGAAATCAACTGAAGATAAAATACATTACATCTCTCAAGATCTGATTAAACAACTCCACAAACAGCATTACCAGCTTCACTTATTACTAACCAGACTGACTTTATTTATGTCAGACATCTAGAGAAGTTCTTATTGAGAATTAACAGAGGTTTAGATGTTGATTATTTATTTGAAAGTAAGTAGTTTGATTTGATGTTACCATTGTGGCGATCAGTGTGTGCTTTAGTCAGGCTCTTGACTTTTTAACATTTGTTTTTCTCAGGCAGCTGTATCTATTTGTTATGGTGAGAACAGCAAGAGAAAAGATAATCAGATGCTGTAAGCTGATTGATGATAAGAATATAATCATCATGTAGTGGCTTAACTCACTGGTATTATGTGTAAGATTTGTACAGGTAGTATGTCATTCATTTTGTTTTATTGTTGTGATTCTACAGCAAGAGATCCAGCAGAGTTTAGTCAGAACATCAAATGATTTTTAAAACCCCATTTACACGTGTTGGACTACTGAAAGTTCTACTTGCACACAGACATCAAGAATCAGCATATGAATCTCAACAATGGTGACATGCTTCATGCTGCAATGCATTCTGAGTGCATCATACAAAACTTATCCATGGCTCCCAGAATGCATTGCACCATGAAGCATGTCACCATTGTTGAGATTCATATGCTGATTCTTGATGTCTGTGTGCGAGTAAATCTCACAGGAGCCCAAAATATGTAAATGGCGTGTTAAAAATCGTTTGATGTTCTGATTAAATTCTATTTTTTTTTTTTTGCTGTAGAATCACAACAATAAAACAAAATGAATAACATAGTACCCGTATAAACCTCACACATAATCAATGAGCTAAGCCACTACATGATGATTATATTCTTATCATCAATCAGCTTACAGCATCTGATTATATTTTCTCTTGCTGTTCTCACCATAACAAACAGACACAGCTGCCAGAGAAAAACTAATGTTAAAAAGTAAAGAGCCTGACTAAAGCACACACTGATCGCCACAGTGGTAACATCAAATCAAACTATTACTTTCAAATAAGTAATCAACATCTAAACCTCTGTTAATTCTTTTCTGTAGATGTCTGACAGAAATAAAGTCAGTCTGGTTAACAATAAGTGAAGCTGGTAATGCTGTTTGTGGAGTTGTTTAATCATATCTTGAGAGATGTAATGTATTTTATCTTCAGTTGATTTCATCCAAGGCTGTGGCTGGAAGTAGTTCTTGTGTTTCTCTTTCCTTCAGTGATTATGCTTGTTAACAGCAGGTGTTCATCATTAATGCACAATCATTATTCAATCACTTAATTATCTCATTACCTCCAACACTGATTAAGTGTTACATTTAACAGCCTGTACTGTGCACACTAAGCAGTGTTCATTTCATCTGGGCAAACCCATGTGGGGCCTACATGGAAACCGAGGACAAAACTGGCTGGGTCCCAGTTAGATAGCCCAGGTCAAACCCATTTGGGCCCCACATGGCTGTGCTGGCTGGGTAATCACGCCACCGGACTTGCGTTGTTCTCTCATGTCCCTTGACCTCGTCCTGCTCGCCACATACACAAATAAATTAAGGAAATTAGAGCTCTGTTTATGCATGCAATGGGTCCCATCCTTTTGAAAATTCAAACAGCATATTATGGCATCATTACAGTAATCCACACTATTCCTGTCCATCAGTTTATGTTTTCAAAGCTAAAATGATACATGTTGGGAAGAAACAAATCCATTATTAATATTTAATTATTAACTGTCCTGTTAAATCAAAACACAAATAATTTGTGGCGCTGTGTCAGATTACTCGCATCCATAACATAATATGGCACCAGTTCACTTGCATCGTATAAATCTGTAAAACAGCAGATATCATTCTAAAAATCTTGCTGTGTTCTAGTGAAAAAGTCAATAATCAAAAGTCAAATAATTCTTTGATGGCCTGAGGGTGAGTAAAATATCACATCATTTTCATTTTTGAATGAACCTTTCTTTCAAAAGTACTGCCTTTGCAACCAATCATTTATCACATCTGCACTAGTTATGACATACTTACCACATAGAATAAGACGAGGGCTGGCAGGTAGATTTGGCATCTTCTCTACATCAGCTGCAGTCGCAGAAACCTGAAAGAGAACAAAACAATTAGAATGGTAGATAAATAAATTAGATCAAATGAAACAAGAAACAAAAGATTTAATAAACACTCACATCTGCATGTAATATCAGGCCACTTTCACTCTCATTGAAATGTGCCAGAAGAAGCTTGATGACCAGGTCTGCAATTTCAAGGTTGTCTGCCTGGGACAGGACATCCTTCATGTTTGTGTCTTTTGGTCTGCTTTTAAAGTACTCAGGAATGGTCTTTCCACATTCTTCCATTGACATCTCTAGAGTGCGCAGTATGTCAATTTCAGTAAGCAAGTGAAAATGGGCACAGATGGACCTCTGGTTAAAAAGGTAAGGCCACTGGCACCTTATGTCGTCAACGGAAGGAGATGGTGTCGAATTTAAAAGCTGACGCTGCAGACAGAATGTTGTTTTCATTAGATTTTCTACTTCTACTTTCTCAAATCCAGCAGTTCCCTCCTTGCTGTAAATGTCTTGTAGTCGCTGACGTTTTGCCTCTATGGTTTCCGTGGTTTCTTCTGGTGGGAGATGTGGCTGAAATCTCACACACCCGTAAGTGTCAGTGGGTCCTCGTTTGCATCCAGACCTTGTCATGGTTCTTCTATGATGGCCAAAACTACTCTCACGATTTAGATTTTCCACACGTGTCTTCACTTGCAGTAAGAGAGATGTATACCCTCCTGCTATTAAAGCACCATTTGGAAACTGGTCCGCAAAGCTGTTAGGGTACTGCCTAACAATATTTTGGCAGACTGTAATACATTGAGAGCGCGTGGGGTTAAGCTCATATTTGCGGATTTCGTCGACTAGGACTCTCACCATCTGGCGCCGTTCAGCAGGTTTGGGCCTCTTGCCTGCAGAAATAGCTGATTGGATCTCTGGTGGCATTCGGTCCCAAGAGACCTGGAAAGTTGTGGGCCATGTCTTGGAAATGTCTGGGGAAAATGACCTGCAAGCTTGGCTGTCAGGTGTTGGACTTGAAAGAGGAGAGGATGAACTTGACTGACTGTAACTTGAACATGGGCTGGAGATGGCTTGTAGGTCTAGAGTAATCACTTCAGTTTCTGATAAAAGCACAGAGAATTAACATTATTTATAAACTCTAATGATGATACCATGTACAGTGTCACTATTTTGTCTCAAAAAATATTATACATTTACACATTCATGTAAACTAAAATTTTAATTGGCAAACACCATTAAAAGGACCTCATATATATAATAAAATGTATTTTAATCCTTACTGTCTGTAACATTTACATTTGTATGGGCAGGTAACGCTCATTAACTTTATAAGCTTAAACGTTACGTTACCTGATTTAAAAACTTGAAGAAGCTTTCTAAGCTGAATAACTGGCAAGAGATCTTGAAGGTCATCTTTCTGAACATACTGCAAATCATTTTTGCTTTCTAGACCAGAGCTCTGAACACAGCAAAAAGTCCAGTGTTAAATTAACTCTCCTGGGAGTTTATATGGCTCCAGAGTCAGTGTTAAAATATGAGTGTTAAATTAACACTCAAGAGTGTTAAAGTTAATGAGCTCATTAAGTGATTAATTGAGTGATGATTGAGCATTATTGAAGACACCTGATGTTAACAAGCAGAATCACTGAAGGAGAAAATCTAATTTTTTAAGACACCGTTATGGAGATCAGTGTTGGCTTTAGTTGGGCTCTTGACCCTTAAACTGTTAACATTAGATTATCTTTGGTTGTTGTATTTGAGTTATAACTGCCAGATGAACAAAGAGAAAGTTGATCAGGTTTTGTTGGTTATGTTTTGACATAATCATAATTTCACCTGAATCACTGATCTCATTTAGAGATTAGAGATTAATCTCTGACTTAAATGTATATTGTTGATTACAGCATCACCGTGATTCTGCAGCATAAGATCTTTTTTTCTAACTAGTCTAAAGGATTTCTTAAAAGTTGATCTGATAAAACAAATCTTTCTTTTAGGCACACACAGACATCAAGAATCAGTGTATGAATCTCAACTATGGTGACAAACAGAATATTCAATTAGGAAAAGGAAATTAGTAAGACAATTCAGATCATAATTTATTCATACTGCAATGCATGATGGGAGCCATTAATGAGTTTTGATTGGTGGCACCCAGAATGCACTGCAACATGCTTTATTATTGTCACCATTGTTGAGATTCACAGGCTGATTATTGATGTCAGTGTGTCTACATTAATTAATTGTCTAAGTCTTTTTATCAGAACAATTTTTAAGAAATATTTTGGATTATATTGATAATGATAAAAATCATTTGCTGTAGAATCACAGGCTGCTATAATCAACAAGGTAAATCTGACTCTCTAAATGAGAGTTGATATTCAGGTCAAATTATGATTATCAAATCATAACCAACACCACCTGATCACCTTTTCTCTTTGTTCATCTGAGAGTTATAACTCAGATACAACAGCCAAACACAATTTAAAGTTAAAGCTTTATGGGTCAAGAGCCCAACTAAAGCAAACACTGATCTCCATAACGGTGTCTTAAAAAAATAGATTTTCTCCTTTGGTGATTCTGCTTGTTAACATCAGGTGTCTTCAATATTGGTCAATTATCACTCAATGAATCACTTAATTAGCTCATTACCTTTTAACACTCTTGAGTGTTAATTTAACACTCATATTTTAACACTGACTCTGGAGCCATATAAACTCCCAGGAGAGTTAATTTAACACTGGACTTTTTGCTGTGAAGTTTTGAAAGGATCTGTTGTAGAACATCTGAGGATAGGTTAGGCAATGCCCCCAAAATGATGTCTTGAACCTCATTAATCCAGTCAGACATGGGTCTATAGAAAGAGAAAAGAGTGATGAAGAATTAGTACAGGCATGCCACACACTCTGTACTCAGGCAATGGGTAATAATCTAACAGATTCTCGTGTTTTACACAGCACACTCTCTCGGCTGGCGTAATACTGTAAACACCCATGTTAGAAACCAGTACAGCCTGATATTCCTGGGTAACAAAATGTACAGATGTACCCCGATGAACAAGAACTAATTTGATCTTTCCAACTACAAGCTCTTCATCATCTGAGTCTCTGATCAAAACAAACATGTTTTTTTTGTATTTTGTACCTCTCAGTGTAATATCATTGGCAACCTCAGTGTTTACAGCCTCAAAATTCATATGCAAAACTGCCGTTCCGATCTCCTCACTGTATTCAGTAGAATAAAATTCAGTGCTTTTTTCCAGAACAATATCTGGTGGAAAGAAGTTGCCAGCATAAAGGTATGCCTGAAGAAGCTGATGTTTCTCTGCAAGCGTTTGACAAAGATTCTTGAAGTTATGTGATTTCCGAGCACACTGCTTGAAATATGTATGCTTGCTTTCAAATCTTAGCGTCCACAAACGGATTAGAGGGCCAAAGTGGAAAATCAGTTCAGGATAATGAGTAATGTAGTGGTGCTTTGGTTTCAGTGTGTGATTTGGAAATGCTTTACATCTAGTGTGCAGGTACACAGCAAAATCCCCAGTGTTAAATTAACACTCCTCAGTGTTTATATGTGTCCACACTACAGGGTGTTAAAAATTAACACTGAACAGTGTTGAAGTTAATGAGTTAATTAAGTTAACACTGAAGCAGTGGTGAAGTTAATGAGATAATTAAGTGATTAATTAAGTGATGATTGGCCATTAGTGGTGACACCTGATGATAACAAGCAGACTCACTGAAGGAAAGAGAAACAAGAACAGAAAAAAAAGAAACACAAGAACTACTGACTTCGAGCCATTATTGCACTTATTATTTTACCAGTTTGACTTTATTTCTGTCATACATCTACACACTGTCTTATTTAGATTTAACAGAAGTTTAGATGGTAATGTTTTATGGAATGCTTCGTTTCATGTCACCATTATGGTGGTCAGTGGTTGCTTTAGTTGGGCTCTTGACACTTTATTATTAAACATTAGTAGTTCTCTGGCTGCTCCGACTCTGTGCTTATAAAGCATATGTGTTGTGGCAAGAGAAACTATGATTTGGGCTGTGTTTCCTGAAAGCATCACAAGCCTAATTTGATCGTATAGACCATTTGTTGCAGTTGGTCTTCAATCAAGTTAAGTTTAAGATGCTTTTGGAAATTCAGCCCTGGTTATGTTTCAATGATGAAATTACTAGTGACCTATTTCAATGATGTCACCCATCATTATAAACTGATTTATCCAATTGTTTTATTAATTTTCCACTAAAGTAGTTACTTCCAGCAATGTTTTAAAGATCTGAATGATTTAAAATCACACACAGACATCAAGAATCTACATATGAATCTCAACAATGGTGACAATCAAACAAATGCTTAATGTTGCAATGCATGATGGGAGCCACCAATCAGAACGCATCAATGGCTGACATCATGCATTGCAGCATGAATAAATTATGCAGCTGAATTGTCCTGTAATTTTCATTGTTTTTTTCTGTTTGCTTTTATTTTGCTATTGTTTTGTTCTGACTTTAGTAGCTTGTTTTGTGATGTTCAGAGTTGATCTGTTTGTCACTAGTTTGTTTATTGTCACCATTGTTGAGACTCATATGCTGATTCTTGATGTCTGTGTGTTTAAACACAGTAACTTCTTTGCTCAAAGTATTTTCAAATTTTTTTATATTGCTGTTGGATCTCAAACTGTAGAATCTCAGAGCTACAACCACCAATACTAAAACAAGACATCAAGCATATAGTCAAAGATTTAGACTCTGAATGACAACAGTGAATCAGGTCACTACATGATAATGTTTTTATCATCAAAACATATTGTGAGCAAGTCATGTTTTCTCTTGCAGTAACAAATGTGCTTTATAAACACGGAGTTGCAGCAACCAGAGAAAAACTAATATTGAAATATGAAAAGTGTCAAGAGCCCAACTAAAGCAAACACTGACCACCATAATGGTGACTTGAAAAGAAAAATTCCATAAAACAATACCGTCTAAACTTCTGTTAAATCTCAACAACTTTTGTCGATGTAGAAAAGAAAATAAAGTAATAAAAGTCAGTTTGACAGAAATAAAGTCAAACTGGTAATAATAAGTGCAACAATGTGTAATGACTCGAAGTCAGTAGTTCTTGTGTTTCTCTTTTTTCTGTTCTTGTTTCTCTTTCCTTCAGTGATTCTGCTTATTAACATCAGGTGTCACCACTAATAGCCAATCATCACTTAATTAATCACTTAATTATCTCATTAACTTCAACACTGCTTCAGTGTTAACTTAATTATCTCATTAACTTCAACACTGTTCAGTGTTAATTTTTAACACCCTGTAGTGTGGACACATATAAACACTGAGGAGTGTTAATTTAACACTGGGGATTTTGCTGTGTACTCATTAATCAAAACTTCTAGGTAGGCTATCTGCCCTGCAGAAATAGCTGGTGCACATATAAGCTCTACTATTTGTCGAAGCTGTAACACCAGCTGCCACACCTCATTTTCAGCTGGACATTCAATCTTATCTCCAATCAAAACTGGAAGCATCCTAAGTAAACACCAGTTTTGCACTGCATGGCCAGACAGTTTATCCCCCCCTGGAGAAAGCTCAGCAGGTTTGTCATTAGCATCACAACCAAAGTATGAGAACTGACTTATTCTGCGATTTAATTCCTGGTAAGTGAACTGCTTATCCACAGTCACAAGGTGTTTTATGTATAATGCTACATCACATGATGCAACACCTTCAAATATGTCATGGCCAAGACAAGGTGGTAATCCAGGTTGGCATACATGAAAGTAACTTAGACTATTGAACAAAGAGTCAAATTTGATTCCTTCAACTGCACCTGAATCAGAATCCCTCTCAGCATGCTCTCTATATGAAACAACAGTGCGTTTAGTACCTTTGGATAGAGGATCTTTTTGAAAGGTCTCTCTGTCAATGTTGCAATATCTGCAAAAATGAATACTCTTGGAGAAATTCTCTACAAATCCACCTATACAGTGTGAGCCCAGGTTGTCCCCACAAATTGCAGTTAATGTTCCCAGGAACACTTGTCCGTCGGGCAAAGTAACACCACCTATCTCAAGATCTTTAAGATCTTTAATGAGTGGCTGGAAGATTTTTTCTTGCCCGAAAAACTTAAAATCTTGTTCTCTGCAAATCAGAACAAGTTGCATCTGGTCAATGCTTGACCTATGATGCGGAGGAATGTCTGTAAGGGTGGCGTATACACAGAGTAATTTGTGTTTTTTCCTGCCAGATCCAAGAGGGTTGGCAACTTCTAATGCATCCTGGTAGAGAATTATGCCAAAGGACGAAGGCTAATTTTTTAGCAAACTATTTTCTCTCATAATGTTGCCATCCCACACATCACGAAAAACATCTTTACGAGGAACACTGTAGTACATTTGTTTATGGTGTTCTCTTACTGTGTCAATTTGTAACAGAGAACTGACAGTTTCCTTGATTGGAACATATTGTGCAAAACACTCTTTGCCTGCCTCATTTTCTCCAAGACAGACTGGAACTGGTGCTATGTGATTAAAATTACTTTTGAAATAGGTTTTTCGTCTCTGGTCAGTATAAAGTACCTGCGAATTGTAAGTCTGAAAGAGGTCATCACTTCGCAAAACATCAATAATAGCACATATATCCCTTTCGGCAAGCTGTAATGCAACTAATTTGTCTCTTAACTTGAAAAGCAGATGTTCCTTACTCATTTCATGAATTTCTTGAAAGTGACTAACAATTGTTTGAATTACAGATGATGGAAGTAGACATTTAGCTTGTAATTTGAGATAAAATAAAGCAAGATGTCTCAAAAACAATGCTTCGTCAACACTTTCTGCACTGTCATCTTGTTCCATACTATGGCTTTCATCACATGGAGCCTCATGTGGTACTTCTGACAGGTGGTCAGAGCTCTCAGACAGGCTACCAGGATTAACAGAAACCAGATTTCCCTCAGAACAATCACGATGTTTTCTAGACAAGTGTGCAGTAAATGTGGATACGTTGGAAAACACTTTGCCACATCCCTGAAATGGACATGGAACTATTTTCCCCTCCTTAATATGCATCTTTAAATGCATGTAAAAGCTTTTCAATGACTCACACTTGACCTGACATAACTCAACATGACATGTTAGGTCAAATGAGGTGAAGATCCTAGCACTATACTCAGTTTGGCTTTTTCCATGTCTATAGCTGTGAGACTTAAAGGCCTCAAACTTTCGAAATGTTTTTTTGCAACCAGGCAGAGCACAACTAAAAGTTATATTGGAAGCATGTCTGTGAATTCGCATGTGCCTTACAAATGCACAAATGGTGCTGCATGCTTGTGCACAAAGTTTGCAAGTATACATGGCGTGCCGTGAAACTCACCAAAGATTAGGGCTCAGTAAAACATCAAGTGAATGATTCCTAGAAAAAAAGAAGAAAAAATTATTATTTCGTCATCTTAAACAAAGCAAAGAAATTCGACGTCGAGCACGGTGAACATTCAGCTGAGTGTAAGGCCTCAGCTGTTGAGAACTGTCTATCTACAAAACGTGTTTCGCGCCGAAAAGTCGAGAATATCCGCCTCGTCTTTCAAAAAGAACCTCTTTGACTTTTTAATACTATATAAGTTACTTGTGAATTTCACAAAACACGCAGGTAACAGCCTACTCGCAGCACTAAATCGAAAAAATATACATAAATATCTATTTTGCTTTGAGAATTTTAACAGCTTTACATTATTTGCATGGAAACTAAACAAATTGACCACTAAATTTTAATTATTATAATGGATCTGGATATTTCGAGTAGTTTTGTAATTATTCTCCATTTTATGTGCATGAGATTATGTGAATAACGTTACCATTAATGCATCTTGTAAGATTCGCATCATGTAACATTAAGTTACTGAATCAGAAATTCATGTAAATCGAGTTAAAGGTAACTACAAATGAAAGCCAAACTAATTTATAAATGGTAACTTAACTTTAATCAAGCAAATAGTTCGCCGTGATAATCGGAGCTCAGAGAACATTCATTTGCAGGCGAAATGCCTCAACCGTTGAGAGCTCTGTCGACAAAACGCGATTCGCGCTCAGTAACCAGCACAGTCAAAAATACCTCGTGAAAAAGGCGATTGTACAGGTTGGGAGCAACATAACAGACTAAACAGTAAAGACATAAACTTACCTTGAACAGTGTCCTTCTTTAAGACCATAGATGAATGTTGCGAACTGCTTTCTGTTCGAAAATAGACTGCGTAGTGCGTTGAAGATGCCCCGCCCCCACGTGCTATTTTTTACAGCCCAATACTGCTTTTTTCCAGAAACAAATGGGTTTACACATAAATGCTGTAAATTTACGACAAGTAATTAATTTATGGAACATAGACTGTAAATTTACAGGATTAAACTGTTTATTGAAATAACAGTATTTTACTGTTGGAAATTCACTGTATTTTTACAGCAATTTTTAACAGTGTGACCAATATTGAAGACACCTGATGTTAACAAGCAGAATCACTGAAGGAGAAAATCTAATTTTTAAAACACCGTTATGGAGATCAGTGTTTGCTTTAGTTGGGCTCTTGACCCTTAAATCATTAACTTTAGATTTTGTTTGGCTGTTGTATCTGAGTTATTACAGCCAGATGAACAAAGAGAAAAGTTGATCAGGTAGTGTTGGTTATGTTTTGACAATCATAACTTAGCCTGGATATAAACTCTTATTTAGAGAGTTAGGTCTACCTTGTTGATATACAGCAGCCTGTGATTCTACTGCAAATTATTTTCATCATTATCAATATAATCCAAAATATTTCTTAAAAAATGTTCTGATAAAAAGACGTAGAAAATGCTTTTATTTGGACACACATACATCAATAATCAGCCTGTGAATCTCAACAATGGTGACAATAATAAAGCAAGTTGCAGTGCAACCAATCACAACTCATTCATGGCTCCCATCATGCATTGCGGTATGAATAAATTATGATCTAGTAATTTCCTTTCCCTAACTGAATATTCTGTTTGTCACCATTGTTGAGATTCAAACACTGATTCTTGATGTCTGTGTGTGCCTAAAAGAAAGATTTGTTTTATCAGAACAACTTTTCAGAAATCCTTTAGATTATTTAGAAAATTCTGGACCTTATGCTGTAGAATCACAGTGATGCTGTAATCAACAATATACATCTTAGTCAGAGATTAGACTCTAAATGAGTTCAGTGATTAAGGTCAAATTATGAGTATGTCAAAACATAACCAACACCACCTGATCAACTTTTCTCTTTGTTCATCTGGCAGTTATAACTCAGATACAACAGCCAAACAAAATCTAAAGTTAACAGTTTAAGGGTCAAGAGCCCAACTAAAGCAAACACTGATCTCCATAACGGTGTCTTAAAAAAAATAGATTTTCTCCTTCAGTGATTCTGCTTGTTAACATCAGGTGTCTTCAATAATGGTCAATCATCACTCAATTAATCACTTAATTAGCTCATTAACTTTAACACTCTTGAGTGTTAATTTAACACTCATATTTTAACACTGACTCTGGAGCCATATAAACTCCCAGGAGAGTTAATTTAACACTGGACTTTTTGCTGTGTAGTGCATCCTTAATATCTCAAAAAAGTGTTTAGTTTTATTATATTTAGAAAAGAAAAATACAGCTTTCCGATTCTCTCCGGAAAAAGCCGAGCTCCTGGAGGCGGAGTCAAGCGGTAGTTCTTGATTTCCAGCAAAAGACAGAAATCTGATCCAGTTGTACTTACATGAATTGGGTCTTTTATCACTGGGACCGCTCCACGTTTTAATAGCAAACGATTTTCAAATCCAGCGTCGACCTGAGCCTTGTTAATAAAACATTCGTCACTGAAACGACCAGAACACACAACCGCACTTCCTACACTCCGTTGCTGCCCCGGAAAAACAAACTGCATCCACTGTTCCTGTAACACTGGGTTCTTTAGAAAACTGAACACGGTAAGCTTTCCCTCACATCCAAAAACACACTTTTTTTGAGACATTCTTGAACAAATCCTATGCAGCGCTGGCTGCCGATGATTTCCTGTTGAAGCGCGTTGATGTGCGCGGTCTCGCTCTCCTCTAGTCGACGTGCTCGCGGGCGAGCTTTTCCGAGAGAAATGCTCATATAAGGAGTTCCACTCTGATCTACGTCATTAGATCCACGATCTAAAAAAAAACAGCCGAAACTTGTGCCAACCCGGAAGTAAGATTTTCAGCATAGAAATTCTCCGTTATTCGTCCAAAATATTTTTTTTAAACTTTGCCCATGTTTAGCATGAGAATCTCTCTCTTTAACACTGTAAACAACTCTGAATACATGAAACACCATTGTACCCCCCCTTTAAAGTTAATGAGATACTTACCCACCCAACACGTTTATCTCACAGTGATCTCTCCATATGACCACAATGTGAGTTCACAGTGAGCTAAAAGTGTAACCGCACTGTGCACTCACTGTGTGCTCATATTATGGACACTAGGGCTGGGCGATTTAAATCGCGATATTGTTATGCGCATCTCGTCAGTAAAGCCGGTTCCTTGATTAGTAGTAAATCGCCATCACCTGCTTTCAGATGAAGCGGCATTTAGGGCTGAGGAGATAATTAAGTGATTAATTTAGTGATGATTGAGCATTATTGAAGACACCTGATGTTAACAAGCAGAATCACTGAAGAAGAAAATCACAAATTGTAAGTTACCATTAAGGTGATGGGTGTTTGCTTTAGTTGGGCTCTAGACCATTATATGTTTACTTTAATATTTACTGTTGTTTGTCTGCTGTTATTGATTTATAACAGTTACATGAACAAAGTAAAATGTTATGTTATAGTGTTGGTTATGTTTTGACATAATCATGCTGTGATCTGAAAAAGGAAACTTTTTGAGATAGTTTGGTTTAACTTGTTAGCAGCAGTTTTGTGATTCTTCAGACTATGATTATTAGTACTTTACTTATAATTCAAAATATTTAATAAACATTTTTCTGATCAATAGACATTCAGATAAATTCATTTAAAACACAGACATCAATAATCAGCCTGTGAATCTCAACAATGGTGACAATAATAAAGCATGTTGCAGTGGCTGCCACCAATCACAACTCATTAATGGCTCCCATCATGCATTGCGGTATGAATAAATTATGATCTGAATTGTCTATTTAATTTACTTTTCCTAATTGAACATTCTGCTCCTCACCATTGTTGAGATGCATAGACTGAATCTTGACATCTGTGTGTGCCTAAAAGAATGATTTTTTTTTTTTTTTTGAACAACTTTTAAGAAATCCTTTATATTATATAAAAAAATTCTGGGCATTTATGCAGATTCACTAACCAACAACATAAATCGAAGTCAGAAAGAAGGATTTTAATAGGGCTGTGCGATATATATCGTGAGATTGTTATGCGCATCTTGTCAGTAAAGCCCGTTCCTTGATTAGTAGTAAATCGCCATCACCTGCTTTCAGATGGAGCGGCATTTAGGGCTGAGGAGATAATTAAGTGATTAATTTAGTGATGATTGAGCATTATTGAAGACACCTGATGTTAACAAGCAGACTCACTGAAGAAGAAAATCACAAATTGTAAGTTACCATTAAGGTGATGGGTGTTTGCTTTAGTTGGGCTCTAGACCATTATATGTTTACTTTAATATTTACTGTTGTTTGTCTGCTGTTATTGATTTATAACAGTTAAATGAACAAAGTAAAATGTTATCTATCTTATAGTGTTGGTTATGCTTTGACATAATCATGCTGTGATCTGAAAAAGGAAACTTATTGAGATAGTTTGGTTTAACTTGTTAGCAGCAGTTTAGTGATTCTTCAGCCTATGATTATCAGTATTTTACTTATAATTCTAAATATTTAATAAACATTGTTATGATCAAAAGACATTCAGATAAACTCATTTAAAACACAGACATCAATAATCAGCCTGTGAATCTCAACAATGGTGACAATAATAAAGCATGTTGCAGTGGCTGCCACCAATCACAACTCATTAATGGCTCCCATCATGCATTGCGGTATGAATAAATTATTATCTGAATTGTCTATGTAATTTACTTTTCCTAATTGCATATCCTGCTCCTCACCATTGTTGAGATGCATAGACTGAATCTTGACATCTGTGTGTGCCTAAAAGAATGATTTTTTTTTAAGCAACTTTTAAGAAATCCTTTATATTATATCAAAAATGCTGGGCATTTATGCAGATTCACTAACCAACAACATAAATCGAAGTCAGAAAGAAGGATTTTAATGAGTTCAGTGATCAAGTTCAAATGATGATTGTCATAATATAACCTACACCATCAAATCACTTTTTTTTTCTTTGTTTATCTGTCAGTTATAACTCAGATACAGCAGCCAAATAAAATCTAAAGTACACATATAATGGTCTAGAGCCCAACTAAAGCAAACACCCATCACCTTAATGGTAACTTACAATTTGTGATTTTCTCCTTCAGTGATTCTGCTTGTTAACATCAGGAGTCTTCAATAATGTTCAATCATCACTAAATTAATCACTTAATTATCTCATTAACTTAAACACTCTTGAGTGTGGACTCATACACTCCCAGGAGTGTTAATTTAACACTGGAGTTTTTGCTGTGAAAGAGCCGTAGTTACCTGACAAGCTGAGCCATATCGCATTAAGTATCGCTGGCGATACGTCCGCGATATTAATGCGATATGGCTCAGCTTGTCAGTTAATTACGGCTCTTTGTAGTAAATGCCGCTTCATCTGAAAGCAGGTGATGGTGATTTACTACTAATCAAGGAACCGGGTTTACTGACGAGATGCGCATAACAATCTCACGATATATATCGCACAGCCCTAGATTTTAATGAGTTCAGTGATCAAGTTCAAATGATGATTGTCATAACATAATCAACATCATCAGATCACTTTATTCTTTGTTCAACTGGTGATTATAATTCAGAAACAACAGCCAAACAAAATCTAAAGTTAATAATATATGACTAAAGCAACCATTGATCGTCATAACGGTAACTTACAATTTGAGATTTTCTCCTTCAGTGATTCTGCTTGTTAACATCAGGTGACTTCAATAATGTTCAATCATCACAAAATTAATCACTTAATTATCTCATTAACTTCAACACTCTTGAGTGTGGACTCATACACTCCCAGGAGTGTTAATTTAACACTGGAGTTTTTGCTGTGTACAAAGAGCCGTAGTTAACTGACAAGCTGAGCCATATCGCATTAATTATCGCTGGCGATACGTCCGTGATATTAATGCGATATGGCTCAGCTTGTCAGTTAACTACGGCTCTTTGTAGTCAATGCCACTCCATCTGAAAGCAGGTGATGGTGATTTACTACTAATCAAGGAACCGGCTTTACTGACGAGATGCGCATGACAATATCGCGATTTAAAGCGCCCAGCCCTAAGACCAAAGAGCCCAACTACAGCAAACACTGACCTCTACAATGGTGACCAAACCAAACTCTTCAAACAAACTTCAACATGTAAACCTCTTAAACATAATTTCTAAACATCGAAACTTCTCGCTATAACTGTCTAAGAATGTTAGGGGGGATAATGTTCTATCAATGTCATCACTAAACATGTTTGAAATGTTTATAGAGAGTGTTATCCTACCTTTTAGGAGAACATTCTGGTTACAAAAATAAAATTAACTACAGAAAATATTACAAGAACATAACATAATGCTCTCAAAACATTCATAGAACAATAACATTTCTAGCTGGGATGAGCTCATATTGTGGTCATAGTTTGAGCACACAGTGAGAGCGCTGTGCGGTTACACTTTTAGAACACTGTGAACTCAGATTGCAGACGTTGTGACCACATGGTGACATCACTGTGAGATCATAGTGTTGACTGGGTAAGTGATTAATTAAGTGATGATTGGGCATTAATGATGAACACCTGCTGTTAACAAGTTCTCAGCAGAGGAGGATTCAACAACTCCATAAACAGCATTACCAGCTTCACTTTTTACTAACCTGGGGTGCGTTTCCCGAAAGCATCGTTGGCCAACTACGGTCGCAAGTTCATCGCAATGTCCATTGAACTCTATTGGTAACGACGGAACTTGCGACCATAGTTGGCCAACGATGCTTTTGGGAAACGCACCCCAGACTGACTTTATTTCTGTCAGACATCTACAGAAGGTCTTATTAAGAATTAACAGAGGTTTAGATGTTGATGATTTATTGAAAATGTATGATCACCATTATAGTGATGAATGTTTCCTTCAGTTGGGCAGTTTGACTCTTCTTGCAAGTTTGTGGTTTTTGTAACAGCTTTTACCAAAACACGTAATTTGTTACAAAGAAAGCCAAAAAAAGATGATCAGGTGATATAGGTTTTAACAGCAGATAGTAAAAAAATGCACTTATATCATCACTGTCCAAAAGTGGTCATTTGATGTTAATAGATTATATTCACTAACAATACTCTCTTGCCAGAGATTGGACATTTTGAATTTTTAAAATACATAATGGGGGATTTTTTTTTTTTTTAAACAAAGACATCAATAATCAGCTTATGAATCTCAACAATGGTGACATGCTTCATGCTGCAATGCATGCTGGGAGTAGGGCTGTGCGATATATATCGTGAGATTGTTATGCGCATCTCGTCAGTAAAGCCGGTTCCTTGATTAGTAGTAAATCACCATCACCTGCTTTCAGATGGAGCGGCATTTAGGGCTGAGGAGATAATTAAGTGATTAATTTAGTGATGATTGAGCATTAATGAAGACACCTGATGTTAACAAGCAGAATCACTGAAGAAGAAAATCACAAATTGTAAGTTACCATTAAGGTGATGGGTGTTTGCTTTAGTTGGGCTCTAGACCATTATATGTTTACTTTAATATTTACTGTTGTTTGTCTGCTGTTATTGATTTATAACAGTTAAATGAACAAAGTAAAATGTTATCTTATAGTGTTGGTTATGTTTTGCCATAATCATGCTGTGATCTGAAAAAGGAAACTTATTGAGATAGTTTGGTTTAACTTGTTAGCTGCAGTTTAGTGGTTCTTCAGCCTATGATTATCAGTACTTTACTTATCATTCAAAATATTTAGTAAACATTGTTCTGATCAAAAGACATTCAGATAAATTCATTTAAAACACAGACATCAATAATCAGCCTGTGAATCTCAACAATGGTGACAATAATAAAGCATGTTGCAGTGGCTGCCACCAATCACCTCATTAATGAACTATTATTCATATTATCAATAAACTCATTAATGGCTCCCATCATGCATTGCGGTATGAATAAATTATGATCTGAATTGTCTATGTAATTTACTTTTCCTAATTGAATATTCTGCTCCTCACCATTGTTGAGATGCATAGACTGAATCTTGACATCTGTGTGTGCCTAAAAGAATGATTTCTTTTTTTTTTTAAGCAACTTTTAAGAAATCCTTTATATTATATCAAAAATGCTGGGCATTTATGCAGATTCACTAACCAACAACATAAATCGAAGTCAGAAAGAAGGATTTTAATGAGTTCAGTGATCAAGTTCAAATGATGATTGTCATAATATAACCAACACCATCAGATCACTTTTTTTTCCTTTATCTGTCAGTTATAACTCAGATACAGCAGCCAAATAAAATCTGAAGTAAACATATAATGGTCTAGAGCCCAACTAAAGCAAACACCCATCGCCTTAATGGTAACTTACAATTTGTGATTTTCTCCTTCAGTGATTCCTCTTTGTTAACATCAGGAGTCTT
The DNA here is from genome assembly GCF_949319135.1 of Squalius cephalus. Lineage (NCBI taxonomy): Eukaryota > Metazoa > Chordata > Actinopteri > Cypriniformes > Leuciscidae > Squalius > Squalius cephalus. Next base: position 7,678,287 of record NC_137123.1, read on the forward strand.
CAATAATGTTCAATCATCACTAAATTAATCACTTAATTATCTCATTAACTTCAACACTCTTGAGTGTGGACTCATACACTCCCAGGAGTGTTAATTTAACACTGGAGTTTTTGCTGTGTAAAAAGAGCCGTAGTTAACTGACAAGCTGAGCCATATCGCATTAATTATTGCTGGCGATACGTCCGCGATATTAATGCGATATGGCTCAGCTTGTCAGTTAACTACGGCTCTTTGTAGTAAATGCCGCTCCATCTGAAAGCAGGTGATGGTGATTTACTACTAATCAAGGAACCGGCTTTACTGACGAGATGCGCATAACAATCTCACGATATATATCGCACAGCCCTAGCTGGGAGCCACAATAGTATAAAACTCATGGCTCCCAGGATGCATTGCGGCATGAAACATGTCACCATTGTTGAGATTCATATGCTGATTCTTGATGTCTGTGTCTTAGAAAATTGTTTTCCCCTATTATGTATTTAAAAAATTCAAAATGTCCAATCTGTGGCAAGAGAGTATTGTTTGTGAATATAATCTATTAACATCAAATGACCACTTTTGGACAGTGATGATATAAGCGCATCATTCTACTTTTTGTTGTTGAAAACTAGATCACCTGAACATCTTTGCATCTGGCATTCTTTGCAACAAATTACGTGTTTTGGTACAAGCTGTTACAAAAACCATAAACACTCAAAAAATAAGCTAGAGTCAAACTGCCCAACTAAAGGAAACACTCATCACGATAATGGTGATCATACATTTTCAATAAATCGTCAACATCTAAACCTCAATTCTCAATACGAACTTCTGTAGACGTCTGACAGAAATAAAGTCAGTCTGGTTAGTAATAAGTGAAGCTGGTAATGCTGTTTGTGGAGTTGTTTAATCCTCCTCTGCTGAGAACTTGTTAACAGCAGGTGTTCATCATTAATGCCCAATCATCACTTAATTAATCACTTAAGTATCTCATTAACTTTTACTCTGTTTCAGAGTTATTTTAACTCTCTGTAGAGAGGGACCAAATGTTCTCTGAACAGAGTTAATTTTACTCTGGGGATTTTGCTGTGCAGACGCCCACTTCCTCTGAGGGAGAGGGAGAGGGAGAGGGAGAGGGAGAGGGAGAGGGAGAGGGGGGGAGTTAATACATTCCAGTTAAAAGTAAATAAAAAGGGAAGTGAAACTACTTCAAACATGGTTCACACGAACATGACAGAACAAACACATGCAGATAAAACTCAGTATTAGTGTTATTTTAAAGATATTTCTACAGAATTATTCTATTATTTCAAAGCCAAAGCTGTTTTTCAGAACCAGAACGTTTTTAACTGACTTAAAAGTTTAATGAAGTGTCTGTTCACTGTGTCACGGTGTGACAAAAATTAGAGAAAAGACTAAAGTCCTTGTGAATGCAGTGTTGTTGTGGAGACCTCCAGTGGACACCCGTCTCTATTGCACTGCGAATCTGTTGCCATGGCAGCAAGGCCAATTGCCCGATTGACAGCAGGTGTGGAGTAATTACAGAGAGTGTTGTGAGAGGGACACATATTCAGATGGGGCTTTAAAAATAGAGAGGAAGCAGACTGTCGTGTGGTTCTCCTCCCGTGAGATACTGTGTTTGGCTGTTTTGTATTTGAGGCTGGGCTGTGAAGCGGGCGAAGATTGAAGCTGAGAAGTAGAAAGAAGAGAGTGAAGTATTTATCAACGAAAACCCAAGGAATATCGTCAGCAGTGGGGAAGACGTAAAGTGATGAGTATCGGATTCGTTGTTTATATGCACTAACACTGAAGTGGTGTTGAGAGTTTGGAAAGTGTGTGGCACGAGTGAACTAGTTCACCGAGTGAATTGTTGATCTGTCTCCAACTTTTGTCCGCTCATCGCTGAATGTGACGATCGCTGCACCCGTTTTCTGCTGTCTCTGGAGAGAAGTAGAGCCCTTACGAGAGACGAGAGTCGATCTGGTGGGAGAAAGACCGGTGGGTGAGTGCTGGCCCGAATGCACGGTGTGCGAGTGGAATGCAGTGCCTGAAGTGACGATTCACACGGTTTGTGTTATGGAGTGAAGTTCATCGTGTGGAGAAGTAATAGTAGTCTGCTGTGCACTCTCTCCTTACAGTCTTTCACTCGCCGTCTCCAAGGAAGGTTTTGATATATCAAGCGCCCAACTTACCATTTTGAGATAGCCCGGCTCTGTTAATGCTGAATGTTTTATATGCTGTTGAACTGTTAAACCCTGCTACATTGTTACAGTGTACAGCTGAAGTGGAGTGTCTCGCTTAAAGCATCCTCCCCGCCTGGTGGTCTCCGCACGCTCCTAACGAAAGCCGCTGCCCTATTCAGAACGAGAGAAGGTATTGCAGCTGAATGTTTCATCTACGGTTGAACTGTTAAACCCTGCTACATTGTTACAGTGTACAGGTGAAGTGGAGTGTCTCGCTTAAAGCATCCTCCCCGCCTGGTGGTCTCCACACGCTCCTAACGAAAGCCGCTGCCCTGTCCAGAACGAGAGAAGGTATTGCAGCTGAATGTTTCATCTACAGTTGAACTGTTATACCCTGCTACATTGTTACAGTGTACAGCTGAAGCGGAGCGTCTCGCTTAAAGCATCCTCCCTGCCTGGTGGTCTCCACACGCTCCTATCGAAAGTCGCTGCCCTGTTCAGAATGAGAGAAGGTATTGCAGCTGAATGTTTCATATGCTGTTGAATAGTTAAACTAGTGCTGGGCGATTTAAATTGCGATATTGTTATGCGCATCTCGTCAGTAAAGCCGGTTCCTTGATTAGTAGTAAATTGCCATCACCTGCTTTCAGATGGAGCAGCATTTACTACAAAGAGCCGTAGTTAACTGACAAGCTGAGCCATATCGCATTAATATTGCGGACGTATCGCCAGCGATACTTAATGCGATATGGCTCAGCTTGTCAGTTAACTACGGCTCTTTGTACACAGCAAAAACTCCAGTGTTAAATTAACACTCCTGGGAGTGTATGAGTCCACACTCAAGAGTGTTTAAGTTAATGAGATAATTAAGTGATTCATTTATTGATGATTGAACATTATTGAAGACACCTGATGTTAACAAGCAGAATCACTGAAGGAGAAAATCACAAATTGTAAGTTACCGTTATGGCAATCAATAGTTGCTTTAGTTGGACTCTTGACCCATATATTATTAACTTTAGATTTTGTTTGTCTGTTGTTTCTGAATTATACTCACCAGTTGAACAAAGAAAAAAAGTGATCTGATGGTGTTGGTTATGTTATGACAATCATCATTTGAACTTGATCACTGAACTCATTAAAATCCTTCTTTCTGACTTTGATTTATGTTGTTGGTTAGTGAATCTGCATAAATGCCCAATTTTTGATATAATAGAAAGGATTTCTTAAGTTGTTTTAAAAAAAAAATCATTCTTTTAGGCACACACAGATGTCAAGATTCAGTCTATGCATCTCAACAATGGTGACGAGCAGAATATTCAATTAGGAAAAGTAAATTACATAGACAATTCAGATCATAATTTATTCATACCGCAATGCATGATGGGAGCCATTAATGAGTTGTGATTGGTGGCAGCCACTGCAACATGCTTTATTATTGTCACCATTGTTGAGATTCACAGGCTGATTATTGATGTCTGTGTTTTAAATGTATTTATCTGAATGTCTTTTGATCAGAACAATGTTTATTAAATATTTTGAATTATAAGTAAAGTACTGATAATCATAGGCTGAAGAATCACTAAACTGCAGCTAACAAGTTAAACCAAACTATCTCAGTAAGTTTCCTTTTTCAGATCACAGCATGATTATGTCAAAACATAACCAACACTATAAGATAACATTTTACTTTGTTCATTTAACTGTTATAAATCAATAACAGCAGACAAACAACAGTAAATATTAAAGTAAATATATAATGGTCTAGAGCCCAACTAAAGCAAACACCCATCACCTTAATGGTAACTTACAATTTGTGATTTTCTTCTTCAGTGATTCTGCTTGTTAACATCAGGTGTCTTCAATAATGCTCAATCATCACTAAATTAATCACTTAATTATCTCCTCAGCCCTAAATGCCGCTCCATCTGAAAGCAGGTGATGGCGATTTACTACTAATCAAGGAACCGGCTTTACTGACCAGATGCGCATAACAATATCGCGATTTAAATCGCCCAGCCCTAAGTTAAACCCTGCTACCTGGTTATAGCGCACAGCCGAGGTGGAGTGTCTCGCTCAAGGTGTCCTCCCCGCCTGGTGGTCTTCATACGCCCCATCGAAAGCTTCTGCCCTGTTCAGAAAAAGAGAAGGTATTTCAACTGAATGTTTATTGTGCTGTTGAATAGTTAAACCCTGCTACCTGGTTACAGCGCACAGCCGAAGTGGAGTGTTTCGCTCAAAGTGTCCTCCCCACCTGGTGGTCTCCACATGCCCCATTGAAGGCCTCCGCCCTGTTCAGAAAGAGAGAAGGTATCACTGTTGAGCGCTTGTATACCGCTGAACCGTTGAACTCTGTTGTATTGTTGCAGTACACAGCCGAAGGGGAGCGTCTCGCTCAAAGTGTTCTTCTGCCTGGTGGCCCTCCATGCCTACGTTGCAAGCCGCTGCCCCTGTTGAGAAGGAAAAGGAATAGCTGCGGCACGTGCCTCGATCGAAGTGTCTTCCTGTTGTCCAAGGTTCCCTCACGTCTCGGCTAAAGGCCCCCGTTCTAACTGGTTTGGCATAAAGGACACTTACCGGGATATACTTACCTGTTTCCCCTCCTGGCCCGGTCCGCTCGCCATCTGTGTCCCTGTGCTTCGTCCGAGTCTGAGGCAACCGCTCCCTGGGTACTTACCTCTGGGGCAGCATCCGGGACTTGTTCCACTCCTGCCGCCCATGAGTACTTACCTGGTTCCAGTCCGAATGGGGTCCGTATAACCACGACTTCCTCTTGAGTCCTGTAAAGAGTACTTACCCAGTGACCTACCTAGACGGTGTGAGTTTCCTCCTGATCCCTCTCCAACGAGCTGCAGGGCCGCCACGATCGTTCTCCCCTCTACGGTCCAGGGGGCCATCGAATTCCCTCTGGTGACAAGAAAGAAGATTTTAATTAGGATTCTTCAAATTACTGCTCTTAACATAATAAAGAAAACTGTTATTCCTTTATTCCCTTGTCTGTCTGGTCCTTGACACGTTCCTCGAGGTGGTACCCGGTTTCCAGGGGTGGGTGCAGTCTGGCTTGGCCCACCCCGACCTGTGACAACTGCATCAAATTACTTTTACTGATAATGAAAACAGCAGTGGTTTCCATGGTAACTGCATGAATACAGTATTGAATACATCAATTTTAATTTTGCACATTTATAAAATGAGGCGTCACTCACCTTTAATGGCTGATCCACCAATTATAGATTATGATTTATAGATGTTTTAATTTGTTTTCCCCAATTTGATCTTTCATAGACTGGTATTGTACAATGCCTTTGACTAAATGCATTACTGAGAAAGAGCAGCACCGATTTTATACGCCAGTAAAAAACTAAAAATAAATAAAGAACTTTGTGAGTAACACTGGGTTTGAGTGTCATTGTGTGTCTGGAGCTGCTGTGCTGTACTAACAAGTCTTGTTTGTAATGTACTATTGTGTAGTGTACGTTCATTTTTTGTGTTTCCCTGTCATTCGTTCATCGTTCATCGGTGTTTAGTGTCATTGTTAGTGAACTCGACTCGCTCGCAAGGGGATCAAGGTTTGAGACCGACTCGGAGCAGGACTGTTAGGATTAGATTGTGAGTTTTGGAGGCGGAGCAAAGAAGGGATGTGATTGGGTTGATTTCAAATATCAACATTGGCTAACAGCATATTTCAAAAATCACACCTTTAACATATTAAATATTTTCCTCATATTTTGAACTTAATCAGACTTTTCCTGTGTTTATAGTGCTATAATCGGGTCCCAGGTGCATCTATCAACCCTGAAAACATGAAAAGTGACAACCCATTAACTTTGTTTAATTCACTCCCCTTCTGATGTAGAAAGGGGATATTATTATAATATTACCGGCCCTTAATCTGCACGTTTCCACCCGACATTTGGTTTACAAAAGCAACAACAGTGACCAGTTCTAACACAATGGCAAATGTTCCAGCAAAGCATGAAACTGTTCTGTCGTTGCTGCACAGACGAGCACTAAACCATGTCACAGCTGTCTTATAAAGACCTCAGGGAACTGTGTCAACTTGTGTAGAAGTTAAACATGACGGTTCATGTAAGAATTACATGAATCAATTTAACTCCACAACAACTACATACATTATTCACTAACTATTCAGAAACGTCCAGGTGCTTCTAAAACCTCTTCCGGAGTCTCTCTGTAAGGCTTCATTCCCCTACTGGTTATTTCTGATATTGTAGATGAGTGAAATTTTCGTTTGTTATTGTTATCCGAATCTCGTGTAAAGGATCGTCAGCCTTCAGAACAGGGGCCGGGATCAGCAGCTCATTTGCATCTAAAGGGACACACACAAAATATCATATTACATCTTGTGAAAAGGGGCATAATTTGTCACCTTTAAAAACAAATATGCCCTCTTGACATCATGTTTAGCGCTGTATTAAATTGATTACTTGGTCAGTCTGACTGAGCTCAATAATAACAAAAGTTTTGGGCGGGACTATCGGTTTGTCTGACCAATGAAAAGATTTTGAGTGAATAGCGTTTGATGATGCTACACTCTTAAAAGAGATGTGTTAAAAAACAACACACAGCATGTGTTGATGGTATTTTGACACATGTTGTGTTGTGTATATTTTTAACACACAATGTGTGTTAAAATGTAACTCTGGATAGAATAGCACTGGGTGGAGGAGAGTTTGTGTTTATGAAAAAAATTATAGGTATTTTTATATGGTATCCCATAAAATGCTCTAAAATATATAAAACAATACATTCAAATAAATAAATTCAATCTTAATTCATGAAAACTTAAAGATTAATGGGTGTTTTTTGCAGCCAATCACATCATGCCTCTTTTTCAATGTCTTTTTCAAATGCTGCTTTCACTTGTTATTAATAACCAGATTAACTTTATTTCTGTCAGACTCTACAGAAGCTCTTATTGAGAATTAACAGGTTTTGGTGTTGATGATTCATTGAATGTTTCATTTAAAGTCACCAGAATCGTGATTAGTGTCAGCTTTATTTGGGCTCTTGACCCTTGACTCTTTAACATTAGTTTACTCTGATTGCTGTAAAAGTGTGTTTATTTGAACACATTTGAAACAGCAGAAATAATCATGAGAAAAACATGCTCAGATAATAATATTATCACTATGAACATGTAAAAATGTTAAGCTAAGCAAGAGTTAAATATTTGAAAGATTAGTGTACTTTTAAAAGGATTATCATATTACAATTAGCTTCAAATTATTTTTAAATACCGTTCGTACAGGACTTTACAGACTATGGTAACAAACAGACATCAAGCATCCGCGTATGAATCTCAACAATGGTGAAAAACGAAAAGCTTCATGCCGCAATTCATGCTGGGTGCCACCATACACATCTCATCCATGACTCCCAGCATGCATTGCGGCATGAAGCTTTTCGTTTGTCACCATTGTTGAGATTCATACGCGGATTCTTGAGGTCTGTATTTGTCTAGCTTCTGCTGCAGATTACAATTTTTGGAAAACATGTTTTAATATGATGGATAGCATGATGTAGTATCACAAGATTGCTATAAATAACAGCACATAAATAAATTAAATGCGCACCATCCATATACTCATAAACTTGATCAGATCAGCACTTGTTCATTATGACATCATCAAGAAACATCTGATCATATTATCTCTTGCCAAATGTATTTTATTAAAATACATTAAAAGTAGCCAGAAAAAAACTAAAAGAAGAGTAAAGGGTCAAGAGCTCAAATAAAGGAGCCATTAATCACGATTCTGGTGACTTCAAATAAAACATTCAGTGACGCATCAACATCTAAACTCAGTTAATTCTCAATAAGAGCTTGTCTATGTAGATTCATGATGTCTAAAACATCCAAATGTTCAAACAAACTCTTTATTAAACGTCACTGGACTCCATAAACACAAGTTAACAATACGTTTCAGTGTTCGTCCAAACACTCAGTTGTAAAAACACAGAAAGTGACTCTGGCAAATACACACCGACTACAGTCACATGTGACACATATCTGACACAAGTTGTGTAACTATAACACATTAGTGTGTAAAAGGTTTTAACACACTTCTGTGTTAAGAACAATAACACACTGATTGAGTTAAAAGTAACACAAAATGTGTTGTCCTTAACTAGACACACAGGTGTGTTAAGATATAACACAGGTTGTGTTGTTTTAACACATCCATTTTAAGAGTGTTTTAATTGGTCACATATATGACATCTATGACACAAATTGTGTGATTTATGACACATTAGTGTGTTAAATATTTTAACACACTCACTGTGTTAAGAACAATAACACACTGGTTGAGTTAAAAGTAACACAAAATGTGTTGTCCTTAACTAGACACACAGGTGTGTTAAGATATAACACAGGTTGTGTTGTTTTTAACACACCCGTTTTAAGAGTGTATGAGACATAAAATACACACTTCACCTTTAGATCAAAAATTGAAAGTTTGATCTCAGATTAAATCTAGATGATCCAGTCAAACTATATAAGAAAAGATAAGTTTTTAAGATTCAGGTCATTTTTATTTTCATATTGATTTTCACATTCAAAGATTCAAAGCAGTTTTACAGAAACTATTGTGCTATTGTCTTATGCCTTAAATCCAAGCAACAACAAAAAAGTAAGCAACTGTGGCAAAAAAAACAAAAAAAAAACAAAAACAACAACAACAAAAAAAAAACCTGCATAAAATGTTTAAAGAAACAAACAGACTCATCTAGGTGATTTTTTTCCCTGTGACATTACAATGAACATTTGTCATTCACTTGGAGCTCAATGTGTGTCATATTTACTGCACATCTGCCTGTCCTTTTAAATTAATCATTTTATACACATTCTCTGCTGTGGAGATTCAACTGATGAGACGGATGAGGAGGAGGGTGTTGATGATGGTGGTGGTGATGGTGGAGATGATGATGAAGATGGTGAGTATGGTGGTGATGATGGTGGAGATGATGAGTATGGTGGTGATGGTGGAGATGATGATGAAGATGAGTATGGTGGAGATGATGATGATGAAGATGATGAGTATGGTGGTGATGATGGTGGAGATGATGAGTATGGTGGTGATTGTGAAGATGATGAAGATGAGTATGGTGGTGATGATTGTGATGACAAAGTTTTTCTGTGATATATTGTCTCTACAACACAGAAAATACAGCATAACAAACAGGTAAATAAAGTGTTTTCCAGTAGTTTTCTTAAATTCTTTGCACTGTCAAGCAACATGATAAACAACACGGTCTGCTGAAGGGAAGTTAGTGACCTTAGATACTTGCATTATGACTAATTTCACAGAGAAAATCATCCGTACCTGTAACATTGATCAGGACTCGTGTGATGAAGATCTTGTGTCCTTGATCAGACTGAACTCCAAACCAGTATTCTGAATCTTCTTCAGTCACATGACTGATGCTTCCCGTCAGGAGATGCTGTTCTCTGTCATCATACAGCCGGATCTTTCCCTCATCCCTCCATCTTCTGCTCTCCTTCACAGACGTCTCTTTAGCACAGAGATCAGCTCCAGATCTCCAGCACAGAAACTTCACATCACGAATGTGGGATTGTGGGTATTTGCAGCTGATGTTCACAGATCCTCCTGCAGAAGCTGATAGACTGATGTTCTTCACACAACAATCCTCTGTTTAAGATCCAGATAAAGTGCAGCAATGTTACAATCACCAGATATATTCATGGATTCTGTCAAATAATGCATAAATGACTGAAAGCAGCTCACCCTTCCCAGTCAACACTATGATCTCACAGTGATGTCACCATGTGGTCACAACGTCTGCAATCTGAGTTCACAGTGTTCTAAAAGTGTAACTTCACAGCGCTCTCACTGTGTGCTCAAACTATGACCACAATATGAGCTCATCCCAGCTAGAAATGTTATTGTTCTATGAATGTTTTGAGAGCATTATGTTATGTTCTTGTAATATTTTCTGTAGTTAATTTTATTTTTGTAACCAGAATGTTCTCCTAAAAGGTAGGATAACACTCTCTATAAACATTTCAAACATGTTTAGTGATGACATTGATAGAACATTATCCCCCCTAACATTCTTAGACAGTTATAGCGGGAAGTTTCGATGTTTAGAAATTATGTTTAAGAGGTTTACATGTTGAAGTTTGTTTGAAGAGTTTGGTCACCATTGTAGAGGTCAGTGTTTGCTGTAGTTGGGCTCTTTGGTCTTAGGGCTGGGCGCTTTAAATCGCGATATTGTCATGTGCATCTCGTCAGTAAAGCCGGTTCCTTGATTAGTAGTAAATCACCATCACCTGCTTTCAGATGGAGCGGCATTTACTACAAAGAGCCGTAATTAACTGACAAGCTGAGCCATATCGCATTAATATCGCGGACGTATCGCCAGCGATAATTAATGCGATATGGCTCAGCTTGTCAGTTAACTACGGCTCTTTCACAGCAAAAACTCCAGTGTTAAATTAACACTCCTGGGAGTGTATGAGTCCACACTCAAGAGTGTTTAAGTTAATGAGATAATTAAGTGATTAATTTAGTGATGATTGAGCATTATTGAAGACACCTGATGTTAACAAGCAGAATCACTGAAGGAGAAAATCACAAATTGTAAGTTACCATTAAGGTGATGGGTGTTTGCTTTAGTTGGGCTCTAGACCATTATATGTGTACTTTAGATTTTATTTGGCTGCTGTATCTGAGTTATAACTGACAGATAAACAAAGAAAAAAAAAGTGATCTGATGGTGTAGGTTATATTATGACAATCATCATTTGAACTTGATCACTGAACTCATTAAAATCCTTCTTTCTGACTTCGATTTATGTTGTTGGTTAGTGAATCTGCATAAATGCCCAGAATTTTTTTATATAATATAAAGGATTTCTTAAAAGTTGTTCAAAAAAAAAAAAAAAAAAAAAAATCATTCTTTTAGGCACACACAGATGTCAAGATTCAGTCTATGCATCTCAACAATGGTGAGGAGCAGAATATTCAATTAGGAAAAGTAAATTACATAGACAATTCAGATCATAATTTATTCATACCGCAATGCATGATGGGAGCCATTAATGAGTTGTGATTGGTGGCAGCCACTGCAACATGCTTTATTATTGTCACCATTGTTGAGATTCACAGGCTGATTATTGATGTCTGTGTTTTAAATGAATTTATCTGAATGTCTTTTGATCAGAACAATGTTTATTAAATATTTAGAATTATAAGTAAAATACTGATAATCATAGGCTGAAGAATCACTAAACTGCAGCTAACAAGTTAAACCAAACTACCTCAATAAGTTTCCTTTTTCAGATCACAGCATGATTATGTCAAAACATAACCAACACTATAAGATAACATTTTACTTTGTTCATTTAACTGTTATAAATCAATAACAGCAGACAAACAACAGTAAATATTAAAGTAAACATATAATGGTCTAGAGCCCAACTAAAGCAAACACCCATCACCTTAATGGTAACTTACAATTTGTGATTTTCTTCTTCAGTGATTCTGCTTGTTAACATCAGGTGTCTTCAATAATGCTCAATCATCACTAAATTAATCACTTAATTATCTCCTCAGCCCTAAATGCCGCTCCATCTGAAAGCAGGTGATGGTGATTTACTACTAATCAAGGAACCGGCTTTACTGACGAGATGCGCATAACAATCTCACGATATATATCGCACAGCCCTAGCTCAATGTAAATGATTGATGGCAACATGATGGTGGAAGAGGGCTGGGAGGACTGTAGCTGTGTGGCAATGTCGTTCTCCAACTCTCCAAAGGTAAATGGTGCACCACTCAGCACAATGTCCAGATACTTTGCCCGGTACATGCTGGAATCTCCTGCTGGCATCCATAGGCCGATGTTTTTCAGCCCACTCCAAAAATGATGTCTGGTGGCAATATTCCTAAACCTCCTCCACAAAACCCTCAATTTCCCAGTCCAAAAGGTGAGTTTATAAAACATACATCTCTAGCCACAACAACGTTGACAACAAGGCCAGACCATGAATAAGTGCAATTGTGTTGGGTTAATGTCAGTCCAAATGAGCGGGTGATTGGCTGCAGGTGCAAGTGATCAGAGTGTGAGTGGGAGACTGTGGGTGTGTCTCAATCAGCTCCCTATTTCAGTAGTCAGGACACTGATTAGGGAGTCAGACATTTTAAGGGTTGTCTCAAATTGCAAAATCCTACCAGTGCACGGAAATGTTTGCTCCCTAAATGTCCCACAATGCACTGTTAAAACCAGGAAGCATCAATGCTCACTATGTTCCCTTAATGGAAGTTCACAAATCACATGAACCAACTCACTACACATAATGACACAAGCTAGATGTTTGGAATGAACATAATCAAGCATTTAGAATGGATCTATGCCTGAAATATTGTACGTATAAGTAACAAGCAAATTATTTGTTATAATGGACTTTAAATAACATCAGAAGGACAGTGATGTTGCACAATGGGGACTTGGCAATCAGTGTCCCAATGTGTAGTAAGCAAGGGTACTTACTAGGGCTGGGCGATTTAAATCGCGATAGTGTTATGCGCATCTCGTCAGTAAAGCCGGTTCCTTGATTTAGTAGTAAATCACCATCACCTGTTTTCAGATGAAGTGGCATTTAGGGCTGAGGAGATAATTAAGTGATTAATTTAGTGATGATTGAGCATTATTGAAGACACCTGATGTTAACAAGCAGAATCACTGAAGAAGAAAATCCCAAATTGTAAGTTACCATTAAGGTGATGGGTGTTTGCTTTAGTTGGGCTCTAGACCATTATATGTTTACTTTAATATTTACTGTTGTTTGTCTGCTGTTATTGATTTATAACAGTTAAATGAACAAAGTAAAATGTTATCTTATAGTGTTGGTTATGTTTTGACATAATCATACTGTGATCTGAAAAGTGAAACATATTAAGATAGTTTGGTTTAACTTGTTAGCAGCAGTTTTGTGATTTTTCAGTATATGATTATCAGGACTTTAGTTATAATTTAAAATATTTAATAAACATTGCTCTTATCAAACAGACGTTCAGACATCAATAATCAGCCTGTGAATCTCAACAATGGTGGTGACAATAATAAAGCATGTTGCAGTGGCTGCCACCAATCACAACTCATTAATGGCTCCCATCATGCATTGCGGTATGAATAAATTATGATCTGAATTGTCTATGTAATTTACTTTTCCTCATTGAATATTCTGCACCTCACCATTGTTGAGATGCATAGACTGAATCTTGACATCTGTGTATGCCTAAAAGAATGACTTTTTTTTAAACAAGTTTTAAGAAATCCTTTATATTATATCAAAAATTCTGGCCATTTATTCAGATTCACAGTTATGCTGTAACCAACAACATAAATCGAATTCAGAAAGAAAGATCTTAATGAGCTCAGTGATCAAGTTCAAATGATGATTGTCATAATATAACCAACAAAGATCACTTTTTTTTCTTTGTTCAACTGGCGGTTTTAACTCAGATACAACCGCCAAACAAAATCTAAAGTGCACATGAAAGGGTCTAGAGCCCAACTAAAGCAACTACCCATCACAATAATGGTAACTTACAATTTGCGATTTTCTCCTTCAGCGATTCTACTTGTTAACATCAGGTGTCTTCAATAATGCTCAATCATCACTAAATTAATCACTTAGTTATCTCATTAACGTAAACAGTCTTGAGTGTGGACTCATACACTCCCAGGGGTGTTAATTTAACACTGGAGGTTTTGCTGTATACAAAGAGCCGTAGTTAACTGACAAGCTGAGCCATATCGCATTAAATATCGCTGGCGATACGTCCGCGATATTGATGTGATTTGGCTCAGCTTGTCAGTTAACTACGGCTCTTTGTAGTAAATGCCGCTTCATCTGAAAGCAGGTGATGGTGATTTACTACTAATCAAGGAACCGGCTTTACTGATGAGATGCGCATAACAATATCGCGATTTAAATCGCCCAGCCCTAGTACTTACTGTCCTTACCAGTGCCCAAATTTATGTACATGATATACTCATTCACCACATAGGAAGCTGATTTAGATGCACCCTCAGAGTGTGAAAGAGGCAGAGTGTGCATGTGACAGAAGAAAAAAAAAAAAAAAAAAAAAACTCTAACACTCTAACAACCACATTAATCTGCATATCATTTAAAAATAACTGTCCAATACAAAGCTAACATGTGAGGGTGGCCTTAAGAGGAGATTTTGTAATTTTTAATGCACTATGGTTAGTTACATAGACACACACACACAGGTTTCAATGTTTTATGGGGACTTTCCATAGACAATGATTTTTACACCGTACAAACTATCCCATAAACCTAACGTTCTTACATAAAAAAAGAAAAAGGTGAAAAATGTTACTCATTGGACCAAAACATTTCCCCATAACGTAGGTCAACGTTACCCGAGATCCACTTTCCTGCAGAGTTTAGCTTCAACCTTGATTAATCTCACATGCATCTAGCTTTCTGGTAATCCTGAAGACCTTGATTAGCTTGTTCTGGTGGATTGGAGCTAAACTCTGCAGGAGAGTGAGTCTCTGAACATCGAGGGCCAGAGTGGAGGACCCCTGACGTAGGGAATACCTGAATAACAACTCTCATTTTGTTCTCAATAAACAAATATCTGATCACTTTGCTGTTGGCACCATTTAAGAATATTTTATGAGTGTTACACCAGGAGACAAATAAAGGTTATTTATGGCATCTTTTATGAGTTACACATGTGAATGTCAGTAATTACAGTCAGCGTTGAGTATTGTGATGTTGTGGAGATCATCATGAGTTTGAGGGTCTCAGTTACTCACCTGTTAAAACCTTCAGATTCACTTCAGTGTATAAATCTATTCCAACTCTTTCAGTTCCACAGTAGTTCGTCCCAGAATCCAATCTTCTCAGATCTCTGATGGTCACAGTGAAGACTTCTGATCTTGTGTCGTCATACAGAGAGAATCTTCCAGACTGAACCCATTTATTTTTAGTATCAGTCTTGATTCTGTCTGTGCACTCTGACCACTGACCTTTACAAAAATACTTTATATAATCTGAATATCCTTTATCATATTTGCATTTGATCGTGACTCCTCCTCCTGAATATCCTGTCACACTCATGGAGCTCACGACACCTACAACAAACCAGCATTAAAACACTTTAATATACACTGAAATTAACTTTCTTCAACAGTCAATAGAACAACATGAACTGAAGTTAAAGACTCTCCTCATCAATTCTGTGCTGTTTTTCATGATTTACTCTGAGTTCAGATTCTTACCAGGAATCATCAGCAGAGTGAAAGTCCAGATGATCTTCATTATTCTCTCTTATTAAATGATCTTCTCTGTTGTTAGTAGATTCAGTTCTTCTGAAGCTCTCGATGTGTGTTCAGAAGAGTTTTGAGTGTTTCTTTCCTGGTTACATGTTTAACATGAAGAGCTGAATGTGACAGAGACGCCCACTTCCCCTGAGAGAGAGAGAGAGAGAGAGAGAGAGAGAGAGAGAGAGAGAGAGAGAGAGAGAGTTATAAATCGAGAAGTGTAAGTAATACTTCACACATGCTTCATCTGACAATGACATTTGATGGAAACATACGCGAACAACAGCAGTTCAGTCTCAGAGAGATTGGCATGGTAATGGACGTGGCAATGTTTATGTATTTGGTCTTATCTTCTGTTGATTTTTGCTGCTACTGCCAGTACATTCACAGACATGCTTCTGCAGAAAATATAACATACATGAAATAACCCCCCAACAAAGCAGGAGACACAATAAATAGACAATACAAGCCAAGACAATCTCTCCTGGTCAGACAATACCACAGCTACTGTCAAAAAGGCCAATCAGCGTACTTTCTGCAAGTCCTAAAGAAGAACAATCTATGTAGGAAACTGCTCTACTGCTCAGCAATAAAGAGCACTCTAACATACTGCACTGTAAGACCTTACCAGGCTTTTTTTACTGTGAAATACTGGCAACACTGTTGTCAGTAATTTACGGTTAATTGTACAGTTCTTTACTGTAATCTCTAGTATGTTACTGTAAAAATGCACAAAATTAAAACTCGAGTTAACTAATTTCACTTGCAGAAACCGACTGCCTTAAATTGACCAACTGTAATTTAAACGTATTAACTACAATTTATAATGCACAAATAATGTGAGCAAAGTATTACTGTGAACTAGTGATGGCAGTCTGACACTGAAGCTTTGATACGTGCTTCAAACCATTAACCACAATTCTATTTGAAGCACTGCTCCGAAGGTTGCTTTGGTACGGAAAAATCACGTGACATATGACGTCCGAAGCAGCAACTGTTTCATTCTCTGAATGAATCACCTGAGTGGTTCGCAGCACGTGGTACATGCGTGCACTAGATTTATTTCACTCGTCTTAAAGCCTCCTTCCACAGCCGGGATAGCCTTGGCACTTCACCAGACGAGGTCACTGTAACTGAAGCTTTGAGTAATGAACCCATTTTCAAAACAATTCTTCTAAGTGGTTCAGTGCTTCACCAAAGCTTCATTTGCCCATCACTACTGTGAACTTATTTCATTTGAGACCACTAAAAAAATATTGAACATAAAAATATTTCCACTGGACCAGCAACTACACAGTCACTGTCTGTTAAATAAAGCAACATGCAGTGTATCATCAATGCTTGTAGATCTTCTCCTGGACTGAAGCACAGGCTCTACTCTTCAGCACAATGGTGACCCAAAAAATACATTTTACAGTAAACCAGTTTCATAACTTACAGTTTATTACTGTTAAAATACATTTTATGGGTGTGTCTTTTTATCTTACACTGTTAACCCTTTCAACACCACAGGAAAATCCACACTACAAAGAGTAAAAGTAACATTGAGACAGTGTTGCAGTGAGATAATTAAGTGAATATGGTAGTGATTGTTGAGCATTAGTGATGAACACCTGCTGTTAACAAGCAGAATCACTGAAGGAAAGAGGAACACAAGAACAGAAAATAGAGATTTTTACATTATACATTATACATTATTACACTTATTATTACCCAGTATGACTTTATTTCTGTCACACATTTACATAAGTTATTATTGAGATGTTTAATTGAAAATATTTTGTTTGAAGTTACCATTATAGAGATCAGTGCTTGCTTTAGTTGGGTTCTGGACTCTTGACTTTTTAACACTAGTTTCTCTCTTGCTGCTTGAATTGTGTTTTAGTAGGTCACACTTGTGCTCACACTCATACAGTTTGTTGTATTGATTATAATGACAAAAAGTCATATAGCCTGTTTATTCACTAATCTCGTTCAGTTTATTCCTCTATCAAAAGTGTTTCATTACCAGCACTATGAAACTACAGTAATGAGTTACATTGACACATTGTTTTCACACATTACGCACAACCAAAGAAACAGAGCTATATTGTCTTGTAGAAACACAGAGATATCAAAAATATGCACGTCTCTCAACAATGGTGGCAATAATTTTGTTATTTATTCATTCATGCAGCAGTGCATGCTGGGAGTTTTATTCTATCCTGGAACCCAGCATGCATTGTGACATGAAACTTTTGATTGTCACCATTGTTGAGATTCATGTGCTGATTGTTGATGTCTGAGTGTGTCTGAGTCAAGCAGGAGATCAAAATGTTTTAATGCAATATATGATTTTGATATTCTTCAGAATAACTGATTACAGAAACATTGCTGTATTTCATGTTGTAGATTAACATATATATGATAATTATTACATTCTGATAAATTCATAGCTTACACAGTGAATCAGACATGTCCAGGATGATTATGCCATCATCTCTACAGTCAAAAACACCTGATCAACTTTCTCTTGGCTTTTTCTTGCCATAACAAATGTGTTTTAAAAACTCACAGTTACAGCAGCCAGAGAGAAACTAATGTTATAGTCAAGTCAAGTCAAGTCATCTTCATTTATATAGCGCTTTTAACAATGTAGATTGTTTCAAAGCAGCTTTACAGAGATAAGCGTATAATTTAAGGTAACAGAGATTGTTTTGGCTTTATAGCAGAGTTAAGTTATTTCCATCTAAAGTTAGTTTTGATTGATTCGCTTCCGTCGCAACAATCATTTGTTATTAAATTAGGGGCCGCTAAGACGACACCATTCTCTCTACATAGACTTTAAACGCGAACCTGTGATAAACGCTGATGGCGTTCACATGCGCATTTAGAATGAGTTCTATAGTTATGTGCGTTTGAATATATGTGCGCAGGTTTGGAATTCCCTACAAACCAAGCCTAAACAAAATACTGGCGTTTCCTTATAATTTTTGATAAAGAATTTTATTTTATTTTATCAATTCGGGGTAGATACGCGAATTGAGTTTCCCGACGACGCTTTATCTGTAGAGTAGGAAAGGGATCCTCCATAGGGAGAGACTAGTTGGCACTTCAGCACTACGTTGTCATCGGGTCCAGGCGAAGGTCCTTCATCAGATCTGGATACGGCCTGGATCCGGCAGGCTGCGGGAAAACTTCGGGATAAACAAAGACACTAAAATTAGCGTAGATGCCATTCTTCTTATGATGTAACGAGTACATCAGGATTTATGGGAAGTGTTCCCGGTTCCGGCTGACCTAATCTATGCAGTCTAACATTAAATTATAGAAGTCTATAATGTATTATGTGTATGCTAGGTCAAAGAGATGTGTCTTTAATCTAGCTTTGAACTGACAGAGTGTGTCTGCTTCCTGGACAATGGTAGGAAGACTGTTCCAGAGTTTTGGTGCTAAATAGGAAAAGGATCTACCGCCAGCAGTCGATTTTGATATTCTAGGTATTAGTAACTGGCCGGAATTTTGAGATTGCAATAGACGTGAAGGACTATAATGCGTTAAGAGCTCGCTCAAGTACTGCGGAGATAAACCATTTAGTGCTTTTTGCTGAAAAAAAAATGCATTCTGGGTCAAGGGTCAAGAGACCAACTAAAGCAAACACTGATCTCCATCATGGTGATAATAACTTTATTATTTTCAATAAAACATCAACAACCAAATATATGTTAATTCTCAACAATAACTTTTGAACATGTATGAAATAAATGTTAAACTGGTTTGTAAACTAGTTTCACACTCGGAGTGTGTTAGAGCCCAACTAATGGAAACACTAATCACTATTATGGTGACTTCAAATGAAACAGAGTTAAACCTCTGGTAATTCTCAATAAAAACTGCTTTAGTCAGTTGTAGATCTTGTGTTTCTGCTCGTCTCTTTTTCTGTTCTCTTCTTTCCTTCACTGATTCTGCTTGTTAACAGGCTTATTAAGGCTAAGATGACTCCATATTTAATATACACAGATTGTGTGGCTCAGATAAGGTCCAGTTCTGGTTTATTTCTTTGCTCTTGGCTGACATGTGGCATTGCTATGGCCTGCTTGTGGCCCAGATCTGGCAAACAGGAGCGGCCCACCCAAGTGCCGTAATTCCACACTGCATGAGGGCCAGATCATCTTTCCACGTGTGCCAGATGTGGGCCAGATCTGGGCCGACACAATGTTGCTATGTGGGGAATGACGTGAATGAACACTCTAAAAAGAGATGTGTTAAAAAACAACACACAGCATGTGTTGATGGTATTTTGACACATGTTGTGTAGATTTTTAACACACAATGTGTGATCAAATGTAACTCTGGATAGAATAGCACTGGGTGGAGGAGAGTTTGTTTTTATGAAAAAAAAATATAGGTATATTTTATATGGCATCCCATAAAATGCTCTAAAATAAATAAAGCAATATATTCAAATAAATAAATTAAATCTTAATTAATGAAAACTTAAAGATTAACGGGTGGGTTTTTTTTCAGCCAATCACATCATGCCTCTTTTTCAATGTCTTTTTCAAATGCTGCTTTCACTTGTTATTAATAACCAGATTAACTTTATTTCTGTCAGACTCTACAGAAGCTCTTATTGAGAATTAACAGGTTTTGGTGTTGACGATTCATTGAATGTTTCATTTAAAGTCACCAGAATCGTGATTAGTGTCAGCTTTATTTGAGCTCTTGACCCTTGACTCTTTAACATTAGTTTTCTCTGATTGCTGTAAATGTGTATTTAATCTGCGTATTTGAAAAAGCAGAAATAATCATGAGAAAAATATGCTCAGGTGATAATATTATCATCATGAACATGTAAGATTATTCAAATGGAGCTCAGAAAGAGTTTAATATTTGAAAGGTGAGTGTAACACATAAAAGATTAGCATAATGCACTTAGCTTAAAATTATTTTTTAAATACACAGTTCGTACAGAATCTTACAGTCTAAGGTATCAAACAGACATCAAGAATCAGTGTATGAATCTCAACAATGGTGACAAACAAAAAGCTTCATGCCGCAATGCATGCTGGGTGCCACCATAGTGCAAATCTCATCCATGACTCCCAGCATGCATTGCGGTATGAAGCTTTTTGTTTGTCACCATTGTTGAGATTCATACGCTGATTCTTGAGGTCTGTGTTTGACTAATTTCTGCTGCAGATTAATATTTTCAGAAAACATTTATTTTATTATTCTGCACTGCTGGATAGCATGATGTAGTGTCACAAAATCATTATAACTAATAGCACATAAATAAATTAAATGCACACCATCCATTTACTCATAAACTTGACCAGATCAGCACTTGTTGATTATGACATCATCAAGAAAAATCTCATCATCTTTTCACTCGCCATAACAAATGTATTTTATTAAAATACAGTTACAGCAAGAGAAAAACTAAAAGAAGAGTAAAGGGTCAAGAGCTCAAATAAAGGACCCATTAATCACGATTCTGGTGACTTCAAATAAAACATTCAATGAAACCTCAACATCTAAACCTCTGTTAATTCTCAATAAGAGCTTGTCTATGTAGATTCATGATGTCTAAACCATCCAAATGTTCAAACAAACTCTTTATTAAACGTCACTGGACTCCATAAACACAAGTTAACAATACGTTTCAGTTTTCATCCAAACACTCAGTTGTAAAAACACAGGAAGTAACTCTGGCAAATACACACCGACTACAGTCACATGTGACACATATCTGACACAAGTTGTGTAACTATAACACATTAGTGTGTAAAAGGTTTCAACACACTTCTGTGTAAGAGGAATAACACATTAGTTGTGTTAAAGGTAACACAAAATGTGTAGTCCTTATAAACACAGAGATGTGTTAAGAATCGACACAGGTTGTGTGTTATTTGACACAACATGTGTTGTCCCTGAGCACACACACTACATGTGTTAAAATCTACACAACATGTGTTAAAATCTACACAACATGTGTTGTCCCTGAGCACACACACTACATGTGTTAAAATCTACACAACATGTGTCATTTTTAACATCTCTTTCTACAGGTTGTGTTGTTTTCAACTCATCATTTTGAGCGCTTACACTCACC